>NC_139720.1:32329811-33568561 GCF_964211835.1 Anser anser | reverse complement strand
CTTTCATTCAATAGCTACTTGTTCATATCCCCTGAAAGAAACTGAGTGCTTAGACAGCAAAACCTAAGGTCAAGCCATCATGGCACAAGCCTAACACCAACACCTGTATAAGAGACGGGTATAATACAGCACAGAAAGCCCCTCAAAGACCCTCAACTCATGGAACACTACAACTGTCGTGAGTATACAACATGTATTTACATGGAGCTGGTGGAAGAAAATACTTGAAGATGCTGCCAGTGGTAAGGTTCACAGCAAAATTCATTCCATGTTTGATTTAATTAATGGAACCTTTTGTGTTTCTCTAACACTGGAAGATACGTGAATATTCACAATTAATCTTTAGAAAAGGGCTACAAAAATACTTGATGAATATTATACATAAACATCTAAGCTTTTAAAGTTTTCTTAAGCCTGTGACCACTGAGATCATAGACTAAATCAGGTTATATGGAACCTCTGAAGTTATGTGGTCCCGCTCCTGCTCAAAGTAGGGCCAACTGCTGGATCACACTGCTCAAAATTATATCCAGCTGGGTTTTGAATATCTGAGAGGATAAGGATTGCACAGCCTCTTTGGGGAACTTGCTGCAATGTTCGACCACTCATGAATTTGTTTTTATTCACAATATCTAATTGGATTTTCCCTTGATGTGACTTCTGTCTGCTTCCCCTTAGCCTTTCACCATACTGCTGAAGAGGAGTTTGGCTCTGTCTTCACTCCCATTCAGACAGCTAAAGACAACAGGAGAGGTTCTACAACCAGTACCAGTACTAACCCTGACCCCCACCCCCACCCCAGTAGAACTAGGAAAATCCCCCTTCTTGACAGTTTTTTGAAGAAGAAACATAACAGATTCTCATTAGAAATAATTACTTCCCCTATTATGAAGCTGTGAAACAGTACAAAGCAAAAACAGGAAAACACTCAGCCTGTGAATTCTTGGAAAAATAAGAAGTGAAACACATGGTGATTACTGGCACAGTAAGTAACTACTCCTCCTGCATCACAAAGAACATTTTCTGCTTGGTACCACAAGTCAGTCTTATTCTGTTTACTTACTGAAGGATCTTCTACAAGTCAGAGAAAAGCTGACTGAGTCACTCATGAGCTTAATCTGACTTTGGAGGGAAAAGTAACAGAGAAGCACCGAACATGGAATGCAACTATGTGTCACTCCACAACACAATAAAAGCTTCACCTAAGATCATTCACCCCTTTCTCAAGTTGAGATACAAGTGGATGGTCAATGGGAAGTTCCTCACAGAAGAACTAATTTTCAGAGCCATGCAGTACTGCCTTCAGGAGGAAAAGGGACAGACCCACTGCAAAGACTTCTCTCATTTGCCTCCAAAAATTTAACCTGTCAAATTTACCAAATTTCCAAAGTCTGGATCACAAATCCTATCTTAGGTAAGACGATGCTGAGCAGTTGTGTGGGGAACTAAGCACTGAAGAACTGATAAAAAAACTGTACTGTCAATACACATACTGTTTTGTTTTGTTCTTTAAAGGCTACGTAAATACTACCTATTGTTTGGTTCCTAACAGAACAAAAGCAACACTGCCCACTAGTATTAGAAGAATTATATGATGCTTACCTGCGACCACATTCTGAATATTTACCAATATTTTTTAATATTAAGGCAGCTGTTAATCGGATGTGTTTAGTTATTGGTCCCTCTTTTTCATCCTACAAAAGGAAAGAAAAAAAATGTTAAAGATCCATAGTAGTAGGTAATAATTAATATCTAATACTTGAGTCATACAAGACTTACTGTGAAATCTCTGAAGACGAGGTTTCTTGATCCCCTCCTTAACGCCATTAGGGCAGCACTTGGATGATTCACAATGGCCTTCTGTGCTCTGGGAGCAGCAGGAGTACCCCCTACAGCTGGCGGCCTATGTTAGCAAAGAAAGAATTAATAAACTTTACACAACTTTCTGATAAACTAACAACTCTGAAAATGTATTTTGACTTTTTTTTTTAAAAAATCTATTTGAACAGAGACAGAAAGATCCATTAATTTTTGGTGCTGATACGCAATTTGTCTTTTCTTTCCACAGTGAGAAACCTTACTGCAAAGCCATCAGAAGAATCATAAGCTTTATTTTGTGGGGGAAAAAAAAAACCTGACCATTCTTGAAGAAGTACTGCTCATCACCAATGACATCTGTGATGGTGAATAACAACATATTGTACTAACGACAGAGCTACTTTCCTGAAGTGTACCTACTTAAAGGAATGTTTTATTAGATAGAATATAACAGGAACAGTGATAATGGTTATACAAATGTCATCTGAGATCGGGGCAGGACTGTGCTAAAAATATAGCTGTTTAAAACTTGACATGGCTGGGACCATTAAACACTGAGACAATATAAAACACGTATTAGCTGTGCTTAGTAAGCAATGTAAGGTGACATGATCCAAGTTATGATCTAAGACATAATACATTAAATTGTTAAATCAGACCAAACACATGTAAAACCAGTTACTGCAGCTTTCAAACTGAGATTAAGAACTTACTCGGGGTATTTTATAAAGCTGGTACAAATAATAAAGATAGCGGAAGCAAATGCTCAGTTTTCAGTACGAACACTGAAGTCAAAATTCTTCCATGTGAAACGTTGAAATGAGCCATACAACTAGAGTTTAGAATGCGTAAGTGTGCAACTTAATGAGTAAGTCTTTAAGTGTCATAACATCATCAAGGGATGATTGCAGTATCAGCGGTGAAAAGTATCACTTCCATATATTTAATAATATTTTAGTACCCTAGTAGAACTAGGGTACTAGAACCCCAAGTAGTACCCTGGTTAGAACATATCAACATATTAAAAACATACGGTAGTGCTTGCAAAGGTAGCATAAATCAAATGTAAATGTCTTTTTTTTTTTTTTTTTTTAAATTAAAGCCAGCCTGTAAGAATATTGGAATATTGAGGCACCTTCCAGCAAAGAGAAGTGAAAGTCTTTATGAAGGAAAAAGAAAAGGGCAGGGGATTGTTGAATAAGGAACCGTTGGGTAATGACATATGCTTATAGAAGACTCCAGCACAGTAATTATTGTTCTTCCTTTTTAATTTCTGGAACATTGCTGTTTTTCTTATATTGAGAAGAACACGGATTCATCACCTGAGGCTGTTCCAAATGTCTCTCTTCAACAGCTATCATAATAGGATCTAGAAAGTTGAAGTACTTTTGCCTTGATTCTAGAAATACTGAAAAGGGGCAATTGCAATGAATACAGATTGCCTTCTCTTTTTGATTTTGGAAAAAAAGGTCTATAAAAAGTTACTGAGATCTCAAGTGGACCGACTTGTGTCTCCTTGCACATATGCATCTCAAGAACATCTGGAGTTCTAAAATTTCTTAATTACATTATCAATTTAATATCAGAAATTAGTATCATATCATTCACTTTATGATTAAAGTTGCTCCATTCCCATGCTGCATGAAGAACATTTTTGATAGCTCACACTACCACCTATGCTTCAGTGTCAACAAGGGGAAAAAAAAATAACAAAGATCCAGAGAGATTTAAATGCACAAAGCTAGTCAACATACTTAGTTGTTAGTGCTACCTGACCAGAAGGTAATACTCAGCTACCTCTGGAAACCAGAAGAGGAAGAGTTAATACAATACAACTTTAAAAGCAAAGAAATAGGGAATTAAGGTATACAACCAGCTCTGTAATGCAGCTTAACTTTGTATACCTGGTTCTAGCAAAAGCCATTATGTGCTTTTTTTTCAAGTAGATATGGTATCACGATAGGCAGAAATGATAATTAAGAAAACACGCCCTTGTTAGTTACGGTGTCTGTTGAAAAATGTGTTCCACAGATTTTGCTCCCTGCACCAGTAACGCTCACTCTATCTGCACTCCTTAAGGTAGGTGCAGTTTTCCTACATGGTGAGGGATAAAGTGAAGAAAGTCAGCAGTTTTCACTGTGATGAGAAGATGTGTGCCTAGAAGTTGATGGCGGCACATGCTTCCTCTTGGCACCAGTTCTCAAAGTTGTTTCAGCTCCATACAAGAGTTTAGTCATATGGACTACCAGCAGTATACTGACATACTGAACAAGTTTCTAGGGCTCAGTGAGAAATAAATTAAGCCCAAGCCTTGCAAGTCAGCTTCAAGACATGGTAAACAGTTGACCATGTGAGCCAACTTGAGATGACCTTCTGGAGGAAGCTTAGAGTTTCGTTTGACAAGTCACTGATTCTGGAAAACAAATTATCAAGTCCCGTCTCCCTCACTTAGTCACACGTTCTTGTCAGTTGTGCAAAGTCGGCTCCATGGCTGCACTGGAAGATGATGTGGGATACATATAAAAAAACAAATACGTGTTTTCCTGATGGTTGATTTCTTCTTTGGTAATAAAAGTGGAGTAAAGGAGACATGAGGGAAGAGTGTAGAAGAAATAGTCAAGGAACCTGTATGATTTCATGATGCAACTGAGTGGCGTTAACACTTACAGGTGTTAACACACATGGGTGCTGACAGAGAAAGGTCTCGTTCCTTTTGTTTGTTCCAATCCACCTCCTGCACTAATGTTCAACTGACTGCAAGGTAAGTGCATTCAACTAATCTAACAAACAGATTTTTTTAGTTCATCAATTGTTTTATTTTGATTTTTTAAAGCGCAATTGGTTTACCATGCAGTGAGACAAAAGCTAAAGCCAGTTCTCTGTAAACAGAGAGTGCACAGCCGCACGAAGGCACACGAGATGGTGGGGAGAATCAGAACCTACTACGTGGAGTAGCGCGAAGCTCTTATTTCAACTCATATTCTGAAATGACATCGTTAGATCTTGTGATGCTGCAATATCAGCGATTTGGTGAGAACTGTTTGTGCATAAATTGCTACTTTCTGAATCTGACCTCATTAGGGAATTCTGCCTTACAAGAGGGCATGTATGAAAGCTTTTCTTTTTTTCCTCATACACGTACCTGTGCCAATCTTAAAGAACCCTGCAGGAACAGAGCTATTGGATGTGTTATGTGATGAAACTTTTCTGAAATGGCAGAGTTGAAACCACATCATACTAGTAGATTGTATCATCAGCCCTATGCTTCCCACTTACCAAGTATTTAAGACTATATTACCATCATGCTTCACTTTGTGGTTTTCAAAGGTCTGAATGCTGCTTAGTGTAATGAAACAAGGCACTATAATGCAACCATAAGTCTGTGCTGAGAAGTTTGGGGATTTGTTTATTTTATTTTTAAATACAAACTAAATTTCTCAGCTTTCATACTCAGTTTTCTCTCTCTGCTGCCTCCAGCAGCTTGGTAGCAATTTAACTACCTACATCACAATCTGCCTGTGATTACCAAGTAATCACAACTTAGGCTTGCAACAAAGTGAGTCCAGTTAGTTACTAACAAAGCCCTAGTCTTAATACACTTATACAAGTAACTGAACCCTGAATAACTCCAACAGTAACACAACCGTCCCCAAAATGCCATAGAAATGGTATTGCATTCTATAATATTTATTCCAGATGGCTGAAATAACTCTGGGAAAAAGGAGAGCCAAACCTGATTCCAGGTAACAGCACAAAATAAGAAGACCTAGAGGTCATGGTATTTATCTTGATTATCTTGTTTAAAAGGATGTTTATTGTAAGAGTACCTGGATCAAATTAGCCCAAATTTTGACCATAAAACTGGAAGGAACACAGCAAGTTACAAGACAATTCAACTCAGCTGAATGAAAGAGCCCAATTGTACACAGCAAATTACTCTCCATTTGCACTACAAGCACCTTTCCGTTGCAATAAAAGTTATAAAATGCTGCCCAGTTGTGAAAAATCAGTAGAATATATTACGAATAACGTTCACCATGGAGTACTGACAAACATACCTTAAAGGACTACCTGCTCTTTTAATGGTAACTGTGACCATATCTCCCACATTCTCCCACATATCTTTTCCCTCTTTTGCCTATTTTCTCTTAATGCAATGGACTTCAAATTTGATTACTGTTATGGACTTTATGTAGAGTTTCACCTGGTAAACCAAGTTATAAACACACAAATTCTTCTAATGATTTCTAATATTCTTATTAAACACACAAATTCTTCCAGTGATTTCTAATATTCTTATTTTCTCTATTGCTAAGGAGGCTCAGGTCTCTTACTTATTGGAAGGCTTCTGATTTCCTGCTTGCCCAAGTTCATCTTGCTTTAATCCTGCAAGTAAAGCATCTCTGGAACAATGTTTATCCTGTTTGGGGAAAAAAGGAAGACAGAGAATGTGTGAAATTTTCCCATGAAATCCTTACTGTTTTCTGAAGTAGTATGTGAAAGAAAATCTGCACCTGTAAATGGGTAATGAAGGAAAACCTCTGCCGCTGGAAAGGTTCACATCCCTCCCATAAGCACTGCCCTGGGTAGACATCTTTTCCTCCATGTTCAGTTGCTGCATGATAGAAGACCTGTGATGGTGTTTGAAACCACCTACAAAAAGAGAACGGAAAATTTAAAGTTTTTTTTTCAGTTAATGATAAAGTGCAACTATCACAAATATAACCCATACTGGCTACACATTCTTGTTTTCTGAAAGAAAACATGAAGTGATAAATGAGAAGGTCTAAACATTTAAGTGGAAAAAGCATGTATATATATTATCAGTGAGCTACCAATAAATGGCAATATGATTTTGCTGAATCTAATTGAAATATCGTATTTTTTTTTGTTTTACTCAAAAAATTGCATCTTAATTGCAACAGGTAATTTCTCTGCAATACAACAAAATACGGTACAAAACTATAAATACTGAAAATGTTGGATTTCATGCATTATTTTTCCTGTTTTCCTTCTTTACTGGCAGTCATACTCAGACCTTATACGAACTTTAATTGGGAAAAATGGGATACAGACAATTCATCCTATTTGCTCTCAATATTTCATGCTTGACAAAACTGGTGGAGAATAAGGGATCGGTGTAAAATTAGTGCTTTTTAGCACCTGAATTTTAAATATCAAGAAAATGAACAGATGACATTTCCTGATACGCACAAAAGTTGGAAGATGTCACTTATATGACCCCTTTCAACATATTCAATTAAACCTCAATTTTTAAATGACTTTCCAAAATGTCAAACAAAGCGCATTGTATCCCCACAGCCCCAAAGCATACAGCATTAGATACTTCAAAGTGCTTCTGCATCAATATAAGAGATGAAGTTGTCCTAAGCCTGGCCCTGTAATACTCAGGACTGTATACAATGTGGTTTTTTGATGTTCTATTTGGTGAAAGCCTGTTCGGCCTGATAAGGTTTTTCTTCCATGTCAAAGTGATAGAAAAGTTACAGCTCATTTTGAATGCCACCTCAACAGTTCCTAGATCTGTATTTTCAAATTGTCACATGTGTTAAAATAACACATCCTTTGTTGTCTATTAGATGGTAATGTAGACTCACTGTATTTCGAAACATACCAAATGAAAACTGGGAATGACTAAGATTTTTCTTTTTAGTCTAGATATATTTTTAAATATAACTCAAGCATCACAAATTACATCTTTTACTTCAAGAGACAAAAAAATGGCCAAAATAAAAGGAGTATTTGGCCACTTACAATTCATTTGAGTTCAGCTAACCCAGCTGATGACCACACGCTTAAGGCTTGGACAGAATAGGCCTGGTAACCCAGCTGCTGCCTTTTGGGAAGTCATTACCACCAGCAGCCTTCACACCTTTGCTGGATGGAGGCCACCACCGCAGCAGTCTTACTGAAGAGGAAACACCCCCACCTCAGCCACTCCAGTTCACACGCTAGCATTTCGGTTTCAATTAACACAAAAAGTATTTGTGGTAAGGTGTGGGACTGAACAGTGCCAAGAGGGAGATGACCCCGGCCAGAGACTTACAGGAAGCAGCCACGGGTGAAGCACCATCTTAAGCCTACAGCAGTGGTTTAGGGACAAGTTCAAGTCACCTCCTTCCACGTCCCACTGCTCAGCTCAATAGTGCCCATCGTGCAACACTTGGGATCGATACACGGGCCTAAGCATCCAGCTGCTGTTACCTGAACCTCAACGGCAGCGTCGAAGGGCTCGTTTCACCCAAAGACAAACCTTAGTTATAACCTGAATCCTACTGCAATAACCACCTGTAATTCAGCAATTACCTTCCACACCGCAATAAATACTGCTTTCTTAAAAAATAAAAATAAAAAAATTCATTTTTTCCATCCCAGCTCTTACTGAATGGAAGCTGGGAAGAAATACCTGCCTCACGCTGTTGGTCCAAACAGAAAATACAATGAAAATACAGTGTTTTACATCTAC
The DNA here is from genome assembly GCF_964211835.1 of Anser anser. Lineage (NCBI taxonomy): Eukaryota > Metazoa > Chordata > Aves > Anseriformes > Anatidae > Anser > Anser anser. The sequence goes on along the minus strand of NC_139720.1, from coordinate 33,560,256 downwards.
ATTTGCTCAACAGCGAAAGCTGATCTTTCAGAGAAAAGAGACATCTTTCCATAATAAAGGAGAAAGTCAGTACGTAAACTTAAGTCTAGCACTTTATGAATAATCTCTGGCACGGATGAAACAAATTTCCTGGCACACATGAAACCCCAAATGTAGTTTGAAACATTTTATTCAACATAGCTTTATTTTTCTTAAAGCCTTGCCATTTCAACAGAGTTTGTTTGTTCACTGTATAAGGCATTCAATGCTATACTTCAAACAGTGATCTAAAAAGATTCAGATTTACTACAACTTTGCGAGGAAAAACTACTTTTGGCAGTACAAGATTCTATCCAATAACTTGTGCAGAATAGTCAGAATCTATAATACTAGTTTGCAAAATTTAAAGTTTATTCAGAAAAGAAATATCTATTTATTCATGAGCCTTAAATCAACATTTCACTATAGTAATACAAAACCTTAAGTACTGAGAATATGGTCAGTTGAGCCTAAACTCTTAGTTTCCCACTTAATCTCTCCATCATTCTGTTCAGCTGCTGCGCAGACCTAATAGCTGATCTGACAGGCAGTGGAGATTCGATAGCAATTCCAATTTATTTTTTAAATATAAAGCAATTTAAGAGCTGACATCTCCTGCTTACTTGTGAAACAAAGTAACAGCTTTTAAATTAACCTGCTTACAATTAGCAGCACTTGCAGACAGCCGAACTTCAAAGAAAAACACCTACTTTCTGTACCATCCTTAATGCAAAGCAGTGTGCTGACAACTTTCAGAGTTTTACTTCCACTTCAGATATTAAACCAGAACTCATCTGGGAGAGGCTGATCGTTACAAGTATTTGCATATAGTTGGGCCTGATCTCGTTGTGGTCTTCAGACACTACAAGTAATGAGGACTGTGTAATGTACATGTTATATACATCAAACTCTGTAGGGTGAAGTACCAGCCTCTTGGTATAATGCTTCCAAATTAAGTTCTAAAATAAAACAAAAGAAGCCAACAAAAACAGCCACACCTTCGGAATCCTGCTTATCCACATTTACTGTGACCGTCAATAAAATGTTTCTGAGGGCCTTCGCTGCCTCCTGCAATGCAGACTGGAAGGCACACTTAACGCTACTATATTGTGAGAATAAAACTAACAAACATGCTCACAGAAACAAGGGTAAATGGCCGTCAAATTAATCCACTGTCCTACCTTCCTGATTAACCATGAACACCACAAAAGAAACGCTGTTCTATCACAATGATAAACCTGCCTGCTTAATACCTAACGGCTAAGCAAACGTGAATGAAACCAAGTATCAGATGTAAAATTAACAAGGTAGTCTAATAACTCACTCAAAAGAAACTTCTTGTTTCCTGCTTAAACAACAATAGCAGCAGTGAAGATTGCAGCTGTTTTCAGCGTAGCTCTCAATAATAGGTGACAATTCCAGATTTTTATGCCTATTAGAAACAGGAAGCCTATGGGATACTTGATGCTGCTGATTTTTATCAAGCTGTTGAAAGAATATGGCATAAGCAATATGCATATGATGAAGATGCTAACTTAACTTTTTGATTCTTTCTTCACCACAAAGAATGCTGAGTGTAAGATTTGTCAAAACTGTTTTTAGGCTGGGGCTGAAATAAATATTTAAAAATCAGCAACAATGTAAGAAAAAGAGACTATATTGTAACAATGCACAATCTCTGAAGGCTTTAAAAGTAATGAAACAACTATGAACAAAAATCAGTATAGTAACTACAGCAGAAACTAAAGCAAAAGTACAGTGTCTGAAATAAAAGGCAGAGATTAACACATAAAATATTGGCCCTGTAGCCCTTGACTCCGGTCTCAGGAAAATTTACCAGAACAACTACTTAAGACAGACTTGCAAGAAGACTGATAATGTAAGGTAATCATAATTGTATTGGTCCTCCTCCTGCCCCAAGATTTGTCTGCACATATGTACATCATAGTTCACATGACATCAGCTTGTTCCACAGCTAGATGCCACTTTGATTCTACACAACTCATCCTACACAACTGAAGACATGAAATAAAGTTGGTGACTAACTTATGCTTCAAAACTGTAATTCAACAAACTCTCCAAGATGATATAAACTGCCAAGATTTCTGTTAGGAAATACTCCCAGATTTTCACTTCTACCCCAGTATATCCACTCTTCTACCAACAAAGGTATTTGTGCATCTATTGTGAAGCTAGTGAAACATGGATCTACAGCTGTACTTATTCTATAGCCTTACATGCATTTCTTATGCAGAGAAGCGTTACCTACCAAAGACACAAAAATCACTTCTAAGGTGAAATTAGGGCAAGGATTTAAAAAGCCACAGTAGATATCTATAGTACCAGCCAGAATCCTACCTAAAATCCATAGATCTTGGCATTGACTTAATGGTCTTTGAATTGTTTGTAACGAATGAAAGAAACAGAACCTACAACTTAAGGGGTCTACAAATTAACTGTCCTTCAGTATTCCTCCTTTAAGTTCTGTTCAAATGCCTCATTTTCACCATCAGTTCCAACAAACTTTTCTGTCTTTCATTCCTACTTTCTGAACATCTATACACCAGCTTTCTGCCAAATCAGCTCATCTTTATGTTCCCTTTGTCTTGTCCTACAACTACAAAGCGTCTTATCCTTTTTCATGCCCATTCTAAACTTACCTAATTTCTGTCACTGTTTTCAAAGTGGCTATTTGACAACTGCCTTTGTTTCAGAAGTCTGTATCCTTCACTGAGAACTTTTCACATTCACAAACCAACGTTATTTTAAAAATCAGTATCCAAAGTCTGCTAGCTCACCCCTCTTTTTTTTTTTTCTAAATAAAAATCTTTTTTTTTTTAATGTACAAAAACAACAAATCAAGCAAGTCCAATCATTGCTGTCCAGTCCTATGGCTAAGTGCCTTTTTATTTCCTTGTGTGACAAGGAGTCCTGTGGCACACAAATGGTACTATAATAACGAAAATTAGTCATAATCTAAACAAGACTTTGACCAGGACAAAGAATTGCAACACCCTGCTCTTGCAAAACTGGAAACACAGGAAATACATTACAGGATGGATACATAAAAAAAAAGTCTAGATATTATTTGTAACTGGAGCACAGTCACTATTTTTCTATTTGCAATGCAGAGAACAAGCATCAGAGCTAGGATTATTTTTTCTTGCGCAACTACATGAAAGTATTTTATTTATTACTGAAGAATCAATATATTAAAAGAAAGCCACCAAATATGTTTTATGTTCTGAAGTATAATTGAGAGCAGCTAAATGACTTGCACTCTTCCATCTCCTCAACGTTTTTCACTTTTTCTTTTCCCTATTAACCAGGTATAAGGTCCTTAAGGAAACAGAATGGATAGAACTTGTCATATAACTTTACAAGCACCAGCTACTTATTAGTGGAAGCTAGTTAAATAAAAGAGCCACTTACTTTTTACAAGATTGCCACAGACACATGAAGTTCTGTCCAGGTTTCTTCATTTGCTCTGCATGCTGACTTGCTGCAGTGTATGAAGGTGGCTGCAAATTGATCTGCTGGCCTTGTACTTGCACTGTTGGTATTGACGTCGCAGGTGTGCTCTGCAGAAAGGGTTAAAACACAGTTTTAAACAGGGCATATAACAAGACGCGACATACACTTTACTGTTTGCTCAAAGATCTTTTGTTTTATGCTTCAGTCATCCAACAAATTTTCAGATTTTAACAGTTTAATTTCTAAATAAGCATTAACAGACATAATAAAGAGGGATAGATACAGCTTTTACACTTTTCACAACTTTTACTTTATTATTATTATTTATGCAGAAGTTTCTAGCATTCAAACTCCTACATCTTATGCCCAAATTCAAATACAGAATTATGAATGCAAAGGTATTTCTCAAGGGCACCAGTGGAACAAAGGTTCTCATTATTTTGCAAACATTCTATTTAGTCTTAAAGAAAAAGAAAAACTGCAAACACAAGGGGTTATAGTATCATCAGCGTAGGGATTACTTTGCTTTCCCATTTAACGTAGGAGAAAACATTGCTAAAAAGTAAGATGAGCACTGATAATCTAAAACTTCTCTTTGATGAAATGGTTTCACACGCCGCAGCTGTGGAATTCTTGAAGCATCTCATTAGCACACATCCGTCTGTGTTACACAGTACATAACAAAAGGTAAACTGAACAATGCTGAAAAAACACTATCAAAGACCAGTTGGCTCAAACAATGACACTTTTTTCCTCTACAAAACTTTGCAAATGATATAATTATTTAAGCTCTTGTAAAACCGCACATCCCTTTATATAACACACCAGAACATCTAAACATGCTGTGCTACTTGTGTACAGTGAAATACAAACAGCTAAAATAGATATTTCCCCTTGATCTCTCACAACTTTACAAGAATCTTATTCTAACATTGAATAAAAAATATCTTAAGTCAACTACAAAGTTCAAAAAAAATGTTTTTTTTTCCCTTCCCCCTCCCCTCTGAGTAATAAAAATACCGAATGCTGATTGCCCCACTTTGAAACGCTGTTTACTTTATACTGATTCTCTTCTTCCTCTTTTCCTAGAAATCTCTGGCTGGCCAGGCATTTATAAGAAGGATGACAGAGAAAATATTAAGCTTTTGAATACTATCCGGCAAAGAAGTTGTTTTAATTCCCTACTGACAGGGAAAGAACGCATCACTGTTTCAGAGCCCAAATAAAACCACTTTTAAATCCACATTCAAGTGGTGCACACAACACCTTGTTGACATCGTTACAGCTCTGTTACTGAACAGCTTCAGATTTTAACTGCAAAGAAACAGGTAAGCGCAACTTCTGACATGTCATTTGCATATTGCTCTGAAGTTTTCTTGCTGCTGCTCTCCTTTTGGCAGCGCAGAAAACTCTCCCCCAAGGTAATGAAGGACTGTACAACACTAGCTAATAACATGGCCAAAAAGACAGCAAAATAAGTGTTATCAAAACCAAAATACCCCCATGTCTAAGCACAAATCCTGACAAAAACAAGGCAAAAACTCAGCAAAACTACAGAGCACAGCCTGACTATTACAGGATGCCTGTTGCTGGTGTATGAGAAAAGTTGTAAGAAGGGACTTGAGCCCATTAGTCATAAATACAAATTGTTTTGGACTCTGCAATTATTTTCCCTTAAAGATCTCTAAGCCCTTTAACAGATTGGGTAACGAATTTTCACAATGTCTTTTTTAACACAGGTACACACAAGCACACACCCTTTCAGGATCCACCTCCCTTTAACGAGGTGTTTTTAAAGTGAAGCTGAAAGTAAAATCCTCGAGAGTCAGCAGTACGGCTCGTTTTGCAATCTCCACTTAGCATCCTTCTGTCAGTACATAATGATGGTCTTTGTGCAACTTTTTATCCCCACAGAACTTGTGTCTCATTTAATGTGCTGAAGAGAGTGAGATTACTGAATTAATTCAGGATTTCATTTAATTCACATCCTTCAATGTGTGGTTCATGTATTATTTACTCCATTCTACGCAAACCCTGCAATTAATCCGGAATTATGAATTTTCTCAAGGGTTTTCCTGGCAAGCTCTCCTAGTGGTATTCTAAGGTCTTAAACAATTTTTAATGAGACGGTATTATTTTAAATAAGGAGAACTGAGATATTAGATACAAAACGTTAAATGCTGAAAATGAAAGAACTCAGAAAGGGAAACGATTTTCAGGACAAAAAGTTAAAATCAATTCCCTCCCTCCAATTCCTTCCCACTATAGACTCCCATGAGGAAAAAAAAAATACAAAGCTAGTAGACTGAAAAGAAACATATAAGATAATTGTTGTTTAGTGTTCTCCTATTACTGTTGCACTTTGGAGTAGGGTAGCTTTGTTCCAACTTGTAGCATTAGCTGGTTACAACACCCATGCGTTGGTAATCAAATGTATTGCCCGTCCATCATTAGGGCTGATTACATTGTATATATCAACAGAAGAAGGGAAGTCGCATTTGTTTTCCTAGGTCTTCTTTTAGAAATAAAAGTTCTGTGTTTGAACATCTTAAACCTTTCCTTTCTTCATTCCAGAGGTCAGAAATACTGATCGTTTTTGTTTCCTTTTTTCATGTGTTGATTTAAATAATGCATGGTACGCTGGAAATCACTGACATCAGGTGGGAACTCCTTTATTTCAGAATGTACCTAGAAATACTTGCTACATGCTACCTCCTTTACAGTACCGATACGTAACGACCACGTAAGCGTTGTTCTGTATGTTAAAGAATTACGTATAGCATTTCACCTCCTCTTATAAATTATTTCTCAGGGAAGTACCACTGAAAGAAGTTTCCTCGTGTCATCAGATATTTCACAAGATTTCCTCCACTAGCAACAACATTTAATAATTCCAGGTTCCCCCAGAAATCCACTGCCCAGTACTCCAGCACACCTGACAGTTTTACAGCATCTTTTTATACTCAGGCTAGCTCTCTCCACGATCACGATTTGCAGTTGACACCACTTAGCACTTTTGCAAATCAATCCTCACTGGACCCCAGGACTGCACAGTACCTCTAGCATCAGCATCCTAGCTCTTGCTTCAAATACATAACCAAGTCATAAAACCACTTTCGCAGATCACAGAATGCCGTTTTAAGGACTTGTGAGTCCTTATACAGGATATAAGCACACAACTTTTCGAGAAACTAAATCCTAACTAAAGCAGAGCAGCTAAATATACAGTATTTGTATTACGTATACACATATATAAGGAACTAATCTATGTTTAGGGAGTTCCCAACTCAAACGATCTAAGCTACTCCAGCAAGTTTGCCCTAAATTACCATTAGTTCCACACAAACTGACCTCCTGGTAATCGTGTTCGCCATGTTTCTGGGAGCCCTAGAACACAACAAGTTGTGTTAAAGCAGCTAAGACACTGCACAAAGAAATATGAAGCAACTTTCTAAAGAGATACAGAAATACCATTCTGTGACTAACTGATTCCTTCTTTAATTGCACTTTGAGAGCAACCCCTAAGACAGCATGTTCTGAACTCCTCCATGCACTTTATGGGAGCATTTCTGTATTCCCTGTTGTTGATTACCAGGGTCTTTGCAGCAAGATCTCAACTCAAGGCAGGTTTTTCAGCCTGCAGTGCAGATGTATAAGACGCAAAAGTTTGAGTGTTAATGATTAAAGTTAGGATTTTTGTAACTTCAGGATCCACTGTGGAAAAAATGGGTTATGCAGATTGCTGGCCATCAGTGGTTTCTCTCAGAAGAAGAACTTGCCTGACTATATACTAAAGAAAGCAGAGAAAACAGCTGCAGTCACTGTTTGATTACTCATGGGCTCTTCACCTGCACTACCAATGAAGGACATCTCAAACACAGCACCAGCCATGACCTCCATTAGCTCGGGTTCGGTGCTGGGTACAGGCAGTTCTCTGCTTTACAGGCCAGTTCTGCTCTCACGAGTGGAGGCTGCCCCACGCTCAGCTTGGCTTGACGTGGCTGGAACCAGACAGGCCCTTCTAGCACCATGTCCCTAGTACCAGAAGCGTGCTTTGATTCAGAGCAGAAGGCAAGGTCCCATGTGGAGACGTGGCAAGTGTTGAACCACGGCTAGCAAGCCTAGCTGAACTGGAGCTGCCCTAGTGAGAACCATCAGGGGCCCTGCAGTGCACTTCCCATCACGGCAGGTTCTGGCTCAGGCACAGGTCCTGCCCAGAAAGCAGCTTTCTTCATTGTCCAGCTGCTGCGATTCCTATATGATAGAGAGCTATATACATGAAGAATTCTTTGAAATTTCTACTTCCACTTAAAAAGTGGAGAAAAATATTGAGCTTATTTTTTTTTCTAGTTACCTTAACTTTATCTTTAATTAATCGTAATTTTACCTTTACTTTGCCAGCTACCTTTAACCACAGTCATTTATTCAGGATAAAAATGTCACTTCTGAATTGACCACAGAAAGGCCAGAAACGAGGTACTGGCCTCATCAAGAACCTGGCACAGATGATTAAACACAGAGGAGGATGTTTTAAAGAACAGTTTTTTTCATTTTGCTCCCTGGGCCAATGGGAACAAGAATATATTGCAATGGAGATAAACACGATGGTAGCCAACACTAACAATGCTGGCTACATTATTCTTCAAGCACATTCCTTGAATTATGCCACTGATACTGACTCGAGAGACAGCTGTTTGGTCACTCCCCCAGTTCATTTTGAAGAACATCTTTTGACAGCAGTCTTTAAAGAATTACAATTTATGCAAAGTAAAAAAATACATTATTTTTAGAGTCTACACTTAAGACTGGCTGTTAAAATTTTGCTTAAAACTGACTACCGTATTGTATTGCAACACTTCAAACTACTAATTTTTTTAGTATATATTTTACTACCTACCCTACACATTGCTATTATAGATAAACATTAAAACAATACAGAGGGTCCTCTTAAAATTCTGCTCTCAGGTATCTTTCTGCATTGAAATGGCTGAACTGTATCTGGGCTGCATCAAAAGCAGCATGGCCAGGAGGGTGAGCGAGGGGATTCTCCCCCTCTGCTCTGCTCTCTTGAGACTCCACCTGGAGTGCTGTGTTCAGCTCCGGGGCCTCGAGCACAAGAAGGACACGGACCTGTTAGATTCAGTCCAGAGGAGGGCCAAGAGGGTGCTCAGAGGGCTGGAGCACCTCTCCTATGAAGACAGGCTGAGGGAGCTGGGGTTGTTCAGCCTGGAGAAGAGAAGGCTCCGGGGAGACCTTACAGCGGCCTTTCAGTGCCTAAAGGGGGCCTGCAGGAAAGGTGAGGAGGAACTTTTTACAAGGGCATGTAGTGATAAGACTGGGGGTAATGGCTTTAAACTAAAAGAGGGTAGATTTAGATTAAGTATTAGGAAGAAATTCTTTACTGTGAGGGTGGTGAGGCACTGGCACAGGCTGCCCAGAGAAGCTGTGGATGCCCCATCCCTGGAGGTGTTCAAGGCCAGGTGCTCCCTGGATGCTAGGAGCAACAAACCCCATGGTCTGGGGCCAGAAATAGCCCGCACCTCCATTTCGCAGAACCAACAGTGCCATTCTCTTTATGGATTCACGGATAACTATTTAGCATGACGTCTTCCCTATCTGAAGGCGTACTGCGCCTCCAGCAGGAGCGCGCGCTGTGTGCCAGTGTGATGGGGCCCTGTTGACATGCAGAGCTGTACACAGTTTAAAAGCATTAGGCTTTTCTTCACCCATCACCTGTATGTGCAAACCCATATGTAAAAAAGTTTATATTAACATTAAATGGTTAATTATTACGTATCATGGAACTTACAGTTAAGTATTACTGAAATTTTCATGTTTAGCTTCCTCCAGAGAATGGAATATATTAAAAGGCAACACATAAGCTGAAGACGAACATAGCAGGACTTGAGCATGAGGTCGGGGTCAGGTGGCTGGGAAGGCACTAAAGCAAACGTTCTTTTCTTGTTGTTCGACTGCTAAGGTTTACGTCTGCTTGCAACAGCGTGCTTCACAAGCACAGAGCAATGAAAGCGCAGAGATTCTGTATTTCAGTACTTCCAGCTGAGAAACTCATTTGCTCTGTGACTAGGAATGAATTACACCTCCTGGGGCTACACACCTGCTTTCTGGTGCATGGTAATTCTCAGCTTCCCAATCAACAGAGAGCAGGAGCTAATAGTTAAGGCAACGCTTATGTGGTTTTTGCCACCTAAATTTCCACACAAGCATGTTTCAAGTGGGCGGCCGTTAGAGAAACAGGAATGCTTTGTTTACGAGGGGATGACAGTGATGAGCAGGGAAGTGATTACTTTAAAAGCCAGATCAGGCAATTCACATCTGATTTGCTCACTTGTAGGAACCTGGCATAATATCAGGGCGCTTCTTCAAAACACAAACCCACTGGGGTAAACCAACGTGGTTATGTTCAACAGATGTTTCGGAGGAGTTTGAAGAAGTGTAAGGAAAAAATGGAAAAGGAAAAGTAAGTACACAGGTAGGTAATTACTCATTTCTTTTTCCTTTTCATCCACCACACCAGCACAATGCCTCAGGAAAGTCATAATCCAGGAACCAGAAACAGAGAAATAAAAGAAAGCTAAGACAGTAACGTGCCAGCTCTGTCTCCTTGCAAGGCCACGTTTCAGGGGCTTACAAAATACAGATGGAGATATATGAAAAAAAAAAAATCCAACACTGTGCATCATACGTTCCTTTTCTGATGTAACTCATATACCCATAGCTCGATTTGTGTATAAAAATACAAAAAAAGTCAGTATATATGTAGTTATTTTTCAGCGAGTCCTGATGACATGTACAGTTAACACTGAACCGTCACAGACTACACCCAGAAGACACCTGTATTTGTCTAACTGCATTTAGAGAGCACCACACGGGCTGTCTCATAAACATGAAGTTTGTAATTTTCATTATTGTTGCAGGCCATTTTTCCTCCTCAGGCATACAGTAGCAGCCCATTTCATAGTACCATTCACATCATGAAACCAACCTTAAATTTTATGTTCCCTGAAGAATTATTTCACTTTTTTTCTTGCCTTCTCTTTGCTGTTCCCCCTCCTCCCCTTTGTTTGCCTTTCCTTATCTTTGGTTCAAACATCTTCCCTTTCTCCCCTCTGCAGTTCATGACAACTTATCCTGCAACAGCTGCATAAGCAACACTCCTCCTCCCTCTGCTGTCTTCTGCATCTCCTTTTCCAGCCTTCCTGCTGTGGTCAAATTTTATTACAAATTTTCTTCCTCAATTCCTTTCTCACTTCTCTGAAATACTTACTCTAGTTTAAAATAAAATTTCAAGATGACAGACAAGCAGGAAATCACATAATAACAGATTCAGCAGCTATGTAATTTTGCTATAGTTAATATCCCTTTATTTCCTGTCCCTCATCATTTTTCTTCCATGGGTTGTATTTATACTAAACTTCATGCTGTTTGCAGAAAGAAGCATCTTCCCTTATTTCTTCTGCAAGAGAGAAAGTATAGGCTAGGTACTCTAGAGAGGATAAAACAATGCAGACGTTCGAGTGAAACAAGCGCCCCTTAGCTGCTGCCTTTCAACAAGTCAGAGACAAGGAAGCTGCTTATCATACAAGAAAGGCTCTCAAAATGGGAGGGAGAAACTAATTTCACATGATTGTACAGTACCTACACCCAACAGTCACTAGTAAAACCCACCCTGAGTTAGCAAGAATTAGGCTACATACTATTTCTGGGTGTCTCAAACCTACTCCTAAAAGCAGACTTAATATTGGAAATACTTCAACGTCTGCTTTTCCAGCAAAACAATGGCTGTTTTGCAGCAGCTAGACACCTTTGGAAAAAAAGAGCTAGCCAGGTACTGCTTCTAGGCCAACACACACATTTTAAAGGAAGTGTTTTTTCATCATTTTGAAGAAAGCAAGGGCATCCTCCAGACAGAAGAATAAGCTAAATTCCATGGAAACAGACATTAAGCTAGGATTTGGATCTGCAGATTTGCACTGAATTGCAGACCAAGCTGGCAGCACATCTATTTGTATGGGTAATGGAAAAGATGTAAACACGGAGAAAGTATTAATGACAGTGTACGAAAAAAAAGTACAGGGTATCTTCCCTATCCTTTAAGAAACTTTCAGCATGGAAAATAATTTTTTTTTTCTCCTCTGTTTTCATAACAGAACAGGTAATCTCATACAAAGGAAATCATTAGCTGTATTACTCCCCTCTTCTCCTCAAAAACTGGGAAGTCAAATAGCTCAGTAGCTATTTGAGAACCAGCTGCAAATTCTTGAGAGCCACATGTCCAGGGAATAAATAACCACAGGTAACAGCTATTCCATTCCAAAGACATAGCCATATCATTTTCTATTCCAGACAAACCCTTAGCAAAGCCATTACAGAAATTCAAACTGTGTAATAGCTGAAGACATTCACTGTAAAAAAAAACAAGGCATAGCTAATACGTCCACGCTGCAGAAAATCTGCCATTTATCTAGTGTATTCTCCCTGTGCTACCGACAGACACTTTCCTTTTGGTCTAATCATTTCTAGCAAGAACAAAGATAAATAATGCATCATAAAAATACAGATCTCTCTCTGATAAATTCACATGTAAACACCGAGGTTTTAAAGATGTTTTTAAAAACACAGCTCTGCGTAATATGTTTAAAAGAAAAAAGGAATAAAAACTTGTTAACTGTTAGTCCTGATTTCCGACAATTAGATGACAGAAACTTGAAAGAGTTTTCTTTCCACAAAAACCTAGCTTGACACAGAAAAGAAGTAGCACTAGCCATCACTTGTTGAATCTGAGCTCTAGCTCTGTTTAAGTCTAGAAGGCCTATACGCCGTATGCCTTCAAAAACAACAAACCCAAACCAACTGAACAAAAAAGGAAAATAAATGAAAGAAGAGTTGTGCCTCAAGGTCAAAAAGCACTAACATACACTCAAAATTTCCTCTCTGTACAGTCTGGCAGAATTCGGTGACTGTCATACCTCATATTCCATTCTTTTTGCTCTTATTCAGGTTAGGAAGGGTTTTTTTTTGGATAGGGACTTTATGTCCATGTACAAAGCCAAAATAAAATCTTGAGACTGGAATAGTCTCAAACATGATTATTTGCAGTAATACTCATGAAAATGATGGACATAGCTCATTTCTAGTACAGTCTTAGGAAGAAACTACTTTAAAATGTTGTGGTTTTTTGTTTGTTTGTTTTTAAAGTTACAGTCAAAAATGGCCCTCTCCAAAGTTTTTCAAACAGAATAAAAAAGCCAAGGAATACTTGCATCAATAAAATGAACATTACAAGTATTTTGTAATAAACAAATACATATTTTGACACATTTACAAAACAATACTTTCTCCTGACTGTAATGAACTTCTGAAGAAAGCCTTTCAAGATCACCTTTAAACAGAAGTTTAAATGCTCATTTTGGCAGGCCAGATGCAGCTGCAGTGGTTAACTACCTTGCAAAACACATCTTCGCTCCCCCATAAGCAGTAAGGACCAAGAATAAAATGCAGAACAATACTGACATTTTTACAAGACTGTACAACAACTCATTTTTGTTTTCAGAACAGTAAATCCTTTAAGGAAGAAATCAGTGAACAGAAGTTCTTTCCTCACTGCGTGTTATGAAGCTACAGGCTATTTGAAATACCACTACTGTCAATGACATCAACAAAGTATGCAAACTATTAGGACTTTAGTCTGTGCAAGAACGCAAACCATCATTTTCCAAATATTTTAAATACTATGCAACAGATACCGAGTTTACATTTTGAGACATATCATTTCACAGTCTTATTCAGAATCAGAGTTGGAATAAACGTAAAAAGTACGCTGCAACATACCTGTGTGACCATGCTTTGTATATACGTGGTTGGATGCTGCTGCTTTTGTTGAACAGCACTTTCTATTGCTACTTTCGCTACAGTGCTTGGATCCGCTCCAGCTGGCACAGCAACCATAGTGGCACTGCAACCAGCATTGTTGGGGTCACTGATTGTAACAATTCTAACTCCTACTTTATTTGGAATTCCTGGAACAGTTTCCCTGTCATTATCCTCTGCTGGCCTCTTTACAGTTTTGCATTCTGCTGTGCCATTAGTAGACCGAACTTCGGATGACAGGGTAGACTGGGACACTCTAGGTCCTGAGTGTGGAACTGCTATGATTTGATGCCCCTGTATAACAGAGGCTGTAGATTGTGGTGAGACAACTACACTTGGGCGTTGCTGAGGCACATCTGAATTCAAACTTGAAGCTAGAGGTCCATTAGGTAAATCAGTGTTGGTACCACTAAGTTGCTGGGTTAACAGTTTTGCAGCCTCCTGTGTACCGCTTACAACAGGTGAACTACTCAAAGTTAATACAGGCCCATTAGAAATTCTCTCCCCTTGATCACCTTTGGCAGTATCTTGCTGCGTGGCATCCAAATTCCCTTGTTGTTCCACTGAAGATATCTCACCATTTCCTACATGATTGGAAGTTTTGTGATTTGGAATGTTTTTGCTCAAATGAGAACCATCTCCTTTATCAAAATCACAGATTCCATTAACTAGGGGCTTCTTCAAATCACTTTTAATTTCCTGCGTGTCCATTTGTTCAAAGTTCTGCTTTCCAGGAGCTCCGTTCTCACCCATTTCTAATGACGGCCCATTACTGACTTGTGAGCACTGATTGGCCTCATTCTGAGTTTTCCCTGAGTTAGAAGGAGGTAGACTGGAGTCACTATACTTTCTCCCATTTAAAAGACTTCCCACCTGCATTTCATTTTCTTTTGCATCCCCATTGCTGGTGTTTGCAGCTCCTCTTCGGCAGGAAGGATTCTCCATAACTTCAATTTTACGTTCGTGAATGTGTAAACCTGTTGCTTCCTTTGCTTCTTCCTCCTTTTGGCAAATTATTTTATCACCTTTGAACGGGGGAGCAGCAGTACACGGTGATTGTCCAGCTGAAGGTGCTTGAGTAGCTGGAAGCGTTTGCACCTGGAGCCCAACTCCTGTCTGCGTTCCACTCACTGCAATGCCTGCTGGAGCGATGATTTGAGTTGCGTTTCCCTGACTCACAGTTGCAGTAGCAAAACTCGTATTTGGCACAACTGTTATCGTAACCTGGTTGCCAGTAGTCCCTTGGAAAATCGTTGCTGGGCTGTTTGAGATCAACTGACCTGGCAATATCTGTAAATTAGAAATGGGTACTGTTTGCACTGCCCCTTGGGGCGGGATTGCACCCTGGACCAGCTGAACATTTTGTTGTCCAACTAGCAGCTGCTGAGCTGAAGACTGTCCTTGAACTCCGTAACCCGGTGCTTGGTTATTGGCCATCTGATAAACCACCTGAGGGCTAGGAGCTCTTGCATTGTTAGGTGGAGGAATCTGCGGAGCTGGGAGTATAAGCTTCCCCCCTGGAGTGGAGGGGCCTCTTTTCGGAAGAAGCAGTTGTTTAATCAGACTAGATTCACCAGAGTTAGGCTGGCCAACTCCTGCGTTAGCTTGTTGGGACTGAACTTGCATTTGTATCGGTTGTTGTACCTGTTGCTGTGACGATGCTGGTGAGTGTTGCTGCTGCTGCTGCCTCTTTACAGAAAGCATCTGGCTGACGGTAGGAGGGGGTCCTTGTGACTGAGAAGTGGTACATGAAGACGACATAACTGTGGGGACTTGATTATTTGTAACCGGACCTGGGGATGGTGAAGAAGATGGAGTAATGCTTGGCTGTCCAGTCAACTGGACAGTTTGACCAGCAGGAATGGAAGCTGGATTAGCAAGCACTATTTGGTGAATGGCTGGTGCGTACGTTTGACCTTGCTGAGCTGGCTGGCTTACAATCACTACGCTTTGCTGGGACGGTGGTGGCTGCGGCTGCTGCTGCGACTGCATCGGCTGCTGTACGTTAGGCGGACCTTGCTGGGATGGCTTTGGTGCGATGTTCTGAAAGCCCACCCTAGAGGTGGGTGGGTTCTGGACGCCTGCAATTGTGACCACCTGCCCAGCTGCTACTTGGAAATTCTGAACGGTGGTGGCAGAAACAATGTTAGAAGCAGAGGTGGTGACGTACTGCTGTGGTGCTATGATGACTGTGTCCTGTTGCTGGTTACCAGTAGAAGACTGCTGAGATGACGTCTGCCCGGGTTGCGATGATGTGGTGATTAGCTGTTGACCCTGTGAAACTGCTGAACTGCATGCTGGTATGTTTTGTACTCTGCCAAATATATGACCCTGAGGTACAGCTTGTTGAATTACTGTAACAGGAGTGCCTGAAGGTATCTGTCCTGGTACCACTGCGTGCAGCGGAGACTGTTGTTGAATTACAGGTTGGTGGTGAAGCAACGTCTGAGAACCAACAACAGCAACAGACGGCTGTGGTCCTGTACTGCTGTGATTTTGATTAGAAGCTTGCGCTCCTCCTACAGCAATAGTAACAGGAACCCCAGACTGGGGGACAGAGCTCTGTATTACTGTGGCCTTCACTACTTCACAGGGTATTGGACCTTTATTCTGTATAACAGTCATTGTAGCATTTTGCTGCTGTGCATGAACAGGGTTTTGTGGAATTCTAGAAACAGTCTGTGCCACAGTATGAACACCTTGAATTGGAAAAGACATCTGTGTTGCTGTCAAAGTTGAAGACTGGTTAATAGGGGTCCTCTGATAATGATTTCCTACGCTTTGTGGCCCATGTGGGATTCCTATTGAAATAAACAAGGTGAAAGTTTGAAAGCAAAAATTAGTTCAAAACACGAACATAAGGAATTTGTAAAACCCCAAGGCCTGAATTTATAATTCTATATAAAGCCATATTGTATCTGAATTAATGATGCAGCAACAATGGTTTGTCTGCTGACAAGCTTATGGGTCACATGCCAAATATTAGATAGCATGCAAATACGTACAGTAATACCATTCAGAATGCTACTGAATGAAATGCATACAATGAATAAAACCACACTGTCCCTACTTCTAGCACTTGCAAAATAGTTTCAGTAACATTTTTCCTTTTACTGTCACTTAAGAACCAGTGCAAAATACTTTATATTTAAGTAATTAAAAAACCTGCTGGCGAAGGAGAAGACGACACATCAGGAATTGAATCGACCCGAACAACTGGGGTAGACGAAGTTGGTTGCTGCTGATAGTACATCTGAATGGGAAGTGGTATAGCTCTCCTTTTCACTCCTACCACATGTATATGTGCTTGACCATTGTTATTTGGATCTTCTACTCTCTTCACTGTATGATTTGGAAAGACAGTTCTGCCAAACACAACGTAAATCTATGTTAGTAAACACAGTAACTCAATCCTCTTACCATGCTTTTGTTTTAATATGAAACACTACTCTTATGTGCACAGTAGCTGCGCTACTGCCTGCATCATTGCAATACAGCAGAATTCTCCAGGAGCTTTGAAGTATTCAATCACTGAGGACTAACAGGCCAACCTGACTTCAGCCAAGATTTTGAATGAGCTGAGTAAAAACTACAGTACCTCCAAAACTACCTGGGAAAGAAGTAAAAGGGCTATAGAAGTAACTCTACTAAAGGTCCTGAAATAGACTGAAATATAATCAATTAAACTGTAAATGAGTTTCAATTAAAATTTCAAAACTGCATGTCTTTCAAGCTCAACTCAGTAGATTTTTTCTCAAAGAAATCTAAAGCTACATGTTAGTACTGAGCACATACAATTGTTTCTTTATTGTTGCATAAATTTTTGTCTTACCGCAGACATTTATAAAATCCAGTTGATGTCAGGATTCCACCTCGAGCTAATTTACTACAGGTAGAGAGGTATTCAGAGTACATTTCTGCTCGAGAGACTGAGCAATCAAGATTCAGCTCAAAATGTGCATTCAACCTGAAGATGAAAAAATAGACCATAAAGCAAAACATAGAGACAGCACCGCCACTTCTGTCTGTATCTGAGAATTTAGAGATCTTATGACAACACGGGAAATGGCATTTCAATATACTGTCTTGTCAAATGTGTGTTTCATACTTTTTATTTCTCACTGCTTATGATCTGACACATAGGACTCCTAGGCTACACACTCAGTTTTATAATAAACATGTTACTTACATAGATAATATGCAAAACAGTCCCTACATATGCCTTTTTTATTGTATATACAGAAACAACAACAAACACATTGTTTGGTGACTTCTCCTCCCCACAAGCTCTACGCTTACTTCTTTATGACTCTACTTTGTCAAAAGATGGACTGAATGCTAGCTAATTCTTCATCAAGAATTTCTGTCAGAAATCTACTCAACATTTGCATCAAAAACAGTATCTTAGACTTGCAAATGCAGTTGTAATTTAAAATACAAGAAAAAACAGAGCTAGAATAAACACATCAATCTGTGATTCTGATAGAGGTGGAAAGGCAGGAGAGAGGGGACTGGACTCTCTCACACACGGACACGAACACTCATTCCAGGAGTCACACACTATGTAGGCATCACAAAATCCTTGAACAGACTGTTCTGCCTAATGTTCAGTTTCCAGGGAAGGAAGGTATTTGTGTCTCCTACAGAATCTTTACAAACACAGAGACCATCTGATTCCCAACTAGGAAACCATGAGAGAAGGCAGCAGTTTCTATCCACACAATGCTTGAATACCGATACTAGAATATAGGCTCAGACAGAACAAAAATACATTTAAACTTGTCAGTATTTACTGTACAGTGCTAACCCTTTGGAAAGCTGCACTGCATTCTCCTTTGTAGAGTCCCAGACTCCCCATAGAGCTAAATGTTTAAAGGGAAAGAGCAAAGGATTTACAGTCTTTAAACTGGGCTCTCTCGTATTCAGTAACGTGCAAGTATACCGCCATTTCTCCTGCAGTTTAGTTATAATTTTATTACAAAAAATTGAGACCACATTGTGTAACAGAAAGCCTAGGTACTAATTAAACCTGGCACATCAGAGAAATGACTGTCCAGCTGGATATGTCGCATTAGGCTGACACAGTGTCACTGACACAAGCAGCAAACAGGAGGTCAGGACTTACAATGGTGAAACAGGAACTGCGATTAGCGCTTCACTGTCACACGCACGTGGCTTTACAAGAAGACTCCTACCCAGGCTAAGCTGGCTTATAATATATCCAGGAAGGACAGCTTAGACATGTTTTCTTTCTGCTGCTTCCAAGAGGCAGTAACTTTCCAAAACTCTACCATTATAATTTACTCACTTCCAGTTTCTTTTAGTCATTCTAGTAATACCATACCAAAACACACCACGAAAATTTGTATGAATGTAAGACACTCCACGTCAGCATAGATAAAATGTTTGGAAGGGGCTAGTTCTCTGCTCTGGATTTGAATTTAAAAAAAAAAAAGTGCATTTCTTGTTTGTGTTCTTTTCTTTGGGGGCGGGGGGGGCAGCACAGTCAGTATTTAATGAGAATCTTTAGGAATAGATGTTAATTTTTAGTATTCACTAATTCATACCTAACTAAGACTAACTGGAAGAAAATTAAATACAAAATCATCACTGACAGCTGTAGAAGCACACTGCACATGGATTCAGAAACAAGGAAGACCTTCCAAATCTTCCTGGTATTATTCCATATCGTCTGCTTCATTATCTTTTGTCCTTTGATGGTATTGCAGTTACAGAATGGTTTCCTACCCATACTTATTTTAACAGCTGAAATTTCCACTTTACATTTTATTAGAGCACAGAATTCACCTTGCCTAAAACTTTACTACTAAAAGCTAGATGTATAGTGCTTTCTATAGTTAATGAAGAAAAGGTGGCACCAGAAGGTAATCTCTCATCATGTCACAAATTAGGCAGGTGAAAACCATTAATTTAACTGTGGGAGAATCTCCCCCCTCCATTAATTAAAGGGCAGCCTAGGAAAACAGCTTTGTCTAGAAACCGACTTGTAGATGGCTAAGTTGAAGTTGATCCCAACGCCAGGTATCCCTGTTTAAGTATCTAAACATGAAATTTCTTGTTCTATCAGCAGTACATAATAATACTACACAGAGTGCAAACAACAGCATAAGAGCAACATCAGTTGACCAACAAGAGTCTTCAATGTTTCTCTCATCCAATCGATACTTCGCTGGAAAAATGAGTAAAACTACATCATGAGCTAGAAGCACTAAGCTTTAACAAATGGTAGCCACTTTGTTTTGAAGGCTCTTGTCTGATTGTTAAGATGGACATGTGAGGTGTCGAGCAGCACAAGTGGAAAGGGCCATCAAGAACCGATTAATACTTAGAATGTGAATAGATCACTCTCAGCCCATGTAAGAACCACTGGCAGAACAGTTTTTTTCTCACTATCTGGCAGGTAATCAACAACAGTGTTAGGTGGAAGCAAAAGAATTTGGAGGGGAGGCTTTAATACTCCTTAACCTGCTTGAGATTTACAATGGTCACATTAGAGTTTTGCAGGGTTTTGCAGCTTCATAATTTGAGGATTACTTCTATATTGGTGAAGTAATATGGTGACATTATCTGAAAAAAACACTCATGACACAGATAATGCTGCCTGACAGCTTAAAAAAATATATAAAACCAACACAGGAGCTTAAATTAAATTAAATTATATTCAAAGAGAGAAAACAACTAATTTCAAGCATCAACTGTCCAATAGTGAACATCCTGGTTGAGTTTTTTCTTTCATGCTACTTCAAAGCAATGACAGAATGGTTTTACTTTATACTTTTCAGAAAAAATAGTCTAACAGTGAATAGAAGCAAGCTAGGAAAATCTGTGACACATGAATAGTTTTTCTTCTTCATTTAAGTATTTGAATAGAGCTATGCACTTACCACTGACATGCAAATTTCTCGCTGTCTATTTCTACTATTCCTGGTGGTGGAGCAACATGTGGTGCTGCTCTAGAGGCTGTGGGGAAGGAAAAAACATATTTGCTGAATGAAGCAAATGATTTTCAAAGCCATGACTATCACTGGTACAGTTTCTCCTATGCTTGTAAACTGGATATTTCCAGCTAAGGTAAATCACAGAGGTGGACTAAGACTACGGATTTGCACCAGTTTACCAAAATGAAGCAGGGCAGGCCAAGGCCAGGGACACCACTGAAGTGCAATCATGAAGCAAGCACTTAGTGAAGGACAGCTTCCAGATTCATGATCACGATCCATGTGCTAACTCTAAGAAGGATAGAGTACTGAATATGATTTAAGAGTGACAGGATACTCCACAAGAACAGGCACAAATACACAGTAATTTTCCAACTCCTAAGTTGAAACAAGTTTAAAGTAACCAACTTTATTACAATGTCACATTGGTTCCTTCCATTCACTCTTGTTCATTTCCTTAGTCACATTCTTTTCCACTCACTTCCACAGAAGTATCTGAACCCGTTCCAGAAACACTGGACATGAATGTTAGTATCTGTCACATTGATTCTTCCTCCTTTTTCCGCAGAATGAATAGCTCTGTTCCATCCTGCATGCACTTGAGGTATACTCCCTATGTTGAGTCTGGTTTGCCCACGATAGCAATCTGTAAGCAAACTCCCTGTCCTTATCTCAACCCATGAGCCATTTCCACTGTATTTTTCTCCACTTTTTCCTTTGAACGGGAGGAGTGAGAGAGCAGTTGCAGTAGAATTTAGCTGCCCAACAGGGTGAAACCACCACAATACCATATATGTATATATATATATATATGTATATATATATATCCATATGTGTGTATGTGCATATATATATATACACATATATAATATATATAGTAAGTATAGCATTATATATATGGTATATATATAATATACACACACACCATATATAATGCTATACTTATTTATGTAAATCAACTAGAAGCCTACGAAAGACAGAAATCATGCATGCCACATAGGAAACTCTGTAGAAGAGTATTTTCTCTCGTAGTGATACTAACCCGGGACACCTGCTGCATGGGCCTGTGAAGAACCATGATCCATTACTGGTGGTCTGACATCAGGTACTCCTTGCTGGTTAACACACTGATGTTCAATGAGTTTTACAGCAGTAAGCGCATCAGGTCCAAACATCTGGATGTCCATAGAAACCAGACATACTAATGTATCTAAAGTATTAAACGCAAAATCGACAATGACATTAGGACAAGACAAATGAATGCTGCTGGGACATGTTGATTTGCTTTAAAATTGTCACGTGTTGAAAGAAAACAAGCCTCCGCATGCTTCCGTAGGTTTTACACAATTTCTTACTGACATAAAAATATTTTAAAATAATTTTAGCTTCCATAGTTACTATCATCATCAGTTTCTTGCAGACACAAAGAGTTATTATAGTAAAATTTACTACTGCAATATCTATCCCTGAGCTGTGCACACACACACACACAAGCAAGCCACATTTTTAACCACTGAACACAACACGTTCTAAAGTTTTTTTTCCTACATAGGTAAGAGTAGTAGATTTTGTCTTGCTTCTGCCTTACCTATGCTCTTCTCTACTTTAGAAATCTTTGTGCAGGCCACTTCTCCCATTTCTGTGAGCATGTATAGCACCTCAAGTGCTGAGATTACAAGCAGCACATCTGGCAGCGTGAGATGACATATGATCTCTTTGTAGGATTCTTGATCCACATATTCACAAATTAAGACACCATTATCTTCAGCCTTACAAAGATTTGCCAAGATTTCCATGCCTGCAAAAAAAAAAAAAAAAAAATAGTTTAACAGCAATAATTTCAATTCTAATACAGCAATAAGAATAGCTTCAGATCTTACCTCTCATTTTTAAAAATCTATCCCTTGACATGAGGCATTTTGTAACAGTGTGAAACATTAGATGAGTAGTTTTGAAATCAACAGGATCCAAAAGAAGCTGATAGGAAAAGAGAAAAAAAAAATTATGACTAACACTATGCATATACTGCTAACAGTTCAAATCCTTAAATATGTACATCAAAACATAAGATTCAAAAGTGGTTAAATGGAGCATAGCTAAATGGCACTTGCGTTCACAAAAACAGAACCCTGTGAGGTTGTTGTTGTTTTTTTTTATTTTAGCTAGCGTTTTTAGCCCCCCCTTCCTCATCTACTCTGAAGTAGCAGCCTAATTTACATTTTTTTCTCAGAATAATGAAAATAACTTTATTTCCATGCAGCTAACAGCATACTCAAATACATTTTAGCATCCACCAAAGAACAGAACTCAAGTAGGAACAAGCATTCCTTCCCAAAGGCTACCACAGTTGTTCATCCTACTTGTATCCACTTCTGCTTCTCTATCAGAGCTCTCAGACATCGTAACAGGTAACATTCTTTCTTGTTCAAGAGATGCTGGATACATAGTAAATGAAAACACAAACTTCCTCAGACAGGCAGCAGTGGACCAATACTTGAAGTCTCATACTCTGGTATCTACCCATTTAATTTAAATGTACCTGTTATATTTAAAAATAAAAGGAATATCTGAACATAACTCCCTGTAAATTCTGCACAATTTATCTGTACAATGATATGTCAACCTGAAACAGTGCATTACTTTCAAGTCTCTTTGAAAAGACAAAGATGTCTCATGATTCAGGCAGTATACCCAGCACCATACCGGTGCCTGCTCAACGTGGCATAAAACCCTCTACCACCCCCCTTTTTCAAATGTTCTGTTTTAAGATTATAACTAAAGGAAGTACAAAGCGAGCAAGCTAGTGTATAGTCTGCAGAATTGAGCTAGTTCCCTTCTTCCATCTGCAGAACTAAAAATTATGCAGTATCAATATCCTGTATGTCCCCACGTAACCAGTCTTCTCCATGTGAATCTATTTAAGCAAACTAACACATACAGCCTGTATTTTACTTTTGGCCTTGAATACTTGCTTTCAAATTGCCATTTACAAATTCAGAGAATGATTTATTTACTGCTTCATCCAATGATCAAGGAAAAGTAATTCATTTAATTAACATTAAAGTAATGCCTTTATCAAATGATATTTTAATTATTCTGTTTTGAAGCACATTACCTCTGCTGCAATATTTCCCAGTGTGTCAAGCCCCAACTGCCGTAGAGAAATAAAATGACTGTGAGCAGAGAGTAGCAGGAACCGAAGACAAGTACGATTAGCTGCCAAAAGTTTAACATTTCCCTCTTCAAAAGAAAGATTACGTAAAATCACTGCGATCTGAAGAACCCGCTGCCCTTCGATATCATTAATGCCCAATTTGCGAGGTGGATGAAATAAGGATTCCCAAATCCAATCTTCTGATGGAATTTCTACAATGTAAATAAATAGATATATTAGTCCTTCCTTTGCTGTATTTACAAGCACGTATGTATTAAGTTTAGTCAAGATTTCTCACCTTGAGATTTGCTTCTGTCAGAAATTAGGTCACGTACTTCAATATCCTCAACAATATCCTTCCAAAACTGAAGAAAAAATTAGAAATACACTTAATTTCTAGGGGATTATATTTCTTGAATTATTATTTTTTATTATTTTTATTACTTTAAAATACTTTTCAATAGGAAAAAGATTATGGTTTTAAAATTTCCTAGTGCCTTGAGTCTTGACTTATCTAATAGTATCAAAACTTTTCACTCACGGAACGATACGCAAGATGTTCAGTACTTCTCATGAGGAAGCTCTTCCTTTCACAAGTACCAGAAGTACGCTTTCGTGATGAACCAACAGTACCCTCAATCTATGCTACTGAAACTACATGGGTGTTCTTCCACAAACCATTACAAATCCAGCAATAAGTGGGAAAAAGTAGAGCTCATTCTCTTTCACTTCCTACAAGCAGTGAACTCATAAGGCAGATGATTCCTCTCGGTTTCAGTAAACCTTAGCTCCTGCCCGAAGTCCAACAGCTAAGATTTCTATTTGGAGAGACTTTCTAAAGCTTCTAAAATGTTTTCCACACCACCTTAAATCAATGAACAGAGAGAAGCAACAACCACCGCCACCAAAAACCTTTATAAATAAACGCAAGCCAGAAAGCTTCAGCAGACTAGAATTCAAATTACTTTATAAATATATGGCCTGATCTGTAAACGGTTACATTGCTTGGCCTGGTGAAATTAACTATCAATCAAGGAATCAAAGGTTTGCAAGCTAATAAAAATATACACTGTAATGTATACTAAAGATTAAAAATATATAATATATTCTAATGTATACATCAGAATAAAAATGTAAACTTTCATTTGAGTAATGTATATATTTCTTTGACTCACTAAAGAAATAGAGCTACTCTTCTGGTTATGAACACTGAATAAAAGCACAAATAAATCTTGATAAAAAGGGAAGGATGGTACAACCAGCTGAACAGCAGGAGAAATTTTGCTATGCAAATGTAATTACTAAATTACAGCATTCATACCAAGCTTGACACTATTATTTTCTTGAAAAATATAATACTACAGATTTTCTAAATTGGAAGGAAAAGAATTTTATTTTTCACTGCAATGCTGCTAAATGACATCCAAGTGCTGTTTAGTAAAGAGGCTGACTTGCACAGAAAGGATTATTACCTCATTTTAGCCAAGACAAGAACAGCTAGATAAAAATCTAGCCTCCTACTGTTTGTGACAAACAGATTTTTCTAGTTAATACTGAGGCTACCATCAAGACCCCACAGAAGACCAAGGCATAGAGATAAAGTTTGCAAGATGTACTTCATTTTGAGCTGCTTTTCCTTTTAAAGAAGGAGACTATAGCATTTAAGGAAGAGGTTTCAGTCATGATTTAAAGGGCATATAAAATATATTATCTGGAAACATACACGTTCCTTTAGGATGTTTCCTTCTGGAAAAGGAATGAAGACAATAATCCTTCAAATTTCACTGCTACTTAAAAGAAAAACCTTACAAGCTTTAAGGATTAGCTGTTTAATCAGTTAAGGATTTATTATTATTATTATTATGTGAATATTGAGCAGAGATACTTAAAAGTCTTCATCTTTAACCTGAACCTCTTTGGAAGAGGACAAAGTCAATCACAGTGCAATGTTAAAAATGCTGTCCCATGTTAAATGGTAAAACAGCATGATCACATTTTGCTAGCTGAATCCTCCAATAACCCACTTTTTGCCTCTTAGTATTTCAGCTTACAGTCCAAAGTGAAACATTTAAAAACCTCTGGCAATAAAAAGTCTCAAAGGAGCTAATTTTTTCCATCTAGAAGGCATGTTCTCAAAAGAGTGGAAAATGACGATTTGATTTTTTTGCAGACGAAGACACAGCAGATACTGCTGAAGATAAAGCCTTGAAGTCCTATGGCTAAAGATGAGGACAGAAATACACTGCTGGAAGAGCACACATCTCGCCTCACACAAAATAAACAGACCCACTCTAGTTGCTAGACCAACTGAGAAATAGGTGTCAGGTAGGATAGGATCATCTTTTTCAGAAAAGAACACAGCTTCTTTCTGCAAGTTAAAATGAGAGATTCCACAGCACCAAAGAAAATCTCTTTATGCAACTGTTACTCTTCAAATTGTTTCATTATGTAGTCTTGCTGTGAGCATAAGATACTATCTGCTAAAACTAGAGAGTTTTTTTGCCTCAGGATTACCCATACACAAGTGCTGTTACGTAGGCGAAAGCACACCAGGATAGCTTGTGTTCCCCCATAGCCTCAGTTACTCCAAATCAGAGAGATCTGGAAGGTCTCTTAAAGCTCTAAGGAGGAGAATCCGGAAGACTGGGCATGAACATACAGACAACACAACTTCAGAATGAATGAAGTTGTATTATATATTTCTCTTTTGCGTTTATTTCTACATACGCTATCACTGTAGATGATCACACCCACTGAGAACACTGCTTTTTTTTTTTTACCTGCAGAAGTGTCCCAGGGCCTTTTGCTCACCAAAACCTGTAGGCTTACATTCCCAAAGCCAGCATTTATCAGGGGTGTTTCAGCAACTGTGAGATGTCTTCTGCAGCAGTAAGTCAAACTTCCTGTGATCACTTTGCAGATTTTAAGATTTCAAGCATTCTGCAAAAGTTCCAGTGGTATCACTTCAGTCCTAGTGGAGGTAGCTGTGACATTCAGAGGAAGCTGTATTTTCATACTTGCTTAGCACATTATCAGCTAACTCAGGAGAAAGACTGAGCAGAAAGAGCACGGCGCCTCACAGAACAAAAAACTGCTAGGAAATCCTTCCAGACTCTTGATACACCAGAACAAGGAAGAAGCTGAAAACATACAGATTCAAACCAGATGTCCAAGCAGGTAACCTCTGACAGACCATACTCTCTTCAGCCTACTCACTCATCCAAAAAATTGTAGAAAAGCATGTTTCTACAGAGGATATGGAAAAGAATTAAACTGATTCAGCCACTCTAGCACAACCTCAACAGCCTTGTGGATGACTCGGAGTGTTTAGAGAAATGCTTTCACAATCAGAAGGTCTGCAGTAAGTTCATCTGTGCCTCTAGAACCGGTCTGGCTCTGGACCAGAATACTCACTTCTTGTACTGTTTAATACAAAGACATGAATATTGGTCTATATTCAGATAGATGCACAGCCCTAGTTCTTAGGGGAGGTCAAAAACAAACCAACCAACCTCAGGAAACATTAAGCTACATCTTCCATTCAACAAGCCAATAACTTAAATAGCTTAACTTATCAGTAATGTTCAAAAATCTGAGCAGGTAAGCCAAAACCTACTACATCTGGTATTTAGAGCAATAATTTTGGAAATGGACTGTTAACTATAGAGAAGACAGAATTCCCTAAGACTCTAGCTGTTGACAAGCATTTTGTAACAAATGCTAAATGTACAGATGGAAGCCTGGTATATTTTTATCAGTATTTTGAACTCCAGAACACCTTAAAGCTTTACCATAGACAGCTGATGTCGATTTTTCATTAATTACAAAATATTTTAAAAACATAGTAGAGAAAACCACAAATTAACAAAGAATAGCACCTTGTTCTGAAACTTAATCCACTGGGATTCTGGTGAAGTACAGATGTTTCCATATCTCAAACAGATCTTCACATTGGAATCAACTGCCTTGAAAGTAAATGATCAAAAAAAAAAAAAAAAAGCAACCAACCAACCAACAGTTCTTCCTCTACAGCACTAGGATTACCTACATCTTGTACTCCTGAGTAAAGGTGTTGAGACATCTTAAGTTCAGAATGAGCTTGCATCTATTCCTTTTCTTTACAAGGGAAGAGGATTTTTGGACTTAAGTAGACTGACTTGATTGCTCTCAGCCTATTCAACATTCATTTCCTGCCTACAGAAAAAAGACCCCTGAAAAGTATCGGGGGGGGGGGGGGGGGGGGGGGGGACAGACCAGAGAATGACAAGGTGGAAAACAAAATCAAATAACCTACATATGTTTGAGATCCATCTATGAGAAAAGAACAAGGCAAAACATGCCAGCATTTTTATTTTCCCAAAGAAAAGTCAAGAGTGCAATAAGATGGATTAGATCAACCTGAGCATTCTTTTGAAAAACGACAGGGAAGCAAGAAAACAAGCATCACAGGCAGTTATTACTTCCCTAAGAAAAGGTGTGGATAGCTGCACTTTGATACTACATATCAACAGAAATGAACAGGAAGGAAGAAAAACTGAAGCTCTTTATCAACATTTATCCCCATATAAATATTTTAGGTCATTATATAATACTGATAATTGGAACATAAAGCTAAAACTTGGACTCAAACAAGTAACACTTGACTATGTGACATCTAGATGATAAGAGATAATGGATGAGGGTTAAAGAACTTGATTCACGTGCACAATCTGATTACTGTCAATAGACAAGTTCCTCTGGAAGAAGATACACAGGATTATACATAATTCACCAAAAATCAGACTGACAAAATTACTGTCTGTAAAAAACAATGGATGTCTAAGTTCACAAATCATGTACTGCAGCAATGATCATGACTACTTATTGTCCAAGAAAAATATGAGTGCAAGTGGAGCCAAGTCTGAGCTTGACAGCTTGACGGATCACGAAGAGACAAGAAAGTGACATTTGAAAAGTATTTTAGGCATGTAAATTTGTAAGGATCTCTCCCTACACATTATGTGAGACGGACTCAAAGAATAAATGCACAGTAAATGAATATTAAACTTACACAAAGGAAAGAGTTGGACAACAAACTGATTTCACACACAAGAAAGAAAGAAAGAAAGAAAGAAAAGCATTATGTAAAGCAATAAAGGAAGCACGGAAATTGCATAAGCATAGACTTTGGAATTCCACAGCCAGAAGAGGCACCAAGAAGTCAAAGACCTTAACGAAGGACATCCTGTTGTTCTGAGTAAATACAGATTTAAGCCTATTTTCAGGACCAGGAAAATTCAGAAAGGGAGAAAGCAAGAAATTAACATAGCTATAAGGGAAAACAGCAGGCACAATTAAAATGATACTCAGATTTTGACAGCTAATGGAGCGGAGATTAAGTATGCATTCATGTTCACTGATTAGTAAAGATATTTGATTCAGTTTTAAGGGAAGCACTGTACAAAGCGAGAACACATCCAGCACTATATATAATGGTAAGTGCAAAAGAAGATTGGAAAACTTGTAATGTGGTGAGGATTGGCAAAACAAACAAGCAAACAGTGAAATAAAACCTG
Source organism: Anser anser (assembly GCF_964211835.1). Taxonomy (NCBI): domain Eukaryota; kingdom Metazoa; phylum Chordata; class Aves; order Anseriformes; family Anatidae; genus Anser; species Anser anser. The sequence continues at coordinate 33,531,205 of NC_139720.1, read as the reverse complement.
ATTCTCTCAAAGTTTAGTATAAAATAAAGAAATACACTGCTATTCATCTTCACCTTCAACTGGAATATTAGTGGTGTTAAAGGACAAACCCAAAGATTTAAGCCCTTCTGTTTGTGGATATGACATTACCAAACCAGAAGACTGTTTTGAAAAAATCATGATACTGTTAACCATTTATGAAGCTTTACAAAAAATGATAGTGGCTTACAATGAATTCTGGAAAGCGAAGTAGGTATGTTTAGAAAAGAGAAAGCAGCAGCAGTAATAAAAGTGTTTAACACACAGAGCTTTCTACTTGCTCCTAAAATGCCTGATCAATGCTGACTAAGGAACAAAGATGGATAAAATCTAAAGGAAATCTACTGTAGTTAACCATCGCACAAAATATGCAGAAGACAGACTAAAAACCATCACATTTTGGATCAAAGTGAAAATATACTAGTAATATATATAGTTAGATGACAATGGAAAGGTAATTCAGCTAAATGAAGGTAATATTAGAAATAAGTAGTACCAGAGTTCTTCAGAAAGAGAGGATACGTAAAGTAAAATGATTTTAGGTCAAAACTGGAGGAGAGCAGAATATAAAAATCAAACTATGGGCACTGAAACACTTGAAAAATTCTTTATGATACATGAATAGAGAACTAAAAGAGTTGCCTGAATACCAAATAGCCAACAGTAATGACTTAGATAGCTAAAGGTGGGAGAAATGGTAATGATGCTGTACTACTCAGAGTGAGCTAAAATGTAGTAAAAGAATGAGAAAAAATAATGAAAAAAACACATGGCTATATTTTTTTTGATTTGTAATTTAAAAATTCTAATATGACTAAGAGACCAAAAATTAAATCAAGTTAATTTAAGCAAATGTTAAATAAAAACTTAGACAATTTTTAGTATAAATACAGAATTCTGAAGTGACCCCAGTTATATTTATAAAGATACTGAAATACAGAAACTAACTGTAAAATCCAAAAGTTCCAAGTTTATGTTCATGTATTTTAGTAAGCAGAAGAAGGAGCTTGGAAAAAAAGTTGTTTCAGTAAGTATAGGTATATAGATGAAACATCAAATGTTCTGAACATCCCTCATTGATCATATTTTGACTATTGCATTTGAAAAGCTATTTTCAGCTAATGAAGATTAGGAAGAGTTCAGTATTTTTTGCATAAAACTGACATACCAACACTTAAATCACCATTTAATTACCAAGAACCCAAATTTATTTTTCTTCTATGAATCCTAAATTTAACTCTGAGAATCATTTTCAAAACAGCTTCAAGATTTCTAATACTTCTCTGCCAAAAACAAACCAACCAACCAAAACTCCAACAAATGAAAAAAAAATCAACTAGTGTTTGAGGATAATGGTTATAAACTCGAGAATTTCTACCAACTCAATTCCTACTAGCTTAGAATTTGTAAATTTAAGAAATTGCTCTTTCCCAGTACGCTATTAATCTCTACCATTTCTACGTTCATGCCATCACTATACTATCCCATACTATCTCTTTTGATACATAATTCTGCACTTTTTTCCTTCTGTTTAAAAACTCTTTTCTGTTCTTTTCTGTTTTCATCTTTACAGAAATGTCTAATCTGCTGCCACTATAGCAGAACAGACTGGAATGATAACCTCAGGAAACTGAACAAACAACTGGCAGTAAAATAAAAACAAACCAAGAAGAATTTTTAAAAAGATAATGTGAACAGTGAAGAGAGGGAGCACAACACACTCAATAGCCATTCTATTGATGCTAAAGCTGTAAACCCCGATTTGAAAGACAGATATAACCATATCTACCCTGCCAGCCAAGTATCTCCATTCTATGTCAGGAAGCTCCCATAATGCTTCCTCTGTTTTGATACAGTCACAGCTGCAATACAAAATAAATGACTTCCAGTAGTGGGGTCAAATAAATGCTTTAAGTAAGATGTTCTGAAAAATCTGGATTCTTGGCATTAAGAGTTATTTTTAGTTTTGGTGTTACGTTTCTGACATGCTTTCGGCGGTATTTCACTACAGAGTGGTACTGTGTGTTGTAGGGCTCAAAAATAGAGCTTGGCGAGTATCCAAGTCTCTTATTAGTAAACCTTACTGCAGCTACAGCGGTTCTACTTCACACTTGCTTAAAAACATTTATCAGAACCATCTGTCCTTATCTATCACAATTACTTACATTTATATAATTAATGAACATATAATGAATTAGAATTCTGTGCAATTTTAAATGTTTATAGATCTAAACATGGTACTTGTTGCTGCTCTAGATCAGCAACAGTCTGTGGCAGTTTAGGGTGAAGATAAAACAGAAGTGTTAAGTGCTTAAAAAAAAACCACACACACACAACCTATAGTACTCTGAACATACTCCTCACTGGAAAAGGTAACATATTATCAAGAATTATTTTTTATGCTTACCTTCAGTACACTTGAACCGTGTTTACAAGTTCATATACTAGCAAAAATGAGAGCTTACCTTTTTTTGTTGTTAACTTTATTTAGGAAATTATGGTTAGGGAATCTATTCATTAACATTTCAACAATATTTATCATTTATCACTAACACTGCAATTGCCCAACTTGTCCCAAAATCAAGTTACATAAAAAAGAAAACAAAAGACAAATGGAAAGAGCTCCTAAAAAATCTCATCTCTATAATAACAATCTTATTAATAATATATCCGAATATATCTTTATACACTGGAAAGACATTTCAGTGTGTAAGAAGATTAAGAAACTGAGCAGAAAACTGGCTATCGGTTTTTAAGAAACTCATCAGGTCACCTTTTCACATTTTCACTTAATAAAAAACATAAATTAGCAACATATATTCTAATCTAGCTTTCCTCTATTTCAGTCTTATAAATTTTCACCTGAAATTCTATTTATGGAAGTTGCTGCATGTTACGGCAAACATGCTGAAATGTGAAACCTCCTTCAGATAACAGTACATTTTGGACTCTCTTTCACCTCAAAATGCTCATCCAGAGTAAGGAGGAAGCACTTACACAAAGCAACTTCTCTTACATTTTTTACGTCATTTCATTACTAATAGAGTACATCATGCCCTCTAGTGGGAAGATAAAAAAGCCTTGCGAATAAAAAAAACCTAACTGAAACAAACTCACAACATTTCTAACTTAATGAAATTTGCCCTATGCTTCTTTTGGCATGGTCCCGATTTTCATAATCCAGCGTGTTGGTGGTGGTTTTCTGTTTGTTTGTTTGTTTTTTAATTGAAAGATCACCATTCTTTTCTCTTGCTAAGGTTTTCCTTTCCATTTCACATATTAGTTTTCTTTATAAAAAGAAACGTGGAATCTCTTTATCCGTTCGCCTACACCTATCTTTTCTAAATACTTATCTTCCTGCTTATCCAAACATTTTATGATAGCTGTGATTTAGTGTCCTACTATATTTAAACAAAAGGAAAAAGATTGAGTAATTCAAGATACCCATGTTAGTATATCTTCATTTTTCTTCCTTTTAAAGGATTTGATACCCGCCATATCCAGTTCAAAATATTAAATTATTTTTTAAATTACCTTAACAAAATCTCTATCAGTTTTCTCCTTCCATTCTTCTCCAAATACAGCAGAAAATGATCCTAAAGCTTTAAGCATAAAAAGCAGAATTCAGTAAAAAAAAAAATTGAACATTTTGACTTTTTACTAATCCACAAACTAAATAAAGATTCAACACTACAGACTATTCCAGTGTCTCCTCCTCCTTAAAAGGATCCTGTGTTAAATTGTATAATATTGCTGAAATTTCTGTAGTAATTAACTACTACTGGAATTTTACAGTTTAAATAGAGAACAACCAGAACTAAAGAATGGACTACTTTGGGAACCCTATAAATAAATAAATGAAATAAAATGAAAAACTATGGGAAACTTTTCCAGAGCTCTTTTCAAGGAGACATGATGACTGCTCAATTTTCAACCTCATGTCAACAACTAGTTTCCATGTGCAAACACTGCCTTAATAGTTAAGCGAAGTCCCATTAATGTTTTCCAAAAAACAGAAGAGTAGCAGTGATAGTTTGACAGCACTCAACTGAAAGTCAATATTTAAACAGGAAGCGTAATGAGTGTTCTTGGATTTTTGATGGAGCCACCACCAAAGCTTTTCTAATCATTACTGCTTGAAAGCAGCAAGGATAAGATTCAGTCTATCTAAAACTAAGCTTTGTCTTGCAGTAGTTCTGTAATGAATTAATGACAGGTAAAGTTATACTTAAATATTTTGGTTCCCAATGTTTTATTGTTTTGAGCAAAATGCAAAAAATCTAATTTCCAAGACTACATCAGCTTTCAGCTCTTACAGAAATCAAACCAAGACTTATGCAGCATTTCAAATTGTAGATACCAGATACTTCTCAAACCCCTGGGACTGTCCTACTGCATACAATGTAATTGTCATCTCAAACTATTTGGGGCAGGTGGGGAGGGGAGGAGCTGAAAACGTTTTTCTTGTTACCTAGAAACACTGCATTATAAATATTATTACTAACAATGATAACACCTTAATTATAGACAAGCCAAATCTAAAACACATTACATTTAAATAAAATTAATCAGCTATCATTTATTTACACCTGAAATTATCATGACAGTATTTTCATACTTAGTTTGCTAATTACAAATTTCATTTAATCACCAAACTTGACAATTTACCTTTTATAGCACAAAAGCACATAAGTATTTCAAATTGAAAAATTAAAATCCATGCTGCAAAAATACGTAAGCATCCCCCTTTTCTTTTCCCAGTTTGTCTTAATTAGTCTTCCTAATGCTGCTGGGACACACTCTGGATTTATCCAGAAGACATAATCTCTAGAGGTATCGAGTAAGATAAAAATGAAGGTTTCCCCAGAAAAAGAAAAGAGCAAGCCCGTTACATGCTTGTCACTCCTTTTGTCACTATTGTCACTCAAATATTTTTCAATGTAAGAAATACAAATAGGGGCCAGCTATGAACAAGCCTGTGCTCTGAGTCCAATTTAAGAACTTGAAAAAACACCATCTACCTTTGCAATGTCCAGAAGATCATGAAATAATAACACAAATTTAATTATTTACAAATTTCTAAATCCATAAAAGGATTCCATCAAAGGAATGGTGAGTGATGGCAAACAAAAAATCTAGAGAGCAAGCATCCTTGGAATTACTAACGTGGTGGCCTATGTTTCACTTTAGCTTCCCTTCAGATATTTTTCTTGGCAAGTTCCTGTGACTGGGGTAGATGCAGATCCTAAATGATCAATATCTAATCGTAACTGAAGGGCATGGACACAAGTCACAAACATAAGTGAGAAGTCAGAAGACACTAATGCAATATTGAGGGGGAGGGGAGCTACAAATCATTATGTAAAAAAGTTCATTTAAACAATATAAAAACAGTGTACAATGTCTAGCATAGATTCTTCCCCAGAATTTTACAACAGAAACTCTGACATACCATACTATGTTTGTGCTTACACATGCAAAGCAGATTTACACTCAACAAATACATATGATCATCTGTAGTAGCAGACAAACATATTTAGCTAAAAATGTTCATTTCAGCTATTTCTTATTGTAAAACTAAAAAAAAAAAATCAGTACATAAAACCAGTAAATAATTCCTCCTCCTCACCATGAGGTAGGAGCTATGCTTTTATGAGTTTTAGGATGGTTTGGGGTTACCTTTTTTTTTTTCTTCCCCTCTCCTTGACAGAAAGACAGACAAGTAATTAACAAGGAACACCTTGGCATGGAGGCCACACTGAACAGCTCAAACAGAAGAATTTATTTCACATAGTAAAGTATTTTGATGGGATAGACTATCTTTAAAAAATGAAGCGCTAACAAATCAAGTATTTCTTATCCCTTGAGTTTTGTTTTCTGAATTTCACTGCAGTTAAATGCAAAGAGCCAGGATAAGATCTTAATGGGTCAGTTTACAGACTGCCCTTTTTTTAATTTTTAATTTGTGATTGCCACTAGAAAAGAAATATGAAAAATCAGTATGTTCCTACGAATTTAGAAGGAAGCAGTAGCACACTACAAGCAATGGAATGCTGTAAATTTGAGCAACTTGAACAATTTAACTGTACCACTACAAAACTAATTCTGAATTTTCATTAAAATGTTAAATAACCCTGCTTTAAATTACCTAACTGAAATTTGTAATGTTCAATGTCTGATATAAACAATACTTGTGGAAGAGGTAAAAATGAAAACTAGATACAGGCATGTTACAGTGCAATATATTACAAATGTTTTGGTTATTAAGGATTGTGAACGATGCAACAAACAGGTATTGACTCTGTTGCAAAAATGTTGTCACATACTTACTGTCATCAAACACCCCAGCATTAGCAAGCAGTAATGTGATGATTTTAGGGTCCTTTTCAAGCTGCATGACATGCTTGCTTTCATTTGAAAGAAGAGTACATACATTAATTGCAAAATCCACTTCATTTGGGAGTCCAGATAACAGTGAAAGCACCAATTTATTATAGTCATTTGGTGAATTAAAGTCCATAGACAGCCCATAGCTTTGACGAAGGTAATCTAAATAAGAAAAAAATAATTAAAACAATGTTTTCACAGCTAAACTAATTAATATTCAAACTATATATTGTGCAATGTTATTATGAATGATTATTTTTAAATTAGTTTATTAATAAGGTATTGCTTTTACAGTATTCAATTTATTTTTCCATTTGTCTTTGGCCAAAATGTTGAACACATTCTACCTAGTTGTGTACCTTTCTAGTTAGATATTAATTCCTTCAACATCTCCAGAATGCAAAACTGCAATATGTTCTTCCAACGAAAAGCTTTGAAAATGCAAACTTTAATTAAAGCAGGATATCATTTGGAGTCACTTTCTACACAACAAATTACACATCCCTTCCACAGAGTCCATGAGATTCCGATGTGTTTATTGGTTCTTTTCAAGATTGATACTTTGGTCTGTAAATTACAATGGGGTTGATTCTGGCTTCTTATGCATGAGCTTTGTTCCTCAGATTTTAAAGCTTAATTAATCATATGCTCAACTCAGATATTTGGCTCTGCAGAGAGATGACTGATATGATGGAAACAAAATCTGTAAATTTTCAAGGTACCTTGTTTCAAGAACAGTAACTTTTGAGCCCTGCTAACTAGAAAGAAACATTTGGAATGAAGTGCAATAGCTTATGCATATTCATATTAATTTTATTTTGGCTCACAATAGAAAGGTTTTTGAAGTATTAAGTTAACAATTTGAGTGACCTATACATTTGATGGTTTTAATATTATTGTGAACTTATTAATACACTGTAGCTTGTTCCAATATGTATATGGAAAAAAATCAAAACTTTTTTCCTCAAAAATTTACCTGACACACTGTGTTGCTGGTAGTTATAAGAAGATGGAATTGCACCAATGGGAAGTTGTGGCTTTGGATTGCCTGGTTGTACCTCATCATCCTCCTCCCCAAAATGATGGACTTTTTCATACTTTTCTAGATAACTGGAATAAAAAATAATAATAAATAAAAAATAGCATAGGTTTTAACATACATAGTATAACTAAATCCTTCATATCCCTCAAGAGATGAGCTGCCAAAAGAAACAAATCGTACAAACATGAAGATTTACTGGAAACAATAGTCAAAGTGGCATAAAACATAAAACGTGAGTCAGACTGACAATAGGTGATACAGAGGATGCAGATATGTGGAATTATGGATTTATATTTCCACTTTCTTCACATTTTTCAACAGCATTTCCTAGCTAAATCACAACCCATTAAGCTCTCTTGTGACTAAGTCCATTTTTTCCAAATCAGATTTTGCGTTAGCTTCCCCAGACAAGTCTGCAAGTCAAAGCATTGTAAAAGTTACTCTGTACAGTTTACCAATATACTTATTGAGGTCAAGTCCAGAAAAACATTTCCTTCCTTCCTCCTGACCTAAAGAAGAATATATCAAATCCTAGCTATTACACGAGAGTAAGAGAGTGTAGATATACTGAAGGCAGTAATTCAAGGTCAGAAATTCTGAGCCACAGCTGCAACTAATGACTATTGGAAATCCCTTTAAACCTTTTCAGAAAAAAAAAAAAAGGTTGATATACTGTACACAGTGGCAGATTATCCCAGTGTTCTGCAAGCACAGAAGCTATATATACACACCAAAATCAAACAGTTAATCACCTTGGTAAATTAATTATCTCAACGTAGGTGGTTTTTTTCATTACAAACTATGACTTTCAGAACTTGGTGCATGCCAACATATAAAGAAAGGCAACTTAAAAGGCCCAGGGTAGCCTTAACTCTACACAGATGTATTAGATGCAACACCCCTCCTGAAATTATTCCAAGATCACAAAGTTGCATACACTTACAAACTTTCTCCCTGTGGAAAAACTGACACCATCCAGTCAATTAAATCTTACTCAAAACACTACATAATCAGGAAATAATTCACGACAGTTATCTTTCCATTTGTATATGCCAGAAATATTTAGTATCTTAGGAGAAAAAAAAGCTTTTGATACAATTTTCGTATCATGCACTGACCAGCATCTCTTCCCTTTTCTGATTGTTCTGAAACCAGAACGTATTTCAGTAACCATGAACTGAAAAAATACCTGTGGCTTATGTATTCTGACAGGTTAAATCCCCACGTGTATGCATTAGTTGTTGGTATTTTAAGATAAACTTAGCAGTGGCTTCTAAAATCAGGAGAGAGAACACAGTTGCGCAGCATCCTGAACTACGTGCAAGTCTAAAACCTCTTAGGATCACAATATTTTAAATTTATTGTGGTCCAAAATGAAACTTGGGAACAATTAAAATACTTTCAGTTGAACATTGGTCACTGCAGAAGTCTAGTGTTTGTTTGGTCTCCTACCAGCATTTGTGTGGAGGCTCTTCCAAACAGCCCAGTAAATCGCTGAGTGTCATCATCATCACTGACTGAAGGAGTTTGTATTGCAATTGAGAGACCAATATTGAAAGATGGTTTCATAAAACTAGCCTTACTTCTGATACCAAGTCAAAGGGAAACCTAAAAATCCAGATGTGATCTTTCTCACACATACACAAAAGCATGCTGTGCCTTGTTCTCCTCTGAGATCATCAAAAGCTGCTGAAATCACAGAAAAGACCCACCAAAGTAAAGACAGGAGCATCAAAAAGTCCTTGATCAGACTAATCAAATTCATGATAAGTCCCATCAATTTAAACTGAGCCTACATGCATGTGTTTCTATAACCAGGACCTAAAGGAGTAGCTCAGTGACTGCTTGACGTTCCCTCCTGACCATCCCATCTCTCACTCTTCAGTGAGCTCATTCAGCAAATGAAGAGGATTATAGGTTGGTTTTCCACTGATCTATCGAACTGATAGGGGTCAGATGAACGCTAGAGCTGATGCAGGGGCACTAGCAGGTATACATGGCTGGAGATGGCAAGATGATGATGTGCATGTGCCGTTTCAGCGATGGCAGAAGCTAGAGTGCCTTAGCTTGTCTAATATGACTTCAGAAGTGCTGTGGCTGGATCTAATTTCCTCATATGTTGGCCTGAGTCAAAGCTTGAGCTTTACATAAAACACTTTAATTACTGAATGTCAGATTGCATAAGAATAAGTAAAAATCCCTACACAGGAACACATATAGTACTCCAAATAGAGAAAATCTACCAAATCTACCACCATCCTAAAATAAAAATACTGAACCTTATACTTTATATTAAATCCATGTCCCAGCAGAGCTAACCACCATGAATATCCTAGATGTGCTCCTCTGCTAATACCTACTTTATTAAAATGTGTTGAAACAGTTCTGTCAAACATAGGCACTCTGAAATCTTAAGAATGAAGTCCCCTTCTTCCCTCTGAAAGCAAATGATTACATTGATTCCCACTCTATTTGACTAAGAAATTTGGGGAGGCTAGAAAAATCTTAGGGGTGAGTATAAATTAGAAGACCTTTGCAAACTAAACTGATTTTACTTTTTTTTCTGGCGTTGACAACTCTTACAAAGTTATCACAAATGTCTTATTCAATAAATGTTTCATAGAAAAACTGGATTGGAATCAACCTAAAGTGATGATCTACATTTTCCCTATGTCAAAGCATGTACCAGCTTCAACCCCTTAAATTCTCAGCTCCTCTAGTTGTCATTTGATTTACTGAAGTTCCACCCCTTCAAAGAGCTCTCCCTCTTTCCTATCTCACCCCAAACTAATCTTCTAATCTGCTGAGAAAAATAAAGTCCCAAAGGCTAAAATGTTGTGGTTTTTGTCTTCCCTATCACAAACAGAAAGTCTTTCCCTACACCTACCCCATACACTTATCCCTTTTAAAGCACTGCCAGTTTACCGGGGGGACATTTTGCTGTTTCTGAATCCATGGAGTTTAACAACCCTATTACTGAATTTCAGCTAAAATAACCAGACCATAATAGACGGACTTAGAGTGATTCCTTAATGCTACATAAGTACTGACTGCTCACAGACAAGTGTACAGACCTCAATCCTCCAAACCCTCCGTTCGTTTACTGCAGAGAAAAAGAATGACCTGGAATTTTAGTGAAGAGAAGCAGCTTTGTAAATTAGCTTATAAATGAGCTTTACTAGTCTTAAATTCTAATCTTACCAGTCTGGCACACAGCGACTGTACAAGCAGCAGAACAGTTCTCATAAAGACAGGTCTTGCTTTAAAGACATAAGAAATTTAAGTATAATAAATGGAGCTTTTTTATTACTGAAAAACGGATGTGCAAAAGCTCATAAATTATAATCAAGTAGTTACAAAAAGCTAATCTCATGTTTCAAAACAACTTAGACCTGTACCTATAGACCTGACATGCATACTCTGAACTCAGAAAATGTTTTTTTTGTGTGTGTTTGTTTGTTAAGATATTTAGAATGTTTCCTTAATTTAGCAAAGTCACAGGCAGTTCATATCAACAGCACCAGTCTTGATCTTTCAATCTTCCCGTCTTTTAATTTCAACACCAGCTGACTGACTGGGCCCTGAAAGAGAAAGATGCAGCCAATATGTGCAAAAAAGGACCAAAGCAACTAACTAAATGAAGGACCAGAAGGAAACTACTAATAAAACAAGCAATGTATACAGGGTATAAAAGTTTCAATGGCATCTGGGACAAAAACTAAGTAGCACGTTGAAGCCTTGGTGATCATGGGACAACGATGGAAACCAGGTTCTGTACTCACACCAAAAGGCACTCCATACTGTCAGCGTGGCGTCTTAAATGGACATCAGCCCAGCACACACACGATCCAAAAGATTCAAGAAACTGAAATGCGATGGCCTTTTACAGCCCCTACCTCCTCCTTTCAGCTCGGACATGCCTCTGTTCTGAGAGGGCTAACTTTTTTATTTAACGCCTGGTGAATAGCTAGAACTACTGAATATGCAAAGTACTTAAATACGTGAAAATACATGGGCAACCAAAGACATGTGAAGGCTGGCTATTTTTAAAGGACAAGTCATTTGAATGCTTTCTGAAAACTTGGTTCCTCTAAGGATCCTTTGAGTTGGAAATAAAGAGATACCACCTTTTGGAAAAAAACAGATTCACCTATTAGACATTCTGTTGCTGTGACAACTTCAATAAGTCATTTGGTTTCATTCAGGTCCATGAGAAAATAAATTCTCTGAAGATGGCCAATATTTTTATACATTAAAAATACTTCCTTAAATAACAACCATAGATTTTCATTCACTGAAGTTAGCTTCAGGCTTGTTTTCAAATGTTTGGAAAAAATACTAATAAAAGGAAGCCACTACACGCATCTAGTGGCACGCAGAATTTACTATTGGCACGCAGAATTTACTATTGGCAGGGTCATGAAGGGGCTTAGAGTATGCCACCATCTCTCAAGCTATCTGGTGCCTTTTGCTTCTTGAAAAATTGGAGAATATGAATAAAAAAGCATCTAGACTTTTTTCACTCGGAGACGACAGTAATCTAAATTCAGAGTCTGCCACATACTTCCTTAGTACTGGTCAACCTATTTTATGTATCATTATGAAGCACCTGACTTATTTGGGTATTTCAAGTCCCTATTATTACTCCCTCCCAGTAACTTTGCCAGATAATGTGTGGCAAAACAGTGAAGATGGCATCAACCATTATAGACCAACAATGAATTTATTAGCTTTGCGTCCAGCTAAAGGAAAAGCAGGTACTATTCCCATCAGAGATCTCCTCCTGGCCTTTCCTCATTAACTTGTGGTGCCAGTCGAAGGCTGCAACCATTTTAAAAGATGACATCTTCACCAGGCAATCCATTCTTGTGCTCTACCATGGATCTTTGTCTCCTACTTGAAAATCTGATCCATTTATGAGTCTTACTAGCAGGCAGTATTCTGATCACAGAGGAGGCTGCTTCTCAGCAGGGCCGGAGGGCTCACGCTCAGTTCACCCCCCGCTAGTGCACACGGTGAAGACTGGTGCCACGCTCCGGATGGAAACTTCTGCTTAGGCCTTAACGAGTCTGCTGCTGCAGCCGCCTCAAGTAACGTCTAACTCGTTCACTCATCCCATGGAAGTTCCTTCACAGAGCCCCCGCCTCGAGAGTTAAGCAAACTACTTCCTGGAAATGCCTCAGCCAACAGCAGGCTTCAAGGCTCCGCTCACCCTTTTAACAAACACCAAGCAGCTGCCTCACGCGGCTGTGCTTGATTCCGTCCCTATCCGTGTTTTGACAGTGCCATCAGCAATCTCTTCAGGGCTTTCTCCCCTGCCTCCAAGGGTACCATGAATTCCAATTTAAGTTACATCCAATTATTGTCAGAACTGATGCTCGCAGCTGAATCCTTCAAAATAATGCTCGTGTTGTTTTCCATCTTCACGTTGTTGCCTCAGTAACACAGCCACCGAGCACCTCGCACACACAGCGGCACCCAGTGAAACATCCCACCTGTAGCACCACTCAGTGGCACTCTTTGATGTCTGGGCTATTATGACTGCCTGATTAGACTGGCTGACAAATCAAGATGAATAGGATGCCAGATGAATAGGAAACTCCATCAGCTGTGTGTTTCTAACACCTGGCCTGCCAGCAGAGAGCTGCCCTCCGGCCTGGGCAGGCCCCTTGCCCGCTCTGTGCCCACGCAGCCCCAGACAAAACAGCCCGCCTCGCTCCAGGGACCCCACAGCTCCAGTCTCCACCTTGGCACCCCCCCCCATTGACACCTCAGCAAACTGCGAGCAAACTTGGAAGGCCCCGTTCAGATGAAACGGAGTCTCAGGCTTTCTAACAGATCCACGTGCAAACAAATTGCAGCGCATGCAATCTTTAAGTGTGTTAACGTTTTGTAACGCAGGTTATGCAAGATTACATGACAGATGGTCCACTTTGTGGTTTGCTTGAAATTTGGTTAAGAAATCCTATCAAGAAGCCTTTGCAGAAAGAGAAAACTGTATACATGCCTTCTTAACGAGCTTCGGAATCTGATACAGCAAGATCCTTTATCTATTGTTACAGAAAGAGGGGGAGAATTCGTGAGCAATTTTGAAAGTTTCACTTTATTAGACATTACAACAACAAGAAAAAGACAGTATGCAATGCTTTGAAGTTCAAAAAAAATCACTCAAATCACTGAAAATATGTTCTTAATAAACATGAGAACACCAAGTGGAAAGAAATTAAGATATTACGTTATGCTTTAATATTAATAATGCTCTAATTTAGAAGGAAAATAATAAAAGACATATGCCAGCCAACTGAAGTATGCGTGCTGGAGTGCAAATGCAAGAGACTGGGGCAGCTGCGGCAGGGAGGGAACAAAACAGAACCGAAAAGAAGCCTCTGAAGCAACCACACAACCAGGAACTCCAACAGACTGTGGACAAATGCCCTACAGAACTGAGAGCTGGAGAAGATGACAGATATTTTGACTTTCTCAAGTTATGAGGAACTAACTCTGTTTTGTTAAAGAAGGGGGAGGAGGAGGAAGGAAGTACTAAAAGAAAAGGCAAAAGCTTCATTCACCAGGAGGACATGCTAGCCAAAACAGCAGCAGAAGGCAAAAATCAGACCTCCTGCTACTTCTACATTCCTTTAACTTTTCTCTAACTCTCCGCAAACCCTGACACCCCTGTGGTCAGACCTGGCAGAAGGACTGCATGGGCAAGTCTCTGCATAGCAACAGCAGTGGCCCGGTAGACAAAGTTTTCACAGTTAAGCAACTGCATTCTGGTCTACTGCGCTGTAACCAACACCAAAATGTCTCAACACTTGCTTTTTTGAAATGAAGATCCCTCACTTCCAGGTTTGCTTTCATTTATTTTTAAATCTAAATCAAAATGAGCCTGCTTGTGAGCCAAGGCTGCAGTCCCCAGCCCTCTTCCAGGACTAATCCTTCTACTGTGTTCTCACTGCTTGCCAAAAGCAGTTCTCCACCAGCACCACCTCTCACCACTTCAGCAGCTGTTTCATCAGATCCGATGGGCTCCACATCCAGCAATATCTGAGCTGCGCCATTATTAGTAGCATTAATTCTCCAGACTACATCTGGGAATTAACTTTCCAACAACTATGTACTCATCTTACTAATTTTGTCGTAGTTCTGCTGCCACCTAGGCTGACAGCTCATCAAGCCTGTCAAGTATGACAGTAACCTGGGTTTAGCTCTTCAAGCAAAATATCAGAATCCTCGAGATTTATTTTCTTTTCTACATGCATAACATGCTTGCAAATTCTAGAACTCCCCCCGATTTTCTCTGGTTTGAAAAACAATCAGTCTGCAGCACTACTGAGATTTCCTGACAGCGCCTGCCTCTGAACAGCAAAGATGTGCTAATACAAGTTGTACCACCTGGAAGGAACCAGGAGATTAAAACTAAACAGTGTGTGACTGCACAAGGCAGGTCACAATAACGCAACGTCACCCACACCAGTCATCTTGTTTCAGGCAACTACGGACCAGCAGCTGTATACAGCACAGCCTGAAATCCCGAATGTCACCACGTTATGACCGCCACACAGAAACACCCAGGTGTTCCAGAAGTATTTCTGGAGACAAGCAACTATGGCCATAAACACTTTTCAATACAAACACGTATTCACTCTTTTAAAGCAGATTGTGTACAAACTCACGTAACTTTCAGTACTGTGAATATAAGTAGTTGTGATGTTGACCGGAGGACCTACTGACTTTATACATCTATATAAGTAACAAACATTTAATTAACTAAATGAAGAAAATTATATGATGTATAAACAAGGTCTAAATCTATTTGCCAACTGCTACTCATGTCTATCATTTAGCTATTATGAAATTCAAATTACACGAAAATATTTTTGCTTTTTTTCCCCCAGTGCAGAAGGAGGAAAAGAAACGACGCGTCTAACAGCAATCCAACTCTTTCTTATGACATTCTGTCAGTGCCTTGTCTGAAGAGTTGTTCTTACTGAAGAGGAAGTTTCTATGGTAATTCAGTCTTAACTTTTTCCCCAAAATTTAGGATGCAAACTACCCACAATTATGGAAGAGATTTCCCTGTTGTCTTTAGCTCATAGTTTCATTACCAAGTACATCGTTTCGTTATGTAAATAGAGAGAGTCAGTATTTGCACAACAAAACTAGGACCCCATTCTCTTGTGCACTTTTCATTAAATGTTTTAAGAAAAAAAAAAAAGTCTTGGTATGTTTTTCCCCCACTATGTCAGAAGGAAATGTCTTAATTTTCTGCTTGCTAGCCATTGCAGAGAATTTATTTACACAGAAATAACGCCCTAGAAATAGTTTATCCTATGACGAATTTTCAGTTGAGTTTCTCTCAAACCAGTATAAATAACACTGATATCTACAATATTACAGGAGGTAATAGTTCCTCATATTGTCTTGGCTACCCAGAATAAATTTCTCTGTAAAGGCGTAATCTAGCAAAACATCACACTATATGAATGTTCTCGTGTCACATACTTAGAATTATGCACTTACTCAAAGCACTTTGCCAAATTGGAATGTTTAGATTCCTTACTTCTTTTCAACTGCAAAGACTTTCCCTGCATGTGTTTCTAATACTTAGGAATATTACACGCTTTTCAGACAAATACTTACTCAATGACTTAAAACACTAAAGTTATCATTCTTCATACTTGCGTATTTCGTTATCCAATACAAACCATTCTGTGACTATAACGATGCCAACATAAATGTTGCTTATGTACGTTATTCAAATGCTCTGTTTCTAGAACAAGACTTTCAAGTCCACACATGGCCAAAGGAGTATCTTCAGTACTGGAAAACCAGCCTTCCTCCCTGGTCCTTCTTCCCCTCTCCTTTTCCTCTCTACACTCCTTGCTACATTCTGGCACTACCTTGACAAGAGGGACAGATCGGCCTCTCGTAGGAAGCCAAGTCACTGAAGGATACTGCACAAGGGAACAGTTAATTGTAGATTTAAATCTCATGGAAACAGCAGTCTAGAAAAAGGCTTTCTGGATTCTCCAGCCACCAGAATAAATTTTTCCACAGTACTTCTTCCAGCCTGTTCAGCAGATGTTAAATAGAACAAAAATAGAATTTACTTGTTTCTAATGCTGAATGAACTGGTTGTTCAGTTTTGTGCCCCTTGCTACAAGAAGGATGTCGAGGTGCTCGAGTGAGTCCAGAGAAGGGCGACGAGGCTGGTGAGGGATCTGGAGAACAAGTCTTACGAGGAGCGGCTGAGGGAGCGGGGATTGTTCAGCTTCGAGAAGAGAAGGCTCAGGGGCGACCTTATCACTCTCTATATGTACCTTAAAGGAGGCTGTAGCGAGGTGGGGGTTGGTCTATTCTCCCATGTGCCTGGTGACAGGACGAGGGGGAATGGGCTAAAGTTGCGCCAGGGAAGGTTTAGGTTGGATGTTAGGAAGAACTTCTTTACCGAAAGGGTTGTTAGGCATTGGAATGGACTGCCCAGGGAGGTGGTTGAGTCACCATCCCTGGAGGTCTTTAAGAGACGTTTAGATGTGGAACTTAGCGATATGGTTTAGTGGAGGACTTGTTAGTGTTGGGCCAGAGGTTGGACTGGATGATCTTGGAGGTCTCTTCCAACCTAGACGATTCTGTGATTCTGTAAATAATGTCTATAGGTTGTTTTTTTTTGTTTTTTTTTTGTTTGTTTGTTTTTTAAATGAAACAAGTGTCTACAGAACACATTGCTAAACCACTTTTTCCATAACTTCATTGTTAGATTCCCCACATATTCAGCAATTTTAACAGTTGTGTTTTTCTGCCTTCATCTTATGATTTCCTGCAATTAAATCCATTTACAATTTCTCACACTTAGACCACATAATCAAAGCAAACGTACTAGCTTACATGTCCATATTTATGTGGTTAATCAAACAAAAATATGAAAATTAATTAATTCTTGAACATTATTCCAGATGGATCAAATATTCATCAAAAGAAATAAGAACAGAATAAAAGATCTGATTATGAAGATCCTGCTGGGATTCTGCACAATAGGAAGATAAATACTTTAAGTTCTATGTGAAGAGGAAAAAGCTGTCTGGGGAGCCAGTTCCTTCTTTTACCTCAAGATCTTACCAGAAATTAGTTCGTAAGAAAGAACGCAATCTGGCCTGCATAAAAACTTTCAACTTGAAAATATCTGTATGTTTTAAACACAAACACATCCAGACAAACTAAAACAACAAAGACTATTTTAGAGATCTTTTGATCAAGGAGCAACAATATGCTGCTACAGGGCTTGTTAAGCATCCCAGCGTATCCTGAGAACGTACCATGTACAAATTTAGAGATGATGATAAAGAGGTAGCATATTGATTTAGCTGTCTAAACATGTAAAGGCTACACATCTATACTAGTAAAATAAACAGTGCTGGGAGCATTCCCATGCATGGGAATGAAGTGCTGTACTATTAAATCGTTAGAGAAGGGCCTGATACAAATTTTCCAAGCCAATTAGCTTTCTCTCAAACAATTTAAAGGCACTGTTCAAGAGCTACCCTTGCTCAGGGACCTTTCCTGGAGGTAAACTTGGATATAGCACCCCTGCTTTAGGGCTAAGAGCATGGACATGAGCTATTTTGTGTCAGCTAGCCTCTCCCACGCTTAATTCACTAATAAGTAGTGTTTGTAAGGATAAACACTGAATGCCACACAGACAGCCTCCGACTTAATACAAATTCTGATACAGATTGAGGAAACCTGAAAGACAGATGAAGTGTTACTCCTTAGCAGAAGATTTTAAAATTACCAGTGACATAATGATCATGAAGAATTTATAAGCGTTTTTGGTTTGGCTTGTATAACTGCAAAGACATTAGAGGATACACGCAGATAAAAGGGGAAGAACAAAAGGGTAGAATGAATACAGATAAAGCCCAGAGATCAGATTTCCTGTTGGGAAATATCTGTCTCAGGCATTAAAGATAATCATTGCAAATCGTTTTAAAGGTAGAAGGAAACGAAATTTTGAAGATTTAAAAAACAGAAACAAAACAAAATCCTACTTTTGTTTAACAACTTACTCAACGAAAACGCTCTTGTGAAGCATGTAGTAAAAACACTCAAACCATAACCTTATTTAAAACTGAGCAGGCAGATACTAAGAACGTATTGAGCACATTGTCATCTTTTACAGGAAGGCTAGAAAAATAAAATACAGTATTAATAGCATTCAGATATTAAGTATTAGAAATTGTTTAGAGGATACTGAGTCCCTGCTGGTGGTCTGGGGTTTAGAGGAGATAAGGCCTGATCCTCCACTGTGGATTGACCAGGCTTTTCAAATCCTGAGTAAATCCAGTAAGGCTTATTGTATTCCTATTATTTTGAATGGAAATAATCTGTGGGAAGAGAAGAGCTCTGCAATTAATATATTGCATACCTTTTTAAGAGGTTGAGAGTAAGTACTTAGATAAACTGAGACTGAAAAAAGTTCATTATGGAAAGCAAAAAATTCACATTATTATAGATCTCTACTAAGCAATAAATAAGAAAGTAAATATTTTTCTAGTTAATAACCTAAATGTTACATTTTTTTCCTCAGAGCCTTCTTGCTGCACTGTACATTAATTGTGAATAGCACTACATGCTACAGGCACTCTGATAATGAAATCGGAAGAAATTGTATATGCTGTTAGGGCACCTACATGAGTAACTTAAGTTCCTCTCACTAAAGAAGACTTGAAGAATCTTCCTTGGCTACAACTTATTTAAGACACACAAGGTGTAGTCCTCCTGTCTCAGTGATGTAATAGTCCAATCAGTATGGAAAAAAAAAAACAACAGTTCAGATATTTCAGAGCTGAACAATTTTCTTCCAGTATTAAAATAAAAAAAAAAAAATCTATTCCTGAACATTCAATTATAACAAAATTACATCCATTGTAACTAAAGCTACAAGCCTAAATCTAGTCCTTCCTCGATCCCAGACAGTTTCAGTAGAAGTGACGGTCTCCTGTTGACAGGCTGAAGGCAGACAACCTTTCTCAATGCCTTGGACTTCTCAGGCGTTCAGCGTTCAGTATTGCTGGCATTGAGATATTCAAACCGTTAGTCAGAGGAGGGGGCTAGTGTCCAGGAAAATGCTCTCTGGAACACGCATCCACGGCTAGCCGTCAGGAAAACGTGCCTTGACACTGCTTTCACTTCCACAGTCCCAGAAGGAACAACTCTTGCTTGGGTCTGTGCTTCCTCTGCGTGCAGACAGCTGGTACACGACTTAAGATGCCATGGACTGAGGCACCGGCAATGCGCACGTGACATGTCTCTACTGCCCCACCACCGTACACCTCCACCTTTGTCACAAAGGCAATGCAATGATAAAATGAGTACCTCTAATAGATAATAGACACCCTGCTGAAATTAACACAAAGCCTCATGACGTGCTGGTAAGCAGGGGAAGCACTGCAAGTAGTTTTTTCTTTAATTGGAAGTCACATACACAGAACTGGATCATGTGGTGTGCAGCTTAAAGACACTTCTGCTTTCTTGATGGTGCTGACTTTGTACAGAGCAATGCCTGAACAACGCCGTGTATCATCTCTAATCAGCATGGAATGGCTCTCTGTTATTCCACCATATAATGACTGAATTTGTTATTTATGATTTTTTCACCCTTCCACCCAATAATGCACAGTATCTGACAAGACAACATCATTTTTTAGAAAACCTAGCTAAAGTTTCTCAGTAGTGTAGTTGCACAGCAAACAGACAACTGACATTAGTTTCCAGCTAAGACCAGCATATGGTGCTTTTTTTTTTTTTTTTCCTTTGAATGCTCAGTATTCTGAGAGCAAGCCACCATCACCCATAGCTCTGGACAAGCTTGACGATTCTTCAGGCCAGTGAAACTTTCCACTACGACAGAGCTCAGCTGTAGAAAAGAGCAGGCTTTCTCAGAGATAAATTTCAAACAAGAAAGGAGGAATCTATCTGCAGCATTTTCTGCTCACATGTAGCACCATGCTTTCCAACAGCTGGGGAAAAAAAATAAATCCTTAAGTAGCATAACAAGCATTAATCCAGCAATAATACCCAACCCTCTGGAAAGATCAAGACAGAAGAAACGAACCACGTACAAGACTTCATTTTAAAAACAACCTAAAGGTGATCAGACATTACTGTGATGATGGCACTACTACTAAAAATTAACCTGAATGAAAATGTAAAAATGGAAGCCCTTTGGGATTCTTCAGAAGAAAACTTAAATATCTTCTAAGGATTCAGCCTTCTATATTCTTTTTCATATGAGACATGAGAAACATAAAACCTGTCCAGCAACAAAAGAAATTATGGAGAAAAAAGTGCTTTTCTTCCCGGCTCCTTTTTCCCCTTCTTAGAATTTCTTGAGCCCTGGGTTCTCCCTTCTATTAAGTAGCAACCAACCCCCCTTAATCAATGCCATTTTTCATTTCCTTTTCTCTCTTTTACAGAGCTTCTGTAGGTGCAGCCTACAGCAGTAGATATTTCAAGCAGCTGCAGTGTGCCATTGCCACTATCGCTGTCATTTTCACAACCATATGAACACCTACAGTGAAACCAGCTTGGGCCTTGCTCATTTCCATCGCCAAAAAAAATCTGGAAACTTATGAGCGAAAAAACTTTTCAGTGCTGCTTGTTTGAGGACTCAGGAATACAATATTTTATGAAAATCCAGTTCTACAGAAACTGACTTTGTTTCCCAGCTGTTCAAAGGGTTAATAATAATGTTTGAGAGAATAAGAACAGAAAGCTTGGAAGTGTAATGCACAGTAATTGAGATGAAATCAGTACAGTTATTTGAGTTTTTCCATTTAAACAAAAATTGTCTCAAGATAACTAAGATCTGACATAGCTTTTATTATGGTCCATTTTTATAGTGATTTATTGTCATATTACAATTCTCTGCTTTTATTTTAATTATGCAAGGGAACAAAAAGCACAATTTATATTTTAAATATCTGATATATCTAAAATACCTAACATGCTGAAGGACATTCTGGTATCTTACAAATTAAGAAATGTCACAAGGTAAGAACTCAAGTGTGTTCAACATCTTTTGACCACAACATTTCTCATCGAAGTATGAACTGAACACATTGCTTGCCCAGTAGCAATGGGTTACCTGGTCTTTGACATCTTCTGCCAGTCCCTGAGAGGTAAACCTCAAGTCCCTAAGAAGTAAACCTACATCACCGTAGTAGCTCTTAGATAACAGTTTCTCAGCTTTCTATTTATAATATTTCATGATAAAATAATACGATCACACTTCCAATACATTAGTGCTCTTTGCCTGTTTCCAAGCACACCATCATCTTTCTGAAGGAGATCAGTAGCGGAAGGGGAATCAGCACAATATAGAAATGACTAAGACATTTTTGAAAGTTAGGCTACGTATCTCTTTGGCAATACATGAGATGTACTTGAAGATGAAAAATGTTCCTTAATGAACCACTTCATAACATTTTTTTATTATTATTTTAAAAGCACAAATAGAGCACTCCTTGTAACCAAAACAGAATCAAAGAGATGCAGCCCCAAAATAAGAACAGCTTCCCATAACAGTTACAAAACAGTATGCCAGCACCAATACAATTCACCTCCCCAGCAAACTGCTGGTGGCATGCCTTTTTCATTATACTAGGTCAATCACTATCTTCACTTGGCAAAGTTCTTACAACCACGGCTAGCCTCCTGTCAGAAGGCTCACGTTACAATTTTTGTATTTCACTTTGTACTACGGCAGTGTTAGATGTCATGTTTTGATGGTCTCCACAGCAGTAACCATGCCAGTACATTTCTCCTATTAACAAGAAAAATACCAGTAATTTTATCCTACCATACACAAATAAGGAGTATTGTTTAAGAAACAGGATACAAAGAAACCAATTCACCATATCTTTAGAAAAAATAATTTAATCTAAAACTCTGTTACAAGTTATTTATCCTTCATTAAAGGTTAAACTTACTAGTGCTTATTCAAAATATACAGGTAATAATAGAATGCATCGATGAAAGGCATCAAGAAGTTTAAGAAATCAGACATTCTTAATGGTTTAATTATATTGAGAATTTGAAGAAAACAGTTTCTGAGCTCATTAATGTCCTTAAGTCAAAGTACCACACAATGCTTTAAAAGCAACAATATTCACCTTTAACATAATTGGAATGCTAACATTTTAATTTGTCACATGCATTTTTTACACTTTCTCTCCAAGTATTTTACTTTTACCTTTCGTTGCAGTTGGCCTGATGTATATTTCTTTATTTAAAACACGTGCAGACTGGGAATTTAAAAGAAGAGGAATACTTGGTTGCCCCTTTATAATTTTGCAAAAAAGAAAAAGGAAAACCAGAGGAGAATAAAGAATGAGCCAAGCCTCAGACATGCAGTCAGAGCTTCAAAGCTACGTAAGGACCCAAACAAGCAGATGTGTGCCAAGACAACTTTCACAAGCCCATAAACACTTAGGCACATGCTTCTTACTGATTTCGGTGTCAGTCCATCACCCAACCCACTGGATCTACTTTGGTGTTACTGCAGGATGTTACTTAGCGACTCTTTGTATCATCAAATTACTTTGAAAACAGGGCCTCTGACAGCACGGAGCAATTCATAACTCACCAACTGCACTTAAAACTTTCCTTACTTAGCAAATCATTTTTTTAAGCCAAAACACATGTAGACAGAACTGCTGTTTTAATATATCCAGTACATTTAAGGTACTTTTAGTTAATAAGAGGTCCAGAAATTCCAATTCTCATCCAAATGCTGAAAAACTGAATAAACATTGATCAATTTTCTAGTAAATAAGAAATGCCCTTCAGTATTTTCTAACATAAAACATTAAGGCTCTTTTAAAAAGGAGAAGGAGGAGGAGGAGTAAGTAAGTAACTCAGGTAGCTGTGCCGATACACTGTAGGACTGGAAAAGGCAATAGCACACTTGGTGTTGGGATCAGCGCACAACACCTGGAGCAATTGCAGAAGCCACCACCCTCTACTGGAAATTAGCACACCCACATCTCTGCCAAGTAAATCCAATTCTGCTTCAGGCAACATTAGTCAGGTCGGCTCAGCCACTTATTTGAACTATTTAAACTAACTTGGCTGATTTTGCCCGGAGTAGAGCAGGAAATGCTCACGACCAACCATTCGTCCGACCCTGCTACATTTCTGAACGCCAAGAGAAGCAGGCAGCAAGCAGCTGAGAGCAGGTCTGAATCGGTTTGTGTTGCTAGCTACTGCTCCAAAGCTCTCCAACACCAACAGCGAAAATCAGCTGGCTGACATCTCCCTGTAGCCAGGAAGGTATTCACAGAAGATTGCCCAGGCTAGCAGGATGTTGGCTTAGCGGTCAGTTTTCTTGACTAGTCTGAAATGCATGTCCTACACGAGCTGCATTGAATTAACCGTGACCAGTATGAATAACAGGCTAGAGACAGAAATCCAGTGCTGGCACTCCTTGGGCAGGCTGCCCTCTGCCTTAACCAACAAAGAAAAATGCAAGGGAGGTTTTTGTTTGTTTGTTGTAAAGGGACCGACGGCTCTAATTCCTGCCCCAAACGATCTGAACATTTCTCCCAGGTAGCTGCCTTTGGGAAAGGACACAAAGTTTCAAGCTCCTGAGAGCAGGAGCACAGCAGATGGATTACAGCAAACATATGCAAGAAAGACAAGCAACTACATTTCTCGGCAGCAAGTTTTTACAGCACATGGATGACTTAAAATCAACATTCTGTGGCCATTAGAGGAACGGGATTATTTTTAAAAAGAAAATAAAAATACTTTTTGAACAGTATGTATCAAGCTACAGTTTATCAAAACAATCTCAGGTAAGTATTTTGTCATGCTACAGAAAGACACAAAGTATTTGAAAAGAGGAAAAAAAAATGAAGGGAAGGATTTAAGAGTGTAAAAAAAAAAGTGCAGTAGTGTGGAAAGAGGTAAAGTGAAGACTGGGAGAGCTCTGTGCTCTCCTCCTCTTAAACACACTAGGCTTGTAACAAAGGGGAGAGAATAACAAATATATATATATATATATATATATATATATATATATATATATCAAACCACATCCAACATAAGGATAAAGTGCGTGGCAGCCAAAGAGCAGAGGGCAGGAAGGCCCAAGCAGGTAGCAGAGCAGCGGGGAAGGAGGCAGCGCAGGCTGCCACCCCTAGCGTGGGGCTTGCTATAGCACACGTGCAGCAGCTGATCCCATCAGAAATCCCAACGAGAACTTCTTGCAAGGTGCAGGTTCATAGCATACGAAGGAGAAAGTGAAATGAAATACGAGAGGGAGGATTATAACAGAGGATGGAAAGCAGGCTGGAAAAAAGAACTGATCATTTCCCTCCCAGACACTTACAAATACTATGATAACGGTGTAATGAAATTGCCAGGGAGAGGTGAGCACCCCATTCCTAGCTTCCCTCCCCAGCCCTATTAATGACTGCTCTCTGCATGTTAAGAACTACTTCCATTCCACTAAAACACAGTGCTGAAAGGGAAAAGGAAAAATAAAGAATAGAATGGCAGGCATACTAAAAATAATAGGCGAGACTTAGGAAACGTCAACATTAAAACCCTGCTTTGCCATGGGCTGGCTGACTTTGTGTAAGTTACTTAGCTTTTAGGTGACATCTGTAAGAACTGGCAGCGACATAAAGCACTCTGTGACATACATAAAGCCTATAAGACTGAGGTATTGCTTACCTGGAGTAGCACACTGAACATAAATCTACATGGTAAAAAATGTCTGATCAAATACAAGTCTGAATCTTGCCAGGTTCAGATAACCACAGGCCGGACTACTGACAAAACCTGAAGCTAACAGTGATTCCACAGAGATTTATCACAACTCACACCCTTCTAGACTACCAAATTCAGTAACAACAAAGGCAAAGTTTCAAAAGAAACTTTTCAGCAAAATTAAGCACTGGCTAAGCCTTCCCAGCATTGCTGCCCAGTCCCACAACCCCCAGCACAGCCTTCTGCCTCACGGCATCCCAGGAATGTGCAGACTACACAGGGAACCTGATCTAGGTAAGATGTTTCTGAGTTATTTTAAGCTATTACAAAGGAGCAGCAACACATCCACCAGGATATTTTCTCTACGCTCCCTCTTGCCCAGAAAAGGTGGGAGGGCCAAAGGATTTCTGGAGATCTTTCTTCAGTCTATCGACGATTACAAGCTTGATTACTCTTGAGTTATATCTTTAAACTTCTGGTTACTTTACTAAAGTATAAACACAACGAAATATATTGTTTAAGTCCAGATTTACAATTGGTGACTGAAATTAGGAAACAGAGTCAATTTAAGTAATTTTACAATGCAACAACAACAAAAACTGTTAGCTGAGCAGCGATCACATCATCCCTGCACTGCTGCTGTTGATAGCATGACAGCTCTAGTGGTCCGAGGTGGTACATAAGAAGCCTAAAATATTAGTTATTTTATTTTTAGCCATGCATACATCAGAATGATGTAATATTATGAAATGCTGATATCTATCTACAAAAAAAAAAGTGAACATTACAAAGGCAGCTTTCATTTGCTATTTTATAAACACATCAATGACCTGGCCTTAATTTTGTGAGGGAAAAAAACATGTTAAAAAGGGGCACAAAAACAAATATAATTTTCACTTCCAATGCAGCAAGATGTAAAATACGGTATGCTACAGTAATGTACAGTAAAATGCAATTACAAGAGGTTCCAATTTGTTTGACCTCACACTGGGCCATGATCAAAAAAAATGCCTGTGACTAATAGCCTGTGGCTAATCTAGTAATAGGGGGGCTATGGCGATCTAATTAGCTTTTTCAAGAACAAAATGAGAAACAACTTAAATTTGGTAAAAAGTTTTAATTGCAAGCATGCCATGGAATGCAACCCCTATCATGAAGACGACATGGTGAAAGTTGGAGTGGAGATGTCATTTCAGGATCCTCCACGTTTCTCCAAAATGCCAAACTTCTTGTTACTACCAGATCTGTATCCCTAGAGATCAGTGGGAAACAGGAAAACACATCTGGACCATACCTGCAGCTTTCCTGTCTTTATGACTACTAAATGACTAAATGACTACTTTAAGACCTGTCTATCCCACAGCCAGACTGGCTGGCCCTTTCTTAATTAGGGTTTTAAAGCGAGATGTTCAGCAGGTATCAAATTGTGCTAGCTAAGGTTATGCCTGTTGCACTGTAACACGCTCCAGAACATTTGTCAGGTATTGACGTGAGTTTCAGCATTAGATTGAGCAAACTAACATAAGGTTCTGGCAGACGTGCTCCAGCAGATAAAAATCAGACAATTGGAGCTGTCAGCACCCAGCCTCCTGCCCCTCCCTTTTGATAAATGTGGCTGCTCCTAACCGAAGGCAGCTGATCCACTCACTCCTGAATCAGCTCATGAATCACTGCTGCTCTCAGTCCAATGTCTTCAAGGTAAACTGGAATCAGAGACGATTTTACCTGAAAATACTTAGGTGGCTCAGGAACTGATTCGTGAGACCATCTGACATCACCAGCTGGGAAGTGGGACAAGTGTAACCCAAGAGCTTCAGACCAGCAATAGCTTCAGCCACCTGGTTCCCGGCTACTGCGACGTGTCCCTCAGGACCAGCAGCCTTCCAAGCTGCTCAGAAAAGGCCCTGCTAGTACTCATTTCAACAGTATGCAAACCAGAGAGTGGGTTTTACGCAGATTATAGGCGTTACACCACATATCTGCTGTGTGACGTTGTGGACTACTTATTAATTAGCATTTTTAACAAATTATTTGAGCGGGCATAGAAATCACTCAAGAAATACCAACTGCGGAGAGACTGGAGCCAACTCACCGCCTCCATCTCTCCCACCTACAACTTGTACTATGATTTCACCCCGTCGACCCAGGAAGTCATATTTACAACTGTAGTTTTCTGCAAGTTTACTTCCTTGAGCCTCCTTTTCCAAACAGGAGGTGCCGCAGCCCTGGAGGGACGCCTGGACCCCTGCAGCAAAGAGCTACCACCTCCACGCAGCCAGGCTGCTCACAGGGCAAAGCACCACCGATTCGGTCCCGACCTCGCAGACCACTGCAGTACCAACACGTTCAGGCACGAGGAGGGGGCAGGATTGGGGCTTGGACCTTCCCTGGTTAGAGTCCCTGCAGAACCTATACGTGGGGTTGCATCAGCAGCGTACAGGGCAATTCACCCTGGACTATGGCACGGGCAGGAGAGGGAGGAGAAGGAAGATGTGCCACGCAGCTTATAAAAGCACCATCAGGAGCCAGCCTGGATATATCTCATAACTTTGCCAGGTAACTTTGGGCTGACATGCTTACACTGGCTTTTGTAATTACTGTTGTGTTTTCCTTTTAACAACTATCTGTTTATTTTTAATCACCACATTCACATTAATAGATTCACTGAATGGATGCTACTGAGAAAAAAAAAAAAAGAATTTATAACTATGTTTACTCCCATTGAACCTCACTTCCCGGTGTCTCTGAAGGATCATACCACTTCAACTGTTCTTATCACAATACCAACAAACACACATGCGGAAGATGGCAGAAATCAAAATATTACTTCAATAAAAGTCAATTTAGTTATGTCTCATCTTGAAACTTCTCTTAAAATACTTTATTTGGATTCAAGTAAGGGACTTAGACCTGTGGCATTCCTTTAATGATGTGGAAACCTTTAATCGGGTTTAGTTGTCTATGTCTCGCTATTTTAAGAGCCATCCCTTGCATAGCTTGACTTCATTAGCACAAAACAAAACCCCTAATACAGTCTGGGAATTTATATTGGTCACACGCATCAGCAGACAGAGCTAATATTAGGCTATACCTCAACCTACTAACTAGCCTTAAAAATCATTGATTATCTTCAATAAGGCTTTACCTTGGTATTATCTGATAGCTACAGATGTAGCAAGACTAATTATTCTCCCTAATTAGATGCCATTAGTTAATAAGGCTTATTATCTACTAGAGTCCTAAAAAAAAAAAAAAGATGAAAAAAACACTTTCCACAAAATATCAAAAATATTTAATTAAAAACATGGCTATCCAGAGTGGATATTTGATTAAACAATCAACAAGCAAATATGTCCTCAATTAGCTGTTCCATAGAATACACTTTTGCTAAAAAATAAATAAAATCTTTTTTGAATCCTTGGAGTTCAAGCATACATAAGAGCAGCCTGTATGCAGAAATCCACCCAGCAAGATGACAGTGGTTTAGTCCTCACTTTTTTTTTTTTTTTTTTAAACCTACTAAGCCTGGAGAATGTAGCTCCACAGCAAACTAAACAGATCTAACTGCAGCTGCTACGTTGATCCTTTCCCCTGGCAAAGCATTACTGCTCCCTCTGGCGTTCGCCTGACCCTGTGCCAAACCATTTCAACACAGCAAGGTGGCAGAAAACCTAAAAGATATATATGTATATATATACATTTAAAAGTGAGTAGATGTGTATACACAAGCAGAATTGCAAGTGAATGTAACACACAGGTTTCTTCACAGCACAGTGAGTGAAGCAGCTGAATTTCAGGTCCTAGGAGCGCTGAAGCTGGCACAAAGGAGGGTGAGACCAAGAGCCAGAAGTTACATCAACACTGGGAAAGCAGCTCGCGTTACGATAAGCCACATTTCTCAGATTATTCAATCTGATAGATCATTGCCATTTCACCCTCATTCCAAGCTGTGCTATTCTGCTCCAGTACTTTGTAATGGCTTGGACATAAAATATTCTCCAACTCAACTCTACTCACTGAAAACTCTGGCCAAACAGCCTTTTTCTTTCCTTCCTGGATTAGTGCTTTGTTTTATTCCCCCCCCTCACCCCAACCCACCCCGCTCTCACATTAATAAACTTCATCAAATCTCGGGGGGGAAGAGAAATAATAAAGAAACACCAGCACCAAAAATAAAAAGGAAAAAGAAAAAGCAGTGGGAGCTCATAGCTATGGACAGATAGACACAGGAACTCATTCTTTCACTACTGGTAAGCCTTTAAATTACTTGAGCCTTTTTGTGTTAACTCTTCCCTAGGTAAGAACGAAGGTTATTTTGCTTCCAAAGTTCTAATACAAAGCTTTGCATTAGATGTTGTATCTGATTTATCTGTGCAATTCTTCTGAGTTCTCATCACCCCTGATGTCCCCCCACTAAAACCTTGTCAGTAAGGTGCAGTTTGCTGCCTGGTTTCCAAGTATAACCAAAGCTTCTACGTGAGAGGTATGCTGGCTACAAGTGTTAGTTCACAGCATCCAGTGTAACGTGCTGAAAACACCTCTGTGCAGTCAAAGCTAGAAAATATAGCACTTCTTTATGTGAACAGTAATATCCAGTAGCCAAAGGAACAGCATATTTGAATACCAGATGTGGTGCTAAAACACAGAAATACCCTCAACGACACACTGGACCGTCCCAAAAGCAAACTGAACTTGCTTAGGAGACAGGTTTGGTTTATGGCACAAAGGATTTCTGTCATCCTATTGGTAGGTCATGGTGGAAATATCTATGCAAAAAATATTATATAAATAAATACATAATGAAATATCTGACCTGTTGAACAAATAGTCTTTGGCTACAGCACTCGCTGTTGCTAACAATCACTCTAACCAAGCCAAGTACAAGCACTTTTCTATTACATTGAAAATGACATCGTGTTGCTATTTGTAGCTGGTAAGAAACACAATTGGATGGCAAAACAAGGCAAGTTGTATGTTTGTTTGGTATACATCTAACCAAGACAAACAGAACACCAGCTTACAATATTTTTATTGCAGACCTGGCAAATGGGTCAGGTTTCATCCTACGACCTGCGACTCTGCCCGCAACCAGAAGAATGCCACTCAAATAGCAACCCCTTCTTGAGCTGGGCAGCCGTATTTTCCCTAGTTTTCAGAAGTGTAAAGCATTTAAATACAGTTAAGATTTGATGTTAACACCCTAGTAACTTGAACAGAAGTCCACTCCTACAGTACTAGTGTCTGAATCTAGCTATTGATGCAAGGCAACAGTGAATTTCCTTAATGAATGAGAAAGGTGGGGTGGGAGGACAGTATTTCCTTCTGGAGAACTACAAACAGTGAGGCAGACCTAGATTACTTCTTCAGCTGGAATCTGATGATTCTACATTAACACTGAACTGACTCCATCTCATTCTGTCTCAGGTGCTAAACACGATTAGAACACACAAATAAACAGCACAATTAAAAGTGCTGAAAAACAAACTTGATCGTCTGCTTGATAGCTGCAGTAGAAAATAATATTTATGTGCAAAATGCAGATACTTAGCTGATGGTGTCAGAAATCCTTAGAAAAGACTGCACCCTGCTGGAAGATTTGTTAATTTGCTGTGATATCTAGTTGGTGAAACAGAGAAGTTCCTAAGTTTTTGTTTAAAATCTAGACTTTGTGGCAAGAAAATATTTGCTGTACAAAGCAAAAAGCTTTTCAAGCATATTGTAGTTTGGTTCTTATAGTTCTTTGTGTTTATGTGCCAGTTACTCATGGTATTTCAAAATATAAAGCCAAATATTAAAAGTAATTCTATATATGTCTATATACATCTTCCTACCTGCATCCTATGACGCCAGGGGCAATACAGATAGTTCTCTGTCATTTTGTTTGCACTCTTTAGCAGGTTAGTGAACACCACCATCACCCCCCACCCAACCAAAACACACAAGTAGTACACCAAGAAACAACAGACAACAAACTGCTTTAAAAATTACTCTGTGATGAATGGAAATAATGAAGCATGAATTTGGGGTTTATATTCCTCACATTGCCTTGGTGTATTTACTTATCCTTTTGGCCCGTGCAAAAATGTGAGCTCCTTATCACATCGGTGCAGCAACCCTAAGTTGTCCTCAAGTCTGTTTATAACTCTCTTTATTTTGCACACTTGCCCGTCGCTGCCTTCTCCCTCCCCTGCCCACCAGGGACCTGCAGAGCACTGCCAGCTCCCATACATCCACTTC
The DNA here is from genome assembly GCF_964211835.1 of Anser anser. NCBI lineage: Eukaryota > Metazoa > Chordata > Aves > Anseriformes > Anatidae > Anser > Anser anser. Next base: position 33,499,746 of record NC_139720.1, on the reverse strand, counting down.
TCCAACGGGCAGAGCAAGGTGCAGCACATGCTGCAGCTGGTTCAGATCAACGTGCAAGCCAGGATGCATGGGCTGATGGGTCAAAAACCCATTACACCCAGAAGGCAGACTGGCCAAGTTGTCCCTAACCCTCCCACATTGCCAGCATTTCTGTGGTCCGCTTCCTTGACGTCTCTGCTAATTATCACAGTGGTTATTGGAATTTGAGGCTTATTTCTCTCCAAATTCCATGGCTGAGCTTGGTCAACAGGTTCTAGAGCCCTTGAAGAGGACAGACACGCAGTGAAATCACGTGCTAAACGTTCTTCATAAAACCAGACTAATAAAATCCTGCTAAAATATCTAGGAATCAACAACTAGATACACATTTCTACACATTCTGTACGGAGACGAGCAAATAATTGCTTTACCTGCTTGGACTAATGTTTTCCTGCCACATGACAACTAAAGCAATGTGTTTATGACTGAGGGGATGGACAAGCTGGACAACCAGTTTTAAATCTGGAGCGAACGCATACATGAGCTACCATTAAATTGAGAGGGAGAAGTAAACAACATTCATGGAGCAGGAGGCGAGAATTCATTTAACTTCAGTTTGCCCTCAATTCAAATAATGGATCTTTTCTAAGATATCAGTAATTTGAGATAATACACCACACTATAATTCTGTATCGCCAGCGGGCAATAATGGGAAGAGTCAGCTCAGGTCATCACATGCAATACAGTCTGCCAGTTTTAACAGCCATATTTTTACATGTAAAATAGTACGCTCAAAAGAGCTGTGGTCATTTGTCTTGTAAACACGCTTTGCAAATTTGTTCTTTAAAATATTTACTGCAGAATTTAAGTTATAAGCATTTATAAATTTGATTTGAAGATTACATTAACTTTAAATAAAAGAAAGAAAAGGAATTTATTCCATGTTTCCCAAACAGTATTCCTGCTACATTAAAAGCAAGTTTGCACTTCCTGCCTACTAATTGTGAAAATCTCATCTTAGCCTTGCCTCTCCTTGCACCTTCACACTTACCACTGCACTCAATGATCGTTATTTGCAACGGTAACAGCAAAACCTCCCACTTTGTTCCAGTAGCACTGGTCTTGTGCGATCACTTAAAAATGCTGGTGATGTGTCAAAGGAGGCACAGGAAATTTAGCACCATCAAAAGTTGCATTACCGGTAGTAAAACAATTAAAAATGTTTAGTAACATGGTATGCTAGTGCAGATACAAACTGTGTTCATTCTCAGAATTTTATCAGAATGGCTAGTCTAAAAGCTGAAACCTCTACTTTGGTAAATTTCAAGTATGAACAAACACGTGTTATTCAAACACAATGGAAGCCTGGTACAGAGTAGCAAGAACTCTTTCACATCAGCTCATTGTCTCCCACGCTGCCAGCCTTCCACTCAAAATTGTATACTGCAAGTTCATTAATCACATTAACAGGTATGGCTGTTGGTTAAGCAACTGGTAGTTCTCTCACTACTGACCTGGGTTCAGTGTAATTAATAATTAGCTTTGTGCCTTAAAATGCTGAGGACATGACACTCATGGACTACACAATCAATTGTAGAAAATACCATATTATGAGTAAGTTGATACTGTCAAATTTTAAAGAAAGCATTGTACTATAGTATTCTAGTACTATCATACAGGAGTATTAATTATTATTTGCACAATTATCTTAATTAAGAAAGCATAAGACATTCTAACAACAAAAAGTTATTTCCAACTTCTACAATAAAAATCAACATCCATACTACAGAGATTGAAGTATCTGCAAAAGATTTTCACTGAAATATGAAACAATTCCAGAGAGAGGAAGAAAGACTTAATATTGTCTTAAAGTGGTTGGCTCCCAACGAATGCACATCACTGTATTTAATCACTGATATCCACAGAGTTCTCAAAAAGCTAGCACATGAGCCAGAAAATAGCAAAAGCTAGAAATCGGGGCTGGAAAGAAAGTCAGAAAGGTTGTCTTGTCCTACCGGTCTGAAGGACCCTTCTCGGCAGATGTTAGTCTGATCTGTTTCAAAAATGCCATCGATGGAGATTCCACCAATTCTCTCAATGACTGCTCATTGCTTATGTTAGGAAACTTTTAATAATATTTAATCTTATTGTCACTTGTTCCAGTCACACCTCCCCACTGCTCCTTGCCCCACCTCCAAGAGACACAAAGGACGTTTCAGAGTTATAACAGGCCCCTTCAGATGTTGGAGCGCTCTATTAACATCTCATTTTTGTCTTCTCTTCCGTAGGCCAACCAAATTGTTTTTCTTCCAGTCTTCTGTCAAATTACATTTTCAAGCCTTCACTTAAGAGTAAATAAATATGTGCAGGAGGATGGAGGTGATAAGGTAAAGAAAGGAAAAACACTTTTTTCCACTCAAAAACATGCAGGAAACACTCTTAACAGTGTTTGGACTGAAAACAAAACAAAAAAAAACCCCACACCTTTCTATTGATTATGAAACCCTTCTGATGCAAAAAGAAGAAATACAATGAAAAAAAATAATACTTGTATCGAGATGCACTGGTATCAATGCACATCCTTCGTCTTGCTTTACTGTTAAGCAGGCAAGACAGCCTAGAGATAGTTATGGAAAATCAGCAGGTTGCACTTGAAAAACAAAACCAAAACCACCTGAACTTAAGAGTTGTCTTAGCATTTCATCTTGTACCGCGTTTCTTTCAGTGGTATGAAATCCTGTAAAATCATTTTATCTCAATAGTTTGGCCTGACAATGGTGGGTTTGTTTTTGTGCGGATTTTTTGTTTGTTTGTTTGTTTTTAAAGTGTCCAAAGGTTATGTGAGTTTCACGTCTAGGAAAAGCCACACTAATGAAGTAAATCAGGTGAGGAAGAGATTCATAAGAATAAAATCTAATCTCAATTTATACACTGATTCCTTCAACTGCTTTAGGAAATCATTTCATGTTTCTTTTACTTCTGGTAGTATCTTATGGTTATACAGTTTGTTCACTTCCTTTCAGTGCTTAAAGGAGGCTTATAAAAAAAGATGGAGAGCGACTTTTTACTCAGGCAGATAATGATAGGGCATGGGGGAACAGTTTTAAACTAAAAGAGGTGAGATTTAGATTAGATGTTAGAAGGAAATTCTTTACTGTGAGGGTGGTGAGGCCCTGGCACAGGTTGCCCACAGAAGCTGTGGATGCCCCATCCCTGGAGGTGCTCAAGGCCAGGCTGGATGGGGCTTTGGGCAACCTGGTCTGGTGGGAGGTGTCCCTGCCCATGGCAGGGGGGTGGAACTGGGTGGGCTTTAAGGTCCCTTCCAACCCAAGCATCCTATTCTGTGACTCTATTCTAAATTAATAGAAAGAATCAGCTACACTCCCCCAACTACTAAACAGGAAAAGTAGTCATCACAACAGTTTCTGTGAAGTTTCATTAATGGTTCAGAAAGCATCCTGGAATCATCTATTTGTACATTATCCCATATCCAAAGGAGTAAGCTCTGTTCTAGTTTAACTAAAGTTAGAAATAAATTAATAAAGTTACAGATTTTGTTTGCTTTAGGAATGTTGCAACTACTCCAAATACCTCAAACTGACTCAAAAGAAATCCTAAAACACAGAAACTGAGAGATTAAATACTAAAACAACCTTAGCTCTGCCCTACTGAGTAGCTCTATTAAATGAGATTAACATTTTGATTCATGTTTTTTAGCATCCATAGCCCAATCTGACCTTTGAAAAGATCATTTCTTTTCTCCTGTAGAAGGAAAGCAATCCTGAAGAAAGGAGTATTTCCATTTCCTAAATCCCTGTGTCCGCGTTTACTGGACAACCACCCTAAAAGCAGCAGTGTTCAGAAGAATCATAGCAGATGTGTTATTTCAGCTGCTGAGACAGCACACAGCAACCACATCTCTGGATGAGCAGAAAACAAGACTTAATACATGACACAGATCTGGTTGACTTACTGCGACCACTAGAATTACACCAAAGTGAACTGCAGAAGCAACTGGTGACACTACTTTTGATGTCACAGATTGCCCCAGTTGACACAAGCTTAGCTATTTACCTAATCTTTCCTATATGCTCGTGGCTATTGGATACAGCAGCTCGAGGAAATTACAAGCTAAATTCTTCAAAGGTATTGTATAAAAGATTTCAAAAGGGTTTGGCTGCATCTGAAGTTTGAATAATTAATCTCATCCACTACTAAGTTAATTCAGATTAGAACGATATTGAAAGAGGTTACATTGCTCAATTTCTCATTCATTTAAATTCAAACTAATTAATGAATTTGCTCACAAAAATCTCAGAAATTTCACTACGCACTCCAAAAGTACTATATTCTGCAGGTCAGAGTACTATATGCTCAGGACAGAGGCAGAAGCGCTACTCTCACTGCAAAACTGAACAGAACCGGTGCCAGTGAGTCACAGTCCAGGCCAACTACTTCTGTGGCACGTTGTGGTTCACAGTTTTATGTCGTATGTTATGCTAAAAAGAAAGAAGGCCATTAAAGCAGCCCGTGTATAAATATAAACTTCTCCAAGCATGAGGCATTCCAGTGCTGCAGCAGAAACAGCAGGGGGTAGTATTTCAGTGCTTTTCAACCAATGGAGCTTTTAGCCAAGCAAGTCTGAGCCTGCATTTTCCCTCCTTCCAGGTTACCCCCAGCGCCCCCGAGATTTCCTCGGCACTGAGCTCCTTCCCCCTGCAGGCCTGCCAGGTGGGGCTGCCAAGGCCCTTCTCCACTGGCAGCCACGGCTCCTGCTCCAGGCAGCCCGGTGCCCACCCGGCCGCCCTTTTCGGCCCCCTCTGCTTACTGACCTTACCAGCCTCAGCTACTGCTGCCGTGGAAATCACCAGCTGGTCGCCTCACATTGTGCACTTACGGCTTCCTATACATAGTGACTCAAAACCAGTTCAAATTTACAATTAAAATGCTAACATGTACAGCAACACCAGCGTATGCAACACTTACAGACTAAGGTCCATTCCCACCGCGAGTTTATAGCCCAAACATACCAATACCGAATTTAGTGCTAGCGATCTACGTGCACGCCAGTTGCAAGAACTACTTTTTGCGAATGGCAATGTTATATGACTTTTCACAAACTAAGCCAATCCTATCCTATCTAGATTATTAATTCAGACCGCCCAACTTTCAGTTTTATCTGAAAAGGCTCTGTCCCAACACCTAGTGACCACATTAAATATTTCTCCAGTTAGCTAAGTTTTGCCAACTGTAATACCACACAACTGAGATTAAGTATTTACATCATACATATAGCTACAAATATTCAGGCCCCCCAAAATCTATATTTGAAATTTGATATTTGATATTTTTTTTGCCATATGCCTCCGTTTCTGTTTTTACTTACAGTTCATTTTGATACTCCACACCTTCCCTGCTCCCAACCCCACAGTAGCTGCAGATAGCCACAAGTATTTGCAGAAAACCTACTATCTTTCAGGACATTTTCCTTGTGATTTTAAGATATATTACCTCATGAATTACCATCACTAAGATTCAGCATTCCCTTTGATTCAATTACAAAGATACTTCCCAGATTTCCAACCAGATATATTTAGGCGTCTGAGAAAGAAGATGTGTTCATTTCCCACCTGTGTGCATATTAGGTCACTCATATTAGTATTAGCTCACTTACATTGTCATCTTAAGGATTTCTTCCCTAAAATACAGCAAAAGCTTGTGTGAAATACATGAACATTATTTCAAGACACTTGGCTGTAGTAGGGCCAGTAAGAATTATCCCTCTGATATTCATTGCCACTTGGTCTAAACCAGAGTAAATTAGATTGAGTTTAGTGAGAGTAAAAAAATCCATCTTCAAAATTTAAAGCTCAAAACCGTAAATTGCAACAAAATCTCACTTCTGTAAGACTTCTTTAATCTCACAACATAATATGCAAAAGTAAAACAGAAGAAAAAAAAACAAAACAACTTTGTAATTAATTGAAATCACTATCATATACAATGCTGAAGTTGACCAAATTATGTGGTTCTTCTACAAGCTACCACACTGTGAAGGTGCATTTTGACCCCCCCAGAAAAATGTGCAAAATTATTTTGGTTTTAGGTATTAAAATTATGGTCACAGGGTATCCAAAAGAACAGGAATCTTCAATAACCATAGAGATACTATCTGCTGAAGCCATTATTTACTATTCACATCTAATTCAAGCTATGCTGATCAGAAATTTTAGAATGATAGATACACTGATACCCTACAATGTCTATTTCCATTCTGAAAATATAGCTGTACTATCAGTTTTTACTAATTTAAGAAAACACTGACCCTAAACAAGCCATCCGACCATCTTATACCTCTTACTGGACTAACTGGACTGAAAACTTTTTGTTTTTATTTTTTAATCTACTGATCTTCCAGTTCGACCAGCAACCCAATCTGGCTAGGCAAAGACCATGATAATGTAAGGGACATTGTGGGGATTTGTCATTGCAGGAAGACAACGGTGCTTTTCAAGTTAGAAAGGAAGCGTTTCTTTAGTGGGCAGCTGAACTCTTGTTATCTGCACGGTAGTAGCTGGCACACTGTGAGAATAAAACATTTATCAGCGATTACCTTGGTGATCTCCTCGTGATCGATTTACAAAATTGCCAAAGGAAGAAAGAATGCGCAAGAGCAAGAAGTCATGAGACCCACTACAGGCACACACAGGATAGCTGGCGACCAGAAAAAAATGATGGAAACCTGGTAAACATTGTGTGTGTAAAATCAGGTATAAACTTGAAATACCAACAGAATAATAGGGTTTGAAGGAGCCACTGAAGGTGACCTCATCCATTGCTTTTGGCCCCTGTACAGTCACAGTCAGGTCCATCATTTTTTTAAGTATGCACCCCCTAGAAAAATGATTAGGTTACCTTTCAGGAAATTAAATGACTTTTCCATCACACTAAACTTAAATAATTTTCTGACTTTTTCAAAAATATATGTAAAACAAGCCAACAAGGTCAATGGAGAACCTAATCTGCTTTTAATTATCAGCATATTTTTAATAACCTTCATGAGAATCTACAAATCAGCACATTAGTTTCAAACAAAGTGAAAGACGGCAAATAGATGTGAAAAACTAGAGGGGAAAAAAGCACCCCTGCTTCTACCTGAGCCATTCATGTTTTCGAAGAAACGCAAGTTGTACTACCACGTTTTCTCAGTCAACTGGCAACAAATAAATAAAAAATAACAAACGGATCTTTGACAGAAGCTATCACTTTTCTTACTTGGTGCAAACTACTCTTTTGCTCTTTCACTTTCTTTCTATTCTAGTCTAGTCCGCAACAAAGACTAATTCCTTCTTCCTGCTCAGGGATATAATTATGTCTTCATTAGTTCTGAAATGCAGTACAGTAGGAATCTGTTCAGTTTTTGGCACCATTGGCATACTAAATAAGAATAACCAGATGCTGCTTACATCACTTTCAGATATAGACAAATTAAAAGCAAAACAAAAACCAATGCACAGGTGTTCGTGAAAGCAATAAATTCTGAGTTCCCCCACTATTTGGCTCTCTGCTATAAGGGTATTCTACTTTGGGTCCCAAAAGGAACATAGTGTGTTCACAGCTCACAGCTATTTCATGCCCTCAGATGTACACACTAAACACAAATTATGCAGATAAAACTCTGTAACCATCTGGTCATCTAAAGTATTTCATATAAATTGTAAGTGACCTATTTACTGGTACACAGAACGCTTCCCAGTCCGAATTTGCTGTCTCCTTTCCGCTGCGTTTTGATTGAAAGTTAAGGGTGGCAGTTTGCAGAACTCCAAGATACGCTGCTCTTCTGTTTGCACACCAACAGGTGCACGAACAGCCATTAAGTAGGCTGGTGCTAAGAAGCGCACAATAGCGTAACTGCTCAGTTATGCTCTAGAAATCAGTGGAATTACCACGGAGGAAATACAATAAACTCAAGTTCATAAGAAAAACGAGAGGAGTTGTCACTCGCAGGAGTGCCCAGTTATAACCCAAAATGATACTTTCATTTTCAGCCATTCTTCCAGTTTATGACTTAACTAAAACAATAATCACTTCCTGCTCTGGGACTGAAATTGTTCCTGGCCCTCCTCCCTCCAGAAGGTTTGTTTGTTTGTGGTTCTTCTGGAGAGAAAGGAGAAGGGCAGATCAAGGAAATTCATAACTACAATATTTTTAAGTGGTGTTCATAATCTTTTTTTTGCTGTCCAGGCTCTTCAAATACAAACACAGAGTTCCCAGTTCTGGTCTTTCTGGAAGCAAAAAGACCCTGCTTTCCTGAGTGTATTCTTCGCAAGAAAAAACAAACAAACAGGTTGAGAAAGTAAAGACTTGAAAACAACAACAATTTCCCACGTACAATTTGCACTCAATTTTTTCTCGTCATAAGTACAGAGTGCAGCTAGTGAGATAAGAAAATATTAAGCATTTGATAAACCTAGATTAGAATGCACAAGACCTGAAACACAAGGGTTACACAGATAGCCCTGTAACGACCTACAGGACGATTCCACGTCTAACAGTTTATTTCATGTCTCACCTTCTATCTGTCTTTGCTTATTTACTTCAAGCCCTTTGAAACAAGTTCATTCCGTGACTTTGCAATACTCTGTTCAATGGGAACCAGATTTCATTCAGAACAACTATACAAATAAATGATAAAAGGTACATCTCAACCATTATGTACTTTTAGGAGGAAAAGTTCTGTATTCTCCACAGTCATAACCAGCAGATCCTACACAAAAAGGCTGTTAGCGAGCAGCAGTGCAGGTGTATGTGTACAAACAACCCAGAGGGATGTCTCAGTCACCTCTGCAGCTACCTCGGGATGAAAAGGAAGATCCTGACTTCCACTACCTGCCTGCTTCCGAGACCTGACAGGAGCCATCTGGCCCTCTCCAATCACTTGCAGCTGCTGCCTGCTTAAAGTAAAAGCAAGAAGGAGGGGTGAAGGATACACTGTGCGAACGCAGAGGTAAAAAAAAAGTCTTGTAGCATCACCTTTACAACCAACAAGCAGCTCACTGTTTGAAAACTTCTATTTTCAAAAAGTATACTATGCACCAACCATCAGATAAACCACAGAATATCTAAGTACCTGCTCAGGAAGACAAATGACTTTGCCAGGGAGCTAGTTATGTGAAAATATAAAAACACCTTTACTAAATTACACCCTCAGAGCCAAAGGTAGGATTTTGCCAATGTATCAGATTTCAAATCCTTATTTTTTCATAAAGCCTGGTCCAACTCATCTGAAATTCTGAATTAATTTTAACTGGTATTGACTCTAGTTCAAAAAAAAAAAAAAAAACCATAGCCATGTATGTAAGACCTTCAACTTTATGTCCAGCAAAGAAGAAAAAAGAAAAAGGACAGCCAATAGCAGCAAAGTATTCTTCACTACTCACCCAAAACAATAAAGTATTTTGATGTCTGAACACATTTCCCAGGCTAAAATAAGCATACAAAATTAAAAATAACTAATGAAAATATGAAAAGGCACCACAGATCTAAGAAAATCTTAGTTATTCATTGTTTTATTTTCTATAGTGAATTAGAAAAATGCACATAATAGTGATTTTAAGCCCACTCCTGCAGAATTTTTTTTTCCCCTCTTCTAATCGTCTTGAAATAAATGTCTGGTCAAATAATGGAAGCTCTGATCCTGATTTGTTTCCAGATACTTTTACCAATGTTGTCAATTACTGACATGTACCTGAAACTGCCTACATAGTTTTGCATGTCCTATAAATAACTACAATATAACCGATCCCCTCTATATTACTATAATTTTTTGGTGAAGCAACTTAACTGTCTTCCCCTGTAAACAGACTAACAAATGCTGAAAGCCATGACAAAACACAGGTCGCAGAGCCCTGGAGCACTCTGCTACAACAGATCTGGTAACACCTCGTCTCTTGAGCCCAAAGGACATGGGAGTTGCAGCGGGGATTAGTAAAAGAAATAAACAATGGTTATTATAAATGTTTAAAGATTAAGGCGGTGAGCACCCTTACAGCACATACAGTCCATTGTCGAACCACCATAATTAATAATGAATTCATTTGTAATACTTTTCAATCATTTTTTAAGATGTTTCAAAAAAGAATGGTAAATGAAAGATTGTGACTTACTCCTAAATCAATGCCTTGCCTAAGTCAGTAGGCAGGTTGTTCCCTGTCAAAAATGCTTTGAGATTACCCATTTGGATACACAGTTCATGCACAGGGTGAAATATCATGCCAAAAAACCTATCTGATTAAAGAGAGAATAATTACTGAAGTTAATCAAGTTCTGCAAACACTTCAATGGTTGTAAAGAGCATACAATGTCACAGGGCAAGGTCCTGCCATTCATTTTTTCACACAACTGACCATCACTTATTTTAAGGCATTTATCTGTTGGGTAGTATCCTTCCAAAGCCATTTATCCAACCACTTATGCAAGCTGAAGTATCCAAAAAAAAGATCTGTAAACACTAATCCACAAATATGTGACAAATGCAGGAGTTTTTGTTACTGGACACTACTTCAGTGCCAGGGCACCCATCATTTACCAGCTCCAACCCAGGAACATCAACAGACTTCACGCAAAGGGCTGAACAGCTTTAAAGGCCACAACATTCATGGAAGGAGATGCCAGGATGTATCTAAACCAGCATTGCTGAAAAGCTAAAGCAAAAACCTGTAGTACTACTCAAAATTGCCAACAATTGCCATTATAATTCTACATGACAAAAGATAGACTAGTATGCGTCCCATTCCAATATGTGTCCCATTATACATATGAAGGCAGATGGAACTAATGACTTTAACTTGTTGAAAACTACACTAGCCCGAGTTATCTGTGTATCAGATCAGTTGCTAGTTTAGTTGATATTGAAAGTACAAACAAAACATCAATATGAAGCTATTATTTTAGCTCTAAGAAAACGTAAAATTAAATGAGATAAACTAACCTCACATAATAGACACAAACATAACACTATTGCTTGAAACCTAATGAGAACCTCCAGAATTAAAAATGGCACTTAGCTTGGGAGCAGTATTCCTTAGAGGATCTAAATGGTAGAACAGGTCACCTGCCCACAACTTGAACTGGTACACCCCTTGTCTGTCCAATTTGGGAACAGACAAGGTATCTAGAGGATAAACCCCAAAGTGTTATTTTCATGGTCTGAACGCTTTACTGGCGATATTCTTCTAAGTTTCTTTTTGCATTTGACTTCCACTTTGGAGAAAAAAGGAAACCGTTAATGTTTATACATACAACATTATTGAGATTTTTTTTTTCCTGAAACTTAAAAGGAAAAATGTTCTTAACTTTTCAGATGCACGTTTTTTTTCTTGAATATATAGAGAGATCATTGGTAAACATGATAACTATGGCTGTGATAAAAATTACATACATTCATTTATTTCCTAATACAATGTTCCATTTTCTGCAATTGGCACTTCAATAACTGGTTTTGCACATTAAATATTTTAAATTGAGATAGGCATTTAATGAATCAGAATAAAGAAGTGGATAGACAATAAAAAATTCACTTCTTAACCATAACCGTAACTAGCCATGACTTTCATTAAAACTGCTATCTACCATAATATAAAGTTCACTGAAAGAGACTGAGTTACAGATACTGTAGCAGTGCTGTAACTTTCACTAGATTAAAGTTTCAATCTTCGACAGCTTAGCTTTTCCCTTTTAATAATGTCCCCATTTAATGAGATCTGCAATATTTATCTTTGATTTAATCTTTTAACTATATCTCACATAGGCAACTATAAAGCATCATTAAAAAAATAACAACTGCAGAACTTCCTTCTTTTCCCCTCACCTGCAGTGTAAAAAACCACATCAGAGCCTAATGAGAAATGGAAGTCATTGAAAAACCACACTTCTTTCAGTGCTGGAAACTGAATATAATTGTACAACTAGTTCTACAGGTGTTTCAAGTTTAAAGGATGCTCTGTCCTACAGGTGTGGCCTCACTACCGGAGAAGCGTAGAAGTGACATACAAGGAGCATTTGTCACCCTATCTATCATCTGACACTAATACCAATACAACTGGGCAGAGATCCTGTGCCGCTCCATTATAGGCAAATGCGATGGACCAGTTCCTCCCACAACACACAGGAACAGATTTCCGTATCCTCGTCCACAAACAATGAGCTGCATTTGTGTCCTCTTTCATCAATTCCCAGTATTGCCTCAGGATTTTCCATTAGCATGGAAAAAACAAACAGTTCAAATCACGATTTACCTACCTAATTTGCTGCATTCTGAATGATCACTATTTGCATGCAAATTTTATCATGGAGCTTTAAATCAGGTAATTCCTATTGTCTCAGTTAAGTACAGAAAGTATGAAAAAATTATTTACGAACACATACTATGTAACGTTTCCCGGAGCATGAAAACCCTCACAATTTGAAAGTGCCAAAGATAAGAAGCTACTTCACTGACACAGTAGATGCTGTTGCACTTCATTTTAGCAGTCTGACTGTTAACATTTTTTCAATGAACTGCATTAAGAAAAAGTAACAACTAATAGTCTAATTCCTGAGACTAATTTATTCAATCACGATAGCTGGGTCCAAGTCGCCATTGCTTTCCAACCACAACTTATCAACTCGCAATACCAATGTATTGTAAAAATATATTTCATACTCCCATCTTTCCTATTCTCCTATGAAATAATCCCAAATCACTGTATCATAATACTCTGCACAGGAGCCATTTGTGATACCATCACCAGGGATTGCAGCATTAGATAAGAAAAAAGCAACAGACTAATCCTAACAAGGATTTTATTTCCCTGCAAATACTCCTTATTATAAAACACACTTAAGAAATGCAGAAAATACATTCTCCCCTCTTTTCTGTTTTCCAAACTTCTCCAGAAAGCATTATACGTTCTTCCATTTCACAGTACTTATAAAGATGCTTCTGTGAAAAGCCCAAGTGTCAGCATGTGACTGTAATGTTTTTTAATAAGACAGTAAAGAAAAAAGAATACTTATCTTTTGTACTGTCTTTAAACAAAACTTCATCTTTTATCAGTGCACATAAATACAGTTCTCAAAAAATATACCACTGAACAGCATATAAACAGGTAGATAAACTTCTTCCTTATTTTTATCTTCCATATTTTCTCATTTTATGTTTTCATGTCTTGGGGAAAAACCAATGGCAAAAAATATTCATATTAAAGCTATTTAAAACTATCCCGCAAAACCAACTGTTCTCAACAGCTTGTAAAAGTTCCCAAGACATGAGAAGAAGCCCCTATTTCTGAATTTTCATCAGTTCAGAGTATGTCTATGAACTGTAGGGAAAATCTTGAGTCACTGTAAGAAAATAACGAAGTGCGAAATCAGGTAAATATAGCTATGTTTCCTAAAATCTGTAGGATTTTTGTTTGGTTGGTTGTTTTAAAACAAAATCCGATTAAATCTCATTTCCTAAAAAAGAAACAATAACATTATAAAGCAATGCATCACCAGTTTCTCCAACAGACCGATAGTATTAGAGCTGAAGAAGTATAAACAATCATCCCAGACAAGTATGATGAGTTATTAGTAGCTCACGAGATGAGTTAAGGAAGATGGAAGTCAATTTCTCCTCCCACATCAAGAGATGAGAAACTTCTGCTATATTTGCCCAGTGTCCTGTATTTAAAATGCGAAAACAGAAACTGGAACAACTGCAAAGATTTCAGAACAGGAAGGTCTTCAGGAAAACCAGACTGGTCTTTCCCCACCATCACTACTACTGAGTCCCCATAAGAATTTCAGTACCTCCCCAGCTACAGAGTATGGTACTCCTTGCTCTTCTGACAGTGGCGTCAGTGCCGTTCATGTTTAGTTATCATTTTGATACGCTGTCAAGAATACAAGATACCTGAAGAATACACATGAAGAAGGGAGATGGGATTTTAGACAATTTTAACTACCTAAAATGCAGACACACCAGAATGTAACGATGGGACAAGTGGAAGGCACTTCTCTAACTATAGGCCTCGAGTTTGCTGAATTGCAGTAGTCTGCTACAACCAAAGGAGTTCTGAGAAATCAGAAAAAGTCTGAACTTACCATAAAGGAAGAGGTAAATATGGTATGGCTAGCAGTTTTGCTACAAAGTTACATGAGACAAGTTACTTCTGTCCACAAACATAGACAATCACAGCAAAAACCCAGAACAAGAATCCTTATCCTTTTAATTTTGAGTAATTATACAGATTGTCCCGAAAATACGTGCTTCTAAGATTTCCGGAAAAAAGGGAAATTATTCTTGGTTAAAACAGATTATTTTAACTATATAAATGAATTGTTTCAAATTGTTCCAGAGTTTAAGGGTTTTCTTTAAGAGCCAATGAGAAGTAAGAACTGCTCTTACCAAAATTGTATTACTGTAAAATTCTATTACGCTAGCCATAACTGCAAGTAATGTTAAGTTTAAATATATGACTCACTTCAGAAATGTTTATTATTGCAACTCAATGTATATCTTTAAAATAATTTTACTTTCTACAAATACTATTTGATCTAAAAAATTACATGTTTATAAATCTTATTACATGCTAATAAATGCTATTATATATTAAATGTTTTATAGTAAATGAATATTCAGAACTATTTCTTTACCAGAATTAAATCTGTTCTATACACTATGCGTGGCATGTATGGTAAAATCTCAAATGTACAATGGCACCATAAACTCATTTTGGATTAACTGAATGAGTGTTATGAAGATTTACTAGACCACACTCCTTACATAAAACTTCTGATTCTGTAACATGCTGAACACTTCCTCCAAAACCAGGGAACCCTGACATCACCCACTGTCGTACTCAGAGAACACCCATAATTTAAAAAGCTGCAGGAAGTGGCACTATTCACCCCACTTGAGAGGGGAATACACAGACTACCAGTCTGTAAGTGACACTATTACATTACGAGTTTAATTACTATAAATATTAATTTTAAAAATAATAATTCCCTACTCTTCTATAGAAGTGATACACAGACATCGTCAGCTTTATACCAGCTATAAACTTGACACTCTACTGTCTTCATAGTTCCTGATGAAAAAAAATAGGTTGCCTCTACATCACATCTGCAAGATGGCTGCTTATTCCTTATGTTCATGAGCAATTTGCAATATTAAAATCAGGCCAACAGCTAGCCACTAACTACTGATCAAAGTTACTTCACCTCTAATCTCATTTTTGAGATTACTATGTACGGTAAAGCCTAAAATTAATTGTTCTTTATGTAGTAGTAAATCAGTCATTTTTAGCATGGTAAAAGAATAGTAGATTTGCCTGTCCTTTTGTATGTACAAACATACTGCTTACTCCAGCACTGAAATAGATGGAGTCTAGCGCTACCGGAAGAAATTTACAAACAGGTTAAAAAAAATGCATAATTGGATTGGCCTTATATAAAAATGCAGCAGCAACAGATCGAGAAAGACAAACTTAAGAAAGGTTCTTGTAAAACGGCCTGCTAAAATATGGTGGTAACTGAATCCCTAATTAATCAGGACACTGGCATTTAGATTTTAATTTATCTACACAAAAATACAACTAGTACCATGAAGAAAGGAAGTTCCTAATTACAACTGAAACTTCTAAAATACTTTAACATAATAACACAGGAGATACTGAAACTTCCTATTCCAAGGTGAGAAACTGCTCCTTCGTGAGAAAAGTTGGCTGGATCCATCCTTTTCAGAGAGAGGCTCACAGACTCAGACACCAGGAATGCCAAAGCAGCTCACCCACAACGAAGTTCTTACACTGCTAAAGTAGTCTTCCACTGCCATCCTTTCCTTTGCTGTAAGGATCTTGAAAAAAATCCTTTTTTTTTTTTTAATTAAATCAAATTGCTTAGGTATGAAATATTACACTAGCTGTACAATTGCAAAATACAACTTCAACAATCCATTTTCAAGTCAACAAATAGTTGTGGTAAATAACATTTTGTTAAATTGAAAACAAGCCTGAGACCTTCAGGGT
This sequence comes from Anser anser, assembly GCF_964211835.1. Taxonomy (NCBI): domain Eukaryota; kingdom Metazoa; phylum Chordata; class Aves; order Anseriformes; family Anatidae; genus Anser; species Anser anser. The sequence continues at coordinate 33,483,712 of NC_139720.1, read as the reverse complement.
GAGAACTATAGTACAAGGAAAATAAGCATCCTTCCAACCAAACATCTTTTGTTAGGTGTTCTTATAAAAGTTCTTAACAGCCATAGGGGAAGTTTAATTTCACATACTACATTGCTTTACTGAATATGAATATGTAATTTTTTTTCTAAGATAAAGATACATCTATTTAACCATGAAAGTGAGAAACACTTGTGGTAGCAGTTCTCAAACTTCTTGTTAGATAACTGTATCATCTTCAGACTCACGACTATGTTTCTCCGTCCATAACCTCCCTATTGCAGTTAGAGGTACACACAACTGGAAATGCAAAATAATGAGACTCCACATATAAACTGCATTTCAACCTTGATTATTACTATGAAAAGTAGGGTGCTACAGAGAATATCCCATGAGGCAGTTGACAGCTGAAAACTGGTTTTAGAATACTGAAGCATGAACATAGTACATGAAGAAGTGGTGGCAGATCAACTACTTGTTCAAAAAGATGTCTAAAAACCCTTATGTATCTATGTTTGCAGAGAAAGGTCGAGAGGGGAAAATCAGTCCTACAGATTATTTCCTTTCACACATTTATTTCTCTCTCTTTTGTTTGTTTATGTTGGGAGACTGTATGGTCTTTAACTCCTCAGTTAACATCCATGGGAATATGGCTGCAGAGACAGATGCATGGCGACTAAGATGCAAAAGGATAGAAGGTGAAGCAACAACGTCTGTCACATCCAGCGAGTAAGTACTGCTGCTCATTGACATGATTTGCAGAAATGCACTTCCATGGGATTTCCTCCCTCTAAGGGCAAATGTTCTTGCCTTGTGTACCAGGAGCTGAATTATCACCAGGCACCACAGTAGTGATCTCTGAACTGATTAGCACTAAAAATTTAAGCGAGGTATGTAACAGCAGTATGTTACACTTAAAGTAAAAAGAAAAAAAAAACAGAAACTGTAATGGGTACATTCTTTGACAGACTTTTTAAAGTCCTTTAAATGGTATAAACCCAACTTGTTTATGAGGAAATAGATACAAAACATTACATAAATAATACCACAAATAGCTTACTAGATGACTCCTGGAATTTATCATCATCTTTTTAGGCATTTCAGTTCTCACTGCGAGAGATACCAACTTATCAAGGATCTGAGCCTTGGCAGAATCTAATTTAACAGTATTTGTTTTCAAATGCCTCTCTATTCACCCTCTGACAAAAAGTCCAAATTTGTACTAAGGATTTTCTTGTTCCCTTATTGATGGTATGTCACAGAAATTCTTAACTATGTAGCACTTTACGCTTGCTTTCTTATACACCATTTTCAACCTTAACTGTCAATGTTATGTTGCTCATAAGCAGCCATACATCTCTCATGTTAACACCATGCTGTTTGTACTCTTTTCATCAAATATCCTCCTGGTACACTCATAATTGTGTTTGATTAAGTGTCTTGGTTACACAAGAATTTCTCTTGGTCAAGGGAAACGTTTTCAAACATAATTCAGTCTCTTCTGCACACTGCTCCACAAATCTACCCATCTCAACACTTTTAACCTATGGCACTGTTCTTTGATGAACTCTTTGCCATTTTACTTTCCATACGTCATTAATCTGCCTGTCACTGCCTCCTACATCATCGATGCATACTATTCTCTCCTAGGCCTTTTGCATATAAAACTTATGCACACACAAACATTCTGCACGATGACCCCTGACTAGGAAAGCTCCCGTTTCCTCTGACCACTCTTGGCAATATGTCCCTACTCAGCTTTCTTGAAAGTACCACAAAAATAACAACCTTTGACATCATCGCATACCTTCTTTTTGAAACTCACTAAGGTTCTCTTCCTCATTTGGTAGCCACGTACACACTACTGTGAGACCTTCTGAAGTTTTTACTAATTTGATCATTCTCATTAAACTGCTGCTCCATTTTATGTACTAGCCAAATTAAAAAAAATATATATTTATCTCCATCTGTAAATAACTTCCAAAAACACAAGACAACTGTTAAGCCCTGAGAATTACTTAAGTGACAAGACTTGATCGACAGTAGTTAAATTTACTGAAAACGGGGAGGAAGATATTGAGAATGAATACTTGCCTAAATGCGCAGTCTTTCTCTCTGTAATTTCTGAGTTTTCTTCCTTCTTTGTCTATAATGAGAATTCCCTGGGTATGTGTGACAACCTCCACAAATTCAGAAGGAAAACAAACAGAACAACTCTCTCTTCAGAAAATCAACTATAGTGCAATAGGAATAACTTACTAATCCCATCTATTAAAAATAAACAAGTTAACTAACTACCAACAGAACTAGACATTTCTGAGCACGGATCTGTTGGCATGCCTCTCTGCAGCTAATGTTGCACTCAGCAGAACCCTGATGTGGGTCTCCATGAAAGCAGATCTCTACAATTAAAAAACAAAACAGCAACAAAAACCAGCACAACCCCTCACAACCAGCAAAACCCAAAAAGCAGAGCTTGTATCACTACTGGGGGGCAATGCCAGAAGCACAGCAGTCACTCACGAGACATCAGTACTGTCTGCTTGAAAAAGGATAGCACAAGCTGCTCTGTAAGATAACAGCAATAATTTCTAATGTACATTCGCAAGAAACAATGAGGACCTATGCTCCTTTTCCACCCTCCTCCATGCAGTGAGGTTGAGCAGGAGGCAGAGAAAGGAGATACGCACCCCTTTTAAATAATGTGTCACTTTTATTCTCTGGAGACATCAGTGTGACAGAGCTCAAAAGAAAGCGTCAATAAGCACTACTGCCAAACACAAACTTACATTATCTTTTAGCAAATAATAATAGTGACAATAATTCCAATCACAGAAACAAAAACTGCGTATAATAATATCTGTATACTACAGCAGAAATTGGAGTTGCATGAAAAACAGTTTGCCCACATCTTTGACTGGTTCACCTGCCTCTGCCCGCTGTTCGGACCAGAACAACTTGCATTCCACTACTTGGAATGGTTTTAAACAGCAGCCATTTTATACACTTTGCTTAAAATAAGCTGAGCTTAACAGTTCTCTTCCTAAATCATACACGCCTAAGGCCCAGGACAAGCAATAGTTTCATAACATTTGATCATGAACTGTCAAAGTACTTTGCACTTACTTCCACCCCTGAGATCCAAACTTTGTCTCTAAATCTTCATGTTCATAGATATAAAAACTTATCTTAGAATTTGTGAATGTTTGCTCATTTAACTTTTTTCCCCTCTTGTCGAAAACTGGTTCTTAACAAATAATGTAGTATTAGAGGTGGGGCAGACATAGTGCAAGTGCAACCTATCCCAAACTTAAGCAGACATCTGGTGTTTTATATGCCACATATATAATTCATGCATTTTTATGTAATTAACACACAAAACAAAGTACTCATAAATATTATTAGTTTTCTGAAAGTGACAACAGCTTTTGAAAAACCCCTTACAGTTCCACCACTGTATCCTTCTAGCTTTCTTCAGCATAGCGATGCCCATGAAGAAATATTTTCCAAGATAAGACCTTTCTCCCTGAAAGCTCTTTTTAGGAAGAGATAAAATCCTTTATTTGATTATATGCAATTTTATGCCCTTATGATATTTTAATACAAGGATAAAAGTAGCAGTAACTATGATGACGACAGATTTTTAAAACCAAAATGAAAATGGTAAATTCTGTGTTAATGAAAAATATAAACCAGCAGAACAGAAATTACGTTCCCGTAGCACTGGCCCTGCAAGCAAAGATGCAGAAGTACCACCAGGAGGTTTACACCGGTACGTCAGAACCTCACTGCAGAAGGCAGATGGTGCAACTCAAGTCCAGAGACCACTCAGCGCTTTACAGATAATGACATCCTTCACTAAGTAGTGACCCAGCTCTGGGCCACAAGCCAATTAACACCCAGTGACCAACTTAAACGAGGGGGTTGGCCATTAAAGACTGTAACTTATCAGCCTTTGATTACATAACTCCTCCTCTTCCTCCTGCAGTCTGTCTGTCCCCCGGACCTTTCCAAACTGTGCTCTCACCACCAACATTCCCATGTTCCTGCCTTCTCACCCCGTGCACCTTAGTGCCCTGACACTGCGCAGCGGGGCTGACTGTTTGCCTGCTTAGGAGACGCGCATCTTCCCAACGGGCAGCTGCCAGCCAAGAAATATCCAAAATCTTTCAATCTACAAACCATAGCAAGGGGCCTGAGCAAAAAAAGCTTTGACAGAAAATGTATGGTCCTGAAAGTCCCTTCTACCTGGTGGCCTTCTCCAGCTGAATTCTGTCCAACGCACGCTTTAAAATTTCATCTGGTAAGGCAATCTGATCAACAATCCTGCACGTTTGTGCCGGTGCTGTATGTTATATGGCATGTCAACAATCATATTTATGTTGTACCTACTTCACTATAACTTCCCATCATTATTTCCACAATGTAAAGAAGGTTTTAATCATATTTATTCTGACGTTGCCAGTGCTGTAAGTCAGCAACACTACGCATCACACTATACCAGTAAAATTATAATAAAATATGAGTAAATTCTTTGATACTTTTCTCGAAACAATAAATAATGGTAACAGGTACTTCTGCACAAATAATTGAATCAAAGTTTGGATATACATCTCCATACTGAATATATAAAATGAGTTTTAAGTTGATTTTAAAAGCTAAAAGCATTTGTTCTATTTCTTTCCATCAGCTGGATCCCTACCAGGTGTCAACAGGTATCAACAGCTGTTTGTTTTCCAGACTTGGCTAGATCACCAAGCAGGCCAAAACCCCAAAATGCTTAAATTCATTTAATCATATAAAAAACAAATCCTTTTGTTTTCATAAACTCTGAAAAAAATATACGTGTACATACACACACCTTGAGTTTGCAACTTCTGCTTGTATGCAAAGGCCTCCTGAGGACAACTAAAGAAACGAACACCCTGCGGTATCGTAGGTTTTGAGTATCTTTATTGACTTCTCTTTTTCAGGCTCTTTCCTTGCTAAAACACGCACGCTTCGTGCTAATATACATGGTCCAGATCTTACACAGATACCTTTAAAAGCACAGGTGCAGGACTGACACAGAATGCACCGGTACCAGCCCAGCTCTGAACAGGGATGAGATTCTCCCTAAGCAGGTCTAAAGAGAATTCCACGTGGGCAAAGGTCCCCAGCGTAGCTCTTATGGCAGACCTATATAAGCCCCAAATCACCATAAAGCTAACAGAATATTTTGGCTTCCTACTGGGCACATAAATATACAGAGAATCACCACTTTAAACTGCATCACACAGAGATATCCATACAGAAATACAGCAGTGCATTTGGGGAAGCTAGGTGTTTGTGTACGGTTACGTGCAGAACAGTAGACTATTTTAAAGTCACCTTTCTCTTTGATCTTACTTCAGAAGCACTTTCTTCAACAGCCGAGCTAACTTTGTTTAAAATACAATTAAACTTACTAGGAGAATGCAAGCTACTACAGAAAAATAGGATTTGTGTACATGTTATGTAAAAATCTTAGAAAAGAATAAAATCTTGTATGTATCTATGACAAAAACCACATTTTTAGAAATTAAATTTTATTTCAGTCATAACAGCATGTTGTCTATAAGACATACTAATGAAACATTACTGAATGCGATGGTCCTTGTCACTGAGTATTGTACTTTGATTTTCTAATCTTTTACACTTTCACTCCAGTTCTATATGCATTGATTAACATAACTTTCTAACAAATTACTTCATGTTATACTCAGAGAATCACATGGTGTTCAACAGGATAACCAGTTTAGCTAAGTTTGAAGGAAAAAGTACTTTGAAGCATTTGAAGAAAAACACTAAAGGTATCCCAACCTGTGTGGTAGTTAGGGCCCTGTATATTCTTTATATCTAATTAAACACAGTAATAATTTACTACAGTGGTCAGCCTTTGCACATAATTCTGTTCAGAAACAAAACTTTTACTAAGATAAAAATTGTATTTCTATACCTGACGATTACAAAAATGACCTTGGAAGAACAAACAAAATGCACACCAATGCTGCAATGCCTGACTGGGTCTGCAGAGTACCTGAAAGCACATTTTTGAGATGTGTGAAATACCTTTCAGATATTGGTCTAGATCCTGTGAATTCTGCATGTCCACAGCTGCAGAATTTTTTTTCCAAGTACCATGGAATCTATTATCGTTTTGCTGTAAAATTCAGTATTTTACGGTTGCTAGGCACCTGACATTTAGTGCTTTGTCCTCTTGCCCTTTTACCTGCATACACCTTTTCTTTCCTTCAGTTTTCTTTACAATTAGGAACTCATTTGATTACAGTAAATATTCCATGTGCAGTCAATGGGTACAGACACCAAGGGGTCAAGCACCAGAAGATGAATTCCAGCTTGCAGTGAAAGATTGAGAAGACGGTGATTAGCAGGGAAGGAGAGACTAGCAGCCAGAGTAAACAGCATCACAGGTGATTCCCCCTCAGACCACAAGCAAAGCAAAATAATTTCTGAATTGGCCCATGTGGGTAATACTGTGGAAGCTGAGACAGTGGGGAATGGTTGCCCAGAAAGCACACCCAAAAACTCCTCAGAAATAACTACTATTGTGTAAAATCAATTAACATCTAAGCAATGAGTCCGAATTGTATGTATGTATATGAAAAAAATAAGTAAATCTCCCAGTGACACAACAGATTAATACTGACGTAGGATTTATTACCATTTACTACAGAGAGTGTAAGGCTCTATTATAAAGGATATACTCTAGAGACAAAAGATATGGTTGCATATTCATACTTAAATGAGGTCAATCCTGATCTTTTCAGGTATTTACTGTGCAACTGTAGCATTATATGAACAATGACTGTTCGTTTCAAATGTAAATTTTCCCAGGTTTCCATTGATGGTATCAGGAAGAGAAAAGTATTTGAGAAACTGTTCTGCAATCTCCAGTGTTTCAAAGCTCTACTATCTTCCCCCAAATTACAGAGGATATATGTGAACTCTGTAGCCTGGAACTGTTTACCTGGCTGGGTTCTACAGCATTTACTCAGGGTCACCAACACCCAGAGACTTCTGAGAAAAATAATTGTGTAGGGGAAGCAATGCTTCTAAGTTTACTTCCACAAGTTTTCTTTTAATACAAACACGTTTAAAATATATGTGTGTATATATATATATATATATCACACAGTTGTACTACACCTATCCTACACTGTAATTATTGTTAGCATGCTAAGATCATGCCATATTTACCCCCCAATTAAACTATTATCATTTTACTAAATTAAGTCCCTGGGATGTATCCCTGAAGAACAGCTACCCCGACACATTATGTCCCAATAACACACAATATTGTAACACTACTACAAAACACTTCTCAGAAGAACTTTAACAGAGCTACTTAAAGCTAGTCATATGATTTAGTGATTTACAGAGCTGAGAATCTCTACACATGGATTATCATGGAAGCACAGCAACCTTTGGACCGGGAGGCAGAGGCCAACTGGCAGACGTCACGGTACGTAACAGTCGAGAAACACAGGTAGCCATAAGTTTGACCCACCTAAACTTCAGCGAGCAAACATAGGAAAACTCTTTAACAAACACTGTGATAGGAAAGGTCTCTCTGAATCACAGTGACCGTGTTACTACACAGGATTTTTCTGCAGTTGAGGAAGCTATGAACTGACAACTAACCCTGTAAATTATTCTGAAGGAATACTAATCAGAGCCGTTGCTCCTCCCACACCAATAAAATAGGAAAATAATACGAACACAGTTCACTGTTGCAGAGAAACATGCTCTACTGCGTCATTCAGCAGAACTCCACTCTGTTATGACAGTAAGCAATCCTTCTTGCAGCATAGCTGGCTTGCTACAATTTATCTAGAGTTAAAAGAAATGTTCGCACACTCAGTTTAAAGATAGAAAACAAAAAGTAGAGAACTCGGTGTCGCTACCTTGTTGCCGAAAACCTAATTCAGGTCTGCTTAGACTTGAACTCATTGCTCCAAGGAGACTGTATTTTAGATCTGATACCTAGCTCACTAATCTAGTACCTCAGGCAAAGCCTAAGCTCACTATTCTGGGTACCATCTTGCTGTTTTATTATCCTTCCTTAAGATAAGCTTCTTTCTTTCTACCATTCCAATATTTCTCTGCTTAGGTATCCCAAGTTTATCTATTCCCTAAGGAATAAAGATTGTTCTTCCTCTCATCTATGCTATATTTTCTGCTTCTTAGTACTGCAGAGGGCAAACAAGCTTATGAATAGTTTTATTTTCCTCATATATTCCTAATTTATATTCATTTTCAAATATTTAAGATATGACATAGAAGCATGAAGAGACGCAATCCCTGCATTAAAGAGCTTACAGTCTCACACTTCTCTGTGAGATAGGTAAACAAACATCAATATACTCACTTTATAAATATGAATAAAAAGATGGCAAATGATTTAACTAAGGCCACAGAATAAATATGTATCGGACTGATAAGCAGAAAGAAGATCGAGTGATGGGATCTCTGGCCTACACCCAATTCCCTTTACGGACTATGTATCTTGTAACAATGTGGACCGGTACTAGAGTTACTCCAAGTAGTCCCAGTTAAGCTGAAAGGCACCACTTTGACACTCTAAACAAGCATTTTAAAACAAACCACAAAAATCCCTTCTCATAATCTGTTGCAAACTCAGTTTTCACTCTTCCAGTTCACAGAACACAACCCCAGCCTGCCTTATTTTTCCAGCAGCGCCTCCTCAGCTGGCGATTGGGGAAGAATTCTAAAAGATGGCAAGTATCAGTAGCCCCCTTTTATGGGCTGCTTGAGTAAGGCTCAGGAAGAAGAAATTTGGCTAGCAGAACTGGCATCTAGTATTAAACAACAACAACAACAAGGTATTACTATGTTTGGATCTCATTCTCATTTGACACGTGCTCTTAAAGTAGTGGTCTGAACCTGTGTGTTCCCCTAGCACAAACCATACCTCTACCACTACTGGGGAAAGCAGGGAAGGGGCTAGGATGGGAAAGAGTATGAAAGCTTTATCTATCAAGGTTTAACTGCAAATAAAGAAGTTAATTAAAGCCTATTAGCAGTAAAAGAAAGAAGAAGGCTGAAACTCCTTTTCCTAGCCCAGGCTTACTCCACTTTACTAAGGAAAGAAGCGCTATCCTTCCATCCTTGAGCATCTTGATCTTGCTGCAATATGCTTACCGTTTATTCAAACCTAGAGACATTACCACAGCTATTAATAATTTAAAAGCATAAATTAATTTTTATATTGTTTCAACTGAAGATCAGAAAATGGTTTTAATATATAAACTTTCCACCGGCTATTAGAAGATTCAGAAGTCACCAAGAGTTATTACGGTGTTTCCAGAAACTTGCTTTTTGCAGGTTATTAGTTCTGACATCTGTCTAGATAAGCTTTCAAGTTAAGCAATCAGTATTCTGCATTAAAGCTGAGGAACAACACTCCCCCCTCTCCCAATAAACCAATATATTTCACCTCAGCAGCAGTGATTTAGGTCACCATTTCTAACAAAAAGCTTGCAGGAAAATACTCAGGAAGAGAAAGTACGTTAACATTCATCTCACTAATTTTTCACTCCATTTTTTCAGCCAGAGTTCACTCTCTGCAGGAAAAGCTCACAAACTTTGATAGAGGTCAAACTCATCTGCATAGTGACTAGTATCACCACATCACTCTAAGAGGGATTTTAAGGTAACTTTGTTTCCTTTCCCCTGCTGCTTGCCCTCTTGAGAAGAGGCCTGTTGCAGATTTTGTGTTACAAAAATTCTTCTCTCCTTTGAGCAGATTCGCAGCAACTCCAACAAAATATCCGTCCACATAAATAACTCCTAGGGAGAGACCTTCTGAGATTTTAACAACCAACATATCTAATTCCCCTAAATAAAGCTTTAGAGCATGAACAGTAACTACTCCTGACGGTAAATATGTTGATTGCATTATTACAGTACAACTAAAACAAAATTCCCCCTCCAACTATGTGAAATATTCGCTTAAAACTTAAAGGCAAGGCCTCCGATGCCTGACTGAAACATGCACTACAATTCTTATCGGGGGGGGGAATAATTTAACGAACAAATCACAAAAATGCCATCCACGTATTTGTTTTCTGTCCTGCCAACGACTGCAGGATTTGTGACAAAATTAAGTGCGACAGATTTTTCAGGTGAAGTCTGCAGAGCTGCAATAAAAGTCTATAACTGTGTAAGATGAAAGCCTTCACTGTAGTGTTTTTCAAGGATGGACAGAACCTGTAGGGTCATCGGGTCCACTTCTCTGCCAGTCCTGGCTCGTTACCTCCAACACAGGTATTAGCGCCCTGACCAGGCTAGTTCTGAATGACGCATGGTGTGGGTTTCCCCCCAGCTCTGCTTGTCATACCAGTCAGAAGCTGAACAGGTATATCTGAGGGGTTTTGTGCTGCTGTCTGCTCTGAATTTTCTCCGTCAGTTTCATCTCAGCTTACACATTAACATAGCTCCTTATCTTTGTTAAAATTATCTCTCTTTTAAGTATGTAGGCCTTTCAAAATCCTGGTAAGATACCATGTCCCCTTTTCACCCAAAATATTCATTTAGCCATGCAAAACGTATTTATTTCTCAACTATTATTATTTTTTTAATCAGTTAGTCCTTTCAGCCTTCTAAATATTTTCTTGCTCTTCTCTAAGCTTCTGCCAAGTTGCCACACCTGTTGCAAAGGTACTGGGAGTAAAACAGTCCTTAAAATACAGTCACACAGTCTCATACAAAACCCAATCTCCCACTTTTTCAGTGCCTCAGCGGGTGCACCCTAAACTCATTCTTTTTTTCTTTTCTTTTTTTTTTGTGATTTTTTTGTTTGTTTGTTTTGATTTTGTTTTCTTTTACAAAGTCTATGTATCATATTGCAAATTGGGGCCTGTTCTTCCTGTCAGAAGCATGCACAACCCCTTTTCATATGAAAGAGAGCTGGGTGCACACAACTGACAGGATTATCAGGCCCGTGGTATCACTCCTATCCCTTTTTCAGCAGTACTGCTTTCCAGGTTATTCCCACGCAGTGAATACCTGTTTTGGATTACTGTCCCTCAAATGTATTAGCTTGCATTTGGCTAACTAAATCTCATTTGTATTTTCCAACAACGTGTCTAATTTCTTTAGATAACTGTTTGTTTTTTTTCTGCCCTGACTTATGCTGAACTCTTCCCACTTTATCATCTGCTAATGTCACTAGTGTACTGCTCACTTTCACATCAAGTTCACTGATACAGACACTAAATATGCCTAAAATGGCTAAACTTGTATCACTGCATGCATATGTGAGCACTCATGCTACTCTTTTAGCACCTAAAACTGCTGTGACTCACCGAACATATTCTCCATACTTTGTTCTATTTTTGTTTATGGTCGTTCACTCCATTTTTCACTCAGATGACACTCCATATACATAAATAATTTGTTAATGAGAGATTTAGAGGTGTATTTGTATTTTAGGAAAATATGTAAAATATTATTACAGCTACAACTTTCTCTTCATCCACTAGGGCCTCAAACCAGTCCTGTACTCAACCATACTCACTGATCTATGTGCAGATGTTGTTGCAGTATCAGATCCCAATTTTAAACACTGAGCAAATATAATGAAAAAAATAAAAGCCTCTTTTAAAGTAATTTTGCTTGGAAAATTCCAGACTTTTTATTGCTGTTTTCCTAATATTTCTGCCATTATTTTACGAGCACCAGCAATTAGAATCCCATAAATTTATCTAGTTTTTCAGGTCATACTCTTTTTTTGTTTTTGTTTTGTTTTTTAAGAACTAAATCAGTACTACTATTCAATTTCTTAGTGCCATCTTGAATATCAAATTACTTAAATGTCTTTGTATCTTTCGAATGTCCCCTCTGTTTGTTGTCAATAACAATTTCACACAGTCCTGATTTTTAACTGCTCACACTTTTTTATCCTACCATGTATGCAATTTCAGGAAGTTCAGCATAATGGCTTGTCTTTACAGTAACTTTATGCCCCTTTCCATTTATAAACTGACCTATTTTCTCTCTGCTTGACTTCCCCTTACCTCCCCACTATTTACAACAGCAAATTCTTATTCACGTTTAACTAGTATTAACTCATTCTGCCACCTTGACCAAATGCTTTGCAGAACTGAGACCCAAACTTACTTTACCTGGCACTTAGCCTTTTCCCATAATTTCTCTTACAGCAGACAAATACTTTTTAAAAGCAAACTGTTTTTTAATTCAGCTATTCATACTTCATTTGCACAAGGTCTCGCTTCCAAAGAATAGATGAAGACCCACAACAGAAATAAATGTATCACTTACGCTCACATGAAAAGCAACAGAACCTTATACTAACACGCGAGGTCACATCAGCCCAATTCTTTGTAGGACTGTAACCTAATCAATCATTAACATAAAAAACAAGTTGTATTTCATGTTAACTTTATTTTCACCTACTGCATGTTTACCAACTAACAAAAATGTAAAAGTGTGCCCACATTACCAATATTTACATTTATTACTCCATATTAAAATATTTTCATTAACATTATAAAATAATCTTTAGAGATGCATTTAGAAAATGCTTTACTAATTCACCTCAATTGAGATGAAACATCTAATTTGCACTACATCCAAGGGAATTACACTCTGTGATGCTGTAGAGCCTTACAGAACTACATTAACAAGTACAGTCTATCAATGGTTATCGGCACTGTGGCTTTTGACTGCTCACTAAGAACCACAGTGCATAAATTACTTCACCTGTCAAACAGCTCAAAGCAATGCAGGCACAAAGTTTGAATGGTTCAGACTTTCCCTATTACAAATAACTTTTTCCAGTGAGAGCGAAGGGGGAGCCGTGCAAGGGAAAAGGGGTAGATGGGATGGTCTATCATAACCTATCAAAATTACATCATATGTTTAAACAATTCACATCTTTAATGAGCTAACATTCCCAAAGACATCCAACAAAAATCCACAAGTCAAAATGAAAAAGTTATTTAAACGAAACAGAAGACACACCTCACAACTGCCTAGAAAAAAAGTTAATCTGATGATTGTTTTGCAAAACGTTTGGTATAATTAAGCCAACAGGACTACTAACGCGACACAAAATAAATTCAACTTTCTAAATTATTTAAACAGTAATTTTAAGTCAAAATGACAGCATTATTAGAGATAACACAGCAAAACGAGCAAGGGGTTCCTGTAGCTTGAGATCTTATCTCAGCCAACATGGTATGCCAGATGTTTCATAGAAAGAAGCAACTTTCATCACAGACTATCACAGATCCAAATCCGCAAATGTATTCATGTAGGTACACACCACCAAATCCCTCTGAATTCATGAGGATCCTATCTGCCAGGCAGATCACTGCGTCACTTTATAGGGCACAACACACAATTTGATAAAAATGTATATTAAAGTTAACAGGCCTCAATTTGCTTGGCTTTGTTTGCAAAGTCATTACAATAGTGGGGCCAAGACTCCAGTCATACTTGAGACTAAAAAGGAACATTTTTTTCCAAGGGGAACTGCTGAGCAGCTCATGAAAGCCTAGCCTTATAAGAAACCTCAGGTTATGTTCTTCAACACTGATAACATAAAACAGTTTTTACAAATTTAGCATGAGAGTACTTTTCTTTCCCTATAACCAAATTCCCCCCAAACCCTTCAACGTTAAGGCTAAACGACCATGAAACTAGAGGAGATATATGTGTATACATAGTCATATTACTGCACAGGTAGGGTGGTGAACTCAGCTGGAAAACACTTCACTTCAAACTTAGATTATGTTAGAAGCAACAGCGAGTAAAGCAGTAATTCAAAAAACAAAAACAAACCACCCCCCAAACAACCACCTTGACAGTTTATTTCAGAATGGCCTACGTAAATGATAGAGATTATGATAAATCAAACATTTTCAAAGATTCTTCATCTTAACTGTTTATCAACTTTTTTTTCCTAAATTCCAAATAAATAACAAAAAAAACCACTTTCAATTATTTGTATCTAATCATTCAGACACATTTTCAGCAACTGTATATAAAATAACGTCAATATCAGCATGGTAAAAATAAAAATAACATTTTTGGATGTTTGATTCTTAATTATAAAGTAGTATCTTATTAAAAATTAATAGTCATTAGAAGGCTAAATTAACATTAATTTCCTTAACTGTCATAGCATATAAATGCTTCCAAAATACAATTGACACACCACCTTACGTCACAGTGCAATAAGTTAGGCTTTCAAGCACTTCTAAAATACAGAAAATAATAAAAAAAAAATCATTTTGCAAAATAAATGTGAAATCTAGTCAGGTAATAAACTACACGGTCCACCAGAAGAAGTCAAAAAGCAAAAACTATTTTCTATGATCCAACAAATGTTTAGCAACACTACCAGAATACTATGTATTAAGAGAGAGAAAATAAACAGAAAGGGACATCCTGAAGGGAGCTTCCCACTTCATTCCTAGGCCTACCAGCAATCATAAACTTTGCTAAAGCTATTAACCATGGCAATTTCTTTCCTTAGTCTGGATCTTAAAGCAATCATATGTCATCACCAAAAAAAGAAAAATTCAGTAACTACAGATCTCTGACTAAGGTTTTCCAGACATCATTGTAACTCAATAACTGCTCTACTGTGCTCTGAACTCTACAGCTTCAAGCTGGAAGTCAATCTAGGACAACCAATAGAAAGTGCACCTGTACAATTACTGCATTTCCTAATTCAGAAGGCCAAACTAGAGACAGATAAAGCTTGTGTGTACTCAGATCACCAAAACAGAAGTCCAAAAGCCCATACATCTTTTGTACACATTGCACATCTATCTTAGCATTAACTACAATGAAAAAATACCATCTATATAGTTCAGAAACATAAAATTACATTCCTTAACCAATGTACATTAAACTTGATTCTAAATTAAATATAATCATGTCTATATAGCATCTAGAAATGCTATACATGCAATAACTGTAAAATCTTTCACAAAAAAATAACCACTAAGTTAATCAAAATTAATTTCTTTTTAAAAATCATTTAATAACAGGACAGTACCACATACAGTAATTTAAAATATTCAATGTAAACTCCATGCTACATTAAAAAAAAAAAACTGCATCTTAAAAAAATAATCTGCATGACTTCAAGGAATATAAACTTATTTTTAAAAACTGCAAAAATCTACTATTTTTCAAGTAACAGGAAAAAAATATTTATCTTTGTACTCTAAAATAAAACATAATGTATGCTGCTGGTAATTGATAACAGTATAATTTAGACTGCTTTGGATATCTTCCTACAGATGCATTTTCCTTCAATGTCTGACCCCACTGAACAGTAAACAAGTTTACATATAGGAACACATTTCAGTGGTTCAAAAATTTAACTAAGTTTCTGTAACTACAATAACAGGATCTCTTAGTAACTGTCCTTTAGTACCACCGTTCTAAAATAATCAATTAAAATGGCTCTGACATGGATTGTTTATATACTTAGGATCCCCTGAAAGTTTAAGGCTTGCATCTGTAAAATACAAATAAAATAACTGCAGACCATAATTACCTTTAAGTGATCACTGCAGCAGACAAATAAGGAATTAGAAGTCCTTTCTGGTTTATTTTGTAGCATTTTTTTTAAGAGTAGGGGTATTTTTATTATTGCACACACCGACAACCAAATATAATCCCACACTCAAAAATACTACTGCAACAGCTTGATAGCACTCACCGCAAGTAATACTGTTTTAAAGCGAAGGCAGCGTTAGAACAACTTCTGGGAAAGTTAAACTCCTCTACAATTTCTCCCCACTGATTCTTCTCAGATACCTGTCAAAAACAACACACGGGCCGAGATACACAACGTACACACAAACACTGCCGTCGACAGCGAACATCGCAAAAAAAAAACCCCACGAGCTGCCACGAAGTAAATAGATAAATATATATAGAAGAAAAAAAAATAGGAATGTATATGGGATTTGGGACTGTATTTGTTACTGACAGCCGCTAATATTTCCCCTTCGGGAACAATCCCGCTCCTCGCCGACATTTTCCCCGATTATTTTATTTTGTTTTATTTCGGGGGGCACGGCCGGGAGGGCCCGCATTGTTTTGGGGTTTGTTTGTTTTTGTTTTTACTGCCTGGACAATAACCAATCGGGAGTCCCTCTGTCGCCCCCTTTTAAATCCTACCGCGGTCCGTTAAAAACCCAAAGAAGTTTAAAATAATGCAGGCAAGTCTGGGAGGGGGCGCCCCCTGGGCTGCGGGGTGCGGGGGAGCGGGGGAGCCCTCCCGATGGGTCCCCCCACGACAGCTCCCCAGCCACAGAGAGGCCTTTCTTTTGAGGCCTACATTTCTGTCCCTAGCCTTGAAGCCTAAAGATGGCTATTTGATTACACACCGTCTTGGGTGCCCCTTTTGTTATTTTTCCCCGGGAAGGGCTCGGAGGGCAGCGCCTGGCCCCCCCCCGGCCGCGAGGATCGTTCCCTAGCCCATGCTCCGTGCCGATTATCGATGTTAAACATGCCCGCTAATTTTGAGTTGCACTAAAACTGCGCTCAGACTCTCTCCTCTCTCTGTCTCTCCCTCTCAGAGGCGCACACACAAGCTGCGACCACAAGCGAAACAAACTGCCCCTCACGGCCCCAAACGCCCCGCTCCCCCCTCGCCTTCCCCCGGCGACGGGGGGCAGGGGGCCGGGGCCCGGCCGGGGGCGGGGGGGGGGCCGGCCAGGGGGTCCGCCGTACCCCCGGATCCCCCTCCATCGCTCCGCCGACAAGGCCAAGGCACCAACCTGCCTGCCTGCTTGCTTCCTTCTTCCACCCCCCACCTTCTCTAACCGGCTTTAAATAGGACGGTTCCCGGCCACCCCGGCTCCCCCCGCCGCCCCCGGGGGTCAGAGGAGACTTTTGGGAAGAGGTTAGCGGGAGGGAAAGCCAAATTAAAACTTCCACTCACCTTCCCAAATCCGCCTAAAGTGGTGACTCTGGTGTAGAGAGCGTGAAGATCCAGCTCCTTCCCACCCACCACAGGGATCTTCTTAAAAGGAGACCTGCCAAAGGAGATACACACAAAACACCACAACTTGTCAGCTCTGCCCCCTTTTCTCCCCTCGCTGGGGCTGCCGTGTCCTTCAGGGAAGGGGCTGGAAGTTGGATCTGGTCGGTTTAAAAGCCTCCCCCCCTCCCGTTCCATCTCCCCATTTTCCTCACCCTCTGCTGTGGTGAAACTGCCGCAGCTCGTCCAGGAAAGCGAGTCCCTTTCTCCGCTGGTCTGCGTGGTTTTTACCCGTCGAATTTGCCATTTTTGTAATAAAAAAGGTCCTCTTAAAAAAAAAATCCAATTTAAAAAAAAAAACGGCCGACAACAACAACAACAATCCCCGGCTCCTCCTTGTCTTTAAGAGACCCAGGTGCCCGTGCTCGGCCGGGGATCAGCCATGGAGAGGGGCTTGTTTAAAAAAAAGTTTAAAAGGAATAAGGGAGCCCAGAGAGTGTGGTAATTGCGAGTCCTGTCTCCACACAACACACAGGCAAAGAGACAGGGAGGGAGAGGGGCACCTCTCAGTAATTCCTCCTCCCGCTGCTGCTGCCTCTCTCAGCACCACAAACCCAACCGATCCAGCCTGCACATGAGACTCAACATGGTGCTGCTGGATCACACAATGAATTGGGTTACTGTTGTGGTGGGGTGGGGGGGGAGCCGGAGTGAGGTATTGACAGTGTGTGTGTGTTACAGCCGCGGCTCCATGCGATCTCCCTCTCCCTCGCTCGCTCCCTCGCTCGCTCTCTCACACACACACACTGTACAGCTACGGCGGCGGCGGCGGCGGCGGTGGCGGCGGCAGCAGGATTCACTTCTCTTCTCTCTCAGACAAAAAGATCTGAGGCCGCCGTGCTTCTGCCTGGACGAGAGCGCAACACAGCGGGCCCCGGAGGCCGGTCCCGGTACTGCACGAGGCAGCTCCGAAGGCAAAAGCCAGCGCAGCCCCAGCAAGCAGTTCCTGGCGGGGAACAATAGGCTCCTCTCGCCGCTAAGGGCTCATCTGCAATGTGCCGCAAACTTCACACAAAGCCGGGCGGAAAGAGGCGAGGGAGAGGGAGAAGAGGGGAGGAAAAAAACGGCTACTACCGGTTGTTCCAGGGCTGGGGGCCGGGGAAATGCGCCCTCCGCGCCGGGCTCGCCACGGCGGCCTCTCCCCGCTCGCTGCTCCGGGGGGAGGGCAGCAGAGGTGGGCTCGCAGAGCGGGGCCGTTTTTTTTTTTTTTTTTTTTTTTTTCTTTAATCGGGCTAACGCCGAGCGCCTCGAGTTCAAGGGGAGAGAAAACAACAACGGAAGGGGGCACTGGCGGATTTTGACTTTTGAAAAACTTTGGAGTCCCCCAGCCCGAGGTGTTTCCAAGGACAGGAAATCTCCCCGGATAGCGCGGGGTGGGGGCGGGGAGGCGCTGTGCGGCAAGGGCGGCGGGAGCCCCTCGTTTCGGGCCGTGAGGGGCTCGAAACTTCCCCAACGAGGAGCACGGGGCGCCTTCCCCAGCAGGGGTGCCCCGGGGAGGTTTGCCAGCAGGGGCCTGAACTCTGCCTCGCTCCATAAATATTTTTTTTTTTCTCTCTCAGAGACACTCTGCCCTGTAAGCAAAGAGCTTTAGGATTGCTCTACTCGATCTAAGCCACATATATGTTTCTGTATATCACTAAACAGGACATACAGCGTAAAATTGTTGAAGGAGAAAGGCCGAGGCCCTCACCCTGGACTGGCGGTAGCCAAAAGCGGCAGCCCGCTCTCCCCTTTGCATATGGCGTGTGCAGTATTTGTAAATATTTTCCTCATCACGTGTATCCAGCGCCTGGGAGCCCAGGAGAGTACCTGCACTGCGGTCACACCTGCGGAGCAGGTGGGAGCGAGAAGGGGCCTGCGCAGCCAGCGGTGCCTTCTGTCTAAAATCTGCTCCCCAGGTAAAGCGGTGAGGGTCCAGGCGGGCGTTTGTCCTTCCCTACAAGTAAACAGAGCTTCAGGTGAGCGCTTGTCCCAGTTTAAGGGGTGCTGAAGGAATGTTGGTCCCTCACAAGCAGTACACTGAAATTCAAGGCCAGATTGGGCCTTTAGTTTTCTTTAAGCAGAACTCCTCATTAAAGTCAGTAAAGAGCTCTGTTTTGAAATCAATGGCACATTATGGCCCCAAGTGAGCACTTAAGGGAGAACTATAATTCCTTTCTATTCCATGGACTAACTAACTTCAGGAAATAAAACATTTTTTTGAGGATTTTTTGTTTTTCTTTTTGACTTGAATGCTGGTTCAGCTTGAATATAAAAAGACAGAAATAGAGCAAGATGGTTGGTAAGATTTGTCCTTGGGTCACACTTATGGGGGGGGGCAGGGGGGGTAGAAAAGAAATCCCTCGGTTTCAAATCAGTAAATATTGAAAATTGTCCTCTCTGTGTGGATGGGCTGGTGGTGCGTCAATTTCAATGTAAGACGTGCAGTGTCTATTCACTGTAGCCTTGGGTGCCCCCCCTGTCCCCCGGACTTAAACGAGACCTGCAGCAGGCTCCTGCCTGTGACACTGAGTTTCTGCTATTTCAGCAATAGGCTCCCAAAGCCAGGATAATGTGAACGGGAGAGGCTTAAAACAAACAAGCGATTGAGGGGTCCAAATCGCTCTTTCAGGCACACGCAGCTAAACCTTCCTTCGCGGGAGAGGGCGGTGGTTTTTAATCTCGCCTCCGAATTCCTCCCGAGCGGGGGGTCTCCCCTCGGCGAGGGGCGGGCGGCAGAGGTGAGTGGCTCTCCTCGCCCCGCGCGAGGGGAGTGGGTGGCAGAGAGGGGAGGACAGGCGAGTTGCGTAGCAGGGCGAGGTGGGTTTCCATGCTCGGCAATTGCGCACGGTCCCTTACGTAACCGTCAGCTGGGGATTCCCTGGAGGGGGTCACTTTATTCAACCATTACACAGACCCCGGCCGCCGCCGCTCCGCCGCGCCCGGGGCCGCCGCCGGCTGAGGCTGAGGCTGCGGCTCCGGCTGCAGGCAGCGCGGCGGCGGCTCCTCACAAAATGGCGGCGCCCATGGAAGCGGCAGCAGCCCCATTTTGTGCCCGGCAGAGCCTGTCAACAAAACGCCGACTTGGCCAAGGCTGAGGAACAGAAGGCGGCGGCTTCGTTCGCGTTACGGCGCGGAGGGAGGAGAGCGGAGGATTTCACCGCCCTCCCGCCGCCGAGAGGAGACTTTTCTACAAAGTGTGCGCGGGGGGGCAGGCAGGGAGGGAGGGAGGAGAGGGAGGTGAGGGGGGACGCGAGCAGCCAGCGAGTCAGCGGCTGCCTCAGCCCAGCGCCGAGCCGCCGGAGCTGCGGCGCGGGGGAGGGGAGGGGAAGGGAGGGGTAGAGAAGGGAAGGGAAGGGAAAAGAAGGCAGGCGGCGGCCTCGGCGCTGCCCGCCCCGGCTCCGGGGCCCAGCTCGCCCCCATCCGAGGGCTCCGGGGGCTGCGGGAGCGGCCGGCGGCCCGGCACGGCCCGGCACGGCCCGGCGGGGGAGGCCGGGGCTGCCCGGGCGAGAGGCGCTGTTGGCCGCGCAGCCCGGGCGGAGGGGACCGTGCCTGTGGGATTCTGGCGAACCTGTACTGAATGACAGGACGAGCTGGCTCCTCGTGTAGCTAACTAGGTCACTGTCAGCACTTAATTACTGTTTGTTTCATTTTAGTGCGTGCCTTATGAATAAACCGGCTATTAGGCTGATGCTTCAAGTAACACTATCCAGCACCAAGGTACAAAATGTCTGTATTGGACTCTGATCTTGTGATGCCAGCTTGGTAATAATTGCTGTTTTACATTAACGATGTCTGCCTTTCTGTAGCTTGCTTCTTTAGCGTGTACCTGGAATAGATGGAGATCCCATACGATATGGCTGCGAAGCTATATTTGTATTATACCACCTGTTTGGCTGTTTTTGTGGTGATGGGGGCTCCCCTCTCCTTTGAGGCAGAGAAAGGGTTTATGAATTACGGCTTTTTTTTTTCCTGATTTACCTGATTTAATATTGCATGCGTTTTAATGATGCCTAAATAAAAGTGTTAACCTATTTCATTGTTGAAGTGATAATTATTAACGTACCAATATTATATTAGTATTTAAGAATCAGAATTATAGCTTGTTGCGTATTAAAGGCTCGAGGATGAAATGTAGGTAAAAAGATAAAAAAAATCCTGCTGCTTTTTTTAATCTATTTATTGATCTCTGTATAGTACCTGTCAATGCATTTTGAAGTCATTTAATTGTAAAATAAAATCTGTGTTATTATAAACTGTTTATGAAAGTTAATATATACAATGAATTTTGGTGTGTAAATATTACGTGTGGAATCAGCATAGTTGCAGACAGTACAGAGCCAGTAATTGAATTGTCACTGTTCAGTAGCGGTGGTTGTGTGTTGTTTCTTTTTTTTGGGGGGGGGGGGGGGGGGTGTTGTTTTTTTAAGTACAACTGTGTCAACAATTTTTGTATTCTAATAGCTGTATCCCATGTTGCAGTCTCAAGCTTTTTTTTCCCTGAATCTTTAATATTAAATTCTGTGCTTATTACCTGTCTGCCCAACTGCTACTATCCAGAGCAGGCCACAATTGTTCTTGTCAGTTGCCCACTAACTGCATTTGCTTTCTGGTGGGTGAAATATTCTTTCTCATTTCCATTTTCATTTCTGCTGTGCTGCTGTTGAATTGTGGCAACATTACATTTTGATTAGAGTAACTAGTATCACTAGCTGAATGCTACTTACATTAAATAGTAAACTGTAAATCCTTAGAAACAGAAATTAACGTATTTTGTTTGCGTGCTTGCACTGGTGTGTGTATATATATGTTTTTTTAGAAAATGCATCCTATTAAATGGACGAGAGGAGAGAGTAAATCCCCTGAAGACTGCAGACAGTCATGTATAATGAAGGTGCAGTCTGAAAATAAACACAAGAATTACTGGTGAACACCTGGTAGAGGAGAAAGGGTCAGAAAACCAGTGGTAAATTTCAGTGACATTCATCTCAACCAGTTTTAATAACAAATGTTAAAGTGTTGAATTTAACTGCATACGTTAGGCTAACTGTGTATGTTAGGTTTCACTGTTTGCTCAGCTTGCTGTGATAAATGCATCTTTTAACAAGGGGCATTTACTCAGACAGGTATTAGTCCTACCTCTTCTTACCAAATAATATTCTAAAATTCTTTATTTCATTTGGGTGTGCAAGCTGGTATAAAGATGCTCCTACTTTGTATAGATTATAAGTGGCTAGTACAGTAATGGTACTGTATTAAGTCATAAATTAAAGATCTTTAATGCATGAAATTAAATGCTAAGCATTACAGCAAAGACAGGAAAGTGAATGTACAATATTACAGGATACTTCTGCACACTTGCACAAAATTTCCATTGCAGTTAGTGGAATTTAACTACTCTTGCTGGTTTGTTTTAGATAATCTTAAAAAATAATAATAAATAATGATTTTACATTGAAAAAAACAACTTCTTAAGTTCATTCTTTGAATGACACTTCCCTCATAAATTTATGAATGTGTTGTATGCCTTCCTCATCTTATTTTTCAGTTACTACTACTCAGGAAATAAAACAGTTGGAAAAATGGGCTCCATAAATACTGTTGTAAATAATCAAGTAAATTGATTAAATACTTCCTTAAATACTATCTATAACTATTGTAATTTCCCAGTATTTGCTGTACTTCACAAAGGTCCTGCTGTTGGAATCAGTGAATTTTATGATCATGTAAGTCCCAAATTAAAAACACTTCATAGTTGAGAGTTCTTCAGTTGTGCAATGTAGTATGAAACATGAAGCAGGAAAACCCTAAATGCAACTGAAGGAGAAGTAAAAATAAATACGTGAACGCACTCCCACTTGCTTTCAAAACTGCAGTGCTTTTGAAATCATAGTTCTTTTGTAGGTCCTGACTTATGTGTTCTGAACACTTGGGCTTGGCAATACTTCAGCAGTAAGTTTAGAAAGTTTAGCTAATTCATATCCTTTTCTTACACTTATCAGGCCAAAAATATGTGCTGCATTTCTCAAGTTATCATACCTATAATGCAGATTAGGGCCTGAGTGGTGGAAAATATTCGGAGGTTCTGAGAAACATTGGTCTGCAATGCAGAAGTCACGAATGTCCTGACAGGCAAACTTGTGCATGCTTTTTAAAAACAACAACAACAACAAAGGTATTTGCACTTAGTGAACGACCTATTTCCAGCGTTACCTTGTGATTACCTGTATGTTTGTGTGATCTGGTGGATGGCACACTTCCCCTGCCACGGTAGCTGTACTTGTTTCCTGAAATAGCACTAGTGTGATTCATGTTTCTGGTTGCATGTGTGAAAGTTTGATTGAGATGCAAAACTGAGAGAGTTCTTCTGAATGTTAAAAAGGAACTGTGCTCTGAAATACGGAAACTATCAGGTTAAATTTGGCTCAAACTTTAAGGGCTTTTGTAGAGCAAGAATGATGGTATCACACATTGGTGGGGGAGGTCTAGTTAACATAAAGCAAAAGCAAGCCTAATAACTTCATAATGTTTTTAGAAGTCTTAAATGATGAAATGCTACTAGTGTGAGAGTTTTCAGTATTTCAGATCTCTCAGCAATATTTGCTCATCACATAGCACTGTCTCATCTTTGTATTTTTACCAATTCAAATGGCAGCAAATGGGAGCTAAAAATATGGGGAAATTTCTCCAAGTAAGCAGTTGCCTTAGTTAACTTTTATATAGACATAAATGAAAAGGGAAGTAGTTTGAGCAACTGTAAATATGTGAACAGACAATACATGTGACAATGTATGTATTTCATTATAATACATGCTGGAAAAACTTTACTGAGAACTTAAGTAGTCGATGAAAGAAATACCAGTTAAACAACACTGTAAGTAACTAACCTATTGGAATTACCAAATACTTAAAAGTCATGGAAAAAAAACTAATACCCCCAGATGCACTTCTGAAGGAGAAAATTTGCTGTTTAGCTATGGTTCTCAGTCTGTCTGTTGGTGATCTACTTACTATAGACTTGCTCTTACGGACTACTGATAGGTGATCAGCATCGTATTGAATGTTGCGTTGCTCAGACACAAGGAAGTAGTGCTATGTTCAGCTTAACTTAAAAAAAAAAAATCTCAACGCATTGGTCAAATGCTGATGGGACACCTGACTTGAAAATTGCACTTAAAACATTGGACTAAAGCCATTTAACTGCAGTTGTGTCTAATATAACTGGAAAAAAAAAAAAAGCTAGAGAGAAACAGTTTTTGAGGTTGTTTACATATAATGGACTATCAAATGTAGTCAAGTATCAGTTCCTGTCACTTGCAGTAATATGATAGTATTCAAAGCTCTTAGGGGAATCTATGACTGTTCTTCTCCAGATATTACAAAAAATGTTAATTATGCTGAGCTGCTACTATTTCTGAATTTTGAACCTTAACATATGATCTGTCTCACCTAGAATCTTGCTGCAAATGAAGGATAATCAAAGACAGTTAGGAAAAAGTAAAAGTAGTAGAGTGTATATCTATCATCCTATACGTTCCGCCAATTTTTAATGTTGTGGTTTCCAGAGATACCAAGAGCAACTTATGTGCAGAGCTGGGAGAGTCAGGTTCTGAGCTAAGTCTTCAGATATTAGGGGTAGTAGCAGTGTCAAAATGCGTTACATGAACTAATCTGCTTAGTCTTTTCCTTATCTAGCTCGTCTGCAGGGTTGGGAAACTGCACGCTGAGGAAAGGTCTCTTCCCTCTCTGAGACTCCCTTGCATGTGTCACAGAACAGTACAGAAGCTGGAAGAATTTTTTCAGTCCCGCTGAAGAAGGAAAAAGGGTAATCATAGAAAATGTGTGCTCAAGTAAGGGAGTGAGGAAAAAAATGATAGTTTTAGGGGGGGGCAAACACCACTCTGGCATTCTTTCAACATTGTGACAGGTGACTTCTACTGCAGATACATTTCCTTAGATGTAGTTAATGCAGAGTTTGTTTCTGTCTTTGGTTGATTCAGGGATACATAGTACTGCACATGCTCACACTTGATTTGTAATCTTAAGGCTTTCTTTATAGTTTTAAGTATTTGATTTCAGTTTCTAGAACACAAACGTCCAGTGACGTAAGTCATGTGCTGCACCAGGGACTGTTTGTGGTGTGTTCCCTAACTGTGTAAACAGCAGCGCTGGGTAAGTTTTTGGTACCCCCAGAGTTTACAGTATGGCTTCTCAGAATGAAACTTCTTCCAGTGTCATTTCATCCATCATCAAGTTACTCTAGTGTTAGTCAAAATAAGTCAAAGTCAAAATAGATTTATTTATCTTTTAATGCTACAAGTTTAGCCAAATTTAAAAGACAATAAAAGTGTAGTAAGTGTCTGTAAGCAAAACCCTTAGAATAGTTCTGCTATTGATCTGCTACCTACATTTTAATAAATCTGGGCTCATTCATCACTTTGTGTTAGGAAAATTAAATAATGTGGGTGCTAGTTTTTCTTTCAGAGGCTTCCAAGTTATTAGAGCCTCCATTGTGTTCCCTGTGAATTAGTTGTGCTTAGCACTTAGGAAAATGGAGCTGTGTCCGTAATCCAGGTGTCCGTGCCACGTTTGCAGTACTATACAAAAATTACGGTACGTATTTGATAGTGCAAGTTTCCCAACATCGTTTAAGTATTGTCCTAAGGAAGCCTGTCCTTTTGCCAAAATACGCTAACAAAGCTTTCAAAGATGTTTTTGTGATAATTTTTGAAGTTTGGGTAACTGCCTGGAGGCAAGTTCATATCAGATCAATTTCTTTATTTCTAGAAGAAAACACAGTGACACTTGATTATTTTTTTTCACATGCCAAAGAGTTCTTGACTGTAAATGAAAATCTGATAGTTTCTATCTGCAAGTGAACATTAAGATTATGCATAATTGCATACAAACATTAACATATAAACATGAAAATTAGGGGTGAAAAATTCCATGGTCATTACTTGAGTTTTCCATGTGTGACATCATGTGTGCGTATTGTGATAGTCTGTAACTGTGTAATCATACTTCTTTATGTAGGGTCCTTCTGTCTGAGAAGTATTTTAAAAAGGGAGGTATAGCTCTGTATCTGCATTGCGTTTAAATGTTTATCTGAGTAGAGATTTTTTGCTTTTCCTTACAGGCTTTTCTGGAGTAATCGTTAGGAGACTGTGAATGCTTCATGTATACTGAGTTACCAAAATTCGGAGGTAGTAGCATCACCATCACTTTAATGTTGAGAAAGTTAAGATGCAGAGGAATTCAATACAAGAATGGTTGCTAATTTGGCCTGTTCTTTATTTAATCAAAGTGCTGTTTCAAAGATATAATTTACAGATTTATTTACGAGTGAAGACAGTTCAGCAGTAGAAGTGCTAGCCATAACTTCTGAGCCAGCTTTAATTCATCCGTAGGCTACACTGTGAGCTTGTTTGTGCGTTCTGTGGTCCTGTCTGCATTATGAGGTCTTTTCTAGTGGAAGGCTATTGTGGTGCTCAGAAGCTGCAGTAAAGAAAGCGATGTAAGTATTGTAGATACTGCCAGGTATTTCAGAGCTTAGTTTCCAGAGGCTCAAATCTGGAACTCAGAAAATGAGAAACACTTCATGAGAGGCCACCTTCTCAACATCAGAAAACTCAGTGCTCAGTGTAAATCCCCGGTAAAGGCAGAAATAGAATTTGGGTATGACCACCAGGAACAATTTGCTTCAGCTTCCCAACCTCACCGAGCTCTCCCCTCCCCCCCGAGGTCTGTTCCCTGCCCTCTGCGCCATGGGTCCATCCTTCCTGGCCTGGGTGCCAGAAGAGGGAGCACTGAGCACTGTGGAGCCCCAGCCTTCATTGCACTCCCCACTGCTGCCTCAGGTGGGAGTAACTTTGCTAGGTCCAGTCTGCAGCACTGCTGATTCCACGGGAGTTTCAGCAAGCCTAGCTTCTGCTAGCTTCTGGCTTTTTTTTTTTTTTCCTCTGTGCATGTGCAGCTTGAGATTCAAAAGCTTATAGCTTTATCATAATATTCAATCAGAAAACTACCCAAAAGGCATATCCCTGATTCAAAGTCTATTCCTCCACAAAATTTCAAATTCTTTCTTCAAAGTAAAGAAATCATAGGCCTTTTTAAGTATATTATGAGGGCTTTTTCTGTACTTGAGTAAAAATGGGAAGTTTTTTTCTCCTCCAGTTTCATTCTTGCACGTACCTGGCTCCTTCTTGTTGAAAGTTCCATTTGAACACACCAGCTTGAGGCAGACACCTGACCTGGAAAACTTCATCCAAGGTAGTTTTAATCTCAGAAAAGCAGTGTCTACAGTTGTTCCTTAAAAGATGTCTTGGAGCCTGAAGCCCTATTGACGTTCAATCGTGCAAACATATCCTAGTAGCCATTTGGCACCATTTGCATTTATAGTCCCTATATACAATATACAGAGTGATTGCAAACTATCGGTACACTGGGCTCAAACGCAAGAAGACAGCTATCCTGTGATGTCCTCGGATCATTCCAAGATTATTTAAATTACTCAGAATAACACTGCCAAGTACAGCATCAGTATATGAAAGGAGGGTAGCAAGTCCTGTATGTGGAATCCCAGTAGTAAAAATGTTCCTCACAAGGGTGATTTTGGTGGCGACTTCCTCAAACAGGCTTAGGGCTATGAGTAACTGAAGCAGTTGCGTAGCATTGGGTATATTCACTGGACCTTCAGTAGTATCTGAACTGTATCTCTTTGTTATGCAGCACTGTGATCACCACATTCTGTGCTACCTGTCACTGTGGTTACAGCATCTCAGTCCAGACTGTCTGGAACAGTTTGATCAACTAACTGGATGTCCTGGGAATATTCTCAAAGGACTGCCTTAGTTTGTTATTCTCTAGTGGTTTCATTGCTAACAAAGCTTAGCCTAGTAAGTACTATCTGATACCTCTTTTTTTAAATTGCTTTTATTTTTTTTTTATTATTATTAAAAAAATTGCTTGGTGAATGGCTAGGGACTATAATGTTAAGAGCATTTTGTCCTCATTGTGGTGCTACTGATTTCAATTTGGTGTGAGTGGTAGAAGAGCTTTATGCGGTGGTTTGCTTTATTTAAGCAGTCCTTGCCCTGTCCCCGTCCCATCCTAGCAAAATGTCTGGGATGTGTCTTGCAGCAATATAATTAGAACACAGAGGGCTACTCTATGCTCACATGCCTCTCACATGAGGAAAGGAGAAAAAAAAAAACAATAAATACAAAACACCATGGTTGAGGGAGAGGGAAGGCTTTTTAGTTCTGTTTATATGGTCTTCATAAGCACAGTTACTAAAGAATTGAGATTTTTATGGCTTAAAGTTAATAACATTATTCTAGTAAAAAATCTTTGTTAATATTCCACAAGGTATTCATAAATTATCCTGAACCAAAAGTCTGCTTTTTGATGCAGTTGTGGTCCCAGGGAAGATACAGAAGCAAAGACTTTTTTGTTTTGTTTTGTTTGTTCTTACTCATTTCAGTGGCAAGTTACAGTTCCTCGGTATAGGAGCCAGTGAAGCTGACTACTTCTGCATCCCTGCAAGTGGTTCATTGCCAGCTGGAGAGAAACAGACAGTATTCAAACAAACCATTTAAGCAGCTTCAGTATTCTTCAACACATTTTCATGGAAAGTGAGGGGATGTGATGTTTGCAACAGATCTTCCCCTGCCCTGGTAGATGACAAAACTGCACCACAAATGATACACTGTGAGGTCACTGGCCTTCTAAAAAGCTGTCTTGAAGACCATAGCTCTCCAGGTTAGAACGTCTCCATTTCTGTTCAGGTGTCTTGAAAATGGGTTGTCCTGTCTGATGAAGAGTTTTTCAGAGTTGCCCTTTCATCAGTTGTAACAGCAGAGCACTGCCCATTGGAAGTTAGGAAGATTTTTCAAAACCAGGAAAAGCAAAGCCACCAATCACAAAATGTATTTTGGGTTAATTTGTTATTACTTTAGTAAAGCATGCTTATCTTAAATAAGGGTAGCAATAAATGATACAAATTCAAAAAAAACACTGCTTTATAGTTGCAAATGAAGCTATTAGAAGTTTAACAGTTGAAAAGGTGGTACTAAGTGGGCAGGTGCATGTGCCTGGGTGTGGCAGAAAAAAGTACTGCAGGCTAGCTATCTGGGGTGGCACATTTTGAGTGTAAACTATCAAAAGCAGCACTGTGCCAGCCTTTGAGTGCACCATTCTTTGGGCTGCTGCCCTCCACGTATCAGTAAGAGAACAGGAGCAGCTCCTGTAGGTTTTTCCAGGACCTGAGCCCAAACTTATTAAAGAGGTTTGCGTCTACATGTAAGTCTGTTGGAACTGGGCTCCAGCACTGGAGTGGCAGTGCTCAGAAAATGTTGGATCATCTCTTAGAACCAAAGTCCCTGTATTGCGTGCAGAGTCTAATGGATGATAAAAGTATCAGGACTTAAGTATTGCTAAATGGTTCTCTTTATCATGCTTGGTTCATGTCAAAGTTAATTGGACAAAGCTGCTGCCAATTCACTGCTCAAAAATAGTATAGAAACTTACAAAGAAACTCACCAGTTGAGTTTATATTCTGCAACAGTGTTGCCAATTAATTTTTGATAAGAGTTTGCTATTTTAAAATACTTCGTGTGTACTTTGAGCTCTAAAAAAGGATTTCTCAGCATTTTTTTGTGGAAATGGAAGAAAGGATTAGATAGTTATTACAAAAATATATATAATCTTTTGTCTGAATGTATGTTACACACAGTTACACATATATACTTTCATGGCCTTTGGTACCAGAATTTGGCCATCCGAAGCATTTTCCTGTTCTGTGATGTATCACTTGCACAAGAACACAAGAGAGTATGCAGAGGAGATGGGAAACTTACAAGCAGCTGATACTCGTGTTCTCCCTGTGCACATCAGTCACTTCTCAAAGTACACTGGGATTTCAGTATAACTTAGCAGTGGTTTGCACATCGTTACATGGTTTTAAAATCATCTTATCCTTTGCTCTGGTTATTTATCTTACAGACATGAACAATAAAGTTTTGTTGTTTGAATTTCTGCCTGCCTAATTGCAATGAAAGGAGAAGTATGAGCTATGCAAACAGATTTTATTGAAGTATAAAGACAGAGCCAGCAATTTACACAATCTGCAGAAATGACATGTCATTACCACAAACTAGCTACCACAGGAAGTAGCTCTTGAATTGTGTGCCAGATTATGTATTAAGACTCTGCTTACCCCAATCCATAAAATTAATTGGGAGCAAAATACCCTCTGCACTTTAGAGTCCCTTAAGCCTTTAGGTTGTAGAAGAAAAATATAACAGACAACTACTAACTCTTGTATTAGATAAGTTTTGAGGTAAAAGCTTCTCAGATTCCCTCAAAATCTGGAATATAATATAACTTAGGTGGCAGTTGTTTCATGGGGTCACCTCTGAGTCACGAACACGTGCACACACAGTATCCAAATCTCCTCTTGACCAGTGTGGGTTTTGGGGTGCAATCTAGTTTTAGGAACAACTGTAATGTTGGGCAAATCCCTGATGCTGATAAATAATTTGCACAATGGCATCACTAATATAGTAGAGTAGTTGATTTGCCAAGTTAGCTGCTCGTGAATTGGTACAGTTTCTGAACAGCAACAATAGCTTGATTCTGCATCAGAGTAGCTTTTTATAGTTACACACTAAATACTCAAACTCATTTCTTCAGATGCAAAGTTGTGGCACCACTGCTAGTTGTCAGTTAACAGTGAGTTATTCAACAATTAGTTTAATACAGCTTAAACTGGTGCTGCTTCTGAAAAGGAGGATATCATCCGCCTTCATCCTCTTCTTCCTTCTTGGCACTAGCAGCTGTGCAGCCATATTGCAACCTAGATAAAGATTAATTCAGCTGAAAATTTACAGGACAAAAAAAAACGTTACCTTTTAAAGGTACCTAAGGAGATTCAGTGTGTGAAAAGCAGTGTCTCAGTTCAAGAGAAGGTAGAAATAATCAGCTTGGGGAAGGCAGGGTTCCTTCTTCCTCTGTTCCATCCTCAAAGTCTCCGTTATCCAGCCCACTCAGGTAAGAACAGCAGGACAATGCATGCCCCTCTTGTTCGTGCTGATTAGGAAGTTGAAGAAGCCTGAAATTGAGGCAATTAGGTGCTGCTACTACTTTCTTGTTGCTGTTTAAAGAGAGATGGTGGTGGGTCTTCTGATAAATATTTCCTCTAGTCCATTTAGCCCAGGTTCCACAGGCATTTTGAAAGGAGTGCACCTGGCAGAATTGTCAACTGTGCTTTTATTTCTTTGTCAGGGCAGGTGGGGTACAACTGTCATCTTGTGGTATTTACAAGAAAACAGAAATAGAAAACTAACTTTCATTTTACATGCAGCATGTCCTTGTGGGATGGACACAGACAATACAGAAATTAGTTCAAAAAAAACCATTTTGCTGATAAAAACCCTATTATATTTTCTTTCTGTTGCCTACTTTCAGCCTGTGTGCCACAGAACATTGCACTTCATCCAAAGATCTAACATTTGGAGTCTTCAGTCCTTGGAGTTGGAGGGAAGTGGAACCTAAATATCCATAGAGCGCTGTGTTTGATGGATATTTTAAAGACTGAGATTTGGAAATAAGTTTATCTCCTTCATTCATGAAGAACTGAAAAATAGAACCTTTTGGACAATAACACATCTATATTTAAATTTTCTATACATATGTACATTTCTATTTTTTTCTATATTTTTGTGGGCATAATTTTTAAGTTGTATACATATATGAAATAAATTCCACGCCTGAAGCAGAGCAAATATGGGATATTGCTAGAGTGGTTATGCTTCCCAAACATCTTCATGCAAATGAGAGACAAAGGACACATACCATAGGTGTGAGTTTGGTAAGATTAATGTTTCCAGGTGACATGAAAATTGAATGCTGAAGTGCTGAAGCGCTTTGTTGTCTCCCCTTGAGTCTCTAAACTGCTGCCCTCCCATAGACTCATTGGTTTTAATTTCTGGCAATTCTTGGCTGTTTTGGCCTTCTTTCCATCTTCCGCTTTCTCTACTTCCTTTCTGCAATGCTTTGGCACTGCAGCTACAGCACATCGGTCTTGAGGTTCATGACTTCCCCATAAGTACAGAAGAATGAAGAATTAAATTTAATGAAAAGAATGAATTTAAATTTAATTTAAAGAATGAAGGGTGAAACTTAAATTATTCCCAAATTATAATTTAATGGTATAAACAGCATGGTTAAATTAACGGGGAAAAAAAAGTATTGACTTTGTTTGTTTTCAATTAGGAAACCTCACGTTCCCGTGTCAATCATATTAAACATGTCCTATGCTTTAGAAAAGCACAGGGAGAGGTAGTTCTTAACAGCTCACGGTGGAAGTCACTAATCTGATGATGGAAGAGGCTTGGGCTGGAGCCCAGCAGCAACACCAGCCTCACCACCTCCACTGTTTTCCTTCAACAACTAGGGACTTGACTTCAGCAGAACAACCCAACTGCTCATCATCAGTTCCAGTACAGGTATGGCCCCTGAATTGCCTGCAAGCCTTGGAAAGCTCCAGAGTGACAAGTCAAATGCCTCCACATTTGTGAGAAGTGAGAAGAGTTGTCATGCAGGTTAGGCCTTGGGACAGGCTCAAAGTACTCAACTAAATCTGCGTTCCTCTTGTAAAACCTTTTTGTATCACAAGAAGAAAACATATACATGAATTACAGCAGAGAATGTGGAAAGTAAGGAATGGAGATGAAGAGACAGGCTAACTTCTTTATCCTTCTTTTTAAAAGTAATAAATTCAGATTTTAGCTACAAAGTCCATACTCTTTCAGCCCAGCTGTTGTACTTCTCACACAATGGAGAAAAACAGGATAAAGAACTTAGTGTTATAATAGAATTTCACTTTCACTGAACTTCAGTTTTCTTCTAAAACAGCTCCTGGTTCAACTCTTCATGTAAAATCGAAGGTACCGGAACTCTTGTGGCTGAACTGGGAGGGCAGCATCATGTTTTTTTCTCTTAAATGTAGTCATTCATGCCCCCCCACAACTGGCATCTTTTAAAGATTGTTATTCCACTTAAAATGATAAAAATCCCTCATTTTGCTTACCTTTTCTCCAACTAGTTTTTTTAAGTGTTTCCAATATAATGCTAGAAAAAAAAAATCAGAAAGAACTCATTGGTAAATATGGAGTCACTGTTATGTTAAACATGATTATTTAACTGGTACCAAACTCTGTTTTCACACATATTTTATTTCCCTATTTTAGTGAATCTACCTATTATCTAAAAATGTATCTTAACTTTATAGTTATGAAACTTTCATTAACATTATGGGATTATTCGTGTAGAAAGTTCTGCACACAGATAACTGAAGGAACGTGGCTTAAGAATTCAAACAGTTCCTGGTAGAGACTGTATTTGTTATCTGCTGGACATACAATTCAGATTAAAATACGATGTACTGATTGGGGAATCTAATCCATAGTAAGATTTATTTTTTATTTATTTACATCTGAGTTCAGCCATCAAGTGAAGTTTTAAGGAAATAATAGCACCTGGATTTAAAGTGGTTGACAAGGTTTGAGAGAAAAATCAAAAATTTTAAATGGTCTTTCCCATGAACCTGGATGTGTTTTTCAGCGGCAAAAGGCCATACAGACTATATTCCCACTTCTTGCTACAAAGCCCAGATTTGGTATCCTTGAACACTCACAGTATGGTATTTGTAGATGAAGAGAACAAAAGGAGCATTCTACACTTGGAAAGCAACCCAGCTCCCAAAGGAATGGGATTTCTTGTCTGAAGGAAAAGGAAAATCTGAGCCCTGATGAAAAAATGAACATCAGGGCTGCGTAGTATCCAACTTGTAGGTGAAGAACTTTAAATGTACTATCCTGCCCCAAATATTCCCGAAGCTTGGCTGTAATGCTTGAAAGAGCTTTCTGGTAGGCAATCAGTCAGCAGGAGAATCTGCAGTTTCAACTTAGATGTCAAACCTACGTTGTTAGAGAGACAGGATAATTGCCTTGGAATAGGAACAGCAAGAGCCAAGAGTGAGTGGGACAGCTTAGCCTAGTGAAAACATCTTGCAGAGAAGAGGACCATGGAGCTTTTTAAAGCTGGGGCACTTGGCACTGCTGTCAGCAGGAACCTATTTTACCTGGGATTTATAGCTCAGAGTGCTATCCTGATTGGTGTTTGTGTCCTTTCATTTAAAATATGACATGGAATCCTCCTCAGAAGGAAGAGTTGTCCTCCTGCTTCTAATCCATTAGCTGGGAAGTTACAGCCCTCACCAGAGAAAAGCCAGGTTCTATTTTAAGTGAGAGATTACATCTGTGTTCACCTTGCAGGATATACACAGGCCCTACTACTCAACATCAGAGAATTTTTCCCCGTTTGTGTAAGCTATGAGAGAGGGAGCACTCCGGACCAGTTGCTCTCAGTGACACTGCTGAGATGGAGAGACTTGCTACAGTGAATTTCAGACAAGTATAAGTTGCTTTCTCTTTATTAGACACTCAAGATGTGCATGTGCCTCTACAAGTCTTCTCCAAAGTCTGCTTTTTGCTCAGCATGACTTACAAGGTCTGGCCCCTGTCCTCTCCTGTGCGAGCAAGGAGCCTTAACTGCCTTAGAAGGTGATGTATTTCTGATAAATGTTCAGTCATGATTTTAGAGCAACGAAAGATCAGCACATTGAACAGCAGAATTACAAACTCAGAAGATGACAAAGACATCGTTAAATTCGGAAGTCTATGGCCACGGTGAATAGGCAGGAGCTGTGCACTGGCAGAAGCCTTAATCACTGGATCAATTAGAGGCCATTCTGCTAAAAAGTCCTACTTTGAGGAAGCTGTTCTAACCCTCACTATATCAAGACTTCTTGAGCACAAGATTACCGAGGAAGATCACTGGCAAGTGAAATACAGTAACAGGATGTCATATTCAGAACTGTTTCACCTGATAAAAGCCTACGTGAATTGGCTGCAAACATACTGCCTTTCTCATCTTTGGCACTGCTGAGGCTTGGAGTACTATGTGTTCCGCAGACACTAATGAGTGGATAGGACTTAACATGGATAAGACTGCTCTGCTCATCTCCAAAGCTAACACCAACAACCTGAGAAGGTCTCCTTAGTCTCCATCTCCACTCCTAACCTTATCAGAGGTGACAAACACAACAGGCCTTGGCACCACGTGTTTCTAGCCTCCTCACACTCATATAACATTTCTCCTCAGGATAGGTTACAAGCCTTTTGCATCAGGGTCACAGTATTTCTCAGTGCTACATCTGTGTTAAAGGAGGCTTCTTCCTGAGATTCGCTGTAGTAAGTGATTGGGATATTCAGATCTTGGAGGCCAAGTGAGGCTTCTGGTGTCAAGACAGTAGAAATGCAACTCATTCTAGGGAACACTGGATTCCAGACACTTATCTGCACTTGAAGCATGGATTAAGTGAAATATATATATATATATATATATGTGTGTGTGTGTGTGTGTGTATATAAAACCTAGGGGGAATAGTCTGCTAGACCTATTACTTGTGAACAAACTGCCTGGGGATGTGAAGGTTGAGGGCAGCTTTAGACGTGATGACCACAAGATAGTATGGATTAAAATTATGAAAGAAGTGAGGAAAGCAAATGGCAAAGTTTGAAGCCTGGAATTCTGGAGAATGAATTTCAGCTTGTTCAGGGATCTGCTTGTCAGGATCCCATGGGAAACTGCCCTGGAAATCAAGGAGTCCTGGTACAAGCAATTGATCTTCAAGAACAGCCTCTTCAGAACACGGAAGTGAACCATTCCAAATCACCGAAAGTTAAAGAAATGTGGTACAAGAGCTGTATGGATGGATGAAGAGGATGTTCTTGACTGACCTCAAACACAAAGGGGAAGCATATTAAAGGTAGAAACAGTACCAGGACTACCTGGATGGAATATATAGACATTGCCCAAGTCTGCAGGGAGGGAATTAGGGAATTAGCCAAAGCTCAGCTGGTGTTGCAATAGCACAGGATGTGAAGGGCAACAAAAAGGGCTTCAGTAAGTGTGTTGGCAGCAAAAAGGAAGCCTAAGGGAAATGTGTACCAAATATTCTATGTGTCAGGGAACACAGAGACAAAAGGTATAGAGATGGATGACATATTCAGTGCCTTTTCTGCCTTTTGTTTCATTTTGTTTTGTTTTACTGGTAAGACAACTTCAATCCTGAGGCTAATAGCAAAATCTGTGGGAGTGAAGCCATAGCCACAGCAGAGAATGAATGAGCACTTAAGCCAACTGGACTTACACAAGTCCATGGGAACAGATGGGATGCATCCAAGGGTGCTAAGGCAGCTAGCCATGCTACTGTGAGTCTGCTGACCATCCACTTTGACATATTTTGGTGATAGAGACGGTCCCTGATGGATAGAAGAAAATGGCAAATGTCACACTCGTCTTCAAGATGGTTGAGAGAGATGATCCAGGGAACTACAGGCCAAACAGTCTAACCTCAATTTCCTGGAAGATTTCCTCCTGGAAACCATTTCTGAGCTCATGAAGGGCAAGAAGGTGATCAGATGGAGGCAGCAAGAATTTGTGAAAAAGGAAACCTTCCCTGATCAACCTGATTGACTTCCAAGGTAAGGTGACTGGCTCTGTGGACAAGGGAAGAGTAGTGAATATTGTTTATCTTCACTTTAGCAAGCTTTTCCCAAGGTCTTTGATATTTTCCTAACAACTAAAATGGTGAGATATGGACAGGATAAGCAAATGATAAGGTGGATGGAAAATTGGCTGAACTGCCAGGCTAAACGGGTTGTGATCGGCAGTACAAAGTTCAACAGGCAGCTGGTTGCTAGTGGCAGTCCCCCTCAGGGACTGATTCTGGAGCTAATGCTGTTTGATGTCTTCATTGTTAATGATCTGGACCATGGGAGAGAGTGCACTCTCAGCAAATTTATGGAAGCTACCTGCCTGCAGGGGAACAGTTGATATGCCAGAAGGCTGTTATTCACAGGGGCCAGGACAAGCTAGAGGAATGGGATGCCAGGATCCTCACCAAGCTCAGCAATGGCAACTGTGAAGTCCATTGCTGGGCATGGAAGAACCCCTTGCAACTGCACAAGCTGGAGGTCAACTGACTAAAGAGCAGCTTTGTAGAAAGGGATCTGGGGTCCTTGTGGACGCGGTAGTCATGAGCCAGCAGCTGGGGCAAACATGGCCAACCACATCCTGGATTATGGTATCAAGATATGTAACCAGCAGGTCCACAAAAGTAACAATTCCCCTCTATTTGGCACTTGTGAGACTGCTTCTGGAATACTGTTTTTTGGAAAGACATCAACATGCCGGTGTGGATGCAGCAAGGTGTCACCAAGATCACACAGGCTGGAGCACAACTCTGTGGGAAGGGTGTGGTAGGGAGGAATATAGAGAAGAGATCCAGGCTTTTCTAGGAAGTATATAGTGATAAGAGAAGAGCCAAGTGTGAGAGCACAAGGTGTAACACTGGAAATTCTGCAGGAAAATATTTTCACCATGAGGGCAGTCAAATACTGGAACAGGTTTTTGGTAGATTTGGAACCTACATCCTTTGAGATACACAAAACCTGACTGAGCAACCTGCTTTAGTTAGAGGTACTTTGAATGTGAAGTTGGACTGGGTGACCTCCTGAGATTGTTTCCAACTTGTCCATCGGAGGGATGAGAGAGAGAACAGCTGATGGCAACAGCTTGCCACTGCAGATCTGCTAGAACCCTGTGCCCTCGGCGAGCTCAAGAGTCAAAGGTGAGGCATCTCCACATTTCAGTGCCAAAAGATGAGAGCTGAGTTTAGAGTTTGAAGACGGCATCTTTCAGTGTAGAACCCTAAAACCTGGCTGAATCTCTTTTTGAGTCTGGCTCTTAATACTGAACTATGAAAAGCATGGCTCTATATTCAAAGAGTTCATGTTTCTCTACTGAAGAAAAGACCTAAGAGGATGATTAATCAGGGTTAGGGTTAGTTTGAGAGACATTCTCCTTTCTATTGTCCTCAGATGAGACCGGAGATAGTAGAAAGTGGCAGATGGGTTGGAGTAGCCCAGTTGTTTTCAGGACTGTAAACTGCTGTTTTCCTTTGTGGGTTTCTTATCTGCTTAATAGTTAATCCATACTTGTCTGTTGATAGCTAGTGTGCGTGACTGCAGGTGGCACCTATTTGGAGTTAGATCATAGTTGCCCTCTAACTGGTGTTAATTCATATGTTCCAAACACTCGGCTTAACTTCAGCATTAGCAAAACTATATGAGAATGTGGTGTTGCTGCACTCACAATGCTCTGCAGGGCTGTATATGGAGCTGTGCATTACAAGAATAGTATAAAATGAAATGCTGACTTTTATCAGTCAGCTTGTTATTATCTTGCTGTTAAAAAGTATGCACATTCTAAACAGTGCTTGGAAAAAATGTCAGCTATCTCCTTACGATTGTGATCAAATTCCATTAATTTTATAAGAAACAGTATGAACCTATTTCATGTCCCATAAAAAATTTAATGTACATGATACATATTTTAATGGAATATATGTCTTTTCTTTCTCCTGGTGTAATCATTGACAATTTTGCAAAGTAGATAATGGATCTCTTATTTGGCAGCAGCTTCCACAGGTATAGGTAACAGGACAAATATAAGGGAGTGGATAATTACAACCCTTATCTTAAAGAAAAATGTCCAGCATATTTTTAACCTTTGATATCTAGAAAACATTACTTGGATTTTGTCTTAAATCTAGCATTCCATCATTAGTTTGATAAAAAATAGGCTCTGTTTATGTGACAAAATAGTTAGAATATGAACCATCTTTTCCTTTCCTCAGTAGTGTTAACAAATTCCACACACAGACTTATATTTGATTAGAAATATTGGGAAGGGGAAAATGGGATTTGCCAAATGGGAAAAGAAGAAAATGTTTATCAGCTTTCAACACTTGGATTAAATTATATCATGCTCTGTAAGAAAAAAAAATATGTGGCTGCTCAGTTTTGTTTTAGAAGAGGGTCTATGATCCGAAAAAAGCATAACAGTTTCAGCATATCTATTAAAAGCGTCACTCATGCTGGTCACAAGAACATGTTTGTACAAAAGAAGCTGTAACTAATGAGTCTTTTTTCCCTTAGTTAGGAAAGTATTTTCTTTTAAAATATCTTAGAAAATTCAAGATCTGCACGTTTTATAAAGCTGTAGTTTAACACCTATGGTACAATCTGAAAACTGACAAACACATATTCTTCCTAATATCCCAGGACTTTGATTACATAGAAATTGGTTCATGGTGAATATATATAAATATTACGAATGATATCTATGCATATATATGGTATGTGTATGCATGGTATAAAACATTAAATTATAACATTATTGGAAAAATATAGCACTATACTGGAGATTTTTAATAATAGTAATAATAATAATTCCTTCCTACCTTTTCTTTCTTTCTTTTTTTTTGGGGGGTACATAGTCTCAGTATAATTTCTGCCATTGTGATGTTTCTGTAGGATCATCAATAGTTCCTCTAAAATAAGAACTGGAAGGTAGTCTATATTAGCTACTAGTTTACTTGATCATGTCCAGGAATATCCCTAGCCTTCAGTCAAACTCATTGAATTTCTCTCCTGTTTTAGACTGGGTAGAGGCAGCTGATAGGCCTGGAGTCATAGTCAATGGGGATCTAGTCAAAACAGTCAATATTGTCCAGAAAGTGAGTCAACTCATTTTAAAGCAAGCATCTACTTTTAGTCAGATGAATCACTCTCTAGACTCCACGGATGTAGATATATCAAGCTGGATGAGATGGATCCCACCCTTACATTCCCTAGATGTTTCTGCTCATTTGTTTCACAGTGAACTGAAACACTTAACAAAGAAGTTGGCATTGCAGTTTGCATTGCAGTTGCAATTGTGCCTACTACGGGCTCAGCCTTACTGAGATAGCTGTAAGTCACCAGCTGAGCATTGCCAGCTGCATACGTGAGCTCTCCTGTACACAACTCTTCATGCTCCATACACGAGCCTTTTGCGCTTTCAGCATTTAAATGAAACACATTCCTTTGGTATTTTTACTAAAAAGTGACTTTAATAAAAGGCATATTTACACTTTAGAAAGCTTGCTTTCTAACTAGCTCCAGAACTTTTAAATGAATTTGGCCAACTGGTTATAAAACAAAGAAATAAACAAAAAGCAACCAGACTAGATAGATGTCCAGTTACTTAGGAAACATTTAGGTCTGACCGACTCATCCAACTATGTCGTTTTGGTTCCATAGGGTTTTGCTGCTTCCTGACACCTTCCAGAAGGCATTGCTTCCAAACGTTGTAAGAAGCCTACCACATATATATCATATACAAATTCTGATTCAACGTCATTATATAATGCATGTTAAATTCTGTCTACGACGTGAATTTGCTTACTGTCATGTGAGAGGAGAAACAGCCTAATCTTATTGTTCTGGGCCTCCTGCCACTATGCCCCTTCTAAAGAAGAGAGAAAAACATTGAACAATCGGGTTGATGCTATGAATATGCTTTAGATAAGACAGAGGAAATATAAGTCTGATGGATCAATGATCTTAGAAAAGGGTGAAGCGACACTGAACACACAGATGGGGTAGCCCTTAAAGGCTTTACCTTGTACATTGGAGAAGTGCCATCAGCATGCAGAGGCAGTATGAGCAGGTAACCTCTACTGACTATTGTTTGCTTTGCATGAATAGAGGAAGAAATCAGCAACAACATGAAATTTAAGGAATTGGTATTCCGTAGTTCTTTGTTATTTATGTTTGAAGTAGCATGACATGTGGATGGGAACTTTTCATTCCTCCTGAGATCTTTCAAGTGTCAGGTCATGGTAGGAATGCTTCCACCCCCACTTACTCCAAGAGTGAAGTCCTCGAGACTGGTTATTTCTTCCTCTGATCCATATCCCTCTGCACACTTCTGGATGCCCTGTGCCTGAAGGAAGTCACAGCCCCACGTGAAGTGCCGAGGCTTCCTCAGCAGTGTGGGAGGCAGGAGTGGGAGTGCATTTCATGGAAACCTCTGATCATGAAGCTGCCTGAGCAAGCTAGTGGGGAATGGCTGCATTCCAGGGGAGTTTCCTAATTGCTGTGCCACTGGGGCATGCGGGGGAGCATATCCCAGCTAGCGCCAAAACCTCTTGACTCTATCTGCCTTTGCCAAAGCACTGGGCGAGTGGTTGTGCTTGAGGAATGATTCGTCCCTGCAGGTGAGGCAGGGAGGGAACTTCCTGTTGTGGGGATCTCATTTAGGCTTGAGGGGTGAGCTATAACG
This sequence comes from Anser anser, assembly GCF_964211835.1. Lineage (NCBI taxonomy): Eukaryota > Metazoa > Chordata > Aves > Anseriformes > Anatidae > Anser > Anser anser. Next base: position 33,442,341 of record NC_139720.1, on the reverse strand, counting down.
TTTCAAGCTATGTCAAATAATAAGGCTAGCATTCCTTGCCTTATGGCAAAATTTCAGGCTCACCAAGACATAAGTAATCTAGTGCCAATAGGTCTCTCGACTGGTGAACCTCTGCAGTGCCTTTTAAAATGCAAGAACTGGTGCCAAATAACAAAAATGTGTGGTATCTCAGCATTGTGCCCAGAATAACAGGCAGTTTTTATGCTTGCAGGGATATTTTTTTCCACTGTGTGAATTCAATAATCTGGTTTTGCACCTGTGACAAGCTGATGTGCTGCTTGCCTCTTCCCTGTCCATTAGCTAATTACAATTTGAAAAATGTTGTTGTACAGTGTCCTTAACTTGGGTTTTATAATAAGTAAACATTGCATCCTGTTTACACTATGACATTCAGTAAAACACAAATATTGATGATTTGTCCCACATTTTGTTGGGTTGTATTACAGACACACAATATATTTGAAGATAATTTCATTAAAACAATTTGTTACCATGATTTAAGCAAGGCTGCAGAGGTTCTTTGTCCACAATTTTGTCTACTTTAGGAATTTGTCCCATCCCCAGAAATAGATTTGAAAGCTAGAAAAAATGACATGGAAGTTGAGTTGCATCTTCTTTGCTGACTGTCTACATCCTTAAGGAATTAATTTTATGAAGACAGCAGCTTGCTTATACCGAGTAAATAATTTTATGGGGAAACTCTCATATACATAGGAAAAAAAGGCATGCCAAGTGCCAGCGTTTAAAAAGTAAAGTCAAATTCCAGTAGCAGAAGAGTGATCAGTTTTAAATTGTGACTACCAGTAATATATCCATCTTCAAATCAGGATGTCAGACAGAATTTATCACAGGTATTACCGAAGGAGATCCTATGGTGTTTGTTAGCTGTGAGACCAAAATAGATAACCTAGCAGTTTCTTCTATCTCTAAAAACTTTGCACATCCAACAAAGAGCTACTAAAACGAGAAAATTCTCACAGCAAACTAGGTTTTCTTTGCTGTGCAGTATGTGGCTACAGTCTGCTAGCTGGACGTGATGGAATAACTAACAACAGTAGGCTACTATTATCACATTATAAGCTTCAGTTTTGGTGAAACACATGCATTTTCTGAGAGCTGATAAATCTTGGGGTTGAGATGCCTTTTCTACCCTTCTCCACCAGCTGTATATTCATCTGCCTCGTCCTTCTCAACTTTTGCCAGTCTGCTCTAATCCCTGTCTGTGGATCCTATTCCTGTTCTCCTCAAGTAGTCAATCCCAATTTAATTTTTCAGGTTATTCATTTGGGCCCTAATTTCTCTCACTTTTTTTTTTTTTTTGGTAAATCTTTGTCTAGGAGCTGAGGAATCTTCTTTACAATCACTTCCATTTCCTCCAGTAACATTCCAGTCCTTATCTCTATTCTTACCTACCCAAACCAAGCTGATTTCCTCTTTGCTCCTTATCCTATCTCCTTCTTCCTGCTCCAACCTCCAGCCTGTCTTAGCAGCCTTGTTCAGGTCTTACCGCAGTTGACTTGTCAGGTCAGTCACTATTTGCTCCATAGAGCATCTCTTCATGATATTTTATGCCATTTTGTCTCCTTTCCTATATCCGTCACTCTTTTCCTCTGTCCTTCACTGATCACATTACGTACTGTTACTTTTAGTATCTAATTCAGCTATGAAAGAAGGAAGGAGAGGCCATACCAAGTACCCAATGTTGGATAATTGATAGTAGGAGTAGCCTCCAAAGTTTCTGTATAATGGCTAGAAAAATGTAAACTCCTTCGAAGAGGTGACTCAAACAAGAAAGACAGCTGCTTGAAGTAGACAGTGTGAGCGCCCTTTAATATTAAAGATTTCAGAGTAACTATAAGCAAATATGGTACTACTTCAGTAGAGAGAGGCAGCTTCTTAAGGGTAGTTAAGAAGTTTTGTGGTATTATTTCTGAGATCTTCAGTATTCAGCTTAATCTGGAATACCAGGCAAATGCATCTACAAATAGTGATTGTATAACATGTTGTCTGCTAGAGAATTTTTTCAATTTTATGCAAATCTAAATACCAGTACCCTCTTATTTATTTATGACTGAAATCTTAGAGTCACGATTATAACTCTTCGCAGTGGAATTGGTATCGTCATTGGTGACACAAGCAGTAGTCCTCTAGGAATGAATAAATAGACTGGCCTTGTGTCTTGCATAATGAATATGCTAAGTAATTCTTGAGTGACTCCACCTAAGTATGATGGAATTTAGTTCTCGAATCACTGTAAGAACTAAATAAATGTCAGTGTGTTGAATGTCTGGATCCAGCTCTCAAAACCATGTTTTCTCCTGGGAAAAGAGTAGAGCAGTTAAATAAAGGAGTACAGAAAAGAAGAAAGGGAGTAGACATGTTTTCACTTGCATGTCTCATTTAAAGCTTTAATATGTTTTAATTAAGTGGGAGATCTAAAATCAATATAGCAAGGTAGTATGTAATAAGGTGTTGTTTGCATAGCTTACAACTAGTGAGGAAACTATTTATCCTGGTCTCTTAAAAAAGTAAGGCTTGTGAAATCATGCTGTTCACCCACCTGTTTTAGCCCACTCCCCCCAAGAAACATTTGGGCACTTTCAAACATGCAGCACAAGTCGAGGTCTCATGTATACTAAGTTTCTAGAGGTTGTGTAGAACAGCCAGGGAGGTGGGCTTATGCTGGGAGCTGTTTTGTCAGAGAACAGAATAGACCGTAAAATCATAGCCTAGCCCTGAATCTGCTGTTAAAAAACTGTACCAGCTCTTCTTGGCCCAGTCACTGTCTCCTCCTGCTTCTTACTACCCATCTACTCCAGCTGTCACTTGGAGGCTCTTACCTGGGAAACTTCCCTGCTCTTGTTTTCATGTGTTTGTGTATATGCTCTTCTAGTCAGATAAATCCCACCAAGGGAATGGCTTCATATGAATTTCTCTATTACTGGACACCATAAAATCCATGTGAATATTATGACCAAGGAGAACCAGAATCAGAGTTTGTGCCTTCCAAGATGTTCAGTCAATCAGGCTTAAGACACAAATCCAAAGGAAAACAAGTTTCTTTAGATTGATTTTCACTGAACTGTGTTTTAATTAATCTAACTTGCAACTTTTGTTTCCAGCAGGACAATTACTATGCACTACAATGACAGCTTTGGTATCCTTCCCCTGGGAGATGATCAGCTTCATTATTTAAACAATCAGATGAAATCTGGGGCTAGCAAATCTTAATTTTATACTGAATTAGAATACCATGTTCAGTTTTAGACACCACACTAAGAAAGAAGTGAACCATCTGGAGACAGACCAGAGGACAGTGACAAGAAAGATCAGATGTGTAGAAATTATAACCTAAAAGAAAAAAATGAATAAATTAGGTTAGTTTAGTCTGACACAGAAAAGAGAAAGTGAAGACATTATAACACAAGAGGTTGCTCCAAGGAGGAAGAGAACAATCTATTTCCCTTGCCTATGTTTTATAGAACAAGAAGTAATAGGCTTAAATTACAGCAAGAAAGATTTATTTTAGAAATTACAGAAAACTTTAATGGTGAAGATAGGGAATAGATTGCTTGGCAAGCTTTTGGAGTTTCCATCTCCATTGGAGATCTGTAACATCAGACTACTTGAATAACCACTTCCTGCAGGAAAGAGGATGGATTAGGTGTCTTGTAGAGGTCCCTCCTAGCTCTACTGTGTATTTTACTCTAGTAGTAAAACTGTAGTTTACAAGATAGGCTTCCTGTATTCCTCTTATGCTGTCTCATCATTGTCTTCAAGCAGTGATAAAATCCTTCTGTAGAAAAGAGAGTAAACAATGCTATTACTCCTGTGATCTTGTAATGAAAAATGGAAATACGTCTTGGAATAAAGTACTTTTTGATATACCTTCATTTAGATAATTGCACAGAAATACTTGGAAAGTTGGCTGTAATAGAGGAAAAACATATAATGTGATAAAATTCATTTGTTTAAAATTACTTTTTCAGCACCTGTTACTGTTGTACTGAATGATATCACTGTAGATCACTCATGTGGGAACCTCAGAAATCAATTGAATGAAATTGCCCTAATTGCATTCAGAATACTAAATATAGTTTTAGATTTTTATATTATCATTCCTTCTGTTTCAAAGATTTCATTTAACTGGAAATATTAGAAGTAGCACTTTAGTTCTCAAAAATTATATGTATCATATGAAATCCATAAAAAAAAATAAAAGGAGAACATGTACACATTTCAGAGAGAACTTTAAAAATCCATATTGCAGTCTTTTTGCCTGCATCCTCCAGAATCAAATGGTTGGGCTGTGGAGCCTGACTCCACACTTATAAATCAGTGTTCTCAAACATGGCACTGGGCTGACACTGGGCTTTGAATCTGTTTAATTCTGGACAATAATTATTTTTTTTTTTCCAGTTTGCATTATAACTTGAATTCAGTTTGTTTGCATTTCTGTCACATCACTGGGGCATAGCACTTTTCCTGCAGGATGTCACAGAAATTTGACTCAACTCTTCTATTTCTTGAATATTAGAATTTAAATAGGTTAGTCCATTCAGCTGTGGAAAGTCTTCTTTGGGCAAAACCAGGAACAAACAAACTGGTTTAAATGCAGCACAGCAATATCCACCTCAAGGCACTTTTGCCAGCTGCCTGCATCCTCTTTCCCTGTTAGCTGCTGAGGCCTCAGGAGGGCTTGCTCCCCAAGGATGGCACCGTCAGCAGCCCCAGTTGAGCACTGAGCTGCACCTGGTGCCGCAGAGCCATGCTGGGCTGGGCCCTGGGGCCCAGGCTCCTGGGAAGCACTGCCCTTCCCCTGGTTTCTCCGACGGAGACCCTGGGAGACCCCTGGCCCTACATGCTCCAGATTTATGGCACGTGGCCTGAAGGTGCCTGCCCGGGATGCCTCACTAAACCCAAGACTTACTTCAAACCTCTGTTCTCCCTTTCACTTCCTTTCATCGGTGTATGTGCATGCAATGGGACCAGATATGTAGCATGGATATATGTATATGATGTGTAATCCTCTTCCGCTGCTAAAAGTAGCTGTGGGGCCTTCTCAGCAGGTAAGGCTTAGAAACATTGCCTGGAGCATAGGAAGGGACAGATGGGAGACTTTGGTTCAATGCTACCCCAAATCAAGGAAAGATGCAGTTAGGGAACAGGTATCTTACCCGACATGTCCTGCTTGTTGGGAAAGGTGGTTCAGCTGGGGCTGAAGGCAAACTAAACAGGGGGCAGAAACACTGTTTGGAAGTACCACATGTGTAAACACAGGACTTGAAATCCTATGCTCTTGCAGGCATACAGGTCCCATAGATGTCAGCACATTATAAGGTTATCTGAAGTTAACTGTAAATAAGACTGGTCAACTACTGCGAGCAGTCTGGCCTCCGTAATAAGAAGCTCTGTCCATTAAATTTATTAGCAAAATGCTCCAGCCTCTCAAACCCATGTCACTTCTACTGCCTGAGGTTGATTACTTAAAGAGAGCTCACTAGCACCTTGCCACTGGTATTTTTCAAACCGCAACCTGCAGCAAGTTCCCTATAACATGTTAAAACACTAAGAGTTTAACAAGACAGGAGTTCCTGCATGTCCATAAAATAGCGTGAACAGTGGCTCTGCATACTGGGAATCCGCGCCATTTAGCAGCTTGTTGACGGACTTAAATTCCATGTGGATCTAGCTCTTAAGAAAGTATGTTCACATGAAAGACACATGAAAATGACAACAAGGTTAATAAACAGTCGAGTGTTTAATTGAGAAGCTCAAAATGAAATAGTTGTAAGAAGGAAGAGTCCTGACATTTCTGTGGCATTTTTAAAACCAGCACCTCTGTTCTGAGCATTCATATTCTCTAACGGAGATCAGGCACATATTCAAAATGGTTTTACAGGTACATTTCCTTACATTGAATAGACACAATGGATTTTAAACAGTTTCATAGCAACGGATGGTTCATGATGGCCATTAACCTAGATAAGTGAGTATCAGTTTGGTGCATCCTTAATGGTCCATAATGGTCTGTGGGTAAAAAACTCTTTCTCTTCATCTGTTCCTAAGAGTGTTGTGTTTTTTTTTTTCAAGATTTTGTTTTGCAAAGCAGGTTCTTGTGAATTTTTGCATACAGGGGAGAAAAAAAAGTGAAAAACAAGGGCGTTATGGTAAAAGCGTTTACCACAAAAGAGATTTATGTTTCTCTGGAACATAGCACCCATAAGCATATTCTATCAGGTAATCAAAACTTTTTTTAAAAAAAGTTGAACGTATACCTTGATGCCAGCTAAAAACGCGTCCTTAAATAATGAAGATTTTTATCAGACTCTTCCCGTACCTGTTGAAACCGATTAGCCGGATTTCAGAGGGACGGCCTGATGTTTGGTTTCTCGTACACAGTTCCTTCGTGCTGCTGGGACATACCGTATCGCTTCTGCCAGGAGAGCTCCCTGCCCACGAAGTACTGCTACTGCCAGGGCAGAGGAGGAGAGCACTGCGGCACCCGATGGATGGAGCAGGTGCCAAGGCCCGGGAAGGGCAGGGCCCAAGCGCTCAGGGAAGCTGGGACGGAAGGATTAGTGCCGGGGTGCTGTCGCCTCAGCCGCGGGCCGTGCGGCGCCGGAGCGGCTGTGCCGGCAGAGACTCCTAGCGGAGGTGCGGCACCGGCTGCTGGAGGAAAACAATAAATCTTGGAGGGAGTTACGCCACTTCTCCTAGTGACACAAGTTTGGCAAAAGTACCTCACCCACCCGGCTCACGGAGACAAAAGCAGCAGAGCAGTTGTGTCAGCACAGCATGGGTGCTGGGGCTCGACATTTTCCCTGCCACACACGTGTGCCTCACACGACACAGGCGTGTAAGAAGAGCCTTGCGGCGTATGCGTGGGCTTAAGTCCGTCCCCCAGGCCCTCCTGGGGTTTGCTAAGCAGTAGCATAACCCTGTGTTTTGAAAATACCGCTTTACTACACTGCGGAGTGCTGCACGGTATCTTGGTCTGTTTGCATGTGGGGCATATTGGCACGAACGTTAATGAGACTGACAAAAATATGAGGCAAGTTTTTAAGAAAATTGGATTAAAAGGCTTAATTCTCCACACTTAAAGCCTTTAAATTTTAATCAAGTCTTGAGTCTGAGACAAATAACTTTGAGTGGATGTTTAAAATGACTAAAATTTAAAGCTAAACTCATATATCTAATGTGCGTTATCACCGATGTATTTGCATAGCAGCAATTCCTGGAAGTACATACATTAAAATGACAGATTTCAAAAGCCAGCACAGGCCTTGCCCAAAGCTCAGGATCAGGGTTCGCTGTGTGTTTTGGCCCAGCTGTGCCTGGGCTGATAATCCTGCACTGGTGGAAACCCAAAGGCCTGTGTGCAAACTTCTGTACAGCACCCTTGATGAACAGCAGTGTTTGCTATGTTCACAAAGATGGGGCACTGCAATGCCAGTTCCAGCTTTACTAAATGCACAGGACAGGAAAAAGGCTATTCTGTTCTCTGTTAGGTACTTGACATACAACCTTTACAGAAAAAAAAAAATAATGGAAGAGGTGGTTTGAACTCCAGTCTGTTAGTCCTCTTGTCTGCTGACGCAAGGCCTCCTGACCTCAGGAGTTATTTATGACTTCAAAAATACTGTAAAGTCTGTGGATTTCAGAATCTTCTTCCTTTGGGGTTTCTTTTCCACACAGCTCCTATAGGTCTGAGGGACTTTGCATTAGCCTAAATAGATCACTTCTGGGCAGTGGAACTGATGAACCCTGGATCCTTTCAGATAGCTCGCACCACACTTAAGCTCCTTCTCACACAGGGTTCTTCTCACCAGTATTTCACATATCTTCTCACACACACGTTTATCTGCTTGCCTGGGAAAGAAACGGGTTTGGAGCTACATGTATGTCATCTGTGGGGACAAGTTCCGGGTGCCGACTGTCCAGCTGCCGCCAAAAGGAGTGAAAGGCTGAATCATAGGTAATTCACTGTGTGTGCAGCAGTATTTGGCCAGGGTAATTCTTTCTTTTCTCTCTACTACTTACCAGTCACTACTGATCCCTGCTAACCACACAGCAGGTGCTGGTAGCAGCCATCGTGTACGTGAGAGTGAGTGGGGCTGTTGGGAAGCTGCCTGCACCAGACATTTTGTTGGCTGTTGTGAGATAACGAGGGGCTGTCTTGGCCCAGCAAAAGGTATTTGCATTTGTTAATTGGAGAAACGGCAATAAAACCTTGTAAACATTAATTTCTTGGATTTGCATATCTACAGAGGATCGGGAGAATGCTTCGGTGATAAACAATAAGAAACTTCTAATAATACATTTTTGAATTTATGCAGTTTTGACTACCATCTTAATAACCTTAGTGAAGTCATCATAATTCTAAAAAGGATATTATAGCATATTTGCAAGTTTGCTGTGACCTTCAGACATGACTAATATAGAACTATAAGTTAAACCGTTTGAGTTTTGGTGTGCTTAAGAAATAATTCTTCAGACCTTTTCTCAACATGACAACTTTGCTTCCTGTGGGTCCACTTGTCCTGCGAGGGGAAAGATTCTGTGTCTGTAACAGAGATAAGAAACCTCTAGCAGTATCTTGCTTTGGGTGTTATTTTTGGTATGACCAGTCAAATGTGAGACTAGCAAAGGTAGCAGGTGTCCATCAAACTTCATCCAATCTCAGCTGAAGCTGGTGGTCAAAAGTCTTTAGTATCTCCAACAGCTTCACTGTTTCTCTAGATTTGGTTGAAATTGTCCAACAGGTTGAAAAATTGCCAGGAAAAGCGGAGTAACAGTTGAGTGAATTGATAGTGAGACGGCATAAGCCTCGTTTCCTTAGGACATTATACAACAAAATGAAGAGCCTGCTGGATGTGGGCATCTTCAGTAGCTAGCAGTATAGCTATTTTGTTTCAGTTGTTAATGTTACTGCCAGTTTGTGGAGAAAATTTTCAGTTTGCTTAACAGAAAAATACTAATCAGTCTTCATCAAGTGTGGCTTTTTGTTTAGTAAACATATAAAAGTTAAGCCAAATATATTCTACCTCATGTTGGCTGTAGTTAGCATTTCTGATCAGAACATCCAGTTCTTTCTTCTCTCTTTCCTTTTAAAATTATGTTTTTATTTCAACGGTACTTTCTACCAGCAGGCAAAGCTGCTGTTACACTCTACCCAGCTGTGAAATCAATATGATTTTCATTACAAAGATAACAGAAACTCTCTTAGAAAGACTGTGAATTGCCAAAGGTCAAATAACAGTCAGTGGCAGAGCTTAGAATTTAGATGTCCTAATTAAAAAATCTCGTGGTATAAATATATTAATGAAATGCACCCTGAGAAATGTTTGCATTTAAGATGGCAACACTTTTACACTATTACATTGTTTCTTTAATTACTGTAATGCATGTAAGTCACATCAAAATGTTGTAATTCTTTCTCCCCTATATGACCATTTCTTATAAAATAGGTGCTCAGTTCCTGATTTATTTTTTATTTTTTTTTAATTCACAATTATTTCAGCATGATCGGGTTAGAAAGTGTAACAGTCACAGAACAGAGAACGTATCTAGTAAGATTTCTGTCATATCGGACTCTAAAAATTACGCACAAACCGAATGAATGAGTACATCAGTTATTCCTGATATATAACTTCATTAAAAACAAGAGGAAGTGCACAGTCAAACTGAAAGCAGCACTTGAATCTTTCAGCCAGAGCTGCCACTCCTACTTAAATTAAAATCAGGACTTTAAAACAAATGTTATTACTCTTCTGAAGATTGTCTGTAATCTTTTTCTTATTAAACCTTAATTTTTCCAGCAGTATGTTACCTCTCCATTATTATCAATGAAAATGCCAAGAAATCAATTATTTTGCTACTTGTATTTGTTTGGTACCTTCTCGTCTCTTTTCTCTCTCTCTCTCCCTCTTTCTCTCTCTCAATTCTGTCTTTTCCACTCCATATGTTAAAACAGTAAAATCAGATTGCCAAATACCGTGGATTTTAATAGAAAAAGTTCTCCACCTTACAGCTGAAGGGTTTTTATGTTATTGTGCTCCCTCTGCTGGATAGTACCTATTAATTTTTTATTCCCTGAGCTGTAGTAATATCTGTGTTGTATAAACAAAGCAATCATGCTGTCTTAATGAAAGAGGTATAAAAAGCGGGAATGCCTCACTTTGGTCTCGGATGACATGGAAGGTGACAGTTGTAGGCTAGGAAAAATCCAGCTATCTGGCAGCTAAGAGCAATTGAAACCCCTCCGTGGATATTTGAAGAACAGTTATTTACTATCTCTTGAACAAAAACAGATGGACACTAAATAACCTTCTTTCATTTGTATAACTTAGAGAGGATGATGTTGATTCTCATGCTCTGGTAAGTACAACAGTGTCCTCAGATGTCCGCATGATGTTATTAGAGTCTCAGTAGTGTGGTTCTCATAACTCGTTTCATCCTTTGCTGAACCTCACAAAGTCACTGCTGGGCCGCATTTGCTCAGTGGATAAGCAAGCATGCTCACACTCTCAATGCAAGGCAGGCAACAGCTTGCTCCTTTCCCTTTGCTGCTGCAGTGACCCAAAGAGGAGGAAGAGCAATGCTCCAGATTTGTTTCTAGAAGTGATTTTGGTGTTTGCTGCCTTTGACCTTACACAGTTTTTTGGGCTTATTCTCCTGCTCATCTCCCTCCCACTGCTTTCAGATGGTGTGCCTGGCTTCCTTCTGCTCTCCTGCCCACCTGGGGGACCTGCCTGGTCCTCCCCATGGCCTGGAGCTGCCTGGCCCTGCGCAGCCCCTCGGCTCCCCTCCCACGGGACACTGCTGCCTGGTCCTGCAGCCTCCCTGCTCCTCTCTGCCATCGTATGAGAAGGGGATGGAAACCAAACATCCACCTCAGAGCTGCCTCTCTGAGCTGCTCCAGAGCTTGTGCCTCAGTTTTGCCAGGAAAGTTGGATACTGTTTGGTACCTTGGTAGTTTCCTTGCAATTTAATGCAATATTATAAATGTCTTGCATACTACTGACGTTGAACTGGGAGTGATTTTCATCTTAGCTTGGCTGCACTTACAGATCTATGCACCAGTTGTTCAATATAGATCAGTGTGATAACGTATTCCTGAAAACGAATAGAAAATTATGAGTTGTTGGGGGGAATTTTTTAGTTTATAAAAATGGTAAGCATTTGACTACTGGTTTAACCAGGAGACTCATTTTTGGAAAAACATTATAGAAAAAAATCTAGTTAAGATTTTTTTTTCTGCACTCAGTTTTATATTTTGATTTCTAGATTTATAAAATAAAATTCAAAGTCTTTCATGGTCCCAAGCAATCCTACAGTGAAATAATCTGCATAGTTATCTTCTCTATGGATACCTTTAATAAATAAAAACTACTTTTATGTGCATGTACACTTTCTCTTCCAAAGAAGTTGTTGTTTTAAACCCCTTCTTAAACAAACAAACAAAAAACCAAACCAAACCAAACCAAACTAAACCAAACCAACAACAACAAGAAAAAAAAATGTCAAAAGAATAAATATCCAGTTCCTAAAACCTTCAGTTCCTCTTGTTTGGATGAAAAGCCAACGTTTAACACATTTTGCTTTTGCTAAAAACAATAAAAGCATGTGCTGTTGCCCAACTGCTCTCCTTTAATTTAGAGGGGCCTAAATGAAGTGTAGTCACCCTCTGCAGGGCAGTTGGCCGGGGATGCTCCCTCCCCGTCGAGGTGAGCCAGGGCACTGGCGGCATTGCCGATGGAGTGGCTGGGAAGGACGTCCACAGAAGGGGCCCTCTGTCGAGGGGCTTTGAGGTTCAGGCTGAAAACCCATCGGCTTGGATGCCGGGTCTGTTGAGTTATAGCCACTGAAACGCTCACCAGTGCCTGTCTCAGCAGCAGTGCACACCTTAAGCTTCGGGAACGTTCCCCAGCAGGATATGATCCTCACAGCGCTCCAGCAAGCTCGTTAGCGCTCCCGTTACTCCGTTCAGTGGGACCAACCTGAAGGCCCCCGATGTCGGTGAAGTTGTCTTTAGGATGCTTTGAACCACACCTTGGATTGCGTGATTTAAGTTACACCAGTGGAATTATTTTCTCAAGCCATAAATGTTAGTTTATTTGCTGGTTTCGTTATTCCCAGCTACCCGTTTTCCTTCATCTTATGAAGAGTAGTGATGTGGAATGGAAAAAGGAATAGAAGGGTTTGAAATGCTGCTATTTTTCTCAGTTTTTCCAGATCAGGACAGGACTAAACTTGTGTAGGCATTCTGTATAATGCTAGTTCAAAAGCAACACTAGTATGTGTTGATCACGTATTTTCTCCATGTGTGTGATCAGTTCATGGGAAAGACTGTGGAGATTTTAAAGCTGATGTGGATAAAGAAAGCACCAGATTAAGCTATAGCATTTTACAGTTTATTGCGGTCATTCTTTATTTCTTTCTGGTCACAGAACAAATTTAATAGAAAAAAATAGTCACTTGCAAAAAACTTATTATATTTAAGAGAAGAAGAATTGGGCTTTGCCATAAAGAAACCCTCCTCAGATCCCAGTGTTTTACCAGACAGTATTTCTTTATATGCTGGAAATTTCTCTTTTCACTCCCATTCATTCTAACAGCAGATTTTAATTTTTATTTTGGAAAAAAATAAAAAAGAATGGGATGTGTGGGGAGCGAGGAAGAATGAAACTACAAACTAAACAGACAAAAGATACTTTTTCAAATGAGTGTATTTCTTGTAGTGGGAGGGAAACTTAGACCAAACAAGAAGAAACGGCTGGAGAGGATCTGCTCTGGATTCCACTGATGTGGTAACAGCTGTTATTACAGTATCTGGCTTTTTGAATTAAATATTGATAGAAATAAATGAATAAAAGATTGGGTAAGCTGCAATGTGTGTTCTGCCTTCCTAAGGCTTTCCTTCAGCATCTAGAGTCCCAGAATCAACACTCTTTTATACAATTAATAGTATTAAATACCGACATCAGCTGACAGGAAATAAGAAAGTTCCTATGGCAACTAAAAATAGACACAGGAGGAAAAATGTATCAAACGCTGTCAGCAGACAGCATGAAAGGCGAATGTATGTAGATAACAGAACAAAAGGATACGCAGAAATCTGACTTGTAAACACACGCATCTTGATAGCTGTTACTGCTAGTATTTTGGTTGTTGTCTCTTTCCCCTCAAGCAGGAATGCTCTACCTGGGTTAGGGCATCTGCTTATCAGTACCTCAAACTATCATGCAGAGAAAAGCTCCTGATTTGTGGCCTGTGAAACACCGGGGCAAGAACCCAATCTCCAGGAGTGCCAGAGTGTCCCCGCATGCTCTTCAGAAAACCTTCGAGTGCTTCAAGTCTCCTGGACATCTGCCACTTTCTCTCAAGGCTACTCTTTGGTCGAGATGTTTGAGAAAAGTGTTTTTATTATTATTATTATTATTATTTGTTTTATTTAATAGAAGCAGAAGTACAAAACGTCTGGAAGAAATGAAGTGCAATTTGTGGAAGAAGCAGAGCTGTACACATCATGTAGACGTAGCTGCACATGGAACTGTATCCTTTTAAAGTTATGCTGAGTGTGAGGAGGTGCAGCTGATAAAATCCCTGGTGGAGAGGGAACATGAGTGCACAGCTGCACGGCCGAGGCTACAGCTGGGCCACGTGTGAGCTGCTCCTTTCATCTCCATGGGAGAACAAACTTTGGAGACAATTTAACTCTTGAACTTCCTGGATTATCTGCTCTTCCTACCTATCTGATTTACCTCTGCTTTTACGCCTCTCATAAAAACCAAAACCAAGAGGTCCCCAGAGCTGTGCAGGGCAGAGGGAGCTGCAACGTTTCCCCTTTGCTCTCTGTGCCCTCGAGTGTTGTTTGCCCCTGCAGGCCCTTCCAGGCTCTCTGCTCTGATACATCTGGGCCATAAGGTAACCTCAACGGACACAAAATAATTTATCTGGGAGAAGACATTGCTATTTTCATGGTAAACAACTTCTGCTGAGCAATGCCGTATCTCCATGTGGGGCCAGCCCCCCCAGTGTGAGGATGAACCTGCTCTCCATGCCTCGGCCAGCTCAGGAAACGCGGCTCTGAGCAGGAGAACATCCAGCCCTGCAAACAGCAAAGGCAGGACATCTCTCCCCTGTCAACTCTGTCCTGGTAAGTGGTAAAAGTCATTTATTAATGTCAAGTATGACATTATGAGGTGATGTGGGACAACACTGAAGTAGGACCAAAAGCAAGGGCTGGGAGAAATGTGGTCAGACTGCCCTGGTGCCAGTAGAGACCTTTATCTTTACTAGGACTTTTATGATTTCTGATTTTTCGTGTGTCTGTGCTGAGTACTGTGCTGAGTCAGTACCCAGCTGGAATTCACTGCTCCGGTTGTAAAAGAGGGCTCTTTTGTTCCAAAGACAATTTTGTTTTCAGCCACAGGTCTGTGCGACCGAGAGGAGCTCCCAGGGCCAGAGCCCACTCCTCAGCTGCAGTGGGCAACTGCATCGTATAATCGCTTCCATGGCATTTATTTGGAGGTGTATTTGTATTTTCACCCTTCCCACCGCTGTTGTGCCATGCTCATACGATACGGTGTCGCGGAGGTAACCCATCATTATGTGACTCATGCCGCAAGTCAATGCATGCAACCACAGGCATGCAGAGCATGAGGAGATATCAGGCACTGATACTGCTATAGCTTACTCTGCAGCTTGGCTACATACTGGATGTTGTGAACAATAAATACCCTGCCCGCTGTGGAATATACCTGCACTGCTTGCAAGTAACCACACGCACAACTCCAAATAAATTTAGGGACTGATCATGAGGTAGTCCACAGCAAAGCATCATAAACTGGGTGATGCTCTCAGGCAAAGGGAACCACTTGCTCAAACTGGCTGACAGGAACAAGCTCAAACATGTTATGTTTTGGTCTGATAATCGGAAGTTAGCTGTCTTCCAACTGAGTAAAGTATACACATAGGTGCTCCAGCAATCAGCGTTGTTCTGAAATCACCTAAACCAGGATGCCACTGCAACATGAAATGGCACACGATGTTCCACAGAGGTTCGGGGGATGGCAGCTGGCCCTGTCCTCCCCTCCCTTCATGAGCTGAAGGAACGTATTGACCACTTCCCCAGCGCTGCTGTGGGGCTGGGTAATTGCGGTGGTTACGATGATTGGATTGCAGTGCGGTTTTTCCTACTCTGCTCGTGAAATGGTGCAGCTCGATCCACCTTTTATCCCTGGCAGATGGTAGATTTGCAGCCCGTATGAATGGGTGCAGAAGGATAAATACACTTTTTTTTTTTCTTTTTTTTTTTTTTTCTCCACAGCTAGGATATATTCTTCACTTTGTGTGAACTAGCAGGGCAGTAAACTAGGCAGCTGGTCTGATGTGATCAGCTAATTTGTACAAGCCAGACCTTCCATTTAATTTATCCTCTCATATTCAATAACCTCCTTTGATAACCGAGTTGAAAAAAACAACAATCAATGACAAGCAAACAGAGCATCACTGACCTTGTAATTTTTGTTCCTATGATGAACAGATATTTTTGATTTGCTATGAATCTTAAGAACAAATATAAAGAAAGAAACAGAATGAAATAAATAAATGCTTTGAATGTTTGTACTAAACAAACTTTAAAAAAGATGCTGAGATAAAAAAGTTTAAGATTTTTTAAAATAACATTTAAAAGTAGAGAATGTTGATATATCTCCTAAAAATGAATTTACTTATAACACAGAATGAACTAAGGCACTGTACATAACACATGTAAGACCTGTACCAAAGCCTGCTTTCAGTGGCTCAGGCCATGACTGCTGAAAAGCTGACTGTTCAAAATGTCAGGTTTTAAGGAAAATTTGAAAATGTATATATCTACAAAGCACAAAAAGCAGTTTTCATTTGAAAAATGTGCTTCGACCAATGCATACGCTCAAAAGAATTTCAAAAAGTCTTGCTTGCAGAAGGGATAAACAAAACATCATTCTTTTCTCCTTTGTCACCTTTTGCTCTAATAAAGTCCAGCTCCGTTGAACCTGGTAGATTTTTTGACAAAAGTATTTTGTTTACCTGCTCTGATGCAAAAATTCTCTCTCTACATCAGCGCTGACTGTTGCAGCATGTGCAGCTCACTCGAGTTAGCTGATCCAGCGTACCCTACTAAGAACTTTGTTATAACAGGTCTCCTTTTTAGTGCATCACTTCAGGATTACGATCAACAATTCTGCCTCATTAATAAATATTTCAATGAATGTGTACAGAATAAGGTTACATTAGTTGTTTGTGGGTAGTATCCTTAGAATAAAGTACTTCACAGTGATTTTGTAAGCACTCAGAACACTTCTGGAAGTGTTCTTAAGAAACACTTATTAAAAACTTAAGAAACAAAACAAAATTGGACAGTGTACAACATGTCAGTCTCTTTCTGAATGGGAAATTTCTCAGAAATGGAAAGAAATCCTGAAATCAGTGGGTCAAACGTTCTGCTGGCATAGCTGTACTCTTCTGTTGGAAATTACTTTTCTCATTAGAAACAAATGCAAAATTTCACATGAAGCTGTTTCTCAGCTAATTTAGAGCAGATTCTTTCATGTGCTTCTTCCTAAGGGATGCAAAACATTCTCATCTTCTACTGAAATGAAAGATGAAGTTGTTTTGTACCTTGCAGGATTGGCCCACCAGTACTTCAAGGCTGATTACACATTCCTGGGACCTGAGGCAGAGCACCAGTGCAGTCTACTCGATGACTAGCTAAAAAAATAAGGATTAAATATTCTTAATAAATATAGCAGTCTCATTGGAAGCCCATTGCACATGACTGACCTGAAAATTATAAGAAATATTTATAGTATTTGTAAATTAAAAATATCAGTTCATTGCAACTTCAAAATTGAGAGCACATTTCTTTTCACTTTGAGTACATATTTTTGTTCCTTGTTCAGTACATTTCTATTTCTTCAGTAAGTGTAATTTGAAAGAGGAAGAGAAATATATGACTGATGCATTAAGATCAATCATGATAGCAAATTTAATATCCAAAAGGTTCTTCAGATATTCTGTGAAAAAAATTTCTAAGTGATATAAAAATGTAGAATGATGGTTAGTACTCATTTGCTATATTACAGTCAGGAATACACAGTATTTTCATTTTCCTCAAGATTATAAATGGCTTTTAACTTTACTGGCAAGTCCAAATTATACCACAGCTTTTGTGATAACCAGGTTATCTTGTACATGAAGCCTCAGACGCATGTGGCAGGGGGGTGTATGACATGCATAAGTCACTGTCCAGAGCCCAGTGCAGTGCATAAATATCACCTGCATAGCACAGAGCATATTTTTAATTTTATGCTAATGTATGATAAGGAATTTTTTTTAAAAACATTGAGCAGGACTGTATGAAATCTTCTTATTGTAAGTCACAGGATTAATTTGTTAAGTATGGGCTCCAAATCCCCATTCCAAGCTGAGGCTCTTCAAGCACAGGCATGCAGAGGTGCGTCGTGCCTGGGAACCTCCTGATTACAAAGGCCACAAGACAGAGGGGAAGCTGCCAGAAGCCTCCTTTTTGTTGAGGGCCATGTTGGTGAAGTGGATGAAATCCTTCTGGACTTTGAGCTTAAGGGTGCTGGTTTGCTGAGTGAGAGGCACGAAGTTGAGGAGAGGAGCAAGGAAGCCTTCAGCAGGGCAGGCTGGTTGGTCTCTCAGATGGGACGGGTGCCTTGGGCCACCCTGCACTGCTCCACAAAACCAGACCCAGGGGCTGCCCATGTCCTCTTGGCCCTGCCTCTCTTCTTGGTGCCCCTGGTCTCTAGTTTGTTACCCTGACCCTCCGATTTACCAGGCTGGAGAAAACAAGGTGACTGCCTAGAGTAAAGGTTTAGCCTTTTTCTTTTTTTTATTTAATTTTATTTTTTCATTTGTTTTTTGCTTTCCAATTGTCAGCCTGTGTTCATGGAACACATGCTGTGAGAGAGGGCTGCTTTGAGAAGTTGTATCAAAGAGGGATTTTTACCGTTTGTCATTGGATTCAATTTCAGTGCTAAATCACATCAGCTGCAGAAAGATGTCAGGAAAAAAATGGAAAATGTGTCACTGCTGTCATCCCAAGTTTTGTTTACATTTCTTTACATTAAAGCTCTCATTTCTGTAGGAGTTCTGAGGTTGATCTTGTTCTTGTCTCTTCTAGGTTTTGGGGATATATTGCTAGGTACTAAATCAAGTCTTGGTGTTGCCAATATTACATTTACATACTGCAAAATCATATGGTCTGAATGATGCTCCCAGGAAAGCATATCAGCATTTAAAGCTGTAAGTTTATAATTTTCAGTTTAGCCATCCTGCACTTTGCTATTTGTTTATATTTTTTTGTTATTATTATTTGCATGTGTTAACATCATGTATTAAAAGAAACATTAAGAAGACGCAAAGCTTTGGAAGTCAAACAGTAAAACATAATTCTGGTGTTTTCTGGCTTTAGTCTGTGAGATTTTAACTTGCTTCCTTTGGGTTTGTGCTTTATAATCAGTCTTTAATTAAGAGAACACATACTATGTTTTTGTCCTTGCTGATGGACCTCTTCTGCTGAAACTCTTTAAAGTAAGACACCTGGCACGAAAACTTGCTTCATGTAGATGGCCCATTAATGAGCTCAGTATTTGATTTTATCCTTGTGTTCATTGAGTGTCCAATGCCTTATAAATTTCACATTGTGCAAACTTGCTCCAATGCAGCATTATTTGTTTCCTTATGACCATCTCTTTTATGGTCATCATTAGAGTATCCAGCTGTTTCACAAACAGTAATGAACTTACTGTCAAACTACTTTGCCTCAATGAAGAGTATTATTAGTATGATTTTGCAGATAATAAGCTGAAGTAGAGGCCTATAAATAATGACTTTAACTACAAAAATTGGACACTGAGTAAGAAAACAAGAGACAACTATTCACCAGACTCTGGGGCACTTTGTTTTTCCGTGCAGTGCAACCCTCACTGGTGTCAGGTGTGAGGATGAAGTGCTCCTGCAGGACAAATGCAGGGTCTTGATTCAAGAACTCAGAAAATGAAGAAAGCATAAGTGATGCAAATCCGTGAAGCTTTAAGTGCCTTGCCCCACGCAGCCTCACGCAACCGCTCTGTGAGTCAGTGGCAGATTTCAGGTCTCCAGGGCAGCATTCGGCTGTCTTAACTATGAAATCAATTTTTATTTCCCTGCAGTTCGTTTTCTCGAGCATTATGTGCATTCCACCTAGAGTTAGGTAGGAAATTGCTTTCCAGTTCCTTGAACATTTTCAGGATTTTGGTACCAGCCCAGCCCCACAGTGGTACACTTGCTGAAACCCTTAAAGGATGTTCTGGGAGAACCAGGGCTGCTCAGCAGAGCTTGGGGAGGAGGCACAGGGTTGTTGGGCTTCTGGACCTCAACTTCTCATCTGCCGCTGCCTTTGACAACCTGCTTTCACTCCGTCTGGCCTGCTGGAGCATCTCTGTTTTGTGTGAATAAGACATTAAGGCATTCCCTGTGTTCAGGTCTGTCTTATGCCCCTGCCACTGGGCAATGAGAAATGTTCATCAAAGCGGTGCTGCCGTGTGGTTTCCTCCTGTAAAGGAGACTGACGCCTCCCTCCCCGCTTTTCTGCCACGGGGAGGGGTCAGATCCACGCAGCCTCAGCCTCAGTTTTATGTCCAGCTCCAGAGCCAGAGCATCTGGGACCAGTAGTTGTAGGGAAAGTCTCGTTTTATCCTCCTTTATCCTGGGGTCAGGAAGAAAATCAGCTTAGCATGGACAGAATCCTTGGAAATGCTGTTTATCAGCTGCTGTTAAGCATATGCAATCAGATTTTTTTTCAATTATTTGTAACTTGGCTACATTTGAGCATTATACCCCACTGCAGACATAAATGCACAACAAAAGGCTTATCCGTCACACACAGATTATTCAGTGCCAAATTTCACTTCCTTGCCTCAAGTCAACATACTGCCAGAAATTATTGACAAAACTGTTGTAGTAATCACTGGTAAACAGTATGATTGGCAAATAATATATTTTCTGCTGACTTTATTATTGGAAACAAGTGGACAATTTATGCTGACACTCTTTTGGAAGCCAGACATGAAAAATTTCAGCCCTAACAGTTAAATTTTGGAAGAGTTATTAACAATTGAAATGAAGGGTTTGTAAAGGGAAGAGTCTGGCAGCATTCATGGAAAAGAGCCTTGGCCATTTGATTCATAATTGCTTTTCTCAGATTGTTAGCTGCAAATCACCTCTTCCCCTCAGTCTCTTGCAAGAATCACCATTCTTGGTGTAACACCCATTTTTTGAAAAGAAACACGGGGGTAAAAAGTTTGAGTAGCTCTGGTCTATGGTACTGGTATGAAGACAACACTGCTAAAAACACATACCGAAGCACATGATGAAAAAATAAAAATAAATTTATTTTATAAGCTTGTTATTCTGATAGGATTTTCAAAAAAAAAGTCAAAGAGCCTAGTGTTTGGAAGTGTTTCTTCATCTTCAGGAAAAGAATACTTGGTAGAATTGCAGGAACTCTTTTACCAGCATGGGGTTAAAATGTACGTATTTTTACATCTTTGGGGATTGTCAGTCATTTTGTACCTGTTTATTTCACAGTCAGATTCCAATTACAACCTGCTGCTAGGAAACCTGGCAATAGAAGTTGGAAAATACAGCACAGAAGGCATTATTACATACCGGGGTATCATCAGAAGAGTTGGCGGGTCTTTGGGAGGGGGCAGGGGAGAGCAGCGCAAACAGGACATTTTTCATTTCACTTTCTAGGCATGACCCAGTGAACTTCTCGTGACTGCAAAGATTACGCCTGTGCATTGCAGAAAGCAGATTTGCACTCTGAGCACAGTCATGCCTGGACTGTGAGTGTCATGGTGAAATAAATAAAAAAAAAAAAGGCAGATTTTTATGATAATACAAAATTGATTGGATGTGACCAAACTAGAAGGGCCAGCACCCTGAGGCAAGTTTTACCAACTTGCAATCCCCAAATTAGATCATAACAAGGTTCTTGTGATAGGATAACAACGAAGTAACTTGCATATTAAAATAAAATCTCATTATTCCCCTTTCTCTTTCTTTGTTTTTAAGCCTTTTAGAGGTCTTTGCACTGTATTTCAGTCACCTTTAGGAATTCAAACAGCTTTTTTAGCCCAAAGGAACAACTTTTAAGATATCTATTTTTCATAGCAAGACCACATCCACTCTGAACAGAAACGTATTACCTGGGATTTATAATGCGATGTTGTTTCTCTGAGTCATCATAACGAACCCACATTAGTTTAGTATCACTTATGCCCCAACACATTATCTAAATGATGTTTGGTAGCTTGTCTGTCTGAACGCTGAAATCTTATAAATGCTAGCTGCTGCTCCGATTTAGAATTGTCATGTCCTTTATTGCTTAAGGTAATAATAGCGGCTGTTAGAGGTCTGTTGCTATTGTGGCTATATCTGTAAGTACATTATTGGGGTCTGCTGTGTAATGTCATATACTCAGGACAACATGTATCTACTGGATATACTACAGATTTGTGGATATTATCACACGCGGTTAAAAGATTTTTCCATACTTGAGGTACAACACAGAAACATCAGATTTAGTGTTTATGTTTACCAACAAAAAAAGAGCCATTCTTTTTGCTTTAAATTTGAAGTTTTAGTTTAAAATTAATACATTTGTCTTTGAAAATGCTATCTAAATTCATTGCAGTAACAACCTGTTCTAAGGCCTAAATTTTCTCTGATTATGTAAGTAAATAAAAACGTGCCACAGAAATGAACTTTCCTCAGATGTTAATGAATTCAGAAGTGCTTTTTTATTCAATATGAAACGTATGTACTGCATCACTTTGATCAACCTGAGTTAAATCATTTTGCTCTAATATTACATATTACGTTGTATCAATCTTTACAATGGGGAACAATTCTTCTTTTGTTTATTATTATTATTACATAGATTTTTCGGTTCCTGCTATATGAAAGAAGTTTTCCTGAATTACTTTCAGTTGAGTTTTTAGCTGTGGGATGCAAACAGAATATTTTCTTCATTTGCATTACTTTATCTGAAAAAAAGTTGAAAATGTTCCTGTCTTCTGGCTTACAAACACACCTCCAAATGGACAAGAAAAACTGCATCTGAATCTGAAAAGTTAAAGAATATCTGGATGTGTTTACAAAGACCTTCTTGCACATAGAGATGCAGATAAGTGCTTTTCAGAAGTGCCTCAGCATCCTACTCACACTGATTTCAGTGGAGGCAAAACAGCCAGCCTGCTGCAGCCTTTCCGAAACCCCAGAAGGTAATGAACTGCTTTGTTAGGCACCAAACACCTTTGGAAATCAAGCCCATGAAGACCAGAAACAATCTGTCAGTTCACTAACTAGAATCGATATGTCTTTTGTATAATAAATTAATTTTAAATTCAAAGCATAATTTAAAAACTCATGGGTTTGTGTGTGTGTAAACAGCAGATAAAAGGTCACTGATGTTACCTGCAGAAACTATTTCAACAAGTTCTTTTTGTGCGTTCTTAAAATTTTAGTCCTAACTTTCACCTGAGCTCTGCTTGTAAAAAATTAAAGACAACAATTATCACAAAAAATGTGCCTGTCACTATTATGCACCATAAATATACACATGAATACACAGCCAGCCCAGAGGAGGCTGCAGCGGGGAAGGGTTTCTCCAGACCTGCACAGCATCCCCTTTGTCTGGGTGAGGTTTGGGAAGGTATACTGGGGGTAACGCTGGGATCTGCTGGCAGCGGAAGCACCACCAACATGCTGATGGTGATCTGCAGTGGTACTTGTTGCTTATCTTACCCGCAAAGAACCTAAAAGGCTGGAGAAGTGTGGCAGGCCTTGAGAGAAGGGCAGAGCCTATGGCACATGCTACGATGCGATCTTTGGGACCACCAGGTATTTTGTAACCGAGTCTGCTCTTTGAGCACGTCCCGTAAACACCCGAGGAACCTGGCTGGTGTGGGACTGGAGGGGCTGGGATGTGCTGGTGGGGCCAGGCCCAGGTCCTGCAGGGTGGGAGGAAAACCAGCAGTGGGAGTGATGAGAAGCCTTGTGGGGACCTTGTGCGACCTGGGAAGAGAGGGAGCTGATTGCACAACACAGGAACTGCACTCACCGCTGCAGGACTGACAGACACCGGAGATACTGACCTCAAGAGCCTTTTGGTTCCCCAAATGTATCTCCAATTTCATCTTTTATCCTGCACCATTTTTTTAAATGACCACAGTGGAAGGGACTCTGCATTCTGCATGAAAACCCGAAATACTGTGAAGAACTGACCTCTGCACCAGGCCATGCCCTGCTTTCACTCAGTGACTTTTAACCAGCCTTTCCCACACTTCTTTATCAGCTCTGCTACATTTTGGAGAAAAAAAAGATGACTTGCTTCCCTGGCATAGCAGAGACTGTTTTCCCCATACACAAAAATATTTCCATGAATGTATCATGATTTGTACACACACAGTCTGTAGTATATACAAGCATGTTGAATATCAGGCCAAATTTCAATTTTTAGCTTTAAGAGGGACTTTTTGGGTGTGTGTGGGAGAATCACATGGGATTTTTTTTAGTAATTTATTCCTAATGACATCTTTTGGGGGGCACAGAAAGGCAAGTCAGTTTGGTAAAAATCAAGAGATGTTTACTATTTATACAAACACTCCTCGCTTATTGCTCATAAGGAGCAATTTCAGAAGACAAATCACCATTCTATAAGTCAGTTACAGACAGACAACTCACTGGACTCCTTCCAAGATACACTGAGACATGCACCAAAATATCAGAGCGTAATTACTTTCATTATGTATTCCAATTAATCTGAAAACAACTGAGAGAGTAAAGATCTCATCCTGCTAATTTTTACTGACATGAAACCCAATATTATTTTTAGAATTGGTTGTCCTCTGTTTACCTGATTAAACTATGGGCTAATCAGACACTGCTTTTCTGGAAATAGATCTGGAATATGGTAATTTGCCATCTTCCATAATTTGCTTTATTTACTCCAAATACAAGTGCATATTTTAATTCATGGCAATATTTTAAGCTTATGTCTGTTTTAGAAGGAATGACCTAATTAAAAAAAATCCTAAACCGGAAGACCGCTTTTTTATTGTCTATCTAAAAGGCACAGTCTCTTGTGTGAACCCCAAGTATCTGCCCACCTCAGGGGACCCTCAGGGGCAGGGGCAGGCCTTTCCTCCCTGGGGCAATGAAAAGTATTCGTGGATTAATGACAAAGACAGCAAGCTGTCCATGCAGGGGATCCACATGCATGCAATCCACAGCCCAGGCTAGCCTAAATCCTGCTGCCTTATTGGTCTGAATGTTCCCCAGCTGAGGTGGCAAGTTAGAGAAAGATTTGGGGTTCCTGCCCTGAGGCCTGCCTGGGGCAAGCGAGATGCCCTGTGGGACCCGGACTCTTTGCCCTCCAGGCAGCTCAGTGGATGCAGGCTTCCATGGAGGTTGGGCACAGGGCACGGGCTCCTGGCAGCCCTGAGCTTGTTGCTTTGTTCCTCCCGGACAAGAAATGCCTGCACAGAAAAGACCCCTGGAGACGAGGAAGTTTTGCTGTGGTGGGCAGCTTGCAGCAGACCCCAGACCTCTCCTGTGAAGAGAGAAAGGATGTTGCTTGTGCCTACTCCTAATCCCGCTGCTTCCCAAACCATTAATTATGTTTGTAATCCTCTCTTCTTTATCGGTCTAAGTTTTCTCTTCTCACCTCTTTCCTCCCTCCTGCCCCTCTCTCACCGGCACCGTGCTCTGTTCAGGGTGTAATTACTCAGCTGCGCTTGGTGTTCCCTAGTTTGAAGC
Source organism: Anser anser (assembly GCF_964211835.1). Taxonomy (NCBI): domain Eukaryota; kingdom Metazoa; phylum Chordata; class Aves; order Anseriformes; family Anatidae; genus Anser; species Anser anser. The sequence goes on along the minus strand of NC_139720.1, from coordinate 33,417,462 downwards.
CACTAGTTTTTGTTTTGTCATTTTCTGGTAATGCGAATAATCCTCTTCTTTTGGAGGTATTTATGTTCTGTGATCTTGTCTCCCCTGAGTCTTCTCTTTGGCAGACTCTAGGAACTGAGTTCGTTCTGTCTAACCTAACTCACTGGATACCTTTTAGTATTGTTTTCTCTGTGCATGGTTTCTGTTCCTTCACCACTCTTCCAAGCTGCGGCGAGCAGAGTGGATCCAAGCGGAGGTCCCGGTGTGCTTACCCGTATAGCACACCCTATCGCCCATGTCACCTTTACAAAACAACAGCACACAATCAGTCCTTCCTCCTGAAGTTTTTCTCCAACTCTTAACGTGAAGAAAAGTATCAAGAAAATAGGATATCCACTAACCTATCAGCAATCTGTCAATCTAAAATCTGTGCTCCATCTAAAGCCAATAAGGCTATGATTCATCATGCAATGCCACACTGAGACCTGATTACAGAGCTGAGTTTGGGCTCAGCCTTATCTAAACTGTGCTGGCTGAAGACATTGATTCTAATCGAGTTATTCATGGCTTACATTGAGTAATTTAAAGCCTTTGTCTTTCATACGTAAATGTATTCTTGCAGATCTAAGGTAGATGGGAAGTCTCGTGATTAGCTGCTGGTTACAGGAGGAAACACCCAGAAGTGTTTCAGCTCCCTCATGGGCTGGATCCTTCCCATCAAGGGACTGTGTAATACTTTGCAGGACGACTTAACTGAAGAAGGTGAGTGGTGATCAGAAAATTTACAGCAGTTTCTGATGTACTGTCAACCAGCATTAATGCCTCAGGTGTTTTTTCCTGTAGCATTTTGCCTATGCTATTTATTTTTAGACCCTGATGGCTTAATCCGTGCTGGGTGGGCTGAGGGCTCCGTGCACCTGGAGCTCATGTCAGGCTACACCTGCAGGCTGCGAGAGCCTGGTGGCACTGAAAGCCACTCTGCCCCGTGCATTAGCTGCTTTTACTGCAAGTTATCCATTAAAGGCAGATATCTCGAATCATTCGACATTTTAAATCCATCCCTCTTGGTCTGACACATCTAATATTTGCTGATCATATCTCCAAAATAAATACATAATAAATAAATACCATGCAGAAAAAAACAAAACAAACAAACAAACAAAAAAACCCACCTCACATTGTTTAGTGAGTATCTATTTCCGGAAAAATAAAAGAAAATTTAAAGCAATCCATTTCTCTAGAACCATTGTTTTTCTCAGGATATTTTCAGTGCAACACCTTCTCGTTTTGCTTTAATACAGCAAGTCATAATTGCACCCCTTGGGTACATCTTGGCTGTTACCTAAAATGCATCTAAAGCTGTTTTCATATTATTATGAAAAATTGTTTGAAATGAGAGGATACAAGCACTCTAATACCAGGAGCACACAATAAGCCATCAGCAAACCTCCTCTATCATTTAAAAAAAGCTACGTGGTGCTGAGATTATTAAATACCAGATACAATTGGATTGGTGTCCAAAATACCATAGCTCCATTCTACTGCTTTGAAAACAAAGGAGAAAATAACAAGTTTCATGCATTCAGAAATCTCATGTAGCACAGATCATAACTCTGGTCTTGACTTGGCAGTACGCAGAAGGCCTACCCTGTGCCACAGAAAAGAAGTCCTTAAGGAGTTTTCCAGAAAGTTGCTGGCACTAATAATGCTTTATGGCTTCAGTGGAAGTTCTCCCTAAGAAAGTTACTTTCTCCTGACATCAAGGAAGACCAAAGCTAATAATAAAGTTAAAATTGTGTTTTGCTTTCCGGCACAAATGACTCTACTTTTGGTAAACTTCTCCACACAAGGCAAGCAGCATGGATCTTGCCTAGTACTTGGATGAGAGACGTGCCAGGAATCCCACAGGGCAGAGTAGGCGTAGTACAAGAGGTCGTGGCTGCACTTGGCAAGCAGGAAGCCAGGGGATACAAATAAACTGGAAAACGCCATTTGGCTATAACACAGGACCTCGGGGGACCGGTGGGGAAAAGGAGAAGGGCGCACACCAGGTAAATTCATGTTTCTAAAGCAATCATCCTCCGAGTCTGGATCTCATTTCAGAAACCCACACCGCAGTTCAGGCTGTCCACCAGCACCCCATGGGCTCCGCACAGTCACGGTTCTGCACAGGGATGTGTTCAGCATGAGGAAGGTGCTTTAATGTGTAGTCAGCAATAATCCTTCTCAGTCTCTCTCTTCTGAAATTATAGATATTTTTAACTGAACAGAGGTGCAATATTCTTTGTATGCTAGCCTAAATAAATTCAGACTTACTATGGAGAAATGTACGGTAGCTTTTCCTTATGTACAAGACCCCCATGGATTCCAAGACAATGGCATTAATTTCCACAGCAGTGATCTTTTAATTTTAAGACAACATTAATTTATTTAAACATCTTGCAATAATCTCCCTTCCTGTCCTCCTTCTGGCCCAAGTTTGCAGCTAAATGTATGTGTTGACGTGACATTTGTTAATGATTTTTCCATGATCCTTCACTTTGAAAAAAGCTTACTGTTAAGATCTCTGCACTGCCTGGCTGTACCTCCTAATCCTTGGCTTTCTGGTGTCCAGGAGACCCATTTCCCACCTGGCACCTTGGAGAAGTGCAGAACCATGAGGTTCATGAGGTTGTTGGGCTGCAGTGGAGGGGAGGATGGTGCTCATAGCTCTGCAGACCACATCTCCACGCTGTCTGGAGACAAAATACGTTTGTGCTGTGCATGGAAGAGGGGGACAGGGATTCCTGAGCTTTGGCTTTGCCTGGGCAGACGTCCATGCAGAAGGTGGCAGGGCAGAGATGTTGCTTGAGATGTGGAAGACATAGGCTGCATTTTCCCTATAGAAATGAGCCTGGGGCTTGCAAGCTGCCAGGCAGCTGGGCGCAGGGCCTGCAGGGAGAAAGCAGCTCAGCTTCTTACAGCCAGCTTGTGCTCCTCCTATGCAAGAAAATGGAAACTTGCATGTAGCTGAGGTCAGCCTTTAACAGGTTGCTCAGTGCAACAGGAAAACGTCATTGGCAGTGTCCCCAGTCACAAATCTCAAGAATTTGAAAACAAAGCTAGCATCCCGCATCCATGATGCAACAACCCGTTATCTGCCTGCCCAACAATTACATGTTTTAGAAACCAATCCCATGCACACAGCTCTAAGAGTGTGAAAGAAATGAACCAGGTACAGTATGAAATGTGTGCTACACAGCCTTCTGAGATATGGAGAAATGCAAAGGGACAATACATTTTTGTATTCTTTCAATTCCAGTTCTTAAAAGCTGTCTGAGCAAAATGTCTACTGTTAGCTGCCCTACAAAGAAGAATGGGAAATGGGCAGCTGAAACAAATGAAAGGATCGATAGTCAGAAAGCTAATTGCTCTTATTTCTATAGAATTCAAAAAAGATAAAATTGCCTGAGCAATATGACAGAAGAAGCAATTAACTCTGTGAATAACATAAGGCTTACATGTTTACCTGCTTGAGAAAAACTTGTGTAGGGAAGTTGACACAGTAAGCTCATGTACGTGTTTCTTTCCAGGCTGAGGTCTGAAAGACGGTATGCGGCTCTTGAGCCTGAGCAGAGACAGGACTCTCCCAGACAAGCATCCTTCCCCTGCTGTCCCTAAAAGCCTCCTGGAAAGGGACTTTGAGGTGCACAGTGCCTGACTGTATGTTGTAACTCTCCCCACAGGACTGGAGAAGCCAAGGAGGGGGAATGGGGTGTCTGAGAGGCAGAAGGCTCGTGATGCTGAGCGCTGGCCCTGCAGCCTGAATTGCTGTGTCTCTGCCCTGTCTTACAAAAGCAGAGGACAGTGCCTTCTCCTGCCTTGGCAGCAGCCTCCGGTAACAGGGGACACTGCTGTAACTGGAGGAGCAGGGGAACTTGATACTGGCAGTACTGCATAGTATGGCTTCAAGTTTAATGGCTCAAAAGTTAGGACAGTTAGAGTAATCATCATTCAGACAAAAGCATGCAGCAAAATGTATTGCCTTGAGAAACTAAAGTAATTAATCCAAAATCACCAGGATAGAAGAAGTAATGAAATCTGAAGGAAAAGAAGTTGTGGCACCATTATCACAGCATCATAGGCTCATAATGATTTACTTATTATGAGTTAAATCATAATAGTTTATGATTTGGGCTGGAAGGGACCTCAGGGTTTGAGTATAAGGAAGAAGACCACTTAAAGATGCTCTTTTCTGGAACACCATCTGGTACCTTAGGACACAGCTTCAGCAGTCATTGATTTGAGGCTGGCAGGGCTGCAAACTGCACCTAAACCATAGTGCTGAACGGTCCTGGTAATCTCATCCTTTCCAAACCCTTTTATTTTCCTTTAAAGTTCATTTATAACTTTGGTAATGATAAAGTACACAAATAAAATGTGCTATGTGGGAAAAACATTTTTTTTTGTTTTAAACGTAGAGTCTAGGCTGTCCCCTTGCTCCTGTGAAACTGGACACAAGGGAAACAATGCACAGTGATTCCCCATTCACCCTCTTTCCAGCATTTGCAGACCTCATAGGCCTCCATCAAAGCAGTTCTTTCTTTCCTGGTGAACTTCCATTGTGATATGTTTCATGCGTCCATCTGTCTCTTATCCCCTCCCCATGTGTCTCTCCCACAAACACCAGTTTGGAAGTGTTTACAAAACAGTCCACAGATCTCCTGGCAGACTCTTAAGCAAAACACAGTCCCTAGCCAAAGTCTGTGTTTTGGAAACTGAGCTTCTTTGGTAAGTATTAGCTTCATTTTTATTTGATTATCTCCATTTGCTAAACGTGGTTAGCCAGCATTTTACAACAGCTATATTTCATCAGATGGAAAGAAAGGAGGGATTCTGATGCGGTGTTTGGAAATGGGAGTGGGAGAAATGTCAGGAATGGCCTTCACCACGAACTTTTAAGTTTTATGATTTTATGGACGCAAAAGGCTCCCCGCATCTCATGTCAAGGCGAATGCCCTGTGGAGGTTGTCCCTGTCACTGGAGAACTCAGGCAGGAGACTTGGGAGGGGGAATTGGAGATTGTGAGCGAGAGGCAGGATGAGGATGCTGGAGTGAAGCATGCCATGCACCCAAGTCCCCTCACAACTCTCTGCTCTGACATGTGAGGCTTTGTGATTTAATAAGTGGCACAGCACCTCCTTCCCATTTTTTTTTTTCCTTATGGAGCTAGTCAGGCTGCAGTTTACCCTTTTGTTAGTCAACCAGGTCCACTAATAATTTCAGTCTTCATGGGACATCTTACTTTGGGAATACCTTTTCTGGTCATTCAGTTAAGCGTCATACGTGTTGTCCTTCTGAAACAAACTCCTTCCCCTGCCTCTCACCCTCCCTCCCATAAGCACAAAAAACACCAACCAAAGACACTATTCTAAATATAGCTGGGATGGAAAAACATCTTTTATTTTCTTTGTAATGGCCAACAGTGGTGATCAAGATTAAAAGAGAAAACAAAACAAGGCTATTGATTTTTTTCCTTGGTGAAGCTTGGTTTTAGTTTAGGCTTTGGAAGATCTAGAGAAGTTTCTTCATGTTTATCATATTTGATCTCTAATTACCTTTCTTCTCAGTTTTGAATGTCTGAAGTCTTGGCTGCCAGACATGCATTTGTACTTTGTAGAGAGAAGGAACTGAAAGAGAACTTCCAACCTCTGAATTTCCAGTTAAAAAAAAAAATCACGCATTGTTTAACCTTTCTTACAAGAAATTTAGTAAAGTAAATCAACACTCATGCCTCATGTTTTTGCTTCCATGAGTAAAGCATTTTATTTTCTACCAGCTCAGCTGCTACAGCACACCGTGCGGATGGACAGTTCTTTTTCTAACTATTTTCACATCACAGTAACAGGAGTAGCCCGGAGGTAATTATTGAAGTTGATGGGCATTTCCTCTGGCAGTAGTGTTCATATTCTGAAGACTGTTCACTTTGGTTTAAGTATTTAACACACTTGTTTTAGTTTTGTTTAGTACCATTATGCAGTGCTAGGCCTTTTCCTCTTATCTGCCCAGAGTTCTTTGCTAATAGCTGCAAACCTTAATCGTATAAAGTTAAAAGGAGAAAAACGTAAAGCATTAGTTTTGCCAGAGCAGATAACGTACAGGAGATAATAACAGCATTTACCTATGACTTTCTTCAGCATAATCTCTTACAGAGCATACTGAAAATATGCAGACATGCAATCTGTGCAAGGTTTGTGTGGGTGTTCTGGACAATATTTCTGACTCCATCCTCAGCTGATTTAAGTTGGCATTAGTGCATAGGCTACACTTTTAAATGGTCTCAGTTCTGTGCACTGGACTTGTGTTTATCTCGAATTTAAACAAAGATGGCCAAAGATCACAAGCTCTCCTAACCAAGAGTCCATTTATTCCTACGTGAGTGATAGAAATGTGAAAGCTAGTTAAAAGTTATGCAGCCAGATGTTTTTCACTGGGCAAGCTGAAAATCCTGGCTCAGAAAGGCTTCCAGAATATGTTAGGTCTTTTTGATACTCCATAAAAAGAGTTAAGATGGTATAGAAAAGATCCAGAATTTTCCAGGACTAAAATATTTTTCCCTATTTATTCCAGAGAGCTCTATGGAAAAAAAAATAGATATCTAAAACATTTTATTTTTGAAACAGTAAATTACAAACTTAGCAGTGAAATGCATTTTAGAGAAGTATCTAAAATGTGCTTTCCATAGACAGTATTTCAGATGATGATACTTTATTTCAGAACTTATCAGTATGGAGTTACAACTCCTATGTATCATCAGCAAAATGTACTGTTACTCCTTAATACGATTCTATTTTAATATAATTTTAATATTAAAATATTCTATTTTAATATAATGAACGCTTGTAGGAATACCATGTGTATTTTTTTAAATGTCTTTATAATGTCTTTTTCCTATATTTTATGAAATTAGGTCTTCAGTTAAATTCTGTTTCAGAACCCTACAGATACTCTTTCTTTTTTTTCATTTATGATTTAGAAAATTGATGGTTTCTGTTTTCAAAATTTTTATTTTAGAGATAAATTGAATTTGCATATCTCAGCTTATAGTACATCTTCATCTCTAACTTTATAAATCATTAATTAGAAGTAAATAATGTACACATTTCTTTTATATACTATTTAATTCCACTTCCTTTATACTATCCAAATCACACAAACTAAGTTGTTGGTGTTTTGTTTTGTTTTGTTTTGTTTTGTTTTCAAGATATACATACCATTTATTTTCCTCACTTTGTTTAGTTTCAGTTAGCAAGTAACTATCACAGATTTTATTGCTTTACCCCCGTGCTTTTTTGTGAGTGTATTTTCCTGTCAGAAACACACTCAGATATTTTTCCATGTGCAGCTGTCAATGGACCTCTACCTCTGGAGAAATCAGAAAAGTCATGATGTTCTCCTTCATCGTCTATCTTGGTGGGCATACTTTATTTTTATACGACTGTCAGGAAATGTGGGCATAATTTAATAGGAAACATTCAGTTTAGGACTTAGACTTTCAGTTGGACCTTGGAAAGAGTTTAAGGAAACTACAGTACTTCATCAAAGTTCTTGAAGATCTTATTTCCTAAAGCATGAGGAAAAAAAATCAATGTTTTATTAAATAAGCTGTTAACCACAAAGGTTTAGATCATCCAGCACAAGTTTTTCAACAAGGGAGAGACCAAACAAGAAGTTGCAGAGGCCTTGTGCTGTGCATCCCGAGGAGGGTCTGGGCAGGCTCCCACCAGCATGACTCAGGTTTTGGTGCCAGCGGTGGCACGGTGGGATCCAGGGGGGCGCGGGGCTGTCCCACCACTGCTGCCCCTGCCCTGAGCACAAGCACTGCTGCATGGGAGAGGCCTGTAAGGAAAACTGAGTTTGTGCCTCTTTCCAACAAAAAAGTTGACCTCTGCGTTTCTCCAAAGTCTGTAAAGCTTGTGCTTTAAATGCTCTGTTTAACTCCAAATCAGTGCAAGCCTGTTGATTATTGAATTGGCTCTTTTATTTTATTTTATTTTATTTTATTTTATTTTATTTTATTTTATTTTATTTTATTTTATTTTATTTTATATTTTATATTTTATATTTTATATTATTTTATTTTATATTTTATATTTTATATTTTATATTTTATATTTTATATTTTATATTTTATATTTTATATTTATTTTATTTTGTTTTACTTTATTTAGTTATTTATTTTCAGGCAGGACAGAAGATAATTTCATGCATTTCTAAGGGGTTGCAACTCCTGGAGACAGATCTACTCTCTTTCCTGCATGGATTTGTTGCATACCCACTGTGAAGGACATGGGTGAAGATTTCTATTTCTTTTTTCATTTGTCTTCTGTTGTTTTTCATAGTCTTATCTCTGGGTTTGGAAGTTCTCCAAGACTGAAACTGCTAATTCACAATTTTTGTTGCACGTTATTGGATTTGCAGTTTTGGCAGTTCTCAAGAATCAATCTTCAATCAGCAGCTTAGATGTTTTTCCAAATGCCTATATGCAGACTTTTAAAAATATTATATATTTATATAACGCGTGTTATGTATCAAATATAAAGACATACAGATCAGTTTTTGCAGGATTCTTCTGAGGTACCTTGCTGAGGTCCCTGACCAATCTGACAGATCCACCTGGTCTTCAGTGTGTCCTACCCTCTGCCACTGTTCTCTGTTTCATTGTGCCTTATTGGGACCCTTTTAAACTTTGTCCATTAAATGGAAACTTGGCAGATCACCCACCAGCCTTGTGCTAGACAGAGGCAGCTCTGAATAATCTACCTAAAGCAAGGGAACATCTTCCCTGTGATTCACAGATGACAGCATAGCAAATATGGCATCTTGCTACTTAGACAATATGCTGCTAGAGGATTAAGAAAGGTTGAAGTAACCACACATTTATTTGACTTATCTTCCATTATTCAGAGGGGTTCTCCTAGCTTTATGTGTCTCAGAATCCTTTACTCTCCACAGCCTCTCTTGGCAGTCCCCTGCCTCCCCAGCTGCTTGTAGCATGGTGTGTGCCGACACTTCTTTTTGCAGTTTGTTTGTTCTTTCATCTATACCTTCCCCTAAAGGGCTGCCCTTGCAGACCTTCCATCTACTGTTCCCATCCCGCACGGCCCCTGGGAGCTGGCGGTAGCACGGTACAGCACGGCATCTCACTGCTTTCTCTGCCTTAAGTTCAGACTGATGCTCTTGTCAACGTGCCTGTGACAACAAGCCAGTTCTGAGACTAAGTTTTTCTTCCTTCCGTTCATGTCAGTAGAATTACAACAAAGAGTGAGTAAGCATGCCCTGTTCCTTGTCTCCACACCACCCATGATTTTATTGACCCTGGATGTCTCTTTTCCACACAAGGAGCCCTGCTGGTTTAACTTTTCCCCATTCAGAAGGTGTTCCAACCTTTGGACCATTCCTCTTGCCTTTCTCCTACACCTGTACCATTTCTACCACGCTTTTTGAAATGATGGGACCCGAACTGTCCCCAGTGAGACATGGTAAATACACACCATCTACACAGAGCCACCATTTAATTTCTGGTTTGTTTTTACTCCTTTTCTAGTACCTTGACAATGCCATGTGTCTTTCTGACCATCGTTAACAGTGAACTGAGAGCTTTCCATGTAGACCTATCAACAGTGACTCCTAGCTCTCTTTTCTAAACGGTAATAGCCAATTTAAAATCCATTAAATTATATATGTCTAGTTAAGGTTGTTTCCCTCCATGTTCATTGCTTTATATTTATTGACATTGAATTTTGCCTGCTATTTTACTGCCTACATACTCAGAGTGGGTTCATCAGGCTAAATGGAGATGAATGGCATCTGAGCCAGTAACTTCGTGCTCTCTTTGTAGTCAGTGAGAGACAGAGACATTTCTAGGGTTGTGATTCCTCAAATTCTAATATATAACTATCTATCTAACAGATCAGAGGAGTCAAGCCTTAAAAGTGCCTGTTTCTCTCCACTGAGTACGAAAGGAGCCTCAGGTGATTCTCAGTTTCTCTAACAGCTATGTTGTAGATGTCCATGGTTAGGTAAGATCAATCCTCTCTGTTATATTGTGAGCTGTTTCTGTGACACTCGGCAGTCAGCTTTAGTTTATATTGCCCTAAACTATTTTGTATCATCAACAAACTCTGCTTTGCTGCTATTCACTTTTCTCAGGTGATTTACTGGTAAATGGAGCACACAGCTTTGTAGATGCTGGTGGGACTCCCCTGGAAATCTCCCTGTATTTTCTCTTTTTATGACCCTGTATTTCTACCCTTTCTTTTTGACTCACTATGAGATCTTTATTTATTCATCCTCTTGGGATGGGCCTTGTCAAAACCTTTTTGGAAGCACAAGTATGCTGTATCACCAGCACCACCACAACCTGTGCTCTCACTGACTCCTTCAAAGGAGCTCAATGGATTTATGAGGTAAGATTTTCTCCCCACAGAAGCCATAGTATTTTTTTCTTTAGTTCTTTAGTTTTTTTTTTTCTTTTCTATCTTTTAGTTCTAGTCTTCACCATAAATTTCCCAGGCTAGTGTTCCCAGGTTGCAGTTACAGGTCTGTAGATTTCTGGACCTTTTCTGATTTTCCTCTCCAAAGCGGGGATCACTTTTGCCTCCTTTTATTCCCTCTTAAGTGGTAGCTTGTGCACTGCAGTTAGCAGGTCTTTTACAACCCTGGGGAAATACAGTATGGTCCTGCTGATTCATTACTACTTATTTTATTGGTCTGTCCTAAATCTTCCTCTACTAAATTTGAGTCACTCCTATTTTTTTTCTCACCAGGAAAGCCCACGCTATGGGAATCTCCCCGAGATGCTCTTTAGTGGTTAGAGTCCACTTAGCTTTTCTCTTTCTGAAAACCCCACGGGCCTTATCGATCAGCCGGCAAGCGGCGGGCTTCCAGCAGCTTTGGGAAAGGTTTGACGACTTCTTTTGATTCCTTCAGCCAGCTGCCTCTCAAAATGTTTTTCTGACCTGTCTCCTCACGGTTTTACTTTTTTCTTACCAGAACTTACTCTCTGCAGGTCTCCCAGTGATTTATCCTGTATGTTGTTTATATCGATCAAATATTTATCTTTCTTTTTGTGTCATAAAAGAACAATATTCAGTTCACAGTGGATTAGAGTAAGTGAACCCATGACCTAGGTTCAGCACACAGAAAGAGAATAATTTCCATGAGTCTGAAATGGTTGAATATAGGCAGTAGTACAGGTATTTGTGCTCTGGCAGCCTTGCTTTCTATGTCATTTTTAGACGGTTCTCTGCTCTGTTACAAAAAATAAAAAATAAAATAAAATAAAAAAACACCTTCCATTTTTAAATTAATTGAGTTAATACTGTTCTCTCAAGAGAGGAACTTCCTCAGAGGAAGGTCAATAACATAATTAGCAAAACATAATTAAGAAAGTGCTGCTGAAGAATCAAGTTACTGGCCAGATGCTTCCCTCAGTACCACTGGTGGGACTGGGGGGGCTATGGGTGAGGTGGGTGCGCTGTTAACCCCAAAAGCCAAAATCTGCCTCTAGTGGGCACAATGCTGGGGGGTGAGAGGAAGGGTTTGTCCATCCATTTGGTATGTGGAAAAGAGAGAATTTGGCCAAAAAAAAGCTCTCAGGGTTGAATTACTCACATTTGAAATTCAGCACATCCTACATTTGTTTTTTTAAGCATTTGATCTTTTGCAACTTTGCGTGACAAGTGTGCACAAAAGGCATAATTTATGTTCTTTGCTTCAAAAGTTAATTTTTCATTATATATTCATTTGTAATATTCAATGTTTTCAATTTGTACTTTGATATTTATTGGCAGATACGAGCCTGTCTGAAGCCTGAAATAACATATAGCCTACTAATTCAGTGTACACTCTCAATTATTAATATTATTATTTTTTAATCTTAATGAAGGCTCTTATCTCTGGGAGGTTTTTATAGAGGAAATCACAGCTAATTTGGAATAATAGCCATTTTTGAAAGTTTAGATCTCTGTCTGTGACAGTTCATAAGGAGAAAAATCAACAGTTATCAAGTGAATTATTGGTGAAGATTTGTTGTCTTTGCTCTATTAAGTACCGCAGGAACAAAAGAATTGCCATATTTTATCAGACCACTAGACTAATGAGTCCATTACCATTTCATGCACAGTGGCTGGTACACCATATGTTTCAAAGAAAGGTTCTACAAAACCTGTGAAAAATATTATGTAGTAACCCACTCACAGGAGCAGTTCTTAACTTCAGGCAGCTGATGCCTGATTTATATCCTCAATCACAGCACCGAAAACACCAAGTGGTTTCACGTCTTCTCCAAGAATGACCTTTGAGTACCTAACAGACTGCAGACCAGCATCTGGGTTCCACCTGCACATTGTGTTTTTAGTTTTGGTCTTGTTTTTTAAAGAAGAGCTAATGGCATTTCAGGTATTTACTTGGTAGCTTAGAAAAAGGACATTTGTATTTATCTCTGTAACAAGTACTGGAAAGGCAGTGAAAAGGGAATTTTCCCACACTGTTCTGTAGGGGCAGTTTAGCTGTGGCATTAACAGAGGGAATGAAGTCCATTTTACCTCTTCATTTTGCCTTCTCAGATTTCAGCCCTTATTCCACGAGCACAATAGTGTTTAATAACACAACTACCTTCTTGCTGTTACTAACTAGATTAAGACCAACAAGTAATTTTATGGACAGGAATGTCATCTGCTATTGCTAAGTGCTATTATCTTTCAGCCACTACCATCAAAATTGTTTCCATTAACAAGTTAAAGTCTTCAGGGATTTTTAATTGCCTGTGGCCCTTTTCCCTCACATGATTCAGTTTTCACTTGGGTATTTAATACCAGTATGACTGTAAACTCTAATAATTTGGTCTTGCAGAACACATCTTTAAGTGTTTGAAAGCTCTAAGCAAGGTTTTCCTGATGTTCACTAACATGTGATTCCAGATTTTATTTAGTGGCCCATGGTTATTTCTGTAAATACATTTTTGGGCATGGATTAAATTCATTTGGCAACACTACTTAAGCATGGATGACTGATGGACCATTACAAGTCTTTGGCTATGGAGAAGGTTAATCAGACAAATGTTCTCATTAACCTGAATCTGATTCTCCTCTGCATTATTGAAAGCCAGATCATTTTCACTATGAAATTAAGGAATAAGTTATCCTATTATGAAAAATGTTTATATATATGTTAAGTGTGTGTGTGGAGTTTCTATGAGAGCTTTACAAAATAAATAATCCATTGCGCAAAAGCATTTTATATTGCTCTGCAAACAGAAAAATACACTACATGTAAATGAACAGAATACTGTTCATTCCCAGTACACAAATACATGAAAATGCTTTTCAGAAGCTTCTTTTGTTAGTTGATGGCCTTGATGGCTCTTCTCATTTTCTATAATTTTTCTGTTTTCCGAGTTCTTGTATTGTTTATCTTTTCCCCTTTTTATTTTTTTTCCTGTCCATTTAAAAAAAATCAATATTTTATGTTGATGTTTCATTTTCCTTGGGCAGTTTCCTTGTTTAAAATAAATGATTTTCCATTCCTTTGGGTGGTGGTCTTCATATTTTCTCTTGCCTCTACCCAGTCTTTCACCAAACCTTAGTAATCTCATAGGTGGTACCCTCTTGTCTCCTAATAATCTGTTTATGTTTTTAGAACAGATCTGCTCATTGTAGGCTGTGTCTCTCAAACCACCAGGTAAAATACTATTCATTTATTTTATTTGGCAAACACATTATGTCAATATTCCATAGTGAGTACTATGTAGGTAGCAGGCCAACTCATTTCTTAAGTCACTCAAAAATGACACAGTTATTCATATAACTTTGAATTATTCATTACAGTGGACTACATGCATGCCTCCATTGACATGTATGGGAGAGATCAAGATTAAATGAGTCCAGGGTATTCTCTTTATTTGCAATCACTGGACTTTCCTGTAAGATTCATGTTGTAGAGAGAGATGGAAAAAGTAGTAACAAATTATCTGGAGAAACTGTGAGAGCACCACCCAGTTATAGTCTGTTGGCCACAACAAGATCTAAGTTAAACTTGCCTTGAGAGGGGAAGAGAGTGGAGACAAGGCTCTCACAGACCCAGGTGATGCCCTCATGGCTCCTGAGAAGGAAGGAAAGCAAAAAGGTAGAATCAGCAGCCTCCTGGGGCTGGGAAGAGGCTTTCATCCCCAGCCCCTCAGTGCCAGCTAGGTGAGAGGGTTTCCCATTCCTTCCGGTGGCTTTCCTACATCCCATCCAGAGGCATGTGGGTGTCTCCATGTATTCAATGGGGAGCCCAGATACATACCCAGGGCTGGGTATTTCAGCAGGCGCCAAGATCTTGGGTTCATCCTGTGTAACAGTCAGCCAGAAACTGTTCTCTGGAGTTCTCCACTGACTTCAGAGCAGTGTAGCAAGATTACATTCCTGGCTCAGGTTCTCAAAGTTAGTGGGATGGAGCTGGCTACAAGTGCTAAAAGTTCAGAATTGCAACACTCAGTGTTGCAACATCTAAAGCCTTTTGTGGCCTGATCTGCTGGGGAAATTCTGGTTAGGTAAACGCAGTGGTGTTTTACAATTGACTCTAATGGCCCTGGAAGTCATTTAAAGAATTCTGTACAAAAGCAAATGCTGCTACTCTAGAAGCAGGTATTAACTGGCTTTGCTCGGATAATATTGAGAGATCAAAGCCATTCCTCCTAGGTCTTGCTGTAATGAAAGATAGGTTTTAACCATTCTTTAAAAGCAGTGAATCTTTTCAATTCTCTTTCTCCTAAAAGCTCTTTCTATCAGATGTATTTCGATAGAGTTAAAACCATGTCCCTGTTTTCTTACTAAATGCTCCTATTTATACGTTAAAAAACCTGGCAGGTTTGCAGGTACTGAAAAAAAAATCTCAAGGGGACAGCATTATTGAAATGGAATGGGATTTAAAGTGAGAATTCATGAATATCCCTTTCGCTGGACATGACTGCAAACCTTGCAGAGATCTGTGGCATGCTCCTCTTCATCCCAGTCCAGCTGGGGACGCGCAGGTTGTGTCTGCACAGCCTTTGATCTCTGCCTCACTGGAGAAGGAGGGCAGAACTCAAAGCAGTGGCCATGAGCCCAGCCCAGCTCGATGGTGGGGAAGGTGAGGCTGCTCCAGCATGAACGATGCAGGTAGAGGGGGCCAGGGAAGGCTGTGCCTGTGACTGGAGAGCAGGATGTCTGCAGGGGTTCCTAAAACCTGGCCCTGTTCCATGAAACTGGACGAGTCTCAGCCTTTTGGCTTGGTTCTTGATGAAGAAACTCAAGATAGTGGAAACCTCTCTGAGCTCAGCACTAACACACATATCACTAGCCATCTGCTTTGCCTTTTGCTGGTTACTTCGCTATTAATGTTGACTCTGCAGGCGTCTTCAGAATGCAAATCACTCCATTGCACCATGTAACCCTAACACAAAAACAGTTACAGTCACTGCCAAGTTGAAAACATCTGCCTGAGGGAAGACCTTGCAGGCCCAGGGTATGAAAGTATAGCTGTGAGATAGACCAGCAAGGAGTTATTCCAACACACCCTGGCTACATAGCTTGGTTCAGTTCACTTCACCTGATTGTGCCTCCGTCCTACTCTTTTTGCACAGTGCCCTTAAACTGGTGGATGAAAGGGGTCCCTGGAGCTGAGAAGAAGTGGGAACAGCCACTGTCAGCTGTCCTGGGTTCAGACTGAGCAGAGCAAGGACTATGGGGTGGTAGGAAAGATGGCACCACCCAAGATACTGGTCTAAATTTGTCTCTCTGGTTGAAAGTCACTAAGGCCCAAGAACATACACAAAGATTGTTATACTTAATGGGAGGTTGGCTGTATTGCACTGGGGTTCCTTTATATTACTGAGTAGCTGGACAAAGCAGAGCCTTGCCACACCAAGGTACGTCAGCTAAAAGCCTGGAAATACTTCTGTTAGAGATGGAGGGACCACAGCTGCTTGATTCAGAAAGCAGATGAAAAAGTAAATGTATGAATAGAGTCTATATGGGTTGGAAGAGGCACAAATTAATAAATGTTACAGAAAATCAAGGTCTCTTATTTATTCTTCCACATAATGCCAAAGCGAGACAATATTAAATGGAAGTGAAAAGCAGCACATCCTGAGTAGTGCATTATTAATTTATGGTATTGATTAATGCATCAAAATGAAGGATTTAGTAAAAGTAAAAGCAAGGAAATGTGTTTGTATGGAGAATGAGAGGATCTAAACTGTTTTAGACAACACTGTGTGACACAAGCCATGGGAATAAAAGGCATGCCCCTAATTAATTTGTAGTAGGTTTCTTGTCCCTTCATTTCGGCAGTGATCTGAACAAGAGCCTGAGATGGCCAGATCATTTCTCTGGTCAGGTGTTGCAATTCTGTAAGGACAGGTTTAGGCATGATTTTGCTAAAATGCTCGGTCCAGCTCATGTGTATCCACATTTCCAGCTAAAATATATTTGACAAAACTTCAGCTGCATGCAGTATGGACAACCTGTTGTCAGTAACTACTGTTTTTCACAGCCTGAGCAATACTAAGGAAACTGAACTTGGCTGGAAACTGAACTGAAGAGGAGTACATTCATTCCTGAGGTGACTCCACTGACCTCGCTAGAGCTGCTCCAGAGTTCAGCGTAGCCTTGACCTGTTTTTCTACAGTTCGCAAGTTGTGCGGCTGGAGAACTGCTTCTGCTGTTCCATCCATCTTTGTTCAAAGTAATAACAAGAGAATTAAAAAGGGTTCAGGGAAGGGTGACAAACATGACTGGAGCAGAGGAAAGCTCTCATATCAAGGGAGATTGATAAGGTTGGAGTTGTTTCCCTTAGGAATGAGACAAATAAAAATGAGACATAGAAAAAGAGACAAAATAATAAATAGTCTAGAAGGACTCATCCACACACCCCTCGTGATCTGCTAAAGGACCTTTGGAGGTCCATGGCAATCTAATCAAATTAAGGCCTTGCTACCTGCCTCTTCCCTCTGTCTGGCTGCACAGTTGGGCTCTCTGCCTTGCATCTCTTTTACCTGTTGAGGTACAACGACTGGAAAGCAGAATTAAAAGGAAGGTAGCGCAGGAGCAGCTGTTGTCCACATTTCCTACCTATGAAGACAGGGATAGTCACAGCAAGTGGAGAGTCACAGGAGGACTCCAAGCCAGAGGAAAGGGAGATGCTTAAAGCAGGAGAGTTTATTATGTCTAATGGTTTGGGATGGACAGGGTGGGATGCACTGGTACTTGCCCTGGACTCTGTTGAACTGATGTGCAGTCAAAAACCTAACATGATCATCCTGAACATCTTTTCCAACCTAGATGATTCTATAATAAAGACAAACAAACAAACAAACAAAAAAACAAGAATAGCCATCTGCTAGGATGGTGACCTGAACTGTCTGACTGCAGCTGGAACAAGTGATGCTTGGGTGCTACTTTTAGATGCTTTTTCCTTTCCTTCTTTTTTCTTTCCTCTTTTCTTTTCTTTTCCTTTCTTTTCCTTTCTTTTCTTTTCTTTTCTTTTCTTTTCTTTTCTTTTCTTTTCTTTTCTTTTCTTTTCTTTTCTTTTCTTTTCTTTTCTTTTCTTTTCTTTTCTTTTCTTTTCTTTTCTTTTCTTTTCTTTTCTTTTCTTTTCTTTTCTTTTCTTTTCTTTTCTTTTCTTTTCTTTTCTTTTCTTTTCTTTTCTTTTCTTTTTTCTTTTCTTTTCTTTTCTTTTCTTTTCTTTTCTTTTCTTTTCTTTTCTTTTCTTTTCTTTTCTTTTCTTTTCTTTTCTTTTCTTTTCTTTTCTTTTCTTTTCTTTTCTTTTCTTTTCTTTTCTTTTCTTTTCTTTTCTTTTCTTTTCTTTTCTTTTCTTCTCTTTTCTTTTCTTCTCTTTTCTTTTCTTCTCTTTTCTTTTCTTCTCTTTTCTTTTCTTCTCTTTTCTTTTCTTCTCTTTTCTTTTCTTCTCTTTTCTTTTCTTCTCTTTTCTTTTCTTCTCTTTTCTTTTCTTTTCTTTTCTTTTCTTTTCTTTTCTTTTCTTTTCTTTTCTTTTCTTTTCTTTTCTTTTCTTTTCTTTTCTTTTCTTTTCTTTTCTTTTCTTTTCTTTTCTTTTCTTTTCTTTTCTTTTCTTTTCTTTCTTTTCTTTTCTTCTCTTTTCTTTTCTTCTCTTTTCTTTTCTTCTCTTTTCTTTTCTTCTCTTTTCTTTTCTTCTCTTTTCTTTTCTTCTCTTTTCTTTTCTTCTCTTTTCTTTTCTTCTCTTTTCTTTTCTTCTCTTTTCTTTTCTTCTCTTTTCTTTTCTTCTCTTTTCTTTTCTTCTCTTTTCTTTTCTTCTTTTCTTTTCTTTTCTTTTCTTTTCTTTTCTTTTCTTTTCTTTTCTTTTCTTTTCTTTTCTTTTCTTTTCTTTTCTTTTCTTTTCTTTTCTTTTCTTTTCTTTTCTTTTCTTTTCTTTTCTTTTCTTTTCTTTTCTTTTCTTTTCTTTCTTTCTTTTCTTTTCTTTTCTTTTCTTTTCTTTTCTTTTCTTTTCTTTTCTTTTCTTTTCTTTTCTTTTCTTTTCTTTTCTTTTCTTTCTTTTCTTTTCTTTTCTTTTCTTTTCTTTTCTTTTCTTTTCTTTTCTTTTCTTTTCTTTTCTTTTCTTTTCTTTTCTTCTCTTCCCTTCCTTCCTCCTTCCCTTTCCCTTCCCTTCCCTTCCCTTCCCTTCCCTTCCCTTCCCTTCCCTTCCCTTCCCTTCCCTTCCCTTCCCTTCCCTTCCCTTCCCTTCCCTTCCCTTCCTTCCTTCCCTTCCCTTCCCTTCCCTTCCCTTCCCTTCCCTTCCCTTCCCTTCCCTTCCCTTCCCTTCCCTTCCCTTCCCTTCCCTTCCCTCCCCTCCCCTCCCCTCCCCTCCCCTCCCCTCCCCTCCCCTCCCCTCCCCTCCCCTCCCCTCCCCTCCCCTCCCCTCCCCTCCCCTCCCCTCCCCTCCCCTCCCCTCCCTCTTCCTCTTCCTCTTCCTCTTCCTCTTCCTCTTCCTCTTCCTCTTCCTCTTCCTCTTCCTCTTCCTCTTCCTCTTCCTCTTCCTCTTCCTCTTCCTCTTCCTCTTCCTCTTCCTCTTCCTCTTCCTCTTCCTCCTCTTTTCTTCTCTTTTCCTTTTCTTCTCTTTTCCTTTCATTTCTTCTCTTTTCCTTTCTTTTCCTTTCTTTTCTTATCCTTTCTTTTCCTTTCCTTTCATTTCTTTTTTCTTCCTGAAGGGTTCACTTCCCTTTATTGCTTCTCACTTACCAGGAGTGTGTGCAGCAACATGCCGGAGGCTGGGGCGCCACACGGGAACTGCCTTGCTGCTCCTGTGGGACAGACTGTGCTGTGGGCAGGAAGGGGAAAGCACAAGGAGAAAGGGCTAATGTGCACCCCTGGGAAAGGCCAGGCTTGAGTATCCAGGCTTCAGCCACACCAGGGAGTCAGTTGTGTGAGTCGAGCCCTTATCGTGCATCATCTGAGCCACAATAATCAGCCCAGCGTGTGTACGCACCCAGTGGTCACCGTGAAAAACAATAGCTTGCGAGGTGGTGAAAGTGGGTCAGAGTGAACATGTGTTATAACACATTTGCAGAGGACTAGCAACACACCTGCATTATCTGTGACCGTAGTTCAGTCAGTATTTGATAACTTTGTGGGTGATGATGAGATATCATGAGACTGCATCCTAAAAGCATGTCGCCTCCTGCCCCTGTGTTTCATAGGAAACAACCATCCGAACACTCTCTGAGGACTCAAAACAAGTTACCTGACTGGTAGATTGCAGTGCCATACTTTTTCAGTAAATTCAATTTCATGTCAGTGTACTCCCTTCTATGAATTTTTCATTTTTTGCCGCTCAGTTTCAGCAGCAGGAGGGAAGGAGAGTGCCATGTCCTTGCCTTTCTCTTCGCTGTTTGCTCACAGTGCATGGGGATCTGCAGCCTGGAAAAGCTCAGAAAGTGGCAAAAATGCTGCTCTTGGTGCCCAACAATCCCCCACAGAGATGTAGGGAGATACAGGGGCATTTGGGACATGAGAAGGGCCCAAGACAGGTGCTGGGCATTGGGACCCACTGGCAGAGGGGCTGAGTCCTGGAGATGGGCACTTGAGCTGGGGGTCTGCATACGTGGGGCTTTTCTTTTTAACTCCTCTTTCTTCCTTGAAGTCTTGAATTTCAGAAGTTTGTTCTTGCCTTAGTATGAAGGGATTTGCCCTGATAATTCCTGCTAACAGCTGCTAATGGGAATTTTATTCTTAAATCTCCCATGTTTTGAAGTACCATTTAGTTTTTAAAGAAATCTCAAACTTGTAAGCATTGACAGGAAGAAAAAACCACCAGACTAGCTTCCACACCACCTAGCTGATGTTATACAGCCTTCCCTGATTAGCTTTTTAAAATTATTTTTAGCTTAAGTGTGTAGCTGTGGAGCCCTAGCCACAGAGCTTTATGATGCTTATCACTTCAAACAAGACATCAACAACCTCCCCCAAAATAGAACAGACTGTAGGTGTGTGAGGGACTCCCTCTTTTCCTCCTGCAGAGAGTCTTTACTTTTCATATCAAAAAGCTCAGCTGCAGCCATTCCCCGGCTGCTTCCTCCTGAATCCAGCAATGGCAGAGGCCCCAAAAAAACTGGGGCACCCCCAAGTTCAAAGGGAAGCAGCTGGAACTGGATGGGACGCGCTCCACAAACACGATTCCTTTGGTTAGTTCTTAAATTCCCTTTGCTGTACTTGTTGCTGTATTATTTTAATTCTACTTTTCTTCTATTTTTCTCACCCAATTAACGTCGTTTCACTTGAAACGTTTTGTACAGCTGTTAGAGGAGATCTGGGGAGAGAGATACCCGCTGTAAAGTAGGTGTTGGGATGGTTTTATCTGATAGCCCTCTGTGACTGCTCCTCTTTGTCTTCTCAGAGGCCTTTGCATGTGCTAACCTGACTCAGTTGAGTTCATCTAAGGAATTTAGACAGTCATATATATCTCAGCTTATGGGGGGTTGGGTGCATTTCGGGATGCTTACGTGAAGATTGAGTACATAAGCGGACAAAAATAATAGTAGAATAGGAGACCGTGTAAAGGAATCACCTTTCTGACTTCCAGGCAGAAATAGCAGGTTTGTGTATTCTAGAGCACACAGAGTGAGCTCTCCGGTGAATGAGTGTAGGAATGCTTATTTAGGCCCCAAATATCAGGTTGCCAGCTTTTTCAATTTCAATATAGATGTGGAAGTGTAAGATCATTTGCACAGTCAAGTGCAAAAGTAATAGTGTCATGTAAGAGTTGTAAGATTTTTTCAGGTGAACTACTGAAATTTAGTGTTTATATCTATATATATAATACTAAAATATTAAAAATATGTATTATATTTAGAAAATTATGTACTCTGTGTTCCCTTTATGTTTTCCATCCTAACTTCCGTTTCACATCTATTGAGCTGATGACTTCCATGTTTTTATTTTCCAGAAAAAAAGTACCCTGCTTTCAGACTGAGCAAAATTGTCTTGAGTGGGCTTGAACAGGAAAAAGACAGAACTCACAGCATAATCATTTTTGTATCTTGTGAGATTTCCCCAGCTGAAAGACTCCTAAACTGCTCTTCAGCATATGGATGCAATGGTTAATCTATAAAGGTATCTGGCAAACTATATTTATAATGCCATCAGAAAACTGCCCTGCCTTGCTGAAACTGCAGAGGGACAGCTATGCTACCCTCCTGTGATACCAGCCAATCTCTAGAAATGTGTCTGGCCCAAACAAAAGAAAAAAATACTAGTGTAACAATATGCATTTATATTTTATTAACATTCAAAGTGGTTTGCATTTTCATGTTAATAGGGCTTTAATGATTTTGCATGGGAGAATATCCTGTTTAAAGGCAGAGTGAACAGCTGATAAGTTAAAATATAGGCAAAATAATTAAATGTAACTTGTGTAGCCTGGTATTGAAATTTATAACACAACTTGTGCTGTCTCAGCTGTGAAACGTTCTCCTCCTTATTGCATTCTGTACAGTTTAGCACTCAGCTGAAAGACGCTGCTAATAACTGTTTCCCTTCAACATGCTTGCTAACAGCATTATTTTGCAGCCCGTTTTCAGCACGCAGCGCAATTCAGAAATGGACCCTGCATTAGATTACATCACAGCTGCGAGTATCCCAGGGGGCAGAACGAGTCGCTTAAATAACTTCGCTATTGCCTCGGTGAGCACCTGTCCGTGCAGCTCCAGCACTGCCTTCTCCCAGGTTTGGGGCCTCTGCTGCCTGCAGCTTTCCTTGCTGCCCCGTGCAGGTGCCAGCAGGATCCGTGCTGCTGCTGCCAGCGCTGCATCGTTCGGGCAGGCGCTGGTGGCTGCCAGCTGGTTTGCCTCTGACGTACAGGCAGTTCTGAACTTTATTAAGGCTGGCTTTCACCGAAGCTGCAGGGACAAGGAAATGGGAGAAGTGTGCGTGTGTGCGTGCACGCTAACTTCCCCATAGCACCAGCAAAAACAAAGCACCAAGAAGCAGGAGTGCAACAGATAACTAAATGAATACAGAAAAACAAAACAAAGCAAAGCAATTCAGTTCCTGCCTTGTTCCCATTCACCCCGCCCTTTGAAAATGCCTGAAACTCTATATTGCACCTTTAAGGGAAGAGCAGAGGTATGGGACTTATGGGCTTCACTTTATGCCCAGAGCAATTGCTCTCCTGATCCATCAGACAGGTAAATTGTATTGCATTTAACCAGCACAAGCTGGATATTGGAGGAAACAGCCCATTAAATTACCATTTGCTAGTCTAAGAGAGACATTCCCAAAGAAATAGATCACAAAAGTGTGAGGAAAAAGGCAAGTCTTTTATCAACTCCCGATTTTCAGTTTGTAAGGAAGACAAAAGCGCCCGACTCCGGGTGAGTCACGAAGCTTAGAAAAGTCTCTTTAAAATCTTCTCATTCATTGCTACACAGGTGTGATGCACATGTGACATGTGCTGCATACCAGTGGTATTGTGGATGCTGTAGGAGGCTTTTTCTCAGCTGAACCTCAAAAATGTATCCTGGTAGGTGGGGTTAGACCCAAGGACATAGAATTAGACAGTTGTCCACCCCTTTATACTGGCCCTGGGCATAAAGCAGTGTTGTCCATCCTTTATTTCCACGTCTTTTTTTTTGCAAGTGTTTGAAGTCCTAGCAGAGGCTTGGTGAGGCAGTGGGGCCACTTCAAAGCTCAGTGAAGACCTCGGGCCAGGTGTGGTGTTGGGGCTGGAGCCAGGCTGGCAGCTCCGAGCTTCCTTTGCAGGGAAAGACAACCCCAGCCCTGCAGCTGCCAGCTCTGCAAGGGTCCCTTGCAGTGTTTGTGACCTCCTCATATTCCCAAATGGCCTTTGCAGAGAGAGTTTGCAGACTGGTGGCATCAGTTTTATGAGAACAGCTGCAATGGTATGATTTTGTAGTACCAAAATATGTTCAAAAGCTATTACTGAAAACGAGCTCTTGGAAACGGCTAGTTTTCCCCAGGATAGTTACTTCCAATACATCAATGCAAGAGAAACTGTGGAACGAGGACAAATCTCACAGCACTGCAGTGCTCTTTCACCACCGGAATCCACGCACGTCTGGGGAAACAGCAGCACTGAGATCAGTGGTGCGGCAGGCCATTGTAGCAGCATCGCCTTCTTCTCTGGCTGTAGGAAAAAAAGAGCTCATTTGGATTCTGTGCGGGGTGGGAACGCAACCCCAGGCTGAGTCTGCTGGATGAGCTGCACAGCTGTGAAGGCAAAGGTTATTGCACGTGAGGGTGCTGCTCCCAGGGTCCAGGGCTCTCAGTCTCCCTGGACTTTGGCAGAAATTCCATCTTCTCAGGAGAAAAGAAGGTGGTGTTTTTGTTGTTGTTTTTATTATTTTTCCATTTCTCCCATTCTGCTTTCAACAGAGTTCTACTCAAAGTTCCCCTTTCGACGAACCGGCATTTTTTTCTGAAGAAAAATACGCGTTGTTGAAAACTTCCCAGTCAGCTGGAAATTCCCAGTACCCAGGATGATTTAAAAACTTCCCAAAGAGACGGTTGTGGTAGCGGCACAGCGTGGGGTTAGAAAACCAGCCTGCAGTGGTGTCCCTCCAGGACTGGAAGATGCCTTTGGAGGCAGCGCGGTGTGGGCGCTGCAGCGCTGGAGGGCTCCCACTGCGCCGGGAGTGGGCAGCTCTGAGCTTTTCCCTGCAGCAGGAGCACACTTCTCCCTGGGGCTTGTGGAGGCACTGCGAGCACTTGTGCTTGAGCAATTAAAACCAGTCTGGTTTTACAATCAGGAAAGGAGCTTTGAGAATAAATGCAAAGCAGTGCAAGATAGTGCTTCACCTCATATTGCATACCTTGTAAGCGAAGTAATTATCTGAAGTAAGTATCCAAGTTGTTTGTTTGTTTGCTTGCTTTTTAAGGCAATATGCTTTTTGTATTGTACTTGTGTTTATTTTTAATTTACAATCTTGAAGATTTGTTCAATCACATTTGGTATTTTTTTTTGATCCAGATCCAAACACACTCAGTCGTTTTAACTAAAAATCCTTCTAAACACTTAAGTTTATAAGCATGAGTCTCAAAAAACACCTAGTATCTATGGGACCTAGTATCTATGTAGCTCTTTTACTGGTTGATACAAAAGTGATGGATCTTTTCCCACCCTTTTATAAGTTACAAAAAAAAAAAAGTATAAAGCACGGATCAGGTTTTCCTCAAACCTCCCAGCAAAAAAATAAAAACCAAAGACACATTCTTGACAGATACAGAACACCAAAAATCAGCCTAAAAGGGAAATGAAAACAATCTTAAAATCAACTCTCTTTGACAATTAAAAGTTTCAGTCCCAGACAGTACCACCTTTAGACTACGAATGGTCTCAAATCATATGATAATGTCACTAATGGGAAAGGGTCCCATAACATCTGTATTTTTACTACTGTACTTTTTTCTTCCAGTCAAATTGCATGACAAAGCTGTTAAAAGTCAGGATTCTGGTGTTACCTGCTGTGTGTTATGGACTTCAGCACTTCAGCAGTGGTATTTCAGTACTAGGGTTTTGTAGAATTATGTTAATTTTCATACTGTGAAAATCCATAGACCAATATGAACATATACATATATTTGTTCACACATTTCTATGGGAGATAATATCTTACCTATTCAGACTCTTTTCATTCTTATTTTTCATAAACTGAGTAATTTAAATGGAATCTGTTCATGTAAAATATATGTATTGGTATTTCCATGCACAAATCCTCTCAGAAAGTTTCTTGGCTAAAGTACAGAATTTCTGGTCCAACCTGGGAGGAAAGATGAAGAGGAGGAAAAAAAGGAGCAAGGAGGAATATCCCTCCTCTTCCTCCTGTAGTGGGTGAACATCCACTACCCATCTTGAGATGATGACGATCTTGACTCAAACCAGACATTCCTGTCATCAAACTTGTCAGGAGTGCACCCAAATACTGGATGTTAGCTGGGAAGGACTATGAATTTCTTCTAGTGATATTATCCTATACTGTCATTTGAGAGAATTATGCGTTGGCATTGGGACCTCACTCTGCTTTCCCTGAGTCCCAGGTGATAATGCTTTCCTTCAGCTTTTTCCAGGCTTTTATATCTGTTCATGGGAACATTCCCAAGGTCTTGTGTTTGTCTGATTGTAGAATATAAAACATTTTGGACTCTTAAAAACTCTCTGGGGAGGCAAAATATTTCCCATCCAGACCTAACACTTATTTATTTATTTACTTTTACTTTTGTTTTAAAGGTAGCTAAGAGATTGATTATTCAATCCTGAAAGTTGTATTTTCATGGAGTAATTGACGTACAAATGTTAGCAGATTAAACAAACGGGTCTTGCTATATTGGAAAGTGCCGCAGATAGCAGGCCTGTAAATAGACTGGAAAGGAAAAAAGATGATGGGAAATACCTGCCATGAAATTAAATGTGTTTAAGTGCTTAAATAGGAGGAACTGATTTATGTAAAACCAAGAATGCTTTTTAGTCTTCCAGAGTAGTTTGGAGATCCAGTCCTCAAGTGGAAGAAGACCTAGAGGGCAGCTCTAATGTGTCAGTAAGCAAAGCACAAGGACCAGTGATTAAGAAGGTAATATCTGTTTTACAAATATATAGAGACAGCTTTATGTCTGCAATGTATTCATCATGCAGCAGTACAGCACTCATACAGCAGCACTTTGGCCCCCTGTCATGAAGAATATTCAAGCTTTTACTGTTATTGCTGTACGTTGTGTGTCCTGCTTTGTGTTACTGCACACTCAAAATATCTTCTGGACTTGTAATTGGTATGTGCTGGGGCATTTCTTTACACTTAAATAAGCACAGGCCAGATTTTCAAGGGGTGTCAATATGTCTGGTTGGCTGCATACAAGTCTGTGGGACCAAACTACTTTATACCAGCTAAAGATCTGGTCTTGCGTGTTTAAAAATAGATTAATGAAGAAAGGACCCATCTACGTACTGAGAGGTTTCATGACCTACTTCTGCAGATCTCCTTCTTGTTCAGGAAGGCTCTGCTGGGTTTCTGCTTCTTAATCTCCTTGGTCTCCCCCAGGTTGCTCACAAAAGCAAAATCCACCAGAGAGAGAGACAGCTGTTTCTGCATATATTAATAATATGCAGCTCTATAAATGATTAATAAAATATACCACCGCCTTTGAGTTATGGTGTAGTAATTCACACTTAGCTGTTTTGTTGGCTCTCAGCCTTCATCCTGGCGTTGCATTATGCGCCCAGGATGAATGATTACACTGGAATTCAGATTGTTGTTTCTAGTTCCTTAATTTTAGCACCGCACATATTGGACTGGATCACAGAGCTGATTATGGCATGCCAGAGACTTTGCACACTGCATGGATGGACAAAATCAAAATGATTGATTTTTCAAATTGGTCAGTGTGGCACTGCTCTGGAAATGCTGTTGGCCATGCACTGAAAGAGCTTAGTCTTTTGGCATGCTAGCCATCTAGAGCTGGTCCAAAGAGGTGTTTAAACATATTAAAAAACACATGTGGACATTTTGGAGGACCCTATGAAGTGCCTAGTGCAGAGTGAGATCCTGATGCTCCTCCTGGGACAGATGCAGCCACGTTATCTTTTTCCAGATGCTTGCTTCATCGGGAAGTCATGTCACTTTCTGCTGTGCCTCTCATTTCTTTTGGTGACATCGTGTTTGTGTGAGCTCTAGCCATGAGAAGGACAGAGCTTAAGAATTATCTAATTCCAACCCCCATGCCATGGGCAGGGACACCTCCCACCAGACCAGGTTGCCCAAAGCCCCATCAAGCCTGGCCTTCCAGGGATGGGGCATCCACAGCTTCTCTGGGCAACCTGTGCCAGTGCCTCACCACTCTCTGAGTAAAGAATTTCTTCCAAATATCTAATCTAAATCTAGCCTCTTTTAATTTGAAGCCATTACTGCTTGTCTTATCTCTACACTTCCTGACAAAGAGTCCCTCCCCACCTTTCCTGTAGGCCCCCTTTAGGTATTGGAAGGCTGCTATAAGGTCTCCCTGGAGCTTTCTCTTTTCCAGGCTGAACAAATCCAACTCCCTCAGCCTGTCTTTGCAGGAGAGGTGCTCCATCTCCTTGATAATCTTTGTGGCCCTCCTCTGGACTTGTTTTAATACTTTCATGTCCTTCTTGTGCTGGGGGCCCAAAAACTGAACATGCTACTTCAGGTTCTATCCAGTACTTTCACGTAAGATGAGATTTTGTTAAAGAAGGAAAAGGAAAAGAAAGAAAAGAAAAGAAAAGAAAAGAAAAGAAAAGAAAAGAAAAGAAAAGAAAAGAAAAGAAAAGAAAAGAAAAGAAAAGAAAAGAAAAGAAAAGAAAAGAAAAGAAAAGAAAAGAAAAGAAAAGAAAAGAAAAGAAAAGAAAAGAAAAGAAAAGAAAAGAAAAGAAAAGAAAAGAAAAGAAAAGAAAAGAAAAGAAAAGAAAAGAAAAGAAAAGAAAAGAAAAGAAAAGAAAAGAAAAGAAAAGAAAAGAAAAGAAAAGAAAAGAAAAGAAAAGAAAAGAAAAGAAAAGAAAAGAAAAGAAAAGAAAAGAAAAGAAAAGAAAAGAGAAAAGAAAAGAAAAGAAAAGAAAAGAAAAGAAAAGAAAAGAAAAGAAAAGAAAAGAAAAGAAAAGAAAAGAAAAGAAAAGAAAAGAAAAGAAAAGAAAAGAAAAGAAAAGAAAAGAAAAGAAAAGAAAAGAAAAGAAAAGAAAAGAAAAGAAAAGAAAAGAAAAGAAAAGAAAAGAAAAAAAAAGAAAAGAAAAGAAAAGAAAAGAAAAGAAAAGAAAGAAAAGAAAAGAAAAGAAAAGAAAAGAAAGAAAGAAAAGAAAAGAAAAGAAAAGAAAAGAAAAGAAAGAAAAGAAAAGAAAAGAAAAGAAAAGAAAAGAAAAGAAAAGAAAAGAAAAGAAAAGAAAAAGAAAAGAAAGAAAAGAAAAGAAAAGAAAAGAAAAGAAAAGAAAAGAAAAGAAAGAAAAGAAAAGAAAAGAAAAGAAAAGAAAAGAAAAGAAAAGAAAAGAAAAGAAAAGAAAAGAAAAGAAAAGAAAAGAAAGAAAAGAAAAGAAAAGAAAAGAAAAGAAAAGAAAAGAAAAGAAAAAGAAAAGAAAGAAAAGAAAAGAGAAAAAGAAAAGAAAAGAAAAGAAAAGAAAAGAAAAGAAAAGAAAAGAAAAGAAAAGAAAAGAAAAGAAAAGAAAAGAAAAGAAAAGAAAAGAAAAGAAAAGAGAAAAGAGAAAAGAGAAAGGAAGGAAGGAAGGAAGGAAGGAAGGAGGGAAAGAAGGAAGGAAGGAAGGAAGGAAGGAAGGAAGGAAGGAAGGAAGGAGGGAAAGAAGGAAGGAAGGAAGGAAGGAAGGAAGGAAGGAAGGAAGGAAGGAAGGAAGGAAGGAAGGAAGGAAGGAAGGAAGGAAGGAAGGAAGGAAGGAAGGAAGGAAGGAAGGAAGGAGGGAAAGAAGGAAGGAAGGAAGGAAGGAAGGAAGGAAGGAAGGAAGGAAGGAAGGAAGGAAAAAAGGTGGGAAAAAAAAAGAGAAGCTGGCCACTCAGTAAATTAAATTGCTTGTGTGATTGGCAGAGAACTGAAGCAGAAATACAAACTTGCATGGTCACCTACAGACAACAGAGCCTGTGCCTGTTTACCTCCAGGTGATTCACCACATACTGATGTCAATCAAAACGGATCAGGTGGATCACACCTGAAAAGTGCCCAGTCGTCTCTGTTAATTACACAGGAACCCCAGGGTAGCTTTCTCAGATATTGATGTCCATGCTCCAGACCTCTAAAACACGGGCAGATGAGGCACAGCCTTTCAGACCCTGATTTTCCTGCTCTCTAACACATGGTGTTGAGGGGACAGTACACGGGATACGTTTTATGTGCTCTGTCTTTCAGGTAAGTGAAAGGCCCGGAGTCATCACTAACTTCCTGTTCACCAACAAACATGCGGTGTTAAATGCTGTCGTTAAAAAGTGACTCTGCCGTGTTGATGTGCCGCTCATAGGTGAATAAAACCCCTACAGAAACCTTGTCCTTGATGCAAATGCGAGGTGGAGAGTCTGGTTGGGCTGGCTCTGATGGAAGGGTACACTCCCTGGTGTTCAGGTCTGCGATTGCTGCGAGAAGCCAGGCCTTGCTCTTCTTCGGAGGAGAAAATGGGGCCTCAGGAAAGGGTCTGGTGACTTTGTGCTGGTTTCTGAAAGCCGGAGTGAAACAAACCTTTCAGGGGAAACAATGCTAATAGAGTCATCGCTTTGGCACATGAGCCCTGCTGGAAAGAAAGTCTGCTAATCCCCTCTATAGTCTCTCTATTTATACCCTTAGGCAGCACGCAAACTGGCCAAGTACAAGAACAAAAGCTGACTAGAAATATCTCCTGTGACTGTTGTTCTCATGAGCTATTATCCCCTTTATTAAGGATCAGGCTAAGAACAACCTCTGTTAAGGACAATGTTCTGCAAAGCAATGTGATTATCATGCTGATTTAGGTGAAACTTGGCCCTGTGGCTTGCCTCTCCTCCTGCCCCGTTAGGCCCCGGGCCATGCCGTCTGGGCTTGCTCAGGGGCCAGCGTGGCTCCTGCTTACCGGGCGATGAGCTTCGGCCTGGAAGTCATCTTGGCCATTATTTTAAGACATTCAGAAGTATACATTTTACAATAAAAAGGAAAAAAAAATATATCTTACACTAGGTATTTAAGTGTCACCTTAGAGACAAGGCCATGTAGAGAAGGGCAAGGCCCAGGACTGTTCTTCAGATCACTGGTGTCCTGTGGTGTTTCTTTATTTATGAGCATTTGAAAAATAAATATAATTGATATTTCATTTTTATATTTAATATATCTGCAAATCATTAATAGTTGTGATGATCTTCCCTATTTAGAAGGGTTGAGTGCAGTTTTTATGTCATGAAAATAAAAATCCACTCCAATGTCCTGCTTCACCATGGCTGAATAGAGGTGTGCCTTCCTGACCTGGAACAGCCCTGGTTCCTTTGTGTCAATCAAATCCAAAAAGGAAAAGAAACCGAAGGTGGCCTTTCTAATCTTTCAGAACAAAACCAAACCAACCAACCAACCAAAATATTTCCAGAGACTTTTGGAGAGTTTCTGTGCATCATGGAAGTGCCCCATCAGTTAGGAAGATGCTTTGGAAACGTAGAGTGCAAACATCTCCAGTGGTTTAGCTGAAGCAAAAGGGGTGTGGGGGGTGGTTCATCATACTTGGTTGTGCAGAGCATGAGAACTCCTCTTGAGAAAGCTGCATCGAGAATAGATGGGATGTACTTTAGGCTCCTGCAGTTAGAATTGTTGAAAAGATTTGATTAGATTTATCTTACCTGGAACAGTTTTACAAACTGACCAAATGTAATGTTTTCATTTACATATTAGAAGTGTGACAGGGGATAAATAATGAGGTAACCTGGATTTAAGGTTTCTGTCAGCTGAATGATGGAGATTCTTGGGAAATGCTTTTTCAGACTACGTGGTTGCAACTTTCTAATCCTTCCAATAATGTACAATCAAAAAGTTTATCTGTATGATACCATGACCTTTCAAGTTGCAATCCCACTGATGTGGAGGTGCAGTATTCTTACAAGTTTGCTGCTGTTGTAGGATGTCAGGCTTGAGAGATGCCACCAGAGTGGGGCAGCGAAGAACTTCCATGATGTTACTGTGAGCATTAGCTACAAAGTACGAGTACAGTCAGTCCTCTTTGCAAGACCAAGTGAAAACCAGAAGCAATAGAGAAAGCAGAGGTTTTAGTATTTTTTCCTAGTTGTCTCATTCAGGGATTTAGAAGTGGGTGAAGCAGGTGGTTCATGAGGTGTGCTCATGTGCACAAATCATGTAGTCCTGAGGCTGGTGGAGGAAAAAGCAATCCACCTTAAAGCTGAGGCACACTTGTATCTCCTTTCTGGATGAAGAAGTTGGAAGTTGGAAAGCCTGTTGTACCTCATGTTGAATTTTGTCTCTTTGGGTCTGCCTGTCTGATATACAACTTGTCTGTTGCTCATTAAAAGAAAAATGATCTCCTAGGAGTGCATTGTGTAGAGCATCTAACACCTGTGTACGAGCTACAGTAGCAAAGAGGGAAAGAAAAACACTATAAAACACTATTTAGTAATTTTTTCTTACCCTAAGAATTCAACTTTCATCAAAGTGGGATATCTGGACAATGGAAGTGGTCTTCCTGAGTCAGCTGTTTGCCAGTGTTGTTAGCATTTCTGCGTAAAGCCATTTCTGAGAACACGCCTCGCTCCTTAGCAAGCCCTCCAGTATCTTTCTGGAGCTTCCTCAGGGGGTTTGAATTCGGCCCCCTTCCACTTTCCTTCTGACTCTGCCTCTGCATTTTGAAGATGCATACTCACAAGTTAAGACATCACATATTGCTCACTCCTTCTCTAGCAAAGGCAGGATTTAATATTAATCTTTGTTTGCTCAACAGTAAGAGTTGTATTTAATCTAAGATCTTTTAAATTTAACACTGATAAATCGAGCGCTTCCTTAATGTATGTTCACATTCTGTCTCAGTCTGTTATATATGCATTGTACAAATGTGATGCATTGGCTTTGTAAACACACAAATAAACAAAAGGAATTAACTTCTTCCCTCTAGAGAGAAAAAAAAAAAAAAAAAAAAGCATGTGCAAACCGGGTTACTTCTCTGTGAAGTAATGGAGCTGTGAGAGCTGAGCTGCAGTTCATCCTGTGCCAGACTCAGGGAGGCTCAGCTGATCTGACTCTGCTTTACCCCTGAAAGGGAAGCTCTGACCCCCAGCTTCTGGCTGCATGCTCTCTCACACCGGCACTGATGCTATATTGCTGGCTGATTCTATAATAAGCCAGTTTGACTCACTGATCCAGAATTAGGCTGAATAGGTGAAAAATTAGGTAGTTTTCTGCTGTGTTCGTGCATTGCAACATCTTCAGAACAGGCTTGAAAAAGTCATATGTATACAGTGGACTTAATTCTGATACCTGGTTTGCAAAACTCTCCTGTTACCCACAGGATGCTGAGAGGAGCCTGCAAGAAAGACACTACCTAAAGAACAAAGGTACATTAATAATTTTAATAAGATCTTACACAGTCATTAAAAACAAAAACCCAAATCACCATCTTAGTTCAGTCCTCAAAAATGTCTGTAGCTGGCCCAATTAATTTGATGAGGTACAAAAATTAGCAAATAACTTACAAACTCGTTTAAGGCTAAAACAAGTTGTAGGAAACCATACATCATGTGCAGTTGTGAGGAAAAGTTTCATCGCTGCTCTCATGTGTGCTGTAGCTCATACTTTAACTGCCTGCTACTCTGGGCATCCTTCTCGCAGCAAGGTCCCCGTACTTGATTGAATTTGTGGTGTGGGTGATACCCCGGCGAGCTATACACACCTCCTGTGTGTCTGGGAGCGCTAAAGGCCACTGGAGAACTAGAGCAGTCATTGTCTTTGATTTAGTAGCAAAACCTGTTTTCATTACTTTGTCTCAAGTCCTGAGGACAGCCCAAATCCTCCAGCACTGAAGCTTTCAATAAGACATTGTTTGCTCTGCTGTGCTGTCACTAAGATGTCATTACTTTGGCTGCAAGATAAGAAAAGATTTGTTAATGGCGCCTCTTGGAGATGGTAACATGTTTTCCCCCCCTTATAGATCATTGGGGAAAAAATATGGGAGCAGAGTGACAAGGAAAGAAAACAGATAATTTTTTATATATATGCCTTCCAGTTAAAGCCTGAAGCTATGAAAAGCACAAATGCAGCCTTTTTTTCTTTATTATTAATTTGTAGTAGGGTGTGAAAACAGTGATATCATACACAATGTGCTTTAGCATGTGTACTTCTTAAAGAGAAGAAAATGGAGTCTCTGCAGGTAAACGCTGAGTTGCAACAGGTCTCTTTGTCGCTAATCCGGAGGCACCACACTCCAGGAGAGGCAGGCCAGTGTTTGCCTTTCCCAGATCTAAATGAGCAGTTACTAATTAACAACAGATATGGAAAGAATTTCTCTGCTGTTGCTCCGGACCCTCTGTCAGCACCAAAATGGGGGCTCCCTGGCCCTCACCCTGCAGCCTCAGCCTCACCCAAGCCTCCTGCAGGTCTCCCGTCTGACATTCGTGCCCCCGGCTGCACGACAGGCTTCTGCCGTCCCCACACGTCCTGGTCTCCCTGCTGTTTTCAGATGCAAGGTCACAGTTTGTGTTGGCAAGCCAAGAAACAACAGTGACGTATTCTGTTCAAGACCATACTTAGGACAATAGCGAAGGGCCCGATTCTGCCAATTTTTAGCTGCCGGTATAACGTCCTGTGCAGTTAAAGTTAAGAACAACCAGAGGGCATGTCTGAACTTGAAAACTCCTTTGGATTAAGGTGAAACACAAATTCAAGGCACAATGGCTCTCCCTGAATAGCGATATTCAGAAGACTAAGCCCAGGTGCCAAGACCAGCCCTGTGTGTTTGCAGTCGTGCAGACGACTCTTAAAGGCACAGCATGGCCCGTTCCCCTCTTTTTTTTTATTTTATTTTTTTTTTACAGGAAAAGTCATTACAATAATTAAGGGATAAGGAGCAGACTTATCACAGGACAAGTAACCTTAACCCCTGGCTCACCTCTTGGTGAGCTTTCAGCTCCGTAAAACCCAAGAACCTGACAAACCTCCAAAGCCAGGGACCCGTGGTGGAGTGGATGGACTTCGGGGCTTGAGCAGTGAGCCAGAGAGATTGGTCACCGCTTCCCACTCCAGCAGGGAGCAGACCACAGCAAAGATCCTGCAGTGCCCTGGTCACAGAGGCTTAAGTGTAATTGTGCTCGACCAGAGCAGCCAGACTGGTTTAGAAAATGACTGCATGAATGAGCACAATGTGGCTGTAAGAGGAGACTCCTTACTCGGGTCCAAAGAGGATCTCAGAAGAATGGGGAGGCAAGACAATAGCTGGCAGGTGCCTGTGGCTGGGAGTGCAGCTTATTTATCCGCTCACCGTGTGACCTCCACCTGGGAGCAGAGAAATGATGCAAGAGGGTTACATGGACACTAAATGAGTACCTAAAAAACATAAAATCCCTGATAGTGTGTTGTTAATGCTATCAGAGGTGGCTGTAACTTCCTTCGTCTTGCACAATTTAAGGATTTCAGTTTCTTTTTGTTTTTGTTTTCCCTTGTAAACTCTCTCTTCATATGTTAGAAGTGGATTTTTGGTGTCCTGGCTTGTGCTTGCTGAAAGAAGGAACTCAGTGAGATTTTCTGCGTGGTCTGTGTTGCGTGCTTTTTATTCCTCTTCAGCATTTAGGGGATTACTTTATCTTACATATTTACAAAGAATGATATATCTTGATACAACTGGATGGAAGACTTTTTCATTACTGGAAAAGAGCATCTTGCATTATGTGGCAGGTCAGGAGTTGTGGTCTTCATAGCTGGCAGAGCAGCCGTCAGTGTGTGCACGTATGTGTGTTCTGCAAAGAGGACAGAGGGTACGTGTTCACACATGCACTTCTGTAACCCTATAGTGCTAGGGCTGCTGGAAATAATTAGGGAATTGATTACTATGTTCTAAAAGCAAGAGAAGTGATTTAATTTCTTTGCATCATTGCTAACTGACAAAACAGCTTTAATCCCAGTGATTAGCATTGCTTTTTACAGGATAACTGTATCAGAGAATGTAATAGGCATGGCAGAGAAAAAAGAAACCCACAACTTTTAAAGGCTCTTCTTTTGATGCACTTCCAGGTTGTAAATAAAAACCACTTTTGTCAGCTTTCCTGGAAAGTTCGTTACTGTTATAAGGCTATTAAGATACATTATTTTCTTATGACCAAAATACTGCTCCAAGCCATGTGGAGGTTATTTAGGACTAACTACATACACATCTTTTCAAACAGGGAGACAGAGTGAGAAATGGAGAGCGATCTGAGGCTTGCACTCTGCTGTTCTCCTCTATTTGAGTCAAAATGAAGCTGCTGCCTCTCCTGTACCCACCGCCTGCTGCTTGGGCTGCATGAGCCTTAAGGAGGAACACAAAAGCTGGACTGCCTGGAGGTGGGAGCACCTTCCAGACTTGATTCAGATTAAGAAATAAATGATGACTTGGAAACAAAACACGGGGCTTATCATGACAGGAGTGAAAAGGTATAAAGACCTAAACTGTGTATTTGTAGGAGAACATAATGGTCCTTGTCATCGACGTGATGTTGAAAGGAATGACTTCCATCTAGAGGATGCAGGAAAAACAGGAGATAAATTTCAGTAGCAGTAACAGCTTAATGGCAAAAGATTGAAAAAGAGGAGGAATATGGAAATTAGACAGCGATGACGTTCTACGAATTTAAATGTGGCATTTGGCAGCAGCAGCATTGTTCGTGTAAAAACAAACAAGGCTAATCAACAACAAATGTATTATCCTTTTAAAATAGACTTTATTTAATAACAATAAATATAAAGAAATCTTAATGTTCAGAAACTAATAGCAAACATTCTTAGAAAAAATACAAAAAATACATTCTTACATTCTGAATTTTTTCAACATACAAAGAATTTAAAACAGTGGCGATGGTCTGCGATTTATGGTGCTCACATCTTACTTTAAGGCAATGAAATGTTCACTGACACGGATTCATCTGTACAAGGTAAGAATCTGGCCTACATACAAAGTGTAAAAAGAGCAAAATTGATTCATAGGTTAACAGTAATGTTAATTTTCCCTTCAAACATCTTTAAACATTATTAAAGTGACCCAGTCTTGAAAAAAAAGTTACAAATAGTATTATGTTGGCAGCTGTCCCCACCCCCTGAAGCACTTCATTCCTATGCCTCGGCAGAGCTCGCTGTGTACGGGCAGTGCACATTTCAGCAGACGGAGGTAGAGGCTACATACATTGCATAGCTTTAGAGGTTTGGGCACTCTGTGCTGGGAGTAACACTGCACATGGCGAAATGAAGTGAATTCCTGATATAATGCTTTCTGAAAGTGAATGTTATGGCTACGTTAGCAAGTAGCATGGCACTTGGGAAGCAAAACACAGATGCTGACATCAGTTGAAGCTGATGCCCACCTAGTACTCTGGGCTTTCTTCAGGCTAGCTCTGGTTTTAGAGCTGTGAACTAAAATGCCTGCCAGAGACTGTGATATGCATATCTAAGACCTGTCTTCTGGATTGGTTTAAGACAAAAGGAATCCAGTTCATGAGCTCCAAGACCAGATGTGAACCACCACTCAGAAAGTGGGGGCAAGTGGAAGACGAGTTTCAAAGCATACCCCTGAGCTGAACAAAATGATAATGTAGAAACCCACCCAAGGCTCCCCAGGTCACGGCACTGAGCCTGCTGGAGTGAAAGAAGTGTTTGGACTATGCTGTCAGAAATATGGTCTGATTTTTGGTTGTGGCCAGGGGTTGGATTTGATGATCCTTGAGGGTCTCTTCCAGCTCAGGGTATTCTGTGATTCTATGATTCTAGGTGGTTATGACTTTATTGCAAGAGGAGCCCAAGCGATAGGTACACATACTTTGCCAGTGTAGCGTGCTTTTTTTTTTTTATAAAAATTATTTTAAAGGCTGGAGTATAAACTCTCAGTGATGTTGAGGACCAACTCCTCCTTCAGGAAATGCGTGATGTAAGAAGCGGCAATTGAGAGAGGCCACAAGGACAGGAAAAGGACCAGAAAACCAGGCACTCCTGAAAATCAGTCTTAAACTCTGCCACTGTTCAGTGTGACCCCAGGCAAGGCACTTAATTCTTTTGTTTCCCTGTCTCTTTAGCTGTCAAAGCAGGCAATCAAAGTTTCCTTAAGATCAAACAATTATCTGAAATGGCCCATTTCATGACATTTTATTTTTATTTTTTTTCCATTATCATGTGATACCTCCTTGTTTGCCCTTGCCCTCCAACACTGCACCTGAGAGGGTGTTTAAGGCACTTTGAAACTGCGATCCCCGATGGGGAGATGAAAATGGCATCTCTCAGCTGAACACTACTGTTGACAGGGAAATGCCAGCCCAAAGCCAAAATCAGAAGCTCCAGGCTTGCACAGAGCTGACTGGCCTTTCTAACAAAACTCATATAACACAGGAAAACCCTGAGTACTTCATTATACTGCCCAGTGACAGGACAAGAGGCAAGAGGCACATGCTGAAACACAAGAAATGCAATCTGAATGTAAGAAAATACTGTTTTACTGTGAGGATGCCTGAGCCCTGGCACAGGCTGCCCAGAGAGGCCGTGGGGTCTCCTCCTGGGGGATCCTCCAAAGCCACCTGGACGTGGTCCTGAGCAGCCTGCTCTGGGTGTCCCTGCTTGGGCAGGGGCTGGGGCAGGTGGGCTCCTCAGGGTTCTGGGATTCTGGGAAAAGGTCAAATCAGTATTGGGGTGGTACATTTTGATAATATATTCTGTCTTGTTTAGAAGCTTCTGAGTGTATGCCTATCCATCTGCCAAATTTATATTTGATTCCTTGTAAATTTAAAGACTTTTTATGATTCTGTCTGGAAACAAAAAGAAATGGCAAGAGTAGAATTTCCTGTGAAAAAAAGCACCGGTTCTATCAATGCTCTGGTACACAGTCACTTATAATTATGGTCTGTCTTATTGTTGTATCCTGTGTCATTTTCATCTTCAGGTGATGTGTACAACAAGTTTTCTGGGCATTATAGTAAGCAAGCTCCAGTTCTTCAATGCCAGAAATGTGTTCTCTGGAACCTCCATGTTTCTGTCTTCCATCTTTCAACCTTATCCCAATTTTGAACCAAGCTTTCCTCTCATGTTCCTCTCTCCTATGCAATCATTCTGCATAGTCAAGCTGAGCGAAAGCTTGTGTATCACAACTGCTGAAAGAACTCCCCTCATGTGCTGCCTCTTCTGGTTTAGATGTTGCCATTTCATAGGATAGGCTTGAGGTACACAGAGTAGTATTTGGAAGTTTTTCTACAAGATTCAAATGTTTGATTCCTTCTGATTATTAACAGGATAAAATATATCTTATCAGTGCTACTTAGTTTCTGCAAACAAACTTCTTTATATTGAGAAATCCATACAAATAATCTTCCTAAGAATTGTACATATGAATTACATTTAAGAGTATAAAATTACAAACCCAACAGTAATCACCTGGTTTAGGGAGTGCAGACATACTTTTGCCTTTTTAACAAGATTTTGGTTTTCAGATTTCATAGGAATTGGTCCACTAGAACCATTAAAAGAGAAAGCAAGTTAATAAACTGGAACATCACTGCTGCAGACACAAAGTGGAGCCCTACATACATGCTTACCCTGTAATTCCCTAACTCCCAGGTTATAACTGGAGCCAAAATTGCCAAGCAGATCTGCAGCCTAATTTGAAGATGACTGATAGCTCCAACAAATTCATCCACACTTGTAACATCTTCCTAGTTGTTTAAAGTTTCATAATATGGTTAAGGCATATTAAATTGTTTATTCCCATCTTCAGTTTCAATAGATTCATGGTCTAGTCCAAATTCAATTTGTCATGCAGTATTGTACCACAGCAGGTCCAGCTGCACATTCTTCCTATGTCGAAATCTATCAGGGAAAAGAATGGTGCCTCTGGTGTGGGAGAAATGCAAAATACAGCCCTCAGCAAATATTGATTTAGTACGTGAAAAGAATTTTAACACTCATTACTGTTACAGGTGGGAGACCTTCAAGGCTGTGTTCATTCAGAACAGAACGGCCAAGTGAGCTAATGAAAGTACATTGACCAGAGAAAGATAAAATGTCTGAGTTTTCCTCTCGCTCCGAGTGCTGTAAAGTCAGTTTGTATGCATTGATTGCAAAGGCAGTTCTCCTGTTTACACAGAGATTGATGAACAGGATGGGCTTACAGTCCTGCTGCTCCTTGTGATCCAAGACCATGATTAATTGAAATATCTTGTTATCCATTTAAGTCTCAGTATGTTCATCTAATTCAGTGTAGCACACAACAGTGCTTAGTACGTCAATTGCAACAGCTTAACAACATGATTTTGTGTTGTCTTTTCCTTCTCTTGCCTTCATGTTTTGGCTTTTCCATTTCATTTTATAGTTGGGGTTTGCATTGTCAAGTAATCAAAACTCCTTCAGAGGAAGTGGTGTTGTTCTTACAACAAATTATTCTTGTTCATAAGGTTTTATCCAAGTTGAACAGATTTAATAGCCTACACCTAAATAAAGTGGAAAGCACTGTATGTATTTGAGAATTAATCTGCATTGTCTTAAGATGATCATTTTTTTTTACGTTCACATGTTAAAAAATACATCTTACTAAAGCTGTTTTAAAAAATTGCTAGCTGTAAACCAAGTCTCAATGGTTGCTTTTGCCAAAGGGAAACAGATAAGGAGCAGGTGACAGTTGCAAGAAACAATGTTTAGTAAAGGGAATTAATCCAAAGTGTTTGATTAACTATTGGTAATATCTGGACAGGTGTTAGCTGGCTAAATACTGTTACTCCATACAAAAAAGTACTTATTCAGACTTAGGTCGGAAAGTGCTGTCTACTCCTTTGATAATTTTGTCAGCAATTTTCCCCATGTTTTTTTTCACAACTTTGAGATCATTCTCATGCAAGAGTTTCTGTGTTAGGTATTTCTCTCGCTTGACCTTGCTCTTGGTCTTCTGTGATACATCCGGGATTATGTACGAAATAATAAACTTCACAAAGTATATGACATGCTAGGGAAGGTGAAGATGAAAAAAAAAATGTCAGTTGGGTCAAACAAGATATTATTATTATTATTTATTATTATTATTATTATTATTATTATTATTATTATTGAAATGTCCCAATATCTCTTACAGATTTGAACAGGCTTTGTACCAGCATCTACCACAGTGGAACAGTATCTTAAAAGATTAATTGTCCAATGAAGAATTTCTGATTTCCTAATCCTGATGTTACTAACGACTTCTCTGCTTGCTTTCAGGGAACCCTGGTGCCCAATCCCTCCCCTTGCCTCCCCTGACTGTATTGGTTACAGATTCTTCTGAAATTGTTTCAGGTTTGTCCAAATGCCTCTGGGGCTATCGTCATTCCTCTGCTATGGGATCTCTGCTCTAGCAAGTTGAACGTTTCTGGTGACTTCAGTAGTCCCTGGATCAGGCCTTAAGTACATTTTATAATGAAAGAATACCTGGTATTCCTCTCCCTTGATCTTGAATGGACTTCTTGCTTTCCTAAGCCCAGAGAGTTGCTGCACAGGGGGGAGTGATTGCTTTTTTACTGAAGTGGCTCATCTAAAAACTCACCTCTCACGTGACTGTCTTTACACAGGTTAGTGTGTGTTAGTGCACGTGTACTATGGGCAAGTAGTCATGAGGCGGTGCACAGACCTCCTCTATGAACATGTAAAAATATTTTGGTGCAACTGTCCCTTCTATTTCTGATACTAGAAATCACTTTACAGTTCTTGAGAAAAGAAACCGCGGACACGTGGGACAATCCTCAGCAGATGTCATGACTTCAGAGACTTCTTTTTCTAATGGTGCTACACCTAATTTACATCTCCCAAGCTCTTGGCCATGCCAGCACATGTTGCACACCAAAAGCTCTGGTAGCTGTGCTGGGACAGAATGACTTTGAAGGATTTTCTGCATGGAGGGAAGATGATGCTCACAATAACTGATGCTCAAAACCCCACACGCTTACCTCCATGACAATGATGAAAGCCAGCTTGGCTGCGATGACGTGCCAGTAGTATATGTTATGCTCATACTGATGCTGGTGACCAGGAGGGTAGCGGAAATCGCGGTATCTGAAGGCAATGCAGGAAAGTCAAGGACTAGTCTCGGGAATCTCTGCAGTAAGGCACTGTGGCCAGAGGATGGAGCAAGACATGTCCCTGCTTAGTGCATCCCGGAACAGTCTGCTGAATGGAGCTACAGCAATGGGTAAACTTCGTGTGTGCAGAATAAGCTGTATTTGGCTGAAATGTCCTTTTTTGCCACTGCATTGAGAATTTCTTAAATTGCCTTTAAAGCCTTTTTTTTTTGAGACTGTTTCAGTTATGAGGAAAACAAAAATTAAAGAAGTATTTTTTGAGTTTCTGAGTAGGAGAGACATATAGGTGAATAATTCCACTCTCTTCTGCCGTTCAAAGTATGCTGACTTTCACTGTGTTTTAACATTTCTTCCTGGATATTTTAAACTGAGTTATATTAGATATTGAAAAAAAATGATATTTACCCTTGTCATTTGAAAAGAAAAAAAGGTTATTTGACACTTGCCTGCACGTCGTTTGGTTCCCAAACCAAGGGGAAGATGGCTTGCTTGCATTCCTGAAGTCTGATATATTGAAGACAGAGAGTGTGTTGTTTATATACCCTTTCATAGTGTGACTGCTGTGACTCCCATAAGGAGGGACTGAGAAGGACCAGTAATAAACCAGACGAGGAATCATGTCAGATGTGAAAGCAATTATCATGGCCTGCATTTCAGAAAGAGGAGACAAAAAAGCAGAGTGACATATAAGTAATAAGCCATAATATATGGCAAAACCCAAATAAGCTTTGACATATACTGAGTATCTAAAAGTTTACATTACAAGATAAAAAAAAAAAAAAAAAAGAAAATATGTGCATTTCCAGTCAGTGGTTCCCTCTGTAAGGGAGCATGTAGACACTCACAGGCATAAAACAATCTCCTTCTGCAGTGTGCACTCTGTATAGTTTTTAAATTACGCTGGCTCTGCTGGATGCCTCAGAAAAGTTGTACTATGATACATGTTTATCCTCATCAGCATGCGGGGGAGGTCAGCAACTAAACTCACCTTACACTGCTCTAAGGTAACCTCCAGCAAACGTGCTTGCTGCCAGAGCTGCTTGTGAGATGCTTCAAGAAATCCTGCCTGGTGAAACTTAAGTAAACCGCAGCGGAGTCCTTCAGCACTTCAAAATTAAATTTCCCCAGAAAGCCTGAGGACTGACTAAAAGAATGAACTAAATTGCATATATAGCTGATCCATCTCTGACCCTAGAAACATCCTGCACTTTTCGAGGTGACAGCCAGTCCAAATTTGTCTTGGCAGTTGTTGCCTCATAAGTTTCAGTGTCAGTACATGTGGAAACTGCTCTTGGTGCCAAGATCATTTTTTTAGTAGCAGCTGCACAGTGCTGTTTTACATATGACGTGACCATTTGTTTTTATCTTGCTCCCAAGAGAGTCCCTGTCCTACTCAGTCTGCTAGGCACAAAATGGTTAGGAAATGGGATCTGTGGGTTTGTTGTGGGAAGTCTTTTCTAAACTCACGAAGTTCCCAAAACATCCTATTCTGGAGGGCAGGTTAACTATCTTTAATCCAACATCCTCCTCCGCTATTGCAAGTTGAAAAGGCTTCCCTGTGAGGAAGACTTTCCACTGGCAAGAGCAGCAGCTGAGCATGAGGCTGCCCAGCCAAGTCAGCATGAGAGGCGCCTGCCGTGCCCAGCGCCGAGAGCTAGTGATGTTCGCGTGCTGTGGCTGGGGGAACAGTCTTCAGTCCTACGGCAGGGGCAAAAATACCTGACAATGTGAATGGCGAGAATCAGTGCGGGGTGGGGAGAGGGTAAAGGGTGAAAATACCTGCAGACAGCTCTCCCACCGTTCCTCAGAGAGTGCTCTGGTGGCAGTGCTAGCCAGAGCTTCTGCCACCCCTCCTGCCTCTGCCCCTAGCAGGTCGCTCACGCCCCGTGTTTGGGCAGCTGTGAAGTGTGGCACAGGCTGGCTGGGGATCCTGGCTGGATCCGTCCCCCAATCTGCTTCACCATCAGTTTGTGCCAGCGCCAGGAGACAGCAGCAAGGGGAAAAGAAGAGGTAGGGCAAGGAGTTGGACGGGGTGCAGGACCTGCCTCACCTCCCACAGCCCCACAGCCAAATGCTCAGGGCTGTCCTACTGCCTTACCTTGCCAGCTGGCCTACTGTGAGGCACCTGCCAAGCAAAACTGCAGTTAAGGCAAAAGTTGCGGAAACAAGGCTTAAGCATGAGACTGTGGTCCAAAATCTCCCTTTTCATCTCTAGAATATTGTTGTAATTTAGTTCAGTTGAGAGAAAGTTAATTTGGCTGATGAGGAAGAAAAGAGTTTAATTTCTCAAGGATCAGTACTTTAAAAAGATTTTTTGTACTGTGCTCTAACTTGAATCAAATGTAGGTGGCATACACTTTTAAAAACTGCTTTTAAGCAATACATGGCAGTGTGCAATGAAGTGAAAATTATGTGTTGTTTATATTTACATGCAGTGTAGGTGGTTTTGGCTGACAAGAAATATATATTACTGTGTCTTGCAGTTTCAGGAAGAAGACCTCACACCTAAATTACATTGTTTTTAACTGAAGTATAAGCACAGAAAGTTTTAGTTAAATATATTTTCTTATTGTTCATTATCCCGTAAGATTTACATCCAGTCATACCATGAAAGAACTAAAAGCAACTGAACAATAAGGCAAAACCCATCCTTTTCTGTTTGTACTGAATGGGTTTGATGCTGCTTCTATGTATCATTCAACAGGATTCCGGAACACAGTATTTATATAACTTAATGTTTGCTCTTACTGTTTTTTTTTTTTTTCAAGGCTCCAGGTCTCTCATCACCATAAATCTGAGCCCTGTCTCATTCTCCTCCCTCTCCCAGAATGATCTCCAGATGTGTTGCAGAGTGCTACATGGACAGAAATACGAAAGCTAATCCTACGGCATCGTCTCAAAGGAAAAGCTTTTTTCCTCCTGAATTATGGGCTGCATTGTAGAGTATTGTACCGGAGAACTACAAACAAATAGCACATTCTCTACTTCCCAAGCTATAGCATGCACAGTTTTCCATTTATACCATAGCTAATTAAAATCAGTCTACAAATCAAGAACACATGCTTTGATATCATGCAATAGCAAGTCCAGTGCCTGAGTGGCAAGTCTCAAAACAGA
Source organism: Anser anser (assembly GCF_964211835.1). NCBI lineage: Eukaryota > Metazoa > Chordata > Aves > Anseriformes > Anatidae > Anser > Anser anser. The sequence continues at coordinate 33,373,118 of NC_139720.1, read as the reverse complement.
CAGTTTTGTGCAAAACTTTCTTGCAGGCTGCTCACAGGTGTTACAAAGGCAATGCATGAAGGAGACGATGATACAATACCCAAGTCTAATAATCTGTAACAGTCACGTAGAAAAGAAACAGTACTAAGAAAAAATGGGGATGGCAAAGAGATGGCACAGGCAAGACTGATGGCCTACACTACATCCCGGATGTCAAACAAGAAAAAAACATACTTAAAGGAAGAAAACTGCTTCTAGTATTTGGCTGTATAGCCCACACTTCGCTCGAAAGAAATACTGATCTCTTTGAGCTCCTTACAGTGCCTGTAACAGGGACTTCTGAGCATGCCACCTCTGGATGCTACCAACCTGCCTGATGTCAGTGGCCGAGGCACTATACTCCTACTAAGATTAACTGCATCTGACACATGAGATCTCCAAACAGGGTTACGAAAAGAAGCATGCATACTGTTAGCTGCCACATACGCGTTGGGATTGAGTGCCAGGCAAGGAGGACAAAGAGCAAAACCGAGCTGTAAATGCACTTTTGCTCATCGAGGACTTTGAGTTTTCAGATGTCTCTTGAGGGGTGTAGCACATAAGGGGGAATTTGGAGTGAAAAAGTTGTAAAGCTCCAGTTAGGCTCAGACGGGCTGTGAATGGGTAGTGACAGACACCTAGAACTATTGTCGGGCCACTTTTCTGCAGAAGCTGCAGCAGGGGCATGTGTACGTTCCTAACAGAAGCCTACACACCTGGGCCACTGTGAGGTCACCAAGGCAACTTTAACTCTACCCTGAATATCATAAGGACTATGACTAAGGTACACATTACAATATTTTAGAATAATTTTAAGTTGTATACCCAACTTTTTATTTCATAGTGGTATTACAAGCCCCAGGTGGATTGATGAGGAAAAGACAGTTGGCTTATCCAATAGCATAACATAGTTGTTTTTCTTCTAGGGCAGCAGAGACTTCTTTCGTCTTTTATTTTACAAGTTTTATAGCAGCGTAGTTCAAAAGAGGACATTAATGCACCAGTAATTTTGCCTCTACATCGCTACAACTATACTTCTTCTGGGAATTTACACAATCTCCCTAATTTGCCAGGAAAGCTGTCATTTACATTTTTTTTTTTCACACAAGCACTAACACATAAGAGACCCAAAGTATCTCTGGTATAACCTGACATTTCTATTAATCTGAACATGTGTCAGCAAAGTTGCACCGTTTTTATTTTAGATTTTAACATCAAAGTTACTGGTAGGCCTTGGGTATTTCACATGCCTACACAACAGCTGGATTTATGTTTGATTTTCCTCAGTAGATCTGTGTGAAACCAATGGAGCATATACTCTGGTTTGTTGTCTGTCTCCCAGATTCTCTTGTAAATTTTCCAACCTCATGTAAATCCTCCATTTTCCCTTCCTTTCTTTTTTACTTCCAACACTTCTCCATGTTTATTTCTCTGCTTCTATGTTGTCCTGAGTCTCCACTCTGCATCCTATTTGTGTTTACAATACCTACTAAATTTCTGTAGTGTGAGATAAAATTCTAGAAAGGAATTATAGCCATTTTGGGAAGTCTTCAAATACCTGAGTACCTGCTCTTTTACGTGAAATGAATCACCTAACTATCTATGGTAGAGCGTTCATTTCCATCTCCTTCCTCTTACCCAAATTCCACCATCCTCAAAACAGGCAGAGACTCCTGTGGCAGCTTAGGTGGAGGCGAACTCCATCTTCAGACTCTACTGGTTTCTCCAGAAACTCCTAGTGAGCGCAATAAGGTGCTGTTACTGCAAGGAGAAGGTCCTGGGGGAAGTGGCCATCTCTAGGTGTGTCAGAATGAATCCTTAATCTCAGTGGCAAGAGTAGAAAATGGTGGCCTTGTTGGAAAAGGCTGCTAACTACGGACAATTACTGGCAGAGGAAAAGAGTGGTCACTGCTCTTTTGAGGGTAACAGTGGAAATTTAGAAACACAATACATATTAGCTACTCCTTAATAATAAATAATTCAACAACTCAGAGTGGAAAAATCCAATGGGTTATTTGGATTATTTTCTTCCCATAATGCAGCCTCCTGTACAAGATCTTTGTGAATTAGCAATGTGGGAACTTTAAAATATCTGAATTTCATTGTTAATAGCATATTCATGAAGAATTAAAGTTTTCTAAATATTTTAAAGAAATTCTTATCAAAATTAATTTTAACTGCAAATAAAAAATGGATTCATTTGCAAATTCTCAGAAAATTCATTCCCATCTCAAAAAGTAAGTGCTGCAATTTTGAGCATACATCATATTTTTAAATACATCAAGAAGAAGCTGAATTGCTGCTTTCTGTGCAAAATTTCTCAAAGCCAAACTCAACTACAAAGGCATGACCATAAGAATTGTAACAGTTGGAAACAACTGTCAGTCATAACTTAGCTAAACTCCAACATTTTGTTTTTCAAAATTAATGCATTTAGTTGTAGACTCTCCAAAAGTACCTATTATGTGCTATAATTTTAGGAAAGATGTGCATCTTCATATGCAATATTTTTTTTACGAATGTTTTAGCTACTCCAAATATTTCTTTTATTTAGGCCTAATATTTTATACAGTAGCTATATTTCCAAAACATCTGAAAAATAACTAAAAGCCTAATTCACAGGAACTAAACTCTGAAGCTTGTAATTCATTTGGGATAATTTATGTGCTTCACCTGTAGCCAGTTTGGCATGACACACATGGATACACGTGGCATTCCCACATCTGGATGTAACACTTGCAGTGAAGGCATTTTACCTTTGGTAACTGCTGGCACCGTACTTACGTTGGTCACCACGGCCAGAATGGCTATGCCTTGCATGATGGGCTGCCATGCGCCGATGTCTTGTGCCTTCTGTGGCACCATGCGTCTGAACTGGGTCGTCAGCTTCCATGCATCCAGCCGGATTTCCAGCATGTTGTTAAAAAGAGCCAGAAGAGGAGCCAGGGGAAATGATGCCACAAACAGGGTGACAAAGCCAAACTGTATGACTGTCAAAGGGAGAGGTCACAAACACGGATGCTTTCATTTACAGGAGATAAACATATATGAGCATATATACTTATTTACTCAAACTGTGAGAAAGAGTAGCAGAGTTCCTAGCGAATCTTATGTTCAGCCAACGTGTGCATGAGAATATATGAGCACAATAGTACTGGAAAACCTGCTAGGTGGAGGGGACAGGAAAATGTTAAAACTCACAACACATAAGAGGAACTGTCAGGGGAATTTAAACAGCCATTACTTTCCCATGTCTTCACCGTGTAGACTTGGAAATCTAATGACTAGGTGTCTCAGTGCTGTGTTGCACAGCCTGTGCTAACAAATGATGTTATGGGTGTCTGGGTGCTGTGACAAGTGTGCTGCAGTTCTGTTGCAGGACGGATGGTGGCAAACAAACCGGAGTACTGCCAGCAATATGTAAGTGACTGAAGACCCAGCAGGTCGATACAGGAATCTGCTGCTATGTTGTTAGCATGCAGCAGTGTTCTGGCTTCTGGACATGCTTCTTGGAGAATGGGGCAAAGGAGCAGCAGTACACCTCCTTATACAATCACTTGCTCTGTTTCTTAGCTATAAGTCAAATTGAGCCATAGCTGCTTAATAAAAACTTGCAAACTACAATGACAAATCAAAACTTGCTCTCTAAAAACTTCATATCATCTGTGTCTTTAAACGTATTAAGCATTGCTTGCATGAAAATTTTCTTCAGAGCATATTTGTATCTAGCACAGATAAGAAAATTGGAACTAAGTGAGTACTTACCCATTTCGAGATACTCATAAAACAATCCAAGTTTTCCAATGGGCTGCAGGTGGTAGTCGTGTTCCCAGCGTGGAACAATCTTTTCTGATCTAGCATCTGCACAGTATCTTCCAATTAGATTCTTAACCCAACTGTCAGTCAGAGGGAAAAAGACCACTAAAATTGGTAAAATAGCCTACAAAGTTCAGTAAATGCAAAAAAAAGAGAAAAAAAAAGGAAAAAAAAAAGGCTTTTGTGCTGTTATAGCTTTGAACAGTGATTTTCAGTTATTCTTTCTTGAATTACTGAAAACTTCCTTCAAACATGAGTATAATTTTCTGTTGTCTTACCCTGAAAGTAGTTATATGTAACCACAATGTAAAAGGGTAACAAATCAGAATTGTAGTGGTTTATACTTATGTTGTACAAGTGAATGACCACAAAAAATTCAGGGTAGCAGAAAATGAAGCTAAATGTAGACCTCTAGTTAGACGTGATCCACCTCACTGTCTGTTCATCCCGTACATCAACAGTTTGTCTGTGAGGATCTTACAGGTGACAGTGTCAAAGGCTACTCCCGATGACTTTCTTGTGCCTGGATTAGCTGCTCCGTCACTTTCTCTGGGATTGATATTTGTGACTGAAAGGCTTACATGCAAATTTAAGAAAACTGGTGAACTGGATGTAGGTATTTTCAGTAGTCAATAGACTACAATCAAAAAAATATAAGCATATACAGAGCATTTGGGTATGGAGGAACCATAACTCAGCAAAGCACCCTAGTCTCAACCCTACACAGTATTTATGATATGCTTTGAAGTCCCTTTGCTGTGCAGCAAAAGGGCTTGGAAGAACTGCAACCAGAGGGAATATGATGTTGTGGTCTGGTGTTTATGGCATTCAGGAGGGCATAAGCAAACTGGGAGTTCCCTACTCCAAGTGATATAAATAGTCACTGATCAGCATAAAATAAACAGCAAGTCCTGGGAGCTGGAACAGAGCCCTGGATAGTATCTTCATCTAGAGAAGATCTTTGCATCTTTGCTTCTTGTTTACATTAAACATGACCTTCCAAAGATCTGCGACTCTAAAAGAGAATATTTATGGACTATGAAATTCAAAACTAACCATAAAACTAAATGAGTTAAATTAGTAAAGTATGCATAATTTTTAAATGTATAACCAGTCATTCCATTCAATATTAAGCAACCGTACTTAGTTCAATATTTTCAGCACTTCTGTTGCCTCATTTTTAAGTATACAGCCTGAAACACGTTAAATCTGATCTGCAGACAAGGGAAACACTTCTGATTAGAACTAAAATCAGTCAAAATGACAGAGACAGGAGCTCAAAACTACCAGAGCGAAAATATCCAAACTGTCTAAAAAGGCCCCAAAAGACTAGTCTTGTTCTTTCAGAATACAATATGCTCACTTCAAATTTAGTGGCCAAATGCCCGAACACGTCAAGTAAAAGCAGCATCTTTCAAATATGAAAGAGCAGATTCCTTAATAGTTTGAACTTACGGAAGAAGCACTTCTTGAATGTTGTTCCAGATTGCTTTACCTCCTACTATGATGGCAAGCTGAGTTGTGAGTTCAAGGAGACATCCACCTGGATCACACTAAAGGTTGGGAGAAACATGAAAAAAAAAAAGAAGTTGGGAAACTTTTCAGGCATGAATGAAGCATTTAAAATAATGAATTCCTGGTTTATTGTGATAACATTTCTTTAAGCTATACAGGAAGGCTATTTAGGCAAACCTTTCCAGCAATTAATACAAGAGCCAATTGCAGGCCAAATATGATCACATGTGATAGGTTGACAGGACACTACTAAAAGCATGAAATACCAGGTGAAGCCATGCAGCTTTGTACTGCACTGTCATCAGGTGAGGATCAGAACAGGAGTGCATCTACTGATGTTCCTGCATGTGCTCCTGTTCCCCTGTGTGCTGATTTACAGATAGTTGGACCAGAGGAAAATGAGCTTCTCTGGGTACAAATAATACGTTTCTAAGCCCAGCTGGTCTTGCATCATTTTCATTTATACTAAGGAGGCAAGTGGCTTGGGAAGCAGTCACTTTTTGAACCCTCATGTTAAATACATACTACCACATTATACAACCCAAAGTGCAGAAGAATACCTGGACTAATGGCTCTTGTTTTTAAAAGCAAGCAGTAGGATATATTCTTACCTCTTCATTGCGATACTTTCCTAGCCAATAGACAGGATTTCCAGGGTGACCTACGAATTTACCCTTAAAGAAGGCTATGTAGAAGCACGAAGAATAGTAGTTGACAAACTGGAACAAGAACATCTTTGTGGTCAGACTGTTTTCATAATCGGTTTGTGTCCTTGGAAGCTCTGCAATTAAAAAACCACAACAAATAATTAAAAGAAAAAAAAAAAGCCCAACCTACAAGTTACCTACAAGCTGCTTTGGAGCCTCAGCTGGAAAAGTATGTGTGTGCCTTGTATTCCTTAATATGACTGAGAGCATTATGAATTAGATTGTATATAATCCCTATGTATACCGTACCTATTATGCTAATTCTAAAACTATATGGGTTGTAAAAAGGAAAGAATTTGTTCTCTGATGATAAAGAAAAAGAGCAAGCAAAAATACTAATAACTCAGGAAAAGACTCTTCCAAATCCAGCACACTTGGGAGAGATGCAAGTGTAACACTTTGAACTGATGAAACAGTATTAAATGAAACTATATTAAAACACCACACACATCTGAAGTAAATACCTACTTTAATGCTGATGGCCTGGATATAAAGAATAATAATATTTGTTACTGTTTATCTATTTAATAACAAGGGAATAGTATCTAGCTTTGGAACAGTGACCCTATTTCATTTATTTACAAGAAAATAGCTATTCTCCTCATAAACAAAAGCTAATGTAATCGAATGTGTTATGCGTTACTGATCTGTTTTCATAAAGCTTGGTTATTATAGTAATTTTCTTTGCTTTGTCTGTTTTACAAGCATCTTTCATCTTCCATGCTGGCTATACAAGGAGTTTTCAGGCAAAGAGCAGAATATCATATTCCTTTGATACTGAGAAAAATCTGTATTTGAAAAATTCTGTATGGCATTGTATAATTTGGTGGGAAAATTCTGAAATACGTGGTAGAGGTATTCATTCACTGGCATTCTTCCTTTAGATATAAATGTTCTTTTTGCTTGTTATTTAAGCCAAAATTTCAATCTGAGGCATAGAAGAGACATACCGAAGTCAGTAATCAGGATTGCTACTTTTTCATAGATGATGTTGAGAACCATAATGACTACAAAGCTGATGAGTGAAGCAGTTACTGAGGTGGCTGTCTGTGGAGTCAGGTACTTGTGGATTGCTTGTGTGCCATTAATGTGCCGTGACAATGTGGCAGAAAACACCAGGAAAACGGAGAGCCTGTAGACAATGATTCCAATAACTGAAGCAATAATCAAAAGAATCTGCCAAGAGAATGTAAGAAATATGTTAATGTTGAACCACTGGCTTTGGGGAAAAGTTAGTCTGAAATGCATTTTACAATAGGCAAAAGAAAGTGATTGTGTGCCTTTTATTCCATCACACAAGATGAGTGCAAGAGGAGTCTCAAATAAAATAGAAGGCAATAAATCTAGAATCCATAAAAGAAGCATTTTTCATGTATCACAGTCAATCTGCAGTAACAAAAAGAGATGGTCTGTTTTATGACTAATAACAAGCCTTGTTGCCATGCGAGCTAAGATAATGAGATGCGTAATCAAATCTAATGCCTCGAGGCATGCAATGGCTCCAGGAGTTAGGAAGAAACCTCCCTCTCTTGACACCAGGCAATTGTCAGGACTGCAAATGTGCTAGCAGGGCGGCAAATGTGCTAGGTCTGCCCTGACCATGGAGGGGGCTGTAGATGCTCTTACACCTGATAATATTGCAGACTACAGACCCGTTGAAGAAACAGACACATTTTAAGCCAAGTGATGTGACATGCAAGAGTTGTAATCCAGACACCCCATATTACTTGCCATCTCTTTTCTTTCTGCTTCTCTTTCTTGCTAGTTCTCATTCAGATTAAGATCCTAGGAGCTGGGAATCTTTTACTTACTATCCTTGCTGCAAAATGCCATAAATTTGCCTACTTCCACACTCCCAGCACATAATAAGAGAGTACAGTAACACAATGACAAAAGTAGATCAAATCTCTTCCTTTCAGTCTGAAGTCCTGAAGTTTATTTAAACCCAACAGCAAGCCAGTCTTCTTCTCTTTGTGTTTCAGTTGTGTTAACTGAGGCTCCCCCAGGCTGCCAGCCACCACTGCCTTGGTGCTGCCCTGTCTTGTGTTATCTAGGACGAGTTCTTTCCCAGCTGCTGCTTGTGCTACAGGCGAGGAGAACAAGCAGCATGCTAAAACACTGAGCTTTTCAAGGCAACAACTTCTCTGGACATGCTCACCGTGTTATCTATTGTTTCATGGGTGACTGGATTTCTTTCAAGTTTTAGTTTTAATTAAAGCAGCAGCTCTGGAAGATTAAAGAGCTCCCAGCTTTGCTCTTCTAAGTGAAACAAAAAACCTGAAAGAGGTTCAGTGCTGTGAGACACAATACTGAACCAAATGGCTGGAGCAAGTAGGACGGACACCGGCAGGGAGGACAGCATATAAAAAAACCCCTTGCCACTACTTCCCCCACGAAAGTAAAGACATTTATCTTAAAGTAATGAGGGAAAAAACAATGGACCACATTCACAAGCTACAGCTGTGGGATATTTTGATACATATTTTCTATTGACTGTATTCTAATGGTGACTAAAACTACCTTGTCCATGTGGGTCCATACTTTATGGTCTTGTCTTATGCATCAGATGGAAATCCAGCTGATCCTATTCTTTTGATACCTTTTGTTCAGGTTAAGTTTTTTTTTTTTTTAAGACATTTACTGAAGAAGTGAATTCATGAGGTGAAAGAATAAAGGAACTTTACCCAGAAGAAGACTGCACTTGCACAGAAAGTCATACGTATGCACTTCCCACAGGCAGTGTATGGCACATGTTCTTCTTGCTGTAAAAGATTCAGAAACAGATCAAGGATGCACCCGATCTTTTCTTCGTATTTTCTTTTTTACTCTAATTAGCCCTTTGTGATACTGAGGGTAGAAAAAAAGAAGAGAAAAGAAATCCCTGCCTTTTTTTTCTTTCCTGCTTTGTTATCCATGGAACCCACATTTATTCATGATTTCAAAAGTCCTATCTGATTACAGGTGTCTCTTTTTACTGTCCATTCTAAGATAAAAATGACTTCCACAGTGGCTGTGTGTGCTCAGCTCGTACTGACTTCAGCTATGCCTGGCTGCATAGTCCTTTTGAATGGACCCATCCTTCTTGGCTGGCCATGGTATCCACACCATTGGCTTTCAAACTTCATGGGCTGAAATTAGCATTCACTAAAATTTTGCTTCTCGATCTTTATATTTCTCAAAGGGAAAATGTCTACTTCAATGTGGTGGTGTGAAAAATCAATGAGTCTCTATAGGATCTCTGAAGAGCAAAACCATTATCTTTTAACATATTCATCACTCTTTGAATTGTCTGAAAGGAACTTTCTAGCTAAGACTTTATATATTAAAAGTGGCATAGGTTTATAAGCTTTTAAATAGAATAATTTTTTTCTTTTTTTGTAGTACAAGATATAAAAAGAAGAGCTATATTGGATAGTTTCAACTATGCCAGTTAATTTTGAAACTTTTCAAGTGCTGTCTAATAAACATTAGTGTAATATGGATGGAATGTGAAAGCAATGCAAATGATCTGATAAATACCAGAGTAATATATTGACAGAGAACAATAAAAAGTGAAGCTGAGCTGGAGTGAGCTACAGAAGTTGAAGCTACTCAAAATGTATAATAAATAGAGATTTAAACTAAGATCCTCATAGATATGAATCCTACTTCATTGAATTGAGGATTACCCTTGTCCTCGTGAGTTTACTGTTATTAATTGTAGTTGCATCCACATGCACTTGGCAACAATAACTATTTATACATGTTTCAAACAGAAATATTTTTGGTTAAAAAAAGTAAGTCTTGTCTTTATACATAGTGTAACATCCTTTGCTCCATTTCACTCTTTTTCCTGATGTATTCTTAGTTAAAGATAGCAAGTGCTCTGTGATCTTGGTCTCTTGCAGCAGCACAGAATCTTTGATTTGGGCATTCAATAAGGTAGACTTAGTCTCCTAAGCTAGGTACAACGCCTACTTCTCTTCATTAATGACACAGGAGCCTCAGTAGCTCCTCCAACAAGCACCTACAAGGTGCCTAGAATCAGGTACTAATTCCTTTCCACACATCTGGAATTTATAAGCTCACTATTCTCAGGCCAGCTTATCAGCTCTCCCTGAATCACCTTATACAGCTCCAGTCCAGATTCATCATTTTCATAGCACACTCTCAAAACATGCCTATTGCAGTAGCTGTGACCGGTTACCAAATTATTCCTTACCTGTGTGATTTCATTCATTACCACATGAGTACATTGAGCTTCATATTCGGGGCGCACTTGTTCTTCTTGCTCTAAATACTCAACCGTGTCCCATTCATACTCCAGTTCAGCCTGCCTTCGTTTCCAAAACTCCAAAAACAAAGTAACTGTCCAGGAGACAAACAAAGAGAGCAATATCATGTGGTTGCTGGACACTGAACCTCTGGGCTATAACATGTGGCTCAGTTTTCCATACAATTTTCGACAGACATGGAGTTAAACCCTTATTGACTGGCGTGATGGTGCCAAGTACCTGTGGGGGAGAAAATAACTGGACCTGCTTCTTTATGGAATTACTGCTTTGGATGTTTAGGTACTCTAATAAGAGAAACCTGGGACAAGTGCTGTTGCAAGCACATGCTAAAGAACTCACGTACATTTATTTTCTTTCTGCCTAAAGCTGAAATATAAACACTTTGGATTTCATATTACTGACTATTTTTGAAAAAGTTTATCATGGGATACATAAGAAAGCAAGCTGTTTGGATAGATGAAGACAAAATGCTGGAGAATGCTGGATTTCTCAAAAAGAAAACCTCAGTATGCCAAAAATTGCCACAGGTAAAAGCTTGTATTTGTTCAATCTGCAATTTTTGTGTGGACAAATGATCAGCTCACAGACTATGTGAACCAATGATGCTAGCTCAGGCAAAACTGCTTAAACACAACTTTCTTCCTCTGCTAGCATGAATCTGAGGCAGCTGCAGATCTTTTTGCATGGCATGGAGCTTTGAAACCCTTTGGGCTGGGGCAGGAGTTTCCCTGGACTGTGCTCCTGGGGCTGGAAGCACTAAGGGGATCGGATACACAGATGGGGCTGCAAGCACTAGGGGGATCAGGTACACAGATGCCTAAGCGGTGCTCAAAAGACATCAGTCCAGCCAAACTCATTATCTCAGCCTGAGATGTGATACAGACAGGCCTGGCATCAGTGGCAATGACAGACCCGGCTGAGAAGGCTGGAGGCTCAGGACATGGGTGTCAGGGCAATGCTCCCCAGAGCAAGGGGATGCTTTACTACTGACAACAGCACATCCTCAGATTTAACGGCTCTGCAGCACTGCCTCCAGGAGGAGTGAGCATCCCTTCACCACTTCTCTCATTTCTCCCATTATCTGGGAGTAATTAACCCCTAATTTTTTTATTGTTGTTTCTTTTTCCAAAAGTTTGGCACCTCATCCCGAATGATGAAACATCGATGGCATGCAGTTACATGTCCGAACATTAAAGGTCGATTCGAAAATCAGGTGTGGTCAATAAATCCCAGACTGAAGCATTTAAAAATCAGTAACCTCCACGGGCTGAGCTGTGAGATGACCTTGCCATCTGCATACAGGCCAAACCTCAGGAAATCCTCCCACCCTGATTACTCAGGAGCCTCTTTCACAAGGATTTCTCTGCTACCTCATGCTTACAAGCACAAAGACTGCTCCAAGCAGTTGGCCAGAAGATCACATCTGCCTCTGCCTGCAGAGCAAGCAGAGCTTCTTATAGGAACTTATGAGTGCCAGCTGGGGCCCCAGCCCACTCACAGGAAACTTCGTGCTGCCCTGATTTGCTCCAGCTGTAAATCCAGCTGCTGCTGGGGAGGGCAGGGGTGCAGGGCCCCCACCTGTGGTAACAGCAAAAGGAGGGCTCATAACACAGGGGCAGCTCCCACAGCCCCAGTACAAAAACACCTTCTACTGGCCAAAGTACCCCAGTAGCCAAGTTGCATCTTTCTGAACAGGGAAGGAGCTGCTGCTGTATTTGATGCTTTTTCTTTTATTTTGAATCGCTGTTTTGGAGAACACGTGTTTGTGTAACTGATCTCACTCAGGAAGGGTCTCCAGTGATGGCAGCAAGTGAAGTGGAAGCTGCTCCTTGTTCAGGAGCTTTGCCAACCTGCTCGAGCTATCATGGGAGAGCTGTCAGAAGCGCTCATCCAGAGCTTTAATGTACAGGGGGTTAATTCCTGAGGCCAAATTCCCTGATGTTTTATGGTGCTTTAACATCTTTGAAGGGATTATACCAAAAAAAAAAAAAATCAACTTCTTAAAAAGTGCATTGGTGTTAATGATGCAATAATATATCTCAAAATCTAATAGTCTTTTAATTATTTTGGACCAGGAGGTCTACAAATGTATTAGAGCAATGGAAATTACAGCTGGAATTGCACCAGGACCCTGGGTCATTTGGATTCAGTACAGCTTTGACCAAATTACTGTAATACAATTCACCTCTTTGTACAGTGGACTTGGGATGAGAATACTAATAGACCTTGCAGCCATCACTATAACCAAGCAGCTTAGCTTTGCAATTATTACTCTTGGAGCTATTCTTCAAAACAGGAAACACAATTTTTAATTAAAAAGCAAATTACAAATAAATCAACTGCTCTGATGACAGAAGAAGACCACAATAGACAGAAGATTACATTTTAGTTCTTTTTTTTTTTTTAATTTAGGTGAAAGTTGATTTTTACATGTATTTTGAAAGAAATCTTCTTGAAGTGATACCTTTCATTTTAAAATTATTTAAAGATGTAGCCATTTTAAAGAATGTTAGGTCATCATAGGAAAATAAAGATATAATGTGTTTTACAAAGAAAACACACACCTAACATATACACACATAACATTAGCTTACTTTGGCAATTTCTGGATAAGACAGTGCAATAAAAGGCAGTTAACAAGGTTGCTGATATGAACAAACAAAACCCAGTATGTGAAAATAAACCTTGCCTAATCCCTTAAATGCAGTACCAAGTGGTTTCACTCGCAGGAGATATCCTGGTTTCAGATACATTTTCTCAGATAAAAGGTATCTCTAGTGCTTGCAACTACTACATTTTTACAAAATCAGTTTCTTAAATGAAGACAGGAGGAAAATGTCTGGGAAATACAATAAAAGACTATTTTTCGGAGCAGTTTAATAGGCATAGGCAGCTCCAAGTCTCTTTGGAGAAAAACAGCTCCTTTGCCAGATGTACTTAAGCATGTGGCTCCTGCTGGATGAACATCTACTCACTTCTCTCAGACTGTTCTCCAAGTCAAACCAAACAAAACAGACTCAGAAGACCAATATTTAAGTTCTACAATTTGTTGTTTTCTTGTGATGCTAAAAAGAGGTATTGTGAACATATATATCTTTTGCTGAACTACCTACTGGTGAATTGCTGAGTGTTAGAAAATGAAGTAGTTGTAAATTTATCTACATTTTCTTGGCTGATGCTGTAGGCTTGGCCAAAATTAGATGACAAACCACTGTTGTTGAAATTGACTTACCCCATATTCCCATAAATACTGCAAACACCAGGGTTCCAAAGCTATCAAATATACAGAGTTTCTGGAAAAAAAAAAAAAAAAGAGAACAGAAAAAAAAGGCTTGAAATATAGTTGACTAGTATTTACTTCTACACTGACCCAGAACTGAAGCTGCTTACTGAACGAGTTGATTTTTAGCTTTTGTGTAGTTTAATAAACAATCTTTATTGATAGTGTTTCCTCAATTTCTTTCAATATACTCTCCAGTAAAGTAAGGAAATTAAATGCAAAGCCTGGAATTAAAAGTATAAGCCAAATATACAGCAAGAGGATAGTAAAATAGTGTACTATCAAACTTCCTTCCATCTGTTGCATAGGAAGAGGGAAACAATGCTTCTGGTTTGGGAGATCAGTATACAGCTATGTATTTTTAATACAGACACAAAAAGGCAATGGACACATCTGCTTTGCATGAGTGAGATGACAACAAATCAAGCTAGTTAGTAAAAACACATTCTGATGAGATACCTCAGTGGTGACAATTTGCCTTTTATTTCCATCGTATCTTTTTCCATGTTTTCTTTCTTTTGTCCTTTGAGTGTGCTCAAGCAATGCTATTCAGTATAGCTGGGCAAAATATTTTTAATGAACAGCTGAAAAATTGCCACTTTGGAATGACAGAATCTATGGAAGGAATGACAAAAGGCTAACACTGGCCTTGTGACACAAGTTAATGGGGAAAGAAAGGCAAGTCCCCAGACAGAAATTTAGAGGAAAATCCTGGCCATGTCATGGCTAACAGGACACGACTAAGTCACAACTCCTGTCATGGCTAACATCAGCCTCTCCAGGTACTGATATCCTCCTTGACAACTCAGGTCAAATTCAAGGCACAGCTTCAGCTAACTTCTTTGGGGAGGGAGGAAGGAGTATTTAGAAATGTCAAAACATGCTTTAAACATTTCCTAGGCAAAATAAACTCAGTTACTGAATCAAGACTTTAGTGATTGAATGTTTGTTTTGTTCTGTTTTGCTTTGCAAAAAAGAAAGAAGAAACTCAAAATGAAGCCACGGTATTTCATTTTCAATCAAAAATATTTTAGACCCATATCAAATATTTGGGGGCTATGTGACATAAAAAAAAAGGAGCAACTTTTTTCATTTTAGATCGAAGTGGACCTTTTTTTTAGTTGTTGTTTTAACTTTTTTTCAGTTCAGTTGCTGTATCAAAAGGCACAAGTATTTGCACAGCTCTAGTAGTTATGCAGGGGATTAGTGAAGAACAACATTGTTTTAGATGTAGTACTAGGGAAAGTGCAACTAAAGTTCAATAGCATGCCTATAAGCTGCAAATGTAGTTACCTTGGATGATTCACAAGTGCTGGTGAGGTTCCAGTAGGTACATACTTTATCACACTGAGGGCACATTATGATATTACCTCCTATGTTGGGATCACATACTTCTTGGCTAAAAACAAAACTAGTCAGTCACTCTAAATTCTTTAGTCCTTATGTGCACATAAGGACAGTGCAATAATGTCAGGGAAGTGAGAAATAAGTAACCAGGGATCTGCTCTCAAGAATTCCCCTCCTTCCCGCTCCCACAAATGTATCCCAGTTTCCATTTTTAGCCCTCATCTCAAAAGTGGATGACCTGGAGGGAAAATAACTTCCATCCCTTATACATGGTAGTATTTCTCAGGATTTTTCACACTAAAAACAAAACAACTCTTCAAAGATCTCATGCTCTTCAGTAGGAAACCCACAGCTGCACACTCAGGTGGGCTATCATGGCAAGCCCGAGAGGAGAAGGAAAAGTAAGGCTGCCTTCTGGAGCAAGGACCGAAATGGCAGAACCGAAATGGCTACCTAGTCCCTGTGGTCCTGTAAAGAGGCTCAAATTGGAAAATGGGTATGGTAGATCTGTCTCCTAAGAGGTGGCAAAAGAGTTTGGCTCCTTTAATGCAGTATGGTGGAAGCTAAAAGGTGATGTAATTGCTTTCTGTAAATACATCAGCAACACAAACACCAGGGAGGTAGATGAACCATTTAACTAAATGATAATAAGGCTAAATTAGTATAAAGTGGCCACTGGAATGGAGCTCTGGAAGAGCTTTTCTGCATGATTTATAAAAGTAAACTCCATTCCTGAGTGGGGCTGTACAGTGTGATGTCCTATATGTGATTTGGCACAATGACCCAAGTGTTTTTTCCTTGGTCATTGTGCCGTGACTCAATCTCACCATATTCTGATGAGGAAATCTGTGTCATGACTATGATTCTGTTCCCAATGTATCCTGGGCAGCTGAAGCCCCCTGTGCTGTTGCTCTTCCTGTTTTCTTCTCTCAGAACAGAGCAAAGAAAGTTCAGGGGTTTTATCATGGTCTTTGGATACATTCTTTAAGGATTCCCACATTGAAAATGATGTTACAGAAATTTGTATTGGCTTCTGATGATCGTTCTTTTCTTTTTATTTCTACACTAGGTGTGGTAACCTAGAGCAAAATATGAAGACAATCCAGAAATAATAAACTCAGATGTCTAGCACTCTAATGGTTCATGGACATCTATTACTCTTCTATCTCATATTTTATACCTTGACTTGCAAATCCATAACCATTGTTGTTCTCAGGCTCTTTTATTTTGTCTCTTTTATTATGCCATGTCTTGCAAACTTTGTACAGTAGGGGATGGATCAAAACTGTGTGTAATATTAAAATAGGCCTGATCAAATACCTCCATGTGCAGTTGTCTTTTGTCAGGCATCCATACAGAAAGCAGCCAACTCCTACAACTGCAGCTACTATCAGCATATTAGTGTAAAAGCCCAGCCAAGCAAAATAGATTCCAATTTTCTCTCCGTAGTATTTCCTGTGGAGGAGAAAGGTTTACGGTTTTGTTTATTTGTTTGTTTTTTAAATGAAATGCAAGTAAATTTCAAATGACTCTTCATTTCATACATTTTGTGCCAACTCTTATTGTCACATTCCTCTGGTCAGAACACTGGTATTGCAGAAGTATGGTGTTTCTACCACCACTTTTATGCTTGTATAAGAGGGTAAGAAGGGAAAGAAAAGGAAAAAGAGAGAAAGATCATACCTTGCAGAGAAAAAATTTAAATGGATGACTTTTCATGAATTGGAAACCAATTATCATGAAACTAAGTTCAAAGCATACTTCCATGCATGAGCTGATACAGGTATATGTACCTGCCTGTGTCTTTCTGACACCCGAAACCCAGACCTGTCATGTAAATTCCTAGCTCCCTCTGCATTAGTCAAGCCCTAGTCACACCACAGGGTCACTGAATCACAGAATATCCTGAGCTGGAAGGTACCCACAAGGATCATTGAGTCCAGCTCCTGGCTCTGCACAGGATCACCCAAAAATCAGACTGTATGTCTGAGAGCGTTGTACAAATGTTTCTTGAACTCCAGCAGGCTCAGTGCTGTGACCACTTCCCTGGGCAGCCTGTCCCAGTGCCCGACCACCTTCTGGGTGCAGAACCTTTCCCTAACACAGTCCCTTTCAGCCTGACCCTCCCCTGTCCCAGCTCCATGCCATTGCCTCATGTGCACTAACCTGATAAAATCCAGGGGTTGCAGCTTGAAAATGTTTTTAGGGTGAGCCCATTCTCTGTACAGGAGGTATCGTTCACTTGGGCAGGCAGGATCTGTTGATGGGTGCCGAAAACTAGACTGCAAAACAGAAGGACCATGGGAAGAAGACACCATTAATCTAAACAGCATGGATCAGTTCTCATCTCCTCAGACCCAGTGCCACGAACCCAAAGCCTGGAATAGCCTTTTTGTCACTGCAAGCCAGGAAAAGGATCAGTAAGCATCTCTAAGAATGCATCAGGATTCAGGATGGAAGGTTTTCAGAAAGACACTGAATACTAAAGCAAGAGCTTTACATATGTGGGTTGAAAGTAACAGACACTCTCCATGAACTTAAATCTAAGCCCATGTCAGTGTCTTGGCACTCAGCAATAGAAAACAGAAAAGGATCCAGTCTAATTAGAGAACAGAACTTCATTAAAATGGATTTTAAGTAGCTCTAACATGTTAATGTAATTTGCTTTAAAACAATATTG
Organism: Anser anser; assembly: GCF_964211835.1. Classification (NCBI taxonomy): domain Eukaryota; kingdom Metazoa; phylum Chordata; class Aves; order Anseriformes; family Anatidae; genus Anser; species Anser anser. The sequence continues at coordinate 33,355,481 of NC_139720.1, read as the reverse complement.
TTCTGGAATGAAGGCTGGAAAGTCCAAGGGATACATACAGGGAGTCTAGTCTCTGTTTTATATTTATATTTAAAAGAGAGTTGACACAGAGGTAATCCTTGTGTTTTTTACCAGGTTATTGGAAAATCTATTTCAATAAAGGCTGTTTTATTTGGTGGAATTTTCCATTCTGTATCTGTGATGTGGCAAGAAAAGTCACTTTTCTAGAAATATATAAGTTACTCTTGATTTTCAGAGTAGCCGTGATATATAATTTTAATTGTATAAAAAGACAGTCATTAATTATAAGGCATATTGAGTCCAAATTCCCCACGCCATGATAGAAATAGCTTGCAAGGCAGGTTTTAAATCTTTAAAAGACAACCTTAAAAATGGATAGTCACGAATGCTATTAATTCTGTCCTGTAAAGCTTTGGGTTACTTCCAAGAAACATGATTTGTCTTGATTCTGACTTAAAGATTTTCTTGAAATCCTTTAAGGCCTCCTGAATATTTTAAGTAGAGTCGAAACATCTCGAGTAGTTCCCATTCCTGACCTCCCACTTTCTCCATTTCTTCTCAGCAGAACACACCTCAGACACAGAAGAGTGGTTCCGATGGGGATTGGAGGTGTAGATACAACGCACAAAATCAGATCTGTCTTTGCTCACTGTATCCCATTTGCAGCCTCACACTGAGTTTTTGTTGTCAAATACCCTGATCTGATTTTTTTTCCTCCTTCATTTTCTTTTCTGTGGTATTGCTAGTCTTTATATGCAAAACAATTTTCAGTACAATTTGCTTACTTGTGCTTAAATGGTATACTTTAAAAATAAAAAAGCTTTAGAAGTGTAGCTACAAAAGTCAGAATTCATATTATTGCAAGGTGAAATCCAATCCAGTGAAACATTTGACTGACATCATTTACTGAGGTGTTGTACTGGGATTCTTGCAAAAATGTGGGTTTCACGGCAGTGATTGTGATGTTTGGGAACTGTGGGAATGTTTCTCACTGTGTAAGACTGTCATACATCCTAAAATGAGACTTGTATTCTACATCTTTATTAAAATGTTATTTGATAGGGATTTTAATGCTGAAAAACAGAATACCAATAAAATTGCTAAAACTGATTTAGAAGTGATGACACAGTGCATCATGGGAAAGCATCACTCGAGTGCTCCCAGGTTCCTCTTTTGGCCAGACACTTTACTGACCTACATCTTCCAGAGAATACAAGATTAACATCTCCTAAATAAAATATATCATGTTTCAGTTATGGAGATACATTTTTAACCAGCAGTGTTTTGGAGAAAAACCTCTTAAGCCAAACTGTCATATTCTACTATGTGGAGAGAAAAAACAGTCGAGCAGTAAGACAGTCAATCGTGCTTGTATTTTTTGCTATGAAGAACACACATAAACTCTTGAGCTGCAGACTTCTATTTCTAAATACATCATTGTGACAAAACTGGACTTACATCATGAAGGGGAAATGCTGCTTTGTAGATTCCAGAGTCCAGTAATTTGTTAATGCCAAACTTCTTCACATTGTTTTTGGTTGCGTATTCCACACGGGACAGGATGAAATGAACCTGAAATTTACAAAATACTTTTTGTCTCTTGCAATGTGAAAGTAATCATGCACAACAATACCTGTTTCAAGATGTAAGTGAGTTATGAAAAGGTAAGCAGTGTAGACACCTTTGATTGCACTGGCTAGACGAACCAAATTCAAATTTCCCCATTTAAATTCTGGTGGAACAGATGTACAGACCGTTTCATAAATAACACAGGACCATAATGTCCCACATATTTATAATTTTTCAGGAAGTTTTCATGAGGGTAATTGCACCAATTTGATTAAAATATTTTTTGCCTTTAAAAGATTAAAAGCTAGAAATATTTGTAGACTTACAATTCGGCTTCTAGTTGCAGGATTGAAGAATGTGTCTTTGTCTTGAATATAAAAGTTGGACAAATGTTCCTTTTCAAAGGGGGCAGTGAAAAACTCTTGCTCAGGCTTGATGATATTTTCATCCACTCTGAAGAGACTAGTAAACCAGTTGAATGCTGACTCTCGGGTTTTCAGGTCATCGGGCTGCAACGGCAATTTAATGTGCATAACCTCTGCATATGTGCATAGCACTTCCCAAGGTGCGTGCACTTTCACAAAAATAAGTTTTTCATCCAAAACCTAAATGCAAGAATATTAAAAATATATGCATAAGAAAATGAAAGCATTTTTCATAACACTTCTTAAACTATCCAGACCTTTCTTTCTCTTGACCTAATAGCTAGCTCATAGCTAGCTAGCAATGGCTCACAAATGATCTATTTGAAGATGCATTTACTGTCCATCTTAGCAAATATACCATTAGCTTATGAAAAGACACTGATATGAGGTGGGAGCATGCCAGAGAGAATGGCCATGCAGCTATGGATGCTGATGGGCAATACGAACCCCCAGTTTTGTAGGGAGAATGGGTGGAGAGAGAAGGGAGTCAGACCAGACTGCTGAATTATGGAATTACAAAAGTTAGTACGGCAACAGAGCCATGTCAGGCTGTCAGGAAATGGTTTACTTCCTCATGAATGTGAACAGCCAGACTGGTTCCTTGTACGTGCAGCAAGAGCTCTCACGGCATAAATCAAACAAACACCGTGAGGTCATGGACTCTTGGGTCCAACTTGGGAGGAAGGGGCAAAAGGACCTTTTCAGGTGCCCACTAGATTACCAAGCAACAGTAAATGAACACTGGAAGTGGCTGTCTTGCTCGTCTCCTGACAGACTCAGGCCTAAAGCTGTGGCCCTGCAGGAGAGGAAGGAAAGGTGGCTTCATGACATTTTTATTCTGCCTGGATTCTGCACTGCCCTGCGGGTTGAGCAGCCCTCACAGTGCAGACAGCAGCTCTGACAGCTGCCATACATCGTAGCGGTCTCCTGAGCTGCCCACAGACAGTGTTGTAGCCCAAAATACACAGACTGTGGCAGTTACAACTACTCTTACTGTGCCATGGCTCACGAGGAGCTGGGTCACTTACAGGAGCCCTGCACTGTCTTTCTGGAAGCGGAGACCCTCCTTGGAGCATGGCCAGCCCTATTTATCTTCTGAGTCACAAGTAAACACCAACTAACAACCCCACATCCCCACTTCCCAGCTTTTATTTTGTAGAGGGAGAAACAGATGCAAGGTTTACATGACTTTGCATCAGGTCAGAGAGATACTACTGACAGAAAACAAAACAAAACAAAACAAAACAAAAAAACACTAATTTTTTGTTATTCCTTAGAGTAGAAAACTGTTAAGTTCAATTTATCTATCCAATTCCTTATCCATATAGAGGAAGCTTCTGCTCTCAGGCACAGACAAAGGAGTGCAGGCAAAGAAAAGAGCACTCACCGATCTTGTTGCTTCGAGTTGCAAGCCGTTGTTTATCAGGTTTGATTCATATACTTGTCTCTTCCTCTGTTAAAAGGTATTGAAAATTGTAAAGCATCTGTTCTGAATACATATGCACAGAAGAATAGAATTGCCAGAAGGAGATAACATTAACAAATTGGAACTCATTTCTTTATTCATGAATAAAAGCTAGGCATGCAGCGCAGTTCTCAAAGTGACTTGGCGATACTACTTTTTTACTCCCTGACTGTTTTTATGCCATTCGGACATTGTTTTTTGTGTTTATATATTCTGTGCTTAAGGGATTCTGTGCCTCCTGTACAACAACTTTGAGTTTTTAAGAGGGAGCAGTCCAATGGTTTCTGTAGCCTGGTTCTCTTCAACCAGGATAACTGTCTTAAGATCAGTGCTTAAGATCCAGTCTTCTTGTTACTGTGAAGGATCACAGTCAATGAATGATCCATTAGATGAAGTCTTAGAAACTTTGATAGGTACATGGAAACTGGTCTTCAGGACCACATTCAAGACCCACCCACTCTAGGAGGCAAAAAGAGCAAAAGTCTTCAGGGGTTCTCTAGCAATTCTTGGAATTAATAATTTATATCTTGTTAGTTCTTAACAGCACCATCTGCATGTAGCAATGGTCATGATGGACTCATTTCATATTTTGTAAAAAGATATTTCTTTGATATCTTTTAAATTTTTCTGCCTTTTTGTTCCACTTAATATCATCTTCTTCTTGGGTTAGGGACAGGGAGATCCAAATATTTCAATCTGTATTCTTCTTTCATCAATACCTACCACATTTCTGCTTATTTGTCTCCTTTCTCAGGATAAAAACACAATCCCAAACTTTCAAAGCACTCTTCACAGAGATATCTCTCCATGTCCTACTAATTTATTTGTTTTTTGATGACCTCATAATGTTCTTCATGTTTTTTTTTCTATGTATATATAAAATTGCACCTATACAATGCATATTTATAATATAATATATATACTATGTTGTTACCTAGAATCAAGGTAACTGTACCTTGATGAGGACACTTAGCATAGGTGTTTCCCATGAAATCTAAGTCTTCTCCTTTTACTGAGAGTACCAACTTAGAATCCCAAATGAGAATGAGGTTTTTCCTCACAGCAATATATTTCTTTGCATTTGTTAACATTTCATGTGTAATAGCATTCTCCATTCTCCTTCAAAGCTAAATGTTCATGTTGTTTTGGCTTCCGAGTAAACTACATAACTATTTCCTCTGTGATTTTTGCTATATCATAACTCAATCCCCTTACCAGATCATTAAAAAATGTAGTGCACAGGAGTTGTTTGTTATTCCACTATTAATTCTTCCACCATGATGAAAATTATTAATTTCATCCTACCTCTTTGCATCTTCCCTATACATGTGTTTTTTTGTAAGGTGAATAATAATGAATTACGAAAACATTTCAACATGAGTTCTGCTTTGTTTCAATTAATAAAAAAGGCACAGGTCTAAATACCCGTTTCGTTTCTTACAAAATAACACAGAGACGGATGCTGGGCAATTCTCATTTGTATAAGTCTAATGCTTTTTTTTTTTTTTTTTTTTAATCTTACTGTTCAGATTGCTTTAATAATTTATTATGGCAAGGAGTTCCCTAAATTAATTATGCCCTCAAAATCTTAGAGGAATGTTGACAATATTAAGGTTTCTAATAATGCATTAATGCAAGTAGTGAGAAACAAAGCCCCTGGGAACCTTTGCTAATTAGGGGCTTTGCTATTTTATATAAATGATTGAATTATGTGTATGATAGTCTATGGAGAAACTAGTCTTTTACCCAAAGGAGTCTATAGTGGTTTTGCATTGAGTGGGGAATACTGTGTAAAGATGTGATGGCTTATTTGGCTGGATTGTGGGACTGTTCCAAGTTTATTTTGGTATACAGCATTTTGCTCAGCCACCTGCAAGGTTAAGTTGTAATAATAACGTAACCATGGTAATGTTGCTGATCTAAAACTGACATTGATTTTGATAATTGAATAGCTAGCCAATAGGCTGAGACACTATGACATATAATCATACACAGTCTTATGAAATGGAAAGCTTAATGTAAATAAATACCAAGTGTTACAGGCATACAGAAGGGTTAGCTCTTGGGAGCTCCTTTTTCACCACAGTGCTTCCAATGTTTCACCATTGTCTTGTCAGAGTCTGGAAATTGGTAGTAGATCACTAGCAGTTTTTTCTCTGTGTTTCATAAATGGTAGGGAGCACTTGCTTTGATTACAGCAATAGAAGAATGCCAACTCATATTTTTGTTTAGTTTCTTTTGAGCAAAGAGAAAAGTTCCCTGTAACAGTATCAGTGTGGCTTCAGGGGAACAATCCTAACAAGAAAGGAGTGTTTGAATAGCCACCTGTGCCTTACCTGGCAGGCAACAGATAAAACAGCAACAGAAAGAACGCCGGGCCCACAGACTCCCCCATGGAAATCAGCTAAAGGGAGTAGAGAGGATCACTGTATCAATATTAGATGCTAACTCTCAGAGTTTATTTAATGATATTTGGAGGCTTTTCTGCCAGTCCTAACTGCCAGCATCAGGAAATTAATTGATTGAGAAGCTCTACTTCTCTTGTGTTTTTAAAGTCAGCTTCTTTCCCTTGTATTTGAGGGTAATCATAAAAACGTGAAGCAGAATATGCTATAAAGGCTCTGATGCAGAAGAGTAAACCCAGAGAACTCCAAATGCGTATTTTCTGAGATACCCTATGATTTTAAGCCAGCCTCACAGTTGTTTGAAACCTGGCTCACGGCCACACAGAAATGTCAATATTCCAGCCTATACTTACTCTCAACAGTGTGTCCTAGCCACCCTGTTTGGAAAGACTCATTTCTGGTCCCATGAACGTATGCAGTAACTTCAGAGTAATTCCCTCCTTCCATTTGTCCTTCCATCCACCAAGCAGTTTTGGTCTGGGGTTAACTCAGGAACAGAGATTTAATTTTGGTGAGTTCCTGCTTCAAAACCTATCCAACCAGCAGAGATCAGAGCAGGTGTGGTTGACGTCCTTCAGTTTCAAAGGTCTCTTTCATCTTTGTTATCAAACTTCCTGGGTAGGTTGGCTGGGAACACCACAGGCATATAGAGCCTGCCATCCTCTACTGTGTCAAATTACAGCATGAAATGGCACTGAGCTATTGCTCGTTCTGTAACCCCAAATATTGTTCTTTCTCCATGGGTGTGTCACATGTGAGACAACACGAGATGTACAATTGATTCATTGAGCTATTCAAGCTTTTTGTTTTTGGCTATCTAATCTAAATAAGTCTAGAGGCAGGAACTGTTTGCTTATGAAGGCAAACTTCTCCAGCTTTGCTGAAGTTCCCTGTACAACTGTACATTAAATAAAAATAAAAATAAAAATAAAAAAATAAAAATAAAAATAAAAAAAGACGAGTATATAACACTGTCTGTGAATCTCAGGTTTTCATTTAATTTGCAAAGAAAATTTGGCTATTTCTACAAAGCACAGATTACTTCATGGCTGGAAATGAAGGTTTTGCCCACATTCCTTCTTAAGTTAGACAGCCTTTCAGTTTATTTCTGCTGGGGAGAAGCAGATGGACTAGAATGACACTCCACATTGATTTATTTTGAATATGTCTGACTGGCATTGACCCTTTAACTTTCAACAATGAGCTACTTGAGGATCCTGAAAGATAAAACTGGCATTTTGGAGCATTCTGAGAAAGGATGGTGATATTTAATTTCTATTCTGATGGCATCCTATCCAGACAAATAGTGTACATAAATTGTTAAGTTTAAAAAACATGCTTTGGGCAGGGATTTCAATTACTTACAAGGCAGAGTTTCTGAAATCTGCTCCTGACAGTCTGATTTTTGCTTGTGCTTGCAAAAGTAATTGTATACCAACTTAGAAAGGTTTGGAGTTCAAATCGAGTTACCTACATGAACTTTATCTGGTAACTTTTGTATCTGTAAATTATGTTAGAAACTCCCATGAAGATGTGATTTTGGTAGTTTGGTTTTGTCTCCTTTAAACCAGATTTCAGAAGCACATGAGAATGAGGGAAGCACAACACCACTGAACATCTCTGAGTGCTTCAGAACACCACATTTTTGTTCCTTCTATTCAAACTACCCTTGTGTTTTTAGATAATTTTTTCCTTTGTCTCCTCTGAACCATTTTCCAAATGATGTTATTAATTAATATAAATTAACACTAGGCCATTTTCTCAATTACACTTATGCACTTCTTTTTAAAAAGGACAGAAAGCCATTTAATATAATGATGGTATTAGGATCTGATTCTCCTCTTGCTACTGAGGAATACACGGATCTGTATCCCATTTCTGTGAACCCAGTAAGCTGGATACCTAGGTTGAGGTCACATTTTCAAATCTTTCCCCTAACTTCAGTAGGCATTTGAGGACTCCTCTACTTTTACTATTAACAAAACAGCCAAGGGCAACTCCCCAAATTTTTCATTTCAGAAAAGGGAATCTACAGATGTCCTCTGGCAATTTCAGTTCTGCCCTGACATCTACATCATGCAGTCAGGTGGGGTGTAGCGCGAGTCAGACAGAATTCATCCCAGTGACTACATTTCCTGGTCCCTACCTTGCACAGACCTGTAATGGCGTGCTTGGCAATGAAGACTTTGATGGCAGCCTCAGTGAGGTGAGGATTTCACCCTGTGAGAACAGACTTCACTGGATCTGCTAATCCTTAATAAGTTGGAGTTTCAAAAGTCTGTGAACAGTAAACCCCATATAAATCCATCAGGGGAGTCAAAGAAAGAGTAGTATGAGCAAGGGACCTATTCAGGCCTAAAGCACCTTGAATTACAAGAGATACTGTTTATAAAATTTGTCATTTTTAGTTTGTCATTGATCAGAGACAGTGACATATGCAGTAGTTAAAGATGATTGTAAATGACAACACTCCTCAGTTTGGTACCTTGTATTTCATCACAGGAGCAGAACTTATTTGCCCCCCCTAAATATATAACCAAATAAACAACCTTGTCATTGAAGACAAGTTATCAATTAGGTTTTATGCTTACAGTAATGATATCTATATACATCTTGGGCAGCAGCATCTCCAAATCTTTCTGGGAATTGTGGTAGACCAAAATGTTAATTCTGTCATAGGAATACAGCTTCCTCTACTTGCATAGAAAGTGACCTCAAGAGAGAGTGTGCAACTCTCTATTTCTGAGGTGACTGAAGTGCTTTCATGCTTGGAGCTGACCTGCACCGATCCCACGCTAAAAAGTTAGAAAATCTGAATCTATTTAAGTCTTAAAAGATTGTTCCCTCAACAATAGATAAGGGAAATGTATTTCTAAACTAATGATGCCTGTATGTGAAGCACTGGGAGGAGGGAGTCAGTAGTTCTGAGCTGTATCACAAGAGCTTGGTTATGACCAGGTGACTCATTTCAGCTTATATTACAGACTCATTGAACATAATCCTTTCTTCATTCCCTCTTCTCCTTCCTTTACCGTTCAGTGTCCTCTGGTACCTTACCCTTTGTTCGTGTAATATTTTGTCTGTTTCATGATCAGCTTTGGATTTGGTCATTAGTTCTCCAGCTCAATGTCATCATACTTGTATCCATTGTTCTCGTCCTTGAAAATCCTCTTCATCCTAGTCTCCTACTCTGTCTCCTACTCTGCTTTCTTCTGCCCTTTCAGCGCTGTATATGTTCCCAATATCAAAATTCTTGCCCATGCCTTCCTCAGTACTCCTATGGCTTCAGATTCTCCCTGTCCATGGAAATCCCAGCTGTGACAATTGCTGGCACCTCTGTAATCATCTTCCTGCTGACACATCTTCGCCATCCCTTGCAATCTCAGAGAGTGGTAATGGCAGAGTTGTTAGGTAATTGAAAGCAGGGTCACCTCTGAGGTCAGACCATGTTGGTCAGGGAGTAATTGTTCAGGTCTTGAAAAGTCGAAGGATGGAGACTGCACAGCTTCGCTGTGGCAACCTGCTGCACCATCTTCAAAGTTTATCCTTATCCAGTCTGAACCTCTTGTTTCAGTTTGTGCCTGTTGTTTTTTGTTGTTCTTCCATGCCCTACTATGAAGAACCTGGCATTGTCTTCCTGGTTACCTCCTTGTAGCTACTCAGGAGCTGCTGTTAGATCACCCCAAAACCTTCTCTTCTCCAGGCTGAACAAGGACAACTCTCTCAGCCTTTCCTCACAGGGCTAGTGCTCCAGCTCCTGACCATCATGGTTTCCCACCACTGAACTTGCCCTAGACCTTTGAAAGCAAACTCTAAGTGCATTACCCATGATTTTCTGGTCTAATTATTCATGGTTTAGTTCTGACTAATATCCTAAAATTAATGTTGCACATATACATATATATATATATATATAAAGTTTCTAAAGGGGCAGCTTCTTGTTTCTAATGACCTCTTTCAATTTATTTTTATCGCTGATCCTGTGGTCATGTGTAATGCAACATCCACCCACTGCAGGACTCTCTTAAACCCTACTAACCACATTCCTTATAGCTGCCCTGGTAATGCCAATGATAACGCTGTGAAATGAATATCAACCAGCAAGCTACAGGCCTTTTTACTCCTACTCTCCTCTTTCCAAACGGCAAATCATTGTTTGTATATGAGCTGCTTTCAGTGGTGTCTTTGTCCTTGCCTGTCTCTACCAGAGGCTGCTGGAACATGGGGAATTGCTAAATCAGAGGAGGAAGTGGTGGGTGGGAGAGCGCAGATTCCAAGGGGACTACAGTCCAGTGGATGCACATTTCTCAGGCAGTTCACAATTTAAAAAGTTCAGTGGCATGACTGAGCTTGTTTTTGTGGCTTCAGATGCCATAAGGAATAAAGTCCACTGATAGACTTACCAAAGTAATTAAAAAATAATTTTTAAAAAATAATACATGCTTGTTGTTCACAGCTGCTAAGAAGCATCAAGCAGTCACTGGCCTGAGTTAATTTTTTTTTTTTTTTGCAAGGTCCTTAGGGAGGGCCAGGTTGTTAAAGTGTCAAGGGAAAGAGTGATACCTGGAGAAGTCATGGTAGCAAAGTTACATACAGGTGTTTCCCATAAAAGACTTAGATACTTTACTGGGCCGAATGTACCTATGTACATGACTCTCATCTAGATCACCTGGTCAGCTGCCTCCTTCCAAGGTTTCCCCTGAATACCCTGATTTTAATACCAAAGTCCCCTAGGGGCCTAATTTAAACACTGTAAATATAGAAAATTGTCCTAGTCTGAAGATCTTGTTGTCTAATTCTAACTGGGATCCTGACACCAGCATTTTTCTGCCCACACCTCCTGAAGGGTTCCTTCCCAGGAGCATGCCCTGAGGTCACCCAGCACACACTGGCAGACACAATATGCACTATTCTGCCCATTCACACAAGTCTATTGGCTTGAACTCCCCTCTCTTCACTGCTCAGTCCAATGGGCTTAGGAGCACTCCTAAGGCAGGGCAATGCCATTGCCACTCTGGGTGAGGGCACTATCTTTTCTGCACACTGCTCTAACACCCAACAAATGACCCAGATTTATAGTAAAATAACTTACCTTTTGCTTTTTACGATCAATCCTCTTATGAGTCATTTTTTTGGTTTCATCTTCGTACACCAAAACAAAGTCAATTCTTCGCTGCCCATCACTGAAGAACAAGGAGTCAGGCTTATTGTCAAAATCAGCCTGTAAGACAGGTAGGATAGGTTAACATGAAGGATTTTATTCACTGCTTCCTTACTTGCTTCATGTTACACAGAACATCAGTGAAAAGAGAAATTCAGCACATATTAGACATATAACAAGGAGTCGAAAGTGACATGAAAATTAGCATGGAGTAGGCTGCAGAAAAAATCTGTCCAGAGGAGTTTGGCAGGTCTCTGCACGACATGAGGACAGCAGTACTTTGACCTAATTTTCTTCTTTAAAAATTGTGCATTAGCTTTTGGCGATGGGAGGAGCATTGGGCTGTAGCACCATTTCTAAATAATGCATCTGTCAAGTAATTTACATCCTGTAATGATACAATATTCTGTCTACAAGATATGTTGTCTCCTGATGGGAATCTCAGAATTAAAGCATACCCATCTGTCTTCTTACCTGCCAGAAGTTTCAGCATCTCTGCAATTAAAAAAAAAAAAAAAAAAAAAAAAGCAGCAGTTTCATGCACGTTGATTCAGAACAATCATTGCCCAGAGAATAAAGAACATGGCCAGGCTGCAGATGAGTTCTCAGAATGGACACATTCTACACAGATTTATTTATTTCTCTTTTTATTAGCAAAATCTTAGCAAGCAGAAAACGTTGTTGTATGCTACACATCCATCATGTTAAAATATATGCCAAAATAAAAAGGATTAATATATCCATAAGCTATTATCTAGTCCCCAGAGGAAAGTAGAAAAGTTTGTCATACCCACTAATAACATCTTAATGTGTTATTTCATGTGTGTAACAACACAGACACATTGATGATGGGGTAGCCTGAATTTTCAAGTAACATTTTCGTAGATTATTAGAATACTCTGTGGGCACTGTCACAAGTAACAACCCCCCTCTCAGTTAATATATAATTGTAATGCTATCAGAAATGTCATGTTATGTAATGAGTACCAAAGACTAAGTTATTTGGCTGGATCTTTACATGGGATTAATAAGGGTAGTGCCACTGAGTTTAGAGGATATCAAGAGGACTCAGTGTTGCGTTACAGATAGTAAGATCTCAAAAACTAGCAAGATTCCCATACAGAACTGCAGAGGAGCTTTGGCTTCCAGACATCTGGGCATGCAGGGTGGCCTAGTACAGACTCAGGCCAGGCAAAATGACCCAGAGTAATCTCTAGAACATGCTGTGCCTTTGGGTTCATGGAAAAGATTCTCCGATGTCATCTCCCTGAAATCTCCCTGTCAGTGCAGACCAAGCCTCATGAGGGCTGCCAGGCATTCCGGCCACATGGGGTAGAGTTTGGGGAATGTCTGGTCCACAGGAGGGTTCAGAGAAATGTGGCTTTGGTGTCAGAGACTCCCTACCTGCAGAGGTTATTCTTCAACTGTAATAAAACTGGCGAGAATGGCAGCTGTCAGTCAGGAGCATCCCGGTTCCAAGGGACAGGCAACATTTTAGGAATAACACATCAGTGTTTCCAAAACAAAGTTTCCCTATGAGTTCTATTCTATACCTCTCCCTGTAGACTGTTTTGTTACTGCTTATTGGCTGGGTCAAAACAAGGCTTGACTGAGAAGTGTCTCCCCATAATTAAGACAAAAATTCCATATTTTAAATAAACTGAGGGGAGTTTAAACTCAATACTTTTTATGTTGTATGTACAAAGGCTAGAAACTGTTGCAAAGGAGGTTCTGTTAACATACTTGCTTCAACAGTTTAAACAGATTCTTGGTTAGAACAGTTCTCTTTGAATCCCACATGTGCTGAGAGATTTGTGACAACCCTGACAGCAAGCAGCTGCTGACATACTTACATATATATATATATATATATATATACATGGTGACATACGGCTGCTATACAGATATGTCATATGTTATTTCACAGCCTGGCCTAGGCCTCGGGAAACACCTAAGCAGTCACCAAATCAACAGACAGCTGCACACAGTAATGGTTTAGGAAAAATGGTTTAAGCTTTCAGATGGCATCAACAGACTACAATGGCAGTGAGCATCTCCATCACACAAAACAAGTCACAGACCCAAATTTCTAAATTCTTGAGAACTAGAGCTGGAGAAGTCCCAACAAGCAACCAGACTTGACCCTGATGAGATTTCTTCCTACTGAGGACTAGCCATAGACATAGATGCTTGTGTATGGTCTCCATCCATGAGCTGCCTGCCATTAGGTGTTGTTTTGAGTGTGAGCACCACATGCTGTGCTTAGCAGAGATGCAGTCATGAAAAATGTGACGTCCTGAAGCCCTGCTACACACAGAGCTGCTAACCCTTGGCTGCACAGCTGATGCCTCTCCCTAGCTCCAGGGCTGCAGATGGGACTGGTCAACGATGAGGCTGAGAAAGCCTGTGCATCACACCAGAAATACACAGACACCAGGCACCACTGAAGCAGAAAGTGGTATGAACCAAGTTAAAAAGTCACCATCATCCTCTTCTCACTTTTCACTAGCATCTACAGCCCCTGCTGAGGGCCTGCCTGGGAGGTGCTGGCGCAGCAGCGCAAGGGTGCAAGGAGAACTGAGGGCAGCCAGACCCTGAGCATGAGCACAGCCCCTGCAGCCTCCGTGCTCCTCTGGGGCCCCAGCAATCTGTTCCTGGCTAAAATTGCCCTGTGTTGCAATGCTGGAAACACAGAACCCAGCCTTGTGATAATGAGTAACAAGGGGAAGTGTTACCAGTGCCTAAAATGGAAGGATTTTTAATTGTGCCTCTTCTTCTTTTGAATCTTAGAAACAGCAGCCTAATGATTTTGTCTAAAGAGAAAGAGTTTTGCTGTGAAATTTAAGCACTTGAAAGCGTAAAAATAGTAAGAGCTTTCAAGTGTTTTTTCCTACAGCTTTTAGTTATTTTCCCTATATGACCTATGCACAGGATAGAAAAGAAAGAAATAGCAAACAGCAAATGTAAGATCAAGCTTTTCCTAATTTGTGATTACATAACTTCACTAAGTATTTTTTTCCTTTGAACCTTGTCTCCTTTAAGCATATAAAACTTATGTGTAACTTAGTGGCAACTGGCTTAAATGGATAGACAATAACCAGATGCTGATGCTGCCTATTAATCAGCATCCTGACTCACGAATTTACTTATGTATGTGTTTTTGTACACATTAATACATGCATGTTACCATATACATGCACCTTTTTATACATATCAGACTATGAATATATATAATTGAATACAGTCAAAAGATTAATCAGAATTGGACTGCCTGAACCCAGATACACAGAATTTCATACTCCTGAAGGTAACTTCTTAGATGTAATCTCCATTGTTTTTAATTACTAGGGCAATGTCCTATTGACCTATCAATAGACACTTTATATATCAATAAAGTAATAAAGAGTTGGCTCATTAAGCCTGAATACTTAAGAGATCAAGATTAAGACCCACGCAGATCAATTGTAACATAAAATTTAATGTTGCTTAATTAAAAGTAAGAAGTAAAATGTGAAAGGGAACGTAATAGTTAAAGTTCTGACAGTCACATTAACTTAGATGTGTGATGTGTCTTATAATCCCCACTGGATAGTTTGTAATGAAAAATCATATATTATTCAATGTAATTACCAGAGGAAAAACAGGACTGGAAACAAAAAACATGTGCTGTACACTGAAGTTAATAATTCCTTGGAGACAATGTTTGCTTTGTTAATATGCAATATTATTTGACAACATTACAAATGTTATTATCAGGCAAATGAATACAAGTTTGTGTGCATACACACACACACACGTACATTAATAGGGCTGAAATTCCAATACATAATTTTGCTTAAGTATCAGTAGCACATTACAACCAAAAATAATGAACAGGCCCATTGATACCTCTTTGTTATGGAAGAAACAAACATGGGGTCTATTTATGGCACTTTCTAATTTTCTTAGCTTCAGCATAATCACATTTTAAGTACTAAGGGAGACAATCATTTTTGCACTTTAATGTTATAATAATACCTGAGTGGATAGCAGGTTAATATTGATTAACATCATTAATGAATAAAAAAAATACATTTAGCTGTAAAATACTAATGATATTTAGCACATACTCCGCAGTGCTGTACAATCTCCAAGTGCTGTACATCAATTGCTTGCCAGCCACAGTGAGACAGGGAGCCATTAGCTGTATTATTAGCAGGAGGAACCTGCAGTTGTTTGGATCACTTCGGGTACCTCTGCCTGAGCTAGCCCAGAGGCAGGGCACCCACCTTCGTGTGGGTGCACCCCTGTGTTTCAGGCCACATCAGGGACCAGATCAGTGGATATTAGCTCCGGGGGATGAGACCGGTGGTGGTCTTTGTTAACAAACAGCCCAGAAATGTGTATAATGCAGACGTTACATCCTCAGCATCAAAAGTGCGGTTTTATAGACCTGGAGCTCTGGTCCTTGCAAGCAGCTGCTGTGCACATAGCGGGAAGCGAGGCTGGGAAACCCTGCGCTGCTGCTGATGCACATGTCCTCGGGAGGTGCCTGCAATAAGCATTCCCTGACCCTGGTCCCCAGAGGTCTGGCATCCAAAACTAAGTGACCAAAAACCAGTGGTGGAGCTGACCCTCAGACCCTCAGAGCTTCTCAGGAGGGGGGCTGCTGCCTGCCCTTCTCCACGTGTAACCAGGCTTGCTGGTATCGAAGGGGAGTTGCCGTGCCTGACTCTGGAGACTGCGCCCGTAGCCATGGCTACACGCGTTTGCTGCGGCAGAAGATGAAAGTAGACCTGAAGCTACCTTCAGCAGCAGCAATGCTGCATTCCAGGGGAGGAGAAGCAGTGGCGTTACACAGCCTTCACTTCTCCAGGTTCCTCGGGGCATTACATTGTTAAACAAATGGTGGGAATAATGGTGGGAAGGGCAGCACAGAGGCAAGAATGAAAAAAATATATGTGAATAGGATTTGCAGTTATTTGTTACTTACTACATCCTGAACAAGCATGGTATTGTAAATTGATTTTTTAAATAGCAAGAGATTCTACAGGAATCTCTTCCACAGGGAGGATAAAAGACATGCTTTGTTTTGTCTGCATGAGCCTTTGGTGTGACTGTCAATAGCAGCAAATGTAATCATTACTGGAGGGATAAACTACTTGTCTACAAGCTCACATAGTTTTCAGATAGCCTCAAAGCAGGTTCCCGCAACATAGCAGGAGGTAAATCAGTGCTGGGAAAGGAGAGCTGAGTACAGCCTGTGTAACATCACCTCTGTTGACGGCACCTGCGGAGAGTCCTCATGCTCGAGCACGGAGCCCGCCCGGCAGAGCACCCATGGGTTACCTGTCAGCTGTGGGTTTTACCTCCATGAAAACGTCACTGTGCCTGTTTAGGGACACGTTTATTTCTTTCTACAGGCCTCAGGAACCTTCTCCTCCAACCAAGTAATTAAAAAGGAAACACATGATATTGCCAGGATATCACGAAACATCATTGTTCGTAAAGCGCGTTGAGCTCGTCTGGGAATGATACAGAAATGTAAAGTTCTTATTGCAGCAGCTATTTCATAAGATCTGTAATTACTTTACATTCTGAGTGACCAATAGAGACAACTGCTCTGACACCAAGACCAACACAAGTATTTGCTTCCTCAGGATATAAATTTATTTGCATACCACAAGAAACTAACGTTGGTGTGTCTCCATAGGGCAATAAAACTGTTGTGCATTTAACATTTTTCCTTGTGACTCACATTTGCTAATAAAAACAGAGGGCTGTGTCAGATCTGTCTTTAGCAACAATGAGATTATTAGCAAGATCACAATCAGAAGTGTTTTTTTCTGTACCCCAACATGCAAAGACGTTTTTGGCATGTAGTAAATCGAAGCAAACCGAGACTGAAGGTTTTGTGCAAAGTGGAAATACACGGGGTGTCATTGCGGTCATATATTTCTGTCAGCAGAAAGCAGTTGGGAACTGGCCAGGCATTGGGAAGCCTCGTCCCCGGAGCTAACTTTAGATGAGACACCCACTGGACTTCCTGCCTGAGCCTGCGTGCAACTGCTGGCTGCAAGAGGAATTCCAGCTACTCTTGATTACAGACAGACCAAACGTCCTAAATTTTGAACAAAGGTGAAGACAGTACTCCCCTGAAAACCCTCTTTTCAGCACCTCTCACCCTTTTCTGGATACAGAAGCCGGGAAGTTCACTCTTTCAGAATCCTCTGAAGCTTTCCTACTACAGAAATTGCACATGAGGGGCAGCACTAACTCAGTGACTGCATGAGGCACCTAAGGATTTATGCCAGAAATGGCTGCCTGTCTCCCAGATCTGGAGTTCCAGCTTGAGAAACCGGGACATCAAGTTTTTCTAGAGGGCTTGGCAAGTCCTTTTCTTCAGAGAGCAATACCTTCAGGCCCATATGTGACTACTTTGTGCTAATGCAAACAGGTTACAGACGTCCCCCTTTGACACTGGGCAAATAAAAAAAAAGTTGGATGCATGTAAACTTGTTAGCCTTGCACAGAAGCCCTATACTACAGTCAGGGGTAAAATCCAAGTATCTAGGACCACATTAAGTTTCTCTAGTCATAAGACCTCTAATTCTTTTCCTGCATTTTTCTGCCACATTTACACCTTGCTGAAGTACTACAGACAACATTCTTCTTCACAGAATCTGGACTTTGTGGAGATTAATGTCCTACTCATGCTGAATGGGGCAGGGATCCCGTGACAAAGTTAGCACGTGATCCTGTAATTTGAGACAGCATCATAATAAGAACACGACAATTGTTATTAGTCAACAGCTTATTCAGTTTTGCCTTCTCCAAGATGAACTGCAATATTAAATTCACAACATACTTTCAGCTGGAAAACATAATTTAAGTTTAGAGAACTGGCACAGCACTTCCTTCAAATCTACAAACTATTCAGTTTTAGGTTAGATTTCCTATTCATAGAATCATAGAATATCCCGAGTTGGAAGGGACCCATAAGGATCATCAAGTCCAACTCCTGGCACCGCACAGGTCTGCCCAAAAGTTTAGACCATGTGACTAAGTGCACAGTCCAAACGCTTCTTAAATTCAGACAGGCTTGGTGCAGTGACTGCTTCATTGGGGAGCCTGTTCCAGTGTGCGACCACCCTCTCGGTGAAGAACCTCTTCCTGATGTCCAGCCTAAACTTCCCCTGCCTCAGCTTAACACCATTCCCGCGGGCCCTATCACTGGTGATTATGGAGAATAGACCCCCTGCCCCTCCACTGCCCCTCGCAAGGAAGTTGTAGACTGAGATGAGGTCCCCCCTCAGCCTCCTCTTCTCCAGGCTGAACAGGCCCAATGACTTCAGCCGCTCCTCGTATGTCTTCCCCTCTAGGCCCTTCACCATCTTTGTTGACCTCCTCTGCACACTCTCCAACAGTTCAATGTCCTTTTTGTACTGTGGTGCCCAGAACTGCACACAGTACTCAAGGAGAGGCCGCACCAGCACAGAGTAGAGCGGGAGTGCAGAGTAGAGCGGGAAGCGCAGTTTCTATTTCTAGCTACACCTGAGTGAATTAGCACACATCTATCTCATGGGCAGGCTTGGTAGAACCGAATTTTATTCAAGCTTTCTAGCCACTGAAAGTGACTGGTGGCAGACAAGGAGGCTGTGACGTGGAAGGAGCAGTGTGGAAAAGATGCTGCTAAAACTGAGCAGAAATTACAACTGCTGGTAAACATGAGTAACCAAAAATAAAAATTGATTTTGACAGTTGATTTTTAGTAGAAATAAAAATAAATTCTACCATGACTGCTTACAGGAGACTGCTCTAACCACAAGGTATACGACACTCTGTTTGTTCTGATGCTACCTCATTTCATATAAATACATAAAAAATAAAATTCATCGAACCACAAAAAGAGTCTAAGGAGGATTTTTATAACATGTTAGTCAGGGCCCTCAGTAGGGAAATGTAATGTCTTGGTTCCACTGCATGCTCCAGAAAATGATTAAATACTTTTTCCAGAGACCAAAGCAGCATCAAATGAAGAAAACTCTGTCACAATTCTCAGAGGCAGGGTCAGGTGGGTATTCAGATCCCGGAAGGAAACTCAATTTCTGGTAGATTTAGCATTTGTTTCCTACAGCAGAGGCAGGAACAAAACCACCACAACCCTTCACTATGACAAGTACTTTTCCACCTAAGGTCTGAAGCAGCTCCCCTACAGCTCTGGTGCACCTTGGTGTACTTTGGGCTAAATCTATCCCTTCATTTACACTGCTTTCCAAACTCTATCACTATGGAAACTCTTTGTTTCTTTCTTCTATGATTCTGTTTCCAATTTCAGCTTGATGTGAAGAAAAAGAGCTTTCTCTTTGGTGGCCAGGATGAAAAATAAATGATCTAAACAGCTCCATTCATAGTATCTACATATAAGACAAGGCAGGCTTAATCCAAATGCCTGAATATGAATGTTTGATTTCCATCTCACAACTTTTTAGCTCATTTTTTCTTGTATGGTATGCTCTTCTGGATGTATGAAGAAAACAGCATACTTCCTCATACACAAATAAATCAGCAGGACCTGTATCTCCACATACATAATACAGTTCTCCTCTGTGCAAACTGAAGGGGTAGCTAATATCAGCAGCAGCAGGCTGTCATTCCTTGAGTAGTATTTAGTAGACAGCAGTGAGAGAAATGCACAAGCCATCTCAGTTACTTGTAAATAGTCAGTTTACAGGTCAATGTTTTGGACAGGGCTGTCTGGGAACCAGCTCCAGCTCTCATTACTTGGTGGCACCATTGCAGCAGTTTCTTGAATAGATTCCTGTATGCAAAAACCATCACCAGCTCAGGTGCTCAAAATTAATTGTCCCAGCAAGTAACTCTTGACACTGTTTAACCTGTTCCTTTAAGCTTTGTCCTCCCATAACACTGACCCACTTGTAGATGTAGCCTGAATAGGCAATACACACCTAAAGCCAATGACACTGACCTCTGTCATTAGAGAAATGAAGTACAGAGATGTCTTTTTTTGATTTCTGTGGGGCTTTTCCAATAGCTTTAGGATAAGCATATGACTTTATACCTTTTTGAATCCAGGCTTATAGCTCCCTGTGCAACTGCAGGCTGCACTTCTGTTGCACTAGGGGAAAAATGAAATTGGACTCATCAGCATGCCATTTGGGCATCAGATTGGCAAAGCATGTGCCATGGCACACCCAGTGGCGGGTTTGCTGGAGTCAACTAGCTAGTCCTTAGAGAAAATGAGATCTGAGACAGGAGATCTTCGTCTAGAGCCAGAAGCCTGTTAGCTGCAGAAAACATTAGGTGAGCTGGGGAACTTTAAATTTGGCTAAGGGAATGGAGACCTCTAGGTCTTCTTCCTTTTTTGCCACCTAAGTCTCTGACTGGAGCAAGGCATTTCTTTTCCTCCAAGCCTTCTTTGAAAAAAGAGTCCTGAACTCACTTGTTGGCCAACGAATACCTGGGTGTGTTTGAATTTATAAGGTATATATGTTTATATGTAGGGTGTGTTCCTATATTAATAGATATATTCATAGATATAAGAACACACACAGAAATCCTATACATGCATACACAAAATTTTATATATAGAAAGGAGGTGTATGTGTGTATATCAGTTTATAGTGAATATGTATTTGTAACTAATCTAGTGACCTGTCACTTTTAGTTGAGTTCGGTGACCGTGTCAACCTGTACTCTCACACCTGAGCCAATGACTTCAGGTATCTTTAGGGAAGTAGGTACAGAAACTCAGATTCAGTCACGCAGATGAACTGTGTGCTGCAAATGCAACAGAATGATAATCTGTTAGAACAGCTCTACCTGTTGTATACAAGAAAAAATTATTGCTACTCATAGTTAAAACAAAGAAGTACCCACCCATTCTGGAGTATGAAGGTTTTGCTGCTCTGGCACAGTTCCGTAAGTGGGAATAATCACCTGGTTCAATTCCAAGACTAAAAATAAACAAACAAACAAAAAAAGTCATTTTTTTTTTTAATTAATGTTTTGCAGAGAAGCCACTTTATTACACTTACTGTCTCAGAAGAATAGTTGTCCCTCAGACTTCAGTAGTAACCAACAGGTAGCAAGAGAGCAAAACAGATTTCACCATGATGACAAGTTAATGTTTGGTGATCCTGCCAACCAACCTAGTAATGTCATGCACCTCTTCGTTAACATGTGTTATTTAGTGTTTCAGAAAACTCTGTCTGTAGACTAGCTGCAGTGAGTAGTATCGTTCCATGAATAAGAGGACCAGAACTGGCTCCACCTGAACAAATAACCCTAGCTCATGCTGACTGTACATAGGCAACATTAATTAACAGTACCAGGGAATTTTTCAGAAGTCCAGCAATGAGTGTGACAGAGGTAGTGATGTTTAAAAAAGTCACTACATAACAGGAACGCCTTTCACATAACATAAAGTCACAACTACAGGTTCAATGTGTATTGGTGCCCCAGTGGCTTCTTACCCATTTCCCTAGTAATACCTATTAGGAAACAAAACAAAACAAAACAAAGAAAAACAAAACAAAACAAACAAACAAAAAAAGAAACACCTGAAAACTAACTTGTTTTCCTGAAAATAAAGCACAAATTAGAAATGATCTTGTGAAGTATGCTACTTTGTGATACCATTGTCAATTATGCTGAAAAAACTGACTACATTATGCTGGGAAAACTGACTACCAGATGCAGCACTGGATGGATACCATACAAATTCATCCTAATAAAGCTCCTGGAAATAAATTACTAGAAGGTCTACAATTTCTGCAACATTTTGGTTTTAGTTTCTTAACAACTTGGGGGTGGGGAGGGGCCTTAAGTAGAGGTCAGGTAACATCCTGAAGCTGAAGATAATATCAAGTGGCTGAGGGGAAGACTGCTTTTTGCCTATGCTTGGTGGGTAAATGGGCCTCATGCTATTTTTAGATGCTTAAAATACAGCTTCTGAAGTGTTTTAGCCAAGTCTGTCCTGCACTGAGGAAAAGGTCATGGATGTAAATGATACCCAGTGTTGTCTGGAAAGGATAGCCTCCAATTAAAAAAACCACTCCAATACTTCAAAACATAAATAAATAAAAAGTACTTGAAAATAATCTAATCTGTAGTACACTTAGAAGGATAATTAAATGCACATTAGTTACAATGCTAGAAACAACAACACTTATATGCCTGAACTTTTTTTGGCTTAAAAACTTCATTGATAAGTAGCAAAATACATATAGAATACACAATACTCAAGAATTTAAAAAAGATATATATTTTCACTGATGATGTTCGCTTTTACCAGCTGAAGATATGTCAAAACACTTAGAGCACAACAAGATTGTGTTTGTTCAGCTCTACAAGTCAACAGAACTCCCTCATGGTTTCTAAGTGGCTAAATTCTCTGGTTTAAGTACAATTTCTTACAGTTTGGTAAGGACTTTGTTCCAGATGTTGAACTGTCAGTTTCCAGATCTCTACTGTGGTGATAGTGCATAATATGGGGAGGAGAAAAAAGGAGCTCCGTGATTTTTTCCATCAACATAGCTTCAGAAACATCTGAGTCATAATCTCAAGGGTGGCCCAGTTGAATAACCAAAGTCTGTGACCTCCCAAAAGCATTAGCATCTTTAGAAACATTTGCCAGCATTTAAAAAGAAAGCAGTGAAATGTGGACTAGAGCAGCACACAAACATCACATGCTGAGACCATAACGTGAGAACTAAGAAAACATGGGCACATCTCAGCTGTAAGATTGCTGTATCCGCACACCATTACATTTTAATGTGTTCAACTCAATCTAACGTGAGAAGGGAAAATACATACTCCTGATGTCAGTGTAATGGGCATCACCCTACTTTCCTTTGGCATTCTTTATTCTCTATCTGGACACAAAGACATCCAAATACAAAGTGCTTCTGAAAACCCACAGAAGAGGGAATATTTCTGCTCACACATAATGGGTAGGGTGAAGGAGAAATATATAAGCATGTTGCTTTGAAACCTAAGCGACTGTTCTGAAACTCTGCATGCCATTACACAAGGCAAACAGATGTGGACAGCAACATCTCCAGACATGAAGACTTATGTCAGCCACTGAACTACAGTGACAAGAATCGTGCTTTGAAATGGCCTGTTCGTGAAGTCCCTGTGGTGTGCAAACACACCCTCCTCAGTGCTGTCTAGAAATTCCTTCAGCCAGAACTGAAAGGAAGGGGGAAACATGGCATTCACAGCGGGAAGGATAACTCCAGATCTCCCAAATCCTGATGTATCTGGGACTGGCAAGGAATATCCTCTAGAGAAATTTATACGTGAGTAAAATTTGCTTCTGCCTCAGTGTCTATGGCCAGCATATCTTCCTCATAATATGGTAAATGTCAAGCATACTTTATCATTTTATCAATATTTCTAATTTTAACACATTTTCACATGAAATACAGCCCAATACAATCCCTGGGCCATTGGTATAATGAAAGGACTCAAGCAAAAGGGGTTTGCTGTTCTCAGTTCTTCTAAGATAATTAGCCCAGGACTTCTCTCAAATTCAGTGCAGCACTCCTTTGCCCTTCAGGACTGCCTCCCAAGGGACTCTGCCAACCAGCCTTCTAAACAGACCAAAGTCTGCCCTCTGGAAATCCAGGGTGGCAGTTCTGCTAAACCCCCTCCTTACTTTTCCAAGAATCAAAACCTCTATTAATTCATGATCGCTATACCCAAGACAGCCTCCAGTTTTCACATCACCCTCAAGTCCTTCTCTACTTACAAGCAAAAATGTCTGTGTGGAACCAAAAATAAAGTGCCTTGACACTGCCTGAATGTGTGTTTAGGTCAGATGTATTCTGACAGTGGTTTGCTAGGACAGCAATTCCAATCTGGGCAGTTGTGGTTTTGGCTGGAAGAGGTGATTGCAGTCTCAGAGAGATAGAAATGGTACCTGCAAAAACTCAGCTTTGTCGGAAAAGACTGCAACCACACAAAGTGCTTTTCCCTACCTCCAAACTCACTCCATTTATTTCTCCCACCTCCGTTCTAGCATTATAATAAGATCAGTTTGAAGAAGAGAGGACATGAAAGAAAACTGCACCAAGAAGGTCTGGGGATGGACATTATGAAACACTTTCTAACAGTGAAAACAGTAGAACAGACTGCCTAAAGAGGCAGGTGGGGTCACGTGACATCTTCAACATCAGAGATTCTTCAGCACAGATTAATTAAATGTGCTGGAAAATTCTGAGCCAAGTTAAACCTGGCTTGTACCTTAGGAGGATGGCCTGCATTAGCTTTTGAGCTCCTTTCCAGACCTCATAGTGTTCTCATAGTTGTGGCCAAAAAAATATTTTATGTTAAAAAGCATTTCTGCTGATATATTTCGTCTTCGGAAGCATTATCACTCCTGTTAATATTTGGGTCAGAGCTCATCAAGTGCAGATGCTTATAACATTCTACCACTTAGCCAGTAAATCAAAGGAAGGGTAAGGGAGCAAAGAAATCTACCAGATTTGTGCTGGCATACTCTGACTTTAACTGACTGATACATCATTTTCTACCTTCAAGCAATCATAGGAACATATGCTTTTGTCAGAACATTTTATCTAATTTATTTCAATTGTAATAATAGATTTTGAGTTCCTGCTTAGTGACAATAGTCAGTCTTTGTTCTTACACAGGATGCTGATTGTTGTAAAAATTTGAAGTACTAAATCTGTGCATGCTACTTTACAAGAACATCAATAGAACAAGGGGTAATGGTTTTAAAAGAAAGGAGGGTAGATTTAGATTAGACATTATGAAGAAGTTCTTTACTATAAGGGTGGTGAGACACTGAAAAAGGTTGCCCAGAGAAGCTGTGGATGCCCCATCCCTGGAGGTGTTCAAGGCCAGGCTGGATGGGGCTTTGGGCAACCTGGTCTAGTGAAAGGTGTCCCTGCCCGTGGCAGGGGGGTGGAATCAGATGATCTTTAAGGTCCTTTCCTATCCAAACCATTCTGTGATTCTATGATCTCGGTAGTATCTGAAACCCACTACAAGCTGGAAATATAGTCTGGAAAATTGAAACTAAGCCCAGATTTTTTACTCCATCTTCTGAAAGATAAAACTGGGAGGGCATTGTACAGAGCAGTTGAGGCCAGTAATTAATTTTATGGAGTTCCTGCTTTTTGCAGAATCTCAGGTGTTGAAAAAAAAAAAAAAAACCAAACCATAATAAAACTATGTAGCCCTAGGAACTGCTTTCATTTAGAGCCTGCTTTATAACAATTCATGTGAAGATAAGGAACAAATTGAAGAGATAGCAGCCAAACACTACACTGTGACCTCACATACAAGAGGCTGTCTGATAAGGCACAACCTTTTCCCAGCTGCCCACAGACTGATCCGCAAACCAGGATACTGAACGGCACTGCCAACATTTCACACCTCACCTCAAATGTGCCCATACAGAAGTACTAACAAGTCTGTGTTAATCTCATGTTCTCCTTTACAGCCTGTGTCCATTCCACACTTTGGGGCTGGCCAAGGAATGAATCCTTCTGTTGAATCTATGAGTGGTTTAATTTATGAGCTTTATGGGCTTTGCTTTCTCACAGGTTGGCCAACATTTCTGACTAGATTGAATAAAGACCCTAAAATTTCTTAAGAGGCAGAGTAAAATGTCTAGTCTTTGCCTTAGTAATTTGATTTTGACTGTGAATTGTTCTGGAAGTTCAGCAATGTACCAATTGAATAATTCAATTTCAAAGGCTTTCACAAATAATACTACTAGCAATTTCTACCTATTGATATGGCAGAGGTGAGAGACAATCACACACTGATAGACATGGAAGCTGCTCTCCCTTTTGAATAAATATAAAGAAGAATTAAACCTTTCCTTGGAGTCTGAATAGTGAAATAATAAGAGCCACTCAAGACACAAGCAATGGGGATAAAAGTTTTTTGAGAGTGCAAATTAAGAGGCCTGAGAACAGGGAAAAAACAATACTCAGAAGGGAAAAGAAAGACATTGTCCAAAAAATATTAATGACAAGAAAACCACAAAGATACTGAATAGGCTGATGTTTGAAAAGACCGCTGGGCTTGGCTCTATAAGCAAAGACATTGCCAAACATGCCTGAGGCTGCCAAACTTTTTGTGCCAAAGAACTTCTTGGCTATCATTGATTTCTTCTCTAATGGAAATAATCAAAGGTGAAAAGGGGCAGCAGCAGTCTCTAAGCTTGAAAATCACTACATAAGCCAATCTAATAGACAATTGTTCTGAGAAGCAAGAATGGTTTTACAACACCAAACTCATAGCACCTGTTGCTTCACTTCCCTCAACAAACCTGTGAGACATTGCAAAGGACAAGATCTTAGCCCTGGCACTGAATACGGTACCTCTTGAGCAACCATGCCTGCAAAGCCAGGAAGCAATGTCTAGAGTCCTGCCAGAGCTACGCCATACAGCTTCTTAAGAACTGGACAAATGCTGGTAGGGTCTCCTTACCTCAGCACTCTGCAGCTGTGTTAGCTGAAGACCAGTTTTGTGATACCATCACTCATAGGAACCTGAGAGGCAAGCAAGCAAGAAGCTCCACCTCACAGGTCCTGCATCAGAAGCCACAGGAAAGCATGAAGGAAAATCCTGGATATGAACTGAGTCCTGAAGTGAATGAAAACTGCTTTGAATCCCAATTTCTAATCAAGTCAATTTGCTTTCACCTTATTTCTCAAAAAAGAACAAACTCCTGCTGTCTTGCATAAAACTAACGTTTCAGAGAGAATCATCTTCTCAAAATGACGCCTATTGACATATCCAAGACAGAGTACCACATGAGGAAATGGCAGCCACTGTCTGTATCAAAACTGTGGAAATAATAATGAGCGGAGAGCATCATTAGCAGGTAAATGAGACTAAAGAGCTGGAGTAGTCTCTGACTCCCAGAAGGGAACTGAAGTGAAGCCACCATCCCAAAAGGGACTTAATGTAGATGTCAGCTTTCTTAAGAAGAACATCCAGCTCTCTGTCCCTTGGTCCAAATGTAGTAAAATAATGGTATTGAAGTAGAAGATTCTGTCCTGGCTTTTGAGGAGAGAAGGGGGAAGAAAGACTACAGACAAATTTATGTCATGTTGTTTCAAATGCTCTGGAAGATCAAAGAGGAGGTGAACAGACACTAAAAAGGAGTTGCCCAGCTGAAGAAAGATTTTGCTTTTCTGATTCTTAACGCTTAACCAGAAAATGAAGATATTCTAAACTTGAATATGAGCTCCCAGGCTATGAACAAAGAAAGGTTTGATTATGTGGTATTTAAACTAGACAAAAAACTGCCTTCCTTCCTGTTAATTTATATTAGATTGTATATCTTTCCCCATATACATTAATCTAATAGCTATTAATTAAAAAGCCTCTCAGAACTGATCACAATTTGTTTTCAGGGCTGATCTTTGCATAAATTATTTTTGCAGTTCAGGTAAAACCATTGCAAAAGTGGAATTTTTCTGAAACTGAAACTGTTGGACTGATATGCTGTTTTTTGACAGCCAAAATCTCTTTTCCTAGTGCAGAGTACTTCTTTATTGTATTTTATTTTTAATGTTCAGTTCAATCTATAGGAGTTCTTTCAGATCTAAGAAACTCTAGGTATTGAAAAAGCAGGAATATGTATTTTCCTTTTAAAATCTCATGAATCAAAGAAAGTGAGAGACAATGAGATCTAGAGTTCTAAAACAGAATTAATCAAGGCACCCAACTTCTCTGAACTACTTCCCTTGTTTAAAAATTGGTCCTAAACATAAACTATTCCTGATGGTCTTGATTCTTATATACCAACCCACATATAAGATAGTATAATTTAATCACTTGACAATTTAAGAAACAATGATCAGAGCTCTGTCTGTGTTGAAGTGACTGTTGCAGACCAGGTGTTCTCTGGGATAAAGGCTTTCCACCACTCACGTGTGAGGGCAGCCATTAGGATCATAGGTTATGAATGGTTTCACTTCATTTCACCAAAAGACCATTGTCTTGCACTTAGTTGGATCCATTCTTTTAAATTCAGTTATTTCACTGGAATATTTTTTAGTTTTATTTCATATTTGTGGACCTTATTTGAAGAATATATGCTACTAAAATTTCTTAGTTTTTCTTAAAAAAGTATATATTTAAAGTAAAATTGAATTATTTTCATAACAAACTATACATTATAACCTGTTGTTCAGAGTTAATAAGAGATCTATACAGCTGCTGTCGGTGTGGAAGTCCTATGGTTGCCTATGGATTTACAGTACATGAGAAAACTGATGACAATTAGTAATGCCAAAATGAATTTCCAAGCTGTCAAAAAATTATGTTCTTTGTGCAGTCACACAGAGCAGATATACAGGTATTGTCAAACCGAAACCTAAACTATGCCACATAATAAGAAAAACATTGATTTTAATTTCTGATGTACAAGTATGTCCAATACAAAGCTATACATATACTGTTGTACTACAAAGAAAGTAAAGTGGCTGTCTTGGAAGATGATTCTTTCTTGTTTGAAAGCCTATTCTTTCCATTCAGTTATCTTTTCTTACAGCTGTGCAAACAAAGTTTTGGGAACATGTGGTATGACTTTCAAAAATAAATACAATTCCATGACTAACCCTAAAGAGAAAGCGTGTTCACTTGGTAATATAATAGAAAGAGCACTGCTAATCTAACACTCTGCTTCCTGAGGCAGCCAGCCCAGAGTCGAGGTAGCTCACCGAAAAACCTATGTAATTAGCAGACACTTACAGAACAACAAATTAGACTTTGTGGAAAGTCTTTTGTTGATAGCAGTGTCTAAACATTTAAGAGGAATTGAGTTGGAAGATTTACGGGCTCAGTAACCAAATTTTCAATCAGTTCTTATGTATCCAGAGCTCAAATGGACAAAAAGATCACCTTCCACTGAAAATGGGACTCTTGCCCAAAACCTGTGGCAGAAATCCCACATTTCTGTGAGACCTGGATTAGCCCCAGCTTCACTTTAGAAAACAAACACTGGGCTAATGTCTTTTTAGTTACAATTCTGTGAATCCAGAGTAATCCACTGAAATGCAAATGCTGGCTCCTGGTTCTCACTGCTGCAGAGAACACCAGAGCCCAACAGTCCATGTACATTCCTCAGTTGCAAGTACAACGAAAAACAGCTGACTGTAAATCAGTGCAGAATTGTTGCTAATTAGACTTAATTAGACTATTTTTTTTAATGAAGCTAAACAATTTCAGTTTATCCACCACCATCTGAAATGGCTGTTGATAAGAATTATTTTGGCTTTTATCTATCAATAGGCACTATATAGACAAAGAAATAATTTTTCATTTTAGAATGTTTTTAGAATTACAGCTAACTATAATTTTCAATGAGATTTGGTATACTTTTTCTCCATGTACTGGTTGTAGACATGTCAAATAGCAAGCTAGCTTTGTCAGAATATAAAGTAATGGAATAAACTGCCTAAGCCAGAATGCTTCAGAGTGATAATCTTTCCATGCATTATTTTCAGGTTGGAATATGGGCTTGAATCCTTCTCTTTCTTCCACTTACCACCTTCCACCTTTTAATAATCTATTAAATGACTTACTATACTAACTATACTAAAATTATGCAACATGTGATTCTTCCTATTTTTTTTCAGTTAGGAGCTTTTTGTTTTAATTGTATAGGGAGTCAGGTAGGAAACTGCAGTAATGTTGGCTGTTAAATGAGCCTATTTTATGCTGGACTCCAACTATGTCACATTGTCATATACTGAAACACCCATATGCACATACTTTATTTCCTTCATTTTTAACAATTTTGCAAATGTTATTATTCCTGCTGCCCAAACTGCAAATTCTTCCAGTCTCTAGGGTTAAGAAAAATAACTACCTCAATCCCATTAAGTACATAACACATAAAGGATCACCTGGGTCACTGAGTGAAGTGGCAACACCTTAAAGGCAACTCTAGTTTTTAGTTGTGTTCGTAAATTCTGAGAGAAATTCTTCTCTACTTGGAATAATCTGTTTAAGGCTAAAAAAGTGATCAAGAGGAATGGGATTTTTTTTCTTTCCTTTTTTCTTTTTTTCCCCTTGCAGTGAATGAAATCCAGGTGGCAGAGAATGAGATCCACTAATTCTAAAAACGCAAAGGGCATATGGACAGATTTGCAGAAGGTGTTGGGCATGTAAAGTTACAGATAAATTCCTGCTGAGATATTTACTCAAGAGTGTCCAAGCACACTGACAGTTTTATGCCTAATTATATCAAATACATACAAGACACAGCATGTGGCTCTCAGTGACCAGAATCAATACATCAATTTCATTAACTAATCCTTCAATTTCATTAACTACAGTTAATATTTCCCTTGCTTAACTAATTTAAATGCAAAATGTTTTACAAATGTACTTTCTTCTTATGTATACAGCATATCTAATATAACTAATAAACATGTTTAAATGTTGTTTTGCTCCATGGTTTATTAACTCTACTTACCAACAAAATGTATCTTAATACAAATTCTGAGTAAACAGTAATTATCTATTAGATAAGAAAGAAATCATTTAACAGCAAATTAAAAATCAAAATGCGCATTGAGCTATATACCTGCTGAAACGAGCATGCGTCTTTGGAATTAAATAAAGGATATAGGGGCCTCAAACAGGATTTGGGAGTAACCAAAACAGTCAGGACCAGAACTATGAACCGCAGCTGCAGGCTAAGAGGAGCCTTCCTACGTGACTGTAATGCACTGCAGGCATTTCCCTGCTGGGTCACCAGGGACCGGACTGGGTGTAGCCCCGGTTGTGCCCTCTCAGTTCACAACATTGTTATTAAGCAGAATGCAACTGTTTTTACTGTCTGAGCTACTCTACTGATCCACAAAACCAAACCAAAACAAAAAACACCAAACCTCTTTCTCTTAGGAAGATTTTTAAATATAAATTGAAAACATGATTAAAAACTGTACACAGGTTACCTACTTATTACAACCTAAAAGTCTAAACTAAAGTAAATTAAGTCACTCAGTTTAATCATTCTGTTTTGGCTAATACTACACGACATGGCAAAATCCAGTTTTCAGTTTTTCAAAAAAATAAAAATAAGTAGAAATTTAAAGCTTAATATGTCAAGTTAGAAGATTAACAGCTCCAAACTCAAACTCACAAACACTGAAGGTGTTCAAGACTTGTTCAAGACTGTCATCAGTAATGCCTATATTAAGGAAGACACAGGAAGGAACTAGATCCTGGTCTTCCCAGTTCAAACATGTTTCTTCCTACATAAAAGGTAAAAGGCGCACCATACCACTTGATCCATGATATGAGATGGATTTTAAAATTTAAATTTTAAAGCACAAGAAATATTTTTTTGTTATAAAACCCAAGTTGCTACACTTTCTTCTTCAGGACCATATCTCACTTTTTATACCAGATGGGGTTGCAGTGAGGGCAAGTCCAGGTTTGGTCAAGGATGAGGAATTGTCTGTTTAGAGATTTCTTTTTGCATAAGTTGGGTGGGATATAGAGACTGCAGGAAGACGGAAAGGCAGAAGGATTATCAGACTGTCAGAGCTCGCAGCCTTGGAGAAATGGCCTATGTCCCAGCTTCAGCATCTGGTATACATGATGCTGAGCAAGCTGCTTGAGCAATGTTTTGCCTCGCTTTCCCCAGCAGAATTATTGAGCTAACTGGCCAGGGTGCTACAACCAGCAAGCTCAGCACTGTTGCAGCAGAGCTGAGCATTTGTCACTAAGTCAGTTGCAGAAGTACGGAGCAAGAATACTTGGAATAACAAGACTTGGAAATGAAATTTCATAAAAATCACCGCAAAGCACTTGTGATTGGTCAGCATTTAGCAACTTCGTATGAAAGTTTGTCAGCCATAAACACAGAATGGTGACGCTACTAGGTTGTATAGAAGTGCTTGAAAATGATTTATTTTCATGTGGACCTGCATGGATGTGTCACAGGGAGGCTTGCTGGTGGCATGTGGGTCTTAGTCTAGTGCCCCGTTGCAGATCTCATTCATGTGAATGCTTCACATTCCTCACTTCTTATCACTTAAGCACCCTGCATTCCTATCACCAATCTGGATTGCTGAAACTCCAGCCCTCCCTAAATGGGAAGTTAGGCAACCTGACACTCACATCTCTTTGGATACAATGCTCAGATACACTAAAAGCATCCTAGAAACACAGAGGAAGAGACGAATACAAATACACTTGCTGTGCAAGGCTTGGATAATCTGAGTTAAACAAGGCTTGGAGCCATGCTCTTAATGAGAAAGATAAAAAGAAATCTTCACTTACTACCAGTTTACTGAATGAGGCAGGGGACTTAAGAAGACTAAAAGAACAGCATGATTGTGTAATTAAAAAGTGTAACATGCATGCAAACAAATGGCAGGAAAATTGAAGTTGCCTCGGCAACGTTAATTCTGACATTGCCCAACTTATAAGTGCTCGACTTTGCAACCTTAATGTTAACATTTTTTAGACATAATATATAATTAGCCACAGCCAATTAGGGATGCTATGGCTCCTGTTGGTAACCCATAATATTTACATTTAAATTTGGAGAAAGATTACTGCTGGCTATACTGTATTATTTAATTATACAGTCAGTTTAGAAATGAAATTATATCTGAAGCATTTGAGAGATTCCCTTGAGCAGAAGTGACGGAACAATTATCACTGCAATTTGGCACGAGGAAACTGCTGTAAGCCTAGAATTTCACCTAATCAGACAATTTGATTAGTGGTCCTTGTGTAGGAGCACTCTGCAGTGCTGATGAGTAATTTCAAAAGTGTACTGTAAGAAAAGTAATCATAATAACTATGCACACTTTCCCTTAGCAAGTTGTGTATCAAATTTATTAAGTTTTAAAAATCAGTTCAGAATAATGTAATTAGTGTAAATTCAGTACCATGATGGAAAAACAAAACAGTAGATTTTAGCTTATGGCAGTCACTATCAATACGAAGCTCTGGATTCTGCTGACAATTCAGTTCATGATACTCAACAACTACAGCTAGGCGATGTCTGACAGCTATGTGCTAAACAGCTGTGACTTTGAAGATACAGAGGTTTCTAAATTAATTTCTGAGAAAGGAGGTGTTAACGGGAAGGATGCCTGATGGTGGCATTGTAACATTATCAGCCCTTGTTGGGACTACTGATCTGTGACCTGTCTTGTGAGCCTGATTTGTGATTTGTCCTGTCTATCTACCATAAGAAGGAAACTCACTGCTTGCCTGTGGTAATTCAGCTACAGATCTTAGTGCTAGCTCCTGTTTGTTTTTTTTTTTTTTTTTGGAGGGGGGGGTGTCTTTGACACAGCCCACGCCCCCATTTCTCAACTTTATTTTACAATGGAGCCTTTGGCCAGCAGCTTGCAGTCTGTCCATGTTCTTGCCTTGTCTTGCCTTTTGACTATAAGGCTGTCCACTAGTTTTGTACAAGATCAGTGTTTTTTTAAGAAACACAATGTTTGTGAAGTCAAAGAATAACAAGAACAGAAAAGAACACTAGACTGTACTTATAGATCATCTTAAAGGTCTACTTAGCCCAGTTTCCAGTCCCCAAGAGGGGCCAGTGATACTCTGGGTCAAAACAGTCATTCCATGTCCCAAAGTGTAAGATGAGGGCATTGGCTTAGTCAAACTCCCAAAGTACATGATCAGAGAGAAGCAATACCTTTTTGTTTTAAATGATCTCATGGCTTTTTAATTCATGTATTTCTCTCTATGTCTTTTGAACCTGCAACTATTTCTTACACTTCTTGGCAGTTTGAAGAGTAAGAACCCATAAGTTTTGATTCCCCTCCACTCTATGAGGTGCCTCAGTAGAAATCTGAGATGTATTACCTGTTGCTACACACTCTGAGGCAGACACCATAGATACCTGAGAAAAAAGATCAACAGTGCTTCCTAGGGGATAGCAAGCACTTTTTGAGTGAGTGCTTGATGTGCAATGATGTTAATCATATATTAGATATCTACTTATTATTTTACCTTAAGATTTATGCTGATTTATAAGCAACACATATAGTAGGATAACTCCCTGGGTAATGTCATAATTCAGATTTCAATGTGGGCACCTAAAATCATTGCGAATGTTTCAGAGCTAACAGTGGAGGCAGCTTTAGGCCCACCAAAGTAAACACATGATAGTCTGGTGTAAAGTGCCCTTTGTAGTTTTTCTTTAATACTTGTTGCACCTTCCCAGAATATTGGCCATCATAGAGTGATTAAATTCAGTCTTAGAACACATCAGGAAAGAAGGCAAGTGCATTTAAAAGTGCAAGCCTCCTTTTGATTTGCAGGTAGGACAAAAACATGGAAAATATGTATTTTGGTAGCTTATCTCAGGAGGAAGCAAAAAGAAGTAAGGACTACACACTAAATATGCTGATGAAAAATAAGTGGCTTTGAATCTTGGGTACTATTCAGTTATAACAAAACCAAGCAGCAAGAATAAAAAGAAGTAAAAAGCCAAACAGAAATTCTTTTGTTTTCCTACACTTTCATCTACACCACAGTGTAATCCCACAAAATGAAAGGAAAGGAAAGGAAAGGAAAGGAAAGGAAAGGAAAGGAAAGGAAAGGAAAGGAAAGGAAAGGAAAGGAAAGGAAAGGAAAGGAAAGGAAAGGAAAGGAAAGGAAAGGAAAGGAAAGGAAAGGAAAGGAAAGGAAAGGAAAGGAAAGGAAAGGAAAGGAAAGGAAAGGAAAGGAAAGGAAAGGAAAGGAAAGGAAAGGAAAGGAAAGGAAAGGAAAGGAAAGGAAAGGAAAGGAAAGGAAAGGAAAGGAAAGGAAAGGAAAGGAAAGGAAAGGAAAGGAAAGGAAAGGAAAGGAAAGGAAAGGAAAGGAAAGGAAAGGAAAGGAAAGGAAAGGAAAGGAAAGGAAAGGAAAGGAAAGGAAAGGGTGTGGGGGGGAACACAGGGGGAACCCTTTGGAATGCATGGAAAGAATTTACTTTGGTGTCTAAAGAGTCCTGCTAAACTGTTTTATTATGGTATGAATAGATCAGATGGCAGTAACCTAGGTAAAAGCCATAGGGATTGCTCTTTTTGTATAGCATTACAGATTTTTATGAACTTACAACCAGTACTGAGAGATCCAGCCATACTTTTCTTAGCAAACTAATTTCTACTGAGACTTTAATTATTTAGAACCATGAAAGAGGGTGAAAGAAAAAAAATCATTTTTCAGATGAGGAACATAAAGCAGCCTCTACGGTTACCTTTCATTTAAGCTTAGGTAAGACTGCTTACACACCTTATTGTAACAGTAGGCCAAAAGTGAGCATGCTGGGCTGTTAAGAGGCTAGTCATAATCCCTTGATAGTGACTATGCTAAATTTTGTTTTATTTTTAAAAAGAGATCACAGTGACTTGACTGCATGGTCTACTTTTTGTGTGGAAGGGGAATAAAAATGACCTTTTGAAATGTATGGATCCAGCTCATAGGCTGTAAGGCAAGAAGGTAGCAGTGAGGCCATCTGATCCCTGTAACACAAACCAGAGCAGTTCACCTCCCATCTCTTGTGTCAACTCCAGCTTCTGGCTGAAGGAGAACAAACTTCTCCATTCCAAATATTTTTAGTGAATTGCAAACTGGTAGAAAGATATCAAGAAGGAGATCTCTAGAAACTGACAGCAAATTAGGATCCAGTAAATTAACACAAAAAAAAATCTTCTATTTACACTTTATTCTAGGCACATAATTCACAAAAAAAAAAAAAGTTCTAGAACATAAAATCACGGGGTGACTCTCCTCTCTCTCTTTGCTGCAGGCTGGCACTTTGCCTGTGCAGGCTGGACACTGAGGGCACCTCATACCACTTCTGACCTATGTCTGAGGGACATTTGTCTTTGGTGTTCATGTGGAGTTGAGCTTGGCACTCCAAAGGCCAAGAGAGAATCACTGACACTAAGGTGCCAGAATAAAAAGGTGTGAAGAACAGTGAAGGAGATGAAAAGGAACTGAAGGACTCCTCCTGAAAAGAAAGAGGATTTCTCTGGAGTTTATTTCTGCATGCAAGATGTTCCTCGGGAAAATCCTGATGAGTAGAAGGGTCACTGGGTTTGTTCCGTGAACCATACCCAGTGACAGACATGGCAATGCCTTGATGGACACCTTCAGTCTTGTCTTAGAGTACAGGATAAACATCTATCCCCAAAACATTTAATTAAACTCCCCTCCATTCAGAGGAAAGGAACAAAAAGAAAGAACAGGATACACCAACCACAACTGTAATATGGAGTACTGTTGTTTAGACAGATATTTATACTTCCATCATGAATAGCTTTGGAAAAACTGGAAGAAAAAAAAAAAAGCAACACCAAAAACCCACTGAAATAAAAACCAACACTCTGAATAGTAATATACAGTCTCTGGGGGCTGAGACTGCAGCATTTACACACTTAAATAACTTTATGGATGTTGACAGTTCCACTTAACTCAAAAGTGTTGTTCTCTTGTTTGTGTAACAGGCTTGTCATATGTCCCTACACAGGCTGGTGCACAGGGATGAACAGCAGCCTGCTGCTCCAGAAGCTTATGCTGTTGTGTGAGCAAACTGCAGGGAAACCTGTAAAAAATCAGGATTCCTACCATGGGCTGAGTAAAGCAAATTTTGACAATGTAACACCTACCAGTAGCACTACACGACTTGGGTCCAAACATCATCAATTGTTACTGGTTATGTGTGTTTTCTTTGCCCAAGACATTTCAGATGAGCAGTTAGTGAAATATAATTTAACTCAGCTCTGTTAAACCAAAATATTGGTTTATATACCAGACATTTGTACAGGTTTAAACAGGTATATTTAAAATATACATATTGTAAGAGGTACAAAGGATAAAAACAAGAAGTGGTGTAAGCTGTTGTAAGCAGGTAAGACTTCCCTGTCTAGACCACGTGTGCCGAGGACCTGGCCTAACAAACATGTATTTCTGAACACTGATTTGCTGAAGGACTGTGACTAGCAGGGATAGTATAACTAACCCTCTGGTCAACAGTATGATGTTATTTTTTCACCTGCTCCAGAGCTGAAGTACATTATTCCACAACTGCATGTGCATTTCTGTCAGTCTCAGACTGCCTTCTATAGCCTGAAGACTTTTTCTTCATTTCTTAAAATAATGTGAGTTTTTTTTTTTTTTTTTTTTTTTTTTAATTCCAGAGCAACCAAACCAAACCAGCTGTCCTTAGGCAGGAAGCTTATAAGAACAAATAAGCCACTTTTGCTTTTGCCATGCAACAGACTTGCCAAGATCAACCCCAAGAATACTGTCAAATGACCGTCCAACTACATGGAAAACTAGTGTACCTTGCCTTCAGCGTGTTTTACAGGAGGGTGACCCATGCACAGGAGTTGTCCCAAGCTACAAACACAGCCTTTTTAGCAGCAGAGAAGATCCCATGGTGTTTGTCACCAATGCCAAGCCTCCAGGCAGCTGTGGGACTTTCTCATTGGGAAGTGAAATGATTAACCAAATCGTAATTGCAAATGGCTGTTTGGTTAGACTTAAGTGCCTGTGTATCAATGAATTGCCTAACAAGGAATTTGAAGTATATTTATAAAATCATATCCCTTGCTCTCAAATTTACATGTCTCAGAAGAGATATATTTGAATTTCTGTAACGAGTTTCTCAGTGTTTGCTTTGAAGTATTTCTTATACTCAGCTGTTATACACTGTATATACAGGAGAGTCCCCAAAAGATACTTTTAGTTAATTTGACCATGAAAATATTACATTTAAAGGCTGAACCTATGAGAATTTTTGAGCATTGCATGTGTAGTTGCACAGGCTCACATCTGTAAGCATTCCCAGTATTGGACATGGACTTTAGAAAGACACTGCATACTTTGGTTTTCCTAACCAGAAAATAAAAAAGATATATATATAAAAAAAGAAAATACAGAAAAATAAAGAAAATAAAAAAGATATAAAATAAAAAAAAAATAAAAAGAGTAAACTTACCAGTTGAGGGACTCCTCAGATTATTTTTGTAACCAACTGCATCATGCTTAATAACCAACTTCCACTTAAAACCTTCTGTGAAGGAGAGGTCTAAAGGAGAACTTGCTTTTGTTGCAAACACCAATAAAATAACCTTACTAAAACACCTGGAGTTCCATTTGGCTGAACAGCATTGCCATTGAAGCTTCCTCTCTTGTAAATTTTTTTAGCAGTAATGAATATATTAAAAACAAAGAAAAAATACCAACAACCAAAATGTAAAATTAAGCACTGACTCATTTATTCTTCAGGTCATATTGATTTCTTCACTTTTTTTTTTTTTTTTTTTTTAAATACACCACTTGTTTTAGTTTTACCAAATATTAAAGGAGTTTTTGCTGGGCTCTTTGTCTTAAGCATAGCCATCAGTTTATAGATTAAGCTGTCCTTTTGTGCAAATTCCTACTTGTCTTTTATAGGCAGTAGAATAATTAAATGAATTTAATTATTTTCCCTAGAATGGGTCAGTAGGTACTGAAATGATGAAAGATTTAATAAAGATATTTCCTTCATTAGGGACTAGTTCTGCATTCCCTGCTAAGAACAGCATTTACAAAAATAATGCTATTCCCACTGTAGTCAATGGGACAGCTCACAAGGGTAAAGTGTGCATTGTTTGACCTGATCCTTGCTCATTAATGTCTATAAAAACTCCATTAGACAACATAAGAAAAATAACATATAGAGAGATCAAATAATTTTAGTAATATTACATGCAAACTAATAAAACTCTCTGGCAACACTAGAGCCCTCTGGATCATCACCTCAGTCTTGTTTTCTTAAATGTTATTATCTCTAACTGCAGTGCTAAGCCTACAGCAGTGGATTATCTTTTTTTTTTTTTTTTTTGGTAAATAATTAATGGTATAAACATAGGATTTTCTCTGCTGGATAAATTACCTACAGACACATTGTGATTTTTACTATATATTAAAAATATGCTTGAAAATGCCACAGATGAATTGTTTCAATTCACTACACACAAAGGTACATTACCTTAGCCCCATGCTGTAGTTTATTTTCCTGATGAACTGACTTGGAAAAATCTTTATGCCATTGCTCATGAGTTCCTTACCAGATAAGTAGGTGAATAGTTGTATTGGTGGGTTTTACCCTTAGGAATACCCAGTTCTTCTTCTTTCCCTTTTACTTTTTTTTTTTTTTTTCTCTTCAGTCTATACCTTGGTCTCAGTGGATGTTTTGCCTTTACTTCCATCTCTTTACTCAGAACTACCTCCTCCCATCTCTTCAGCATTCCTTATTTTACTGCACTCTTCAGCCAAGACCCTGGTCTGTGCTCCAGGATTCTTTCCATTGATATAAATTCTGGTATTTGGTGTTTATCTGAGGCTCCCTCTATTGACTGCAACCCACCCCAGCTTCTCTGTAGTCAGGACGTGGCTCTTCTGCTCTTCCACTGTGCCAGACCACAGAAGTGTGTCCTTTTACTCCTAGAACCAGTTCCTAGCATCCTTAGCAGGGCTGCTACACTGACAACATTTTATAATTATCTCTTGTACCTTCCACTGTGATTTATAATTCATATGAAAGGTTCTCAGTTAAACATCCTGCCCACAGAGGAAGGAAAGAACCCTCAGCGTTGCACCCACTGAAGTCATTAATCTCATCCGCTTCCCCTGATCAAAATTCATACTCTCTAGCCCCACCACAGCATAGGAGACTGAGTGAGTAATAACACAAGTGCTCCTTATTCCCCCTCTTTCTATTTCTCCTATTCCTCACCCAGAGAAGATTGATCTTCCTGCAGTTTCCCAAGCAGTAGCACCTGGGGTCATGGGTCATATGTCTCTGCTGCAGCAGTAGGACAAAACCCAAGGGCTCCCCGTAGCCACCGAATGTCTAATGCCTTCGCAAAAGATCCACCCAAGCTACAAGCCTACAGGATGGGAACACTCTGAACACTTCAGGTGTCAGACATTAAACCTGCTGCAGCAGCTGCCCCCAGCTTGAACAGAAAAGAGGTGGCTGCTTTCTGCAGAAGTGCACTGGCACAGTGCTTGTTTCTGATGGCTTTACTATACGCAGACTCCTATGCAAATATTTAATGTCCCATGATAAATCACATCTAAAAAATGCCGAAGAACCTGACTAACTAGATTAATGGGGTCAGGGGAAATACATCAACAACAGAAAAAAAAAAAAAAGTGAGGGAAGCTATAAAAGAAAAGCAAAAATTGGTGTCTGTTACTACAAAACTTTGATTTTCAGCCATGTCTAAAGAATATTGATGATTAGTGGTTTAGCTGGAAGTTATTTAATATAAACACCAAAGTGAACGGTTCAGTCTTATTTAGTCTTTACATGATACTTTGAAACTAAGCTGCAGTTTCTACCACATGAGGCATAAAATCAATTAAAGAAGAATGTTTATGCTCCAGCAGACTTGTAACTGCACTGCTTAAAGTTCAGTCGGTTTGTGTTTTAAAATATTTTTGTTAATTTTCCAGTCTGAATCTGGTATTAATTAAAGAAGTTTAAATGTGGTCTCCTTCCAAAACCATATGATCTTCTTGTTTCTTCCTGCTCACAGCGTCCATGCTGGTCTGAATCTTACCCTTTTTCAAACATAACATACATATTTTATTAATATGGCTATTTTCATTGACAAAAATAACAAGGCTCTGCCTATTTGTATTCAGTAATATTATGACCTTCACAAGATCAATCACCGCACAGGAAATGGGCCATCTGTATTGATAAGGCTTGGAACTGAAAGGCTTGTGAAGAGGAAGCTGCTCTGACAGGTTTGCAGGCTATGAATGGGAGAAAGGGATCATTCTCCCATTTGATTGTATCATGCAGTTAAAGAATATGTACCAGGTTGCCTGATGCTAACAAAAACATAAGTTTTTTGGTTTTTTTTTTAATCTCATCCCCTCATGAAGCCCTCAGATAGATGTGGGATGCCTGAGTAAAGTGTTTTTTGAAGGGTAGAGAAGACAAAGGATTATACATTCAGAGGTTTGCTTTCTTAGATTTATTATCAAACGAAATTCATTGTTTGATGGCAATTAGCATGACTGCCAGTTTTCATTTCTCACAGAAGATCATGGCAATAAGACACTAAAGGGTACTGTGTACTTGTCTCCAGGTTTGGATTGCCACCATGCTGCCAATAATACACCCAGTGAATTAGAAGGCCAAAAAGCCATGAACACTTAAGACGGCACTGTCGGGTAGTTTAGAGGGAAATACTTCTTTTGGTAGCCAATCCAATTTATGCTGGCTTGACTTGTTTATGGCTTTACAGCCTAAGGCTTCCATTTCAACTTTCAGATTAATCAAACCTGAATTCTAACACAAAATGTTAACGGTGTCCTTATGGGCTTGCATCTCAGCTGGTTCAGCAGACGAACACATGCTCTGTCCAGTGGGAAAACTGCTCTACCTACATTCACAGTGAGGCCTGAATTTGAATCAAAAGTCCAATAAAAAGTTACAAGTGATATTAGGCCCATGATTTTTGTTGTTGTTGTTATTTGTTTGCTTTTAGATTAAAAATATAAATCAAATATTAGTTAAATAGCATATCTGTTCCATAGGGAAATACTTCACACATTGTTATGTAGGAGAATGCCAGGGATGAGCACTAAAAGCAATAACAACAGCCCAGTAGAAGAATACATGATTTTTTCTATTCATTAGGATACAGGGCTCAGCACTTGTGCATGACTTCTGTCCCACATTTGTTTTCTGAGTATAAGAACTATAAACAACCCAAAACCACAGCACCATTCTTCCATGTCTCTCCACCTTGACATTCATGTCCTGTTAATTGTATTATCTTTTTACATACCTGCAAGGGCTCTACATGCTTCAAGGTCTCAAGCTTTTCTTTTTCAAAGTTCTTCTCATGTAGGAAGAGGATAGGCATAGGGTATTCAGTTGTCTTGCCTTGTACCTAACTTAAAAAAATAAGCAACCCTTTTCCCTGACCTTCCCTAGTTAATCCCAAGTCTAATGCTTTTTTAAAAATTTGACTTCTTTAGTTGGGTACAAGAATATGCCATCTCAAACTAAAAACAAACAAACAGAAAAAAATATTTCTTTTCAAGGGATGAACTGGAAGGCATTACAAAGACTATTTAATTTACTACATGTAATTTTTATCATGCAAAATCATCTTTTTTTTTTTTCTTCTTCTCTACCATGACAGAGAGCTTTAATATCAGTTCCCCTTGGTGTTCACCACACGTCTAGTGGCAAAGCAGACCTTAATTCCACAGCATGCAACCCAGGGTTTCTTAGGAAATGACAGGTACCAAGAAATACTAAGATGAAGTGATTTAAATGATAACAACTGCATTGAAATCTGGGGTGCAAAATTTGATGTACTGCATAAGTTGCAAATCATATGATATTAGTACATTTTTTTTGTGAATTTTTGAGTACATTACTTCCAATAACCATAACACTATGGAATTGCTGGTCAAGAGTCCTGCACTATGTAACACAAGCCTTACATATCAATTAAATAAGTTTTAATGATTTTTTACTTTGAAAAGAATTCATGATCTGCTGTGTAAATAAAGGTGAAACTTTGCTTTTGATCTAGCTTGTGGCATCCATGCCATGGCAGGGGGGTTGGAACTGCATGATCTTTAAGGTCTCTTCCAACCCAAACTGTTCTATGATTCTATGAAAACTTTATGGAATTGCCTGTGATATATATCTTAATGTCTTAATAAATAGAAAGAGATAAAAAACAAACAAATAAATAAAAAGCACCATCAAACCTTACAAACCCTACTACTTTTAAAGTTGTGCAAATAGCACTAGTTGGTTCAGTGGCAGATAACAAATCTGTCCTACAGACTACAGACTTATCTGTAAGCTGCACTCATATGTTCAGCAGAAATCTGAAATACAGGATCTCACAAAAATACTCTCAATGTACAGGAAGTTTCTAATGGGCAACTGGCAAAGCTGTTATGGTAGAAAAACTTGAAAAAGAGCAATATCTGGCGAGTTTGTGAATTTTATCTGACCCCTAATTTCCTGTTTCTTGAAATATTCTGATCTCCTCCAGAGTTTATGAATTATAAATAGCTACAAAGCAGTAATTATATTGTGGTTAAATATTTACGTGGTTTTTTTTAGGAGTTTTGTAGAAAAATCATTACATCAAAATTTAAAAGTGAGTGGTTCCCACAGTGTATGGCTCAAATACAGCCATACTCTGTGACCCAGCTGTGCTCCAGTGTAGCTGGGCTTCAGCAAAGTGAAGTGGGTGGAAAGTCAGAAAATAAAATGACTGAAGTATGAAGAGAGGATGAAATGTATGTAAACCATTAGGGCAACAGAAAGATGAGGTAGGACAGGGAGGCGTGAAAAGTAATTTAAATTTTGACCAGTATTACAGGCTAGCATTTCCTTGATTTCTACGTGGTGTAGTGTAATGATGTGTCAGTTCACGATGAA
The DNA here is from genome assembly GCF_964211835.1 of Anser anser. Taxonomy (NCBI): domain Eukaryota; kingdom Metazoa; phylum Chordata; class Aves; order Anseriformes; family Anatidae; genus Anser; species Anser anser. The sequence goes on along the minus strand of NC_139720.1, from coordinate 33,312,001 downwards.
GATCCTCTTACTGCCTCAATAGCAAGTGACAGCAAATGGTAGACCGAGTGTTGATGTGCCTACCCCTATGGAGATGATGTTCCTACTTATTCATGTTCTTCATCTCCTAGATGCACAAGTACAAGATGTTCTGCTTTGCAGCAGTACAAACCAAACCAAAACAAAAGACTGAAATCAAACTTGTGCATACGGAGTTGCCTGCCATCACATTTCTACCTTCTTCTGTGTTGTAAACAGAGCACTGAATTGGGGAGCAGAAATTCCTGATTTTCAGCTCATGAGACATATCCAACCCACAGTCTTCTTTAGGATGGTGGAAGACTGAAAGTGCCCTGGTAACTTTTAGTTTGATTATAAAACAGAGACGAAAAAGAGAAGAAAACCAGGTATGAAAGAGTGGACTGGGGCAGTCCTTCTTGATACGTTAGGTAGATTAAAAGGGGAGGTATTTTCCCTTCAGAAACAGAAATATCATTTCAAAAAATCCGCTTACATGCTACAAATTATCAGATCTACCCCCACGCCAATTTTTGATTTCCCACTGTGCGAGGATTGCAATTAATAAGTTGGAGGACAATGCCACATTTTTCAGTTGAGTAATCCAACTATTCAGACTTTCTGTTGCCTTTCGGACACTTCAATATATAATTGACCATTTTTCAGAATCATGACGGAAAATATTGGACTTATTTGTAGAACACTGTCAGTGCATTCATTTTGGAGTATATATCAATAATGTTTGCAGGGTGGAAATAAGATGCAGGTCAAGTTAATGAAGCTATTGAATAGGAAAAATTAGAAGCTCTAACAGGCAAAATAATAAAATACAGTATATGCCATGAGGAACCAAGCAGGGAACAGAAGAGTGAGCAAAAGTAATGAGGTGAAGAATAGCTGTGCCTGCTCTTCACCATCTGTGTTACAACATCAGCCCCTAGGACAGGGTTCCCATTGTACAGCAGGCTGCACGAAACTGGAAGAAAAGAAGCTGGAGAAGAATGCCTCCTCACAGATGATCTGAGGCTGTAATTCCACAAATACTGCTGCTTGGATAAGCCACTACTGTTGTACATTTTCACTGGAGTTGGTAAAAAAAAATGTGTGCTGGAAAACAGCATGAAATACTTTACAGAAAGAAGAGCTGGAATCCTCATCAACACATCATCTAGGCTGTGTGACAAGGAAAAGGTTAACATGAACATCCATTTCTTGGCCAGCTATACAACGTGTCTTGGTTACTGCAGCAGTTTCAAAAGGCAGGAAAAGATACTGTACATGCGAGGTTAAGGAACAGCTACAAGTTATATATGAGAAAAAAAAAAAGAGGCAGAAAAGTGTGAGCAAGATGTTAACGTATCCCAATAAACAGAAAAGCATTTTGTGCACCATGGTTAGTCAGAGCAAATGCCCCTGGATATTGTCCTCAGAAGTCAGTTTTTCTGGAAAGCACACTCAGATACTCTGTAAATCCCCAAACACAAGCAAACTAATTTAGATGTAGTATGAGGTTTGGCACCAGGGAAAGAAAAACTTTACAGTTTATGGAACTGTCTGACAGTTTCTAGGCAGAAAATAATGGGTTTGGAGAATTTTAATTCTGCGGCAACCACAGCTCAATGTGCTTCCCACCATCTCTGCCCGGTAACAAGATAACTCAGAAACAAATTGGTGTCACTAATGTAACACTCTCCTTGAAAACAGTCTGAATCCAAAATAAAAAGCTTAAGTGCCAGAAAAAAAAAAAAAAAAAAAAAGGTTTTCAACTTCTCAAGAAAGCCTAATTCTGGGACAAAACTTACTTCCTTATACAAAAGTCTGCCTGGACAATCGTTTTCAAAGCTATGTGTGGCAGGCAGCGTGGTTATGGTGCTCTGCAGTAGATTTGGACTCTTGAGTCCAGTTCTTCATCTGGACTCCTGCCTAAGTCTGCTTCTGGCACGAGTGGTTTGCTGGAGAACCAAACCCAGCTGTGTGCCAGCACAAGCCAGAGCACTCCCTTTGTGTGCCATGACTACAAACTTGGATATGCCATGGTAATGCTTTCCTGATGAGCTGTGCACGCTTTGGGCTGATCTCGAGTAGAACTGGAAAGAGCTCAGAAGTCCTGCTTACTTACTAAAGCAGGGATGACCTTCTTGGTAAAAATGCGGATGCAAGTGTTACCATAAAACTGGAGGCAAATGAGCGATCGACAAGCTTCTCAGACTAATAAACTATCTCTCCTCTAATTATACCTGATGTAAAAACCTCGAGACTGTTACTCATAGATTTTACAAGGCAGAATAACAAATGAGCTGTGCACTGAAATTCCTTTGCATAGCAACTTACGAAATCATCGATTTTTATTTAATTTTACCACATTTTATGTTTTCCAAAGTGCTGCATCCTGCAAGCAGGACATGCAGCTCATGACTTGCTGGCTGTAGGAGCTGAACTAACCCCAAATTTGAGTCATGAGTAGGAAACAATTTAATTGTTCTCTGGGGTGAAGAATAGAAAGGAAAAGGCATGTGTTGATTAATTCATTGCAGCACTGATCCACCCTTTCTTTAATTAGGGGTGTGGAGTCAAACAATTCCTCTGCCTCACTTCATATGGAAAACTGAATTTATCTTTGGACTGTTACTATAAAGCCATGGATACTCCCACAGCATCTGAAACAAAGGCTATTGATGCCGGAGAAAAGCCATTCCCTGGTTTCCACAGGCACTGGGTGAGGTTCAACCTTTGTACACTTTTGGACTAAACTAACTGAATAACTGAGGCAAGCTGTGCTGGCCATGGCTGAGGATCACTATTTGAAGGCAGCACGAGTACCAGAGAGTTCATGTCACCAGAACTTTTGACATGCAGAAATTCAGCCCCCCTATTCAAAACTTACCAAAATTCTGCACTTTTTGAACCATAATGAGCAGGAGCCCTTTCCATCCGATAACATTCATATATACAAACCTGTATTCTACATGCTTTTCTAACTGACATTTGCCTGCATTCCTTGTTTGTTAGACCTAACAAGCAGAAATAAAAGACTTCTTGGGTCTTGCAGCTGAAAACAGCTTTTGAACTGAAGTGAATCAGGGTGCCTTTACTGGAATGAATAGACCCTTCAGTTTGAACCAGCCGAGCACCAGCCCCTTCGGGGCTGTTTTTCTGGAAATACTTTACCAGAATTCATTCCCCCAGCAAATACAACAGTAATTGTCCCGGACTGCTTCTGTCGGGACAAGACCAACAGACACTGTCTTTGCACGGAAAACCCTCTGGTCTTTTTACGGTCTGCATCTCTGGCAGACACAACACACATTTTTTCCAGTGAAATGACCTTCTTTCTGCGCTCTGCCAGTTTTCTCCCTTCATTATCTTTTATTTCCCGTCATTTCCCCCTCCTCCCTCTCTCGGCTCTCCAGCTAAGCCTGGCGGTGCGGGGTCGGCGAGCTGCTGGCCCTTGAGGCTGACGCCAACAACGGGATCAGGCTGGGAGGATGCTCGGAGCACGGGGGGAGCAGCACAAGAGCATTCCTCCCGTTTTCCAAAGATGCCAGGCACCCAGGCTCGGGGGGAGGCTGCTCTCATCTCTCGCTGCCACTCCTCGGGTGCCCGGCTCCGGCAGCCTTCCCCCTGCCCCCCGGTGCCCTTCCCTCCCCAGGCAGGGAAACAGCAGGGCTGCCGGGTGCCGGTGCTGCCAGAGGGGAGGACCTCGGCCACCCTCCCGGTGGGACCAACGCCACCCGCCCGGACAGACCGCTCGGGTCTTGGGTCCGGGACCAGCAGCCGAAGCTGAAGGTGAGCTTTGGGACAAGGCAGCCCGGGGACAAGCCACCCCCACAGACCCTCGCAGCAGCACTGAACTTTCCCCCTCCGTGCCGGCGTCTCCCCGGTACTCACCGGTCTCCCCATCCTCTTCTTCCTCTTCCTCCTCCTCCTCCTCCTCCTCCAGATCCAGCAGCACGTCCGCGTTCGCCGCCTGCATCTCGCCCCTGGTGCCCTCTGCCCCCGGCCCCGAGCTCCCCCGGCCCCTGCCCGTGCCCCGTGCCCCGGGCGCCGAGCGCGGAGCCCAGGCGGAGCCCGACCGGCGGCGGCGGCGGCCCCGGGCTGCGGGGCGGGGAGGGGCGGGGGGGGGGGGAGGGGGCGGCCCCGGCACCTTCCCGGCAGCCGCCCCGGGGCCGGCGGCGTCCCGGGGCTGCCCCCCCTCGGCCCCCGCAGCCCCCTCCCCAAGTGTCCTTTACAGAACAGGGGGCGACCCCCGCGGGGTGGAGGCGGAGGGAGCTGGAAACCTCACCTACCTCGTCAGCAGCATCCCGAGCCACTGCAAGGGGAACGTGGGTAGAGCATCGTGTTAATCGATGTGTTTTTTGACAACCCCTCCCCCTCCCTATTTTTTTTTGCGTTTGGCTATATCAGACAATTCATGTTCATCAAAGTGTCATAAGTGGGTCAAACGTCATCTTAAAACTAATTAGGAAACGGTTTTATTTTATTATTTTTTTTCTTTTTCCTAACAGGATCCAGAGCAAAGGTTTGCCCCAGCTGACTCTGCTTCCACCCCTATGTTTACTCTTTGAAAATTGTGCCAGGAGTTTAACCCCCAGGGTCTTTAAAACCAGGATGTCAGAGTATGCACTCGGTCATTGAAGAAGTCAGCGTTGCTCGATTCTTCATAAAACGTGAAGCACGCAATAAATAAATAAATAATAATAATCCACACGTTGGCAGGGTTATTCGGAAAAAGTTGCAGAAGTTGGAGAAGGAAAGCTCAAGGACTGAACTAGACAAAATGACAATCTTTCGAGCTTTACAGATGTATTCAGCCCACTTGGCTGTTTTGCAGGTGAGCCGTTGTCCTCATCGCCATCTCAGTCTGCAGGTAGGAAATAGGAGAATTTTGCAATACAGGGCATGCAGAACCGTCACTGTGCAGAAATGCCTCAGGGGCAGAAGTGCTCGCAAAGAGAGGATTTGAAGTGCTCAGCAATATCCCAGCCTGCTCACATGTCCTGGTTCCGGGGGAGAGCAGAGATTTGCTGAAACTGGAAGGCGTCTGGAGGAGTGCCCAGAAGTGAGCAGTGGGAAGAATTGGAAACAATAAAACTGAAGGGGCAAATGTTAGCTGAGAAAGACTGGGAAAATGGATTGAAGGAACAGGAAAGTCTGGCTTAGGAAAAGGAGAAACAAGCAAGATAATCTTCTTAGTCTGCATTAAGTAACCTATAAGCAATCTGTTTGCAATCTCTACTGCTGACACCAAAAAAAAAAAAAAAAAACGAACACAAACACCACAGTACCCAGGATGTTTAAAGTGTGCAAACAAGGAGGTGGACCAAAGCCATTTGTCAGATAAACTTGCCTCTCGTCATCAACTGTTGGCAAGTGGCTGTGAGTCAGAGTCACAGCAGGGCCTGGCATTGCAGTGAATCTAAGTGCAAGGACCTTCTGACAAAAATGAATGAGATATTTAACTTCAGTTTTGGAGCAGCTCTGCTTAGTAAAGGCCCTACCACACCGATCCCTTGAAAAGAGAAGTTGTCTGTAAGGACATCCGTGAATTCTGCAGAACTGTGAATACCTCTCTCAAGCTTCTCAATGCAAGCACCAGTGTCAGCAAACCTGCACTGTCAGCACCACCTGGCCCTGCCTGTTTTTCTCACTGTCGGACAGATAAAAAAAGCATCACGGACATGGACCGGGGCAAGAGGGCAGTCCTAGGAATGGGTGATGCTGCATAGTAAGACACAAGTTTTCTTGTATCCCAGGTTTGAAATACGGCATGGCACAGCAAGTCTGCTTCTGAAAATCTTGAACATGTGCCTCACACATCATCACAACCACTTGTCAATGCAATTAAAAGGCAAAGTGCTTAAAAATGTGCAGGGTAGAGGAGCATTTCAAAAACAGGCTGCACACAAGATTATTTTTTTAACTGGATCCTACTAAAAACACAAGTAGAGGATCTACCCTCTCAGTCCTACTCTCACTGCAAAGCATCCCCCAGCAATTACAGAACATAAAGATTTTGCAGGTTTCATTCAGCTCTCAAAACCTGAACTCTGGGTTTCAGAGATGACTTTAAGGCAGAGTATTGCAGTTACTTGACAAGAAAAAGGGAGTACTGTGTCTAAAATTCCCATAAAACTTTATGAAAAAGCATAGCTATTTTTTTTTTCAAATTTTATAACTGATGCAAATATTTCCATGTGTACTTGTGTACTTTTGGCAAAGTACCAATGCTTCAGAAGCTTGGTTTTGATACTCCTGAAAAATAGAGATAAAAAAAAAAAAAGCAAATGAAGAGAAAAACGCAACAGCACCACCCTGCTGCCATCTCTTTGTCAAATGTATAATAGCAGAAGATCTGCTCAGAGAGATGCAGTTATGTAATTTTTAGCTAAAAAAAAAAAAAAAAAAGTATATTTTTTCAAAAGTTAGCTGAAATGAAAAATTTAGGGTAAAAATTTTTTTCCAGTTCAAGCATGGCTGTTTTCAATTTTATTGAAAAAGAAATAGGAAAACAATAAAAACATTTGAACATTCCTGGTAGTGAGAAACAGCGCAGGAGCCCATGGAGCCAGTGGAAAAATCGCCTCCATGAGCAGGGGTTTCATGGCAACCAGCAAAACAGAGGTCAGGAAGGGACTTCAAGAGATTGTTTAGTCCGGTGGTGACAACACTTTGGCACAGACACCAGGTCTATAACTGACATAGATTTGGGCTGGCACCGGGGCCTCTGAGTCACAGTGACAATAAGTTTGGCGCTAAGCACCAGAAATATCCTGTCAGTCACTGGGTTAGTCTGGCCGCCAGCACTGCATCAGGTTTGGATGTATACGAGCAGTCAGTGACAAATACTTGCTGGTCATGTAAGGATCCTGTAATGCCCCAAGGTGAGCTCTTTGCAGGGTATTCTGTCAATAGCCACACAAAATCATTTTCCTGCAGTTGAAGCTTTTTTCTCGTCCTTCTCCGAGCATCCATTGAGAACAGCTGGTTGTTGTCCTCTTAATAACATATTCCAAATGGAAAACTATCACCTTAATTCCCCAGAGCTTTTCTCATCCAGAATACAAAACCCATTTCTTTCAGCCTTTCAACATATATCACTGTATGTGCCTTCCTCTTGGTAAGAAATTAGTGTACAAGTCCCATGTGAGACTCTATGAAAGGAAAAGGTGACATTACTTTACAAAATCTGTAAACATATTGGTTTTACCCACTCACAGTCATTTTCTCAATGATTTCCCTCACTTACACTCCCACTCCTACACACTCACAGGAGCCAAGATGTATGTGTTTAGGTCGTCTGTCCACAGCCACTTATGTGCAACACAGGACAAGGTGGCTGTGGAGTCTCCCACCTTGGAGCCCTTCCAAAGCCACCTGGACGTGGTCCTGGGCAGCCTGCTCTGGGTGTCCCTGCTTGGGCAGGGGCTGGGGCAGGTGGCCTTCAGAGGTCCAGTCTCAACCATTCTGTAGAGGGATGCCAGGTGTCAAGCACTCATCACATCTCTTGGGCAATGACAAACTGATTTTTGGACAGGTCTCTCATAACTCACAAGAGCTAAAGATTAGTATGGCATGATTCTTTTGGATCAGAGTTTTGAGAGTTTTGGTTATTTCCACCTTTAGCTAAGTCTGCCTTCAGGTCATAGCCTGTATACAAAATTCCTCAATTTTACTGCTGTGGACTATGTCCTTCTTTATGAACTTATATATATATATATATACATATATATATTTCCTTACTATCTTAATATTCCTATTACAAGCCTGTATCTTTGTATATCTTTCTTCATCACCTGACCCTTTCCCAAAAGATACACTGCCCAGCAGCAATTGCAGAATTCAACGTAAGAACTCATCCAAAAAAAATGAATACAATTTTTGTATCATTTTGAATGTGATGCTCCTTCTAATATGTCCCAGAGTAACAACTGCTTTTTTTTTTGCAGCAGTATCACCTTGTCAACTCATATTTATATTGCACTCTGCCATAAATCTTAGATTAATTTCTGCAGTTCTGTTGTCAGGCTATTTTCCATTTTGTATTTCTGTATTTGATTTGCTCCTGAAAGGGCATTTGTTGCCCTTACTTTTGTTATATTTCCTCCTTTGATCAACTCCTTCTCATTTGTCAAGGTAATATTGAATTCAAATGTCTTTCACCATGCTTGTGAACTGCTGAGGGACAAAATGCATGCTGCTTAAACCACAGTCATTGCAGAATAAAGACCAGGAGCAGCAAAAAAGCATACGGTCAGCAGATTTGCAGGTCTGGTAGGTCAAGTGTACTTAAAAAAACGTGGAGAGAAAGAGTTTTGTGGGAAAGCTCTCAATCATCGAAAGATACTGTATTAAGGCCACTATAGCAACTCATATCAGTACAGACAAAATTTAGGAAGAATAGCAGTGGACAAGTATCATTCCATAAGGTACTCTTTAAGTGTATGAAGATCAAAGTGGTCCATCATTGTGGGATTCATTGCAGAACAGAGAACATGGTGGTCTTCCTATTTTGCATTCTTAGGTAGACTGAAAGAAGTAATTATCCCAGAGACCAAACCAAAGTTTATTATTTCATAAGACATTACACTTCTTTAATAACTGCTGGGATATCGTACCCTATAGTGGGTGAATTTTAAAACATTACAGAAACAGTTCGAAACTCAGTAAAAGAAAAGAGGGTGTTTGAAATACAATATTAGATAGCCTGCAAAGCTCCTGTTCTAATGCAGAAATAAATTCAGAGAGAAAAGATACAGAAATAATAAAAAAAATAAAATGTTCATTCACCACAAGAAATTCCCATAGGTGCACCAAGCTTTTCATAAATTTTGCTGCATTAGAAGTCAGTAAAAGAAGGCGTAGAAGAATGTACTTTCAGTTCCCCAAACCACGAGTGTTTCCTGGTCCTGTTAAGTTAGTGCTTGCAATCTGCTCAAGTCTAGAGAGAGAAAAAAAAAAAAAAAAAAAAAGCACTGTGAAGAGTTTTGAGTTCATTTTGTTTCATCAAGTACTTTTCTTTATTTCAGTATGATTCACAGATAAGGAGAACAATGAAACATTAGGGGAAATTGAAATTACTCAGACCTTGTACAGCTGCAGTATTTTTCTTTCATTTTGGTCGTGTTTCCAATTGTACGTAATCCTGCCAGACTTCTTAATTCTCGCTCTTGCATGCAACCTCCAGTCTGAGATGACAACTTCAGTCTCTCTTGCCCTCTATTGAAGTGAATTGGTAATAACAATTGCCAATAAAATGTGAGTTACAATATGTAAAGGAGGATATGAATAATTGATCTCAGACTACTGGCGTGTGTAATTACTTTATGTAGAAGTCTCATAAGTGCTGCCAAATCTTCTGCTGGCTCCTACCTATGTGTTCGTTTTACCTTCTTTCAGTATCTGCCCATAGTATAGGATATACACATGGCTATTTTATGACAAACTTTCAGCCTGATATTTTTAACATGTTTAATACAGAGCTTTTAATTCCTAGGGAAGGTCTGTACTTGGCCTGTGTATATCTTAGAATAATAGACTCAGAGTTCAAGCAGTTTTATTTTTCTAATGTAAATGCCTCAATTCAAATAGTTTAGAATATGTAAAATTCAGGGAGTTAATGGGGTTATTTCATCAGGTGAATTATGAACAATTGCATACAGTCATTTCATTTGTAGTGTACCATAATAGTTTTATGATGTTTTAATTACACTTACAAAAAGAATTTTAGTCCCCTATCTGTCTGGGTATCCTGAATTTACAGGAAATGACTCTAGCAAATCTTACTCATTCCCCGAGAGAGCACATTCTCAGTTATCCAGTGCAAGCCTTTACTACACCAGAAAAATTCCTATAGGTAGATGTTGTGGAGGGCAAAGTCACCTGCTCTGGCTCATTAGTTCACGTACAGTATGTTACTGACACAACAACTCTTTTTAAAGCTGGTGTGAGTCCCTCTGCACGGTGCTGCCCTTCACATGGGTGGACTGCTTAGAATGAGCTGAGGCATCTGGGCATCATGCTTGACTGATGGAGGAGGTATGCCCCACGCTTGTGAGACTATAAACAGATATTGTACTTTTGTCCAGATTTGATAGGTGTTAAGGTCAGGAGGAGTTATGACACAGCCAGACTAACTAATACAGGCTGCATCCCCTCTGCTCATCATCACCATCTCCCCTCACTGCGGTGGCTGGTGCATCCACACTGCAGCTGTTGTTCATTTTTGCTGCACTTCCAAGGGCGCAGCAAGCAAGTGCTCCCTACGTGTGTTTTCAGAAGGGCTCTGTGCTTTTTGGTTAAGCAAAGTGCTTTCAGTGGCTGCTACTGCGCATCTCCCCTACTACTTGCAGGCACAGATTTTCCATTACAAGTTGAAGAGAGGGGAAGAAAGAATAATTCTGAAATCAACCCTGCGATTAGATAAGTGAAGAGTTAATTCCAGAAATACTTCACGGTACTTTTAAGGACAATTTGGTTCTACACTGTGACTGTGAAACGATCTTAAAATAACTTGTCAATAACTGTAGCCTGCAGGGATAGAATAGGACCTTCTGGCTTTAATGAAAAAACTAGCAATCAAGCTTCGTAACTCTTTACTTATAGCTGAAAGCACGAATATAAACACACAAGTAAACACTTAGCTACTGTTTGATTCATGTTTGTGGTTTTGATACTCAGCAGTTCCTCACAACAGGTGCAGCAGGTGGTCTTTTGTAGAGGGATGCTTCAAACTCCTTCGGCTCTTTTCCAACAGAAGACAAATAATTTCTTTCTGCTATTTCCAGATCCGATTTTTTTTTTTTTGGTGTCAGTATGGGTAGTTCTCCTGCTGAGGTAGGTCTTTATTTATTTGCAATGGTCTCTAATCTAATCTGCAGCAACATCCCTGTTGCTGGATTGTTCTGCTGTAGTTGTGTACATCAGTAGACTCCACAATCCGTGATGTGAGAGCTTGCTGTGACAGCTGGGCTTTAATGCTTGCACAAGAGCTGGAGGAGCATATGTCTATACACGCATATGAACTCTCCTTCCCCTGTTCTGTGGAAAGAAATGGTCTTGTCACCAGTCCTTCCTCCTTCTTCACTCTCTTGTGACATGTTGCACTTCACTGCATTTCATCTTTATTCCTGAAGGGATTTTGATAGGCAGATAAGGAGACTCCTTATCATTCTTAAAGAGGTGGAAGGAGGGGGACTTCTTCATGCTGGTTTGGAGCCCCAGGAGGGAATACTGATGTGCTCTGCAAAGTCTCTGTATTGCACTTGAAAGAGAAATTGATACTTTTTCATGTATCAAAATGTAAGGTAGATAAACATTCTTATTTACTACTATAAAGCATTTCAAGTATATATATTTGTATATATATACACACTGTGAGAGACTTCCCTAACTTCAAGGTATGAGTCAGTTTTAAGCAGCTTCTTTTTTTCTTTCCCTGTGTCATTTTGATCTTTTGTTTGTATAAAAAAAAAAAGTAGCTTATGTGAACCTTAAGAAGCTGGTTGGATAAGACTGATGTCCCAGAACCCCAGAATGGCTGGGGCTGGCAGGCCCTCAGGAGCCCACCTACTCCAGCTCCTGCCCAAGCAGGGACACCCAGAGCAGGCTGCCCAGGGCCACGTCCAGGTTTCTGAAGATCTCCAAGGAGGAGACCTCACAGCCTCTCTGGGCAGCCTGTGTCAGGCCGAACAGCCCCAGCTCTCCCAAAGTCTCCTCACAGGAGAAGTGCTCCACTCCCTTCATCACCTTGGTGGCCCTTCACTGGTGTCTCTCCAGTATGTCCGCATCTCTCTCAGACTGGAGGCTCCAGAACTGGAGGTGCAGCCTCACCAGCAGAGGGGAAGGATCACCTCCCTACATCTGATGGAGATAGCAGCCCATGGACCTCATGCAGCCCAGGACACCCTCAGCCTTAGCAGCAAGGGCACACTGCTGGCTCATGTTCATATTATTTACCAGACAGATATAGGAGAGGAAACATATCAGGCTTACTAGTTTCTCAAGGAAGCTGGGACCACAGACTTACTTAACCTTCCTTTTTCCTTGTGTTTGACACCTACTATGATTTTAAAGCGAGGACTTTGGTGTGTTTGTTTCTACAGCTTGTCACTTCAGGCTCCTCGTACAGGCTGCTGTACAGCCAGGAACCTCAATGCTTTTTGGTGCTTAGGATCTGATTTTGTTACAGTTTCCTCCTTTGGCCACTTGCCAGAAAATCACCTAGGAAACCCAAGTACCAGTTACCATGGTCACTTAGAAGAGCATATGTTTCCTCCCATTGCATTGTGTATCAGTAGGAGGAAATCCACAAGCTTTTTACCTGAGTAAGTTCAGTAGGATTTGACTCAGAGAGCTGAATCCTGACCTTATTTCCTCTATGAAATCCCTGGTGAAATCGGTGGAGCTCCAGAGTGTAAACAAGGGCAGGATATAGCTTTACATTAATATGCCCACAACTGAATTGTGAAATGACGGCTTACAAACGTCTTGCCTTTGACATACTACCAACCTGCAGAAACTCAGGAGTAAGCTAAACAAGAATAATGTGAAATCGTGTTCTCCCACAAACTCAGGTAAAATTTCATGAATAAGAAGGCATTCACCTGATGTTTGAGGAGAAAAGCACACCAGACCACAAAAACAGCAGTAGCTGGTCAAACAAAAGGAGTGACTGTGCCGGTATCCTGTATTTAGAAATGGCTCAGGGATCATTGTGGGAAAAGAATAAGAAATAGCACAAGCATTTTTCCTGACTGCCAGGTGCCTGAAATCAGCTAGTCAGGTTCAAGCACTGTGGGATCAAAGGCTAATAATCCAGACGGGGAACTTGGTGACTTCCTCTGAGAAAAAATAGAAACGTTTCTTAGAGTGGTGTGTGAAGCCCTGAAGTTCCTCCTCTTTGTCACCACACACACTGCAGCAAAAGCATCCTCACATCAGGTATTGTATTTGGGCCAGAAGAAATATAGCAAATCCATAAAACTTTTCTGTAGCCTGACCTTTTCCCTTCCATCTCAAAGCTAGTTTCCTTCTGAACGGTGCTATAACCACCTTGCAGAAACAAGGTGCCTAACCATATTGTCCAGGATACTGACGAACCAGTGGATCACAGAATCACAGAATCATCTAGGTTGGAAGAGACGTCCAAGATCATCTAGTCCAATGATCACAAAACGATCAAGGCCATATTGTGATCCTGCAGAGTACTAGAAAGCCTATTTCACACTTTTCAGCAATTTTCCAGATCTGCAATTTGAAGCCATTGCGATTGCTTGGTGAACAGTAACTATGCTCATTGCAATTGGAAACAAATGCCTCAGAGTAAGAAATCTTCCTCCTCATTTACATTTACATTGACCATCCTCAGAAGTGGATCTGATGCACCAAATCAGTACAACTCCTGCTTCTTCATTTTTACTTCTCTTAACCTTCCACTCTGAAGCAAAATTATTAAACAGTAAATCTAAAGTCAAATACCACAAGAATATTTTTAGTTAAATTTGATGTTTCAGTACTGGGATGTGAGTGGAGACACATCACTGCCAATGCACAGAAGGCTGTGAACAGATTTAAGCTTATTTTGCCCAAGCTATGAGCTGACTAGATGCCAGTCAGTCAGTCCAGGAACTATATAAACATGGTAGCATGCCTGATGTACTGCTATTACTGTCTAAGCCAATGTGCCCTTGCAACCCAAAATATCCCTGCATATTATTTTCCACTTTTTACTGTAGTATGCAGAAATTAAATTGTACAATTGCTGCAGCCCTTTCAAAAGCAGTTTAGATCATTGCATTCAGGTGATAGAATTCAGGTTGTTTGGGGCATGCTTCGTCCACACTGGATAGCCCATTAAATCATGCTAACTCTCACAGTAACACATCTGTGGAAACTGCTGTTCAATGATCAGTCGGTTCCCCATTATGTGATATCCCTACAAGACACCCGGGATGCTTTTACTGTGTTTGTACTGCCATCAGCAACTTTCTTTCTCCTGAAAGCAGATGATGGTGTTCAGTAACTGTAGCTCAAGTGAAGTGCTCACCTCTGCATTGATCAATTTTGTGCATACCCTGCAGAGCAACAGCCTTTTATTGTTAACTAGCAAGAGGAAAAATCAACTTTGCTTACATTAACTTGCAGTTCACTTCAGAAATATCTATCTACACCTTTATGACCTACTTTTTTGGAATTTCACCAGCATACTTTAGTATTGCATAAATTATGAAGTTAATTTCCTAAACTGGTACAGTAAATTCTGTGAAAATACTGCAGCATTGCCTTCACCTTAGTAGGAATGTGGTGCCATGAGGATTGGCTGTGCCTCCAGACCCACCAAGAGTTTGTGTTACTCTTAGTGATCTTTTTTTGGTGAGTGATATACTCCAAATTTCTGTACTTGCACTGTTTCAGCAGAGACTGATATGGGGCCTGGCTGACTAACCTTTACTTACTTCTTTGCTGGAAGATTACCTTCTTTCTAATTATCCATCCCTAAACTGCAAACATCTGTTTCTTTTAACCTCCTTCCCCCTTAACTGGACTAGACTAATATTAATTCTGTTAAAGTAAGTTTCTGGTAAATTTCTTTTTAATACTCCACTATTTTCTGGTGCAGTTATTTAGCCAGGGGAAACTTGGCTTGGCTGTAGGAATGTAGCATGTTAAACTATTTGTCACTCTTTGTAAAATGACTCTGAAAATAATTAAACAACATTAAATGGCTGTGATATTAATTAAGAAGAATTTAGGAGATTCCAAAATGTTGGCTGGCTGCACTTCTTTAGTGGGTTTACCCAGTGAGAATGTACTTTAGTTTACTCCCCGTAAAACAGCATCACATGTTACTTTTTCCCCATAAATCTTATCCAATCCACATAATAACTAGTGTTCAGGAATTGAGCCTCATCTAGCTACAAGATAACATTACAGCCCTGTAATGGGAAGCTGTATCAATAAGTGATCCTGGCAGAGTCACTTCAAAGAAGGAGTGTCAGAGCTGAGCCCATGAGAAAATAGGTTAAAACCAGTCCTGAACACCAAAATGTACATGCATGACAGTTTGGCTGCAGCAAAGCACTGAGCAGTTTATTATCTGAGTGGGTCACCCATTCTGTCTAGTGAATGAAGCAAAGGTCCCTTGGAAAAAATAGCATTTTGTAATGTAACTGCAATTTGGGTCATATTGTAGGTTGCAAAGGACTTTTCCAACTTGTAGATCCCTAATCTTACAAATCCCAAGGTTTTTTTTTTTTTTTCTTTTTATGTTTTCAACACCACTCTTTTTGTGTGTGTCATACAAACTGGTTTAGATTATACATACAGCATTTGCATCATTTACAACAGAGAGGGAAACTTCTATGAAATAATTTCCCTAATTGTTTCCGTGAGTGATAGACCTCGGCCACTGAAATGCCACAGAATATGTTGTAGCTACTTTTATTCTCAGCCACTGAAAATTGATGTCTCGCTCCACACTGGATTCAGTTGCATCTGCATGATGAGTTTTGTGTTTCCAAATGCGACTGGTGATTCTTGAGGAGCCTTATTCATCAATGCACACATATTGCAGCTATCTGTGGATGCAGCACTGTTAACTTCCTTTGCACTTGCCAGTGCATATTTATGCTGTGATTTAGCAGATTCGTACAAATTTCAGAGCTGACAACGGTTGGTAATAGTTCTTAACACGAAGTCAAGCACTGGAGAAGAAAAGCACAGCATTTTAGCCAGGCATGAGGACAGAGGGCTGTCTTGGCAGTGATCTGCCCTTTCAGTTTGCAGCAAGAATCTTCTTCTGAACCTCTACACCTTCTTCAGTTCACCTCAGCATACATAAAATTCATTTTGATTTGGTTTGTTTGGGCTTGGCTTAATTTCATTAGCTGGGGGAAGATTTAAGTAAATCTGTTTGTTTTGTACCATTTGTGTTGTAGCAGCTTCTTTTCACTTGGGAACAGACCTACCTGTGCCCACCGGCCAAGCATCTCAGATCCAGGCCAAGCCAGGCTCCAGCATCCTACTCTTCCAGGTGCAGTGAGGTGCCATCCCACTTCCAAACATGCCCCTCTGCTTAGGGCCCTCCACACATTTTTGGTGCTTGTGGCCTTTGACATACACCTCTCCCAGTCCCACAAAGGGCCCTTTGGGGTTGTTTCTGGGGATGATCCTCCTGGTGTGGCCTTCTAGGGATGAAGGAGCAGTGGTGCTCTGTGATATGCTCTGTGTATCAGTGTGCTGCCACACTGACACATTAGACAGAACCGCTCTTTAAAATCACAACCAGGCACATCAAGTTGTGAGCTGAGAATGATGTGCTGATGGGTAGGTCAGTGGTGGAAGGAGCCACGTGTAAGACAAGAGCCTCCTGTGGTGACAAAGTGAACCAACTGAGGTGCTGAGCCACCTCCAGCTACAAGCCCTGAATTCCCAGGCAGGCCGTAACTTCTGCCTTTCAGTAACATGATGCTGTATTTTGGTCAGGTTTTATATTTCCTTTTGTAGAAGAAGAACATTTCTGACTCTATAGTCTGAACTTTCAACTTTGACAATCAGTTCATACAAGAAGTTTTCTCTAGGAACCTTAGACCTTTGTAAAGATCAAATCTCTAAGTCAAAATTTCATTTTGAAAGATGGGTTCAGTGAGGGTTAGGTTGCATTAGCCTAGAGCTTGGACAAAATATCCTTGCAGCTGTAGTTATAACAGCTGTTTTTCATTTGAGACAAAATGTAAGAAACAGTAAAGCTCCTTCATGGAATTAGATAGCTGAAACAAAATCGGCTATTGCCAAGAACAAAGAAATATACACCATTGCAAGGATCCCAGATAAAAGAGAAGGTTTTCTTTGGGCTGATTATAAATGCAGAGGTCTGGGCAGTTTGGTGGAGCTAAGCAGGAAGAGAAGCAGCAAAACTACCACAGGTGTGGTGGTTCCACCCTGATGGGCAGCTGAGCTCCACCACAACCACTCTCTCACTCCCCCTCCTGAAAGGAATAGGGGGAGAAAATACAATAAAAAAGGGTTCAAAGGCTGAGATGTGTACAGGGAGGTTGCTCACCAATTACTGTCATGGGCAAAACAGACTCAATGCAGGGAGATTAAAGTAATTTATTGCCTATTACTAACAGACTTGGGCAGTGAGAAACTAAAAACAAACTAAAACCACCTTTCCCCCATCTACCCTCTTCTCCCTCCTCCCCTGAGCCATGCAGGGGAACAGGGAATAGAGGCTGCAGTCAGTCCCTGAATCTTCATCTCCACCGCTCCTTCAGCTCCTTCATGGTCACTCTCTGCCCCTGCTCCACGCGGGGTCCCTCCCACGGGATGCCATCCTGCCCGAACTGAGCCTGCGAGGGCTGCCCACAGGCAGCAGCTCTTCAAGAACTGCTCCCACCTGGCTCCGTACCACGGGGTCCATCCCCCAGGAGCAAACTGCTCCAGCACGGGTCCCCCACGGGCGGCAGCTCCCCCCAGACCCCCTGCTCCTGCGTGGGCTCCTCTCCACGGGCTGCAGCTCCGGCCCGGGGCCTGCTCCTGCGGGGGCTCTCCATGGGCCGCAGCCTCCTCCAGGCCACATCCACCTGCTCCACCGGGGGCTCCTCCACGGGCTGCAGCGTGGAGATCTGCTCCGTGTGGGACCCGTGGGCTGCAGGGGGACAGCCTGCTCCACCAGGGGCCTCTCCACAGGCCGCAGGGGAACTTGTGCTGCGTGCTTGAAGCACCTCCTGCCCTCCTGCTGCACTGACCTTGGGGGCTGCAGGGCTGCTTCTCTCACGTTTTCTCACTCCTCTCTCCCAGGTGCTGTTGTGCAGCAGTTTTTGTTTGTTTGTTTTTTCTCCATTTCTCCAATCTGCTCTCCCAGAGGCCCAACCAGCGTCACTCACTGGCTCGGCTCTGGCCAGCAGCACGTCCCTTTTGGAGCCATCTGGAGCTGGCTCTGATCTGACATGGGACAGCTGCTGGGCTCTGCTCACAGAGGCCACCTCTGCAGACACCTCAGTACCAAAACCTTGCCATATAAACCCCATATGGCAGCTAAGAGAGACATCAGAAAAGCAAGGAGAAAACCAGACCAAGCACAAGACACATGGCCTTGTAAAAAAAGTCTATAGCTAAATATCTTTCTGTGAGATCTCTGGTGAAAGAATTTTGAAATTGAGAAGAAAGTGCTTGCCTTTATTTCTTGACTTCTATTTTAGTCCTTGTGTTTTAATAGTCAGAAGAAAGATGCAGTCAGAAAAAAGATGACTTCAACATTAATTTTTCTTCTTGAAGGAAACTTCCATTAAGACCCCAAACACTGAACAGCCGTTTGTATCCAAAAAGGAGAAGACACTTCAGCAGAAGTTTGCTGTAATTCAAGTGGGTTTGGTGTGGGAAGTGGGCTGAGGCAGTCAGGGTCCTGTCAGGCAGAGGGGAACTCAAACTGTAATCATTGAAATAATTGTAAACATACTGTATCACGTACTGTATTATGAAGCACACAGTATGAATAGGAGAATAACAAGAACAGCAGATAAATATCATTATAACCTATGCTTGTTTCATACCTCAACTAGAGGTATGACTTAACCTCTCCTTCCCTTCTTTTGCACTGAGTTAGGAGATGTCAAGCGAGCAGTAGCAGCATTTCTCCACAGACCAGAAGGTGCTTAGTCAGCAGGAGCAGAGTGTTTGGGGTAGGTGCTTCCACCTCAGTGAGCCTGGAGGAACCTCCCTTGGACCCTTACTGGGAAGAGCAATGCTGTTTCCAGACTAGCTTTGTCTTATTTATTTATTTATTTATTTATTTATTTGTCTGGTCCTAGAAGGAGCTGTGTTGGGACATGGAAACACAGTGGAAGACCAGTCAGTAGGTCTAACTCAGTCTGAATACTAGACTCTCTTTCTTAGACTGCTGGAGTTCTTTCCTGAACAGCACCTTGGGCTTCCCTGAGGAAAGCCTCTTCCTGCATAATCTGCAAAGCATCCTCATGGCTTCCCCAGATGAGAAAAATCTTCCTTTCCTGTGAGGTCAAAGAGCCAGCATCTGTGGAGCACCCTTTTGACTGAACTAGTCAAAGTTTAAAGAGACTCCACACACCATGATGTAAAAGAAAGGCAACGGTAGTTGCAGCAGAAGGCCCTCAGGGGGTTGTGCAGACAAAATGAGTCACCAGGGGAAAATTGTATATTAAAGTGAAAGAAGGTAGGAAGCTTACGCCTGGAAGCACAGACTAGCAGCTCCTGTGAAGTTTGTTTGTGCATTCGTTAGCCTGATCCTTGTGGGACTAGTTAGTTCTTTAGTGAATTTCCATTTCCTAGAGCTCTTTGAAACATTCTGTAGTTACATTCATGCCTGGAAATTCAGGATAGGTTTAGTATTTAAAATGTGTTTGTCATTTTTGAAGTACAGAATATAGGAAGAAGGTGCTGAGACCAACAGGTACAGATAGAAAACAAAGCAAAATGATAAATTCCTAAACATATACTTTCATTAAGAATGAATTACCAGATGGTTCTTGTTGCTCTAGTTATGGCCAGTGGTACAATGCACTCAGAAATTCAACAGAGAGCTGCTATTTCTTGTGAATAGAAAGATAATAGCTTAGTACAGGAAAAAAAATCTCAGAATAAATACCATCTTTGCAAAAGAAAAAATTTCTTTCCATTAGCTGCTAATGAAACTAGAAGATGGGTGATAGCTGTAAAGAAAACACATAGTACTCCTTGAAATTTGGCTGTTCTTATTTACATTTTGGAATACTTATGGCCATACAGATGTTATGGGCTTTGAATATCTGGGCATTCAGAAATTGTGTCTTCCTGACTCAGGAGAGCTCACCATCATGCAAGCCAAACTGCTGGGATCTTTTGCGAAGGCTGCAGGAAGGCAGAACTATGCACAAAGGCAAACAATGTCTTTTGGCTGCTTTGGGGAGCTTGGGACCCTTCAGTTGTGACAGCCAGCACATATGAACAATATGCAATTTTCTCAATTTCCTGCTGCCACATCAGTCCCCTTCAAAGATGGTCTCGGTGTTCACTCAAGGAGACAATTGTCTACTTGATATTATGGATATTTGAGTGTTCTAAGGGGTCTGAATGATTCATATCGTTAATCAGAGCTATAAAGGACCCTTTTCCCCAGTCATACCTAGGCTGGCTTTTCATGGAAACATAGGTAATTTATTAATGAGTATTCATTAAGATCTATAAAATGATAGGTGTTGCAGTGGTATAAAAAATGGTATATGTGAAAATAGCACTTGGTATGTGTAAGCTGATTCACCCCTGTAATGTCACTCACTATTGTCTGAAGCAAGCTGTTATTTAGAAGTCTAAGCAGATGTTATTTTACTCTCGGGGGAAAGGATGCCATTATGCATTTCAGCTGGAGGGAAAGACCATTATGCTTCAGAACTCTTTTCCAATTCCACAGAGATTAATAATTCCTGATGATTATTTAATTGATCTTGATCTAAGGATTAGAAGGCACTGACAGGCTGAGAAACATTCTCAAGATCAAAGGACAAGTCATTGACAGACCAAGGAACTGCAATGGAAAGAATCCAGACTCTCAGAATGGTAAAGAAGATTATGTTTTATCTGAGGAGCCTACCTGTAAGAATTGATTTTTATGGAGAAAGTGGTTGAATAGTCCAGCACTGAATATTTAGATTCTCTAAAAACAAACAAACAAACATACAAACAGACCCTAACCACACCTCTTCATTAGCTTTGGATAAGTCTTTTCATATGTGTGCATATAAAATTTTCGACAAATAACATTAAATAAATTATCAGAGACTAATGTGAGGGTAGTATGTCTCTGTAGTACCAGCATTTTTTATACAGGGAAATATTTGCTATTTTCTTAGGGAAATATCTTCAGTTGTTTTATACTGAAGTAGCTCCTGTGTTTCCAGTTATGTTAGGAAAGTTACACCTGCTCAGTATGTACACACATATCTGTAATTTAGAAATAAACTTAAATTGCTACCGAAGGTAACTGAAAAGCCCATCCTAATACAAACAGAGTCTATTTTACTAATAAGATTAATAATATCAAATTGTCATAATCACATTGCAAGAAAAGAGTACGTAGTTATTTCATCTGGGCACTTCTGGGTTTCCCAACTCTCTTTTGAAAGAGCCACGGCTAGTACAGCATGATTTTCCCCGCTGTATTTAGCAATACGTAGCTGTCATGCGAGTTCAATTAAACACGCACTCACTCATGCATGCCCCGTGTAGGCACTAATAGCCACTTAACTAAAGTCACTTTTCGCCATAATTTATAGGCAGCCCTGGGGTAGCTCATTAGCTCGCTCTCACTGCTGTTTATATACCCACCAGCCTCGCCGGAGACCTGGGGGCTGGCTGCAGCCCCCTTGGCAGCAGGGCTCGGGCCGCTGCAGAGAAGCACGGAGAGGAGCGCTCAGCCTGCTGGTGGCAGCATGGCCTCAGCTACAGAGCACCGCCGGCTCTGCACGGCTGCACTCACCTGCCCCAGAAACCCGCTCAGACCTGCAAAAAAATAATAATTAAAAAAAAAAAAAAGTGGTTGCTATACTGACTGGCTGGCGTTTGGAAATGCTAGTGGACACAGCAGGTTAGGTGATGATTCTCTAGGAAAATAAAAATACGCATGGAATTACTATTTTAAAACTCTGGGGGGGTTTTGGCAATTAAAAAGCAGCAGAAATTTGTTGGCATTTTGATGGAAATTTGACCACATGCAGTGGAAGGAGGAAAGCATTTAGTATGATTTATAACCTCATGTACGCACTCTGTATTTGAATATACTGATATATTTCCCCTTTTTGTAAAGTTCCTTTATTAAACAGGATTTAACTCATAACTTACACTGAAGAATGCTCTGATATTTTTCCCCTGTAAAGGACAAACAGACAAGAAAGCACACAAGTGCTGGTCAGATTTTGGCTCCCAATCACTTATTCCAGTGCCCAGTACATCATTTTTCAAAGGAAAGAAAAGCCTTCAAATTGCACAAATGAGCTTGCAGTACAGAAAATTTAGGCTTGCCAAGCCAGCTAGTGGGGTACAACATCGAGCAATAGTGTTATTCAACTCAGGAATATCTGAGAAACAGATTTCTGGAAAATCGTTCCATGAAATAGGAGGTTTTGGTCACAGGCAGTCCTTAGCTGACATCTCTGTACTGGAAGCAGATTTGCAACAAGGAGAAGCTGTCCAGTTGCTGTTTACCGTACTGGGTTTACTACATGGCATGAAGTATCATGAGTTTCTATCCATTCCTCCTGCAGATCACGTACCATATTGAAACTAAAAATAGGCAAAATTTAGCAAAGAGAAAATAAAGAGTGCTTTCCTGAACATTCTGGATAACCTCAAACTTCTTTTCTTGAGATTTATCCTCTTTCCAACCTCAGCCCACCAAATCCTTCCCACCAAAGAGGAAATGGTATTACTTCCTTTTTTTTTTTTTTTTAAATATATATATATATATATTTCCAGCAGCTCTCCTCAGCAAGAGACCTCAGGTGCAGACAGAAAAGCGTCTGCTTCCACCGGCCATGTGTCAGGGTAGGTGGGTTTTGCAGAGCCGGAGGGAACCTTGAACATGGAGAGTCACCACGTTAATGTCATGAAATGAACTCTTGCTGGAACTTTCTGTTATCAAGGGACTATGCAAAAACATTTTGGGGGTTTTGTTCATATGTTTGCTTTCAAATACAAAAACTGAGTTTTGACCATGAATCCAGTGTCCTGGGTAACATTCTTTGTATAGCCTTTGCAAAGCACCTAAGTAGAAGCAGTTACCTTAATTAACAGAAGAAATAGGGCAGATGTGGGCATATATGGTGCTTTGGAAAAAATCTCCCAAAGTTCTGGGTGCTGAAGTAAAGTAACTGTATTCAAAGTGTTTGCTTTTATATTTCACAGCCTTCCTCCTCTGCTCTCAGCCACACGAAGATCTCTGTTTTCACTGTGGCAGCCTGGTACTTAATCTGACTCACTAGACTGCAAATCCATTTGTAAATAAAAGGAATTCAGACAGCGTGCAAGCATTATGCAGGAGTATCTCAGATGTTTGGTTTTAACTACAAGGGAAATTATGTCTCAAGGGCTATAAAAAAGAAGGAAGTTAGCGGTGCTCACATGTCCTGATGTTATCTCTCAGAATCCAAGCAAGGCTCCCTTCCAGCACAGTACAAAACAGGTTATACGCTGACATGGTTTTGCTTACAGTGTAGAAGAGATCATTCTGCACTTAATTAGATGGAAAAATATTTATTGTTCCATATTTTGCACCTTTACAGTAGGAATAGAAGATACGTTGTGCTGATCGTTCCAGTGTAAAGTTTTTACTTTAGGTCTGTGGCTGGAATTTTATTCTTCACTTTCTCATTGAATTTGCTTTAATTCTGTCTAAACAAGTAACTCTTGGTTGCCTCTACTCTTGGCAGCTTTTGTAGGCAGAGCTCTTGCTAACACTGTTGTACTGAAAAATGTACCATTTTGGAGAAAACACACTCTTCCTGTAACAAATCCAGCTGTTAGAAGAAAGGAATGACATTGGTGACTTAATCAATTACACTGTAACCTTCAACAGATGCAAGCCTTTAGGGGTCACGCTTACTTGTATCTCTGACTATTTTGAGTTGCGTTTCAAGTAAGCTGTGTCAGCCTTACAGGGCCCACTCTTCTCCAACCAGCAGATGCAGACCAGGATTTCAGTGGCAGTTGGGTGACGAGGCTGGCCGCAACCCCAAATGGTTGTTTGCCAGCTGACTTGTCTGTTGGCATTAGTGCACCGCCTTGTGCAAAGGCTATTACTGGAAATGCATTTGCTGAGCTCTGTCATTGCAAAAGAATGTAACAGGATAATGGGTTATCGCCGTATTTTGCTTCTCTCATCTTTTCAGGTAGAGGATTGTACTATGTTTGCTGTCAGACTATTGTAAAATGGCATATGTTATTAATCTAAGTGTATTAATATGAGGACCTGCATTAGACACTACATCATTCCCGAGGAAGGCTTCCAACAAAGCTAGAATTCTGTGTGCTTCTGGCTTTTGCATCCATTTTCTGTTCCCTACCTCACCAGAACTGAGATATATCGCCTCGAATAAGATCTGTTCTGGCCCTGTGAGCAGAGTTACAGTGCTTCTTTGACTGCTAGGAGTGAGAAAAGTTCAGTTAAAAGATGAGTGATACATGAAATAATACATTCTTGGAATTAATATTTACAATGTAAAGACGAGACTTCAAGATCTTAAATATACAGTAATGCATGTTCTCTAAAGCATGCTACTATTGCTCAGTTTGCAACTGAGCATCTCTCTCATTTATTTGAATCAGTGTAAACCCAGGTAAACTATGTTTTTTGGATTTACAGGAAAGGAAGATAGAGCAACATCTAGCTAGGAGACTTTTATTAATAATAGTAGCAGTAGAAATGTTAAAATATATTTCAGAAGTTATACAGGTCCTGAGAGAGAAAAAGCATTATAAAAGTGTATCCCTTGCCTACAAATGGGATGTTCTGCTTCCATTCCACAAGACACTATGTGTGTGTTTATACTCCTGCTCTTCAGAGCCCAGCACAATACAATAGATTTTCAAAATGACTAGTTCTTATTCAAAACTTGCATAGATGAATATGCCAAGCCCTTATATCTATGTAGAAAGATATAGGCTGGAATGAAACTTAATATAAACTTCAGATTTCTGTATTTTGCAAGGTTATTTTTTTTTCCAAGTATGTTGTATGTTTTACACACACACACACACACACACACACACATGCAGAGAGAGTTCTTATTCCTTATGGGGAGTTTTTATTCCTCACAGAGATGTTGGGAGATGGACAAAACAATCACCAGAGCCACCTCTTTTTGAGTTCATGATTTCTGTATTTTTAGCACAAGTGTCCTGCGTGCTAGAGTGATGTACAGTTGAGTATGATCCACTTGAGTATGGATTGCACTTTCTTGATGAGTTAGAGAACCTCAGACACATGGTTTTCTCTGGAAAACACCAACGTCTTTTATTTATGTCTTTTATTCAATGTCTTTTAAATGAACAGCACGAAGTCACATACCATGCTAGCCTGAGGAGCCTCATGATTAAATTAAACTGCATGGTAAAAAACATCAATCAGAGATAAAATTGGCTGATCACAGCTCTAACCATCATATTCCAAAGACCACAAAACCTGAAGATGTTATCTCTTTCTATAACTACTACACCATCTGCACTAGACATCATGAGACATACAGTCTGATCCAGACCGTCAAAAATGAGAGCACGTGTTCCCAATCAATCAGTGCATCTCAAAGCTGTTACCTGAAATCACATCTGAAAAGTGATCTAGAAAACTTCAGTGATGAGCAGGAAGCTCTCTAGGCCTAACTGGTGGAAAAAAAAAAACAAACAGAAAAGCCTAACCCTTACTTACCCTTACTTACCTCTTTCTATAGGGCATCCATATTTTGTGCATTTTCTCATATACCACTTGTTCAAGAACTGAGAGAGCAGGTTTCAAGTCTTCCTCTTAGTTTTTGTTAAATAAATTAATGATTCAATGCACACAATGTTTCCCTGACGATTTCACCCAGTGGTCAAAGTAATTTGTGACTTCATAACATTTTATGTATACAGTAATTATTTTGATTTTCATTAAGCTCGATTCATGGTTGGATTGTTTCATTGTAGCTCATTTTCCTAAAGTTAAAATAGTTTCCTTCAGATTTTAATTAATTTTGAAGTGCTGGCTTCATAATTTTCAATAAAAAGATTCAAATGCTGCAGAGGTGTTGCTTTCTTTCATGGCTGCAACATATGTGCACCAACTGTGGATGATAGGAAGTAACCTCAGATGATAAACTTGAAAGTCACCGTTCTTGTGTTCTGATGGTTGCTGGGCACTTTGTTCACATTGCAGTGGGAAAAAGGTGCCTACTGTCCTGGCTCTCTGAGTGCTGCCCTTGTTGGCAGATGAAGGAGGTTGGCTTTTTAATTGCCTGAGTCAACTAATTAAAATTAAAAAATGGAACAGAGTCCTAATTCAGGGAATCTGTTCTGAAAATGTTACTTTTATTTCACTCAGTAACGATAAAATTCAAGTTCCTAAGTCATGCAGACATTACCCCAAATTTTATTCCTGCACTTGAACTGCATTTCTGTCCAGCATGGTGGACTAGCAGAGCCTTTCCTTAGCTATAGCTTTGGTGGAAGTGTTCTTGAGGCAACTCACCAGTGGTGCTGGTACTAGAAAGTGCAGCATCACCAAAGTCTGGAAAATTTAATTAGAATACCTGAGTTCAATGAGCTTTCCTCCTCTGTTCATGAATACTGAGCTCAAAGATTTAAAACACAAAGGACCAGATTAAAAAAAAATAAGATTAATGGTTGATATTTAAAATACTATTATGTTTTATGATGTTTTAATGATTAACGATTAAATGAAACATTGAATCACTAACTTTCAAAAATAGAGAATGAGCACAGAAAACTTCTGTCAGAGGCAGCAAATAGCAATGTCAAGAACATTAACCCTCTTTGGGTGCTCTGGCAATTACCTTGTTTCACCCTCTTACTCTAGCAGTCTTGAGATGTCTGTGAACCAATCTGTCTCTTGGCTTTTCATGGCCTCCTCCTCCATGGCACAGCCAAATTTGTCGTCCAGGCATGAGAGACCCAGAAATGTGGACAGTTTCACCCCTTGTCCTTAGAAACACAGCTGCTGTGGTGCAACGCCAGTTTTTGTGTTAGACAGAAAAGTCCCCACCTCAGTCCCCTTGGGAAACAGCCACTGTTTTGTGCAGTTTCTGTTGCCACCTCGGGACATTGGGCCAGCCCCGCTCAGCACCTCTCACCACCTCCCTGGTCACCTCAGGGAAAGCTCAGCAGCGTGTGTGTGTTTCTTCATGAAATCCCTGTGGGAAGAAAAATGCCCCCAGAAGAGGACCCAGGTTCTCCATCAACCCTTATCCTCAGAAGGAGAAAAAAAAAAATTCGGTGTTTTAGACAACCTGTTTGAAGTTGCCATGCAGCAGAAATGCAGACAATGCTGCTCAATTATTTTCACTTGCTCACCAGCAGAAGAGACCAACCTGCCCCTCCAGAGTCCTTGGGCAGGTTGGGGCCCCACTTCCTTCCCATCACCTGCAAGCAGCAGGAGCACATGCTGACAAATATGCTGACACTTTGGGAATTTGCATCTGCTTTGCATTCAAAAGACTTTTTATTTTTATTTTTGTCAAATTAAATATTACTGCCCAATGAAAAACATTTTTTTTCCAGAAATGCCTTTTTGCCACTTTCAGAAAGCTCACCAAATCACTGTTTATATCTACATTTTACTCCTTCTAACAAGACAAAGCGGAGACAGTAATAAAACATCCTTATCTACAAATAAATTTTAATATAGGGCTATTCAGATATAGTGCTAAGCAGTTCTGGGCTTACAAATGCATGACTATGAAAATAAGTTGAATAAATATTAAATAAACCTCTGAACGGCTTATCCCTGGTGTTCCTAAACATCTCTATTTATCGTTTTGCTTTCATTAGAGCTTTCATTAGAGCATGTTACTTAATTGTTTCATATTAAATGAATGCTAGAGTCAAGAAGGTTCAGGCCCCACATAATTTAGCATGAGTTATCTATTAGCTTCATTAATCAGATTAAAACCTCATTTGCACAAATAAGCATTTCAGGGCTACTAGAAGTGAAAAATCTCACTCACTTTCCAATAAAATGTTGTCAAGAACTGATCTGCCAGTACTGGAATCTCAGCCAGTGAATGCATGAGCTGTGTGCTTCTCATATGCAAATATTCTCTTACTTGATCTGATAGATCAGAGACGTTTCTACAAGTAGGTTTTTCAAGGCCCAAGATTAACGAGAAATCCTGATGAATATTATTGGCTAGATATGATGTTTAACACGCATTAATATAATTAATCATTTAGGGCATGTAGGCAAATTGTGGTGATTACAATACAAGGGTGCATTGCAAAGTTATTTCATACATGGGGGATTTTCAAAGTCTCGCATGATGACATTGATATAGTGCTACTACTGTGTTATCATCTTTGTATATTATTTAAGTGTAACAAATACTTCATTCATGGCCTGCCCTAAACTTTGCATTTGGTGACATTCTTGCTGCTGTGTTAATATCAGGTCTATTAAGCTGGACCTCATGGTCCATTACCCTTTCTTTAGGCCTGACCCCATGAAGTTTAAGGGTCTTGAGCACAGTGTGAAAAAGCAAAGGGTTTCACTCTCACCCAAGGAGCTCATTAGGACTTTATAGAAACACAAAAAATACTCACACAGTACCAACATTTGCACTGAGGGATACTCACCAGACAAACAGCCTGGTGTCAGGAGGTGCTCATTGTTCTCTTTTTCCAGGCCTGCACACCAATTTAGCAGGCTAACTAAAGGGATCGCTCATTTGTAATCCAGCATTTCAGTCTTTGTAGGAAAGATTCATTTGCCAGCATCTTTTAACTTTGCATCCTTGGAATTCCAGTTTCCCTCAGGACAGTATATCTGAGACAAACTGAAACCCACTGGGTAGGATCACACTTACCAAGTGCTATAGCAGCATTAGGAGGCTGTCGTTGTTTGCTGTTTCAGGGCAAGCAAACAGTCATTCACAGGACATTTTTAAAAGGCCGCTCCACAAATCCCTTATTGACCAAGGGCCAGGTTCTGCTCTGTTTACCTGCCTTCATTATGCTCCTTTTCTCCTGGATTTGGGTTGAGTTACTAAAACAGTAAGGCACTAAAAGATGCATAAGGTTGTCAGAGTCTGACCCTAAATGGGGTAAAAATAAAGAACTGCTCTCTGGCCACTAACAAAATAAGTTTGCTCTTCTTGGGCCAAAGTCTGTCTGTCTGTCTACCTGTCTCTACTAAGTGTCAGCATCTTTGGTAAAGGTCCCATGTACCATTATGGGATGATAACACAGTTCACCACAAGTTTGGGTTCAGTATAATACACCTCTCTGAATAAGACACTGGATTGCTAAGGTTTTTGCAGTATTCAGGATAACTCTGAGCATAACGATGTAGGTAGTGCCTTAACCATGTTTTGAAATGATTTTTCTTGTGTATTCTTTGAAAGCTGGTGCTCATTGCCTTGGGCAGCGGCAGGCAGCTTGCTGGGTGGCAACCTTTAGTATCATTCTCGGAATTTCCACATTTTCTTTAAAGATAGTTATAACAGATTGGCAAACCAAAGGGATCCACATTAGATCAAACCCTAAGGGCTTTTTTTTTTTTTTTTTTTTTTTTTTTTTTTTAGGGGAAACAAGAAAATTGTGTAGATAATTTAGTCTGGCAAAGTTTCCTTTTAATATTTCACAGTAAGGCATCTTTCCATCAGGAGAACCTATTTAGATTCCTGGTGATTTCCCACATTCATGGTGCAAGGTTTTGATCTAAAAAAGGGCAACTGACATTAAGGTAACTACACCTTCATTGTTGGTCAGGTGTGGGAAGCTGAAGTAAGGAAATTATTGTTTGTACAGGGCTAGCATCTAGGCGTGGTATTCCTCCTACACCCTTACGTTGACATACATTATGCTATGAAATCAGTGGAGAAACATGTGATAAGTATTTGTTATTCTGTTTTAATATATCTGCAGCATAGAAGCAGCCCTGCATTACACCCATGTATCTTCACTGTGAGCAAAACTAGTTTTGTTAGTCAGTGTGGAGTTTTCCTGCTCTAAAAAAAACAGTATGTGAGTTAATTTGGCCTGATCAGTGGATGCAATGTAAAATAAATACAAACAAAATAGCATGCTAAGGATATATCATATCCCTTCAGGTCTGTCAAAATGTGTTTGGGTCACCAGCACAATTCAGGAATGCTGTACATTTACTGATAGATATGTTCATAGTTAATTCTTGGTTGGTGAACCCTGCCTGGCAAACCAGGTGTGATTTATTCATAGTTATTTTATAACATAGAAAAACCTGCTTGAGAGTAATTGTAAACCAAACTCATGGGATTCTCTAGCCGCAGTTTAGTTACTTTTTAGCTACTATGCCGTCTCTATGCAATCGCCTCCTCTCATAGATGACAGCTCTCAGGATTCCCTAGCTCCAACCCCCAAATTTTTCATCTCAGTTTACATTTGCTAAGCCAAAAGAGCTTCTATAATTTTGAACGGAATTACAGGGGGAAGAAAATTACAGGCCAAAAGAAAAATTATGGGCCTTATTCAAAGGCAATTAAAAGAGTGAAGGGAGATGCTGAGAAGGGTACACTTAGGTGAGGTGATAGAAAAGAGAAGAAACCACCAGTCCTCTGAGTCACACTCAATACAAAGAGGAATTTTTGAAGATGACAGCCACCTATGTATTCACTGTACCTTAGCCAAGCAGAAGGGCCAAGGAACAAAATGCAGATCAGTTAACAGCAATTGCAACACAACCCCAAACAGCAGTGTGTCCAAAATGGCTGATGTGAAGACTCATGTTGTCATTGGAGCACAGAGTTTATGCTGCACAGATTTACACAGCAGATTAATATGGTATTGCTGATATTTGGATTAGAGAAGATGCAGTGCACGTACACAATCTATTTTGGCATCTCTGTGCTTGGGATGCAGAGAAAGAGAGTATGGGGGGGAGCAGCACTTTAAGCAAGCGCTGTCATTTCTGCAGTGAATGTCAGGTTGTGGAGTAGGATTTTGGCCTTTAGCCTTGAAATATATTTAATCAGAGACATGGTCAAACCACTGTAAACAGGAAGGCTCCTCAAGCTATCACATCAAAAACCTCAGATTTTCATTTTGTTCTCTCAGAAGTGGTGCAAACAAACTAATGCAGAAACTGTTCTTTCAGCTGCCATTGCTTTTTAATTACAGTACAGAGAAAAAGTTAAGTCAGCAGTTAATTGAACTGAGTCCACTAAAAGTCATTGCTCTTTAGCAGCAAAATTATATGGCTTGAAGGCTTGTTAGATAAAACATAGTATAAAAATCACCAGTAGGTCATTGATGATTTTAATGTTTCCTGTATGGATTTATTGGCATTCTTGAAGACGCAGAGGCTGGGCATTAGTCTATCAACATTTTTCAGAATAATAGTTTTATATTAGATGAAAACATAACTTGGAATAAGATACATCTTTACCTTGGGTTCTGGTGTATCCACCAGAATTTCACTCCCAGATATTCAGTCCTTGGTGAGACAAAAGAAGCTGCAACAAATTTGCCAATAATGGTTTTCAAGTCATACAGCACAGGACTTTTACTGCTGTGTTTCCAGGGTCGATGCTCTATCTGAGAGCACTGCTGAACTTCAAAGTTTTCTTCAGACTTACCTGAAATACAAATGAAGGTTTCTAAATGTTAGCACTCTATAGTCACAAAGTACCCAGGGATAAATAAAACTTATACCAATTTTTATATCTACATATACAGCTCTTTCACAATGGAACGTGTATAGCTGATCTCTAGACTTTCCAATTATATTACCACTAGTAATATAAACATTAGATAATATATTAAGTATAATAGTGCAACAGTAATCAGGACAACTAGAACAGACACAAAATAAATTTGGGCTTTCCAGTGTTATGTCTATAAAAATAAACCATATGTACAGAACCAACAAAAGATCATATGTGAAAACAAACAAAATTCCATACAGGGGTAGAAAACATTCAGTAATCAAAGACATGAGATGGGCATTGAAAGCATGATGATGTAAAAGTAGTAGGCCTTCTAAAGTGGTATCAAATGGCAAAAAAAATCATAAAGGTGGGTTTAACTAAAACCAAAGAAAAGGATGATTGCATCAGATCTGAAAAGAAAGAGAGATTTATTGTGTGAGCTGCAAGAGGTTGGGCAGGGGCTCTAACAAGGGCAGACGATGCTCAGATATTAAGAATGTCTCTTCAAATAGAGTTATGAAAGTATGCTGAAATATGGGCATGGTTTTGATATTTAGAAAAAAAACAAAAAACAAAAAACAAAAACAAAAAACAAAGAGGTGACTGGACTTTGAATCAAAACAGAAAATCGCTTTTGTAAGTTAGACACAATAGTAAGAAAAACTCCACATTGTCAGCAGTGGATGAGCTATTGCCTGTAATTGTCAAAGAGAAGATCCTGTTGTGGTGATCATCAGTATTATATCTCAAGTAGTTCGAGAGAATAAAAAATGGCCCTCCAACTGAGGTTGACATGAGGACAGGCAGAAAATCACATATCCATAAACCCTGCAAGTAATCTATTTCATGATCAGCTCTGACCTTTTGAAAATTGCATTCCCAACAAGAATAATAACTTGGAATATTATCATTTTCTACAAAGTGAAATTTCAGGTGAGTGTTGCCTCTGAAACCTGCAGATGATTTTACTGAAGTGTTCCATTTTGATGAGAGTGATTACATTATACATTTATAGCAGATTTTAGCATCAAAACTGAGTGTCTGTAGTAACAAAACATAAGTTTTCAGTTTTGTTAAGGAACTCATAGATAAAAATTATCTTAGCATTTTAAAATGAGTATTTTCCAACCAAAACATTTTGTCAAGAAGTGTTTGACTCACTGTACTGTCTTTAACAATGAAAAGTCAATCATTCTTACATGGTACCATTGAGATGTTTTTTGTTCTTTTGCAGAGGAAAAAAAAATAAAACAACAACAAAAAAACACATTTAAATCATGTGAGCATGTATGGAAGAAAGAATAGACAAAGTAATTGTATACGGGGGTAGGTGCTATGCAGACACCTGGCTAGATTACAATCTACCTTAATTAAGTAATGGATCACATCCTTCTGACTTCTATTTCAATGAGCTGAAAACAGGGGTTAAATAGGGGTTAGTGGGCACGGTGATGTGCTTATAGATGGGCAAAGCAGAAACAGAGTTTGTATGCACAGGACAGACTGACAAACAGTGACAGGTTAAGTAACACACAGTAAACATGCCCTGGCAGTTCTCTTTGTAGCATCAAGATATCTCCTAAATACTTTCTCCCTGATGGCTCTGAGTCTCAGTTAACTAATTTCTTCCCTAATACGCGCTACCTAGGTATGAATTGCTACATTAAAAAACAGCAACAACAACAAAAGCCAACCTACCAATAAAACAAAACAAACAAACAAACAAAAAGCAAACCAAACCGAACCAACCAACCAAAAAAAAACCCAAACCCCCAAAACACAAAACCGCCCACAAACCAACCCACACACACACTAATTCTTTCAGTAATTATTTGGAAAGATAACTGAGAAACGTATGAACAGGCACACACTTGACATCATGGAAATATAAAGGGAAAATTGTGTTTAACTAATGTGATTAACTTCTTCATGGGAAAGACAATGAAAACTGACAGGTGTGAAGTACGAAACATATTAAGTTGACTACAAAGAGGCTTTTTGACTGAGCATCACATAAAAGATTGATATGTAACATCATCAAATGTGGTATTGATGGTGACATTTTACACAGGGGAAAAATGGTTCCTTAAATGAAATAAGAGAGCAGTATTAAGTAGATATAAATTGAGGAAAGTCGTAAGAATTGTAACTAGGTACAGATTTTGTTCCAGTAATATATAAACACTCTTATAAAAGATATGTATTTGTGCAAAGCAGAGAAAAAATGAAAAGGCTGGATTTACTGAAGAGAAAGAAAAGAAATGGTTGAAAATCTTGGAAAAGAGAGATATTTTAAAGTAATGAATCTTACATTGCATTTATTGTCAAATCTTATTCTCCTATTTCTGTGAAAATAATCAGAAAAGTTTTTAAGAGTAATAGCAGAAACTCAAATACATTGCTTGATACTTGTGAAAATTTGGAAAATAAATAGCTTCTTTGTTTGCTGTTTGCTTGGAGAGCAAAATGTAAATGAGTACCTACAGCTTTGTATGCTAATTTGGCATCACATTAAAAGCAGACAATTGAAGAATGCAAAAGGCATTGAGGGCAGGTAATAATAAAATATATCTCACATCTGAGGAGCTTCTAATCTGCAGAAAAAACAATTCTTTTCAAGCCAAACTGTAAGGTATTAAAAGAAGAAAACCAGGATTTCTTACATACAATCCTATATTTTTGCCACAGCACAGTTTTCTGCACACAGCTTTGTACCCCATGTTCCTATGAATCTCATTGGTTTTGAAATATTTAAGGCATAACAGTGATTTCTAGTGAAACTTTAAAAGGAACAACACATGCTTGAAATGAAGTTCCACATCGGGAAAAAGTCACCAATACAAAAAGACAATGAAACTATTCTGATTTCAAAAGAAATATTCCTAAAATAGATGATGATCTTTTAACTAATTATGACTTATGAATTTTCTAAGTCAAATGCCCAAATTGGATAAGATCCAAAGCAAAGACTAGGTAGAATTTTCATTTTTAGATTTGACTTTAAAAAACATGTGTATAACTATGTGGTTAGGATGAAAAATACTGATGCTGGTTCATTAACTATAAAAAAGTTAATTTCCAAATACACTGAGTACCTCCATGCTGACTACACTCATTCTAGCTATGATTAGTTTTCTAACAGAAATCCTCTGAAATTTTAATCATATGCTTTCAACTAGATCCTTATCAGACACAACCTTTGAAGTATGGACACAGGCCCCATTGTCTACAGACATGACCTACCAGACTTCTTGCCAGCTTTGGAAAATTACAAAACCTGTATCTTCAAGAGCTAAATGCCCTTAACTCTCTGAGTTGTCCCACAGCCCTTGCCCACAGTCATCCCCCATGGCAAAAGTTGCATCCCCGTGCCCCCATGTTGTGTTCTTCTTTGGGAGCCACACGTAGGTTTTGGCTTTGCCTGCATGTCTGGCAGGGCCTGCTTTGTTTGGCAGAATCTAAGTGTGTACAATGGATGGAGAACCTTAAGATTAGATACAATTGCTAGGGCCTCTCTGAGACAAAATACATTCAGTGGCTAAAACGATACACATTTTGATGCTTTAGCCAAGAATATGGTTAGGTAACCTTGGGCCAGCTAGCACAAAACATAGAAGAGATCCCACAGGAGGATATGAGGACTAACCCATGGGTCACACCTCCTATTCTTCACTGGGCTCAGTTTAAGTGCCATGGATTGTGTTACCTTAAATCAAAAAAAAAAAAAATATTTTGGTGTAGCAAAGAATATCTGCAAAAATAAGTTCCCAAAATCTTTACCCAAAAGGTACTTAAATACAGAAGGACTTGAGGTTTTGTGGATTCCAGTCTTACCCCCAAAGTTAGGGCTGTAGAGGTTCTCCAGGAAGATCTAGAAATAGCCTTTCTTCACCACACTCTCCCAGCTCAGGTAATTCTCTCCCAAGGTTCAATATACATTGCAAAGCCTATTACATGGAATATTCCCAATCATGTTATTAAAAATGGTTTTGATCTTGCACCATAGTTTACATAGACATGTTGTTAGGACCTTTGTTCCTGAATCATAGAATAGGCTCATTGGATATCTCAGGCTGGGAAGGACCTCACGAGGTCTCTAGTCCAACCTCCAGCTCAGAGCAGGGCCACCCCTGAGCTCAGTCCAGGTTGCTCAGAGCTTCATCCGTTTGGGTCTTCAACACCTTCAAGGATGGAGACTGCACAGTCTCTCTTGGCAGCCTCTTCCACTGCCTATCTCTTCATGGGCAAAAAGTTTTTCCTTATATGCAGTCTGAACCTCTCATTTCAAGCTATAGCCACTGTCTCTTGTTCTCTCACCATGCTGTGTGATGAAGAGCCTAACTCTTGCTAACCTCTACATAGGTGCTGGGGCTGCTTTTGGGTCCCTGACAAAGCTGCCTCTTCTCCAGGCTGACCAAGCCCAGTCCTTCAGCTTCTCCTCACAGGACAAGTGCTCAGCCCCCAGCCAGCCTAGCGCTCTGCTGGGCTCACTCCAGTATATCAACCTTTTGTGCACTGGTGTGCCCCAAACTGGATGCAGTATCTAGTGCTGAGAAATGATGAATAACTCCTTTCCTTGGCACAAAGGCTGTGTTCCTGCCAATACAGCCCAGCAGGCCCCACCGGGAGCTGAGGCCTGTTGCCGGTGCCCGCGGCCTGGGCTGCTGCAGGGGTCTCCCCTGGGACAGCGCCAGGCACTTGTCCTCGCTGAATATCATGATCTTTCTTTGGTTCTTGCAGTTCCCCAGCTTGTCCTTTTGGCCTTTTCTGGAGGATGGGCACAACATTTGCTTTTCTCTAGTTGTTAGGGACCTCCAAGTCTGTAGGACCTTTCAAAGACCATAGATAATAGAGTCATGTTTTATACATGAGACTGCAGTTAAAGACAGTTTGCTCCTATTTGCTATAGGAAAACAAAAATGTTTTAACAGTATTGGAGAGGTGTCACTTTGTTCAGAGACTCCAAACACAACAGGTGAAATTGTGGCTCCCTGGAAGCCTATGGCAAAGCTCCCGTTGTGTGCAGAGGGAAATGTAATGGCATTTGTAGTTCAGGTAGGACTGGAGGTTTCCTTACCCTGAAGTGTCTTAGCAAAATAATGAAGCTATATTTGTCAAAGTAATCAAAAGCAACTTTTTTTTTTTTTTTGAGATGTCCCTGTGTCTTCTCTAAGCACAATTCAAAAACCCCTTGACATTAATGGAAAGGCTACGATTTTTAGTGCACATTAGATCAGATATTTAATATGCAAATTTCTGTAATTAATTAACTGTGTCAATTGAGGGAAAAATCAATAATCTGCAGGGAACTTCTAGTTGCTATTCTAAGTTAGGGGGCTAGTACTGCTGTAACTGTGCTTTTTTCTCTGCTATTTTGCATTAATTTAACTGCAAGAACAGATGAATTTTTCAGAAGAGATTAACTTTAAATCGATGCAACTGGTCATTTTTTCTAATTAATCTTAACAAACTATGCAGATTTTACTGCTGCAGGAATGCTTGTGCTAAGCATATTTATTTTACTTTGCTTAAATCCGAGTTATTTTATCTGAAATTGTCTTCCTACCTGACAGTCAAAGAAACTGTGGGTTCCTGTAGGGATTAAGTCAGGAAGCAGTTTTTAACAACAACAAATTGAAACGTTTACACAAGGAAGTGTTGCTTTTATAAGTGATGGGAAACTTCAAATTTGATTACAAGCAACCTTTGGCTTCCTATCTGTTCAACAATAGGCCATGTTGTTAAGGGCAATTTCCATGCACAGCATGTGGGTCCCATTTTTTCATCCTTAGACATGGTTGTTTACTGTTCAGAACTGTTTATGCATTTTAATCAGGCTTATTCAGCAGCCCTTAATAAATCACTACTAACTGAATGTACCAAAACAAGAACTATTACACAGGATTTGTTCCCCCTATGCAGCATTTGCTGCCCTCAGGTTCCACTGGATATAAAAATAAAGCGTAAATGGGTAATTGAGTCAAAAGAATAAGTATTAGACATATGATTTTAGTGCCTTTTGCCGAGCCGTTGCCTGCAGCAACTTCCGTTAGCTACAGGAGCCTGCCTTTAAATTCAGCCCAGGCCAGAATGACTTAACAATTGGAACCTGCCTTCAGCTCATGGCACTGAAAGTCTTTTTGATGGGATGAAGCTGACAGCCCAGTTCCTGCCTGGCAGACGTTCACATGAGACAAGACTGAATTCATATAGATAAGTGCTTGAACATTCAGGTATCTGAGGCTCTGGAAACAACGGAGGAGAGGAGCACTGTTGGTGAGAAGTTGGTATACACAACTAAATGTGTCTTTGCTGTTATTCATATCAGTAACAACCATAAACATTTTTTTTTCCTATAGTCTGGTGAATAAAAAAAATCCAGAGGAATTTTAATAAACGTTAATGGTTTTCTGTGAGAGCTCTACTTCATTAAAAAATAAAAAAATAAAAAAATCCAGAAATAAAGCTACTTAATTTTAAATAATGGAGTATTTAGTCTTGAAAGATTTTTCCAATACCACTTTTACTGATTTTTACTGGATTACTCTTCATGTAAAAAACAGGGGAACGTTGTAGATCTATAGATCATGTGCAGGAAAGATGAGATGTGCATGGCATGGTGCCCTGTGCACGTCAAAGAGTTATGTCTGGGAAAAACAAAGTAAAACACAACAACAAAAAGAGTTCATAATGCATAGAGCAGCATTTCCTAGAAACCACTACTGAAATGCAAAATATCTTTCTGGAAATTATTTAGCAAGATCCTTGCCTCACTCTGTCAATTTGCCCCATGGAAGAAAAGGGGAGAAAATAGGATATATTGGAGCTGTATTATCTTTGCCTGCAGAAATGCTGTTTTCCTTTGGGTCAGTGTGCTTGGTCAGGCTGCCCGGTCCCTACGTTGCTCGCAGCAATAAAAGCTTTGTGCAGGCGTCGGCTGCTCTGCAAGACTCCCCGCTTACTCTCCTGCTGGACCATAACCCTTGCATGCAGCTTCGCAGTCCTTTTCTTCTCTCCCCACCCCCCGAATTGTTTGTGAAGCATTTATGCCTGTTTCCCAAGAAGCAGGATATTTGGGGGATTGCTTCAATCTGCTATTGTTTACCTGGATAATGAAAGGTTCCTTTGTGAAGAGAAAAATTGCCACAACACAGCAAAACTCTCATAGCTAAACAGTGAGATTTCCTTCAGAAATTATAAGGCCCAGTTCTCCAAAAGCCCAACTAATATGAACAGTCATCTTGACTTTAGTGGTGCTCAGCTACCATGATCAGTGTGGCACACAACCTTTCAGCTAGCTGGGTCAGGTAGGCTCGAACCTTTCAAGAATCCGGTGCTGAAATACTGCTATTTTCTTCAGTGACACCTTGGTTAGACTTCCACAAAAACAGTCCCTGAATTGTGCCGGCAAACTGCTCAATTACTAATATCAAACTGGCAATTGCACCATTCTTCTTTTGAAAATGGATTGCAGTCATTCCACTTGCAGAAAGAGGAAAGATGGATAAATGAATAGCTACATTCAACAACGAATGCTATTGTATTTAATTGTTTATTACTAAGCAAAATGTGGGCAAACCTCCGTTTCTTGTACACCATTTGCAACGCGTGTCCAGCTCAGAGCGTATTGTTCTGTTTGCTCTCAGTTTAGGTATCTTTTCTCTTTTGTTATGCTGGTAACAAGCTTGCTTCTTTCACTGAAATAAAATAAAATAAAATAAATCTCCGTGATGTTATGATGGTGTGTGGTAAACAGAAACTGCCACAGGGAACCAGTCCAGTAGTTGTTATGCAACGGTACCTGAGTGGGCCATTTGCTTGACTAACGGACCACATAATTGTATTGTAAATGTCAGGTTGAGACCTAGCTCTCTGTCAGGATTTTACTTCTTTCACAACTGCAGAAGCTATTTGTGTTTTTCTTCACCTTGAAATTTCATTATGCTACCTAACACTTCAGTTAGGAAGTGCCAGAGTCATCCAAGCCAGCCATTTGGGACCTAACCAAATTGTGAACCTTCACCTCGGAGGTTAAAACGCCTCTGAGTGCACTAACCAATGTCCATGAGCTCCTCTTCACTACGTTACAAAATTAAATAAATAAATAAATAAATAATGTCAACGAAACTCAGTGGGTAAATGTTACACATTAATTCTCTGCCTTTTTGGGGGTAACAATTATTTCTAAAGTTTAAGTAACAAAGTTTTAAAAAAACCACAACACCAAAACATTGCATTTGTTCTTTTCAAAGTAAGAATGAAGAGGATGCAGACCTCTTATGCTATCTTACATTAAGAAACATCTTAATATGATGGTATCTGACTTCTCTTTTAATGGCATTATCTGTCTGCATCTTGTTGTAGAGCCCTTTTAAGCACAGTAGAGAATCAAGTACATCAGTTAAAATACAGGAAGAGAAAACTGTCCATCTGTCCCAGTTACTTTGAAACACTCACCTGTGCTGGAGCAGTGGAGCAGCACACTGTACCCTTCTCTGACCTGAAGATGTTCAAGCATTGGAAACTGGAGCAGCAGTAAAATAGGAAACTGGGGGAACATGGACCATCAGAGAGAATGGGCAGAGGAAGTCTCTTGGCAAGAGTTAAATAAAATGGTGACTTTCTTACCTTCTTTAAACTACTTAAACCCATAAATTTTTAGAAGGACATTTAATAATTTTGTCTTTTGCTAACAATACAGGCTGAAACTATGATCTGTGAGAGGACAACAGAAGTAGCTGGTACTTTTGAGCACTGTGTGGATTTCAGCTGGTTAAACCAATACTGAAAAACATTCCCTAAAACAATTATGCAAGTCTCTAACAGCACCACTTTCCCAAGATGACAAAGGTGCACAATAGAAGCTGTGTGAAATACCCAAGACATTCAGAAAACACCTTGCTCTGCTTTTCATATCATCAGATTTGTGAGGTATCAACACTGCTGTGTGGATAGTAAATCACACCAAGGTATAGAAGATGACGCTGGACAGACTATTGGATAAGCTCTGTATTTCACATCAGCAGAGTTGTAAATTTGATTTATTCTTAGCAACATAAGTCATCTTCCAAAAACCCACTGTAAGTTTCGTATACTGTCTCCTGAATCCTTTGTATCAGACTGGGAGCAGGAGATCCTGCTAATGTTTAATTAAACATGAATCACAATTTCTGTTATGTAAGCTCTCTTTCACATCCTCCACTTTACTCCTGTTATGTCACAGAGGGAAAAAAATATATATATATCCAAACCATGAAAATGAAATTTCCAAGTAAAATCCTTTAGGACTGAAGTTTTCCAAGTGTGGTTTCTGCAAGGAGAAGCAAGGTTTCAAAAAGTTTCAGCCACGTCCATGGAGCTAGATCTTAGCATGTGTTAAAATCATGCATGGAAGTCCGGGTGCATGCTGCAGTACGAATTTGTGCACATCTGCAACATAACTTGACAGCAATCAGTTCCTTTTCACACTTCAGCATTTCACTTCTGTGTATTTTTTTGCAGCTTGCTGCGATCTAATGCCAAGGCAGATTTGACGGAAATGACTTCAGTCATTTGAAACTGAGCTCTCGAAGCTTTTTATGGAACTGGATTGCAAGAATGCTAATTCCATCTGTGTTTGTTAAGGACAACGGTGATTCCTAAGCACAGCAGAGTTTCCTGGTGAACAGTTAAGTTCAGCTGGGAGTGCTGTGAAATGCTTTAGCTAAATCTAGACTTCTCAAAAGCCTGACTAACCTGGCAAAGTTTATATTGCTTTCAGGATGTCAGGACTTAAAAAAAAAAAATAAATCAACAAAAAACAGCAGGAGGTAGGAAGAGAAGTAAGTGTCAAGGAGAACTGCTTTCTTGGAAATGAAAATGGCAACACAGGGTGCCCCGAATCTTCTAATGTTGTGGGCTGGGTGCCAGTTTTGCTCCTCCCTCAAAAGGCAGCCGTCTCTTGCAAGCTTTGGGAGGCTTGCAAGTGGCTTGTGTGGGCAGCTAGAGCGGAAGCCTGTATCAAACACGAGCCCACCCAGGATCTCTTCCAGGCTGCCCCTCACTGCTGCACTCAGAGCCAGACAGCAGTGTGGTTTTTCTACTGTTTTCTGTCTCCCAGTGCAAATATTCTAAGACAGATGGAAAAAATAGTGACCTCTGACAGGACCAGAGCGTGCAAATAAAATTTTCCTCCACACCCTGCCCTTTTCTGGGAAGAGATGCCAAAGGTTACCCTGGGCTGCATGTGGGAGAGCTCATCACAAAGCAGTGCAGGTAACACTCATCCAGCAAAAGTCTGCACAGTACAAGTCACTGCAAAATTTTTAGGTCTAAGATGTGCTTAAGAAGTCAACTTATACCAGGTTAATGCTTCACATTGTGCAGACACTATATTTTGTGCTTGAACTTCTTCCTAAATTTGATGGTACAAAAAGCAACAGGTGTAAGCCAGAACAGTTTAGTTTGCTTAGAAATAAACTCAAGGTCAAAACTTAAATCCCTCCTGCGGAGCAAGACCTTTGCCCCTAGTTCGCTGAGTACCTGCACTACATCTGCCACTGCTCTTCTGTGGTTTCTCTAGGCTGGAGCTACCCAGAGTGATTTGCACCCAGGTTGGCATAACACGGCAGTGAGTGGCTTTCCTAGGCCGGGACACTCAGCCTCCCCATATACCATTGTCACTAAAATGTCAAGGGAGTGATTTTTGAGTAGGGAGGGGAAATTCAGAGCATGAACTGGCTGAAAGCCTATAGCAGCTCCGCATGGATGGCACTGCCTAGCCTGTGCTTGGGAAGTTTGGTATTACTTTGCAGAATGCAAATAACAATTTTTTATTTATTTATTTATTTGGGGGTAACATTGTATTAAAGAGTGCATAACAGCACAACCTTTGCACAGTTGTCTACCATGCTCAGGCTAGACAAAACAAGACACCTATTTCCAAGGGTACAGAAAATGCATCTCACTTGGAATAATAATGTAATTAGAAACACACTTTGTTATTTAGAAACACATTGTGTTATTCAAAGCACATTATGATGCCTAAGCCCAGGGCATTTAGCAAGAATTTCAGGATCAGTCCCAAGAAGCAAGTGTATATGCTGGTAGGATTCATGCATTATTCTTCTGGTTTGAATATGCCACTCCAAAGCTTAGGAGCAGGAAAGTAGAGAGGTATGACATTATTTTTGCTGGAAAAGCAAAGTTGGAAATCATCAATAACTGATTTAAAATAGACGTCTCTAAAGTGTCATACACAGAATCCAGTAAAATTACGACTGCATAGAGTTGCCTTTAACACGGCGAAGCAAAGAGACCATTAGAAAAGACCTGTATGAAATGACCTCATCTCAGTCTCCTGCAAGCGTGCGTCTGTTTCCGTACCAAGATCCCTGTTCTTGGCTGTATGGAATAAAGTGGCAGCCATACAGTACCTCAGGCTGCCCAAGAGGAACGTTGTTTGTAAGTGTGGAGGCAGACGGCTCACACCACGTGAGGTCTTCATGCCTAGAAGTGGCAGGTGTGCTAGAGCTTCTGTGTATCTGAACTGAATCGAATGTAAAGAGCATTTCAATGACTTATTTCACTTCTTAAATCAGTTTTTGATATTTTAACTATGCTGACTGGAGATGCCTTGTAGTCAGAAAGAGCACAGTGTGAAATTGCCCCAGTCTAGGTAGGACTTTTTCCCTGTTTGCGTGTTTCTTTTGAATTACAAGGCTTTTCAGCTGCTGCTGTCACAGGGTCCTGGAAAGTACATCTTCTGAGATACCTATGCTACTGGTTTCCAACACAGCCTATGCAGTAAAATAAAAGATCAACCCCATGATCCTTTGAGTACCTTGGAGTAACTTACTGGCATGTGGACCTAAGCCTTGGCAGCTTAAGCCTTCAGCAGCTGTCTCAGCCAAGAAGGTTTTTCTTGTTAAAAATGGCTTGTAGGAAAATTAAATGTATGTAAATCTTGCAAATATTGTAGATGTTGATTGAATCTGGTAAAGTGTAAAATAAGTAAATGAATAAAGAATTGTTTCTTGTTTGGATTTTGTAGTTGACTGCTGCAGCTTATTGACTAGCCATATATTTGGCAGTTTTAGTAGTAAAAAAGTAAGACAAATGTGAACAAGCTAGTAAGAAACTACTGGAAAATTTCAAAAGAAGCACACAACAGCTAATATATATGCACCCAGTTAAGCAACGGGAAGGTTTACAAGAAAAGAATGAACTAAAGGCAGGTCTCAATTTAACACGAATTGCTACTGGGAAGAAGCTGCAAAGTAAAAATCCCCCAGTCCA
This sequence comes from Anser anser, assembly GCF_964211835.1. Classification (NCBI taxonomy): domain Eukaryota; kingdom Metazoa; phylum Chordata; class Aves; order Anseriformes; family Anatidae; genus Anser; species Anser anser. The sequence goes on along the minus strand of NC_139720.1, from coordinate 33,268,331 downwards.
AGAATGGAAATGCCATTTGAGAAAGGACAGAGCTGATGTAGAAAAGGAATCATGAGGGAGACTTTGATTTGGTTGCACAGATTTAGTACTTGATATGTTAAATAAACTGTCTGCCTTGGCAGTAAGACTGTACCCTGGGCTGCCAGTGGGGAAGCCTAATGGAGTGCAGTGCATTTCATGTATGTTCATATACCCTTCTTTAAGCTCTGCAACCTAAGAAGTGTATCGTAATGTTTTCCAAACACCCAAAAGCAAACGAGGCTATCCAGTTAAGGCAAACTTTTTTTCTCTTTAAATCTGGATAAGACAAAAGTAAATTAATAGATTGCCAAAATTCAAATAGTCTAAATAGCTTCCAAGTTTGCAGAACCAAATGAAAAGAAATGGGAATACCATCTCTACTTGCTGTATGTATCCAGGTAACACAGATGCAATGACTTTCAGCTCCCTGGCTCAGGATCTCTTTGTCACACATTTCCAGGCTGCATTCACTAGGGAAAATGATCTGGGTTTAGGGATGCCACTTGTCTTTGCACTCAAATTATTTTGTTCTCCAGATCTGAATGAGGAATGTCTCTTTCCTTGGACTGTTCTCTCCAGCTTTAGACAGGTAACAGGTCTTGGGCCTGACTGTATCTGGTTATCACATGCCCGGAGGATAAACTGAATTTCCTAGCTGCTGCTCAGCAAGGCTACAGAACTGTGTCCCAGGGACAAAGTGCTCAGAGGCTGCCCTGGTATTATGAGTTCATTTGGCCAGTTGTACACTACCATCCTTACTCAAGCTCTCTCAGCTGGTTTTAGCTCTCCCCTGGGAATCTTTTGAAAAACAATCTTTTCTTACCGTCTTGTTTAAAACCTATGTGAGTTCCCTGATCCCATTCACTGCCATGATTGTGGAGCCAGAATTCGAGTGAGAGGTCACTGACAGATGAAGATGGGAGAGACGGAAACTTCTTAAACTCATTGCAATGGGTTGTGATGTGTTGAACCCTGGAACTACAGGCAAAACCTGACATGAATTGTTAACCCATTGTGTGGTAATTGGTCACTCCCTTCCATGAAGCACAGCAGTTGCCAAAATGCTACATATGTTGGGCTTATATTTCACAGAAACGTGAGACTTGCTAATCATACTTTACTGAACCACACAGCTGAAATTAACAAAACAGCACAACAGTAGCCACTTTGGCATGAGAAAGGGCTTTGGAAGAAATCAAACCCCAAGGCTGTCTTCAACAACCATTTTTGGCTTGGTGAATACCTTTTATTCGTGCAGCACAGCTGGATGGACTAACTGCACTTTCCCGAGTATTGAATTATGGTTTTTAGTGTCTCAGGCCCTTGGGAATTCTGTGTGAATTCAGTCAGTGAAAGGAAAGACACAAGAAATCCTTAAGTGTGAATAAATTTATGAGGGGTAAATTAGAGAGGCAGCTACTTGCAATGCTCAAAAGCAGGTGCTCTCCTGGGAGAGTTTTCATCTTTCCCTTAGAAACAAAGTAAATATAGCTTCCTGCATCTTAATATTACAATGATACATATTAGCTTCTGATACACTCTTGGCTCCCTGGGCTACATTCTGTCCTTTTCTATGGCAAGAGACAACTCCAGTCACAAAATGCAAACAGGTAAAATACTTGAGTTAATATCTTGAGTTAACAAAAATGAAGACCTTCAGATGATCTGCAAATACAAGTGCTTATACATTGGGAAATCCCTTGAGCTGAGAACATTTACAGAATGGGAGTACGTGAGGGGGAAACTATTAGAGTTTTTTCATCGTCATTTTGTTCTTATTCTTCCTCACACTTACAGCCACTTCTGAAGACAGAAGTTTGGACTGAAAGAGTCCCCACTGTGAAGCAACCTTACCTTCTTTGGTTCATGTGCACCACAGATGCACCTTGGTGCCAGTGGAGAAAGTGCCCAAACTCTGGCAGGACCAAGCTACCCAAGGATGCAAAGGAAAGCTTGGGCTGAGTGCTTAATTCACATCTACCAAGATACTACCTAATACCACAGTAGTTGAACCATCTACCTGCTGTCTCAAGACACTGATGATTCCACTTCTCCAGCTGTTTGTAGCTATAACTACTCATTACAACGTCCAAGGCCACAACCGGGGATTATCCCTACAGTAATAAGGGACACACCTGCTCCAGAGGATTTTGCAGGGAATACTCGAGAAGAGACTGGTCAGCACCTGTCTGAAATAAAAAGATTTCTCTGCAGAACAAGGAGACACTTCCAGGTGCTTGGGAAGAACATCCAGTTTTAGCTTTCTGTGTATTTTAACTGGAAAATGATACATTTCTGCTGTGTTATATGGTTTTTAAGAAAATAAATAAAAAGAATATACCCAAGTAGAAACATAGCCACCACTGCCAAGGAATGTTTATGCCTACAGAAAGCATCACCCCACATCTTAGCGAAAACATGATTAACAGCACCACGCTGATCTTAATCAGATTTATTGAGACAAATGTTAAAAATCCAGTGGGGGCTGGGAGGGGGCGGTTAAAAAAAAAGGCAAGTAAAAATGCCCAGAGGGAGTGAGCTAATGACTATCTTCCTATTACCTCATGAGATCATTAGGTCGGCGTGACCTCGCCGGTCAGCACCACGGCCACCTTCCCCCGCCTGAGGCCGGGGCCCCGCTCCCCTTCCCTCCTCTCAGCACAGGTGTAGCCCGCCCGGCCCTGAGGCGCGGACCCGCCGCCATGTCGGGAGCCCGGGGGCGCCCTTCAGGGGCGCCCCCGGGCTCCCGACATGGCGGCGGGCGGGTAGCAGGGGGCAGCCACCGCTCCGCTCCCCGCCCAGCCCCCGTCCCCGGGGGGCTGCGGGGCGAGGCGGCATTGTTGGCCGCGTCCATCACTCACTCCCCAGCCCGGCTGACATAATGAATGCGCTTGGACACACCTTCCAGCCCGGCGGAGAGGCGCGGCGTGCCTCCAGCCGGCGCTCCGCTCCCCTCAGCCCTCCCGGCCCCCACAGCCCGCAGCCCCGTCCCGGCCCGGTGAGGGGCCGCGGCGGCCGGGCTGGGCTGGGCTGGGGCGGGCAGCCCTCGCTATGCTGCCCAGCGCCCTGTACTGGGACCTGGTGGGCTCCTCGGCTCTCCTCAACCTGCCGGCGGCGCCGGGCTTCGGCAACCTGGGCAAAAGTTTCCTCATCGAGAACTTGCTGCGGGCCGGGGCGCCGCAGAGCCCTGCCCAGCTCCGTCCCCTCCCTGCCAGCCCCGTCCCCCTCAAGCTGTGCCCCGCGGCGGAACAAATCAGCCCCTCGGGGGGTCCCTTCCCGACACGGTGGGCTTTTCAAGTGCTTAACCCCTCGGCGGCGGACGGCGGCCGCCTGCCAGCGCGGGCTCCGGCGGCGGACAGAGGCGGCGTCTTCCCGCCGGCGGCCACAGGTGAGCGCCGGCCCCTGCCCGCGGGCCCCCGGGGAGGCGGCGGGGAGAGCCCCGGGGGCGGCTCCGCGTCCAGAAACCTCACGGGGGGGAGCGGGGAGCGCTGCCCGGAGCCCGGCGGAGGCTCTCGCCTCGCCTCGGGGCTGCCTCCGCCGACGGCGGCTTTACACTTGGCGGGCCTGCGCACCTGCGGGCGTAGTAAGCGAGGCAGGGCGTTGGGCTGCTGAGGAGTGCTTTTAATTGCTGCTAATCACGGTTCTTGCAGGTCTGGTAGCTTCTTGGGAGGCTGAGGCGATTCAGGAGCCTCCCCGCGAGCAGACGCGGTCTGAGAGGCTGCAGGGGCAGGAGAGCCGGAGCTCTCCTCAGCGCGGGTGTCCCCGGAACGGGGAAACAGGGGAAGGGGTGCGAGGTTTTCCTCGAAAACGGGAAATTAAATCAAGAGAAGCAGGCAATTTTCTGTAAGTTTTGACAAGACCAGGAGGGACAATATGCACCCTGCCCTCCCAAAAATAACCAAACCTCAAAAAACCCCAACCAGTCAACCCGCCCCCCCAAACCAAAAAAAAATACCTCAATATCTCAGAAAAATACCTTTACAGCTACATAAACGACCTATAATTAGCGATTCGATTCGGTGTAAAAATAAAAGACAGTGCTTTTTATTAGGTGATGAATCTACATGAAGAATTTGCCACTTCTGCACGTTTTGCCCATTCTCTGGCAACCCGCTCTGCCCACGGCTTGGCGTGTGGGGACTGTGCTTCTCCACCAGACAGGCCTCCTGTGAGCTGAGTTAGTCGCTTCGAAACATTTTCTACAAAACAAGTTTTATTTCCTAACGTGCTACATATATTTTGTTTGAATAAAAACAGTGTTTTGAAGCATTTTTAGGAATGAGCATTTCTGTCAATCACAGAACTATCTGAAGTTGAATTAAAAGTTAATTCATAAAATTCGACATTAGACTCACCATGTGTATTTTGCCTTTCTGTTATCATATATCAGCCTTCTGTGGTGTTTTCAGAATTTTCTTGTATGATCATTCAATTTTAAAGGTACTTAAAATGAAAATAAGGCAAACAGGAGCATAGTTATTGAACTAAGGCTTTAAGATGTGAAACCAAAAGGCTCGTTTTAGAACCAGAATTATTAACACTTTTTTTTTTTTTTCCAAGTGTAATTTTACTTTAATTAAATCCTACAAGCTGTTCTGCAAAATCCAAAGCATTTTTTCTGGGGGCTATTTGTCATAATGTACTTTAAGGTAAGGCAGGAGAGAGTCAAATCAACGTACATTAGCATTTCTAAATGTTCCAGACGCCAGTGATGTAAGCATATCTTAAGCATTTCAGTTATTTAAGTACGTGATTATATTAGCCAAGTGTAGACCAGGTCAGGATCCAGGATAAATTTAGTCTTTCTGGAATTAGGTGCATATATATATACATTTTAAAGTTCTAGAGAAAATACTGCTTTTCTATGCACAAAGCACACATAAAAGGGGATACAGCATATTTCCCAGCACTCATCACTACAGGTAAACTTTTTCTAAGTATTATAGAAGTTACCAAATGCAGAGTTTTTCAAATGCTTTCTTCCAGAATTAGTTTTCTTTGATCAGTCTACAGTGGTACACATGAACTTAGCAAAACATTGCAAGGTCAGGTCTTCCTAGTGATTTGGGGTCCAATCCTACATTTCTTGTGATCCCACAACTCCCAGGGAGTTCAAAGGGAACTCTGGGCTAAAGCACCAGGCCCTAACGTTTGGGCAGTGAGAAATGCTAGGTTTCCTCATGCATTATGCACTCAGGAAAAAGTCTCCTGCTAGTGTAGAAGATGCACAACAAAGATGAATCGTTTCTAGCAGGAATATATAGATGCTGATCTGACTTACCGGTCTTAAAGTGATGAGTGCTCTTAGGATTCTGAACTCTCATAAGTACAAGTTAGATCAAAACTGTCCTGCTGAGCCAGATTTTGTGGTTTCTAAGGAGTCTCTTCTCTCCAGCATAGGCATACTCCAGGGGAACTGTTCACACGCTGGACGCTGGCATTTCTGAGTAAGGCTTGCATGGTCAGGCTGTAGTTTCCTGCTTATGCTATGATAGGACAAACGACTTTATCAGAGTTTATTTATTTATTTTATTTTATTTATTTTTAACTAAGGAATTTGTACTAGGCAAGGTTTTCAAATTGATGCTTTTTTGTGAGTATGCACTGATATCTGTAGGTTTTTTGGAGGAATAAATGCATTCCTGTTTAGACTCCCTAAACTACGTAATTTTTTGGAAAATCACGGTCTGAGTCTTTAGTAAGACTGCTGAACATAATAAAGTAAATTTGTTTTTAATCTTTCTGAACTAGCAAGTCTTTACATATTGTGTAGGGACTAAAAATGCTCCAACAAACTAGCTGTGCATAATACAAGGTTTTTAGAAGAAAAAAAAAATCTGCAGAAAAGGGTACTGAAAACTATCAAAATTAGCAGGATAAGTAATCCGTATTGCTCATGTGCTCCAAAGTTCTGGTGAGGCCACAAAAGCCTTCAGAAACCAAAGCATCTGAAATCACAACAGGGACCGAACTGAATAAACGGAGCCGTTTCATATTTCCAAAACCGACACGTATCCACAGCACCTATCAAGGAAAGACATGAACAAAGCGCTCCATTTTAGAATACCTTTTAACACTCTGTAAAAATGCTAAAGAATGAAAATCCGGTATTTTTTCTGTCAGTTGGAAAACTCTCGTCCATGTCTGCAGCAGAGATGGGCTGGGGTGGGACTCGATCTGTGATGTCTGGTCATGGCAGCCTTTCCCTTTGTAACTCTTTAGCCCCAGAGTTTTATCAGCAATTTTCCACACACATTATTTACAGGTTTAAGCTGTTTTAGTTTTATCATCCAAGTGTATATCTGGTTATGTAGTTTGAGTTCTCCTCCAAAATTATCCTAAAGAAAAAATTGAACAAGTACACACAAAGTATTACACCATAAGATACATCATCTAATGAGTGAAAGAACTCTTGAAAAGAAGTATCTTTATGCTCTCTGTAAATATTAAAATCACTTTCCAGCATTGTAATGATACTTACAGATGAAATGTAATCAAATTATAGGTTTTTAAAATTTATAGTATTTTGACTTAAGAGTACAACCACATGAACAAGCATCCAGAATTTAGGAAGCAAAAGCAGAAGGAAGTGGTGTTAGACGTAAAACTCGCGTATCTTCTGCAATGGTGTGTTGGTTTATACCATCTTCGGATTCCTGCAGGCTTTCTTGCACCGTGCTCTCAAGCCCCAGCGTTGGTGCTGGAAGGCTGAACTGGGCCCACCAGCTTCAGCAGATGTGTTAAGCACTACGTTTCTGTCCAACTGAACTGAATTTCTCCTAACCCATGTGCTGTGGGCCTGCTTCTTCCCTTTCAAGATCTTTTTCTTTGATAAAATAGAGGTGAAATCGTGTCTCTGCTTTGTGCTTCTGCCTTCTGCACTGCGGATTTGCAGCCATGACTATATAAACCAAACCAGAATCTGGTTCTGCTTTTTAAGCACTGGACACCTGGAGCGTGTTCTTTCTGGGTAGAAACATTTAAAAATCTCACTGTTGTAAAGCAGCACTTCCCAGTGAAACGTGTTACAGCTATGCAGTTTATACTTACTCTGACCGTGAAAGGGTGAGGGAAGCCTAAGGTAAAGCTTCTGAGCAAACTAATGGACTCTAGGTAGGGAAGAGGTCTTCAATTTCTGCTTGCTGATCTTGGATTTGGTCCTTCTCCTTGTGTTCCAATGTTGTCATCACCATCTGAATAAATTAAAAGACTTGGTAGTTTTCTTCAGCATTTTCTGACATAGGAGAATTATCTGGAGGGTGATGAGATGCAGCCTGTTGTAGCACAGACTTTAAAGAGGTCCATTCCACATCTTCCCTCGTGACTCGGTTTCCCCAAGTACTGGTTGGTACCAGGTCAGAGTGGCCTCAGTGAGAAGTACCCAGTTACGTTGCTACCTGAAATTATTTTCTGAAAATCTCTGCTTTTCTCAAGTAATTTGCCTTGGAGGGAAAACAGTAATTGTTTTACATCCTGAATTTTCTCACTAGTATGTACATGGCAAGAATCCGTCTTTCTGCTTTAATGTTGGTATTTTGATAGATTGAGAAAAGAAACTGAAAAGCACAATGAAACAAATAAACATAACAGTGAGATACTTCCATTGCAAAACTTGCTGAAAAATTAATCTTACAGGATTTTTTCCTAAAGCATCAGAATACCAAATAGAATATGGTACTTTACATATAACACAAAAGAAAGGAATTGGAGCAAATATAAACATAAACCGGACTTAGAGTAATAAAGATCCATTCTGTGATATGGATACGGCTTCTGTTTCTCTAACTTTTGAGTACTTTTTTTGAGTACATTTTAATGCCTTTAGCATCGCAACGTGCTGGTGAGATAGGAGAGACCTCTGCTGCTTAGAGGAGGAGCTGGAGCAAAAGGAAACAGCTTGCCTAAGGTAAAACAGAAAACTGAGAGCATTGCAGGGAAGTAAAACCAAGTCTTCCTCTGCTGGCTGACTCTTTAGACTAGCGTCGTTTTTTTCCCACAGTGTGATGACAGTAATTGTTCCCTGCAATGCTTGTTTTAACCAACATACTTTACTTCCAGCTTTTAGTAGAATCTCTAGTGTTTCTTTATGACAACCAGGAGATTTTTTTCCTTTATGTTGGATGTCCCCAGTGAAAAAATGCTTATTAATTACTGATTTAAAGCCAACCGGCTGTCAGACTGTGTCCCTGAGCAGCACATAATGCTCCAACTTTCACTAAAAGTAAAGGCACAGCTCTGCTCCTTCTAAGTTTGCACTAGCTGTGGGGACTTGCCATCTTCACTTAGTCAACAAGTTGTTGACTAACAGGTCTCAAGATTTCTGTTTTGTTTGGGGCTCCTTTGGGGTGGAGAGATCTATTTGGCATGTTCTTTTATGTCCTGACTGCCAGGAGCATTGAGATTCCTTCATTGTTTTAACAATCAAGTCTCCAACAGGATTGGAGATTGGAGACAGAGAAGTTTCTGTAAGTATCAGAAATCATAAACTGATTTCCCCCAGTGTAGCATCTTTTCCTGCTTTCATGCAGGCAGTATCAGCACTGGGCAGTGCCATCTCCGCTGGTGGCACAGGGTGCGCTGCCTCTGAGAAAGGAAGAGGCTCCAGAATTTGGTCCTTAGTGAGGTTTAAGCACTGCCAGAAGATCTCAGAGCAGCACTAGGGAGAACAATGGTGGAGGTCTGTAGAAAAGCAATTTGCTGAGGGGAAACTGTGGAATTAATCATGCCTACAGTTAGCAAATTTCTTTCTGTAAAATGCACTTTATGCTGCAGAATGAGGTCTTCTGAAATCTCGTAGCATATTCTTCATGTTTATATAAAACAGATGGAAGTGATAAGGATTAATCTTATCAGGCAAGTTCTCTGCGTGAGTGCAGATTTCAGGCTTCATTGTGCTGTGCTATTTTGCATTCCTAAGTTCCCCATCATTTTGGAAGGCAAATTCCCTGCCTCCGTTGCCCAGCAAAGGTCTTCCACAGAAACTCTTGTTTAATTCAGCTCTGCAAACCAATCCCTACTCTTAATTTTTCTAAGCAATACTTCTGTGGTCAATCATAACCCATAAAAGAATTCAGAATGTAATCTTTTCGAAATGAAAGCAAGTTCAGGTACATAAAGCAATAGGAGGCTGTTTCAAATATCAGATCCATAAACCCAGATCCTTATAAAGTTAGGCACGTAAATATTTTCAGTAACCTAGGCTGTGTTTCTTTGAGGTAAGTCATCATGTTGGAGAAGAAGTGGCCTTCCCTTTGTGCTGAAAAGCTCACAAAAATTTCCTGTGAGAGGCTGTCTTTTTCTGAAGTTATAGCCCATAATTCTGTTGAGGTACTGTGTATGTCTGTTGATGAGTTTATCTCATCTGCATGGATCTTGGACAATTTGGTGGTGTTTGCTGAAGGCCCTGCTGCTGGAATCTTGTGACTGTATGAATATCTTGGATTTCAACTTAAAGAAGTATTTCCTTGTACAAATGTAGAAGGACTAAAAAGCTTATGTGTTAAAAAAAAATGCAGAATTCACCACTTGTTATTTTTTCATTCTATCAACATCTGGCCAATCTGGAGGCTTTTGGCTGCTTGGAACTGGCAGTAATGCGGCAAGTAAAGACTGGCTCAGGTAGGAATTTTTAGGTACTCAGGGCATACTAGTGAAAGAAATGGTGCATTTTGGCCAATGGTAAGATTTGGAAGTAGGGCTGCAACAATAAAAAAACAGTGAACTGCCCTATTACAGCGTGTGACCCTAATTTCACCTTGTTTGAGGAAATTATTTCTGAAATATTTTGAAAATCAAAGAAAATAACTATAGTGCCTTTATGGCTGAAATTTATCATTTTTTCCTGCCTCTTTATGTCTACGCAGAGAATTTGTATTCTTTTGACGTTACCCATGAAGGATAGTGAGAATGCCACCTTACTTCAGCTGCTTAAAAAAATAGGTGTCTTGTCTAATCTAGTTGTCTAAATACCTTGTCTAATCCACAGTCAATACAGAGACACCTCCAGAGGATGACACAACTTGCCTTCTTAGATAGCTATTTTAAGGTGATGAGTCATTATATAGAGCTGATTATCTCTTCTGATTGACTATTCAGGAGACTATTCCAGAGACAAGGAGCTTAGACAGCACGCCAAACTTTTCGACAGAGAAGTGACAGTAATGCCCTTAAAATATTTAACTGAGAGTGAGAAAAGATTTTTTTACAAGAACTGGTATGCAAAATGTGCTGGGGACATGCTAGCACATGGGTGTCTTGAAGCGGAAGGCCAGAGCAGGAGACAAAGCTGGTAAACCCACAGCTTTCCAGATCCCCATCCTTCTTCTCAATAGGTACAAGGTATGGTGGAGGTGGAAGCAGCCTTTCTTGCTGACACCAGGAGAGCCATGTAGTCTTTGGCAAGCGGTGTGGGGTTTGGATGTTGCTTTGGGTTGTCCCAGTGGTGAAGTGTACACCAGAGTCTGACCATGCATTGTCGCCAGCCTGAGGCACCCTAGTTTCCTCAGCCAAAGAAACAAACCAAGCATACATGTACAGCAAGGCGTGCCCTGATAAAAGGACATGCAGATCGTGCCTCTGAAAACCAACAGTGATTCATGTGATCCGAGCTAATCTTCGGTGGGACTCTGACATCCACAGCGTTGCTGTAGATGTAAGGAAAAGATAATCATGCTGTTAGCGTATTTGAAGCCCTTTTAGATGACATAGCTTTTCTGGAGTAACTATTCTGGTCATTTTTGAAAGCCCCATTGAGACCCATTAAAAAATGCAACTCTGCTTCTCACATCGGCTGCTTGTGCAGGATTTCAAAATATGTTTTTGGAACTACAAAACCGTTTCTGTGAATGTTTTCTGGGGTTTTAAAACTGATCTGCGTATGTCACTCTGGTGTGCCCTTTGGGCTGGACCAGGGCATTCATGCTGTTGTTTTACAGGAATGAATGCAAACAAATAGACAGTGATGCTAGGAGTGCAGGAAAGCCAGCTCTGAGGGATGCTGTACCACAAGTTCTTGCAGTCAGTTTTGCCACGTCCTTGTGGTGGTGACCGCCTTTGGTGGGAGATGGCAGCAGCTGTTGCTTCCTTCTCGTGGCCAGGGGCTCCCCACCAGCTGGGAAATGCTTGGGGCTGCACAACTGCTGCCGAAGCACCACGCTGAACACAGTAACTGCAGGAGTCTGAGCCGTGGTTCACCCAGAGGCCCGTGGCTTGTGGTTCAGGAGCAGAAATGGTGCCGTGTGGCTCAGCTGGACCACCAGCCTGGTTCAGCCGCTGCTAGATCAGTTGCGGGGAGCTCTTCAAGACATGCAGCTTTCCTGCAGCTGTGCAAGAGCCTAAGTCATTGCCAAGAATGGATGGATGTGGGAAATTGCAGTTGACTTGTATCCACTTCATCCAGGTTTCTCAGATGAAATGAGATAATTTTAACGATATTTTTTATTTTCCTGCCTGGGCATCAATGGGGAGAGCAGTTCACGAGGGCTTAGCAATACCTGGAGAATGTAAGGGCTGTGTTCACACAGCTTGAACTCTGTCTTTATTCCTGTGCTTGCTGTTGCATGTTAGCTGGCTCTCTGAGTAACTCTTCGGAGGTGTTTTTGCTCTTGTCACAAGACTATACAACATTTTAATCAGTTAGCTATAAAAAACACTACAACAACCAACATGTGCAGTGAAGGAGGCCTGTGTAGGTAATACCTGAAGTTTACCGTAGGTTTGCTTTTCCTCAATAACCATTTGTCATTTGCCTCTTGGCTAATGGCCTACGCTATTTCCCAAGTCATTTCACAATGGTAGGATTAGGAAAAGCAAACAATGTCTTTAATAATATGCTATTTTAATAGCATAATTTTAATAATATGCTATTTTAAAATTACATATCCATTTCAACTGGATTGGACTTGGGAACCTTCCTGTCAAAATGCTGAGTAGTTAGAAGGAAAATCTGCCATTATTGCCCATTATTGGCACGGCTTTTGGATGGCAAAGTTTTTGAATTTAGAATATCTTCAGAGTGGGCAGTATGTTTTAAAATGTCAGTGTCTGAACTAATTTCTGAGTTTTAGCACTGGATGATCTCGAATTCCATTTGCATGTTCAGTATCATTTGATTGTCTGTTGGGAAAAGGCTTTGAATTCAGAAAGCTGAAAGTAAATGAACATTATTACCAAAATTTTGCATGCAGCAACAGTGTTAAAAGAACTTCTCTTGTGTGAAAATATAAAAAGAAATTACTGATTTCATTTTAGGTATTTCATCCTTTTTAATTTATGATCCAATAAATTTTCTTTTTAAGCATATAGTACAATTTTTGGAGTGCCAAAAGGCACTTATACCATACTCTGATGTTTCATTTTCATGCATCTGTGAAGCTAAACCTGTAAAGTCTCACTCTTGTGAAATGCTTAGTTCCGTACTGTGTTTTTATGAAATGAGAATGCCAAGCAGCAGAAGAATTAGGTATCTTGGATGTGAATTATTAGGATTTAGCCCACGTTTAGTCCACGTAGCTTGAAGTGAAAGCTACTTTTTTGTTACTGTACACTTCATTCTGACCAATAAATACAGAACTAATATTCTGACATTTCCCAATTTTGAGGCTCGTGTGAACAGCAAAAAATGTTTGCTTTAGATTGCTCAAACAACAAATAGTGGTAGAGTGGCCATTATATATGTGACCAGAAGATGGAAATGTAGGCAATACTCTCCCTATGTGTTAGGGTGAAGCATTAACATTTTTCTCTACACGGGGCTCCCACGGTTGAGTTGAGTATCCCTGTGTTGTGCCAGATTCTTTACTGATGCAACTCTGCGTAACTCCTACACTTTGCTTTGAGTGCAGCTGCCTCAGTAGACATGATCTGAAGATACGGGTTGATAGACCCGACCTACAATTCACTTGTGCATCAGTGTAGTTGGAGCATATTAAAGAGTTTTAGAAACTAGACATACACATTGGGTTGTATGGTTTAGAGAGACATAATGCTATTGGTAATTCCATAGGATCCAGAATAAACCTATCTTGAGAAACAGTCTCAGGAACCACTTTGTTCAGAGATACCTTCATATAAGGTATCTGCATCTTATTACTTAAACAAATGTTCTCCCTTGGAGGGATATGTGCCATGCATGCAGAAAAAAACAGTTGAGTGAATTAAGCAAAATGGCCAGGAACGACAGAAGGATGATTTCTTTTGACTGCAGCAGATCTTTTCTTGGAGATCTCTCCTGTTTGCATCACTGTGCTGTGCTAGTGCACTAAATCATTGCCAGCAATATTCATGGAAGTGTGTGGCTAGTTTGAGGTTTTCTTAAGCAAAATGTACATTTTAAGTTTTGACACTGATCCATTTCTTGGCCTTTGTGCTTGTAGCTTATTTGTCGAGAAATTTAGTAAATGGAGAAAACCTATCCTTTCCTATTTCTCTATCTTTATTTGCAGGACTATGCTACCTATCTGAAGCAATAGCTTATTCAGTTCTGGTTTATCCAGATATCTTGTGGCTGTATCACACATCATGATGAATGCCAGATTACCAAAAAAGAGCACGGAACTGGAGAGAATTAAGAAACCATAAAAGGGAAAATCAGGGACAGGCCAACATAACAAAAATCATATTACATGAATAAAATGCTCAAGCTGTGATTAAGGTGAATAGGGCATTATAGCAGTCAAGGAATATTTGATACATGTGGAAGGGACGCGAAGAAACTGAGTGTGGTACCTTTTGTGTGGTAAGTTGTATTTTTAGAAGTGAAATTTTAGAAAGAATTTTACCTTACTGTAAGGGAAGCTTGATAATGGCACAAAGAATGTGGCTGCCAAGAAAGGGAGGAAAAGCCCTTCCCTTGGGAGTTTCCAAACTGTAGTAGATAAAACATTAGCAGCAGATAAAAATTGTTGTAAAGAACAAGCTCTTGTGTTCAGGAGGATGGCTGAGATTATCTGGTAGGTCTTTTCTTTCTCCATCTCTGTGCTTCTTCAGTTACAGTCAAATCCTTTCCAACTTCTGTACTGCTCCAGCTGCATTGAAGCCCCTTGGATACATAAGACAGATAAAATTTAGCTGCACTTTCTTGGCTCTTTAATGCTCCTTAGGACACAGTGCCATATTTGCTGGTCTCATGTGAAAGAGAAGCTTTAGAATACTAATGCCTGGCATAAATCATTCCTTTTTGTAAATGTTTTGCAAGCATGCACCTCAGATATAGGCAATTAGTTCCTCTTGGAGTATATTTATATTTCATTAGAAACAGCAAAGTGTTGATGATAAGCTGCAGTAATAAAACACCTGTCAAATTAAAGAAATTTTCACCTACCTTGTATGAATTCAGATAAAAAGAGGTACATATTTTCAAAATGTTCAGATTAAGGCTTCTACAGCAATATTTTATTGCTTTGGAAGACAGCAGATCTGAACATCAGAAAACTTACTAAGATGCCCTAGTATGTATTCAGGAACCTCATTTTGTGTCATATTTCTTTTTAATTTCAGTTGAAAAAAAAATTTAAAAATGAACTCTGCTTATATACATTTATTTATATTTCTTCCTGATTATTGATTTCTTATTTTTTTATCTAGGTATGCAATTACTCTTGTAATTAATCTGATTAATTATGGATACTTAGACAAACTACAGTGCAGAGTGTAGAGCTGTTTATTTTCAGCCTAAACCAAGAAAGGAAAGTGACATAGATGCTGATCACGTACAATTCTAGCAAGCATGATGTATCTATTTTCAAAACAACAAAAAAAAATCCACGTTTCATAGTTGACTAATATGAGAGAAATTAAAAAATAATTAAGATGAATGAAAAACCCCATGAGCCTTATAGAAAAAAATGTAAGGAATTATTTGATAATGAAGAATTTTTGAAGATTTGTGGTAACTTTTTAAACATAAAGAGACTTCTGATGTATTTGTTCAAAAAATCTATAGAAATGTTACCAAATATTACCTAATTTTATGGGATCATTTAGCAATTTTTATTGTATTAAGCAGCGCCTCCTTTAGCAAGCGGTTTATTTAAACTTAGAGCACTTTCCCAGCAAGATTGAGTTCAACATCAGGATAGCAGAATCAGGTCCTGTAGTCTGTGCCTGGATTGTGTCATTGCATTTTAAATATTTTATTCATAAAGGTTCCTCAGTTATGGAAGTCATTAGTGGTTTGAGTACTAATAACAGCACTTGAGTACAAGCAGAACAGTCAGGATTCATTTTTAGATTTTTTTTTTTTTTTAAGGTATTATGCCTACTAGAGTTATTTGAAGTAACTTTCTCAGATATATTATACTAATTAATTCGACAATGCATTATTTAAACAACATGTTCAATCCTAATATTTAGAAGAAAAATAATTATAGCAATTACAGAAGTAAATCTCACATCTTCAGAGTTTCATTCTTATAATAAATAAATTGTTTTCCATATTATATTTAAATGATACATATAAACTAGTCTTCTTAAAATTAAAGAGCAATTACTTGGCTTATCATTGTTTGCGTTAGAAATATCACCATCTAGAAAAAAAGGAAAAAGAGCTTGTGGGGCAGGACTTTACACACTGACTTTTTGGAGGACTGTTGTTATGAATTTCACCTAAGCTCAATGGATAATCAATTAGATCTATGCTTTCTCTGCAGCTCTTTCCAAACACTTTTTTCTCCGAGCCCCGCCATTCTACTCAGCATGCTGCGGTGGGTCCTGTCAGCACCCTGCATCCCCCACTGCTTTTCCAAGTAAGTTTTTATGCTTCATCAGTAATGCTTGAGTTATTCTGTAAACCAAAGCAGCAGGATTTAATGTGTTCTGGAAAACTAATTGGTGATGCAATGGCAGCAGCTAATTCCTTAGTAAAATCACAGCAATCCTATTCAGAAGGTTTCCAAAGATTTATCAAACTTAAGTACACTGAGCAATTGTGAGAGATTTCTAATGGCATTGAGACACCCAGACAGCGCTAACCTAGGAAATCTCCTTGTTTTCAGTTTGGTAGAAAAGATTCTTTAAAAATCAGTAACTCTTTTAAAAATCTGTGTCAACAAACGTTTGCAAATAAGAAAAGAAAAAAGCTGAAAGATCATAAAATGGATGCTGCATTTTAATGTCTGTTAGGGATAAATTATGATTCCGGAAGCCCTAGCATTATTTATATAAAACAATCATTCTTGTTGTAGCATTCAAATGCATGCACGTTTAATTTTTTTTTCTTTTTTGAATTATAATGTAAAAATGTGAAGACACATTTTGAAGAGAATTTTGGACAGTATGCACTTTACACCCAGGATTAAGACCTGGAATGCATTTCCATTTAATCCAAATCTAAATTTAACCTTGACTGTGAAGTTTGCACGCCATGGTGTAAGAATATATATTCTGATTGTACATGTTTATGGCTCAGGAACACAAACAGAAGAGGCATTTCCTCGTCCTTCAAAATGGAGAAAAAGCACAAATCCTTTGTCAAATCCAAATGGAAATTAGAGTTCATGAGTGCTCTAGCATATACTTTTTTATCACAGTTGCATTCAAACCCTTCCTGGCTATGTGCATGTGTTTTATGAACGTTTCAGAAGGGCAGTTGCTAAGTTGAATGATTCTTGACAAGTGAGGCAGCAAATGCTGGCAGTTTAATGAGCTGCAAGTTTCTGAGCACCTCTTTAGGGGGCCGACACTTTCCCACAGAGCGTTTTACATGGCCCCGGCTCTCCCACAATGGCTGACAGCACCATGACCAATCACCACTTTCACTTTACTCATCCACACGCGACCTCACCACAATTTTTCACTGTGCAGATGAACTTTAGGAACCATTTCACATTGAAAAGGCCTGGGCAAGGGTCAGTTGCCCTTTTGTATGGCCATAAAGCAATACTCTATGTGCCAGTCTTTTCTCCTGTCTCACATTCCAAGAGATTTTCTGGACACCATTTAAAGCACTTGACTGAAAAATAAAGCAGTGAATGAAACTGACTTTTATAGACTCATTCTAGCTCATCTTCCCATATAACCCTGTCTACCTGAAAAGGGATTTAGTGGATGAGCTGAGTGTATACAGGGACTTGCTGAATACATAGGCCCATTATCAACTGTGGGGATTGTTTATTAACCAGGAGTGATACACTACTATTTTGGAAGTGACCTATTAATTGTCCATTTAACTAGAATGTATTGAGTTCAAATGAAAAAATGGAAACCATGACTAAAGCTTTTACTTGCTCCTTCAAGGTGGTCTCTGCCATGAAGGCAAATGAAGATTGTTCCACAGATTAAGGGGACATTTATCACTATATATTCGGACACAAAGGAAAGCCTTAAAAAAACACACACACACACAAAACAAAAACAAAAATCAAACCAGCAACATAGGAAATGGTAACAGATTTGCATTTATGTCAAAAGAGCACTAAACCTTTTGATGCATGTTCAGTGCAACAGGTTGCAAACTGACTTGCTTCGTTCTGATAGAATTGTTGTAATGAATGAACAACTGCCTATCCCCACATACTAAAAAATCTTTCAACCCACCAACTGAAGTGTAATTTTTGAGTGCAGAGTCAGAATGCATTTTGGAATATGAGGCATTCTTAAAAAAATCATCTAGGCTAGTCAATTGAGGATGAGTATTCATTATCCCAAACACGAGTGGGGATCATCATTTTTGACCCAATGATGACCCAGAGGTTGTTTTCTGCTGCTTATGAGTGTTCTGCTCATGATTAAATTTTGTTCAGTTGGGCTTTTAAAATCAGTCACATACTGTGCCTTAGTCTTCACGGAATCTACTGAATCACTCTTCACTATTACATTAGCCTAATGCAGGTGTTAAGCTGTACCCTACATACTGCCTCTATAGGAATTAATTGGTGCCTCAGTGCTCTGGCAGGAGGTTGTTTCTTTGCTGATTGACTGTTAACAACCAGCCAGGCAAGACAAATTTTAAGGGGTCACATAATCTGGCATCCTGTGTCCCTGGCTGACAACTCCATTGTGGAACTCCGCCTGGGAGTCACGGACCAGCCCTGTTAAGCTTCTTCCCTCACTGGTATCTCTCATCCCGTGGTAAGGATGAGAGAAAGTAGCAGCTCCTCCACCATCAGACTGTAGCTTCCAGTAGACTCGGGAATTGCTGATGATTCATCAGAAACTACTGGGAGGCTCTGGAAAAAGGTACCTGAATTCTGCAAACTCCAGCAAGAAGGACAGAAAACACAACTGAGGAAGAAGGGCTTGTGTTTGCCCCCAGCTTCGTGAGCAGGATCAGATCTTGGCGGGGGGGCACACGGGGGCTATGCGCTCCTCAGGGAAATATGAACCCAGCTTGCCCTTTACACAAACCTCCATCGTGACATTTTGACGTTTGTGCTGTAGATAGTTTATTTTGGTTTGCAGGGAGTCTGACTGTGTCACTGTGTGATAAATATCAGGACAGTAATCAGTAGGTTATGATTTTTGTATCAGGTCCCAAATATCATTTTGAAAATTGAAATACATTTGTATCCATTTAAACTTCTTTATACTGTAACATTTTAAATCAAAATAATTACTTTTTGCCACAGGCTATTATAGGGAACAAATATAAAGATGGGTTTTTAAGATGTAGAAAAATTCAAGCAAGGCATGTCTAGTAGAAAATACTAAGTGCAGTGGTGCCTAAACAGTAGTGCTTGACAGTGGCAATGTATTTTGGGGAAAGATCACTGTATATTTGCTCAGCTTCTAATATTCTTCCTCTGCTGGTCGCAGTGGGAGGCAAGATACAGGGGTAATGTGTGTAATGTAATATCAAACCAGTCAAACACACACCACAAAAGTACCTAGTCAACTTTACAAGACAAACATAGACACTCTAATTCCTCATTGTCATACATACACAGTTGTACAATACTCTCGGTGTCCATGTGTTTGTTTCTCCATGAGTGTTTAAAGATACACATGCCCATGTGTATTTATGTATAATAAACCAAAGTTGAAAGGTGGTGTAGCCCCAAGGAACAGCTTGTGAAAGCTGCATCTGGATTTGATCAGTATTTTCAAGATCACTGTATCTAGTGAACAAATGTATTTAATTCTGCCAGACTGTGCCTATACAGTTGACTAAAATAGACTTTTTTCATGAAAGAAGGGTACAATGTTTTAGAAAATATACTTTAGATGAGAATTTTGCAATTGGCTTTTGACATGGAAATCCTTGTCACAAATTGAACTGCAACACCCCTTTGCAGCTGCTGTAACTCTAAACTGGGACAGCAGTCTTGGTGTGTACGTGGGGAGGTGTCATCAACAGGACAGCTTGTACCTTTAGAGTCCAAATTGCGCATAATACAAACCAAAGCCACCTTTGTGTCTGCCCTCTCACAGAAAGATCATAGGTGTCTTTGGCTTTACAGCCACGGCATGCGTTTCTGAATCAAAGGGCAACTCTTTCCTGGACTGCTTGTAAGTGTCCCGTGCAATTATCACATCTGATGCTTGGTGACAGGCCCTATTCGCCTAGCCTCTGGTACTGCTCCCTGGGTTTGGGAGCATTTGGGGAAGCTGGGACTGCTGGAGGCATACCGAGCCTCACCAGGACCACTCCCACTACACCACATCCTTCTGTGGGAGAGGGAGCATTGCAAAGTACTAGGGATTTGGGCTTTACTGGGCATGAGGAAGGTGAGAGATTTATCCAAATTTGTTTTTTTTTCTGTGCTCTTTGTGAGGCCAATGAAAGGATGATGTAAACACTTCTATTTCTTCACTGCAGTTCTGTCCACCAAATTCAAGGCTGTTTTCTAGGGTAGGGTCCCCTCTAGGCATAGATCAAGGGGATATGATGGGATTCATTGAAAAATGCCCTCCCAGAACTTGCTATGGGATGGCAAAGGATTAGCAGCCAGGCTGACAGGAATAAGGCCAAGTACTCCCCAAATCCTGCAGTAAAGAAATTGTTGTGGTTTCTAGAATAAGCAAGTGAATGGCCATAGATTTTCTGAGAAATACTTCACTCTGAAAGCCTTTCATTAGTAAACAAAACTTAAGAAAGCCTATTTAGTTTCTTTGAGTCAGTAACACAGACCACTTTTTATCTGGTTCGGCATCTCACAGAAGGAGAAAATAAACTCCTAGGAAAACTTACTGCAGGTTACTCAATAAGGAAAATGTGCAAAGGAAAGCGGAGAAGTTTCTCCCTGACTGTACTTGGATTTTACAGTAGCATGGGCCCTGTGTTAATATTCCTGTATGAACTCATCTGATTTACTTTTTACCATGTCAAAGGGAGACTTTTGACCACTGACAACACCTCTAGATCCAAGTGAGAATTTCACCCTTAATGAACACGACTGAAGCATTACGACACACTTATAACACCAACAAATCAAAAGTGGCACAGTAGTCTGCTAGCATTATAATGAACAGCACTGAATATTTTTCTAATATGTGTTAGATACTGTGTGAAATTCACATCTATTTCCACTAGGAGAGGAAAGTGTCCTGCCTCTTCTGACCCAGGAGTCTAACTCCAAAGCCCGGAGAGGTATATTACGAAGAGCTGTCTTTTCTGAAGACCAGAGGAAAGCTTTGGAGAAAATGTTTCAGAAGCAGAAGTATATCAGTAAAACAGACAGGAAGAAACTGGCCATTAACCTGGGTCTAAAGGAGTCTCAGGTAAGGAATGACAGAACACCCATGACTTTCTGTCCTTTTGAAGAAAAATCTTTAAAATGGCTTTGAAAGAGGAAAATTGAACAGCGTTGGGCCAGCCCCAAGCTCCTTCCCTGAGCAAAGACCTCAGTAAATCAATGGCACTTTTAACCAAAGAATGCTTGACCAAGTTCCTGGTTTATTTCCTGAAGGTGTACAATCAAAAGTTGATTGCTCTGTTTTCACATAAATGAGAGAAACATGACCTCAGCATCATTTCCAACACCCATTTGCTGTTTGACACAGCCTCATCAGGGGCTTTGGAGTAGGGAACTGTGCTCCATCCTGCTGCCAGGTAAAAAAACACAGCATGGAGCCTTCCTTCATTCCTGTGAGCACCCTTTGCACCCACAGATGAACAGCTGGTGACAAAACAGTCAACAGCACTTGCCAATGCTGTCCCAAGAGGGATAGCACCATTCTGTCCCAAGGAGGGGAACCACCCTACAGAAACAAACCTAGCTGTGCAAGAAAAGAGCTCTTCAGAGCTCAGAGAAACTCTAGAAGAAAAAATCTGCAGAGCGGCCTTATAAAAGGCTCCAATTTTACTTACCAATTCACATTTTAAGTTTTTTTTTTTTCTTCACGTGACTGTGCGTTGGTCTACTGTAGGACTTCAGAGTTTAGCTGAAGATTTAACACCTCCTATGAGTTGTTCTAACTAAACAAATATGCTAATGATGGTGCTGAGAGGTGGTAGCCCCATCTAGAATCTCAGGAGCCTGACCTAGCTGCAAATATAGGAAAAAAAAAAAAAATGCCTGGCTTGAAGAGCACAAAACCTGAAAGAAACTGAAAAAAAAATGTTTGTGAGGGTTTTAGAGCAGAAAATCAGCATTTTAGCCAATGGCAGGTGGGATTCTGAAGATGGTAGAGAGGACATGGGTCTCCAGCATACAGCTGAGAGAAAGTGAGTGACAGTACAATTTTATTTCTTTGCACCCAGCAGGAGTGAAAGTTCTTAAGATACGTATGGCAGAAGCTGTCTGGTGAGCACAAAAGGCTGGGAATGGTGATGGCTTTCATCATTTTTATCTTGGAGGTTTTCAGAACTTGACAAGGCCCCGAACAATTTAATCCAACTTTGCAGTTGGCTTTACTTTGCATGGAACGTTAGATCTTGTGGTTCCTTGCAACCTGAATGACTCCATCTCAAGCACACCAACTATAAACAAAAAAAGAAGCAGAGCATGAACAAAGCTGTAATCTCTGCAGGATAAACAATTTCATTTCAATGAAAATGTGCAATTGCACTCACCAGTGAGCTGCCTAAAAATTTCCTAGTATATAGTCAAATTCCTAATATTACCACTATTTTTGTTGATCTTTTCTTCCATGTTCTTGATATTCAGGAGAGCAGTGGGGAATAAAAAATAACGGAGTGAGACACAGATAACAGCTACCATAGCTACCATTACAGGAAAATTATTTTATGATAATGATAGACCAGATGATACCCATGTCTTTTTTTTTTTTTTTTTCTTCTTATAAAAGGAAGAGTAGTTCCCATGAAGGTTAGTTCTTCTGGTTCTGCTGGTTATGCAGCTAAGGTGATGATTCTCAGACCTTTGGAAGTATATCCCCTTCTATATCCTAGAAGAAACTTCATGCAAATATTTAAGAGAAAAAAGAATATAACCTGAATAATCTGCTTGGTTCCCCCCCTACACACACCCATTTCTTCTCTTATTGTAACACTTCCCAGGTGTGTATTTCCTAAGCTTTTCCCAGCATTTCATGAATGCATTTTGAATGCCCAAGCTTTGTGACTCAAAGTTTTTGAAATATAGGTTTTGTCTCAAAAGCACATGGTTCTAGGTAACTCCTGGAGAACTGTAGTTAGACGGACGAAATGTCTTTAAATCCTAACTTCTGTGTCATATAACACACATTTTGAAGCTATATGGCCAAGCTATGTTTGTGAATGGGACGGTCTTAACTCTTGGAGGCTCTTTTAAAAAGGAAGTTTCACATTGCCAGTACTATCACTTAGTTTTATTAATGACAATGCTAATTTACTCTGAGAATCCTTATCAGTCTAGGAAGATGGTGCTATAAGAAATTGCACTGTCCCTAGCTGTCATCTTTCTAGTACAAGCCAAATAATCACCTGCTTGAGGTAGGGAAAGTCACAGAGAGTATTTGGCTCAGCTGTAATAAATAGGAAAGGGAAAAATCCTCAGTTAATGTCAGTCAGTCAGCTTGACTGATCTACTGTAACATCGAATAGGGAAGGAGCATGAAACTAAGGGGATGGAAGGAAAAAAAAACTTATAAACGCAATGTTGTTTAATGAAAAGAATGCTAATAAACTCTCATTTACTTGCCAACAGGTGAAAATTTGGTTTCAGAATCGAAGGATGAAGTGGCGAAACTCCAAAGAAAAAGAAGTGCTTTCAAACAGGTGCCTCCAAGAAGGTCTTCAGGAGAACTACCTCTCACAATCCACCATGAATTTTACCTCCCCATGCCCCTCTGTGTGGGAAGTGTCTCAGGAGCAGGCAAGTCCAAGGTGGAAGGAGAAGTCTCCAGGAAATTCTGAAAGACTGGCTAGTACACAACCACCTCCAAGAGCAAATTCATCGCAGAGCCCACTGTATTTGTATCCTGACCAAGACACTGCAAATAAGGCAGTTACATCATCAGCTTAAAATATAGGGGCAGTTTGTAAATCGAGTGGAGAACACGGGCTTCAAATAAGAGGTCTTCTAAGACTAACAATATTTGGACACTGTAAAGCTAACTAGTTTATGCCTCATAAATTTGCTAAAGTCTAACACCATTAAAATGACAAACAACTAATGATTTAAGAAATACTTTTCAATACTCAGCCTTTTCTTGTGTCTTTTCCAGTCTTTTACTGACCTTAAAAGTGGAATAGGAACTGATGGTAAGTAAAATGAAGTGAAGAGCATGATGCTGAAGTTTGGCTCTGATTTATACATCTGCACTGTATACAGATATTCATTAAAACACACTGATAGAGAATCTCTTTTATCTCTCACTGCATTCAGACCAAGTAATTTCTTTTGTGTATAAGAATAACCCTGGTTCCCTGAAGATAGTAAGTTGCTTTGGGTTCTTTTTGAAACTGATTAAATGACACAATAGGTTCATATCAGACAAATGTCTAGTATGTAATTTTTAGTATGTTTCCTCCATCTGTCCTCCCCTATATCAGTATCCAGCTAGTTCTAAATAGCACAGGCACACATCAGCTGGTAACCGTAGTAAAGTATCCAATACTAAAAGACAACCAACCAACCCACACAATAAATGGACTGTGTTTAAAACGATTTGATTTGAATGCATACTGGGAAAAGCAATTCACTAACTCCTTTCTTTTATCCTGTGGATGAAACTTACAGCATTTTCAACTCAATTTCAGTGGCTTTGTCAGACTGTAAGTGCAATCTCTTGTAATCTGTTCTGTATTTCAAAATTGTGATGGCCATATGCAGAATTACAGCCCAAACGGACTAAGCAGCAGTGCTATAACTGGAAAAACTGCCACTAGAGCCTCCCTCAGTGAAGTACCTAAAGAGATGGCATGCTGTAGTAATCTCATTCCTCACTTACTCCTCCTCAAATTCATGCCAAGAGGTACACATAAATATACATATGTATCAAAGACAGGACAGCATTCTGTGTAATACAAGAAGCCTGAAAAAATATCATTAAAACTGCTTTACTTGAAATGATTTTTTTGCTTCATCCACATTAAGGTAATCACCCTCTGAATTCAAGGATTGATTTTTATTCACTTGCAAGGCTTTATAGCTCAAAATGAGAGCAGAAAAGGTTTTTTGTTTGTTTTTGCTTTTTTAATCATACGTTTATGAATGTATTTGTTGAGAATAAAAACTAAAGGTATTTTATCCTACAGGCAGAACATTTTGGAGAACGTTTTGACTTTATAAGGACTATTTCATTTCTGTCAGATTGATACATTTTATAGCCAAAGGAGATGATTATGATAATCTAGGCTGGCTTTCCTCATCATGCACGCCCTGAACGTCTGTAATTATTCTTGCCTTTGAGCTCCAGAGGTTTTAGAACTGTATTGTATATCTTCCAGAAGAAAAACATACAATTGATATTTAATGTTTTACCTGGGGAGGGTGATCTAGGAGTCCCGTTGTTACGATGGAGTATCTGAGAGGTGACCTTTAGCTACATTTACAGCTAAAAACCTTAAGATTGCCGTGACAAAGCTTGTATCATTAAACCACATGCATGATCAGATGAGTTTTGTATCCCACTTTGGGCGTGGCGTGCCCTCCAAGTGCTCAGCTGTGCAGTCCTGGTCTTGCACTATTTTAAAGAAAAAACAAAATTCCAAAAAACTTAGAAGTCATCTCACCCTCTACTTCCAAACCCTCATTAACATAAGCTGCCTAGATACTTCCCCTCAGAGGGCACTTGGACCCATTTAGTATGCCATGTGTTATAGGCTTTTCAGTAATGCCAGAAGTTTATTCCTGTCTTGCAATAGAAATCCTAGAAACTCACTCATACTCTGCCTGAAACCTTTAGGGATGGACGGACTGATTGCCTTCTCATGGGGATGAATTTGCCTTCCAATTTTCCTGTGGAAATCATGGTGTCCTGCCCTGTTTGAGTAGTTCACGACAAGTGTTAGTGGGTGAGAGTCTTATGAATGGCATTGACTAGTGTCTGCCTAGAATGACAGGCATGCAGATATTTCCAAACTGACCTCAAATGATCAAGTGGAGGTAGCTGTGCTTCCCATAGTGGGGGAAATTGGTGTGTGGCGGGGGCAATTTGTTTTCCCATCTCACCTTTCAGGGGAACGGAGTCTTCACAGCTGCTCATATTCTCTTCCCACGAATCAATCGAGTGTCAGTGTTAGGACTGACTCTGCCTTATGGACAGGGGAGACAGGATCCAGAGCACTCCCTGTGAAATTCTTTCAGCTGATGATGTTGCAAGCACTGGCTGGGAAGTGCTGTCACAGCTCCAAGGTGATGTGCTAAGCAGATCGCATGTGAAGAACATCTCACTGAGGCAAAGATCAAGTGCGGCTCATGCAGAATTGGTTTCACAGTTGGAATGTCATACGTGTTTTCAATTGAGCAAGTTCTGGTTTCACCATAGCTACTAAAACTTACACCACTTTACGGCCCTCCAGATCTCTAACACCTCCTCCTAGAATTCTTATTCCGCAGCTAGAATAAAGTTTCTATATGCCAGATAAACTATTCCTTACTTGTAAATGCTTATCAAACTGTTCTCAAAACCTAAGAAATACGCCTGTGAATTTTGAATTATGCGTAAAAGAGTCTGATTCAGTTATTTGAAGTGGATTTAGCCCATAACATATACCACCTTGACTCCTCTCTTTTTAAGCTGTTTAAAGAATTTGCCTTCAGTCCATCCCACAAAACCTTGATAAATGAGAAATAGGACTCCTTGTGAACACAGGAAATTTGAGAGACTTACAGTGCCAGTCTTCTTGCGTGAAGGACTGAGTAATACGCATATGTTTTCTTCAGATAAACACTATTTCTAAAAGAACAAAGAGAACACCGATTCCACATAAAATCCCCAGTGGGTGTTTGAAGTACTTCATGACAGGCACATTGCAGGGGTGCATGGCACAGAACGCATCTGGCTTGTTATTACAGAGTGATGTAACAGATACTGATGGCATCTCACAGCTAAACCCAGGAACATACCACTTTGACTTCAAAGACAAGACCTGGTGGGTGGCTTTGTGGTATGGTTTTGGGATATCAGGTATTTCCTGTGTTGTGAATATTGTGAAGGACGCTTGTTGGGATCCTAGGGCTTGGTAGAGTTTAGGTACCTCAAATTGTCAACTGCAATAAAAAACAGCTCTTCAGAGGCTCTAAACAATGCAGATAGTTAGGCTGGGCACCTCGATATTTGTTCTGGCAACTTCTCAATGCTCATGTATTATAGAATGCAACAGGGAAAGGGGGAAAGGGCTGAGACTCATTGCTCCCTTGGTTAGCAGAGCAGCAGACTCAGGCGACCTTAGGCCGTGCTGCTGATGTAGGGCTCCTGCTGCACCATGGAGCATCCTGAGGAACAGGAGAGGCTTTTCTCACCCACCTATTGGAGATTCTCCAGATGGGTCTGAAGGCAGCTCTTGAAAATCTGTTCTTGGGGTCAGGCACTCCAAGGAACTTCTCTGGTACCTCACAAGGAGGTGCCAATTTCCACTTATGGCTCTTGGTCTATTTTTATAAGAGAAATCACAAATGAGTGGCGGATGATGCCAGTCTACCTCAGGCACAGCCGCAATCCCATTTGATTGCATTTGAACTGCTGCTGGATTTTGAAATTGAGAGGCAAGCCCTCCGTGGGCTTCAGATAACTCTGCTAAAAGCTGGATTTGCTGGCCACACCTGTGCCAGCACTTACACTGGGGTTGTACACATTTACTGTATAAAACAGTTTTTGAAAAGTTGTCTTGTTTTTATTGATTCCCTGCCAAACGGGAATTGTGACGGTCTGCTTAGCAGAACAGGACTGCTTTAAGGCACAAAACTGCATTACTACCTTCAGTGTCAGAACAACAATACAGTGGTCAAGTGTCACTCCTCAGCTGCCCTAATACATCACATTTGTTTTATCTGCTGTGATTTACTAGTACTGGGTTTTAAATACCAGTTGCCATCACTGTAGCCACACAGCTCCCCCGATGAATATATGTCCCACAGTCAAAAGCCTGACATAAATTAAGTGCCTTCCCTTGCTTCAGCACCCTCTACCAACAAGACCATTATGATCTTCGCAGACTAGAAAGGAAGACAAACCAATTGAAAGCAAGTTAGCTGTAAAGCCACAACCCAAAGAAAGGCCCGGAGAGAAATTAGGGCCCATTTAACTTCAGAGTTCATTGTGAGCCATGAGAGACCAAAAGGCCCCTGCAGAGACAGGTTCACAGCCTAAGTGGACCAAGTTGCCGTTGACTACGGAAGTCTTCGATGACCATGCTTCCACGGTATGTGCTTGGAGACTGCCGCTGGGTAAGACAAGCTGAGGTAGGTCAACCTGGTGCTGAGATGCTCCCAGTGTTGCACCTCAGTTATCTGCAGCTCCCATAGCAGCTTGGTTTCCTGGCGATACTGGCTGCAATTGTAAGCAATAAAGCTGGGCATAGTGGATGGGGACAGCACAAGGCTGTTGCCTCATTCGATAGTGAGCCTCCAGCGTTCACCCAAGTATACAAACATCTAGCTTTAGATAAACACCCAACCTTTGAGGAATTCTTCAGATTCTCCATGTCCTTTTTTTTGTTTGCATGTCAACATTTGAGGGAGGTATGAGGTAGCTGAAAGTTAATGTGTATCATCCACAGAATCACAGAATCGTCTAGGTTGGAAGAGACCTCCAAGATCACCCAATCCAACCTCTGAACTAACACTAACAAGTCCTCCACTAAGCCATATCACTAAGCTCCACATCTAAATGTCTTTTAAAGACCTCCAGGGATGGTGACTGAACCACTTCCCTGGGCAGCCCATTCCAATGCCTAACAACCCTTTCAGTAAAGAAGTTCTTCCTAATATCCAACCTAAACCTCCCCTGGCACAACTTTAGCCCATTCCCCCTTGTTCTGTCACCCATTCCCCCTTGTCCTGTCACTAGACACGTGGGAGAATAGACCAACCCCTACCTCGCTACAGCCTCCTTTAAGGTACCTGTAGAGTGCGATAAGGTCGCCCCTAAGCCTTCTCTTTTCCAGGCTGAACAATCCCAGCTCCCTCAGCCGCTCCTCGTAAGACTTGTTCTCCAGACCCCTCACCAGCTTCGTTGCCCTTCTCTGGACTCTCTCGAGAACCTCCATGTCCTTCTTGTAGCGAGGGGCCCAAAACTGAACACAGTACTCGAGGTGCGGCCTCACCAGAGCCGAGTACAGGGGCACAATCACTTCCCTAGACCTGCTGGCCACGCTGTTTCTTATACAAGCCAGGATGCTGTTGGCCTTCTTGGCCACCTGAGCACACTGCTGGCTCATATTCAGCCGACTATCAACCAATACTCCCAGGTCCTTCTCTGCCAGGCAGCTTTCTAACCACTCATCTCCCAGCCTGTAGCGCTGCTTGGGGTTGTTGCGCCCCAGGTGCAGGACCCGGCACTTGGCCTTGTTGAACTTCATGCAGTTGACCTCAGCACATCGGTCCAGCCTATCCAAATCCTCCTGCAGAGCCTTCCTACCCTCAAGCAGATCAACACACGCACCTAACTTGGTGTCGTCTGCAAACTTACCAGAGAAGATTGATTCTATTTTTTTTTTCTGATGTGCTATTGTCATTTTTAGGCTCTGCTTCATTTGTAAAATGTTTTCCACCTGGCAGTAAACTGCAACCACTGGCACATCTCCCAGCTATGGAAGTACCCAGTAGCATGTGCAGTTAATTTTCCTGGTCCTCACCAAATCACCTCACAACTCACACTAGAAACCAAGAAGACGCTTCTTTTTAAAGGGTGTAGTGTGCGCAGCCCTGGGGCTTGGGAATGACACCACTGCACCCCCCTCCAGGAGAGACAGAAGCACCCCATATCCAGAGATAACACTCCATCTAGGCTCCAAGGTGTGGCCATTCTCTCTGGGGGAAGCAAGGCCAGGTGCCGGGCACCACACCGCCGACCCCAGCCTCACCCTGCCCTTTGTGCTCCCTTTCCATGTCCTCCCCCAGGCTCCCCCAGGGCCTGCTGCAGGTCTTGTGGGCCTCATGAAGGTCTGTCAGGAGGACAAATGGTGCCTGGGGAGCAGGACAAGACACTGGAGTACCAGGGCCTTCAGCCTGGGCAGTGGCTTGGAGGGCAGGGAAGGGAGGCCTCGGCCTGAGGCTGCTGGAGGGGTGGGGCCGTCATCCCTCTGGCCTGTCCCTTCCACTCCTTTGGCGGTGTTGCTTCCTTACAGAGCCCTTCCTTTATTCTGGCTATTTGGAGATGTGTTTTGTTTCCAGAACTTCTTCAAGTGCTGCTCTTTTGCTATGTGTTTGTGCCATCTTCCTGCCTAAGGAATTGCAGCTAGTAACTTCTGTGGGGCAGGAACCTTGTAACCCACTGCGCTTCTAGTGTCCCTGGAACAACAGGGACCAGGAACAAATTGTAAGCACACACAGCATCTAGCTGAGAAAGTACATTGGTATCTGAGTATCAACAGTGAGTGAAATGCACCTGAAAAGGTTGTATCTCTGCTCTGCATAAATGTTCCTTTGAAATGTTTTCCTGTTCTCTGAGTTTCTCAGGACCAAATCCAGCATCAGTATGAAACAATCATCAGCATTTTAATCTCCATTCTTGGCAGCCTGAGCTCCAGCAACTGTCAACAACCATCAAGATCAGAGGAGGCCAGAAAAGAGCATTCAGGGATGAAGTAGTGAGGAATGTTAAAGATAAATCCACATTGATTATAAACGCTTATTCAAATGCCTCATTTAGGATCCAAATGCAGAGAGGTTTTGTTCTAGGAACAGCAGTAAGCAACCTCCCCACTGGTAGGAAATTGTGATGGCTGCAAAATTTCTAATGGCTTTCAGATTTTTACTCGCTGTGGAGTATCTAGATGTGGGAGTATCTAGATGTCTTTGTACCAAGGCCTAACAAGCTGACTTTCACTTGTGACCATGCATATGTCTAAACTGTGTCAAAGACATGGCTTCACCTACTGCCGGAGTACTCCGTTTTAGCTGGTGTGTTTACCGACATCACACAGGATGCTTTATTTAATATTCCAGCTGCATAGGTTAACAGACTCAAGTAGCTGCCAAAGAATTTCCAAACCACTTTCCCAGTAAAATTACTGTAAATAAATTATATTTTTCCCATCTTTGTAAACAACATGCTGAAAACTCCTTGCCAAGAGATCAAAACTCAACAACTGTTTTCTGGCATAATCCTACACTTCAGAATTTTTAAGTAGCATTGTACTTTGTTGGAGTCTCTCTTGAAACAGTGAATAAAGTCAGAGTCGCTCATCATGTTTGCTTCATTAGTACTGGAGAAGCCAGAAGCTTCAGATGATGCCATTCCATGTAAGGAATTGCTGATGATGCCCATCAACTGCATCTGTTTTGGAAACAGGAAAGGAAGTACAAGAAGTAGCTGCATATAAACAAACCTTTAAAATACTAGTGCAGAAGTCAAGCCAAGTATCAAGTACGTTGGGCTGTTCTACTCTTGTCTTTTCTTGTATATATCGAAGATAGGTATAAAGATCCTAACAGAGCAATAACCCTGCCTGTTTATTCCTAACAGTGCCCACACCAAAAGACTAGTCTGAAATGATCTGATATACCAGTAATGCAAGGACTATAAGAGTTAAAGATTCCGAATTGAAGTAGAAACCAATGCTTGGTAATGATTGTTTCCTCTTAAAGGAATGGAGCAAATCAGTCTTTAGACTGATTGAACTAATGAAAAATTACATGCAATAATTCACATCCTAGTCACCAGAATTCGGAATGGAGGTTTAAAATGGTTTTGTGACTGGCATCTAAGCTAACCCATGTCATTGTTGTCTTTAAGAACTTGTCTTGTTGTCTTGCAGAACCAGCCTTAGCAATTGTTCCCTTGGAAAGGAGCTCTCTGCAGCAGACTGCAGTGACAGTTGAACTAGTTAGAATGTGATTCAGAATAACCTGAACACAATAATCTAACTATTTGTGGCGGTCCGCCCACACCTCCTTTACTCTCCTAGAAAAGTAAAGGCACTACTGGCTCATATTTGAAGTTGTCAGTAGTTCTATTCTTTGTCCTTGTCTCTGACTTTCACATATTGCATATCAATAAAATGCTGATCTACACATTTGAACGTATACAATGTCATCTACATACCTGTCACCACATGAACCAAGTCACATCCTTTGGCTGAAATATTGCAGAATCTATATAACAAAGTCCACCTGTTTCATTAGTATGGCATTTTGTGATCACTCAAGGAACATGAGGCAATGAAGAAGGCTCATGCAATTTGAATAGAAGTCCCTTAAGTCACTTGTGCAACATGCCTGGTATGAACAAAATTTCCATTGGAAACCTTACCTTTTCTGTAACTTTCTCAATCCCAGTCTCCAGCTCATGAACCATCTTGCTGATTTGCTTAGCTTTGCTAAGGCTGTCATCAGGTAATTCTTGATGGTGCTCAATGTGCTGGTTAAAGTGGGAAAGCGGTTCTTTCCAGGCGTGCAAAAGTTTCAGTATCACATAAGTTAGTTCTTCTCTCTTACAATTTGAAACAGTAAAGAATTTCTCTTAGTTTGCAGCAGCTCACCCGAACACAGACAGGCTCACAGTGAAATCTCTGTGGGGTTAAGAGTTATATGTGCAACTCTGTGGTTTTGAAATATTCTGAACATAAGGGGCTACTCTGTCTCTGGTTATTTGCATAGATACATGAAACACAAAAATTCTGTTTGTCTTCTTTTCAGCTTTTTTAGATCCCTGTGCTCTGGAGCACAGCATTAGCAAAATGGTGGCACTCCTGCCCAGGTTACCTGGGACTGAGAACGTTTCAGGAACTCCTGGATGTCTCGAGAGCCCAAAAGGCCTCATCCAGACATTTCAGGTGGCTGGTATGGGAGTGCAGCTATTGCCTCACACCTCACAGGTCACAGCCGTGTCACTTAAAGGTTCACTGCAGACATGCTTCCAAGAAAAGGGTCTGGTGCTCTGGATGGTTGCCTCTCTAACAGGAGCTAGATGGCCGTCTGACCCTTGCAGCCTCAGCTCAGAAGTGAGGTTGAATGCTTCAGGCTTCCTAAACCAGGCAGCGCCTCATTGCCCATTACCCATTATTCAAGGTGAGCTGCTGAACGCCTTAGAGAAGCTCCTCACCTCAGCACAACCAGAGCCAGACGCTGACATTTGTCTCCCTCTGCCTCCTCCTAGAGGCAAAAGTGTCTCCTGCCGCTGTACCCTCGGCTTTCCAGACTTTTTCTGTCTAAGGAAAGTCTTCCTGACTTTCTCTGAACTAAGAATGACGCCTAAAACAGCTTGCTGCTTTCCCCATACCTACCGATTCAGAGATAACCACTGTGGCATCTTTCTCCCGATCGCTTTTTACACTTTGATTAATCTAATACATATCACTCTTAACAGTTTCCTAAGTTTCTATTTCACAGAGCCACAAATAAATCATATATATGTCAAAGGGGTGTCTGCCTGTCAGTCGCTTGTCTTAAGTTCCCCTCGTATGACCCACAAAGATGCGCTCCCGCAGGCAGCCATGTGGACACACACCGCACGGCTCACAGCCCGACCAGGCAGGGAGCGCGGTGACAGGCACCTGTTTGGGGTCAGCACGGGCCAGACCCTTCAAGACAAGGCGTCGGGGAAGCACCAGGGGTTGCAAACTTCGCTGCTGGTTCCCCACCGGCCCGGGGTGGGGGCGAGCACCCGGCCGCAGCGTGACGGGGGCTCCGACGGGGTGGGCGGGGGGTACGGGGGACCGGCGAGGACACGGGCACAGGGGACCGGGGGGACACGGGCACGGGGCATCGGGGCTGGGGCCAGGCACAGGGGACCGGGGGGCCCCCCTCGGGGCCGCCCCCTCCCGCCCCGCCGCCGCAGCCCGTCCTTACCGGGATTTTTTGGGCGTACTCTTTGCCGTTGGGGGTCAGCATCCCGGCCGTGGGGCACCTCCGTGCGGGCTTCCCCAGCTCGTTGTCACGGGGAGGAAAGCGGTTTTCCTGCGGGGGAGGAAACCCTGAAGAGAGCCCCATACCCTTCCCACCCCCCCAAAACCCGTCCCGGCACCCACCAGCTCGGCGCAGAGCGCCGTGGAGAGGCTGTGGATCCTGCCCGAGTGCCGGATCACCCGGTCGAAGAGGTCTGCCACGGTGAGCCGGAGGCAGCCGCTGTCCCCCGGGGCGCACACGGCCGGCGGGGCCGCCGCCCGGACCAGCAGCCACAGCAGCGCCAGCGCCGCGCCGGGACCTGCGGAGAGCGGGGGGCGTCGGGGTCCCGTCCCGTCCCGTCCCTGCCCCTATCCCTGCTCCTATCCCTGCCCTATCCCCGTCCTCACCTGCCTGCCCCGCCGCCCTGGCGAGGGCCATGCCGCTGCTGATCCCCGTGCCCGCCGCCTGGGCGCGGCGCTGCCCCCCGTCCCCTATATAGGGCGGGTGGGGTGTGCGCGGCGGGGGCGGGGGGCTGCTGGGGGGCTCCTCCCCTCGCACCGAGCGGCCCCGGCTGCCCACCGAGGGCTGGCACCGACAGCTGCCCGCCCCCCCGGGCTGCCCCCGGCCCTGCAGCACACGGGTGCCGTCGGAAATGGGGGGTCCCGGGCTCCTCACGGCTGACCGGGGACGTGGGGGGACGGGGTCCCGCTGGCGGGGTGGGATCCGCACCGTCAGGGCACCGAGGGGGTGAGGTGAGGGCTGAGACAGGGGGGAACTGGCTCCTGTCAGGGGTAACGGAGGGTTCATGGTGGTGCAAGCATGCCTGCTGCTGCGAGCATACTTGAGGACAGCCTCATAGTGCCTCATAGGGCTGAGAGGATGAGGGGTAAGCAAAGCACTCGGGTCAGGCTCCCCAAAGATGTGCAAGCCCTACAGACTTGTTTGGTGTCTTTTAACTTCTGGCAGTGAGATCCTGAGCAACCCCGTGAGACGTACGAGGAGAGGCAGGGTGCTCATCACCAGGCTGCTGACACCTCAAACTAAGGGCTGCTTCCAGCTGACCAGGAGGGGATCCTGAGCACAGGGGCTCACTGCGGTGTTTTCCAGGTTTCGGCACCCCACCCCTCGGGAATCCAAAGGGATCAGCTTTGGGTCTGGCAGAGCTGGACTCAGGGATTTCCTCTGCCTGCAGGTGAGGGAGGCCAGGGGATGGCCGTGACTGCTGGCTGTTAGAGAGTCTGCTCTGCCCTCCTTGCTGAAGTTTGTTCACGTCAAAGGGAATGGTCTGCTTAGAAATGAGAATACATTTGACATGTAATTATTCTTTTTTACATTTGACATGTAATTTTAGTGCTGAGAACGAAAATGTCAGCAGGCACTGTGAGTAGGGAACCCATTTGCCTGCTTAGGTTCTGTTTCCCGTGTTTCCATCTGCTTAAGGGTTTGGCTCTTTATTAACAAAACAAATTTTTAAGCAGAGTAAAAAGATACTTCCATTTGACCAATGAAAGGTTGAAAAGATGGCACATGAGAAATAATATTCAAACATTTTTCTTACACAGTCTACATTGCATTTATTCATACAGACATCTCAAAGGAAAGTTATTTCTCTCTGAGAAGCACCCACAAATCATATGTCCTTCCAGGGCAAGTCTTGCTGTGATGTGCACTGAGTTAGCATTAGTTGAAAACAATCTTCTGTCTTCTTTGCTGAATATAAACAAATATCAGAAATCTCACTACTGGGCTGGTCCACATTCTCCTCAGCCTCTACCAGCCATACAGTTTAGCCACCCATTCACACCAATATACCTCTGAACCCAACTCAAACTCATATTTCCAAAATTCCCCAAAGTCACTTCTAATGGCTGCTAGCACTGTGGATCCATAATAGACATTTTATCCCTCTTTTTCGTGATTTTCTAAAATTAGTTTTTAAAGCAGTTCATTAAAATGTACTTAACAATCAGTAGAGATTGTTCTCATTCTCTTACCTCTGCTTTATCTCTAATGAATAAAACAATGCAGTTAATTTTAGTGGTTAAAGCTGCTGGGCTAGTTCTTAATGGAAATCATTCAAAATGCATTGGCAATAGCTCTGAGCTATTTGGTAGCTGATAAAATGCTTCTGGCTTGTGGTCCAGATGAAGGCTTGCAAAGTTAGGATTGGGTAACTATCAAAAAATGAGTAATCGTGCATAAAGCAGGGTCTGAAGAACATTGGTAGTGTGCATGTGGGAAGCACATATATTGATGGTTTGTTTTTATTGGCCAATAGACATTTTCTTTTGGTTTTCATGCCTTGGAGAAATCCTGGCATATGCATATCTTATCCTAGGCAAGATTTCTTAAAATGTTAAGAAAATTTTGGAGTTCTGGAGGAGCTGTGAACTTGCGCTGTGGAAAATATTAATGACCTGCACAACAAAAAATGCAGTACAACTTAGAGGAAAGAATCCATATTAAATTATAGAGTTTCATTAAAGGTTACCGTTTCTAAAATGAATAATATTTTCTTAACCAGTGATATATCAATACTTAGAGAATTTTCATTCCTGGCTTTTCACTGGTATTTTAAGTTTGTGGATGACAACAAACTGGAAGAAGTTACTTGTATTTTGGAATTCAACGTGATATCAAAAATTAGAGAAATGGCCTGTAGAAGGTAGGGTACAGTTCAGGAAAGACAAAACACAGCTACTCCGCTTAGACAGGAACAAGTGAGTGCCCAAACAGAACAAGGCAGCAGTTGCACAGAAGAGGATCATAGCTCATAAGAAATAACAAGCTGAACCTAAGTCTGTAGTATCTTACTGTTGCCTTGTGTTTATTTATTTATTTGTTTTGCAATCTGGAGCATGTGCTTTGAAATGCTGTCTGTGAGACATGCAGAATAATTCTTCTGCCATACCTTGCATTTGTGGGGCCTCAGCTAGAATACTGTGTTCAGTCTCAGACATCACATTTCAAGAAAGATATGAGCCAGATGGAAGGAGCTCAGAAGAGAAAAACAAGAATGATCAAAGGCTGAAAAAACAAACATATCCTACAAGGCAAGACTGAAGGAACTGGGGTTGTTAGCTCTCTAGCAGGGAAAGATGAAGTGAGATATAGTTTTCAGATATACAGAAAGTAGCAGCAAAGAGGAAGACAATCAATTATTCACCACATTCATTATGGCTACAACATATAATGAGATTAAACTGCAGAAAGGGAGATTCAAATTAGAGATTATAAAGAAATTTTTAATGGTTAGGAGAGTTAAAGAGTGGAACAGATTGCTGAGGAACACTGTGGAATCTCCATCACTATTTAACCTTTCTCACAAACTTTCAAATGATTTTCAGAAAGTCAGCAGTAAGCTCCATGCTGCTGTGGACAGGAGGATCAGTGGGCAACATCTGACCTCTCCCCATTTCTAGCCTGCTGTAGATTTATACTGCAAGACCAACTGGAGCTCATTAGATACTCAAAATCACTCCCAACTTTAAGTCAGGAATGAGTAAAACATGAAATAAAAATGTTTCAACTGAATACTGTCCTCTATTGCTTTTCCCTTTTCCTATAACATAGCAACAGGCACATTTTACAGAATAAGAAGGGGCAAGTCATACTCTTGCACTCTGAAAGTTAATAATTTGAGCTCTTGAACAAAACAATATGGAAATGATGTAACCTGGATCTTAGAAGTGAAACTCAAAAAGAGCTCACTACCTACTAACTACCTACAGAAGCAGTCATCCATTTTCTGAAAGCTGGATCACACATCTATGGTTTTACTAGTTCTGTAAAGAAAAAGGTATACTTCTGCAAGTGTATCTAGAATCATGGGAATGATTTCTAAATATACCTGATGCTTTGTGTTTCCAGAAACATTTCCAGAAGATATGCAATTTGCTTAAGTGATTGTAAAAATATGCTGAAGACTATACAAATATGTACCTAAAGTATTGTGTCCATTTCATAGGTAGCACAGCCCTAACCCTCTTGGTCTTTGTCATTAACACTTGTGCTTCCCAGTCCAGGTCATAAAAAGTCACTGGCTTGTTGGATAACAGTCTGTGGAACGGGCTGTAGCATATATAATAAGTGAAGAAGAAACAATTAACTATTACTACTGATAAAAAAACAACTAGTCTTTGGGTTAGAAATAGATGAATCTTCTCATTATATAGGGTCTACAAGGGAACACTGTCTTTTTAAAGTACTGCTACTCCATTTCCCCTGCTAGCCCTCATACAGACTCCTGCCAGTTACCCTCTTCTTTGTTGTTGGACTGAAGTCTTTCCTGGGAGCCATATGCAACTGATTGAGCATGCATACATACATCTGCATAGTGTTTACAATCTCGATGAGACCAGTTGCTTTCCTTAAACTCTTCAGAGAAAGTCCACAGAGGTTTCTGTGTATTCTGCTTCAGTTCTTTGGGATGGGAAAACAGAAGCCTGGAGTCAATGTCATTACTTTGGTCATTAGTGTCCCAAGGCCTAACGATGTTACTGCAAAAGTGAATGGTTGCTACAATATTGGAGTTTGTCTTTTGGAGAACAGAGTCAATTTGCTATTAAGTTTTCCTCACTATCTGCTTTTACCAATTCATGTAGAGGTGTCTGGCTTTTCTGTTCTCACTTTTAATATCTCTTTCATTATCTCTTCACTCTCTGAGAAAATTTTTACTTTCATCAACTAGATTTCTTTCTCTTTTTTGCTCGTTTATGTCCTGTTTCTCAATTTTGATAATCACCGAGCCTGCTTTTATTTATCTCTTTGACTTTTTAAAAAGTCAAAACTCAGAACCAGCTCACCATTGTCATCTTCCTCAAACTGTCACCCTCCTGTCTTGCCTTCTCTTGACTTTCACAACTATATCCTTTACTGGTGTTCCTGCTGAGAGAGCCTTTATGGAACAGACTTCTTGATGATCTTGTCATCATTCATTTGCAAAATACTAAAGGGACTATACTAAACACTCTGTGTTCAGAGCATGCAATGAGATTCTCTTACTTTCATTCAGGATAGGGTTTCTCTCCTCTTATTTTAGGCATCTTGCGTTTAGAAGTGAACAATTTCTGATGTTCATAGGGAGGAAAGTGCCCAGCACCAATCTCTGGTGGTGCTTGTTTTTGCCTGTTGATTGTCAGGGGAGCTTAGGGTGATGACTGTAGACTAAGTCAGGGCAGAGGAATCTCATTCTGTGTTTGCAAATGCAGACGAGGAGCTGATGGAGCATGTGCTTGACATATCAAGTGGAGCAGGAGTGCTGCAAAGTAAAAAGGAATATTGCATTTTCAAAGAGATGGACTTATATTTGGAGCAACCTTTTTTGAACACAAAGGTAAAATTATATATAATATTTGTATGTGCATCAAAAAAAATACATTCTTTGGGTCATGCTCAGGAATTATTTAGAGAAAAAAAATCAGGCAAGTCATTACCCTTGGGCTGAGAATTTTACGGAAATAGAGATATCTCCATCATACATTGGAGAAAATCTCAAGGAGATGTCCTAGCACCCAATGAAATTTGTAGTTGGCTTAGGCTGAATTCTGTGACCACTGAGTTAGACCACCGTACTGTTATATCTTCATTAACTTTGATGATTTCATTTACTTTTGGTTCATACTGGTGTCACAGAGACTGGGTTCAGGTCCCGAGACTGTGTTATTTATAATCGTGCACTGTTCAAAATGAACTGTAACTGACAGGTTAGTTGTAGAATACCCATCTGGAAAAAAATACATGCTAAGTCCTTTGTTTTATAAAATCAAATTATTTAGAGAGTTTACTGAAGCAGGAAAAAAAGAGAACAGCATTATTTCATGCAGTTTTTTTTTTGCAAGACTGTCCACTGATTTGAAGTTTAAAGCCCCGTTTAAATTGTGACTTCCCGTCTGCCACCATATTGAAATTATCACTGAAGTAGAGAAGCATGTCAGAGGTACCAAAGCTCCAAGTGTTTTGTGAGTATAGTATGGATATAAGTTAACTGCTGTTCATTTTACGTCTGGCTACAGTCTTACAGCATTGGTGAATGAGGAAAGAGCAGCCTGGTCTAGTGGGAGGTGTCCCTGCCCATGGCAGGGGGATGGAACTGGGTGGTCTTTAAGGTCCCTTCCAACCCAAACCATTCTATGAGTCTATGATTCTAGTGTTGATATTGTCAGGCTGTGTCTTCCCCAATGGCATAATAATATTTTACAGTATAAAGTATGCGGCAAGATCTCAAACTTTCCTTTCTTATAGCAGTACTCACAAGGAAAATGATATAAATATATGAGCCAAATCTTGTCAACTTCATTGCAATTCCTGCTACTTCCTTTTCATGGCCTCAAATATTATAAATTTGTTACTATAAAATTCTCCTCACTGTGTTTGAAGAACCAAGCATGCTATGGGTTCTTCCTTCATATTCCTAGTACATACCAGAATAATAACCTTTGATGATGCTACTGAATGATATTTTTTTCACAGGGTTTCTGCTTGGTTCAGTATATTGTATTCAGCTGAATAAGCAGCTATTCAGTTTTGTTTTTCTTTGTTGTTCTTTGTGTGCTCCCATGCCTTATTTACTGCACACTTTTCAAACCCGTTCTGAATACATAATCCTTTTCCTCCTGGATTTTCTTTATCATTGTTGAATTTCTGTCTGTACACAAACATTCACTCATTTATTGTCACGGCTTATTCCTGTGGTGAGAGCTTGCTGTCATACCCATTTTACAGATAACTGAAGAGGCACAGTGAAATTATTTACACATTTGGATAGTCAGTTTGAAAAGCAAGCAACATAATCAGTTCTTGAGGAATAGCCTCACATCAGATTATGGTAAACTTCTTATATAAGTACTACCTTTACAGAATTCAGATATAAAAATCTTTTGTTCAGGTCCCAGCTCTGCTAATCACAAGATACATTTTCCTACTATAGGAGAAGAAATACCGAGCTGGAATCACTTAACTCTGCTTGGAAGCCTGCAATCAGTTTTCAGACTTTTTAAGCTAAGAAAGTGATGGCAGTGGTAAATTGTCACCCCATTGTGGGAAAAGGATAAAGATACTTGATGACTCTAAGGGCTTAGTAAGACCTGGGAACATTTTCTTTCATCTCAAGTTGTAAAGGGGTGTGTGCTATATCTGGATACACCTGAACTCCATTTCAACCTTGTCTTTTTGGTACTGAGACACAGACACACGGGAAATATTCCCTTCACCAGGTATACCTACTATCTGAATACATTCCCCAGTTCCCCCCTGCCTTTTTGTTTTGAGATATCTTATTTGACCTGTTGCATACTTTCTTCCTACCTCTTCTAGCAGTCTTTTACATAGATTTAAATTCTCTTGTTTGTCCCACAACCTGTTTTCATTAACCTCTAATCATCATTCCCCTTCTTGCACCAGACTTCTGCCCCATTCCTATGTCTTATAGTCAGATTTCCCCAGACTGACTGGCTTCTAACTCCAAAATAGTCAGTTTTTCCTTAGTCAGTCCCAGTTAATGGGCAGTGGCAAGCCCTCGCCACCTGCTTAGGTTTAAGCCATTTCTCTACTGCCTGTAACATGAGCACATCTACGGTGTTATCCTAGGTACCTCGAGCCTGAAGCCTCATAGGATGTACCTGAAGGACAAATTCAATCATTCTGTATGGACAAATTCCTCCATCTCACAGACTGTGCTTCCCAAGCTGCTCTGTACAGGATTGGTGCATATTCTCTCAGTATCTGAATCAGGCTAATCCCTCTTCCAGGGTTTCAGAGCATAGCATGAAAGCAGAGGCTAAGCAGATGAGATGTTTCATATTCAGAATTCAAGTGTCATGGCCAAGATCTACATGGCCCATAGTGGCTTAGAGTTACATTATGTTTGTGATAGAAGATGCAGCATACCAGTGGGATCTGTTGGAAAGTTTGCAGCTAACATCAATAAGATAAGTTGCATTAAAAAAAAAAAAAAGTGTTTTCCTTTTTCCAAAGGGTTACAACTGGGCCATGTGAGGAAGGATAAAACAAAAAACAACACCTATCCCAGGTACAAAAACATTTGTCAAATCTCTACTTCAGAAGAGGAATGTGAAAGGAGAGTCCTGCGAAAATTCTGCAAGGCAAATGTTGTCAGATATTTCTGGAACATAAACAAAATGACCTCCCCCCAACCCCCACTCCTTTCCTTTATTTGGAAACGACCACAGTGATTCAGGCTAAAGTCTTCCAGAAAATCAACAAAACTTCACTAGATCCTGGATATTAATAATTTCAATATATAAACAAACAAACGAACAAACAAGGATTTACAAATTATAAGGAATTTGGGAACAAGAAAGTATGCAGCCTCCTTGTGACTAACTAGATTACAATAAAAATGAACAGAAAAAAAGAAGAAAAGACATTTTTAATATGCAGTTGATCTTTGAAAGCTGTCTGTCCAAGACGTTCTTCAGTCATGACAACTCCTCTGCTTTTCCTTTGTTTAAGGCAGAGTGGCTGAGGATTTTCTCTCTTCCACGAGAGATATTTTCTTATTTAACACCTCTGTGATGCTAGCATGTGAGTGTGGGCAGAGCAGAAACGTGGTTTTGAAACTACTTCTTCTCCAGTTTTCCAATTCATTCATTCCAAGGAGGAGTACAAGTAAGCTAGCAGGATGCTAGTCCCATTATGCCTGCAGAATTATAACTAAGTAGGAAACAGGTTGCCCAGAGCAGCTGTGGATGCCCCATCCCTGGAGGTGCTCAAGGCCAGGCTGGATGGGGCTTTGGGCAACCTGGTCTGGTGGGAGGTGTCCCTGCCCATGGCAGGGGGTTGGAACTGAGTGGGCTTTGAGGTGCCTTCCAACCCAAACCATTCTGTGATTCTATGATTATACAAACATTTACTTTTTTTTTTTTTTTAACTATTCCTCAATGTGAGACTAGCCAGAAGTTTATACTTGCATATGCGACTGAGACAGTCTTTCCCATTTTCCCCAATACGTGTCTTTCCTGGACTGGCAATACCCCTAGTATTCCCTGTCATGAAACATACAGGACACCTGTGCTGGACAGTTTATTACTTCCAGCTGTCCTATTCATGATCTCTGCTGAAGAATTTCTGTTTTCTTTCCTCAAAGGCTTTTCTCCTCCCTGCTCACCACATTAGCAGAATACAGGGGCCAGGGGAAGGCAGAGAATTGGACCTTTTTCTTACAGAACATAATCACAGTATTCAACATCCCACATAAGTGTTAGGAGACATTTTTCAATTATTTGCTAATGGAAGAAACACTGAATGAAAAAGTGAGACTTATCCAAGGTTGTGCAAAGAGTCTTCCTGGCTAGGAATAAAATCCCTGCCTCTTGGTTCCTGTGCCCTAACCTCAGGAATCCTCCCCTGAACATACTGGTGCTTCTTACTGAAGGATTGCTGGTGCTCATCCTTCTGACGTTTCTGTTGTGATTTGTAAAAGTCCCAAATTACACTCTTGTATCTTTTTAATAAATATTGTATAAAGCAACAAATTATTCAGGAAAAATTGCTCCCTCTTGTTCTCCTAATGTTGTTTTTCTAGAGTTTTTTTTTTTTTCTTTCCAAATCACTGATTTGTATTCCATTTATATTCACATGCTTATGGGCTTGTTATCCCCTGACTGCAGCCACATGACAGCATAACGATAGTGAGAAAGCCTGCAGGTTTTCTTACCAAAGTGCTGCAAACCATTTAATAGATTGGAAGAAGTGGCTAACCTTCCACTTTCTTATGTAAGATGATGAACATAGATTATTTATAGAGGCTGCTGTCTCTAAATTTGTTTGCTGTCACATGGAATGTATGTTTGTCTTTCACGTGTCTCTGTGAAATCTCCTTGGAAAATATCAGCCTACCGCCAGATTCTAAGAACTCACTGGTCCTGTTGTGTGTTTCAGTTGACAAGGATGAAAAATGACATACTTATAATAAAAAAAATTGGAATGAGTAATTGTGTACGTATATTATATTATCATGCTCATATGTTTACATCGAACAAATGCCAAAGGAAATCATTAAATACCAAGTTACTGTAACGTAAGTTAATGCTTCATTTCAGTGTTTCCCAATTGTCCTTTTCATTCCCAGAAAAGAAGTTGTTTAAAATAGGTGGTCAGAATATCCTTCCAAAGAGGAGAAGCAGTCACACAAGGTAAAAACTGCTTTCCTCTGAATGCCTGATGTAATTGACCTTTGTGTGAAGAAGTACAAATGATTGGGTATGTGGCCCCTTTTCTTCCTTTCCATCAGGACTTGCAGCAACCACCTGAGAGAGAGACGGAGGAGAGAAGAGCTGACAGGTGGTTGTGGCTTGGTGAGGACAGGGTGCAGAGGCTAACCTGATTCTGCTAGGTTGCCCTGGACTGTGCCATGGTGCTACTGTGCCCAGTGTGTCACTTGCCAAGATCTCCACAGCCCTTGAGAGCTGCCTTTGATGCTGGTTTCTTGCTGCAGCTGAATTTAATGGGAGCAGGAAGCCAACCACTGTTTTTTCTTGAGCACTGGTCACCTTCCAGTGCTCGTCATGCCCCAACAGTGCCACAGGCCTCTGCAGATCAGTGTGCATGGTCCTGTCAGGAGCCAGTGCTAATTCGAGTGACAAGAGTGTAAATCACAGCTGATGGGAAGAGTTCTCACCTAGAAAAAGCCTGCTGATGTCTCTGATTTGTATAACACAATTCCTATTGCCTCTTAGCCCATTTCTGCTGCCAAGCACGAGTTGTTCCACCTGCAAGCAGGCGCCTTAGAGACTGCCAGAAGAAAATGGAATTGCAGCTCCCAGCATCCCACAGCCAAATGCAACACTGGCACTACGGAGAACTTTTCCTCTCCTGACTTCTGCTTCTGTTCAGGCTGATGTCCCTGATTGCAATGGGAGGACGTGAGCAGAGGCAACATGACAAGGAAATACCTGTTATGGAGCATAATAGTTGTATTTCCGATTAATGCCATGTTGTTATAAGACTCCAAGCCTAACCAATCTTGTGTCCTTGTGTGTTATAGGATCTGATCACTTGGTTCAGCTGCATCCCTTTCTGAGGGGTTCATAACTTTGTCAGAGGTCTATAGGTGTCTGGCTCTTCTATAGCATTTATCCAAGTAACATACAGCTCTTTTCTTATTGGGTGTCTGACAAAGTAGAAAATATGGTACTGAAAGAGGAAAAAAAAGTAGAAAAATGGTCTAGAATAAATTGGCATGGGCTAAGAGAAAATCTGAGAAGGTGAAAGTAAACTATTTTAAAAACTTAAGGCCAGCTGGGAGGAACTAATGGACTTTTCTGCAAAAATGCTCTAATTGCTTTTCCCTGCAATGTCAAAGGAAAATCTGAAGCCTGAAAGGAGCAGGACAAATAAGAAGGAAAAGAATTTTAGGGCTAGCTAACCTGGTGAAAGGAGAAGGATCACCAGGGTGGGGAGCAAAACTTTCATCATTTCAAGCTCACTGCACAGGCTGGTGTGTCACTCAGCAAGTGAGAAGAGTGAGCAGAGTTTTCCTGAGCTCTGAGATAGGCTGGAGAAAGTTTTGTGTTCCCATCCCTTCTGATTTACATTTCCTTGACAAGTAGACCATTAATAGTATTGATTTTGTTTAAATGTCAGTTGGAGAATACGCAGGAAGAAAAAAGAGGA
The DNA here is from genome assembly GCF_964211835.1 of Anser anser. NCBI lineage: Eukaryota > Metazoa > Chordata > Aves > Anseriformes > Anatidae > Anser > Anser anser. Next base: position 33,223,365 of record NC_139720.1, on the reverse strand, counting down.
AAAAAAAGGCCCAAGACTGTGCTTTTCCCATACTTGTCCAGTGGATATGTTGTCAGCGTTGTGTAGGTGTTCTTAAGTATGCAGGTATTTCAATTCATGTTTGTACAAAAATGAGCAATCCATCACAAGATCAGATGGAAAAGTGTATGTGCCATTGAGAAATAAGTTATAATTGTGTGTCACCAGCTGTCAATGGTTTTTAAGAACTGACAGCTCCTATCAGTGAAACATTGTCCTAGACTTTGTAGTGGATGAACATGTCAACCCTGGAGGAAATATTACAGGCAGACTCATTAGCAACTGCTCATTTCTTTAAGCTACAGTCAGAACATGTTGTCAGTGAGACTTAATTGCCAAGAGTATATTTGGTTTAGAATTGCTGAACCAAATACCAAGAGACTGCTACAGGGAAGTACGTTGTCACACCACCTCTTATTTAAACAGAACCATTAATCATCTTACTACAAATCCAAAGCTTAGCAAGAACAGCTCTGTTATTTTAAATGTGTATATATATTGAACTATAGCTATTTCATCATTCTTCTCTCTTAATGTGATATTAATACTTTCCTCTCTATCTCCCACTGTCAGGTCTATCTTGGAAATGTGTAAAATCAGTGTACCAGGCACTGTGTGAGACTAAAGAGCCGTACTCAGCTGTAGTAGCTATATGCTTGAATAGCGGTATAGGTAAGCCTGAAATAATGTAACTAGAACACGATGGTTGCCTGTTTTTTTGTCAGTGGCAGAGTATGTCTTTAGGAGAGAAAAATTGTCAAAAAAAAAAATAAAAAGGATAGAAAGACATCAGCTCTGTAGAATATGAAAGCACATGTGTGACTTATAAATGTATGCTAGTTGGACCGATCAGTCTGACAGCTGTAGGATTACTCAAAGTTACACATGAATACCTTTTAAAATAGAAGCCTGAAATCTTAAGGGGTAGATCAAGATAAGCCCTTCTGCAGCTGGGGAGAATCCAGGCCCAGCATGGTGTTGTGAAAGACCAGCAGGAGCAAGGAGGCTCTGCAGAAGCAGCTCTGATATTTTAGGAAATGACAGCTAAAATTAAATGCTGATGGTTGAGATTTTCCTTTGTATGTGGGATTCTCATTCCCATTCAGAGCTAATATAAAGCTAATAGCTCCAGGCAAGATTTTAAAGTTATTCATTTGAAGTAATGACTATTTCTGATACCAAAGATGTGAAATAATATTAACCTGAATGAGTATTAGTGAGGTCTATACTACCAGTGAATATGTTGATCTGCTATTTTGTCTGTACTGTGTATTGCATATTTTTTAGTGGGGGAGACCAGTGTTTTGGAATCACATTGTCAGGCACAAGTAGTCTGACATTTATTGGATTGAGATAGGGAAGTCAATGAGAGCTGGAGCTGGGATCTTTGAAAATGGTCTCTTTGTTTCTTAGGTAATGTGCAAATATTGTCTGAGAAGTTCAGACCATTGTTTAACAAGTTAATATTTTGTCTTTGCCCATTAGCAAATATTTGACTCATACAACTCAAGTCATTAAAAGTACACTTCAAGCATGAACACATGTGGAACTAATTTTTGACTGGTGTCCTTATCATGATTTTTAGTGATTAGGAGGCATCGAATGAGTCACTTCATAATGCAAGGTTAAATAAAGATGACCTTTACTAGGGTTTAATCTATCATGAGGAGAAGGAGGTCACAGCGTGGGGGGTTTCTCCAATGCTCTGTAAATTCACCTTAATTTTGACTTGCAGCAGTAGCCCCTAGTTATGCAACAGGGAATTTTAGTTTTACACTTAATTAATTTTTAGTCATCCTTTGACGTTGGATGCTGGCCTTACTGTTTTTGTTGTAATCTGTCATATTTGTCAGTTGCATGACAAAGTGAAGTTGATTTGAGTTAAAGGCTAACAAAGGCCAACAAACTCATGCCAGTTATAAACAATAAATCTGAAGACGGTATAGAATTAGTGGCTTATCTTGTTGCAGCTAGATTTTTTCCCCAAAGCAGATATGCTTCATATCTGCTGCCCATGATATGTGTTGCCTTTACTATTAGCTCACTTTTTTATCATTTATTTGATACACTCTAGCATCCTGCATACTGTGCTGATTCCACAGTAAAAACTAACTTAGCAAAGACATGGAGGGTGCCTGCATTTAGTATTTTCAAATGTCGTTCTGGGGAATATCCTTGTTTCAAATGAAAAATAATCCTCTGATGAAAATTCAGCTTTCAACACTTCCACCCCTTGGTAGAACATGCTTTGTTTGTTCTCAAAACAGTATTGTCAGCACAAGGCTCAAAATATGCATTTTTCCCTTTGGAGCTGGTGTAAGGCTGCTGTGCAGTTGGACCAGGCAGCACTTTTAACTGGTGGCAACCAGCACCACTGACCTCTGTGGGGCTGTGATTCCTTAGAGCTGCTGGTCTTTCAACAGCTCCACTTACACCCCTAAAGTTGGATAATTCTGTCTGGCAGATTAGAATTAGAACTTTCTCTGTTTTGCAGATAAATACTCCATAACACTTCTAAAAAGAGAAAATTAAGGAGATCAGTCATCCGAGCAGAGGTGGTTACAGCAGCAGTACTTTTTCCACAGAGTAATAGCTAGATGCTAGATAGCAGCTAAGTAGCAGCCTCCTATTATCCATGCCCAAGTCAGTTCTTACTTCTAGGACAAAAAGTGGTGGCACACCATTTTACACTTAATTTGAAGATCATAAGGACAAGGATGGCAAGACTGAAAGTGACGACAAGGTATTGCTGGTGAATCTGGTCTTAGTATTGAGCAACTTCATGGATGCAGTGGTGCTGAAGTTGATTAAAGGCAGTGTCAGGAAGAACAACAAGAGATACAGAAAACTGTAGTGGGAGTGAGAAGGGGGGATGAAAAAGTATGAACAGCCCTGGGGAATGGTGTGTTTTTCTGTCCTGTGGCACCATTTGGCAAAGGAGGATGCCCTGACATGGAACTGGAGCACAGTCAGTTCTCCTCAGCATGTTCTCTGGGAAGGGAACAGAGGGTACATTAATCAATGGAAGCCCAAGGCAGGAAAATGGAGCCATTCCATCAGTTTGTGAGGATATTTCTGGTCCAGGCTGGAGAAAAGAGTGTTATTAAGAGAGAGAAAATGGAGAAGAAAAGTGCAGGGCTGGTTCACTTACGAACAGTGTGGGTCACAGAGGATGGTACAACTATTAGAGATGGATAGATAACGATTTTTTTTTTTGCTTGCTGAAGCCAGTAGGCCATCCGTGTTGATGAAAGTTACACATAATACAAGTGTAAAATTAGCTGAATTTACATGGAATTCAACAGCTAAAAGAAAAATATTTTTTTCAGTCTTTCTGGGAGGAATAAATCAAAACCAAACAAATGTGGCAGCTTCCTGGTAGAAAGAAAAGAATAAAATCATAGAATCATAGAATGGTTTGGTTTGTAAGGGACCTTGAAGATCATCTAATTCCAACACACCTGCCATGGGCAGGCACACCTCCCACCAGACCAGGTTGCCCAAAGCCCCATCCAGCCTGGCCTTGAACACTTCCAGGGATGGGACATCCACAGCTTCTCTGGGAAACCTCATCTAGTACCTCACTGCTCTCTTAGTGATATTTTTTTCCCTAATATCTGATCTAAATCTACCCTCTTTTAGTTTAAAACCATTACTCCTTGCCCTATCACTACACTCCCTGACAAAGAGTCCCTCCCCAGCTTTCCTGCAGGCCCCTTTAGCTACCAGAAGGCCACTGTAAGGTCTCCCCGGAGCCTTCTCTTCTCCAGGCTGAACAACCACAACTCCCTCAGCCTGTCCTCATAGGTGAGGTGCTCCAGCCCTTTGATCATCCTTGTGGACCTCCTCTCGACTCATTCTAATACTTCCATGTCCTTATTCTGGGGATCCCAGAGATGAACACAGCATTCCAGGTGGGGTCTCATGAGAGCAGAGCAGAGGGGGAGAATCACCTCAGCCCTGCTGGCCAAGCTGCTTTTGATGCAGCCCAGGACACGGTTGGCTTTCTGGGCTGCAAGCTTACATTGCCAGCTCATGTTGAGCTTCTCATCCACTAACACCCCGAGGTCCTTCTCATCTGGGCTGCTTGCAATTCATTCTCCACCCAGCCTCTATTTGTATTTGGGATTGCTCAGGGCTAGATGCAGGAACTTGCTCTTGGCCTTGTTGAACCTCATGAGGTTCGCACAGGCCCACCTCTCAAGCTTGTAAAGGTCCTTCTGGATGGCGTCCCTTCCCTCCAGTGTGTTGACTGCACCACACAGCTTGGTGTCATTGGCAAGCATGCTGAGGGTGTACTCAATCCCACAGTCCATGTTACCAACAAAGATTTTAAACAGTGCCGGCCCCAGTATTGATGCCTGAGGACCACCACTTGTCACTGGTCTCCACCTGGACATCAAGACATTGACTGCAACTCTTTGAGTGTGACCATCCAGCCAATTCCTTACCCACCAAGTGGTCCATCCATCAAATCCACGTCTCTTCATTTTAGAGACAAGGATGTCATGTGGGACGGTGTCAAATGCTTTGCACAAGCTCAGGTAGATGACATCAATTGCTTTTTCCCTGTCTACCTATGCTGTAATCCCATAGGGACAGCCTCCAAATTTCTCAGGCACAATCTGCCCTTAGTGAAGCCATGCTGGCTGCCAACAATCATCTCCTTATTTTCTATGTGCCTTAGTATAGGGGGAGGATCTGCTCCATGATCTTGCCAGGCACAGAGGTGAGACTGACTGGCCTGTAGTTCCCTGGGTCTTCCTTTTTTCCCTTTTTAAAAATGGGGGTTGTTTCCCTTCTTCCAGTTAGTGGGAATGTCACCGGACTGCCACGACTTTTCAAATATGATGGACAGTGGTTTGGCAATGACATCCCCCAGTTCTCTCAGGACCCACAGATGTATCTCATCAGGTCATGTGGACTTGTGCACCTTTAGGTTCCTTAGTTGGTCTCAAACCTGATCTTCTCCTACAGTGGGCAGTTCATCATTCTCACAGTCCCTGTCTTTGCGTTCTGGGGCCTGGGCAATGCGGCTGGAGCTCTTGCAGGTAAAGACTGAGGTACAAAAGTCATTGAGTACCTCAGCCTTCTCCATATCCTGGGTGAGCAGGTCTTCCATTTACTTCCACAGAGGACCTAAAATTTCCCAAGTCTTCCTTTTATCACCAGTGTACCTATAGAAGCCTGTCTTGTTTCCCTTGACGTCTCTGGCCAAATTTAATTCTAATAGGGCTTTAGCTTTCCTAACCTGATCCCTGGGCACTCGGATGATTTCTCTGTATTCCTCCCAGGCTATCTGTACTTGCTTCTATGTGGTTTCTAGGCATGGATCTTAGGATTCATCTGTCCAAATCCAACAACCTTTCAGACAATGGGCCCTCAACTGAGTTTAAATATGCTGAGCTTTCCTGATATCTGGAGAAGACACTGTAGTTTAATGTTTGTATATATTTATTTCCACAGAAATGGAAAAGGCACACCTGTGAAGAATTACGTCAAAATAAACAATTTATTGACAAAAGAGTTTAGTGTTTATTCAATTAGGAAAAAATATTTAAAATTATATTTGCATTTGTAAATCAATTACTAAATAAAATATTTTGCAGCCTCTTAAAAACTTCACAAAACTGTACCGTTTCTTGACATATCAATCCTATAATATGTCATTCACTGTTGAATGGTAGGCTTTGGGGGTCTATCTTTTCTAACAGTTTGTAATAACCCAGAATGCCTTAAAATGCCTTAAAATATTAGTATAAGCTGTAAATTGTGTGAAACATTTTAGAGGAAAAATTTTGTAAATAAGTCAGTGCTCATATTTTACTTCAGCAAAATGGCAAAAGAAATAACATTTTGATATCTAGCTCTGCATTGTGGTCACAGGCAACATCTGTGTTTGCAATCAAGGAGCAAAATGTCAGCACTCTGCTTTTTATTCAGATATCAATGCAGGGGTCCTAGTCAGGGCTCTTTGGAAATGTGACCTACATGTCTAGGATGTTAGTGATAATACATTTTTAAAGACAGAAAAGTAAAGAGGAAATTGAGATTCAGGCGTAGCTATAGCAGTTAAAATGGCTATTGGGAAAGGGTCATGGCTTCATGCACTGCTTCATTGCAAATTTATGCTTCCTGCCTGGAAAGACATATGTGGATAGTTAACTGAGGATTAGTAAAAGTACAATATAACCCAAAATGAAAAAAAATACTCAACCTCCCAAGCAAACCCTTGTTTCATTAATGTTGAGACTTTTTTGTTTGCTGAGGTGAAGACTGAAGATCTTTGCATTTCATTCCTCATGTTGCTGCTTCTTCAGATGGAAAGGGAAGGGAAGGGAAGGGAAGGGAAGGGAAGGGAAGGGAAGGGAAGGGAAGGGAAGGGAAGGGAAGGGAAGGGAAGGGAAGGGAAGGGAAGGGAAGGGAAGGGAAGGGAAGGGAAGGGAAGGGAAGGGAAGGGAAGGGAAGGGAAGGGAAGGGAAGGGAAGGGAAGGGAAGGGAAGGGAAGGGAAGGGAAGGGAAGGGAAGGGAAGGGAAGGGAAGGGAAGGGAAGGGAAGGGAAGGTTTTTTTTTTTTTAATCCAGAAAAATGAGAGCAGAACTTTTTCCCCCCAAATTCCCCATCTTAAGAAGTTCTTTCACCTGTAAGCAGTTGGGAAACCCTTCGTGAAAATGTAATGGAAAGTGACAGAATTATTACCTTGTGCCTTTTTTTAGAAATCCTGCAGTATAAGATAGGTACACCTTAAATCAACTCATCTGTTTAATTCTTAAGACGTTTTATTTCAATTCCCTAATAACAAGAGGTAGCCTGCTGGCAATTTTAAGTGGACTTTCTGCCACACGATGGCACTACAAGCCTGTAGATATTAGCAAGGGATGCTGGCAAACTATTTTTCTAGTTCGAACCTTTCAGAATATCCGCATAAAACAAGGCTTTGAAGAGACTGTTTCCAACATCTGTTGGAGTCAGGAGAAAAGAGCATAAGAGTTGTTTTAACTGCTGTTCTTCACAGCTGTAGTGAAAATAATTCCCTACATACCTGAACAAGTACAATTACTTTTTAATTATTGGGCACATTAAGCCAGTTCTGTTTAATAGATTTGCACAATAAAAAGGGATTTTGAGTTGACACACTATGTATGCATCCCAGAATGCTACAATATATAAAAGTCTTATTATAGGAGATTTCTTTTGGGTGTACCTAAATGCAATCTTCCACTGCCTGGAAGAAGGCTGAATCTTATAGTGTGCCTAAGAGCTTTGTGGAAACAAGAACCACTTTCTAGCTTGAAGTCTGGCACTTCATTAGCTTCCCCAACATCCCTCCCTTAGTGTAAAATTAACTGCAAGAGCATTACTGGGTTTTATTTTTCTTTTCTCAATGGTCCAGAAGTTTCCATGTGTTTACCACCTGGGGTAAATTCAGTGAAGTAGTGAAGAATCCCAGCTCCAAGAAATTCCAGTTCAGAGGATGAATCAAAGATGACAAGGTAAGAAAGGAGGGTGAGCCAAGGACCACAGTTCATTCCTCCAAGAGCTTCTTTTATCATGTTGTGGTAACCTATATGATTTGGAAAGCTTCGTGGATGAGTTTTCTATTCTTTTTTATACATTCAGAGGCACTCAAAGATGGTTTGAAAAGGTTAACAAAAAACCAGTTATGTTGTTAAGGATTTCAAATACAATACCTGCCATCAGTATATAATCAGCACATAATAAAGGCAATTAGGGAGACAAAAATTTGTCTAATTAAGTATAATAGGATATGCCAAAATGTCTCATTTTCATATTTTGCATTGACTTGCAAAAGCTGCTTTAGGTAGGGTGTGGTTAAAGTCTGGGCTTGGCACTCAGGAGGAGCGGAGTGCAGTTGTGCTCACTGCCTTGCTTCTGCATGACCTTGGAGTCAAGGAGATGCAGAGAAGAACACGGAGAACAGATTTTCCTTCAGTGTCTCTGTCCTCATCTCTGAAAGCAGAATTATAATTCATTCCTACTTTCTCATATGGATATCCCACCTATTTTGAACATAAATGCTTTAAATGAGGGACTGCTTCTACTTCTGTACTATTACAAAATTTACTTGGTAAAAATGTTTCTTCCAGCTACTCCTGTGATACTGTTAACACTGCAATTAAATGCACTACTATTGTAACAATAAACTTGGGTGTGAGTGTGCAATCTTGTGCTAGACAAGATATTTTTTCATGGATTAATTTTACTAGTGCAGTGTTATACACTATCCTTGTTTAGGTGCTTGTTAATTTGGGCATTTTTCCCCCTTAGAAAACTTCAGCTAACCATTTTGCTCTAACAACACCACACTTCTCTGGCAATATAAAGTGTTATAAACAGTTTTTTTTGTATAGCTGAATTACTATCAACAGTTAGGACAGGTGTAATGGGGTTAATAGGAGCTGCTATGACATGCACATCAAAGACTACAGTCTAGCACATGCTCTGTAATTGATAAAGCAGCTCAGAATCCAGCGAGGGTCTGGAAGGATGAGGGTTATGGAAGGGGGACAAGCTGAGTTGGTCAGTGAGTTGTTGGCTCACCACCTCTGCCTTAAAGAAACTGCCAATTTTGGGTTTATTTGTAAGTAGAAACTAAACATTCTGACTTTTTCTTAATAGTCACCTTGTCTTCCTGGTTTGTACTGTGTGAGGAAGACCATGAATGCATGAGACCAAGTTGGAAAGAGCTGAGTTAGTGTCAAAAACACCTACACTTGTTAATGAAGCATGAAATAAAACTATATGTTGTAGCAAAAGAAAATTAGTGCTTGACCATGAAAGTTTCTATTGCATAACTTGGAATTACAGTTTTAGTTACTGTGAATCCAATATAGTATATCACTTTTATAATTACATTGCTTCAGTAATCTAACTTTTTAGTGTATCTGGTGTCATAGACAGGGCCTGTAGCACTACATACCACTAAGCCTGCCCAATTTTAAAAAGAACACTGACTAATTTTTATGATTAAGCTAAAGTCTGTTTTGTTTGAAATCCCACATACTGAAATTATAGCCTCTAAGTAAAATTATTCTAACAGTTTCAGCTAAAATAGTTCAGCCATTCTTTAAGAAAGAGAACTGCTTTGCCTAGCAGTGTAGGGAAGGAGACCGAAGGCTGAAGAGGAAGCTGGAAGTTGCTGGGTGAGGAAATAGTGAAACTTTTAGATGACTCTAATGTGAAGACTGAGACTTGGCAGGAAGAGACAGACTGGAACAGAACTGAAGGGAGGAACGGACTCTTCTGGAAAGAGAATTTGAAATGAGATAGGAAACTTGAGATGTGGAAAAACAATTCCTTCTGAAAAACAAAACAAACAAACAAACAAAAACTAAAACGATTACAGCAAATAGGAAATAGACTGTGACAAAGAATCCTAGGAGCAAATTAGAAAGTGCTATAGAAAGAGCAAAAACTTTTACATTTGGTAGTGATGGGCTGGAGAAGAAATCAAACTAGGATAAGGATAGGAAACAACCACTCAGAAGCAAGTTTGGAGGAAATGATCAATGAAGGTCACATACCCCTAACCCATACCACATACCTCTATATTTTAAAGGGAACCTTAATATTAACAGCAAACATCTCTGCAAACATCTTAAGTCTACTTGTACACGTCTCCTGAAACTTGCAACTAGTATTCTAATGTACAGACTTTTGTTGCATGATTGATATATTATTATCAATATACACTCTCCCCCCCCCCCCCCCATTTATTTTTTAATACAAGAACATAAATATTGGACTCCAAAGGAGAGGTATCTCAGGTTAGAGAGGGAATTCTTAGAGAAGGAAGAAATCCTTACACACAGATGCTGTCAAATGCCTGATTTCCTGCACACTCTAAACCTTTCTTGAACAGCAATTATTAATTTCCATCTTTGCTTTAATTATCGTATGAGAATTCATGCAAACTGATCTTCACATGCATCCTGCGAGATGGGGGGGGGGGGGCAGGGGCAATGGGTCCTCACAGCATATACAAAGTTGATAAGCATAAAAGCTTAAAGACGAAAATACCCACTGGATCTGAGATGTTTAAGAACTGGCTTTCAGAGCAGAAGCTCTTTTTATAGCACTCCTACTTACAACAATCTCCACTCCACAATCTGCCTTATGTTTTGTCTGGGGCATCAAAAGTCCCCCATGGCCCCATTTTTTTGTCTATCTCACTTCACAAAACACAGTGCAGCCCCTACCAGAACTGGAAACATTGCTCTATGGTGAGCCCACATGTCCTCATGCCTGACAGAAAAGGGAAAAATTGTTCCCAAGCCCTTGGAGTCTGACCCAAAGGTCACTCATATCATTTCCTTCCAACATCTTCATAGCTCTCTCTGCATCTTCTTCACTCTTTACGAGTTATCTAACTTCTCTATTCCTGAAGTATTAGCAGCTACAGGTCACTCCAAGACAGTGTTACCTGTGTGTTCTCCCCACCTCCTGACTGTTCCTTCTACATGGTATGTAGGATGCACAGAGCAGTGCAAGTGAGGTGTGAACAGCCTCACTATGCTTGGCAGAACCTCATGACCCCCAACCAGCGCCAAGTTCCTTGTCAAACACTTGAATCACCATCTAGGCATCCAAAAGACACCTCTCCTAAGATTACTCAATGATTTTCTCAGCAATACACAGTTATATATATTACGTGCAGAGGATTGGGTCTGAGCAGGTATAAAGAACTGTCATATCCAGAAAACTTACTGAGCTTTGAAAATATCTGCTTATTGTGCATGAAAACACCCACAGAGAAGAGCATTTGATTTAAATTATGTGCATTTGTTTTCCTTAATGACTTTTCTTCTCTTATGCTTCTAATAAATATTCACCAAGCAATAATGACAAGTTCACCAGGGCCCAGACCACCCCCATGCATGTGATGTTATTACCCTTGAAAATCAGGGGCTTTTGTCTTCTCATTTACCAGCCAGACCATGCTGTAAGCTGGTATGAACCCACGAAGCACAAACCCACTCTGGGCTCTGTGTCACCAGAGCCATGCACATTAGGGGGTGCCTGAAAACTCTTGTACCATTTTGTTTATTGTCAATCTCTGTTTTCAAAATGATAACTCCTATAGCCCTAAACCTGCATTAAACAAGATTATTATGACTGGAGGCTGAAAATTCATGCTCAGTGACCTGAGTCAGGTTGTTATTACTTCTTTCAGCTGTGAGTGCCTTCTGTGCTAGCAGAACTTTTTACCGGGGTACTATGATATAAATATGCAGAGACAGTGAGTAAATGTTTCTGAAATTACAAGAATGTTTTATTGTGTGCCCAGTCATAAAATGTCTCCAGCAATTAATGACTGTGTTTGCATTATTTGGACAGATTTTGCAGGAAATGGATAATTCTTGCTTTAATATTTCTTTGCATTGTTTTTGATTAGGTCCAGGAAGGTCATTAATTCAGCTTAGCCAATTAAATTCAGAGGAATGGCATCTTTACTCCCCGAAAGAGAGTAATTACATTGCTGCAGCACTGGCTGTGGGCTCCCCTGCTAATAAAAGTCCAGAAAATGCAGTCACAAAGTCCTTGTTGATTATACAATACTTAGGAATCTAGCAAATTATGCACACAGCTTTTTTTAAAGGAGGGGGAGTTGTAAAGAGCAGGGTGTTCACCAGCATAAAGCTAATGGAGAAACACATATTGACTTCTGTTTTGCTTTGGCTGATGTCTGTTAAGAAAGAAAGAAAGAAAGAAAGAAAGAAAGAAAGAAAGAAAGAAAGAAAGAAAGAAAGAAAGAAAGAAAGAAAGAAAGAAAGAAAGAAAGAAAGAAAGAAAGGAAGGAAGGAAGAAAGGAAGAAAGAGCAAACAAATACAACGACAAAAAAACTAAACATTAAAAATAACAAAATCTACAGACTTGCCCCTTGCATCAGTGCAGCATGAGCAAAACTAGGCTCAGGGTTAACCATCGGAATGACTTCAGGCAAAAGCTGAAAGCCAGAGAAAACACAAGTGACCATTTCATTTATTATTTCTGCACAACTTCACTGTTTCTTTTGTTTGACTGCTCTCTTTCCCCTTCTTTTCTCAGGATAAACTGGGAAATCCACCAAAAACAAACAACCAAAAAAATAGAAATGATCACAGAAAGAAAAGGCAGCTACAAGAATACAAATCAATCAATGTAAATACACCAGAAGGAAAAGAATTCAAAGAGCATATTAGAAATTATGACATGGATTCAGTGACAATGTGATTTATTATTTAGAGCTTTTCACCATTGCAGCTGAGAGTCCTTAACTGAATGAATTGCAAGTGTTTGGGTTCAGTATATATTACCAGTTCTGTGGGAAAGGAGATCATCTGAAAATCGGTTTAGTTAGTTCACAGCTGATATTTTCAGTGGTATAAAAATAACCAGTGTGGAGGAAGAGAGCACGGAGAGTGGCAAAAAGCAGGGACTCGGGGGTGTGAGCCTGAAGGGCTGGTGGAGAAGCTGCTCGCTCTGCTGCAGCAACCTCTTTCCAAGGTGAACATATGCTATGCAGCCTCCAGAAAAGCAAACAGTTTGTGGGAGGTGGTTTTTAAGTCAGATTAAAAGAAACTTTAACCAACTTCGCCCATCAGCGGTATGGTGCACAACCTTCCCATTGCATTGGTCTGTGTACTTAAAGGACCCTCAGTGAATCACTGCCTAGGGCTAAGAGAAGCTGCAGGCTCTGAATGAGGCTTTAGTAGGTTGGGTTAGATGGAAATGAAGTCTCCAGATGACCTGTCTTTAAAGTGCAACGTGGATATACCAGAGTTATACTCAGGATTCATCTTTCTTAAATTCTTTACTGGGCTATGTAGCTACTGATGCTCTGTTTAGCCAGGTTAGTGTTGCCTTGAGTTCATCTAAATGTCCTACCATCTCATCTCTGTCATAATGTGGATACACTCTTTGTCAGTTACGATTTCTGTTTTATTTCTAAGAGGATTTCTTTGGGAAAGTAGAGCTTTTGGAAATCATCACTATCTAGCAAGAGAAATCTAGTTTCACTTTATCTTCTCTCGCGCTTCAAGGGACTTTAATCCTTCAGTTTGCCTTAAAAGCTTTGGAGATTTCATGGTAAAAAGACAGAGAGAATGGTTTCAAAAAAGTAACTGGGTTGCAGAAGTGACCGTCCAGATTATGGGGCTAAACCAGAATTCAAGAGACAGAAGAGAAGTTGATACTTTGAAATGAAAAGGTATTATACTGCTTACTGATCTTAGTTTAAGGAAATAACACTTCCTGAGACAACAGCGTACTTGATAAAAGCTGCATTTAAGCCCTTTAAAATTACTAAGTCTTTGAGAATAGACCTATGTATCTTTGGCAAGTGCAGATATCACTGCATAAGGCAAAGCTGGTGGTAAAGCTTGGATCTAATTTCTAACATTTTAAATGTTGTGAAACACGTGCTCTGCCTGGTGATGAGTTGGTCCCCATCCACATCTGAGCTGGTTGTCTAGACTTCCTTTTGAGAGACAAATGATATTAATATCATATTCTATCATATTATTAATCTCACCCCAAAGATGACATCTAAAGTGGGTCAGCTGAATCAATCCCTAGAAGTGGAAGCAAGCATTTGTATTACAGGTGTCTCAAGTGAGGTGAAATGAATCTTACCTATCTGTCTTTCTTTCCTGGACTGTATGGTAGAAGACTGAGGAGATTTTTTTCAAGAAGAACTCAATTCCTACTTTATTTCTAATTTCTGTAGTTCTGTTGGACAATAGTACAGTTTCATGTACTGTCTCTTTGAGATCATTGTCTGTCTAAGCAGTAGGATCTTAATTCTTTAGAGTGTTCAGATCTCAGATGTTCTTGAAATATTTTCTTCAAGAAGCACTAAACAGTTTATCTTGAACAACTTCTCATTGAATTCTTAATGGTGGTCCATATTAACAAGTCTATTCACACTATCAGCTTTTCTGTGACAAGAGATAACTGAAGAAAATTAGATGTTCTCTTCCAAAGGAAGATAAAGTGCAGACAATCAGTCCAGTCAAGTGCAGACAGAGGGGCTATGTCTTGTCACCAGATCTTGAGTCCTGGGATGAAGGATATATGTACTCTAGTAGGTCACGCTGATGGTGAAGTAGGGTGGTTACAGCCCCTCCGAACTTTCCTTTCTCCTCATCCAATAAATCCATACCTGCTTTACTCTTATCAATAGGAATTCAAGCTGTATGAGAGCTGATATCAACATACAATATACTATTCATCAATTACGGTGGGAGAAATATTCCTTCCTTCTGGGGAAGAATAACTTCTGTCATCCACTTATCTTTATATGCAACCTATTCACCCCATATTCATACAAAAGAAGTACCAGCCAACCTATTTAAAGTTCCAAGATGTGTCATCGAGGCACTCTGCTACCTATCACCCCACTGAATGCGGTGATTACAATCTGATATGAAATATTATAAATTTACACAGGATAAGGTTGCACAAAAATACTAACATTACCCACAGATTTTTAATCAGTTTGGTGTCATTTTCCAAGGCACATATTTACTCTCTTTTCTCACATGCCACAGTTGTATGACTCAGAAATCTAAGCAGGTAGAAAGTGGACACAAACAATGGATAATTGTATAGACACTTATCTGTCAGATGGAAGATCTAAGATGCAAAACTCTGGACATTCAGGAGATAGTGATGTGGTTTTCTCAGTATTTTTAGAAACAAGTGTACAGTGTGTGTAGAATATATGGTTGAAGATGAAAAAAAACTCTGTCTTCCTGAAGAAAATAGAAATCACGTAGAATGTTAACTAAATTGTTCTTGCTTTTTTTTTTGCTTTTTTTTTTTTCTCTTTTCTTCTGTGAAGGAAAAAAGAACTTTTTTCCTGCTCTCCTAAAAATAAAAGATTGATGAAAACGATGCATGACATGCACATCAGGAAAATGCACCCTGACATTTTTGCACAGAATATGCATTGCATGTTGACAGATTTTTGCTATAAAACTGACAGTTTTGGTGCAAGCTGTTCTTACTGTGACTATAGGGAATAGATAGCAAAAGGAAAAAGTATAATTTACACTGTGCACACATGAAATGAACCTGACAGACTACAAGGTGGCTCAGTTGTTCCATGTAAAGGTGCCATAAGGTATCTAAAACTAGTTTCCTTGCCCTTTGTGGCACAACATCCATAAACGTTGTGCTTGTAATCTGGTGTACTGATTACAGAACAGTCATGGGTCTCCTTACAGATTTTCACAGGTATTTAAAAAGTACTGATGTGAATCAGTGAGTTGAAGTTCTTGTGAGATTACATTTCTTCCCCCAAACATTTATAGTGCAAGGCCAAATTTCCTTTAAAAATTTACATGAAACAAGACTGCTTATGTATGAAAGGAATAACAAAGTTGACCGTGGTGTGCCTGCACAGTTCTAAAGACTTTTTACAAGAAATAAAAATGGTAGCAGTTCTTGTAGCAAATTAAACACTTAGCTGCACAGAATGTATGTATATTAATTTTAAATGAGTACACCCCCAAAAATCTTTCTTGTTGTATAAGGGTTATCATCAAAGCTATAATGTATTCAAACTCAATACAAAATGTCATTTTACTAATAAATTCCTTATGCAATGAAATTTGAAAAAAAAAAGGAAAGATCTTTAAAAAGCAATGATTAAATATGCAAATGAAATCCTTACAGACCTTTTTTTTTTTTTTTAGAGAAATATACCTTTTAGAAACTTCTCTGTAGAGAAATCTTACTTCTTTCTCATCTTATTTTTCTTCTCCGCCTCTTCTATTTTTAATGATGGATTGCTGTACAGTAGGCTGAACACTACACAGTTTCAGTCTTCCCTATTTAGATTAATCTAGGGAGAACATTAGATTTCTAATCTTGGGCAGTATCACTGCTACTCTCCCATTGCTTGAGGGCTTACCTCCTGTCACCTCAAGCTAAATCCTTCTCATTTATTCACATGAACCATTAACTTTCCTGAGACTCCCAAAATAAATAAGACTAGCAGGATATGGCTCCATATTTATTTCAGTGACACCTTTCTTCACTGTAAGTGCTACGCAGAATGACACTAGGGTTCTGCTCTTCACACCCACTAGTTTCTAGGAGAGCAATTTGATTTTTGTCTTCTTAGAGTATGAGCTGTTTAGTAAAGTTGTAAGAAATGAGTGAGTTAGGCATAGCCTCTAAACCTGATTCAGTGTTGAGGTATTCTTGTTCTCCTTGGCATTGGATTACCAGTTCTGCTCAGTACCCACTGAGGCTCACTTTTTTTGACTTTTATGTGCCTGTTCTAGTGGTTTGGCACTTCTGTAGATGTCTCTCAATGGTTCATGTTTGGAAAGACGACACCTGTAGAGCTAGTCTGATGAAATACTGAGATCAAGGTTAAAGTTTTAAAGCTCACCATGGAGGTGAATGAATACGATCCTTCCATTGAGAAATGGCTGCACACCAGCTAGTGTCAAAGACCCAAACAACAGCTGGAGTTCACCTGCATCCTTTGCTGCTCATCTTGCCTGAGTGCAGGAAATAGGTCCTGGAACTATACAGGAGAAAGCCGGGATTAGAGTAAATAAATAAATAAGTAAATACATGCACCTGTAACAGCTTGTGATAATCAATACCTCAACATCTGGGGTCTTTTTATTGTAAGCTAACATTTCTCTGGACCCTGAACTGTATATGTCTTCTTCTAATCCAGTGGTCTTCTTGCACCTAGGTGGCCCAGCAGGCCACTGGCCCAACATGCTATTGTGACCAGCATTGCAGAAAGAAGTGATGTGCCTGTCATTACATCTGGCCATCTTTCACTTTCCAAATTTAAAGACCCTAGGTCCAAATAGGAAAGGTAGCTACTGCATGATGGAAGGCAAAAATCGGGCAGAAAGAAACTCTGGGCCAAGGAGTGGCAGAGTCCTGGCATCTCATCAGTTTGCTTTGTGTAATACCGAAGCAGTGGTTGTCCACTTTATTTCAACAGCCCATATGTTGTCTGCCTTCCCCTCCTCTATGAAAGGAACACAGTGCATACTGAGCCTCCTCGGGCTCTCTCTCCCTCCCCGTCTCACCCTGCTGGAGCCACAGTGCCAGGTCTCCCACATTGCTGCCGCCTCTGCACCTCCCTCGCCATCAGAAACAGCTTGGGCAGAGGAGGGAGGAGGTGGGGAGGGCAGCAGCTGGCCAAGTGTGTACAAGAAGAGATTTACACTGGGCAAATGCATCCCCTGACTTTTGTCTTTCCTTTACACATCTAGTCAATGTGTAGTGCTGCATCTAGTTAAAGAGGCAGAAGCAGTGCCAGAAAAGCTGCTGCTGCCTGTCCCCATCTCCACATTCAGTGTCAGGATGCCTCACTGCCAAGGAGCCCCTGTGCCAGGGAGGCTGCTTCTAGCTTCCTACAAGCAACACAGTGGGAATGCAAATCCTCTCTATCTCCGTCTATTCTCTCAGTCTATCCCTCTCCCACAGGAGATGGTACGATTTGGGGCAGCTGAATCTTCAGATCTGCCATCTGCTTCCCATAGAGCTGCAAGAAATGTATGAAAGAGACTACTGCTGGTCAAAACCACAGATGACAGATGAGTACAAGACAGAAATATGCTGAGCCATCCAAAAGAAGACAAGTTTCTCGCCTAAAAACAGAATGCAATAATGATCCCGAAGAAAGCAAGGCCATATAGTAAGCTGTTCAGAAATGATATTCTGAATGATATTGAATTGTGGGTAATTCTGAGGGGAGAGTTAGATCATTCCATGCTTTTCTGAGCTCACTCATTACAGTAATTTCACCTTGGCTACCTTCTCTAAGAGGACTAGAGGTCCTCCATGGTTGCTTTCCCATACCATGACACACGGAGAGCAGAGCTATCGTGTCTCATTGGCTAGTATCCAAAAGCATCTTCAATGTGCTACTGATTTGTTGCAGAGCAATCTATCATGAATGCAAGCCAGAAGGAGGGAGGAAGAAGTAGGAGTGGAAGGGAGGGAAAGAAGTGATGCTTATTGTCATGGAAACATTTCCCCACTGTATTGTGGGCCAGCACTTATAGGCTTGGATTACAAAACAGCAGGAAAGACCCAAAGAATCCATCAGCAGTGGTACATGTGACCCAGCGTGTAGTGGACAGGATATTTGCAGTTTAGCTACCATTGTGCAGCTACTTGTACATCGCAATCAATAAACTACTTCAGCCCAGTACTCCAAGACACTTGCAGTAACCTGGATACTCCACTACTGATGAAGACAAATGTAGGATATCTGCAGACAGCAAAATCTGCCGTGGGGCTGTTCTGCATTCTAATAGTTGATTCTAAGTAATACATTTTCTGACCTTGAGCTCTGTATTTATTTTTGAAGAAGCTTGAGAATCAGTTTCAAATTATTGGAGGGATAGTTGTAATCTCCATTTTCTTCCAAGTGCGTTGCTTTCAATTCCCATCTGTCCTTTCAGACACCTTCTCTATTAAATGGTCACAGAAGATGAATAACGGTGCGAATTCTTCAAAATTGCATTACATGTTATTCTGCTCCTTGTTAATGTCCTGTGTTGTTTTATTTACGATAACCTTGTGAACAGTAAGATGAAATGGCATCCACATGGTCTCCACATCTAGCTGAAAAACTACACAAATGTATTATTAACATCCAAGGATGGGAAAAACAGCATAAAAAAGCAAGGAAGAAAGGAGAGAAAGTACTTTCCAAAATTCAGTCAGAAATTAAATGAAGGCTGTTACTGCTATGTGTTTGGATGAGCTCCTTCTTAGTTGCCAAGGTTTTAAATTGTGTAGTTCATTTAATTGTCAGAAGTTCACATGCGCCTCTTGTAACACCTACCGTATGCTAATGTGTCTTTTTCTAATGGATTTTACACAGAGTTACTTAATATACTCAAAAATGAACACTGTGATTTTTCATTGCCTTTACTGGCTCCAAATATAGTGTATCACAGAGAGTTTTGAGATCAAGGGAGGAAAGGTTTTTTTCTTCTACTGTGCAGTTGCTTTGTGGATTGGACCATTGGAGCAGGATGACAAGGTTCTCGTCGCTTATCCAAAGTATCTTAACAGTATGGTAAACATTCCCTACTTATGGACCACATAGTAGGTGATTAAACAATTTTCTACATCATTGCATCTGTAATAAGTCTATTACAGATGAACCTATGTTCTGTACCACTTTTCTGGCTGCTAGAGAAGGAGGCTTTCAGGTTATGAAATCTGCTTCGCCTTATGGTTCCTGGTGGCCCTGGCAGCAGGACATGTGCAGTTTTAATGCAGAGTTACAGTTCTTAACTCTTCAGGTCTGTTTTGTGCGTGGGTTCCCTCTTCCTTTCCCACAGCACACAGGCATCAGGCTGGCGCAGCCTCCACTTCTCTCTCTCTGCATTTAGCACTGTATTGCCACCAGACTCAGGGCTCCAAAACCATGGCTCCAAAACTCTTGACATCCCTTACATAGGGATTAAAAAATAAAAATCATTTCAGGTATCTCTTCATTTTCTTTTAAGCTTCAGAGTGTTTAGGTGCATCTGAGTCATATTTTTCAGCTTTTATCTATGAACATGAATGACGAACATGTTTCTTTTTTCCTTTTAATTTTTCCTTAATGAAAGCCAGTAGTCTCACGCAGTTGCTTGCTGCTCGCTGTGTCCTTCAGAAAAACAGCAAACATCCCAAGACTCAAAGTAAAATACAAGTGCTGCTGAGATAGCCGTGAAAATTTCTCCGCTTTTTAGGCTTTTATGGGGAAATTGCTTAATCATGAAGGGCAAGAAAAGGTGTTAGCAAGTCATGCAGGGCTTTATGGTGGGAATAAGAGGTACAGGAACAGAAGCTTTCTGATGAACAGAAGGCATAAAGTAGAAAATATGTTTCTGTCAGAGCCATCTGTTGTGGATCTCCCCAGGCTCAGCTGTGGATACGGGTGGAGATCTTTGTGAGCTGATGGAAGAATTATGTGTTGGTAGAGTTCACAGGAGTTTTAAACTTGTATATATAGATCGGAAAGTTATGCTACCAGCAATTGCAAAATCCTGGTATTCGTGGATGTGGAGATCTGCATTTTCTGCTTTAGGGTCTCTACATCATCCAGAGATGATCCTGCTTTCCATGCAGATCCTAACAGAGTTACAGAGGAAACTGGCTGACAAAAATCATCTTAGATCAGGGGATTAAAATCAATTAAAGTGGGTCTGTAACTGAGGCTTTAGATTCATTATGGCCATTTGGGTATGTGCATGAAGCAAGGCTCGATGGAGTGAGGAGCTCAAGAAATTTAAGGTGAAGGAGGCTTGGATATAAGTCAGAATGTGTTACTTCATGGTTTGTCTATGTATTCCAGGTGCAAGAGAAAAATGGTAGGAAAGGTATCTTGACCCACTTGGCAAAAAATAAACACTCCACAGAAAGTGTTAAACACTCACAGAAAGAGTGAGAAGAAACCTGCTACTAACGGGAAAGGAACTGACCGTTAAGAGATTTGTGTCTTTAAGGTCATAAAATTCAGAGATAAACAAAATATGTTCAAAAGCCTCACTGAGCTGTACCACACGAGGAAAGCCAAAATAAATAGCAGGAGATACTGTATCTTCCGAAATAAAATGAGAATAGGAAGACATGAAGACAACTGCTGACTGACAGATGGAAATGGAAGGTTAACCCAGGTATGGACAAACGAGTCCAGTTCCCTGCATCTTAGGACTGTAGGGTAGCGAATGTAGCTCTCAAATAGCCCTTCCACCCAGCACTGCTTGGCAGCTCAAAAGGCCTCATCCAGTTTCTTGCTGTCTTTAGTGAAAACCTGCTTCATCGCCCACTCAGCAATCCGTGAAAGTGGGTCCCAGCCTGGGCAGCCAGCGAGTCACACTTCCCCGCTCCCAAACCATGAGCTAGGCCTTAAGCAAACAAAAATTTCATTGTAGGACTTAAACGTATTGAGAGGGGAGACCTGAGCAACCTGCCACCAGCAGGGCAGATGCTTCAGGTGATTTGCTGGCCGTGACCCCGACCACACCTCCCCCGCTGCTGGGTGTCCATGAGGTGAGCAGTGTTTGCTGGCTGCAGGCTGGTGCACGAAATGGGGTGATGAGGGGCCTGCCTGGGGAATTGCTGCTTTCCTGCTCTGTAGAGACCAGTGCAGCTGCAGTGGGTGCAGGAGACGGGCCCTGTGTGTTGCTCCTGTTCCTTATTTTAGAGACGAGCGTTTCTCTTTTTGCTGCTCGGCAATCCTGCCCTCTCTGCCCTCTGTCCTCACCCTGCTCCTGGCACAGGCTGGCCTTCACTCCTGCCTTTCATGGGCACCCTCCGCCAGTGGGCCAGCATTCACTTGTTTTGGAAGAGCTGCAAGGACAGCCAGGATCCGCATGGAGCCCTTGCCAGTGCAGGGAGATTTTCTGAACGCTCTTTCCCTTCATCAAGAATCTCTCAACATCTTTGAAAGAAATGCCTCCAACGCTACTGAACATGTGTGCTTGTTAAACCTATTTAAGGTGTAGCGGGAAAAAAGTAGGACTTGGTCCACCAGTGATGTCCCAAGCATTACTGCTCTCTATCCTGACACCTCACTTGCTCAGTAGCTCTTCTCCTCCCCAGAAGGTGCTAGCACAGTACTTGTCCTCTGCTGGCACCTCTCCTCCTCCATCCTCAGGGAGAAATATGCTGTCTCATACCGTGAGCAAAAGTAAAAAAAAAAAAAAAAAAAAAAAAAAGTGGAGAAGAGATATGTAGGTAATCAAAGCTCGGTTGCATTTGGTTCTATATGAACCATAGAAAAGATTTTAGGGAATAAATAAGGATGAAAAAGGAAATATGTGATTTTAAATTAGGAAAAAGCAAAAACGTGGGATGGAATCTATGCAGATTTAAGGAAAGTGTTGAGACGGGGTGTGCCTTACAGGAAATAATGTTTCAGCAAAAGATGACAGGGGATTAATTCTGATATTGTAGAGCAGAGGAGGTTGCTGGATTACACGAGCAGGGTAATAGCTGTGGTCCTGGTGTGGGCAGCCATGGGCCCAGGCTGGCTGGGTGCTTCCCTTACTGACCTTGGTGCAAGAGCTAGACGTGCGTGTACAATATCTGGGAATGACACAAAGCTGGTACATACGTACTGCTAATACAGACCAAGGAAGGCCTGATTATTATGCAGGAAAAATCAGATGACCTTGTGGAACAGCAGAATAGAAACAGCATGAAATTTAATAATCCAAAGTGCAAAATCATGCCCTTGAAGACTAATCACCGGAACTTTGGCTATAGGAAAGGAGTTCATGAACTGGAGGAAGGAGGGATGAATTAACTGACAATAGGATGGCCATGCCTCCTACCCTCCCTCCCCACCCCCTGCTGTATGTCTGAGCAAACAGTGGAGACGTTCCCACATGGACCTAGTGGGAATCTGCAGCACAGACAGGAATTCGTAGCAAGGTGAAGGGTCTGGGGCTCAGACCATATGCATATCTGCTCACCTGTGTTCAAAGGACACTTAAATCACAAATGCAGAGAAAGGCAAGCGTGTACAGTTGGGAAAGGTCGGACAGGGCAGCAGTGATTACTGTTTCCATGCCGTGTGCCCTTTGCTCCCCTCCCTCCCCGCAAGCTTCCCTGCACTCAGAGGATTTGCTGCTCTGCATTTACATTGCCCTTATTGAGGTAATCCTGTCCTCGAAGGGATATTCCAGTCACCTGAACAGGAGAGGGGTGAATTCCCTTTTCCACGGATGTATAACTTCATTATGGGGGAAGGGGAAATGTTTACCTTCCTTTGATTCATCAGAGGTTGGCTGCAATAAGACAGTAAGGACAAGCACGTAGAGCCTCTCGCAGTCCTGAGACATCAGCCTGTGCCCATCAGCTGGGTCCTTTTCACCTGCTCAGGGCTGAACTGACCCACGGGGGCTGAGCAGGAGTGCTGGAGATGCCAGCAGCAGAGCTGGAGATGCCAGCAACATCCATGTCATGGAGCTGGGTCCCCACAAGGGTACCATCCAGCTGCTGTTCTCTCACAGCCCTGTTGCTGAGGTCTCTCTCTGTTGGGCTTTGCTGAGCTAACCCTCATTTACATCCACACGAGGAAAAAAAGGCCATCCAGCTCAATGTGATCTTTTTGGTGCACCCCTGGCTTCACATGCACTCCAGGCTTGCATTTTCCTCCTCTTCCTTCTTCCTTTCATGTATTTGGGACCTGTTTGTGGTCAGAAGAAGGAAGTCAAATGCTTCAGTGGGTTGGCCAACGTGAATTTTCAGCCAAACCCCTCCCATCAGCACTGTAGTCTGTGAAAAAAAAAAAAAAATGTCTTGCAATAAGGACAGGCTGTTCATTTTCCTCTGCGCACAGTTTGGCTCGCCCCGTGTAAGCAGAGGCTATCTTTAGAGTGTTGTCGATCTTTTTTATGAAGAAATATAAAAGCTCCCGCAGCAGGAGTCCTCTGGCTCTGAGACTGGGTGAAGGAATGGGGCTGTGACAGACTGCCTAGCTGGCCCCGCTGCTCAGAGCCATCTGCTTGCCAAGATTTCTCAGATATTAGGAGAGAGGCAGACACTGCCCTTCACAGCGGTGGTATGTCACCATGTGAATCCAGCACTGCTTGGAGATTATGAAGGATTCAGATAAAATGAAGCTCTGACGATTTAAATAGATGAACAGAAGACACTTTGTGCTTTCTGCTATTTTAAAATAATACATCTCCTTGTAAATAAGCACCAAAATGTAGAAACTCTCCTCTCACAAATGCAAACCAGAAGGGTTCTTCCATAACTCGTTCAGAGCCCATTAACGAGCATAAGCAGTTTAAGCAGTTTGTTTTATAGCCTTATCTCTGCAGTTGCTTATGCCGAACATCATTTCCTTTCCTGTTGCTAGCTTTGCAACAAGTCCCAAGAGTTATTTACAGACACCTTCATTTTATCTAATTTAACAGCTTTCTGCTGTCAGCAGTTTTGCCATCTCATTGTATTCCCTCTATTCCTGGTCATTAATAAATGGATGGAGCCAGAGAAAGAGTGAAATTAATCCTAGCGGTGATCCTCCGGTACAGTCCCCAGGGCATCACACCCTTGCCACCTTTCCGTCGCAATCATCTGCCATTCATCCCCATCCTTTTCTCTCCCTTTAACCCGTAACAAATAATTTATCTCCTACCCCTGGGTTACTGAGTTTCCTTAAAAGCCTCATGTGAATGATGTTATCAAACGCCTCTGTAAACATATATAGCCTGTTTCTCTTTTATTCAATGTTTTGTTAACTCTTTGTAACATTTGAACCAGTTAGGAAAGCTTGGTTCACTCTCTCTTATATCAATTTATCTGTGCTGACTTGCAATTTATTCATCCTGATTTTTTTTCTCTCTCCCTCCTACATATCACTTGTAGATGTTTTATAACTATCTTAAAAGATTTTCTCAACTATTTTCCCCATTAATGAATTGAGATTTTCTAGTTTTCAGTTCCTGGGGTCAGCCTTAAGAGCTATTTTAAAAATTGCTACAGTGCTGGCTGTTTTCCAGCTATCCATCAGAGAGGCTGTTTTAATGATGAATTACTTATCGCTAATGATAAATTATGGTAGGCTGGAATTGTGCTTCATTCTTAGGATTTCCTCAGAATCTCTGATGAATTCCATTTGGTACCATGAATTATTGGAACATATATTTCTAGAGTTGTTACACCAGTGGTATTTTTAATATTTTTCGTCCAATAGTGCTTTAACATTGTTACATGTAATTTCAGAGTAAAGATTCACCCACATCTCCTCTTTCTGACACTCAAATAAATCATTTACCTTCACTGCAATCTTTTCTCACCCTGTGGTTTCTTCCTTTACACTTAGCAGCCTAGTAAACCCATACTACTCAGCTTCCTGTATGTATCATTTCTTATTATTTGTGGTTGTGTTTGACTGTTGTGTACTTTCTGAGCTTCCTCTTACTGTGTGAGCTGTATCTTGCCTGCCAAATGTTCCATTTGATTTGCGTTGCTTTAAATAAGTATCCATTCCTGAAAGACACTTTGAGGAACAAAATTAATTCTTGAACTTTACCATTTAATTATCCTGTGCCTTCCATTCTTTCTTTGTTCTGAACTATGGAGATCTGCTAAAGCACAGGTTATAAATAGTTTCCATCCTAAGGTTATAGATCATTTTTTTCCCTATTTTTTTTTTTCTGGAAGAAAAATTCAGCTTTAAATGCTAATATCTTGCATATACCTTGAATTACTAAGCCAGAATGTGATTCTATTTATCCGTACGTGCAATTCTACCAGCTACAAGGGAAATGCTCATGTAAATAGGGGTATCGTAATTATTCTCATCTTAATTATTGTGTTTGGAACCACCCTTTCTGAACCAAATGTTGTCACTAAGCTAGTGAAC
Source organism: Anser anser (assembly GCF_964211835.1). NCBI lineage: Eukaryota > Metazoa > Chordata > Aves > Anseriformes > Anatidae > Anser > Anser anser. The sequence continues at coordinate 33,197,974 of NC_139720.1, read as the reverse complement.
GCTATGAGACATATTATTTCTTCATGCTTAATCATTTTGATCCACAGGTATGTGGAGTGATTACAGTGCTGAATTTGTTTCTCCACGACCTAAAATTCATGTGGTAGCAGGGTTGTTCCAGTCAGTTCCTCCTACACAACTGGATTTCCTATCAGCGGTTTAAGTGGCACACTCTAACTGCTACCTTTTCCATGAAAAATAATGATCATTATTGCATGTCTCTTGGTATTTTCTTCCAAGAAAAGCTACTTATTCACAGTCACTTCATTTCTTCCCAAGTTGGTACTGTTTTCTCAACCATCACTAACCCTACCCTCCTGTATCTCTGTGCCTTTCTGTTACTTAAACACCTGTGATTTAGCATGCCTGGCTTCTGAATCCTCCTCCTCATCCAAGAAGAAACCACCAACATAATTAGATATTTAATTTATTTCTCAGTATTGCACTGTTAGAATTTAAAGTCAAGATGGTAAGGAATTCCCAGCTTCTACCTTTGTTTTTCCATCAAAGGTTAGGTACTGAAGCCATTGAGAGTCACCTGTCCCCATTAAGAGTCCCATAGCCAAGCAGGTATGTTAAAATATGGGATCTCTGGCTTCACATGTGCTTGAATAAGAAATGAATAGAACTACAAGTGACGTTCATGAGAAATGTCTAGTGCTCAGACTTTTGAAAAACAGACCACTTAGATTAGGACTAATCAAGCATTTTATGGTGAAATAATCTTCTGCTAGAAATAACTCAAGAGTTGGGTGCTCACTAGCAATAGAGATAAACCAGAACGTAACATGCTGTAATCAGATGAAGAAGGCACTCAACCCTGGTCCTCCTAGTTCTAAGTGCAGTTTTGTTATTAGGGAGACAAAGAGTGGGATTTAAAACAAGTCAGCATTTGTCTGTAAATGCTAATTTTCAAGAAATATGAGCCCAGATCTTCCTCTTCCTTTTGTTTGTTCAAAAAAAGAAAAAAGGCAATAATGAAGCTTATTTAGTATCATGTCCAGTAATAATTTAGCTGTATTAATTAATGGAGATTTTTTAATTTTGTGACTTAAAAAAAAAAAAAGCTAAAATAATACACATTTTAAAATGTATCATATACATTTACACTCTAGAATTGCTGATCAAATGTATTACCAGCCAGCTGGTTCTAGCTATTTGGATTTGGGTGCTTGGATTTTTTATCCTTTTTTTTTTTTCTTTTTTTTTTTTTCCCGTATCTGTAGGACAAACCCAAGGAAGCACGTGCATACCTTGTTTACGATGATGCAAGACAGGAGCTCTCCCTTCCTCTACAGGAAGAGCTGGTGAGACTGACGCTGGGCATATATAGACCGTAGAGTGGGCAGGGTTTGGAAATGCCCAGACTTTGCCATGCCTTGGGTCCAAATGCCATCCAGCACACCCCAACACCACAATATCTGGGCTACCAAGTCTGTACAAACCTCCCAGTAGGGAAAGCTAATACTGCTTAGGTATCTGCACCAAAGCCTAGCTGGGCCCCTCACCACCCAGACCTATCCCTTTCCTCTACATTTTTCACTCCAGGCAGTAGAAACCCAAGGTCATTTAAGAATTGGAGTTCAAGATGTGTTAGTGCTGCCACACAATGCTACACTACTTAAAGGCCTTCTTAATTATCTGATAGACTGAGAGAATCATCGAAGCTATTCCAGTTTTCCCAATAAATATGCCTTTGGGTATGAAGACTGTACAGATGAGATTTGAAAATCTATTATTTGTCAGGCAGTGTAAGAAATCCTGTGATACTTTCTCTCCTGATACTGCAGAAGTAATTAGACTATACTAGAAACTGTTACACATGTACCTTTGAGGTCGTAAGCACGTTTTAAACATTTTCCCTCTCTCTCTGCAATGCAAGAACTGGCTTTGTTCTGCTGATTTGAATGGGTATATGACAGGTATTAATATTCTGTCCCCACTCATGGCACACCAGACATTTGAAATTGTCTGTGTTGGATTTGGGGGATATGTTGATACAGCAGCTTGCATGTGTTAGGAAGGCCGAGCCCTGCACCACAGGTGTCTGCCATTCCTCCTGGGGGAGCAGGGGCTGGGGCTGGGGTCTGGGTCCTCAGCAGCATCTGCTGTCAAGTGAAGCTTTGTTTTGATTTGATGCTCAGCTATCCGATTTCATTTTCCCCTTATTTTCTACAGGAGGGAGTCTTCTACTGCCAGAAATCCTCTCTCCACTCCGGTACTTGCAGATGGATTTACCACGTTATGTTACATTGTGGAAGGAGAAAAAAAAAAACTGCACCGAGCCTCCTTTACTGACTCTCACTCCAGCCAGTGCCTGGCTCCAGCGAGGACTGTGCAGATTTTTCCTGTACTGCAAAAATGGAACATAGCAAATTAAGGTCTTTGCATGCCAGCTTTGCTATCATAAACACTTGTGGTGGATACACTGATCCATTTTTAATAGGGGGTAATATTTCAGATGGCAAGAGGATCAAAGCACAGAGTACACTTAGGTCAAAGTAATTTAACTCTAGTCTTGCCTAATTGTTATTGTGACCCAGACTGGCAGAACTGAGATAATTAAAGCCTGATCATGAACTATCCTCTTATCCTCATTACGTTGTGTGGTTCCACACACCAAATACCATGCCAGAACTCCTAGCTGACATTTTCTCTGAAAAGACATTTTTAGGCATCATAATGTGTGAAGGCTGCCAGCAGGGCAGTCTATCACTTCTACCTCAGATCAAAAGGATGTGCACCCTGTTGGAGGAAAAAAATAAAGCTAGTATAAGAAACAAAGCTCTAGCAAGGAAGGTTAATGTGTGCACCTTGCAACTCTGAAGATCAAGGTTCAAAACTTGGAAAAAGAGAATGCAGTTCGCACTTACAGCCTTTCTTTCTTGCCCCTGAATCAAACAAGAATCTTTGGGAAAACTTCTGAAAAATACTTTCATCTCTTCCCCTCATAAATGCAATTAGCCTCCGTTTCTCTTCCTGGGCTCAGATGCACACAGCCTTAGCTCTAACCTTATAATTGCCACCACTCTTTCCATGTGCTGCTTTTCCACTTCTGACTGCACCATTCGCATTGCCAATGCTGAAATGTCAGGTGCAAGGCATGAAATATCCTTGAGTGAAGATGGCATAAAAGAACGGGAAGAGATGAAACTTCAAGAGATGTAAAGTGTGTTCCTTAAATAGCGAGATCCTTTGTTTCACAGCTCTATTTTCTGATGGTAAGCAATTTTTGAAATTACAAGCAGGGCAATATCAAGTTGGTATGAAACATTCATGACTGTAACTAAAATCAGTGATGTATCTTCGGCTGATGCGTGTTTGAGAAGATTGCCAGGGCTTTTTAACGGGGCTCATGCTGTCGTGGTCGAGCATGCAGCTTACTCGGTTTGACAATCTCTTCTGGGCCTCAGCCAAGTGCTGTATTTAAATCCCAAGTTCTCCACGGCTTCCCTGGTCAGAAACACACGGTGCATTTTTGAGATGGGAAACCAGCATTGCGCAGGACGTGAACACAGACACCACTTCTGAGCTGGTGGAGGCTGCGAGACTGGCAAATTGCAAAAAGAAGATGAGCAAAGGGGTGTACGTGCATACACATTTGTGTCTGAGGAAGGGAGAAGGAGGGAGAGCGTGTGCACAAGAGAAAGCTGCTAAAGGGCAGAGAGCATTTGGGGAATTGGAAAGAAAAGACTATGCAAGGAAGGAGCTCTGAGGAGGCTGAGAAAGCAGCAGAAGTAAATTTCCTGATTTATAGGTACAAACACGTAGATGTCTGTATATGTTGGAGGGAGAGAGTGCCACAGGAGAAGTTCACAGGTCAGGAGGCTGGCAAGAAAAAAAATCAAATAAACACCTGAGGTCTATTGAAGAACAGCACCCGACGTTTGCTCCTCTCTGCTGAAGCCCCCATTTAGGAAACAAGTGCAAATGAGTTTGGTGGTCTCACCTTGGTCCCACCTGGCATTTTAGACACCACACAACAACTGCACAGATTTAACATGCAATAACTTTCATAGAAGGAAAATCTGGATCGTAATGATGTAACAGTACAAGTCCCCATTGAAGGGTGTCAAGAGGAACTGCTGCAGAGTAATTTGCCTGTTTTCCCTGTCTGTAACTAATAAAAGCCCTCATTCCCAGCAATATCAAATTTACTCCAATTTAAAAGCTGCTTCTCTATGACAACAGGCTATTTCTCCTTGTTCCACTTCAAAAAGTATTAATTATGTAACATCATGTTTTACAAATATTTTTCTGCATAAATGCTGCATTAAAGTACTATAAAAGTACTATAAAGTCAAGTAAACAACTGTGTGTTTTGCAGTATAAGGAAGTTTGTTTTCTATACTCTGAGTAAGAAGTTGCATCAGTGTTGTGTAAGTAGGTCAGTGACAATTCCTTATGTATTTCTTAAATTCACATGGACTCTCCAGGTTCCGGCATAGGAATGCAGGGCTAAAACTACTGTGAATAAAATATTCATGTTTTTCTTTAAAAATAAATAGACCCAGATAAGCTGCAATAAGAGAGGTAATGCTTTCCCAGGGCAGGATTGTCATCGGCATGCTTTAAGAGCTTTACTTCCTTCAGTTTATTAGCATATAATTAATATTAGTATAATTAATACGAGATTCCCTTTGCAATGAAATCATTCATGAATTTGGGACTTGCAACACATGCCTTAACTTTCCGTTTGTCATGAAAATTGTTGTGAATATCAGTCATTAGCCAGAAGACCTACTTGGTTTTTAGGATCTGATAGGGGTTTTGGTGGGGAGGGGTCAAGACCGTGACATCCATTTCACGCAGAAATCTTGCTGCAATTGAAACATTTATGCCCAGAAGACCATCTGTAAGCCAGCTGTATTACAGAGCATCACTTGTATTACACGGTGTGCCCCCACATGCATTGCTGAAGCACAGTAGGGAGGGAGGGAGGGAGGGAGGAAGGAAGGAAGGAAGGAAGGAAGGAAGGAAGGAAGGAAGGAAGGAAGGAAGAAGACACATCAAAGACATCTAGGTTCTGGAGAGCCTTGATACCTGCTGAGAACCTTACATGTTGATATCTGGAATGGGCTGCTTTACTCAGAGACCTGCCTTAATATAGAAAGCTCTGGATTATTGTGTTTTCACCACGACATTGTTCTTATAAATATGTATATGCTCTACCATTTTCTTAAGTCTGTTACCCTTTGCTATGCATGGGATAGATTATGGTGAGCCTCTGTGTGATGCATATTTAGATCTCTTGGCCAAAAGACATGGTTTTCATCAAAGGGAAGAGCATTCTGGCCAACTCAAGGAGTAAAAGAAATGTGTATATATATATATTTTTAGTGTTTCCATAATATCCAGATTTAGGAAGCGACAGGCCCATAAAGACTGTAAAACTGTACATTTCTAGAGTGATCAGAAAATGATTCCCTGGGTAGAAACATGCATTAGGTTTAGCAAAATATTTGAATGATCTAATAATCAATATCATGTTCCTCCTGTTGGTAGAAAGTCTCTTTCTGCTGTTAACTGAGTTCTTGGTTAGCTGAATTATGTCACTGCTGACATCCCACATAGAAACACACCTCTGTGTGTGTCTATAACGTCTGCCCTGGGCTCCATGTAGAGAACAGGGAACAGACAAAGCAGGTTGGATGGCGATTTGAGTGATTTTTCATGTATGTGACACAACGATGAGTGGCCACTCCCCGGGGATCTCTTGAGAGAGAAATGGGTTATCGCAGGGGCGGGCTCCACCTGATTTATACTCTTATGCCTCTGTAGCAGCCCCAGCTGATGGAAATTGTCAGTGGCTGCCTGAGTACACAAGAATTAAATGTAGGTGTTTGCCCCTCTTGTTTTGTTCACTTCCATGTTTGACTCAACTGCCTGTGAGGTTCATTATGCACCATTATTGCTCTCGATTTTGAATCTCTTTCTTAAATTAATTGCTTCTGGTTCAGTTATCTGTAACCAATGTGATTGAAATAGCATGGAAACAATCACTGGCATGTGGTCGTTGTCCATTAACTCCCACAGCAAAACCCCTCTTCCCTCAGCCTCCTCTGACAGCTAGGGGTTTACATGAGTTCAGGGGCATGGTGTGACTTTACCAAGGGGCCAGAGACAATGAGTTGGTGCAGCAGAGGGGTTTGCCTGGCCAGGATGGGACCAGGACATCACCACCTCCTCTACTGTCACCACCACCTGGAGGGGAAGCCTGGAGCTCTCCAAGGGTGGCACGGGAGAGAGGACACACCGGAGCTGTGCCCAATGCCTGGGCTGTGGGCTTGGCTTGAGGGATGGAGCTCATTGTTCTGCTTTCATCTCTAGATGATCCTCTATTTTATTTATTTATTTATTTATTTATTTATTTATTTATTTATTTATTTATTTATTATTCTAGGAAAGAAGGTGTTTGCTTTTTGTGTTGCTTAGGATCTGAGTTGGTTAGTCTGGCCTGGAAAGGAGATTCACCATCGCCTCCCACCGTGATGAAAAAAAAAAAAGAATATGGAGGAAAAAAACTCTCTTCCTTTTAGTCCTTGGAATTATTTTTCGGAAAGATTTTTAAGGATCATTTCTGAAGATTTTATTATTTGTAAAGACCCTAAGAGATGAGTTTGGGGGGAGGCCAACAGACGCTACAGGAAATCACATATAAATCAGGGCCTTACCGGCGTGCATGCAAAGCTGGCAAAAATTAAAAAAAAAAAAAATTCGATTCCTTGTCCTGCAGAACGCGACCAACGGGCAGCAGGGCGTTAGCATGGAGCATCAGGAGTCCTTAGGAAAGGGAAGGTAAGCCCGAGGCTGCCCTCGGCCCCCGCTACACCCAGTGAGGCGCAGAAACGCCACTTGCCGGGGGAGGGGGAGCCCTCGGCTGGCAGGGAGGTGATGCAAAGCCGTCCTTCAGGACGGGCCGGCCGGCACCCCAGCGCTCAAAGTCCCGATTTCTCCCCGTTTCGCCCCCGACTTTATTTTCCCAGGATCAGGCCCGGCTTTCTCCCGTCTCGGGATGACTCCGGCGGGAGGGGAGGGGGGCGACAACAAAGCAGGGGGTACATAGGGGAACCCAGAGGGCTGCCTGCCGCCTCCCTGCAGCCCGGGGGCTCCGGGGCCCCGGCGGCTCCCTGCGGGCGAGGCGGCGCCGCCCCCGGCCCGGCCCGGCCCGGCGGTGGGCGGTGGGCGGTGGGCGGTGGGCGGCTCCCGCGGCCTCGCCATAAACCGGCGGCCCCTCCCGCCAGCCTCCGTGCTCCCGCTGGACGGCGGGGAGCGGAGCGGTGCTCCCGGGCTGGGAGGAGGTTGCTGCAGGAGCAGCGGGGGCATCCTCAGCCGGGAGGGAAGGGGAGGCTGCCCCCCCCCTCCCCCGGCCCGGTGGTCGTAAGCCCACCGGAGGAGAGGAGAAGGGAGGGGGGCTGCGCTGCCCGGCCCGGCCCGGCCCCCCCGCCACCGCCTTTGTGTGCTCCGGCCGGCCGCCGTGATGCGCGCTGCGGGGCGGCGGGGGGTCCGCTCCTCCCGGTGAGAGGCGGGGAGGCAGCCAGCCTCTGCCCCCCTCCCCGGAGCCTTTTTTATTATTATTATTATTATTTTTTCCTTTTTGGAAAGGGGGGGTGGGCTATGGACTGAGCGCTGCGCTGTGCCATGGAGTCCGGCAGCGGCTTCGGCACGCTCTGCCTTCTGCTCTGCCTGGGGCCAGGTAAGGTGCGGGGATCCGGGGGGGGTACGAGGGGGTGCGGAAAGTTGCGGTGGGTTTAACGGCACTTTCGTGGGGCAGTTGCAGGCTTTGGCGTGGACCCCTCGCTGCAGATCGACGTGCTGGCCGAGCTGCGGCTGCCGGGCTCGGCGGCGGGCGTGCGGCAGGTGCCGGGGCTGCACAACGGGAGCAAAGCCTTCCTCTTCCCAGGTACGGCCCCGAGAGGCTCCCCCAGCACCCCCTCATCTTCCTCCTTCCCCCACATCCCGCTTTTCCTCCCTTCGATCCTTTTTTTTTTTTAAATCCTTCGTCTGGTAGACGCTTAATGAAAGTACAGCAGGACCGGGGCTGGCAGATGGCTGCTTGTGCGAGCCGTGGGGTGCGGCGATGAATAACGGCACCTCCCACTCCCCGACTCCACTTGGGAACCGCCGAACATGCCCCCGGTCCTGCCAAGGAAACGCTCGCTCAAAGTTTCCCGTGGATCCGGCAGAATGCTGCAGCCGGAGTGCCCCAGAGGAGCGAGGCAGATGGCGAAAAACACCGCTTTTTACTGGGGAAAGTGGCCTTTGTGAGCTCCGGTGCCATGCCCGCTGCGAGAAACAAAGGCTGAGTTTGGGTTTTTCAGAGTACCTGTGATATTTTTCTAATCAAAGTTAAAAAAAAAAAAGTCTTGTTCTACTTCTCAAAAAAACAGACACATTTATTTCAATATACTTAGACTTCCTAATATTGTGAGTCACACAGATCTATAAAATAATTCTGAAGGGACAGCTGAATTTCTTGGCACAGGTTACATCGCCTACACTTCCTCATCTTCAGAGTGTTTTCTGAGTTATGCTTTAATAATGTACCGATACCTTAAATGAAGTTGGAGTCCTGAATGTCTTCAGGAAAAATCTCATCTTCGTCTAAAAAAAAAAAAGCCTAAAAATAGCCTTTAAAAGCACATGGAAGATGATGAAATGCTCTTTAGAAACCTGACTAGAGAAGAGCAAGGGAATATAGCTCAACATCTGGTGGAGCAAGAGGAAATCTCTGCAGCAGCCTGTAGTTTTCAGATAGAGGGACTTGGTGGTTGAAACTCCTGGCATGACAAGAAGCTGCTCTGCTCTGAAATAATTCCTGGTGCAACAGGCACGAGGCTGATTCCCATGCAGAGGAGCTATAACTTAAGGGAGATGAGATCTGGAAAGGGAACTTTTTTCATGGTTGCTTTAATGAGATAATTTATTAGAAGCTAATAGTTGCCAGGGGCTTTTTTTGAGGTGATCTCTGTAGCGGTGTCCTTCCCTGGTACAGCCAGCGTGTGTCACTATGGACGTTAGTGTGGAGACGTGCACGTATGCGCTCAGAAGCACTGACACATGCTGCTTTTATTAAATGTCACGGGTGGGCTTGCAGCTTCAGAACAGCCTTCTGTGAGAGGGTGATCGTGGGGAACGGCAACATGTTTGTATGGCTGCGTGATTCCTAGTAAAATAGCTGGATGCTTAAGGTACGGTGGTGCTCAGAGATGAGGCCCCTCTGTGTTACAATGCAGGGTGATGGTGAGGAGTGAAACCTCTCTATGACTTCAGTCTTACAAGCATTAGAGGCTTGTAAGAGTAACTGTATTTATTGTGTATTTCCCCCAGTGTTGGGACAAAAAAATTGCTGGGTTACTAAAGAGTCTTTTTCAAGTTATCCCTTTTTTTCTTGGTAACTGTGAATATGCAGTTGCCAAGTAGGCTGCTAATTTAGTTGTAATAAAAGCAGAGAAAAGTTTTTAATTTTTTCACACCAACCTTGTATTTCATTTAAAGGAATCAGGGGAATAAAATAAGCAGGAACACTTGGGTCTATGTAGTGGCTACCTCGGCATCCTTCAGTGCCCTGAAGGATTGAATATACTTTTCCTGTTACTACACAAAACTCCTGATTTTCTTAGAGGAAATGGAGTCCTTAGTGGGCAGACAGTGTCATTTTCTAACTTGCTTTTAGAAATACAGACACTGCTCTACTCAATCAGCCACTGGTCCATGTAGTCATTTTTGTTCTACTCTTAGCGCTAACACCATGGGAGATTGCTGCAGGGCATGCCTCTTAATGTATGTATTTGCAGTGTGTGAATTTGATATACATATTCTTATTGGCTTCAGATTTGGTTTTTGCCTGTGTTTTTCCTTGCTTATATAAAACCTGTAGTCCTAAGCCCAAATAATTTTGGAGAAAGGAAACACGTGACTTTAAATCTATGAACTTACTCTCAAAGCTCTAACTTCTGTTCCTTTTCCCTTTGGTTTCTTCAGAAGATGAATAGTCTATTGCGTGACATACATTTGTCATTTTAGTGTGTTGCCTTTTTGATAGACTGGTGTAAAGTGCCTTTCTTTATATATGTTTAAAACATAAAAAGCCCAAACACTGTTCGTTATTTTAGAAAGAAATTATGAAAGTGGCAGGTTGAACTGTGAACAGGCATATGGGGATTATATGGTGGAGAAATTGTACATGTAGCTGAAGCAGAATGGTCTCTCTTCTTCTGTCTATAGGTGAAAAGACAGTGTTGACTGCTTTATTGAATGTAGCATCGATTTGCCATGCAAGGGGGTTTTATCATCTAATCGGCTATCCTGATAAATTTTCCTTTCTATGAGATTTTTAAAGGAATTTATATCTCTAGATCATATAACACAGTATACAGCTGCCATGTATTCTGTTTTATTCTGTTACTATCCATTCAAGAGCATTTAGATTCCTCCTTAACAGTTACTGATTTAGAAATAATTCAAACCATTTGCAATTTGTGTTCACTTGGACTTCCCTTCCGTGTATCAGTCTGATCTGTTGCTATACGCACCCTATAGAAAGTGTAAGACTTCTGAAACAGAACTCTTCCCACTGGCTTCATCAGGATTAAATGCATAGTCATGATTTTTAAACCTTTTTAGGTTCCTGATGTTGCTTGGTTGTAGTGCTTTGGTAGCACCTGAATGCCAATGCAATCTGTCCCTGTATAGCTGCAGGGACTTATTTTTCTGTAGGAAAGTGATTTACAAAGTAGTTGTAAAATGTTCCAGTGTAGCTCGTGGGAAGATGGAATTATGAATAGAAAACAGGAGGAAGTCTTCAGAAAAAATGTTAGTGTTGCTATATATGAACATCTGCCAGCACTTCTAGCCAACAGCAGATATTATGGTGTCAAAATATGTTGAGAGGAAAATTATTTTTTTTTGGTCAGAGCACAGAAGTCAGAGATCTACACCACAAACTTCTCTGTTGGTGCCTGTTTATGTATTACAGTGAAGTTTTCACTTTGCAAAATGGGGATGACATTTAAGGTAAAGCCCAAAGCAAATGAGTGGATTGAAGTATAATTTTTCTGAAGAAGGTTTTGAATTCCTTTTGGAGAAATCCTAATTATCATTTTTATAATCTTATTTGTAAATGACATCAATACAATTTGAGGTGATAAGTGGGGATTGAGGTAAACGTTGCCATTTTTCCTATGCAAATATGAAAATCATATGGCTGCAAGAGCACTTGAGTATGTGAACACTTGATGAGGCAGACAGAGGTATCACCAACAGAGGCTGGATAGTGTTGAGACTTTTGGATATGTCAGACATGTCTGACCTCAGTAGGTTTCCTGAGTGTAGGCTGCACTTCAGGCACATGTAAGACCCAATGAAGCCAGGCATTTCAACTAGCAATAGAAAATGATATTTTCGGATGTGAGAATCTAAAGGCTGCCAGAGTAACTTTGTCTCCTGGCAGTCCTCTAAGCAGAGACTTTGCCACCTTCCCCCCTCCCTTAGGCTCTGTATTGTTATTATATTTTATATAAAATTTTGATAGTGTTTCTGGGTCCCACCTGAACTGTTGTAATTCAGTGTTACACATCAGACTATCATTGTCCAATGCACTAATGGAGACATCTTTCAGCCACCTCCAGCAGTAGTGGAGAGTGGTGGAAGGTACATAGTAAATCAAGTGAAAAGAGGCACAAAAATGAAAATGAGAGCAAAGTGATGTGTAAGGAAAGTATATATCTATCAAAAGGTGTATGTGTTCCTCAAAGAGGAGAATAAAGGGTGGTCAGAACACTGAAGTTGGGTGGTTACAGACAGGAACGTTTATTTAAGGAAAACATAAAAAGGGCATGACTGTCAAAAATGTGGCAGCTTGTATATCTGAATACATAACTTGGAATTCCCTTGGAATGAGTTTTCTCTTTACTGGTTAGGATATGTAACTTATAATATGTTTATAAGCAATATTCAGCTACTCTTGATGAGGAGGAACAGTTCTTGATACAGTGTATTGTAGGTTGTGGGGGGTGTGGGGGGAGGAATATACTTTAAAACACCAAAGAAATGACTTTAATGTCTGTGTGATGCAATGAAAAGGACTTGGTGCTACTGTTTTCTGAACTGGGTCTTGCTGGCACAGAATATGTGTGGGGAGGAGGGGGAAAAAACCCTAAAATACATCTTGCTGTAAATAATTCATTGCTTATTGCTGTGTGATTGGATCATTAGCCCATTATTTAAAAATGCAAGCAAAACAATATAAAATAACTACATACACACATCTCATCTATCTGGAAAGTACTATGTTCTTTGGCCTGTGATATCTCTGAATGTTACTAAATAAAGCAGCTAAAACTAAAGCTTTAAAACTAGCTGTGAGTAAACTTTCTCTTGTTACAGAAATAAGATTTAGGTTAGCTATGCACTTCACACATGCTTTTTTCCTTGCCACCTGCCACTGGAACCATGGACAGATGCTCTCTTCTAGTTCCAGCTGAGCCTGCTGAAAATATTACTGTTTCCAGCTGCTTGTCACTGTCCAGGAGCTAGAGGTTACTGTCCCCACAACTCTTCCAATGCAAGAGATCATACGAGCATCCCCTAATCTGCTGATAGCAAAGTTGGCCAGTTTCAGGAGCTAACTGGGCTGACTGCAGTAACATGGATTAGAGATTCCTGTTTAAAAATAAATAAATAAAACCTTTCTCCAGCTGTCTTAGAGACCCAAATCTGATCTAAGAGGAGCAGGAACGGAGCTGGGGGAGGGAATGCTAATGTTGCCAACTGGCAGGGCTGACTGCAGAGCAAATACCTGTCTGCAGCTTTTTTGTCTTGGAGCAATCTGGTTTCTCTTTCAGTCATCAAATCCTTGAAGTGTGGGACCTTCCAGCACGAGAATCATCTCTAGATAACTAAAATTCCCAGAATGTTTCAAAGAGACAAAGAAAGCCTCTTACCCTTTAGTTTGGAGAGACTGAAATCATTTTTGTTTTAGCAAGTACTGGACTTTCTTTCAGTGATAGAAATGTCTAGTGTAAACAAGTATTCTAGGACAACTTGGTAGCCGCAGATGCGTCTGAATTTTGGCATAGCTGGAACAAATGGGTGGGCTTTCCCACCACTGTCCTCTTTCTCCTTCCACCTTTTGCATGTGACTGAGACACCTCTGCCCCTTTTTTTCTGCTGTACAAGCAGTGACTATTGCAATATGGCACTGCTACTGTGCCCCGTGTTGCTGTGGAGCTGGGATTGGTGCTTGAGGAGAGCCCTGAAGAGCAAGGCTGAAGAGTGGGGACTGCTGCTGCAAGGCACCCTCTTGCCCCAGAAGTAAGAGCAGAATGCTCAATAGCCTCCTCCTTTCAGCAGTATTAGCAAGAGGAGGTGTTTGGGAAGCATTTGCTGCTGGAAGAGCCTGCCCAAAAAAAAAGAGGCGGCAGTATGTGAAAATCTTGCATGCAATATCCATCCTAAACCATGCTGAGTTACCACGCATGGAGAATCATAGAGTCATTTAGGTTGGAAAAGACCTTCCGGATCATCAGCTCCAACCATCAACCTGATCTACCGAGTCCCATCACTAAACCATGTCTCTTAGTGCCACGCTTAGGCAGAACTGTCATGTACTTAGCCACTGCATAGCCACACGCTTTCTTTACTGCTGAGTAATCATAAATATACCCACTATCACTGTGCACTGGATACTGCTGTGCTGACTTATCTGTAAAGCAGAAGGTGGGAGAGTTATGGGAAGAGCAAAACTTCAGGGGGGTTGACTTGTGATTGGTGCTTGTAATAATAGACCCATAGAATCATAGACTATCCCGAGTTGGAAGGGACCCACAAGGATCATCGAGGCCAACTCCTGGCACCGCACAGGTCTACCCAAAATTCAGACCATGTGACTAAGTGCACAGTGCAAACGCTTCTTAAACTCTGACAGGCTTGGTGCCGTGACTACTTCCCTAGGGAGCCTGTTCCAGTGTGTGACCACCCTCTCAGTGAAGAACCTCTTCCTGATGTCTAACTTAAACCTCCCCTACCTCAGCTTGACACCATTCCCGCGGGTCCTATCACTGGTGACTGAAGAGAATAGATCGGCGCCTTCCCCTCCACTCCTCCTCATGAGGAAGCTGTAGACTGTGATGAGGTCTCCCCTCAGCCTCCTCTTTTCCAGGCCGAACAGGCCAAGTGACCTCATCCGCTCCTCATACGTCTTTGCCTCTAGGCATCTTCGTCGCCCTCCTCTGGACACTCTCTGACAGTTCAATGTCCTTTTTGGACTGTGGTGCCCAGAACTGCACACAGTACTTGAGGTGAGGCCGCGCCAACACAGAGTAGAGCGGGACGATCACTTCCCTTGACAGACTAGCAATGCCGTGCTTGATGCACCCCAGGATACAGTTGGCCCTTCTGGCTGCCAGGGCACACTGCTGGCTCATATTCAGCTTGCTATCAACCACAACCCCCAGTTCTTTCTCTGCTGGGTTGCTCTCCAGTGTCTTGTAGTCCAGTCTGTACGTATAGCCAGGGTTGCCATACGTACAGACTGGGTGATGAGACACTGAAGAGCAGCATAGACTGGAGTGGAGAAATGGGTTATGAATGGAGACCTGATATACTCCACATTCAGGTTTCTGGAGCGGAGCTTGCAATCCCTATACATAGTCAGTAGTGCATAGCTGATACAAAATTTTGTTAAGAAATGACAGAAAACAGCCTGTAGCACTCGGGCTGTAACTGTTTTAATGCTGAAAGTTTTAAGTAAATAATGTCACTGAGAATGTATACTGGGCATAAAAAGTGTTGTAAAGGTCTGAGTGTAGAGCAGTAAAGCTACTTTAACTATGGCTCTAAAAATGATGTCATTGTTCATTGCAAGAAAAGATATTCTATATAAAACTTTTTTTTTTTCCCTTTATGATTTGTTTTTCTACAGGGGGCTTTTTGGGGAGAGGGAAATGAAATAGGTGAAATTAGATATTCCTTCCACAGCCTTTTTTTTTTTTTTAATGTATTCATCTTGTGCTATGTGTCTTGGTATGGACTTTGGGCAGAATTTGGTCTGGTAACTTCTGAAGAGCATAGATTCTGGAAGAAGCTACAGCTTGGGAAGAGAAACATGTGCTGAAATAGGCACCATGTCTTGCCTGCTCAGATCCCATGAGGAGACGGTGCCAGACAGCATGATTTGCATGTGCTTAATGGGACAGCTAAAGCCTCCCACCTCTGCTACTTCAACCTTTGCAAGTAGATGAGTCCCTGCATTTATTCATCTGTGAGGGTTTGACTCCAGCTGGGGGAATGCCCTATTTTGCCATGTTTTCTGGTGCTTTTCACAGACAGGTTTCTTCTAATATCTGCAACCATTTGAGGTCTTTGGGGCTCCGATTCCTATTTGGACACTGTTGATTGTCTAAAACTTTGTATTTTCTATGACAGTCTGGTTGCTCAGGTTAATTCAAATTACCCCACTCTGTTTAGACATTCAGTATTGCTCAGAACAATTCATGCTGATCAATAACAAGTAGAACTGCACATGCATGTTCCTACATCTACGGTCAGGCCTCTTCATATAACGTAAGAACAAACCCCTTGTTGAAGCTAGTGCCATCTCAGGGCACTGAGTGTTTGAAAGCCGAAGATGAGCCTGGTGTGCAGCTCTGGGGCATATATGGAAGGAAAAAGAGGGCATCCTTGTGCTGCAGTGGGGCAGAGCCTTCTCCTCCCAGAGAAGGGGAGGATGGTCGGAGGAGTGGAGGCTGAGGGGAGCCTCCTCCGTGGCTACGTCCCCACCAGCAGTCCGTTGGGAGCAGCCAAGCCCTCAACAGGCAGCCCCTCCTGCAGTGCAGCGGGGTGCAGTGGTCTCAGCTGGTGACAGAGGTGACACTGACAGCACAATGGCATCTGTCTTGCATGTGGCAGAGAACCCAGCACCTTGAAGCACCTGTGTCATGAGAGCAGGGGCAGAGGCCTACAGGCAGCTGTCGAGGACATCTTTCCATACTGCTGGAGGAGGATTGTGTTAGCAAGGGGCAGCGATGTGGGAGAATGAGGTCTTGCTGTCCTTACGTAACTACCTTGCTGTGACAGTTCTGTTGTCATGAAATAGCTAGGTTAAAGTTATTTTAATTTTTTTTTGCCCCACTGGAGCACAGTTCATTCTCTAGTGAGGTTTTGGAGAGGAGAGCAGCATTTCCTATACACTCCATGTTGATCAATCTCATAGTCTGTTTCCTCCTCTCATTTTGACACAACCAGACTGTTCCCTTATAAGATCTGGGAATTAGGTTCCCTACAGTCCACCTATGGCTTGCGTTCACCTAGTCTGTGCTCTCCAGTGCATCCGGGTGCAGCCTTGAAAAAATACCTCTGCGAATGGTTAACTTCCCTGCTTCTAGTGCATCTTCGGGGAGGCACACAGCTGAGCTCGTAAGTTATTTAAAACCAGAGGATGAGAGCAGGAGATTATATATAGCTGTCATGGGAAGCCGTGCTTCCATGTAGTTACTCTTCACTTCCCCATATTGTGTCTTGTTTGGCTGCACGCCAAGGTGCATATCCACAAAGCAGCTATGTTCTCCCACCTTAACTTCTAAGGCAGAGCTGAGTGTGGGGGGAAAGAATTAGGGGGTGAAAAATTATTTTTCACTGCTTTTTTTTTTCTTCTCTCCATCTGTTTTGGCTGAAACTCTCTATGTTTTGTCTCGGTGTTTAAGAAATACTGATTTATCCATTTCTGTGTTACCCAAAAGATTTATTCTTGGGAAAATCCGGGAAGAAATGTGATAAGAAAGGGTACTACCGTATTTATTTATTTATTTTCCTGGTTGTGCATTGTTTAACATGATAAATACCCCTTATGAATGTTTATTCAGTTATTTCAGGTAGCTGGCACTGGACTTAAAAAAACTTATTTTTGCTGCAAAAATATTTTTATGATCCCATTCAGGGTGATTCCCCCTCCCCCCCTTTTTTTAAAGCCATGTTTAGGTGGAAAAAAGAATGCTGTAGCCATTTTCAACATGCAAGAATTTAACTGCATTTTTTTTCATTATTTATGATAAGCAATTTTTTGTTTATTTTTCTCTTCTTGGTGCATACTTTTTGTGTGTGTTATCCTGATGACTTCAGGGAGAAATAAGAGCTTAGAAAACTGACTTTTGTGTTGTGCTGTCTTGGGAGATGCCATTCACATCTCTGTGTGCCGCTGGAAGGTGCTAAAGCAGTGGGCATGGTATAAAAGGATGAGATGACTGAAAGAGAATTCTGAAGACAGTGTTCAAAAGGGTTTCAGCTGATTAACATATTTGCAGCAGCAACAACATTGCTACGATAGACTGTAATGTTTCCAAAGGAACCATTACAATCAATATTGCTAGTGATCCATAACTGAGAACTCTTTTAGTGGAATTTAAGTGGCAATTTCCTTCTCTAAAAACATAGAGGGAGTATAATAAGAAAAAGACCTCCACTTTTAGAGTTGTTCTCTTTGTTAGAGGAACATTTAGACAGTTTCATCAGCACAAATGCTTGTGTAAGGATAATTAGAGGATGGTAATGTCCATGTTGTTTATTCTTTGAAAAGAGTCACTGGGAAGAGATGCACTAGCCTTGACCCCATGGCTGGAAGTCTAGCAGTCTCTAAAGTCTAGTAGTCTATAAACACAGCTGAATAATGATCCAGAAAGGTTCCAAAGGAACTTTTGTGGTTTGGAGGTCAATAATCTGTGCTTTAATACCTCCCTAAACATGCATTCCCGTATTGGGCCATGGCTGTTCCAAAGATACTCAGAAAATTTCCTGTCACACTGGTTCATTCCCTTAAGCTTGAAACTGTCCCTAGCTTTGTTCAGCACCCATTCAAGGTGGGATAAACTTGAGGAAAATCTGTTAGCATTTCAAATGTAAGGAAAGCATGGGAGCTCACTTTTTTTTTTTTTTTTTTTAAACAGAGATTGTCTGGTGTATTGCATTCATTCTGGGTTTCTCCATTTCAGAAAAATATCAATGAATTGCAGGGAGTGAAGAGAAGAACAGCAAACCCGATTATACAGTAAAAAGGACTAGCTTAGAAAGAAAGATTTTGAAAGAACTGAAAATGTACAGCTTGTCCAAGCAATGACAGAAGTGTTTTATGATAAGTGTCTGCTATTACAAAATTCCCAGAGGTTTAGAATGAAGGACTTATTTAGTATTCAAAGAGGTCAAGGAAAGAGTAATTAGCTATGTTGTAGTAATTTTGTTACTTCCAGTTCATATGCCAAGGGCAGAGTGGATTACCCTGTAAATTTTTCCGAACTCTGGAAATCTGGGATGTTGATGGACAGATTTTAAGACACAACAGGGTATCCAATGCCTAATACTCATTAAAATCAAGCTGGTGCCTTTGATTTCTCCCTAAAACTGTATTTTGGTGCACTTGAGTATATTTTAATGTTACTTGGATGAAACAAGCCAACAAGAGTGAGGAAATCAGCATTTGGAAGCGTTTGTGATTTTAACTCATCCAAGCTTATAAACTGTGCATGTGGGTAAAACATGTACCTGATTCACTGGGGCTAGCATATCCATAGGATTCCATTAATACCTGATTTAAAAGGAAATTTATTGCAGGAGTTCAGATGAACTCTGAGCCTCCTCAGCTTCTTTGGGACCTCTGGGAACTGTAGCTTGAGTCCCTCATGTACTTTCTGTTTGCCTGCCATGCTCATAGCTGAGCTGTGTGTATGGTATTCCTTGGTATCCACAGTTCTGAATCCTTCTAAGCTTTTCTTCACCTGGCATCAAAACAGTTATTAGGTTAGAAGTGACTTTTCTGAGAATGCCAGTAAGGTTGGTGGCTTGGGTGCCTTTCTCCTCTCCTCATCTGTGTCCCCCTTGCCCCCTGGCACTTCCCCCTTATTTCTGCTGGAACCTGAATTCCCCTTATGATTCAGTCTCCTGCCTTCTCTTCCCATCTACTGCTGTTTGCTCAGGCCACTACCAGAGGCCTGGGGCTAGCAACAGTGTTGTTAGATACATCTGGCATGCTTGAGATATTTTTTTTTCCACTGGTGGCCTCCCTCCCCCTGCCTTGCATGCCTTGCTGGCTTTGTTACTGGGACGAAGGTCTGGGTTTTTGGATTTCCCCAAGTTGCTGACTGTTGACTGTTCTTCTGTGTCAGAAGTCGGTCTTTCATGTAGATCACATCATTGTGTTCATCTGGGAATAAAGATTGATATCACATTAATTCTTTCTTAAGCTTACCATTGCCTTGTATGAAAATAATTCAGCCTTGACACTTAGATGTTTGGTGAGCCAAAGGCAATGAATCCTAAAGTGACTACAAAAGCAATTACACCCCAGAAAGTCAGAGGTTAGGGAAAGCTAGGATGAGCACTCCCAGCTGTTGCAAGGAGGGAGAAACCATTAGATTCTTAATACAGAAAAAAGCTAAACCCTCCAGCGCATCTGCACATGCTTGGTGTTGGGCTAGATGATCTCAAGAGGTCCCTTCCAACCTAAAGGGCCCTGTGACATGTAGGCTGCACGTGGTGGGTCCTCAGGAGCAGCACAGAGGTCACGGAAAAGGAGCTTTTGAGAGGGAGTGAGCGGGCCAGAGGCCATGAGTAGGCCTTGCTGACACTGGCACAGCGAGAGCCAAGGGAGGAGAGCTGGGAGGTGTTGTGCAGGAAGATGTACAAGCGCCCAGCACGATCCTAATCCACAGGTGCCCTGGAAGGTGCTGGTCTCTTACAGTCTGTCAGTGCGTGACCCAGTTCCCTGCTGGGATATGATACATTTGAGGAGCCTGAATTGTGTCATAGCTTCTGGGAGGAGGGTGGGTCACGTAATCCAGCTTGAGCTACATCCAGCGTAATCTGCTTCTGCGGTTTGTTATTGCTGTTGGTTTGTACTTTATTGGTTTTAATTGATTTGACTTTGTTTACCTTCCTTCATCTGCTTTTTCATTTGGAAAAGGCTAACCAGCCTGCTTCCTCCTCCTGTCCCTTCCCCCATGATATCACCTGCATAACTTTTAAAATTCTGCCTGTGCTATATGACTAGGGAGTGGAAATAAATCCAGTCTTTTAGCAGTTTTTGTGTGTATCATGCCTTTATTACAGCACCAATAGGGCTGGAAGACGATACATTATTTTTCTTGTGCTCTTCAGTATGTGTCCCAGTGTTAACAGCATTGTGTGGTGTGATATTTTTGTTTGTTGTTGGGTCAGTTTGACACACTGTGCTCATATGACAGTATGCAGCCAAGCATAACCAGGTGCATATGCCACAGATGGCAGCAGCAAGGAAAACAAGACAGGCTTCATTTTCTCCACAGGTTTCAAGGTATTCTCAAACCTTCTAGAAAACCGCATTGTGCCTAAAGGGGCGTGAGTGTGTTCATGTATATATACATGTATATTTATAAAGCTATACTAACTGCAGTCTTTTAAATGTAGCTGGAATCTGTTTTAAATGAAGAACCAGACAGAAATCCCACTTTACACTACTTCTGTGTTCTTCAAACATAATAGGTTTTATAGTGGTATTGGACCTGAAAAATCTAAACAACATCATTAAAAGTATTACCTACAAGGGAGCAAATACAAAGAGTCTTAAAGAACTTAAAGAATAAAGACAAATTGATAATAGTGGTGGAATATAGACTAGGGAAAACTAGTAATCAAAAAGCTATTGCATCTTATAGTTGATAACCCAGAAACTGTAAGTCACCAGAAAACATTACAATAATAAACACCTGGGGCAGAACATACCGTACAACACACATTTTATTTTTCCTACGAGTAGAATTTCCATGATGAGCAGAAGTCATCTTTCATCTTTGTCACTTCGTTATCATGTAATAGGTCCCCACTGAATAGCACCTCTTGGTGATAGCACCTTGCATGATGACATAGTTACACTGAAGGAGATAGTATTGCTTGTGAGCAGGGAATAGTGGTTTTCTGTACCATATATGCATTTAAAAAATCCTGATAATGCTTTTCTATGTTGCTTCCCCCTGTGTTGATGCACACATTACTTATATTCCTTTCAGAAGTGCACATTCACATATTCTTTGGCAGTTTGATGGGAATTGTTTTAGTAACAATCTAGCATGGTAGGATCTGTATAGTTTTTTTAAGCAATTCAGTTGTTTCAGTGTACTGCTAAGAATACAGATTTATTATCTGGAGCTCTATACATTTAAATTCAGGTTGTCCTACAGTTAGGTTTCTCATCCATTGCAAAAGGTTTGAAAAATATGCTGTTGAAGATTCTGTCTAGAACTTTTACTGTATTTATTTACCTATTTATATTTTGCCTACTGAGTCTCCAAGTCATGAAACCCTCAGACATGGACCCTACATATTTCTGGAAGAGTGCACCTGACTTGCAGCTGTGCTACTTTGCCTTATAGCAAATTGCTTGGACTTGTAACCTGGGTGAAAATTCCTTTTTTTTTTCTTTTTTTTTTTTTTTTTCCAAAGGGAGGGTGAGAGACATCTAATTGTACTAGCATTGTGATCTGGTAAATTAAGCCCGAGATCAAAAGAGAACTTTGATATGTTGTCCTGCTGCTCAAATGGATTTTTGTAGTGGTGTAAATTTAGCCACTGGATCTCTCTGCATTTATTTCATTGTGTTGAAAGGATCTGCTAACCAAGCAAAGGTGCTGTGGTTGTCTGCATTGTGCTACTGGCACACAGAGACTCACTGCCATTGAAACATTTCCCTGGTTATTATCAATGTGGGGAATCATCCTTGCAGGTGCACTGTTAATGTGACAACTTCACAGAAGCAGTTGGATTTTGCTCGTGTAGTAGGTGGCTGGGTGGAAGGAAAGATCCACCTTCCCCATTCCGTGCAGTGTGATCCGGTTGTGTATGTGTGTGCCATGAAGAAATGTTTCATAGCCCAAATCCCAAGATTATGTCAGGGGTTTGGCCATGTTTGAAAGAGCTTGATTGTACTTCAGCGGGTAGCACCTGAACAACTGTTTTGTGTATGCACAAGGAGGCTGTTTTAGCAGGGGAAGTCAGTCAGGCTGTGGGAAGGTAAACTCAGCATTACAGAAAGATTCAGCTTCATTTGACTTTCCTTGTCTTCCGTGTCTGGAAGTGGCTAGTACGTAAGTTCAGAGGCTTAATTCCAAGTATAATCACTCTCAAACTAACATTGAATAATCTCTTCTACGAAATGGTCCTGGACAGAAGCTGATTTTTGGTGGTATTATTGTTAATTTACAATGAATGCATGATATATTGCAGCCATAGTTTGCCCCAGACAGTCTTGTATTTGCAAACTCTTTCCTAAAGAGTCATCCAAGTCAGTGCCTGGAGCTAGCAAGAATGATTGAGGGCTTTTGCCAGCCAGTTGTCCCATTCTATCATATCTGGTGGAGGGTTTTCTCCTATATGAAATATGTTCTGTTTTCATTGCATTTTGCAAATGCATTTGTATTTGTATTTTGTATATTGTATTTGTTGATTTTTATTGTTCTTTAGCTTAAAAAAAACAAAACCAAAACCAAACAAGCTTAACAAACCAAGCAAAAATTGCCTTGGGACTTTGACCATGGAGAACAAAACATTACAAACAAAGCTCTTTGAATGAAATCATGATTACTTATGTAAATGCACAAACAACTCCCAATTACACAAGCTCTGTAATGGTTTGGTTATTTCAGATCAGAAACATTGCAGCTGCATTCAGGCATACATGCCCAGACTCTCAGTACTTTTTTCCGCATCTTCTCCTGCAGTGGATTTATGTTCTCAGTTGTGCTGAAAGGGCTTTAAATACACAAGTATGTAGCTTGTAGGTGGGTCAGAGTTTTGACCAGAAGTAATGTGTTTAATATTTTTTGAGGCTATCAGTATGAACAGTGAGTATAATTGGGAGAAAAACAAGTGTGCTCAGAAACAGGCCCTTCTAAGTCTCTTATGTCACTCCATCGTGACTTGTGGGACTTTGCATATGTAACATAGGTCTGCTTGTGTGAAGCTGGAGGAAAGCCCTTGCTGGGTGGCTCACCAAAACTGTGGCTGACGTTCAGAATAGAAACAACTGCAAAGCAAAGGCAGTGGAAACCTCTCCAAATGCTGCAAGAACAAACTGTGACTTTTCTCCCCTTGTTTTTATTTGAAGTAATGATTTGGCTTCAAGTGAGTTTTTGTGTCAATTGTTTAGTTTAAGTGCATTTTTTGCTCCTCTGTTTCTCCTTCCCATCCATTGCAGTTCTTCCTACCTCTATCTGTGTTTAGCCATCTCTGTAATGGAGACGAGAAGGAAGACACATAGATGGTGATCAACTGTGGTGGTGCCTTAACTGCACAGGCAGATGCAGTCTGTGTGGTATCCCAAAATCATTCCCTGAAAGATCCCTGATCATTCAGCCTGGGATATTTACTGGAGTCCTTGCTCCCTCCCGGTTCATGAGTTTTTGTGCTGTTGAGAGTAGGTAGCACCAAGTTTATAGGGAGCACCAAGGTGCTTAAAGGTCTCTATATATTTACCTGGTTGGATCCTGACATACAATTAGACCGTAGTCATAGTGTTCACCCAGACCTGACAATCTGGCAGTGCCATGCACCTCCTTTGGGAATGGCCCCAGTGGGAGTCTTACGGGGTCAGCGCTCACCCCCTGTCTTTTAGTCTTTCAAAGCTGGGACAGGACTGCAGCACCTCCTCCCAAACTCCCGCAGAGCTCCTCCCTAGGGCTTGGCAGAAACCAAATCAGGTTCATGTGGTTTTGGAAGACTGCAGCTGCGCCTGTTTTGCTATTCTCTCTGAAATGCTTGGGAACCTATCAGGAGGCAGGAATGAACAAGCTTGTAGGAAAATTGTGTTGTTCTTAAGGGTCTTTTCCAATGTAAATGACTCTATGACTCTATGAAAGGTAGCTCAAAATGTTTTATCAGTTCAAATAAAGAATCAGGTATGTATTAAAAAAACAAAACAAAACAAAAAAAAACCCACAAAACTAACCCAATCAACATTCCCACTGAAGTATCTAAACCATAATATCGTATTGTGGGGTTTTGGTCTAATAAACATTGCTTTACTTCTTTCTATCTTCAGTTTTCATTACAGTCATTGTTACAGGAATGCAGCTCATGAATTTGAATGCCCTGTGCTCCACTTAAAACCTGCTGTACCCTTTCAACCTTGTAAAGATTCTGCTTTGGGACCAGCTTCACATTCTGCCTCGTTTTCTGAGAGTAACTTAGTCTGCATCGGTTACTTAAATAAAGAACTGTGTAAGGTAAACAATCTGAGATATTGTTGCCCTTTGTAGACTTTGTGAAATCCCTAGTTAAGTGAAAGATTAGCCCAAAAATGTAATAAGGAGAAGTGACACAATGTGAATTTATGCTTGTGACACTGATCCGAACTAGTGTAGGAAAATGAAACAAAATTGAGCTAGCTTTATTATATTTTGATAGTGTTTTTAGCCTTCAGCACTTCTCCATTTTCTCACAAACCACTAGAATTAAATTTGGGTAGTTCAGCAAACCTACAGTCAGATGCAGAATTGATTTATAGATGCAGCTATTAAAAGCTGATTATGTGCACATGAAGCAAACTGTGGAGCTCCATTAATTAGAAAGCCTCCTTCAAAGGCTCTTCTGCAGGAGTTTGTTTTATAATTCAGTTCATCCTGTATGTTTAGTTTTAGATGCACTTCAGAAACTGAAGAGCCCACCCTATGCTAAGACAAGTTATCCATTCCATTTAATAACTGTTTGTTTTTAATGTGGGCTGGAAAACGTCTGTAATGGATGGCTGGTCCTAAACCATATTTGAATGTAGACTTTTTACTATGCAATCTGTTACACTGCTGGAGGTCTGTGTGGAAGTCTTTCTGCTTACCTCCAGTAACTTGTTCCTGGTTGCTTCCAATACCTCTTTTAGGTAGTAGAGGGAAGTTGGTTAGTTATAGCTGGATCAGTTGCCCAGTCTGGTTCCCCATGCATTTGCATGAATGCAGTTGTCACCACAAGGGCGAAGAGAAGTAATTAAAGGCTTCCACCTCTTTCTGCTGTGTCAGTTTAGACTGGTGGTAGTGCCTTTAGGCTATGGAGTGAGTACTGTTGAAAGTTAGACTTAGTGTCTTGGATATACTGTAGTAATTAACATAGGATGGTTTGGTTTGTAAGGGACCTTGAAGATGATCTAATTCCACCCCCCCCGCCATGGGCAGGCACACCTCCCACCAGACCAGGTTGCCCAAAGCCCCATCCAGCCTGGCCTTGAACGCTTCCAGGGATGGGGCAGTCATCTCGTGAGCATGACTGAAATGACAGTGTATAAGCTTAACACCTCCAGGAGTGAATGGCTCCAGTGTTTGCAAAAGCTGTGAGTACAGATTGTCTGTGAGAGGGAAAATGTGTCCTCCTAGATGAGACTGCTGTTGCAAATGCTGAGCAGAGGCAGTCACTAAGCTTCTTTGATTGGCAGAGTTCCTTCAGGTCCTGTGGTCAGTGGTTTCCTTCACTGAGCATTCAGACTGCTTTGCAATGCTAGATCTTACAGGATTTGTTTTTCTGTGCCTGTGGCCAGCTGATCACCTCACAACTAGCTGTCCCAGATGAAGACCGACCACCTCCTACTGCTTGTCTGCATCCTTCCTAGGACTGTAAACTCTCCTCAATTACTGTGTGCAAACTTAGCCGAATTAGCTCTAATTAATTCTCAGGTGATCAGTTCTGCTGACTTTGTAAATCATTATTATTGCCTACCGTGGTATGTGCATGTTGCATATTAATTCTCCCTTCCCCCAGCCTTCTTCCCCAGTTTATTGCGTTGTTTTCAGTAGTTTTGCTAAATCACGTCTCACATCAGCTCTACATGTTACCGAATGAGCATTATTATTCCATCTAAAGGCATTTTCATGCTATAACCTTTAAATTTACCAATGAATTCAATGTGTTATGCTTTGAGATTGGATTTTTGTTTCTTTCATTTCACTCACTCTTCTAGAAATTAAAAATAGAGTGTTAATGCTATGGATTTGTGAGTTGTTGTGGTGTAGTCAAACCAAACATATGCAATATTCTAGGAATGCAAAAATGATACAAAAGTAACATGGCTAGAGACAAATTTCTCATTCAAACTAATAGTTTTCGCCATTTTTTTTTTGCAGTCTAATATCAAAAGATTTAGGATGTTGGTTTTGTGTATTAAAAGTGCTCACAGTATGAGGTTTTTATGTAACTCTTGAGAAACCACAAACTATTAACCGAGATATACCAGTTTGATTTTCCAAGCTATTATGGAAGAAGTCCAGTTCCAGTAAAGTATTTTCCTTCAGTCTTAAAATGATTTCCAGAAGCCAAATGTCAAGAACAATCCTGAATCAGTATTTATTGAGCACAGCTGGTGATCTATCAAGCAACTACTGCTAGTGTTCAAAGGTAATTGGAATGAGGGATTTGCACTGTTGTGTTAGTGTAAAAAGATGGATCAAGGACCTTTCACTGGTCTTTTTTTTAAGAAATCCACCTGGTGCTTGCACTGAGCGAAGGGTGCTGTACTTCATCAGAGTAGGAATAATTCAAAAAGCTGTGTAGCTCTTTGGTACAGTAAGTATGAACTATTTGCAATACCAAGACTGAATGGCCATGTGTTTTGGCAATTTAATACTGTATCAGGTAATGTGGCAATAATCTTAATACATAGGCTTTCAGCATGATCTAATCAAGTCCAGATGCTTTTATTTTTTTATATTTTTTTATTTTTTTGAGAAGGTAGTCTAAGGTCACGATGAAAGTATAGTGTGCCCAGATATTGTTTTATAGAAATAAAAGAATGGAAAATTCTTGTCCAGCCTAATGATAGGGTAATGATTCACAGGGGTGACATGAGTAGGCATCAAAAAAGATTCCTCTCTTGCCTGTGTAGAGGCAGCTCTGCTTTTCCCATGTCTGTCTCAGCGTAGTAATGAGGGGCGGGGAGGCTGTGGACTGCTCCACGTGGCTGCTAGGGTTTGTTTCCTTGCTATATCACAGGCTGTCTGTAGCAAAGTGTTTGCATTCCCAGTAATTCCAATTAGAATAAATTGTGTGTGTGGGAGGGAGATAATCATTTATGTGTGAATGGAACTGGCCTTGTGTAATGGTACCTCTATTATACATATACTTTCTTTCATCTGTTGCTACTGAGAATATAATTTGGATTTGGTGGAAATTAATATTTCTTTCTAATTTAAAGGTTATGGATTTTATTTTTGTTAAACAAGCATAGTCCTGTGGACCACTTCCAGCATACAGCATTCAAGACTTGCACTGGTAGGGTGTGATAGAAGTCAAAACTAGGAATGATGCATATGGATAAACCAGAGTGTAACTGGGGCGGAGAGGCACCTTAGCATCTTCTAGTATTCAGAACTGCACAGGGAAAATCCAGATTCTGCTATTTCACGCAGTTCTGATGTGACTTTGTCTTGACTTTTTTCCTCTAGCCTTCTTCCTCTTCCCTCCTCTTCCTTTGTCCCTGTCTTCCCATCAAACTCATATACCTCCTACTGCAATGGAAAACCATAAACGTTGTGTGTCCAACTCCAATACACAAGCATGGAAACTGATTGTATCTAATCAGTACTGTATTGTCTCTATAGATTCCTGTGTGCTGACTTTCTAAATCTGAGTACGACTTATATGACCTGACACAAAAGCTGCTGAATGAAGGCCCTGTGCAGCTTCTTCACTGTCACGTGCATATGGCTGGGTACTTTATCAGCTCTAACTGATAGGGAGGTGATGATGTAGAAATCATCTTCATAACCCTTTTCCTCCACCCTTCCCGTTCCTCTTAGTAATGCTTGCAATGTTGTAGGTGAAGGGGAATCAGCCTGAATTAATGTGGCTGAAAAAATACTGGGTTTTCATGGGGTATACTCTATAGGCTTGGTTTCAGTCATCTTCTGAAATTGAGCAAAATATCTCCAGCAAGGAACTTTAAAAGAAATATGAGGCTGTTAGAGGGACAAGAGCATTGTTACAGTGCAGTAAGAGTGATTAAGATGTAAGCAAGAAGGTTTCACACATTCCAGTGGTCCCAGCTTTGGGTTTTGTTCTGCCGCTGTTATTTACTTTAAATTGCACTGCTCATCCTGACAGAGACTTCTGAGACTACAAGCCCTTCAGGCAGGTGAGCTCTGCTCCTCAGGGCAGAGCCTCTTGCTTATGCGCACAAACACATAAATATAGTTTTATTATACCTGGTCACATCTTCTGTCATTAGTCAAAATGAGATTATTCTAGTTCGAGTGTAAACATGTAACATGTTTGTGGGCCCCAAACCAGACTGTGTAAATGCTCTAATGATAATGAACCTGCAAAAGAAAAGGATATTGTCTGAGCTTTTGAAGATGAGAAACCCAGATCCCCCGGTTGCCAACTTGGATAGAGGATGTGCTTTATACCGAAGAATTTGGCTCTGTAGGCTTCTATGTGGGTTTAATATTTTCATTTTCATGTATTCTTCTGTATCTTGATAGGAAAGCTGCTGATAAGAGCTGCAGTGCACGAGGAGCTTGTGATCGTGATTAGAGAATATGTTCGTTCTGTGTCCTTCCTCTGCTCTGCCTGCTGGGAATAGATTGTTTATATTGCTGGAAATAGTTAATGCAGTTAAACTATCTTCCAGCATGCAAACCTATGTCATTCCACTCTGTTAGTGTCCCTTGGCTAAAAATGAATGCTTTGATGTAATTCTATTTGAGTTGCTTTATGATTTATTAAGAGTTCCATTAAAATACCATGGATGTCTGCTTCAGTGAGAGAGTTATGCAATCCGCAGTAGAAAAGATAGGAAGTTTCAAAGATCTTTTTTTTTTTTTTTTTTTAATTCCCCTTTGTGAAGAAAAATGAGTCAAATTCAGCTCACTGTACAGGAGTCTGGTTAGGACTTTTGGGTCGTGCAGATTGTTATATTTCTTAAACACATTAAAATATTTTTGTTTCACAAAGCACATTAAAATGTTTGCTGTTAATACACAGTAGTATTTTTGTAGTTACCCCTTGCAATGTAAACCACTTTCTTGGAACAGCAGTGTAAACTGGAGCTCATCTTCAGTGCTGCCAACAGAAAATCAGCATTTCTGCTGCAGTTAGCTCTTCTGCTGTTTCTGTCCCTGAATTAGTGCCCCTGACTTAGAGCAGGATGTTTAAATTGTAATGACAAGAAGCTTGTGAATTGATTTAGTTTTTGCACAGTTGATTACACACTCTAATGAATTGATTTTATGCATTAAAAACATATATTAAGGGTTTTTTTCCTAGTATAATATATTATGAAAAACCTTGGGAATTGTTTTTCTAGCATTTTAACATCTTATTTTGTAAATTATCTCTCCAGGGGGCTTAAGGTTGAGCCTTTTTATTTTCTATGTGTGTGTTCGCATAGAATTATGTGAATTCAACAGAAGCATTGCTTCAGTCTTCAGATCATGTGTGGGCTTTTAAAAGAAAATCTTTTTTGTGTATGTGCAATTACTCTAACAACTGTTCTTGACATCCTGTACAAGAAGCAGCAGCAACGTGCTGCACAACTGGAGTATATAATGATTAATTAGAAAGACTATATTTTGAAAAATGGTGAGGTTTTAAGTTCATTTGTAACTATTACTTAAAACTGAGTAGATTGTCCCTAATGAGAAACTTTTTTTTTTAAATTAAAAAAATAATACTTGTGCATAGCTATTAAGCATAACATTTTTGTAGAAGTCATAAAAAAGAAGCTCAGGTCACGCTTCACAGATTAGCCTCATATCCAGTGTTATCTGTATGTGCTTGTTTCCTAATGAGTCCATATTTTGGATGAGATATTAAGGTACCATCTGGCCATCCATACAGAGAGTAAATGTCATGACCCTCACTTAAAAAAAACAAACAAACAAACAAAATGAATCCCCCCACCCAGAACAGAATGAGTGTCCTAGAAAACGTGTTTCTTTTGTTGCAATGGCTCTCACTTCATGTAACAGTGTTTTAAACACTTTTATCCCCGTTTTTGCCTCTCTGTTCATTGTGCTACTCAGATGTAGTTCGTTATTTTGTAAACTCTTTGATTTGAATTTGTAAAGTAAAGTAATATTTTATACTGAGTGTTTTTCTGCATTTTCTTTTAGATACTTCAAGAACTGTAAAGGCGTCTCCAGAAACAGCTGAAATCTTTTTTCAGAAGTTGAGAAATAAATATGAATTCACAATCCTGGTGACCTTAAAACAAGCCCATTTAAATTCAGGGGTTATTCTCTCTATTCATCATTTAGATCACAGGTAAGTACCACTACCTGTATGCCATCTAATTAAAGTATATGTATTCATGCAGTCAAAAATTGAACATAAATTATGGCAATACTGTTGTGTAACAGGTCATCTGCAAATATATATGTGGTGTATGGGTAGGCATATTGTGAGGATGCGTAAAATTTCACAAGTCCAAATCTGTCAAGGGATAGTGAAGCAGCTGTCACTCTTCAAATGTCTCTTGCCACTAAGGGCATGAAAAGCCATTTCTCTCTTGCTGGTCACAGCTGAGCATCTGGTCCTTACAGTTGGTGTGAAGCTGTCACATCTGTAGAGCCACACTGATTTGCAAAACCTGGCCTTATACATTTGCTTCTTCACCAGTTAGTTTTTAACACTGTGGGCAGTTAAAAAAAAATAGAGAAAAAGATCCTCCAGTTATTGGCTTACACCTACAACGAATGGCAGAGCACTTAACTCAGAACGCTGTCAGCCTTAAATAACTAAAGTAAATGACACTGAGCATTTGAGGATTGTTTCTTTGAGAGGATAACAACTGCTAGAGGAATAAGATATTCTTTATATTTCTGAGTAATGGCTAATAAAAATAACCTCCCTATGATTCTGTGACAGAGTAAAAAGGAGTTTTAAAATGTGTGCTTTCTAAGCAGTCATCAGTACCAACAACAGACATCTGCTTTAGGTTCAGAGTTCTTATTTTTTTTTCCTGTGTATAATCCCACTAATTCTTTCTTGTCAGTCTCACTGCAATGTACAAAAAAATAAGGTAAAGATGGAGGTTCAAGCAAAGCAAAATACCTGTTGCTTTTACAAAAGTGTGCAAGTTTTCATTATCAGGTGTGGCATCAATTATTTTGTGCTGGAAGGTGGTCCAGTTGTATTTTATTTCCCAGAGGCCCCACTTTCTGCAATTCACCTGTTTAAAAAAAGAGGGGGAGGGAGAGTGGAAGAAATAAAAAGGAAAATATTCCTAAGGGTCATTATGCCAAGCTTATAAAAGCATCTTTACCATTGCAAGGGGGTGTTTGAATGCCTCTTGCATGACGTTTTTTGAAGTTATATCAAAGCGCCAAATGGCTTCTCTGTTGTTACCTATGTCTCATCTGCAAGAGTGAGCAATGGGCAGAACTGGGCAGCTGTGAATATTGAGTTTCTAATTCAGATTGTACCACCATAGGTGGAAATCATCCCAGATGGACAAGTTTATTCTGGCACAAATGAGGAAACCAGTCTGCAGGGCCAGCTGTGCCCTAACTAAGCTTGTTTCTACATTTGTAGGAAGTGCGTGGGCTGGTTGTGCTGCTGATAGGACCAACACAACTAGAGTTGAAATTTCAAAATGAGAGATGAAACTTTTATGTGTCAAAACACCTGCAGAGGTGGGAAAAGATTTCGCCAATGTGAAACTCTAGATGAGTTTGGAAAAGCGAGTAACAATTGTCCTTCTGAGAGAAGGCAAGAGACTTTTAGCTGTGACTGGTACTCGGTGTTGTTGATAAGTTATGGACTCAGATTGCCACCCAGAAAATGCATGCTGCTGCAAGGAAAATTCTTGCCTTTTATTTGTTGTAGTTTATGGGCCCCAAACTGGTGACTGATGGCTCTGTGTGCCTGGACAGGGATAAAAGACAGTGCACGTGTTCCATCACTCAGATTTCTTTCTATGATATCAACAAAAGGGGACTTCTCTTCTGCCATCCTTCTTCTGTAGTGTGCTCCAGGACTAGTAAGAAATTGCTTCTGGTGTTAAACCAGATCTCAAGTGCAACAAGGGAAAGTTTCAGTTCACAGTGTACTGGATGAGTGCTTTTTGGTCTGTGTTCTGGGACAGACAAAGGCCAGTCCTCAGTGACTGCAGGCAAGCTGCCCTGCTCCTGCTAAAGGAGCTGCAGAGGTGAGCAAAGAGAAGTGAAACTCTCAGAGTTTGGGAAAGAGAATAACTATGACCTGTCGGAAAGGAAGCAATGATTGCTATAAAACCTTTCCTGCCCTCAGGAATGGCATGAAGAAAGAGAAGATTGAAAAAATGTGTAGTGTATAACTGAGCCAAACTTGACGTTCGCTTGGAGGGTGGCCAATTGGGAGAAAACTGTGCTACTTCACGAACACAAAGATTGTGATAGTTAGGTACAAAAAAATGTGTGATGAACTTTTATCAAGGGGTTGAAGAAGAATTTGAGGTATTGTTTGGGAAAATTAGTCCTTTAAGTGAGTAAGAGTGGACAAATAGACCCACCACTGGTCTTATGGGAATAAGAACACATTAAATTGCTTCTATCCATCCATAGCAAAGAAAAGGTTAAAGCTGTGCTGACATGTAGGTCATATGGCCACAAAATATAATGCTTCTTATGTGATTTGCATCTTGTTCAAACATGTCATCTACTTATACCCATATAAAATATGGTTATAAAAGGCTAACAAGCAGGACTCTGGAAATCTAATTATTTTATACTGTATCTATTATAATAATAATACGTATTATTATTTATAATTTTTATTTTATAAAAAATTTATATTTTATATATTTTTTATATTATTTTATTTATATTTTATATAAATATACATATTTTTAGGGATGGGTGATTAGATCTTTTTATGATATATTGACAACAAACTTTTTCATGAAATTTCTCTCAAACCTTCAATACTTTCCGGTTTTGTTGTTACATTTCTGTCTTCTTCTGTTTATTTGCATCTCAGGACTTCAAATGTCTAAGTGCAATGAAGGGCAAAAAGTTTGCATTTTTCAAGGTTTCTGGCTGAAATAAGGTTTGCACTATGTGTGTAGATATTTTAACTGCGTATGCATTGCTGGGCATTTTTGAGGCCCTTTTGCTCTTAACCATGCAAACGTTTAGTACCCTGATTCTGATGTTGTTACATCATCATGAAAAGTGATGATATTAGTTCATGTCTTGCTGAAAAAAATCTCTTGTCACCACTGTAGCCAGTGTGCCTTCTCTATCTTGTTGCATCTTAAGTGATACCTAGTGCTTGTATACAGAATGTCTACAGGGATGTATGCTTTATGTTTGTTTTTGGGGTCTCCTTGCAAGCCTTTGGATAAAAGCCTTTTAGATTATTTAGGCCAGTAGAATCACTCATCAGGTCAACTTTGTGTGAAGTAGATAAATAAAAAATCTATATGTGAATATTTCATCACTTTCTTTGGGAGAATATTAGGTAATCTAGTGAAAAAGAAACTTGAATTTCTTTTAAAAAATGCTAGGCCTAATCTGACCCTATTGCAATCAGGGAAAACCTTTGCATCCAGCAGATGTAATATTAGTCTCAACGAGAGTATGACCAGAAAGAACTTGTGGCTATTAAATCAGATGTGCCCTTAAGCTTTTAATAAACACTTTCCAATCTGGTCTGTATCCTACATCTATAGGATGTACAGAATATGTATTGTCTGTGTGTCATAATAGTGTTTGCTTCATTTAATTGTACTGACCTGGGGGTTGGCTTAGTTTGGTGTCAATAATACTGGAATTAGGCTAGCATCTCTGAGTCTCCTGAAGTATCTCTTATGGCTTTCATTTTATTTTATGATGAATGACAATGAAGATAGGAGAATGTAAGAGTTGAAAGAAACCACTTATATGCTTTACATTAGCTAACTGCTTCTTCAGTGCCAGATTTCCATCTCGCATATTGCCCATATCTGACCAGGGACTTGTCTGTAACAATCCTTTAATTTTTAGACAAGTTCTTCTGAGCTCTTTCTGTCACAACAGTCACTGTAGTTGCAAGGAGAAGTAGCAACACAAAACTGCTGCTCCACGCCATTGCACCAGCTTTAGCCTTGTGTAGTTCCTCTAAAGTCAGAAAAAGTTTTACTGATATTGAACTGCTGCGTTTTGGGACAGTCATATCTGGCTATGTTCTTAATTTACAAGAGTCAGTGCTAGCTCTTGCTTTTCTGCCACGAGGGAATGGTGGTGAGAAAGGTTGGAGGCAACAATAACTGGTGGATATAATCAGTTATCACACAAGTAGGTCTTCTTACATTTTATTTTGCACAGGTTTCGTAACACCTAATAGTTCTAATTTCTAGGGTAAAAGAAAATCAAAATATTTGCTTGAAACTTGGAAAAAAAGTATGTTCATTTAATATTCAGTGGCTTGGGAAATATTTTACATGCTTTTGAAAACAGAGTAAAAACTCATCGTCTGTTTGCATGGGCCTAGGCGCTTCAGTGCACATATGGTAATTTACAGTAATTGAGGACAAATTACAGTTGCAAATTAAAGTTACTTTTTAGATTCCATAATTTTCTTTAAAGTAACATGCCTGAGATAGTTTACCTGATTCAGTCTGTATTGCCTAGCTTTCTGGGTGTTTTGGTTGCTTTTTGCTGGTTCCCTTTTGAAGAACATAAAAAATGAGTGCTTCCACTGAATTACGGTCACGCAGCTACTTAAGGCTTTGAGTCTCAAGAAGTGGATAGGATCACCCTCCTGAAGCTTTCCCTCTAACTTCATGTGGTGAATGCTGCCCCTGGGGTATCAGATAGATGCAGAATTTCTCTATATAAATCTGAGGCTTGGGTGTTTGGTTGAGGCCAGACTGTTGCTGTCACCAGAAAAAGTAGTTCTCTAAAGGATTTTCTACAGATACAGTCATCTTGTTCTACTCCATTAAGTGGCCTTTTTTTTTTTCTTTTCCTAGTTGAATATCAAAGCTGTCTTTCTCCTTTTGTTATCATTATGCTCTCTCTAATATTTAATGCATTCAAATCTTTCTAAACTGGTCTCAGAGTGAAAGAATCTGAAATTTTATCTTAACTATTCGTTTTTAATTTCCTCACATTCTTCTTCAGAAATAGCTTTTTTTTTTTTTTTCTCCCACTGTTCACAGCAAGTGAAGAGTTCTGTTGGTGGTATTTTTTGGGTGCAGCTCAGAAATGATAGTTTCAAGAGAATTTGTATGGTGTTAGTGAATCCAAATGTGGTGGTTTTACCCAGCTGGGCAGCTGAGATCCACCATAACCATTCTCTCACTCAAAGGGAAAGGGGGGAGAAAATATGATGAAAAGGGCTCCTCCAAGGGCTGCAGCATGGTGATCCGCTCCGCCGTGGGACCCATGGGCTGCAGGGGGACAGCCTGCTCCACCAGGGGCCTCTCCACAGGCCGCAGGGGAACTGCTGCTGCGTGCCTGGAGCACCTCCTGCCCTCCTGCTGCACTGACCTGGAGGGCTGCAGGGCTGGTTCTGACCCCTTTCTCTCCCAGCTGCTGTTGTGCAGCAGTTTTTGTTTTCTCCCTTTCTTAAATCTGCTCTCACAGAGGCACAAACAACATCGCTTATTGGTTCAGCTCTGGCCAGCAGCAGGTCACTTTGGAGCTGGCTGAAACTGGCCCTTATCTAACATGGGGCAGCTGCTGGATTCTTCTCACAGAGGCCACCCCTGCAGCCCCCCGCTCACCAAAACCTTGCCATGTAAACCCAATATACCAAATTGCACATCTGTGGTTGTTCAGATGAGTTTCAAGCAGCTAAAGACATATTTCTGGGCACGTTTGTGTATGGCATATATCTGAAAGACAGAAGGCTTGAATGTTCACTTGACTTGAGAAGATCACCTTGAATACATAGAGTGCCCTGCCTAAATGGATTGTACTTAACAATAACAGGGTAAATATTTTGAATGCTGTTAATGAAGTGATGTCTGAAGTCTGAGTGTAAGTTCTGTTAAACACTGATTGCTGTGTGCTTGCTCTCAGCCTTCCCTTTAAGCTCTATTAGCCTCCTCACTTTGCTTCTGAATTCACCTCAGCTTCTTCTTGATGAAAGAATCAGCAGAGAGATAACTTTAATCTGTGACAGGGCTTTAATATATGTTAGACCTCCCTATTCCATCGTATATTTTCATTTAATTGGCAACAGTGGAGCAATGTAATAAGGCTTTTTCCTCCCTTCATGGTTAGATGCCTTTACACAACTGATGTTTTATCCAAATCTCTTGAGGTACTGCATATTAGGGCCCCTAAAGGATTCAGTCATTGGATTGGACTTTAATCATTATTTCCTTCAGTTAATGTTTTTGTAACCTGAAACAAAGCACCAAAATCAGTAGAATATTGTGGACAGGCATTTCCTAAACTTAATTGTATTTCTCTACTATTTTATTCAATTTCTGCCTCATATAGCATTTATTTTCACAGCTATTGGTGTCTTGTGATTATCTGCCATCAAATGTGCTGCACTGTACAGTAGTGTTAGACCTCTTTCAGTACCTAGGAGAAAATTATCTGTGACAATTTCTCTCTGTTATGGATTTACAAGGAGGTAGGTTGCCAGAGGTGAACTTCTGATACATGAATTTTGCTGCATCATTTGACCATTTTACTAGAATAGTGGAACTGTATGTTCCCTGCTTTTGATGTACGAGTGTCTGTATTTCTGGATCGCAGTATTAAGTCTCTTCTTTCTGACATCAGAAAATTTGCTGTAAACACATTACACCGAGTAAAACTTTCGATGTTTACCACTTAAACCAGTACTGTAGAGTTACATTGGTTTTGTTTAGGGGTGCTTTGCCCTTCCCCGTCAATAACTTGCAGAGTAGACATTAAGTAAGACATTAGGTAACATGAAATTCAGTTTCAAACATTAAAGCTGTGTGTGGCTATTTCTTGCACCAAAAGAAGTACTATTTTATTTCTGCTTTTTAAACTCTGTGCTGACATACTAGTTTTTGCTGGAAGCATGAAAGGTTGTAATATTCTTTTTTTTTTATTTTTTTTGGTTGTAAATCTTAGTTGCTGTTTCTTACTATTCTGATAATAATTACAAACCCTTTCAAATCTGTTAATAACAATCAATATCTTTTGAATTGACTTCTTCTAGTGATGTAAAACTTCTCTAGTGTCAGTCTTCTTTTCTTTTGATGAAGTTTTCATGTTTCGTCAAAGGTGTCAGAAAAAGGTATTTCTTTTGTTCATTCTATATCATAGTGCTCAAGAAGATTCTGAGAGATAAGCGATTCCTTATGTAGCTAGTGAGAGTTTGGCCAGGCTCTTTTCTCTACCCCAAAGAGGTAGATTCCATGTTTCTTTTTGTTTGGGAGATTAACTTCTATCCTTGAGTGGATGGCTGGATGGAAATATCTGTAAAGCAGTTGTTTTGTGTTATACTGAGTTTTAATTTCTGTACAAAATTGGGAAAGGCCTGTTTCTTTAAGTGTTGGTTTCAAGGGATGTTACTGAATTGATTGATGCCTTGTCACTATTATCTGTTTTTTTTTCTTTTTTCTTTTTTTTCTTCAGTACAGCTTATACTTTCTGTCAAAAAAAAATAATAATAAGGAAAAAGTAGTGATTAGGTTGTGAATTCTTCTAAGTAGTGAATGCACCCACCTTAAAACACACCTTCCTGTAACTTTTATCACATCAAGTGAGGTCAGCCTGTCTGCTGATGTAAATCGTTACAGTGCCAACAAATCCAGTTTGATTTGGTGAGAACTTGTTACAAAATGCTCATATGAGCCCGGATCCTGTAGTTTGAATTCAGATTAGTGACAGATCTACTTGAATAAGATACAAAAGATATGTCTCTGCCTATGACACTGAAAACACCACTGAAACAGTTGAAATGTGAGTTTTGACAGGTATCATCATACTTCTGCTGTTGTTTGAAAGAGTTTCTATTAACAAATAAATAACAAAGAAATCTGTATTCTGTCAGCGTAGGAAAGGGGAGGAGTTAGGCTGAAACTGGCTTTTTCTTTTATTAATATGTATTGGAAAGTTGTTTATTGTTTTTGCGGTCTTCTCACTGTCCATGGAGAAAGGGAGTGACAGGGATGGTTTGTTCCATTTTGATCTGAGAAAGTTTCTTCCCTCCTTGGTTTCTGGTAGGAAAGGGAGCTTCAGAAAGGCAAGGTTAACGTTAAAGAGGCTGTGATAGTGAGAACAGAATGGGAAGTAATATATTGGTAAGTGGGATAATCGAGGTAGATGGGAGGAATGAGAGCAATTACTCAAAGCCAAGAATTCTGTTTAAAAAGGTAGTTCCTATTTTGACATTTGCTTTGATTCATATTCGCAGCTCAAACTGTGACAGTACAGACAACGTGCTGTAACACCAGCTCTTAATTTTTGCAATGCCAAGCCAGCAGTTTGTGGTAGAATAGCTCCTCTCAGTCCTTTGGGGAGCTCGGTGTGACCTCAAGCCCCTGCTTCTAGCTTCTGCTTAGTTCTGCAAGTGCTGCAGGGACCCTCCTGAGGAGCCTTGGCTTGTCATCAGCATTAGAGTGTCCGTGATATTTTGCCCCTGTGATGACTTCTTGGATCATAGCACTAATCTGAGCAGAAGCTATGCAGACCTTTTAAGTGGTGAAGGCAAGATTTTGCCTCCCTTCTTTAGGGGCATAGCGAGTTTGACGTTTGGGAGTGGGCAGAAATACTTCTCAGATGAGAGACAAGTTCTTACCTTCAAAGCCAGCAAAGGCTTCCGTATCACAGTAGCCCCACTGAAGTCGGGTAAGGGGCTGCAGTGTGCTGATAGAAACAAGATCTCATTGACATGTATTTAGGTAGGTGCAGGCACTGAGGCAGCAGGGGTGAAAAGGGCTTGAGCAGCCTCACCTGCATTTATTTCCCAGCCTTCTCCTCCTCCACATCATGACACTGAAACTCACTCTTCTAGCTGCTACCTTGTGCTGTGACTTCTTTCTGTCCAGAGAAGAGCTGTCAGTAGCCAGGAGTGTTTGTGCAGATGAGAGTGCATGAATGCTGTCTCTGACCTTCCAGTCTTTGGTCTCCTGGCTGTTTTCACATGTAACCTCTCAATGTTGAGGGTGTTCCTCAATGCACATCCCAGCATGGGGCTCGGTCTCCCCTACATTTGAGGAATGCCTCTCCCTGCTACCCAGCTGTTCCCAATAGCTGTCCAGCACAGCAATGTAGTACCCAGGACCTATGCCCCCAGGGCATGGGGCTGTTATGACCCTAGTGCAGCACCCAGCACTGGCTGCTGGAACACTGGCCTGATGTTGTCCATTCTGCGTAACTGTTGGTATCCTACTTGGCATGCTTTTGTCTTCTGCAGTTACCACCTTTAGAGACAGTGCCATGGTTTGTGGAATAGTATTGGCCAGGGACTATTTCCAAATGACAAAATAGAAAAAAAAAACACTATTTCAAGCAAAAAATAGGAGAGTGCCCATCTGGATGCATGTTGTGTTAGAACACCACTGTTAATATTTGTCTTCAGGGCCAGGGAACAGGCTTTGCTGGCTCTATTTATTAGTATAGGTGTAGGGCTTGAGATCAATTTACTAAGGTTAGGTTGTTGTACCTGACTTATTCTTTTTGGCTGATGAATAGAATGAAATAGCCTTACCAGGTCAAACTGGGAGACTGGTTTTAATGTCCAGCTGTTTGTGTGCTCCATTTGGATATGGGAAATAACCTCTTCTGGTTTGGGCCTGTGTTCACTTGGGATCTCTGCTTTCAAATACGTAATAACTGTGGCATTGTAGAGCATTTCAGGAATTTTTCCAGAGAGCCTGAGATTAGCTCTCTCTTGTAACAAGGATTTAAACCTGGACCCCACAAGCCTTTCTGCTAAAACATTTGTAACAAAATATTTGGTTTTAATGGATCAAAATGTTTGAATAAAAATATCTGATAACAGAAAATTCTTGTCCAGCTGTCAAAATGTATTCAGCGAATGAAAGGTACAGAAACTACATTGGTGTCTTTCCTGCTTGCTGTGCACTTGCATTAAGTGCTGCAAAATTATCCAGAAAAGTGAAGACCAGTTTTTTACTTATTGTTCTTTGGCTAAACTGCCGGTTTTGTCTCGTGACTAGGTAGAGCTCTAGATAGGGAGAAGGGCAAAGTCAGTAAGGCCAAACAGTGATATAAGTGAGAGAAGGGGAGTATGTTTTACAGCTCTAGCGTGGGCGCCACTTGGTATTTACAGTTCATCTGAGGATATTTTGGTGCGATATTGTTCTAAGGGATGCATCAAGCAGTAAAAACTCCTAGTTAATATTTCAGAGCACTTGGAAGTATTAACTTCCAACTAGAAAAATGTGTTGCATGCTCCTAAATGCCCATTTACCACACCATGGAAAATAACAAATAATGCGTTGCTGAATGTGGTGGCTGTTTAGTACGGATTACTTTTACAGCTTCATAATCTACACCCAGCAGAATTACTTAGTGCTGTTGTAAGCATAGTTTGCAGTTTATTGGATCTACTGAGTAGGATCTTTTTTTTTGTTTGTGTAATTATACATAACTGACAAGCCAGAACATTTGTATCAAAGATCTTAAAATAATGATTTTCATAATTTTGGAAATAAGTATTTTATTTATTTTTTTATTTTATTTTATTTTATTTTATGTACATATTCCTCTTTAATTTTATTAGTTTTCCTTTTCTTCTTAGTGTAAATCAAAAAGCCATGAAAAATTTTTAACACTACACCTGTAACTGTGAATATTAAAAGTTGTAAAATAAAAACAAACCAAAAAAAACCCACAAGAAACAAAAAAAAAAAAACACAACAAAATACCCCCTAATACCTGTAATAAATTCGTAAACAACAGACATGATAGCCTTTAGCTTCCAAGATATTTGTCTACAATGCTCTGAACCGAAGTTGATTTTTATTAGTTGCCTGGAGTAAGAGTGGGCAGCTGCAGTGTGCGTGTGCTGTGTGAGCCAGGATGCCAAATGGGGGAGTGAGCCATCAAAGACCTGGAGCTACCAACATTGCCCATCAGCTGGAAGGGCCATTCCTCCCTCTTCTCAAGGACAGCTACTACGTACCCCGTACACCCCGTTGTTTCACCTCCTAAATCTCCAGGTTTTGGCTGCACAGCCTGACTTGTACTTCCTCAGTTTGCCCCGGTGCTGCTGGGCCACAGACTACAGCCCACACAGGCTCGTGCAGACCCCGTGCCCTTTACCGGGGTGGGCTGGGGCGTCTCTGTGCTCAAGAAGATCTGCTCACGAGCTGTGGTGTTGGGATCTGCACACAGCAGTTACGATAGATCAGTGCAGGGCAGCCAAGAAAGCATCACTGTTTTCTTTCTCAGCTTTCTCTGGGGTATTTGAGACAAATTTCTTCCTCTTATGAAAATAAGCTCAACCTTAGTCAGTACATAAGGGATTGCTGTCTGGCAGGTTTCCACGCAGACTGGCTGGTCCTACTCTGTTCCTGGCTGGTGCCTTTGAAATGATTGTGCATGCACAGAGCGATGTGCAGAGTTGTAACAACCTTTTTCAGGTTAGCATTTTCTTATTTGTATGTCAAACATAGTAACCCTAAGCACGTATCATCCCCCTGCTAAATTAAATCCATTTGACCTGAAGTGTGTGTGGTTTTGGGGGGGGTTAACATCAAATAGGCTGGTATTGATTAAACAACCACAGAGATCGTGGGCATTAGTGAAGGGAGAAGCATGTTCTCCTGCTGTACAGTGTTTATCACTGTGGTTTATTTTTTCACTCGAAGAGCTGTTTGCCTTTCCCAACGTGGAAGGACACCTTGGAGCTCTTGGGAGAAGCAGAAGCAACATTAGTATGGTGAAGTTTTTGGCTGATGCTCTCCCTGAGATAAGTGGGCTGGGCTGGGCTGGTGTAGGCAAGGAACCAGTGATTCAGCTGATGGGGTTCCCCTAAATCTTTTCCGTAATGAGGTTCTTAGGAAAAGCCTGCAGTATAATGCAGTTATTGTTTCCTTGGGGAGTAAGTTCTTTAGGAAACAAGGCTGCGTTCTAACTTGTGAAGTCTGCTAAACAGAGCCAGATCTGTTTAAGACCCAGCAGTTAAACAAATACAGAAAAGTGGAATATCAAGCACAATATTTTGCAAAATAAATAAATAAATAAAATAGTGAAGTGAAAATGATTAACATTCAGTTCCCTGTGTTTCTGTGTCATGGTGTTAGTTCAAGCTGAAGGGAATATTGTTTCGGCTGTCATTGCATTTGCTTTTCTAATTGTGTTTTCCTGCTGCTTCTACAGATTATTAGTAACCATAAATTATAATTCTCCTAATGGCTATTATTTTCTTTTTCATTTTGATGCACATTTTATCTAACAATCATCAAGCCTTCATAAGGTAGAGGTATTTGTTACAGTTTACCAAATGGAAGAACAAAAGAGATTGCCTGTGGATCTCAAAACAGTGAGTTGATCACAGAATTTTTGCACAGCTTTGTACAGGAAGTTTTCCTTGCTGTTGCAGTAGCATAGGAGGTCAACATCATCTCTCAGCAATTCTTTCTCAGTTCCTGAAATTTTACAGCAATTGTCTGTTTTATTGGGAAATTCGTGTTTCCTTCTCAGGGATCTCATCATCTTGCCTCTGTAAGGGGCAACACAAATGTTCATTTTATACCTTTTGTACTGAGTGTATCTCTGCTTTGTTTCCTTCCTGCCTGCATCTCTGTGTGTTGGGATCACTCAGCCATTGACTTAGAAGAGAGTAGGAGTTAGCTGTTGGCTGTACCAGGAGATAACGTTTCAACATGTTCATGCCTTTTTTGTTTCCAAATTATTATCTCCAACTGGGTGGAGACATTTAAAATTGTTTGGAGGAGTCCAGTTCCATAATGTTCCCCTTCTTTGTTAGGTTGAGATTGACCTTATTGTTATCCTTGAAGCTTGAGTCAGGAAGGAGGTTATAAAGTTGACTGATGCCCTGCCACTGTTTCCCAATTTTTTTTTTTCCATCCAGACTTTCAATTAGTTTATACTTCTTGTAAATACAAAAGTTTTGGGGGGGGGCCATGAGGGGGTAAATATTTGCAGATTATCAAATTTGCTGCTGACTTTAGTTAAGTGCTATGCTAATATTGGGGGAGAAGTTAAAATTGCCCTTTGCCAGTTTTGCGAAAGAATAATTGTTTTTGTGCTGTTGCTAGGCATATTTCACTGGGAAACATCCTGAAGGAAGGAGAGACGTGCAGTGAGCCCAACCTCCTGCTAGGGATGATGATTATACAAGATGGTTTTGGTTTGGTCTCCTCATATCCTCTTTTGAGAACTAAAATCATCTTGTCTGTTCTTTTACATGGATGGCCAGTTAAAAGAAACTACACTGTGATCCGTATGCACACACAGATTAACAAACCATTGCCATGCTGTCTGCAGATGTAGCAGCAAAAATATGCAAAAATTAATTGTCCATTCTCCTCGTTTTTCTGAATCTTACTACGTATGGTTATTTTTGTTACTCTTTAGCTATTGGTTGCATATACATATTAGATAATCTTCATTTCTGTTTTTCTTTTTTCCTCTTGTTTTAAAAGTATGTTAGGGGAGGACTGTAAAATGAGAAAGTTAGTACTTAGAAGAGAAATGATTTGTCAAACTTCTTCCCAGAAGAGGTCCAATATATAAGAAATAGGCCTGACTACTTAGCGAGTTTGCTTATGTAGTGCTCTTTAAATAGATCTGCAGCAGTCTCAGCAGCAAAGCAAGTGTTCACAATCTGCAAATCTGGCATATGAGGCAATTTGGGGAAACGCAATGCTGTTTTTTTTTACTCTGTGCATACATATACTTACATATATATACATACATACATAATAAAAATACATACATATTTAACAATGTGCACATATCAATTTTTAAGAGTTAGCACTTCTTGTCTCTAAATTTCTTTTGAGAAATTACATTATGAAGAATGAAGAGATGTTAACAATGTATCCAAAAGCAAACAAAGCAGTGTCCTGTCTCAGTTCTTGCTTACTTCTCTGGTTGGTAATGGCTAATAATGTCCTATCACAGAACTTGGTGTTGTTTTTTGTGTATTCATGTCTTCAGGGTATCCTTACCGTGCTTTCAGGATATAATGCAGTTACTCAGAATAGGATAATTATATTTCCAATCAGGTCATGCTATGTAAAGTAACGTTGCTAGAAGAAAAAATATTTGGCTTGGCATCTTTCTACTTACATGAAAGATGGAACCTGCTATTATGTATTATTGAGAAGGAGGATTCAGTGCGAACCCGTACAATGTCTCCTTTCATCTTTCTATCTCTTCTCTGTCTTTCTCCCTCTTTTAAATACTTTCTGCATGATAATGAGAAGTTATGTGATGTAAAATGTTGTTGTGCTGCTAAGAATGGTTCATGACACGATGATGCATTTATGGTACAGGTACCTGGAACTGGAAAGCAGTGGTCATCGAAATGAAATCAGGTTGCATTATCGCTCAGGCAGTCATCGCTCCCACACAGAAGTATTCCCATACATCCTGGCAGATGATAAGTGGCACAGGCTTTCCTTAGCAATCAGTGCTTCTCACT
Organism: Anser anser; assembly: GCF_964211835.1. Lineage (NCBI taxonomy): Eukaryota > Metazoa > Chordata > Aves > Anseriformes > Anatidae > Anser > Anser anser. The sequence continues at coordinate 33,153,439 of NC_139720.1, read as the reverse complement.
TGATTTTACATGTGGACTGCAATAAGTAAGTAAAGCATGTTGTTTTGTAAGTTGTCACTTCTGGAACATTCAAGCTTCAGTAAATGAAATGATAACAACTTGGGACATATATTTTTTTTTCTGTTTCAGAATTTATGAAAGAGTTGTGGAGAAGCCCTTCATGGACTTACCTTTGGGTACAACATTTTGGCTAGGACAGAGGAATAATGCACATGGTTATTTTAAGGTATGCATTCCCTGAAAGGAAAAAAAAGAGAACTTAGATAAAAATGGATGCAGTTTCCTCTTCCTTGAAGCAGATAAAATAGAGTAAATACTCTGTGATATGAATAGTATTTCAGGTGAGACTTGTGATCCAGTTCAGTTGAGGTTAATTGACTTACTGACATACAGGCATGCAGGTGGGATATGATAGTATGTTTGCCGTGCTACTTCTCTAGGAGGGCTTGAGTGGTACACAAAAAGGTATACCTTGCAGACCAGAGATGAGAAGGAGTTTTACCTGGGGGTGGTCACGTGCTGGAAAGACTCAGCAGAAATAAAACTGCATTGATCAAATTGTCATCAGGTTTGTCAGTTTGTTAGGGTAGGTTAAAAACAAGTTTCTGTACAGTATGAATTCATACTGTGCCCAGTTCTGGGTTTCCCAGTACAAGAGAGACATGGACCTACTGGAGAGAGTCCAGCGAAGGGCCAGAAAGATGATGAAGAGACTGGAGCATCTCTCCTGTGAAGAGAGGGTGAGAGAGCTGGGACTGTTCAGCCTGGAGAAGAGGAGGCTTAGGGAGGGACCTCATCAAAGTGTACAAACATCTGATGGTTAGAGGGAGGAGATGAAGATGAAGGATCCAGACATTTCTCAGTAGTGCCCAATGACAGGCCAAGAAGCAATGGACAAAAATTGAAAAACCTGAAATTCCATCTGAACATAAGAAAACACTTTTAACATGAAGGTGGTCAGAGTGAGTCCACGATGGAGATATTCAAAAGTTGCTTGCACATGTTCCTGGGCAACCTGCTATAGGTGACCCTGCGTGAGCAGGGGTGTTGGAGTAGGTTATCTCAAGACGTTCTTCCTGACCTCAGCCATTCTGTGGTTCTGCAGTCTTAACACAATTTTTAGTGCCATGGTGTGTTGTAAAACAGTTTAAGACAGTGAAAGGTAAATGGCCAAGAGAAACAGAATTCCAGGAAATAAATATTCATGTTATTGTCTGTTTCATAACTAAATGAGTATTTTTTGTCAGAGAACACTAAGGTCTAGGGAACTCCAATCTCTTTATGATTTAGGTTTCACCACAATATTCTCTAAGTTCAGAAATAAGTGCGATGACAATCATTAATGAGGAGAATGCCTTTTCCCTCAGAGGAAAAATACTTGATCATGTTTTTTTGCTTACTCTTTCTCCATTTTTCTATATACATATATATATGTACACATATTAATATATATGTATATATCAAGCACCTGGTGTATAGCAAGATTGAAGAAGTGAATGCTGTGTTTCCACTGGAGTGTAAATTTTGATTCCTCTGTGTCCATTAGGTAGCATTCATTGGTCACAGACATTTTCTGTCATTTGGCCTTAGTCCTCTTGGAAACTGCTTTAGCAAATGATGGCATCCTTGTGGAATACTGCAGTTCCATTTCCCTCCCTGTTGGCATCTTTTTACTTGAGCTGCAAAGTGGAATTGATAATGTTGGTCACAGACCTAATCACTTTGTTAAATATGGCCTGCTAAATCTTTTTTTTTTTTTTTTTTTTTTCCCCAGCATAAAACACTCTGACTACTGTTGTCACAGCAAGTTCTGTAGTTTTGTGCTAAAATCAGTTTTTGGGTGTTGTAATACCGTTTGCTGTACTTAAATGCTAAACTATGTCTTTGTTTAGTGTAAGATATGGAGATCTGATGGGGCACTCATGTTTGAAAACTGAAGCATGACTTTGTTTTTATTTTTCTATTCAATATGTGTTTCTTTTTCTTCCAAAACACAAGAAGATACCTGCTAAACAAGCAGCAAGATTATATTTCTGGTTTAAAAAAATCAGCAATAGTTGAATCCAAGAATAAAATCATAAAATATTAACACGTTGCCTAAACTGATCTCAGACACACTTCATTTATTCTATGTATTTATTATTAATATATATATATACATAAATATTCCTTTTGTTTATTTGTACCTTCTCACTTCTTGACTTGATTATATTCTTTTTGCTAACTCATTGTGACCATGAAGAAGCTCATTTGGTGTAGAAAAATAAATACTCCAGTAGTGGACTGTATTTTTTGTTTGTTCATTTGTTACTTTTCAAAAATGATAAAATGAACCAAGATACATGGAAAAATTTGTCTCAGTTACAAAGACAAACCAGTTTGGCAGAAATACAGAAACTGATAGCTGTTAAAAGAACATTGATTTAGCTAAAAATATACTGTGTGAAGTAATTTCTCCAGCACAGTAAAGTACAAATGGTTGAACTACATCTGCAAATGTGACATTGTTGTACAGAAGACACATCACTCTAGAGGATGAGTACTTTCAGTGGTTTTTAGTGTTTTGGAGAGCCTATGTTTTTAGATACTGTGTGTGACAACTTCCACTCATCTGATTTTCTGACATCCACTTGTTTAGTTGTTTCTGAAAATCAGGCTGCTTTGAATGGGTCTTAAATGAGTTGTCCAGAAGGATCAAAGTACCCAAAATTATTAGCCACTCATTGAAATTTTCTTTGGATATATCTGATTTTGGACCTAATACTGCTCCACTGAAACAATGTATCTGTAGGCATACTCACACTGGGGTATATTTGTACCCATTTAATTTTAAGGTCTTAAGTCTGAGAGCGCAATTCTGGCCATCTAATTTCTGGTATGTAAAGTCTCTGACACCTAATATCCAGAAGTACTTTAATTTGAACCAACAGCTTCTTTTGGAGCCTGTGAATAGCCTCTCATGTACAGTCAGGAACTCCTGATTTGGCAGCCCAGGCAGGTGAGGTGTCACAGCTCCTGGTTGTTACACTGGGGAGATGAGAAATAACCCGAATTCCTGTCAAGTGGCAGAGTCCAGCTCACAGCACAGCTGATGTGTGGTGAATAAAGCTCCCCAAATAGTTGGAGGGGATTTACTGTTGATTAATAGCTAAGTGATTTGAATACTTGCCCATGTGTTCAGTGAAAGATATGTTTTAAGCTCTTTACAACCTGAAAGGGTTGGACCCTGCAATTCTTCCTTCTCATGAAAATGCTGTAACTTGGGTTGACATGAATTTGAACTTGATGACGCTGAGGAAGGAAGGGAGGAGAACTGAATATTGTGAGCTTTTCAGTGTTCTCTTCAAAGAGGTCTTTGCTCCTGATTCCAGAACACTTGCTGAGGGAGGTCCTGACGTGGAGACCTGTCTCAGGCATACCCACCTATTTTTCATCTATTAACTAATCACTGCAGCTCTTTGCACAGGATGGGGGAGCATCCAATTGTCATAGATAGTAGCTTTGTTGTTAAGGGAGGAGGGTAGTCATGGCACTTACCTTCTCAGTTACTCTTCAGTGACACCTGCTCTTCTCCATAGGTCACGTAGGTTTCTAAAGCACGCTGATTCATTCACTTGAGGTCAAAATTCTCTTGCTTGGACTTTGTGACATCTGTAGTGAATGCCCTGTGTACACAGATGAAATGTGGCCTCTTGCATTTAGTTTGCATTATATTATTTGTGACTTGAAACGTTCACTTCATAAACATGCTGAAGCATGTTGAAATTATTCTGCTTTTACTTCTAAGAAGGAATTTTGGACATGCAGGGAGGGAATCATAGATGAAAGGGACATCTGGAGCGTATATGATAGGATGGCTATTTGGCCTTTGCTTTTGGAAAGCAGCAAAGTGGCTGCTAATTATATCTTAATGACTAAGGATGCGTGTAAATTCTGCCTGTAAGCATGTGATTTCTTCTGGGTAAAATGGGGCCTTTCCAGATGGCATATTTGAATTTCATACTAAGCTTCCCGTTCTCCCAAATTCCTTGCCAACATGTTACTCTGCAGCTGTGTAACAGATATGTAGATTCTTGGCACTCTGCATGTTCATGAATAGATCCACATCAAAATCATAAAAGGTTTGCATGAATGTGTTTTTCCTGACTCGTTTCTTTAAACTGCACTTCTTTTTGACAGTCATAGCTTAGTGAAAAATTTGAGTTTTATTTAAGAGAGTTTCAAAATAACCAAAAGTACAACTGTTTTTCAAGTTATTTTTAAAGGTCATTTTCAAGCTTTTCTGCAATGGCTAACTAAAAATAACAATGAATTCAAAACAACCAAACTCTTGCCACATAATTACATCTTGACATTTAATATTATGTCTTTAAAAAAAGAATCACTATGCCTGTACATGTACATCTATCTATTTTGCTTTCTCTTTATTCTTCTATCACTGCATTGGGTCCAGAAAAGAAGCTATGTATTCATAAATATTGTTTTTATCAGGCACTTTTTTCTGTGTGGGCTTTAATGTTTAACATGGTAAATGGAAAATATAATTTTGACAGGTAAAAATAATACATCCTTTCATTTTTTTCTCTCCACTTACACATAGGGCATAATGCAAGATGTGCAATTACTTGTCATGCCTCAAGGATTTATTTCTCAATGCCCAGATCTTAATCGCAGTAAGTCTCTTAATTCTTATACCATAAAATGAAAGGTGTGCTCTGTACCTACTTTCTGTCCTGCAAGCTTTCTTAAATCCTTGAGTTTCAGTATATTGGTTGTCAACTTTGACGTGATCGAACCAATTGTAAATGAATGGTTTTGTTACTAGTATACATATCTTGTTATTCTAGCATGCCCAACTTGTAATGACTTCCATGGACTTGTGCAGAAAATTATGGAACTGCAAGACATCTTAGCCAAAACATCAGCAAAGGTAATACTTACTAGAAGGCATGGCATGGGAGAACTGAGGACTCTAAAGCTTTAATTGCTGTTTTCTTTAGATTATTTGTGCATCTGTGTGGATGTGTACGTGGGTGTGTGCAGAACATCCATACATGTTATGGTTATATATGTTTGCATTTGTATATCTGTGCCTACTATCTATGCATACAAATTCACAGTTCAGAGAGCTTTCTTGGTTTTTAATATTTTTATAGAATAATATATTGTAATAGTAAACAGAATCCGAATCCCTGAACAAGGAAAAGACTCATACATATTCAGGCTCTATCTATCAGGCTAACAAGTCAATAAAACTGGTCTGAAATAGGTTACTGTGCTTATATTGCTTATTGCAGCAAGATTTATTGGTCCAAGACTTTTCTAAACCTGAACTGATGGAGTACTCAGACAAAATCTTTGCAAAATAGGAAACGGAGAACCTTAAGCAGTATTTTCTTCTTGATATTATTTATGTATTTTTTTTTTTACAGAAGATAACACTAAAAACATTCACATCTTCCAGTGAACAAAGACTAGTCTTCTGTTTTTAAATGTCAGGTCTTTAGATGTCTGCAGGAATGCTGTTACCTGGCTAATTTGATGCACAAATGATAAAAACGAGTTACTTGAAATGGAGAATCAAATACTAATGTTGGTTTTGAGCTTTACATCAAATCTGACCTCTTTACTCAGATCCGGGTCTTTTGCGCGTAGCCTACTATCTGCAGATGTATGTAGAGCAAGATTCTGGGTCACTTCACACATATAAAGATCAGGAGCCACACTCATCTATTCACTTTCTGTCATGACCTATTCACGTTGTCATGATGCCCCCGATGTTATAATCAAAAGATGAAATGCATTGTTTCTTGCTTCTTTATTTCCATCTCTGAATGACTGGTGGTTTAATCATTTAGTTTTTGACAATAGTCATTATCTTTGAATCATTTTTCATGCATGCTTGACAGTAAAGGGGACACTTTCAATCATGTTTATGCTAACATAGTGATCACTTATAAATTTCAAACTTTTTGTGAACTGTAAATACAGTTGTCCCAAGCTGAGCAGAGGATGAACAAGTTGGATCAGTGCTACTGTGAAAGGACCTGCACAATAAAAGGCATGACGTACAGAGAGTTTGAATCCTGGACGGATGGTTGTAAGAACTGCACTTGCATGGTATGGCTACAGTTTGAGCGGAGACCCAGGAACCCTGGTGTTTCCTCTGATTGTGGGTTTATTGGGGAAAAATATTAAGGGATGTTTATAAATGTGTGCTAAGTAGTAGCAACAAAGTGCGAAAAAAATAATGTTCTAAATCTAAGCGATAGTATTAATAAATGCATTTTCCTATTATTGCAGCAGTGGTAGCATGTGTAGCTCTCCTGGATTTCATGCCAGTATAGGCAGATGCTATGCAATACACTTAGCTATCACATTATTCCCCTGCACTGAGTTGCAAACAGTTTCTCTGGATAATTAATTACCTGTTTTTATCACTATAAACACAGCCTTTTTCTTAGCAAATGATTTAATAGATCCCTTGAGTCTGATTCCCTTTAGTTGCCTTTGGTTACATCTCCAAAAGCAATAAAGAGTAAAATGTCAGGGTCATATGCATGCTTTATTATATCACAAACAATAAAAAAATTTAAATGAATGGAAGATTCCCAAAGGTATCAGAACTCCAAAACTGAATGCAAGTATCCTTTCAAGCACCAAATCATTGCATCTTTGTTATTGTCCAGTCATTTAAAACTCATGAATTCCATTTGGACTCATTAAATGCCTAATCCAAAGGCCATTAGTAACTGATGGAAAGGCTGTTGTCTGTACTGCACCTTAGATTGATTTGCTGCTGTCTATAATTTGCTAAATGGTTCTACTTAAGCTTAATATGACTTTGATCTTTATATTTCTAGAGTGATATTAATTTTGTTTTTAAGATTTTGTGGTTGAAGAAAAGAAGGTTTAGTCCATACTATCAGACCTGGCTGATAGCTATCTAAAATGTTTTGAATTTATTGTTACGTGCATTACATATTTTTTTTCACAGTTTTTTCTTGCAGCTATGGCATTATTACCTTTTAGAAATGTATTGTCTCTCATATAAAAATCAGAAGGTAGAGTATTGTTCTGTGAGGTTGTTATTTCACATTATTATGTCAATTTGCTTCTGATTGGCAGAATGTTTTACATCCAAATAGATTTGCCTCTAAAAAAATTGATCATTGTCATCTCAAAGAATGCATCATACATGTCTAAAAGGTTGTATGCATTATAATCTGAAGGTATAGTTTCTGTTCTTATAGTTGTTAAAAGAACCATGCTAAAATGGCTTTTTGGGTGCTGCCAGAGAATTCATTGCATTTAAAAGTAGATTTTAAGTTCTTGTGTATGAGAACATCTCTGTTCTTGCTAAATATAACTACCAGTTAAGCACCTTTTATTCTTCTAGAATGGTACTGTGCAGTGTGAAGCTTTGATATGCCCCCTCTCTGATTGCCCGATTAATTCTGCCCTGGCATATGTGGATGGCAAGTGCTGCAAAGAATGTCAATGTAAGTTTTACTCTGGGGCTTCCTTTAATGAATATTATGAAATCTGGAAAGAAAATGAACTTTTCTGTAAACATGTCATTGAAATAACTGGTCAGGGAATGAAGTACTTGGGTAGAGGAATAGGGGAATTTAGACTTCCCTGAAGTATTTTGGGAAACTGATAACCAGAAATTTTTCATTCTTCAGTTGTGAATATTTTATTTTAGTTATGCCATTTTTTTTTTCTTCTGAAAACACAGATATTTCCTATCAATGTTTTTAAAAAAAATCTTAAAACTTTCTGCTGACTTTCTATTGTTTATCTTTTAGACCAAACTGCTAGAAATTGAAGAATTACCTCACATTTGTTTAGACCAGTGTTTCTAACGCTATCTCAAAAAGGCTGTACTTTCAACTGTATGTTGTAGTACCAGAAATGGAGATTCAGATTTACGATTCTTGTTCTTTAATTAAGGGAAGAGAAAACTTGCACTAGACTCCAGAGACCAGAAAAAAAAACAGTCACCTAGAAAGGTTCTTTTACAAAAGGTCAGACAGAATTATACAGGAAACTGGATACAGGTAATTTAATATTGTCATTTAATACAGGTGATTAGCTTTTGGTTTTATAGCATTTTGGCCTTGTTGCAAATAAGGTTAAAGAAGGGGAAATTTAGGTTAATCAGTATCTAGATGGATTGTATATATTATTTCACATTGATTATGGATTGTATCAAATATGTGATGGCTGTGGTGGAATCCATTCTTGAAATTGAGCATAATATGCATACATTTCTTTATTATATAAATGTTGAGATTTTTCTGTGTAGTTTCATCACTCTTCTGCAGTATAAAACTTCTTAGAGAGTATAGAGATACATGTAACTGCTTGAAATGCCACGTTTTAAGATAAAATTCAGGAAGATGTTTTGTAATCCACTGATCTTGCTCCCACAGGAGTTTATTAATATTTAATTGCGTTAGAAGTTACACAAACCATCCCATTTTATGAAACCTTATTAACTTACTCAAGTAGATTAATTCTAATTGAGGGGAAATGAGAATTCAAATACATTTTTTTTTTTTTAGTCAACTACACAACATTTGTGCATATTAGTTGGCTCAGGGAATTGGTAATTCAGGGATGAGAGATGAGTGGAGTTCAAACCTCTGTTTGAATCTGTGACCATGCTGGCAGAGTTTGAAAACCTGATCTTCTGAAGTATGTTTTTGTAATGCACTGCTTGCAAATTTAGTTGGGAATTCTCCATCCAAATGTTAACAGGGAAGCACTCACATCTCAAGAGTTCTTATGAATTTGTTATTTTTATTGGGAGTCTTTGCGAAGGTCAAGAAATGTGAATGGGCATGGGGACACTGAACTTGTCATACAGCATTAATGCACCTGCCTGCAGTTAAGGTACAGCTCTGGTACAGCACACTGTGAAGTTTACTCTGGTATCACCTTTTTGATGTTCTTAATGTTATCAAAGCTTTTTAGGTATCACCTTTTTGATGTTCTTAATGTTATCAAAGCTTTTTAGCTTCCAGTGCTGCTAATCTGATGCCAGTACATAATTGATAATGAACACACCACATATAACTCTTGACAAGCTACAAAAAGAATTACAAATTTATTTTGAAAACTTGTCTATTTTGTCTATTTTCATCTATTTCAAAACTATTTTCACCTAGTTTATTTAAAGCGCCTTAAAAAAACACACACAAACAACCAAAACCAAAACAAACTAATTGACAAATAAACAAAAAGAAATCAAAACCCCACAATATTTTAAGTGGACAATTCCTGAGAACCAAAGGACTGATGGTGTAGACTGGAGTCCCATTGACAAGATAGCTAAATTCCACTGAAAGTGTGAAGAGTGGAAGTTAGATGCAGTGGTGGCTGTAGGACCCTCATTTATTCTCCAGGCCCGTTTGGTGGAAATGTCAAGTACTCACTGAGTTAGTGGTGTTCCAGCTATATCCTGCCTTTTTGGTGTCTTCAGATCAAGGTCTGAGCTGATCGTGGTCAGTGTGCTCAGTGACCACAGCTCTTGCTCAGTGGTTCAAAGTTGAGTTCCTCCATTTAGGTAGTTTCTGAAAATAACTTTTTTGTTCTCTTGTTCTCAATTCTTAGAACAGTATCAGGGGATGTAGCATCTGTCTAGGTGATGACATCTGACCAAACACAGATGGCTTATAATTGGGAGAGCAGCTAATTAGGGTTTCTTGTTCAACGAGCCACTGTCCTTACTATTGGACAATCAATCATAAATGCTGAGAAAATTTGAGGCCCATACCCATGTCTTTCACTGAGTTTTAGTATTTTTTGTGAGATGCAACATGTATGGCTATTTCTTCCTGCTATTTGTGGTACATCACACCAGATGATGGACTGTTTCTGCCAGCCTCTTGGGAGGGTTAAACTGTCCAGGCAGTGGTAGCTGTGGCAGCCTTAGTGTTGCGTCTCAGGGCTGAGTTCTCTCCATCCTTCTTTCTTTCTTCTGCTGGTGTGATAACAAAGCCAGAAAAAATTAAAAGAGTGGGGTTTGATGTAATGACAGCTGGCATAAAGAGTAAAAATAGACAGTGCTTAAGACATTCACAGTGACGAGCAAGCAGGCTTCACAGCTTTTTTGTTTTGTTTTGAGTAATTCAGAATGGATTCATTCAGCATGGCTTTAGACACATAGAATTTGGGATTGTAGTCTGAAGTGGCTTTACATATGTTACTACATGAATCAGGGCACAGTCCTGTGGCCCTGGGGCTAGGTGCCACTTGTGGCTCGCAAATACATGGTCAAGCTCTCTTGCCCTTCCCCTGAAACAGTGTCTGCCTCCAGATGGCTGACTGGGAATGATTCCTGATCAGTCCTGTCCCCCAAACCATGCCTGGCATTGCATCAAAGATTGCTGGCTGGTACAGGCCAAGGGGCTGCCATGAGTTGTGCTAACACTTGAACTGTGTGGAGGATTACGCACCAGTGTTTGAGCCTGTAGGCACTTACTGTTTCATGTACCTCTCATGTTTCATTTACTACTATGGGCATCATCATCAGTTAGGCTCTCTCAATAGCCAGTGACAGGGACTGGCACATCCAGAGGGTGCTTGGTGCTCAGAGGTGGCTGGAGTAGATGAGATGAATTGCCTTGTGGAGGTGCATGTTTCTTCCCACAGGAGGCCTTATACACAGGGAGGCCAGGCAAATAGATTAGATACCAAACTTTCAGGTAGCTAGAACTGTGAGATTAATCTTTCCATGAGTTACTTCAATGAGTATCAGCTGTGTCGCATAGGAATGGAAAGTGCTGAATTTTTAAGCCTGGTGCTGACATTAAGCAGTTAAGCTAAGAGACTGGTGAGAGACAGTCACACTGCCAAGCACTAGGAAATGAATTTCAGCCCAGCTCAGCATTTAAGAATTGGGCAGTGCAGTGATGTTGTGCCTTGTTTGATGACATTTTCAACACTTCAAGAATTTCAGCACAACTGACCGCATTTTTTTTTTTCTTAAATATTTAGTTCAGGGAAGAACGGGTATTATGGAATGTGGTAGAAAAATAATTATAGCTTTGACTTTGATTCTTCTTATATGCTAAAGCATAATAAAACCAGACATGTACCTTCTGACCAAACCGCATATCTTTGCTTGAGAACACTCAGACAGCTTGTTCTGTTTTGTCCTGCATGAAGGTCAATGCTGGTACCAATAGAAATGACAGCGCGTGTGAGTTATCACATTATTTTCTGTTGTCCTTAATGGACTAAAAGCAGCTACAACCTTCCCAGGCACATGAATTGGCCAATGTGCTGGGTATATGTTTCAGCTACAGACAAGCTATTCAACAGAGAATTTGGTCAAGCTGCCAAAGCATGCCTCTTAGATCAATGGGAGCTTCCTATGGAGAATTGTTTGGAGTTGGAAAGCAGAGGCCACTTTCTTTTCTATTCCAAGTGCAATTTTAAACCTATCTGAGAAGGTATGTGCAAGAGATGATTATATTCTTTTTTTTCCTCTGCAGAGAAAAATGCATTGTGTGGTGATATGTGCTGATACAAAACAGGGAGAAATTAAGCTCCTCTACTGACTCTATGAAGTATTGCTTTAGCCCATGGACTTGGCCTAAAATGTAGAAGGACAAGTTCATTTATTTTAAGTGAATCGTGAAAGGACTGACAATGTCTTAGTAGCTGAGACAATTGGTACTTGGTCAGCAAATCTTTTTATGGTAACTTTCTTATTAGTTAGTGTATTAACACTAAGGCATCGCTTCCAATAACTGTTATATATGTATTTTTTTAATGAAGTCAGTGTATTTTTAACAAACTAGCTGACTTTCTTCTTCTTAAGCCCAGAAGTGATCTTTGTACCACTGTCTGGCACAGTAATAATTCCCATCACTGAAGACTGATCTCCAGGAAGAAAATAGGTCTATTCTTATCACCGTCCTTCTCAGGACATTGCAGACACTTATAGATCTAATCCCAAACTATTTAAATCTATCGCAACAGGTTTTAATGGGGGCTAAAGTCTAAGCCATTATATTAAATCTACAGGCTGTGATTTTCCATGTGCTTGTTTTTTTCTGAAACTGGACATTTTATGTTTTTTGGTGCATTGTAGCAAAATCTGCACTCTAGCACAAGTATTTTAAGCAGATGTAAGAAGCATAGAACTGTGTCAGATCAGCTGCCATTTCTGTTGCTAGCAAGCATGGAGAGAGCACATATGAGGTTATTGTGACTCAGAAAGGGGTTTTGAATAAAATGATTAAAATACAAATATGCAAATGTTAGTTTTTATAAAATGAATGGGTTTCTGATGCACTGATCTCTTTTGCTAGCTTACAGAAACTTTTAATTTTATAGTCACAATTAAGGGGATTTCCCCTTTTTCTCTTCATGGTGCTTTGATTTTTCTCTGCAAATCTATACGCTCTTTTGCAAGCTCCAGCATGCCTGGCCTACTAACACAGAGAAGGAACTGTAAAATTCCAGCTGGTTCTCATATGCAGAGCAATTGACCATCAGCAATGGCGAAAAATTTGTACCTAGAAAATTAAGGGATGTTGATTAAGCTTCTTTGCAAATTCATTAATATTTGTTCAGGTGGGTTGAAGTATTATGTACTTAATACTTAGCTGTGCTGCTTACTAAGTTTAATCTTTTCACAAAATTGGCTCCTTTTTTCAGGGCTGAAGGAGTGGCACCACCTTGCTTTAGCTGCCAGTGGCAGCTCAGCACACCAGTCTCAGACTCTGCCTCCCACATGCCAGAGGAGATCCTCTAGCATTTAATGTGGCACGGAGAAGAGGCTGTGGCTCGATGTGGTTGAATGACATGATTAGTGTGCACTCGTGTGCTGAATTACTTCTATGCCTATTGAACAGGTCATCTCATCCTTGCAGGAAATCAGAGGAAAGGGTAGTCTGGAAAATAAAGCCCAGCTCCAGCAGGCCAGCTGGGGCAAGGCAAGTGTGTCAGTGCTGCAGGGGACCAGGGGACCTCAGGGGGACAGAACAGGCATTTATAGAGGAGGAAACAAGAAGGAGCTTTCTTAGTTCATGCAAAACAGCCTGTGTAGGCTTAAGTCTTTTTCTTCAACAGTGAAGCAATGGTTATTCATTTACCATTTTTTTAAAATGCGTGTTTTAAAATATAAAGGTGAAGACATTCTCGCTAATGCAAAGGATTAGTTGCTCTTTGATGATAAATATTTGTGTGGCTTTTTAAAGATACAAATGCAAGTAGAGCAGAAATTCTGTTATTCCAAGATGTTTTTTTTTTTAAATATGTGAAAAATCAAATAAATTAGACTACTTTCAGAACACTACTAAAAGATGTCTGGAAGATAGCTGGCACTGGATTATTTCCTAGAACCATGGCATTTATTATAACCTCTTGTAGTCAGCATGTAGAATGTCTGAGTGTTATTTAACACTGTAGTGGAATAGTGTCTCTTCAGCCTCTGTTTTCTGGATTTTCTATGCTGAAATGGTTTCCATCAACTTTTTTTTTTTTTTTTTCCCCTCAGGTCTTTGAATACATACAAAGATAGTATCACATTATAATGACAGATAAAAAGCATCATATAGAAGCTTGTACTACAGAGATGAACCACAGTGTACTTTACTGCTTGTTTATCATTCTATTACTTTAGCAACTCCATGTCTGAAAAAGAAAGGTGTTATTATTAATTATTTAGAAAAAGCACAAACTATTTTTGAGGGGAAAAAATGTGTCCTTGCACTCATGTAGGTCAATAAAATCAGTGGAGCTGTTTTAGGTTTACAAAGGTATTATGGAAGAGCATAATTGGTGAATGTATCATCTGTGAATCCAGCATACTATCAGAGCTATAAAGCTCAGAACCTCACAGAGTGGTAGAGGTTGGAAGGGATCTTCTGAGATCACCTGGTCCATCTCCCCTCCTCAAGCCAGGTTGCCTAGAGCAGGAAATCCAGGGCCATGTTCAGTTGGGTTTGAGTACTTCCAGAGATAGACCCCACAACCTCTCCAGAAAACCTGTGTCAGTGCTCATTCACCCTCACAGTAATAATAAAAAAAAATAAAAAATAAAAAATAAAGTATTTTCTTCTGTTCAGGTGGGATTTAATGTGTTTTACTTTGTTCCCATTGCCTCCTGTCCTGTCAATGGGCACTGCTGAGTCTGACTCCTTCTTCATTCCTTCCCATCAAGCATTTACACACAGTGAGAAGATATCCTCAGAGCCTTCTCTTCTCCAGGAAGTTTAACATCTCAGGAAGTTTAACACTCCAAAAATGTTTTGGGTGCTTTTCTTGTGCTGAACTTAAAGCCAGCTGAAGAAAATGGAAACACTCCACTTGGCTTTGGTAGGCAAGACCAGTCTCTAATGGTGTGACAGGACCCTTGACTCTAGCTGCTCAGTCTCTGCTATATCTTTCATGGTTAAGCTACAGTAATTTTCAAACTACACATATACCATAGCAATATCTTTGGTTTACATCAGCTAAATTTCCAATGCTATAATTGTTATGAGCTTTTTGGGCAGAGCTTGTAAGCTGGACAATATGCCTACATCAGAAGGGAAACTCTTTCTTTTTTTTTTTCTATTTTCACTCGCAGTTCCCTTCTGAAAAGGAAGCTCACTCCCAGTGTGTTCATTGTACTGTGTAAATTAAAATACAGATTGCAGTAGTTAGACTTCTCAAAGTATTTTATGTTGACATTTCCTTTCCTCCTTCCCTATGTCCTTTGAGTTGCATTGTTCTGTGCTAGCTGAGGAGAATTAGGGGATCCAGTGCATTGTGCCTCAGTCAGACTTTTAGTGCACCAAAGTGCAGCTCCTTCCTAGGCTGGTTGCTTTTTAACTATTCTGGACCCCGTGCATTATGAAACTCAACTGGAAGACTATAGCTCTGGAGGCAAGGTGTCAATGTCTGAGGAGAATTCTAGTTAATGGTAATGTAACTCTGTTTTGGTCCTGCTGTGTGCATGAGGAAGGAATTATAAAGTGTTTAAAAAAATCCTTATACATTAAAATACATTACACTGTATGTATAGCAATCTATACTAAAGGAGAAATTGGAAACATAATATTGGTAATTTTATCAGTAGAGAATTAGTAATATTTTTTTACATTGGAAATTTTCCTGTAGGTCATCTGCTTTCTCCTACTCTGCTTACAACCTATTTTGTCTTGGCTGTCAGGGAAAGGAACCTATTCATTTCCATTTCTTTTTTATTATATTCTTACCAGGGAATTCACAAAATATAAAAACCCTTCAGTGTATTGTTACTTTATTTTACTTCCAGTGCAAATAATACATTAACATATGTTAGATATGAATATTTTGGTTTTCAGACAGCTGGAAGTGGACAGATGTTCCAGTCTTATAATATGTCACTACCCAACTTCAATAATGCTGATTTCACCAGAATTTGCTTAGTCGGGTGTTATAAAATAAATAAACACAAAATCTGGTTCTATTTATAATTAAAAAAATCACCTAAGTTATGTGGGTGTTCATGTGGCTATACACTGATTTCAGTATGTTTGTTCTTAACAGTAGTAAGCTAACGTCATTGCATCATCAGATGCATATATTTATATATGTCCCATAATCAGGAGCCCATTGCCAAATCAGAAGCTTGTAGCTGATGCTCTGGGTTCTGCCTGGAGCTTTTGCTCTACAAATGTCTGTAGTACTAGTAACAATGATCTTTAATGGGCATGTTTTCTGAATTTGGCAGAATTTGGCTTTAGTCAAAAACCTCCAAACTGCAAATTTAGGAAGAAGTCACAGAAAAGTAGCACGTAGGAGTCAGAGAGCACTTCATGGAGTCGGCTAGAGCTGACTCCTCCCCCCCCCCCCCCCCCCCCCCCCCAAACAAACAAATTAAAAAAAGATTTAGGACTTGTTGAGATGAGCATTTTTGCGAAGACCAGTTTGCACTGGGCATGCTTGTATTAATAACAAGTTTGCCATATTGTCAAGGGGCATCTAGGTGAAAATTTGGCCTAAAGACACTGCTAGGAGCCATGGGAGTGTAAAAGAAGGAGCATGTACAGTTTTCTGGCACTGCTTCGGTCACGTGAAATTAAGAAAATGGGAAGGTTGTGGAGGCTGAAAATCAATAAATAAAATTTGGAAAATAAAAACCCCCACAAAACCCTCAATAATGTGATCTTGATTCCCTGGCAGTCTAAGGAAGGGATAGTAAAATATGAATGACATTGATTCAGTGAGGTTAATATAAAATGATGTATACTGTTACCCTTTATTTTTCTCTTTATAAAGATAACAATTTAAACCAGTGGCTTTCAGTCTTTCTGACTGTAGAAATCTGAACATCTTTCAGTGGAAACGTGTAGTGAATTTATCCTTCTATTGTTTGGTTTACCTTTCTTAGCCATCACTTGCAGGTATCTGAATTGTGGTGTAGAGACCCCCAGGCTGTTATTGATCACTGTTTCTACATTTGTCAGGTCATAAAATATTTTCTGCTTCAAATAATGGCAACTTTTGCTCATGTTAGACACAACTTCAAAACTGAAATCTATGGTGTAACTGTCCTTTCTCATGCTCTCCTCATCTGTTCCTTTCAAAACAGTCTTTGCAATCCTCTTTTTTAGAAGAATTTCTGCAATTTGCTTTCTTCACTGGGCCCAGGACTGTATCTACAGTACTTGGCATGTTTTGTATCACTGTTCTTGCTAATATAGAGAGTGTTTTTACTATTTTTTTGGTAGTATATTTCCATTAAAATGAAAGCTCTTCCTGTTTGTTTAGGAAGGTAGTTGACCAGCCTAAGTCTTTCTGTGTGAAGCAGTTTTGAATTGTCATAAGGTATCATGGTAGAGAACAGAATTTTTATCTTGCTCATTTCTGATGTCCAGTTGTGTTAGAATGGTAAAGTGACGTAATTGTTTGATGTAGTAAATTGGGGCAGAAAACACTTGGTTTCAAATATCAGATTCATTTTTGGCTATCCTGAAAGCAAAGAAGACGGTGTTCTGAACTCTTCTGGAAAGTGGGCACACACCTTTTATTTCTAGTAGGTGAATTCTTCAAATACTTTGGAGGTAGGAAGGATAAACTGGCATAATTCTCCTTTATCAGTACTTTAACAAAGAGCTAAAAATTCAGGTACTGTTTCCTTACACTGTCTCATTAGTTTATATTCACATTCACTAAAATGCAGTGTCCTCTCTAGGTCAATTTTGAAGTCTTGAGAAAAGGGTGTTTGTTTTGTAGATGTTTCCATCTTACTATATCCAGAAGCTTAGTAGGTCCTCAAGGCTCCAAAATGAGAAATCACCTGTGAGTAGAGGATAGAAAAGGTAACAGTCATGCAAATGGATGTTGCAAAATTCTCAAAGATGCTGTTTAACAGTAGTAGAATATTACTTCAAAGTACTTAAATCTTTTTCAAATCTTTTGCAGCTTTGTGTGTATAGAGTTGGTGGTATGGCACAAGCACATATAACCACATACTCGTTTTGCATTTTATTGTTGCAGAGTTGCTCTGAAGAAATGTGGAAATAAATAAGTACATTTTAAAAATAGAAATTTAAAATAGACATAGAAATAAATAAAAGAATCATGTCCTCGTTTTCATGCATCAATTCAACCATCTTTCCAATTCACCCATTTCACACATTTGCATCTTCGCTCCTATATCCATTGTGACATCTTGAACTCCATGAAAACTCAATGTAAGGAACAGGTTGATTTCTTACAGTGTGAACAAACAAATTAAAAATCCTTATCTTGGCTTCTGTTGTTCTCTGAAAACTAGTCTGTATGTGCCTTGCAACACTCTTTCATCATCTGGAAACCTATTTATCAGTATATTTACCAGCTGCTGTTTAAAGCAAGTCCCAATCATTCCTTCCTTCTTGCTGACAACTGATTATAGAAAGCAAGAGTCCTGTCCTTCATTCTTTCCAATAAAATTCCATGTTTTGAAGTCTAACCACTTTTAAACATATGTGGACAAATCTTAAGTTCTGTTAAATACAATCCTAAGGAAGTCACTGAAATAAAATATTTTGTGGAACACAAGAAGCTCTCTCCCTTGGAGGATGACAGCTTGATTTTTTTTTTTCTTTTTTGTCAGAAGCTTGAAGGTCATGTTTCAAAACAAACTGGATTTGGCCTTTTAGAGGGCAGTTCTTAGCAGACCATCTACTTGTAAGTAGATGCAGTAAGCAAGTTTATTTAAGTAGTTGTACTTGATATTGTACTGAGATTGCATTGATTATTTGTATTAAAGTATCTTTAAAACCCTTCTGTATGATGAGCCATTAGTCTAGCTACTGTACACACAAAAGACAATCCACTGTTTGGCAGAATTTGAAAACTGAAGTTTAAAAGAAGAGATGAAACACTAGATATTGAAACACAGATGTGGGAAAAATAGTGGAAAAATAGAAGAAATTACTCATTCTCCTGTCAGACTTCTCTCTCAGGTGTCTCTGTGCCTTTCTCGTTAGACATTCATGAGCTCTGACATGGAGCCCTTGTGACTATGGGCAATGTCTTGTTTTCATATTTGGGATTATGTCCTTCAGGAAATGCACATACTGAGTTACTGGTTCAAGATATGAAGGCAAAATTGTTTGTTTGTTAATTTTCCCTCTCAAGATATTTGTTCCTATTGGTTTAGCTACTAGAACAATTAAAACTTAGAGGGAAGAGAATGGAGATGCTAATTTGACTTCTTGATATAATTCAATATTGTAATAAGGTTATCTTGTATCTTGAAAATACATTACCAACATTATTATATGCTCTTCACATTTTCTATGAAATACTGAAGTATTCCCCATATATTGAGCTGATGTGATCACAGACAGTGGGATGTGAAGGTAAATTCATTTTCTAAGTCTTGATAAAGTTCCCTTTGACAAAACTGTATTGTTCCATAGGAAAGATGGCACTTGTTTTTGCTAGGATACCACCCCAAATTTCTTATATGTCAAGTTTGATCATCATAATTCCACTGTTCCTGTTTAATTCAACCAGATATCTGAACTAGATCTCTGCAGCTAATAAAAATAAAAATTAATCTTTGCTAATAATCTGTTGATAACAAATTCAAGAATTATTCAATACAAACAGATATTTTTCTCTCGGGTTTTCAAGAATGTGAAAAAATGAAAAATACTGAGAAAAAAATCCATAAAGTTCATAAAGTATGTTCTCTTAATGTTATTTGACCCATTCCAGTAATTTCTGAGATTCTTGGTAATGAAAACAATGAACTTATTCATTTAAAGATTAACCTATTTATTTTCTGTGCCATTGAAGCTGCAGAACCTTTTGCAGATTTGATGATAATAGACTACAATTAAAAATGAAATATTTTCTTAAACTGTTCTTTTTGACTCTTACTTTCCATAGAAAGGTAGTGGCAGACAAAGAAAAAGGAAAAAACATAACAACATGAGTTGACATGTCATTGAGATGGAAGTATAGCGGCTCTCCTAGAAGCTGACATGCTCTGTTGCCCCATATAGACAAAAACAGGTGGTTGCACAAGCGTGTAAATTCTGAGTCTAATGTCTGGAAAGGTCCGCCTGAGGCAATAGGAGTGTTAATATACATATGTTTGTTTTTTTTCCTTTCCCCTTTCTGTTGGTGGAATCAGCCACTCTGAGGCTTTCATTGATGAACTTCTAAACTAAAAAGGAATAGTAACATTATCAGTTTCTGTGAACACCAGTTTACTGTTTTTCAGTAACTGGGTCAGAGCATCAACAGCTGCACTGTGGAGAAATTAGCTATGACACAGCAGAATCTGTAAGCATCTGCTCCAGCTGCTTTTACATTTTTAAATATTTCAAGTCATGAACTGACTTTTGATGTGAAGTACCCTATTGCTTGGGAATGCACAAGGGGAAATAGTAACTTCTAGCAGCCTTCAGAAGCAGGGGCATGAGGTGCCCCTAGGTGTACATAGGTTTATATTTAAAATTATGTTTTGAAGATTTCCAACTCTATTGGTAGCACCTGATTTTTTTTAGATTAGTTTTTGATTAAATGCTATTTGATAATGAATGTTGAGAGAGAGTATATAACAGATTTGGAAAGCTGATTTGCATAAATAAATTTAATCAAGATTTCCAAAAATGTGTTTACCTTGCTATCTTTTTAAAAAACCTTTTGCCAAACTAATGCTAAGGACTTAGCTTAGGAACATTAAGTAGAGTTCTCTGGGGTGTTTGTGATTATGCCAACTAATCCTGTAATTTCAGCTCAACTGAGGGAGGAAGGATGATGGGTCTCAGAAGAGGTCTGGGAGGATGGGCAGGTTCCTTATGCAGGAATGAAAATAGGTAAAGGAGGAGGTGGGAGTGTGAAATTCTGCTCAGTTCCTTCATGGACCTAGTTCCTTCTATACAGGTGCTTTGAAAGAACTGAGATCTAACAACAGATATAGATATGGTACTCCATCTGTGCACTAATTCACTCCTGGGAACTTATAAACACATTAGACTGGCCTGTGCAATTGTGAAAATAAGGCATACTTGTCTCTTACTGTAATATCCAACTTAACAAAGAGCTGCCATTTGGAGGGGAAGTGAAAGTGCTTGGATTTGGGAGGAAAGTAAACATAGTAAAATAGGCAAAGCTAATGGAACTAGATGAAGTCAGGTCATGGGATGTTGTGCCTTGTCCACAGAGGCATGTGCAGCAAATTCATGGTGCAGAATTGTATGGGTGAAGTGTCTGCAGAAGTTGTCTGGGCAAAGGAGAGTCTGGCTGGGAATGGGGGCATCTGTGGTGTTCCTGGTAGTCAGTCAGATATGGATGTAGTCTGTGGGTGATTGAATAACGTTGGGGCAAGCTTTTGATCCAAAACAAAAACAGAAAATCTTTGGAAGTAACTGTACATTTTTGAAGCAGAAGTTCTTTGTAACCTCAATGGCTTGAGTGCATGGAAATGTCACTTAAAGTTCTTTTCCCAGAATCACAGAATGGTTTAGGTTGGAAGGATCTTTTGAAGTTCATCTGGTCCAAACCTCACAAGATTTACAATTTCTTGGTAAACTGAGTAGTTTTGCTGTTTTCATAGGCTTTTTTTTTTTTTTTCTTTAAGTGCTTTTAAATGAAACAAATTGTAAAATCTCTGAAAGTGTTGCCCTTCAGAGAAACTTGCCTTTTACTGTGTATGCTAACATCATCTGTGGCCTTAAGGCCATCACCCCAGCAAAGATACTTAAAGAATTACATATCATTGGCACACTCTACTTTTCCATGGTAAATCTGGGAAAAAAATGTGGGTAGTATCCCAATGAATAGCATGCTTAATTCCTCCCTCTTCCCCTCTGTTTGAATTCCCTGTGAAATCAGGTAACAGTTGCCCCATATAAGCACTGTTGCAGGAGTAGCTGCCCTCCTTATGTTCATTGGTGGGCTGAACTTAAAACATGGAAATGGAGAACACAACCTGCTTTTTATAATGTTAAATTAATGCTGATGGTGGCAACTATTTACCTCTCATAGATTTATAACAGTGACTAGAACATATGGAGGCCCTCATCAGATCCTTACTGTTTTCAGAAATTCTCAACATAGTCCTAATCAATTCACCAGACTTTATCTTGCATATGGATCCTTGTGACTTGAGACTTTCTGATGGTTGTACTTGTGAGTTTAAGCATGTGATGAAGTAGAGGGTGTTTTAGGGAGGTGTCTGCTTATTTTTCTGCACTGCACCGTTTTCCTACAAGCACAGTTCTTCAGAAAAGCACCTTTTATAGTTAGCCTCTAGCAATACCCACTGAGAGAAGGTGGAACCGAAGCAGAAACTTCCCCATCATTAGTCACTGTCAGGACTTGATGCAATATCTACTTGAACCTTTAACTAAGACACAATTATGTAACTACTTTTAAGAACAGCTGACAAAAGGAGTCCATCAAAAGATGTCTAATCCCAATTTAAAGAGGATTAAGTGGGCATGCAGTGTTTGCATTGGAATTCTTTTGGTCTTGCAGACTGTTGTGCTATTTATAAACCTTTAATGTAATTGTAATACAATAGTCATATAATATAATTAATAGGAACTTTAATTGCTTTTTGTCTCTTGACACCCTCTAGCACTTTTGTCTTGGCATTTGATTTTATTGCTTGACATTTTGCTGAGAAAGTTGTTTTGAGTACTGGGTGGCCAACACAGTTAATTTGGCAAACGGATGGACATTATGATTGCATTAATCATGTCCAAGTTTTCAAAATCCTATATTTAGGGTCCAAAATATTCCAGTTCTGTTTAACAAACAGAATATGGTTCATTGATCTAAAGCCAAAGTTGTGGATGTCTGTCAGTATAAATATTTTGGCTGCCATATTTAACCAAGTTAATGTTGCTGTATCGGTAGCAATAATGCCTTTATTGAGAGAAGCTGACATCAAACACAGTGTCCAGATTCCCTGTGTATAGATACATTCTCTAAAATAGTCTAAACGAGTAAATTTTTTTCCCTGCAGATGTGAACAGAGTATCTAATTTTATATTAATTATTATTTGTTAAAATGCTAATAGCATTGTGGATGCTGAGTAGAGGAAAGAGGAAGGCAAACCTAGGGTCAGTAAATATGAGGACACTGCAGCTGGTCTCTCTGAATGTGTGATTATAACATACATTTCCAAGTATTTTGATCCCGCAGCCTAAAATTGAAGAGTGTTGCTTATAGTACCCAATGCACTTACAGTATTAGTAGTAAGTAAAGCATCTTCCCTATTGCTTTTCATTTTGTTCTCAATGCAATAGAGGCATTCAGTGTTTCTGGCTAACAAGAAATAAGATACGGATAGTAATCAATTTTTTATAATTAGGAAATTTCATATCAGATTATATTTTTTTTAGGAGGAAGCTGAAGGATATACATGTATCTTTTCAACAGTGATCGATTAAAAAAAAAGAAAAGGCAATATTTTCTCCAGCTTGAAATTTAGAATCACTTTGAATTGTTGAGGGGGATGGCATGAAATGAAACAAATCATATCACTGACTGCAGTTGCAGAGGAACTTGTGCTATCCAGGAAATAAACAACAACAACAAAAAAGTAACACCTGAATCCCTGCAAAAATAAATGAGAAAGGGGTGAGAACATGCCTCATAATGGCACAGGAGTAGAGAGAGAAAATTGTGGCAGGTGACCATTACCTCTATGTGCATTTCTAAGGATGAAACCACACAGAGGTTTGGAAAGTAGGATTAATGGTACTAAAACAATGTCTCAGCCTTGATCTCTGAACAGTGGAGAATGTAATCAAGGAGATTCCAAGGAGGATGCTGGAAAATAATTAAATGAATGAGATTTTATTTATATGCTGTTGTTTTGTTTGTTTGTTTGTTTCACAAACCAACCTATGTGAACAAAGTTGCAGAAACATAGAATTTGTTACCAGACTTAAGGTGTACATTCATAACAACTGACACATTTCACCGAACTTCAAGTCATATCTGCTACTCGATAGATGGTTATGAATACAAGAAAATAAAGTAGTTTGAGGAGTTCATCAATGTTCTAAACCTTTACTTGGTGATAAGTCTGAATCAAAATGAGATGAGCACAGGGAACCGTACGGGCATTCCTCAGAGGAAGGCATGAACAATCTAGATATCAAAGGTGATACACACATAAGTGAGAAAATGTAAAAAATTCCATGCTGTGAAATCAGTCAACAGAAGGTGAGAATTAGCTGGGTTGTGGATTTTGTGTAGACGTTTTAAGGACACATAAATGCAGAGGGAAAGTCTCATATGGAGGCCAATGGGAAGAAAAAAGGATGGTGAAAGAGAAGTGGTGGCTTGACAGAGTGCTGGTAATTCACAGAGTGAACACAACAGCCACTGGGCTCCTGAAAGATGCTTTTTGCTGGATGAATATGAAGAAGATGCTGTGTTAGCACAGTCTGTTAAATGCTACTACAGGGAATAGTTGTATTATTATTACTACATCTGCACAAATTAGTCATGGATATATAAGCAGACCTTCCTAATAATTTTTAGAGCCTGTACTGATATCTACTGTTGTAATATTTGATCACCTCATGTACACCAGTAGATCAAGAGTAGTCAGACTTCCTAGTAGGTTTTGTAGACTTCCTGTTTCAACTTCTTAGAAAATAAAGCTTTGAATAATATACATTGTTTTAGGTACGTTTTAGGAGGATGTTTTAGGGGGATATGGAAGTTTGATGGCAGGAGGAAATGGTTTATGTGATCCGACTGTAGAGAAATCCTACATAGGCAATAACTATCAAGTTGTGAAACAACTAATCATCAGGTAATTTCTTGACTGTGACTCAATCTGTTGGATGAAAGGAATTAGGAAGAAACATGTTATGTTTCCCCAGAGAGATACCAATCACAAACTAATCACAGTATCTTGGGAAGCATCTAGCCAAGCAGAAATTAAATCTTCACTGGACTTTCCAATTACACTGTTCTAGTCCAGATGTTCATGTTGTTGAAATATCTTTATTTTTGAAGGAAAATAAAGACATGGAGCACCAGCATTGCGGGATATGTACTGGCTGTGTCAATTGCTGGCAGGAGGCTGGAAAAGAAAGGTGTTCTGGATATAGGTCCTGCTGTCTTAGCAGAAAAGCAGGGGATAAGAAGATTAGTACCTTTATTTTACTAGAAATCTTTCCAAGTGTGCTCTGTGTTGACAACCTTAATATAAAGTTCCTAGAAATGTTCAAGTAGCTTGACAAAAATCTGCTCTTTGCTATCTGTCAGGATGTCTCCTCTGTGGCCAGCAGAAGAAAAGAGGACTGGGAAAGAGAAGCATTTATGGAGGGCTTGGAGAAGACAAGACAGTGTGCACTGGCAAACTTAGACCATCACTAAAACCACTGGTATTTGTCGTGTTAAACATTGAGCCAGTGCTGGTGTAGATGAACTGTCCATGTGTTTTTTGTCAGCTTATTTGATCTAGATTAGCACATGTGAAAAGAGAAGAAATAAGTGCTAGTGCTCTGAATAAGAGCTTCTGGGTTTGACCTTGTTCTTTCAGATTCTTAATGGCAGGAACTGTCTAATGGTGGTGGAATCCTTCAGGTTTTACAGAACACAAGTAGGAAATAAATAATTGAAGTAAAGTTGATTTTGATGACTTCAAGAAGAAATGTCCCTTTTGACTGTAGTCTTAAGAGAGCAGCAGTCCACAAGAAGACGTTGATTTTTTTCTCATCTTAAACATAGTTTGGTCACTGTATAGGCAGGTTGCTGATACCTGGAGGATCTATAGCCTTGCTGAAAAAGCCACAGCAAATTCCAATAGTTGGAAGTTTTGTCTAAGGAAATTCAATTAATTAGGTGTAATTTTCTAGCTACTTGGTGGTCAGGAGTTATGGTGGCATACCAAGGAGTGGGTGTGGGGACGTTAGCATTGCTTGGACTTTCTGGGACCCATACAAACATGTGCCTTGAAACATACACACTGCAATGACTTTCAAGCCTTTGAGAAACACTCTTCCACTTGTGTGTGAGACTCAAGAGAGTCTGTCTGGGCAGAGCAATCTCTCACAGCCCTAGAATTTGTGAGTCTCTCTGTTCATCATCTTTTTTTTTTGTTTGTTTGTTTTTCAAGGCTTTATGGAAAATAGTTGTTTTTCTTGCTTTCAGCATGTGTTTGTAATACTGTAGTGCTATGTTATGATAATTTGACATTCGGAGGCTCCAGAGGGCTGTTGGTGGAATGAAGAAATGACTTCCTGATGTTGCAGTAGGCTGGACGTGTTCAGGCAGTTTTTCTATGTACTTTATTTTCTAAGTTTCTCTGAAGAACCAGAGGTTTGCCCTGTTGATAAAGTGATGGGATTCAGTGGACTGTGATTTGAGGTAGTATGGATACTTCCTTTTTTTAAAAAAAAGATGCCTAGGTGGTCTCATTAATATGCTAAGAGTATTCTGGCTTCAGGAGAGAGTTTTCTTCCATGATAGAATGACTGTGTTCTTGATGTCTTTTGTCTTTACTACGAATAGGCATAGGCTGCCTGTTGGAAATGTAAGGATGTGTTATCTGTCCATTGCCATTGTCTGGTCCTCAGGCATTGCAATACTTTGTTTTTTCTTGTCACATGTAGTTGTTCTTGAAAGCCTGAAAAGTGTGGGGCAAGGGAAAGGGCTTAATATATGAGTATTTCAGCTTAGTGTCATGGCCTGTAATATATAGGAGGTCAATATATATATGACTGGATGATTGCTTTCTCCTGTCTGGATTCAAGATCTGCTAGTCCCCAGTAAAGATTTATGTGTTTTTTTTTTTCATGTATTCCTTCCTTCTAGAGGAGCTTGAGTAGTGTTTTTTTTTTTTTTTTTTTTCCCTT
The DNA here is from genome assembly GCF_964211835.1 of Anser anser. NCBI lineage: Eukaryota > Metazoa > Chordata > Aves > Anseriformes > Anatidae > Anser > Anser anser. The sequence goes on along the minus strand of NC_139720.1, from coordinate 33,127,114 downwards.
CTTAGTAGAGGAAAGAGGCATTGTATCATTGTATTGAGCTTTCTAAACTCTTTGTGACCTCTCTTTGTGGATGCTGTGCAAACCTTCTCATTCGGTTAGCCCTTTATTACGGACCTTTATTAAGTCTGACTGCAAACTCTGCCATTCATGAGATTTGGGGTGTTGAGCTTACTGTAATATTAATCCTTGAAAGGCTTATTTCACACAAGATACTTTATTTTATACAAGATATTAAAACTAATATTTTGAAATTTGAAAGGAAAAAAAAGCAAACACATTTTTTTTGTCGCTGTGTCTATCACTTCTTTTTCAGTATCAGTTCCAAGACTTGGCTTTTTACATGCTGACAATGTAATAAGAAACTTGCAAAATCATGGAGCCGCGAGTAATAAAATAAAATAAAGGAGAACTTAACAGCAGTAATGGTAATTAATGTAGGTTATGCAATAAAAACTCTTGTACTTTCAGAGATTTTAAAAAAGTCTACAATTTTTTTAAACAGAATAGATAAATCAGTCTGTGAATGAATTGTGGTACAATTAACTTACATCTCCAAATGAACAGTTAGCAAATTATGCTTCAAACAGGTAATCCAGAACTTTAAAGCAGTAACCTACTCCTGTTATTTCATGAGTATGCTTACCTGATGAGCCTTGACTGTGTCCTAAGCAGTAGAGACAGACATAGGATTTTCTGTACCTAGCAGTTGTATTACTTAGCCTTTACAGTTTGCATAAAGTAATTGCAGTAATAGACCCTTTTTTAAAAAACAGGGAGGTTATTTGCTTTGAGGGCATTTAGCCAACCCTTAAATACCAAATAGGAACTTTGATGAGAAGTGTGATGTGAGCTGTGTCAGCATGCTACTGCAAATCCTAGTATTGCTGGGGTGTAGGAGTAGCAGGTAGCCAGGTACAGCAAAAAACTGCCCTGGGTAGGTTTGACCACTGGAGGTTTGATCCTACTTCTACCAAAAAAAAAAATAAAAATCATTGAAGGTTTATTCCTGTGCAATAAAATTAAAATACACTAATATAGAGTAGCAGTAATGGTAAATAGCTGGAATAATCAAGTTACAAATACTTAAGTTTGAAAGATCTGTCTGGGGTGGGGATACATCAAAAAGCTGCAATAAAAAATAGTAAATACGTTGCTTCAATGATTGCCCTTTCTTACACAACGTTCCTCTTCAAGACACTGGTTATCTGTTAATGTCACTCGCACTGCTCTCACATCTCTATTCTCCTTTTCACCTCTGAGCTTTTCATAGGGCTGCTTAGCATGGCTTCCCCCTGCTGCATTGCTTCTGGTCCCAGCTGTGTTTCTGTGCTTCATTCCTGCCATGGCAGGCAGCCACATCTTCCTTGTCATGACCTGAGATGCATCTCTTCTGCCCTCTCAGCTGCTATCAGTACTCCATCATCAACTTCACCATCCTTCACCTTCTATTTATACACACTTTTTTGGTTCTTTCATCTTTTTCTCTTCTGATTTTTTTCCCCTGTTATATCCAGACTCCTGCAGGTGGGTTTAGAATATTCTTGCAGCTGACTCAATTTTTAAATTTTAAAATGCAGTTATCTCTAAAACAGTGTGTGAGTTCTATGAACAGAGTACTAATACTTTTTTAGAAAATCATTGTGGTATTTTTTTTTTTCTCCTGAAGCGGTGTGCATATTTGAAGGCAGAACCTACTTTGAAGGACAAAGAGAAACTGTGTATTCAAGCTCAGGGGACTGTGTTCTGTTTGAGTGCAAGGTAAGAATATTGTTGATGGAAAAAAAAAAATTCTTGCATGTTAGAAATATCAAAGTCCCACTGAATGAAGCTGTTGAAATAGAGATAGGTCTACGTTAGGAAATGGCAACTGAAAAGGCATCTAAGGCATCCTGTGTTTGTTTTGTCTTACTGAGTTCCACATAATATTTTGCAAATATATTTGCTTTGCATAGCTGCAGCCTTGATTACACAGCTTAACAATTGAGCTGCATTCCTTCCTCCTTACATATCCTCAGCATCATCAGTAACATACCGCACCAGGCTACATTATGTTTCTATTTACATGCATGCAGTGCTATTGTTCATATTTGTAAGCCCAGGTACAAGTGACGCACAAACATGATGAGATCATAATTTGGACTCCAGAATAATTTTTAGTGGAAAAGATGAATAAAAAAGAAGGAAAGGAGGGGGGCACATCAGATGTCTGGTTATCTTTCTAGTGTTTGAAATTGGGAAGGGTTGTTGTTTTATTTGTAAGCAGAACGTGCCCGATACTGCTGGTCTCATCCTGCTGCATGAACAGAGATGCTCTTCAGGCCACAAATGCACTTTAAGGGCAAAATGTACCCCAGGGCATGGCTGCAGATTGAGAGTTACCCAGATGGCTGCGGTGGACCCTGGTTTGCCTGCCAGGCTGAAGGGGTGGTGTGGAAATACCTTCGGTGCAGACCTGAGAAACTAAGCGTGTATTTCCAGGGCAGAGGAACAGGGGGAAATCTCCTTCTGTGAACCTGCAGCTGCAGCACAGGTTTGGGAATTTAACAGCCATGCTTAACACTGTACGAACTCTGCAGGACTGCAGGAAATCCAGGCTGCTAGACTCAGTAACTGGTATGAGATCCTTTCTGGCTATGAAGGTCAGAAGTGTATGGCAGGTTTTGCATTGGCTTCAGAACCAGTGCTCTGCTCTCATGCCTGCTTAAAATCTCCTCCTTTGGCCCCCTGGAGCCTCTTGTGCCCTGCTTGCCTCCTGGAGGGAGGGGGCTCTGAGCTCGCTATGGGACTGCTTTCTGGAAATTTCAGAACATTTTCATGCAGTTGTGAAAAAGTGTGTTTTACAAAGTAAAACTAGTGGACCTCATCTTTCTCTCGTTGTTTTTCATCTGTTTGAACTTAATTCCCTGAGTAGGTACTTTGAAATCCATTGCAAAAGGAAAGGAGAAGATAGCCCAAAATAATTTTGGAAACCGATGGTTCAGTTATATGGTTTTCAGGCCTGTGTACTTGTATTTTCAACATGGCAGCTAACTGGGACATTAATTCTGTGATTAACTCACAGCCGTCAAAACTTACCTGATGTTGCCTTGTGTTTCTTGCAGCTGTCAGGTGCTCGGGGAACAAAATGCCTCTGTTACCCATGCTAGTCTGCATTTTGTTGATGATACTTGTTTGCAAGTGGTCTGCCTGCTTGTCCTCTAGAAATATTAAGCAGCAACTTTGACTCAAATTCTCCTTTTCAAAGGTCTGAAGTACATATTGTTTCTGATGAGCAGCCTTGTGAATGATTTTTCAGAGCAGAAAGTCCCCATACTGTAAATTGTGTGAGTCAGCCAGGAATTCATAGGTTGGCCCTATTTTAATACCACCAGAGTTCTCCTAAAGGGATATAATTAATAACTCAACTCAAGAGAGACTTGATAAGAATGGCACTAACACAGATTTCATTCTTGAAGACTTATGGTGAAGTTAACAAGGCAATGCAGAAGATTTCTTCTTTCAAGTTACACATAATTTTAAACATTATAAATGACAGTTGTGTCTGCTATAGGTATGCTCTTTTCTGTTTAAATATTACAAAACAAGTGAAAGAAACATTCTCTTCCAAATTAGAGTCTGCAAAAGAATAAAATGTAATCCAGACTACTCTGATATTATTTCTATCAAAGGTTATTTTCTTCATTTTGAAGGATTGTTGTTTTTTGTTTGTTCTGGTGTACAGTATGCGTCAGTGGCTGGTTTGATTTAGTGAGTTTTCAGGTTCTGTGCCAAGAATGTTTAATGTAAAATTTGGGTGGCAATTTTGATTTCAACTTTGTATTTTGTGTCAAAGATGATATAAAATCAAATTCTAAACCTGTAATAATAATACATGTAATAGCTTATGCATGATTTTAGGCACTTTTCTTGCATGTAGAAATACTGGGTCCTGAGTTCAGTGAGTTCATATTTTAACCAGATTGCTGATTTTATGGCAGATGCCTCTGAGGAACATGTTGTTTGCTGTGATTTCTGTCTTTGCCATGAGAGGACCAGAGCACTTCAGAACACATTATTTAGGGTCTGAGGGAGCCTGAAGGTGGTATTTCTGTGGTAGCCTGATTGCCAAGGTAGGCATTTCACTGTGGTCATACTACAGTGACTGTGTGTGACCTGCACTAATGCCTGAAGAGATTCAGATACCATCCTTGTCATTAGACACTTCCAGATGCTGATCCACATCTAACTGGGAAGCGCTTTGTTCCTAATAGTGAATCAGTGCCTGTTTCCTTCTGTGTTACTACTACACTGTTGAGATCAAAGATGTTCAAGTTTGGTTTTAGTTGCTGGATAAATAGAAAGCTGCCTTAGAGTATTCACAAGGAGGACCCTTGATTCTGGAATCTGTAGTCTCAGTTTTTGAGAAATAATTGTTACTCTTGCAGGCATGGTTTTAGGAGAAACTTTTGAGGCAAGTAGCTTGACAGATAAGGTCTGTTTCCACATTTCTGGTTGCTTGGAAAGGTTTTCACATAGGGTAGTTCCTGATGCTTTTATTGTGCTGTGCTGTCCTTTCAAATAGTTTTCGAAGGTACCTGGAATTTGGCATACGCATTTTTTGTTTGTACGTTATAATGCTAGAATCCAACTAAAGTTATCGTTTATCTTTATTTCTTCTCCCACAATATTAACTGATTGCCTCAATTTGACAGGACCACAAAATGCAGCGTATTCCAAAAGACAGTTGTATGACTTTAAACTGTCCAGAATCTCAGCAGATCCCCTTGTCTCACAGTTGCTGCAAAATCTGTAAAGGTAAGATAATAGTAGGTTCTATATAAGCTCAGTGTAGTTTTGTGTTCTTATAGATTACATGATTTGTTTGTGATCTTGTTGAGTAGGGCACTCCTGCACATTATAATCACAGCAGATTTTGTGAAGCTGAATGGATAACATCTGCATCATGACATCTGAAAATTATTTGTAAAATGTCTAATATTTTAAATCCTGTGAAAGATGCTTACTGGCTCTTCTGTGTTTCATTCTAGCCAAAAGTCGGTGAAAAGTCAAAGAAACCATATGTGTAGTGACTTTCTATCCTTCACCCAATCTAGTGTCAAAACAAAATGAGATTGAAAAAATGTCTGTGTTCCCCAGCATCCTTCTGAGGTGCTTTGAGTTGTCTGTTTTGGAGAACAGTGTGTGCTGTGCAATTGTTCTGAGACTGGCATGCATTGCTTACCTGTTTGGGGTTGTAGAGAAAATAATTCTGTGCTTCTAGTGCCAAGGAGAGCTAGAAAGTTCTAATGTATGTCAGATTAGTGCTTTCTGAACATTTTCAATCCTGCCTGAAGCATGCTAGCATAGTCCCTTATGAGCTATAGATTTTATTCTTTAAGCAGGAAGCTGCTGCATGCTATTATTCAGCAGCATTATACAGCTGACACGTGAGTGTTAAGAATCTTAAGGAAAACAAACAAACAGAAAACAAACAAACAAACAAAAACCATCATCCACTTCCTTGATAAGATTTACCTTCTTAGTTATGTAATGACAAAGTCTGATACAAACCCATCCAGGCCAGGAAATCGCCAGATAAGACTATTGCTTTGTCATTAACTCAGGCTTCAACAAGGAAGGCAACAAAAGGGCAAAGAGTATATATCACCATGGCCAGAGGTTGCTCTTGACGCACACACTTTTGCTGTCATCAATGAGTACTGAAGAGCCTCTAACGCTAGTAAAAGTGTAGAGCTTTTTGCTTCTCCATGTCCTGTTAGATAACAGCATTATGGTAGTTATGATAAATTATAATTATAATATGTAAGTAAAATTAGTACAAAATTAGTAAAATTATAATATATTAGTCAAATCTCTTTATCCGTAGCAGAAAAGACAGAAGGGAAGTCATCTGCCTCTGATATCACAGTAGGTCTGTGATGTTTGCATCATGATGATCGTGTCACTGGGTTGAAGTACTAAAACCTTCTGCCATTATGTGCTCTTCTTTCTGTTGTCCTTTTTTGCTTCATTTCTGTTGATTCACACTGTTTGTGAACTGCCGAAGTGCAAAACACATCTTTGATCTGACCTCCAGGCAGATTCTGCCATTTGCATTTCTGACTTACTCATATAATTTAGGCATAGAAGCAATTCTACATCAAAATATGAAGCAGAAGCCAGATGGAGTGATGATAAAAATAATCCCTACTGCTAATAAATATGTTTGTTATATCACAGCAGGCTAGTGTTGCAGCAAAACTCCAGCTTGCTTTCTGGAGTTGTTGTTGTCACAGAAATCCTGGTCCCCTGAGCCTGAACTATGTTGTCCACTTCTCCTATGGGGGATTTTGAAACAAGAAAATAGTTATTGGCAAAGAGCAGTGAAGTATAGTTGCTTGACCAATTCAGATGTTTCAGTTACAGAGGAAAACTAATCAAATTAAATTACTGAGAAAATAATGAAGGGGACAAACTTCACACCTTAAGAGACAGATATAGAAGTCTGGAAGCTTCAAGTCAGTTACTGCAACCAGATTGGATTCCATATAATAAAGGCTGAGTTAATGATGTTCAGCAACATTCGATTTCATGAGAACATACTCAAGGTGTAAAAAAAAAAAAAAGAAAAAAAGAAAAAAGTAACTATTGAGTTGAAAGGCTCACTCTAAATCTTTTAGTTTGGAAAAGAACTTCAGAATCTGAAAAATTCATAATTAAGGTGCAATAGAAAGCAGTCACACTCAGGAAAAATGGAAAGGCAAAAATAGGAATACAAGAAAATAAGAAAGGCTAAAAGGTGAGAATTTAAAAATAAGTTTCTCTGAAATGGAAAGGCAGAGGCAATCAGGGAAGAGTGTTCAGTCAGTAGAGCTTGAAAGGAAAAGATAAGGGGAAGAAAAAAGCAAAACAAGTCAATGTTAATCAAAGACTTCTAGTTAAATGGGGAAAGATTGTAAATACACTTGGGAATAAAAAGTGGTAGAAAAAAAAGGGATCGGGCTAATCCCATTAGTTAATAAACTACCGAATGTCTAAGCTACTGAGCTCTTTTACAAATGTCTGACCAGAAAAAAAAAATATATATATATATAATTAAGAGGTATCCTGTAAAAGTACTTAACAATGACAAGGAGACTGTAAGGGGATTTAAGCAAGCCATCTACCCCCTACCCAGCTGCCTTCAGATCAATGCCACAACCTGCAATTGAATCGAAGACCTAGAGACAGTCTGTTCTTGTGGCCTTTACTACTCCTTTCATCTGCTGCATGCTTGGTGCAATTTATTTTTCTCATGAACAATAGAAAGGTATTCTTTGACCTAACTGAAAAAAAGATAGGCCTGTCTTTGACAGGGATGTTTTATAATCCCTGGATTCTTTTTAACCCTCAATCATATTTGTTTCTGAACAGGCCACGACTTTTGCACCGAAGGACACAACTGCATGGAGCATTCTGTCTGCCGAAACCTGGATGACAGAGCTGTCTGTAGCTGCCGAGATGGCTTCAGAGCCCTTCGAGAGGACAATGCCTACTGTGAAGGTAACACCTTGTAAAGATGCTTAGCTCCACTGTATTATTTACTGCGGAAGGAATGTATTAATTCATGAGTTGTCAAAGTCATGTGCCTATTAAATGGAATGAATTAGATATGCAGCATACTAATCAGCTAAAATAATTCTCTCTCCAATTAAGTTTTTTTTTTTTCTTTCTTTCTTTTTTTTTTTTTAATTCTGATCAGTGTAGAAGTTGCAGGCTGCTATGGCTGAGGTCTGGAATTAGAAGCATACTTCCATAGGAAAGTTTTCCTTTATTTTCATGATATCCAGATACTCAGGCAACCTAAAAGTCAACAATCTAAATAGCATTTCAGTATGATAGTTTCTCTTTTCACCACTGTCTGTTCCTATTCTCTCAACCCAGGAAGTAAGTAAATACAATACACTAGATACTAGTATTAATTAGATACTAGCTAATCATATTGAGTGAAGATTTATAATTTGAGTGACTCTTTTGGTATCAGGGAGCAACAAGCTACTTAATAAGAGACGCTCCTAAGATTAGTAGTTTTAAATTCTCAGGTAATCCTGTGAAAGAAAAGCCATCCCCACTGCAGCAGCAAAAGCCAAAGTCCTCTGCACAATCTGCTTTTATGCTAACTGTTGCTCTTTCTTGTGAAAGCCCTGATTCTGCAAGCACAAAACACCGGTATCACATACATAATACCGGTGTGCTATCAAGTCGTTCTTACAGTAAAGCCTAAGTGTTGCCAGAAGCATGGCCTTTGACTAATGAGCAGTTTGGTTCAGATTTAGCCAGCTGAACTGAAAATTAAGTATATGTGAGTAGAGTCTAAGGTTCTCTGTAGTCCCACCTAATACCTGGATTGCTCTCTGGTGATGTTCAATTAAGTGAGATGGATTGAGGCGTTTTAAGACAGTTTCTTTGGCTGAACTCTGCAAAAGTTAATGCCTGCAGCTTACTTGAATTAGTAGCTGCATTGACCTTGGTGGTAATGCTCATCTGTAAATTTAGATGTGAGAACTCCTGACTGTTTTCAGGAAATGAGTGTGCGATTAATTAAGCTTCACATACATCTCTGCTTAATGTTTATGGTAAGCCATTTGATGGAAATCTGTTATAAGAATTAGAACTAAGTCATACAGAAAAAAATCCCTTGCCCCTCATCCTGTCCCAGAAGGCATCTGACATCGGGACCAGTTGTATCGCTTGGTCTGTGTTGCAGCATCAGCCACTTTTTGCCACACAGTCCTTGGAGACTACGCAGAGGCTTAGACTGCAGAACTGCATTTCAGGGAGATTTCATCAGCCACTACCATTTTGAGGGAGTTGTTGAAATTGTAGAATTAGAGTGAAATCATGCGCTTTAAGAAGTTTTTTTGTTTTGTTTTGTTTTGTTTTCTCCCCTGCAGCTGTATTCTTACTCTGCTGACTGGAAAGCAGAAAAACAAGTTATGCTCTTAGTGATCTCCACATCACTCAAATTAGAGTCTGTTGCTATGAGTAGAACTTGCCAGGCATGTAATAAGTTAAAAATAGGAAGCTTCTTGATTTCACTGTTGGTGAAATGTTTAGATGAAGACAGAGTAGTTTATCATATGCAAGGTTGGTGCATCCATATTATAAGAGGATTTACCAGTCTGTGCAATACCTGAATTAAGCATGATGATTTTTTGAGATCACTTAGCTCAAGTGCTTCCATGTGGGCATATGACATTGTTTCTGTGTGGAAACTATCAATCTACTTCTGCACTCTCAAAAAAATTGCAAAAGTGAATAGAAGGTTGGGTCGTGTTATTTACATTAAAATAATCATTGTATTACTATGTATGGATGCAGACAATGACCTCCTAAAAATGTGTATGATTTAGGACCTGATCCAGTAACACTCACATTGAAGATAGTAAGTCCCATTAGGAAGATGTACCCATGTGAGCAAAGCTTATGAGACTGGGTCCCTGTCAGGTGAAGTTCTTGTAGGCAAGGATGAAGCTCAGTCAGCAGTCAGAACAGCATGGCTGTGCTGCCTGTTATGTGCCATGGCTGCAGCACCACACTTGAACTATGCACCTTTTGCACGTGGTTTGAGAACTGCTCTTGGCTGGCCATCTGTGGCTGAGTGTGGAGGTCATATGCTGACAGAGGGGAAATAAGGTCACAGATTTGAACCTTGGGATTGTTTGTGTGGAAGTGGGGAGCAGGGGATGAAGGAAACTGAAATACCTGTGTTTTATTCAGAGATGTGCTTTTACTATTGCATCCCTTTTTCCAGCCCAAATACCTCTTTGGATACTGAGTTTTTTCTTCTGCAAGGAAGCTCTGTCTTAATATTAAGCAATGTAGTAACAAAGGGCACATTAGCAATAATGTAATACCAAGTCTTTTCAGAGTCCTGTCCCTCATCCTGAATGGCTCAAATGGTCCCAAGCTTTCTTTCTCAGCACAGACCCATTCCTCACAGTGATATTATTGTGGCTTTAATTACTAACAATACAAAGTAAAGAAATGTCAAGCTAACACAAAGCTTTTCAGAGAGGGCATTTTGTAATGGCTATAGCCTATGGATATGATAGCAGTTTCTATGTTCTCACTTAACAAGCAAAATATACTGCAGAATTGGATGTCATTTATTCTGCATTAGAGCCAAACTTCACCAATCCTGATTCATTCCTGAGCACTGTAAAATTCAAAGAATAAACAGAAATAATAATGCTCCCATTGGTAGAATTTTTCCTTAAGGTAAAAGAACAGAAATAAAAATATTCAAAGCTGGTTTCAGTATGGGTCTTGAAAAGCTGCATAAATTTCATCTGAATGATGGAAGACTTTGGCTTCTGTCCTGGAAAGAACTGATGCTTTTCCAAAGCTATGTGATGTCTCTAGATACTGTTATGGTAGACACCTTTCTGTTTTATAGAAATAATATTTGTTAATATTTATGTCACATTTAACTTTCCTTTGGAGGACTGTTAAAAGCAGTACTTTTAAGACTTGGGATTTCTTCATTTACCCGCCCTAAGCCTTATTCCAAGTACTCTGAAATCTACTTTCTGCCTCAGGCTGTTAAGCAGTTTGAGATACTTTACAGATAGGTTGGGTATGGATTATGCTGTGTTGTTCAGATGTAGGCACTTTTCAATATAGCATCCTTGGCATATAGCCTGCTTAACATCAACATTTTACAAAACCAGATATTCTGATGACGTATAATTAGTTATTCCCAAAGCAACCCCTGCAGTCCTCTGAAACTGACAATCACCCTCCAGGATATATTTCAAAGAGTGTTCAGTGCCCATTACATTTGTGGTGGTGGACTTCTGATGAAGTTTTTAAGGATAAAGTTTGTGACTGTTGGCTATCAGGATACATTGATGCATCTAGAAGAGTGAAATGCACCCAGATGGCAAGACTAGGCATCTGCTGAAATAAGATGGTTTGAAAATAGTCTGCTGGTAGGCTCAAGTAAGACAGAAGAATGCAGTGGTCTTTTGTAAGCACCGTGACTGAACATGATCTGAGAAAAACAGGTTATTTTATTATTTATCCAGAGGATTTTGCCTGATGCGGAGGCCATTTTACATCACGTCTTGGGTCTGGCTGGGATGGAGTTAATTTTCTTCATTACAGCCCTTAGGGTGCTGTGTTTTAGGTTTGTTACTAAAACACTGTTGATAACACACCAATGTTTTGGCTGTTGCTGAATAGTGCCTTCTTTATATCTCACTTCCCACACAGCGAGTAGGCTGCAATGGGCAAAAGGGTGGGAGGGGACACAGCCGGGACAGCTGACCCCAACTGACCAAAGGGTTGTTCCATACCATATAATGTCATGCTTGGCAATAAAAGCTGGGGAGTAGTCTTTCTAAGGTGGCTATTGTTTGGAGATTGATTCTGCTCACGGCAAGTGGTAAGTTATTGCCTTTTCATGACTTCTTTTTTCCCTTCTTTTTTTCCTTCACTTATTAAACTTATGTTTTCTTGGTTTTGCTCTTCTGATTCTTTCCACCAGACTGCTAAAGGAGGGGAAATGAGTGGCTGGTAGATTCTTGATTGCTGACCTGGGCCAACCCTCCACACATCCCAAATCCACGATATGGTTGTGTGGGCCATAACATTTATTTTCTGATATTTGGGAATTTAGTTGTTCTAGTTGCGCAGTATGCAACATAGCTAACTTATCCTAACAGTATTTGGAAGCATTGAATATTACTAAACATAACTTTGTGAACCATTTTCCATTTTTCTTCTAATTTACCTCTTTTCCTCAATAACTCTCCTAGTTTCTCTTCTGTTGCCATGTTTGTCCCAGTTTCAAGTGCAGCAGCTGAAATGAGACCAAAGACTGAGTGACTTTGTTTACGTTTGAGCATTACATGAGTTTCACTGATGATTTTCCCTCTAGGGAAGATGGTATTCAGTGTAGAGATCTGCATTTGAATAAGCTGTCTGGATTTGAATAATCCTCGGATGAAGGAAGTAAGCAGTCTTAGAGGATGAACCCTCTCTTTCTAGAGTAGATGTCCAAAGTAGTTTGGAAGCAACACTTGGTTGGACTTCATCAGGTTTCTCTTAGTTTAGAGTTGTATGTTCTCATTCTGCTTGAAAAGATTTACTAATGGAAGCTTACATTTATCCACGTTTGTGTAAAAATGCTAGTATATTATTCAAACAAACAAACAAACCCCCAAACCACAAAGAAACACCAAAAATACATTAAAAAAAAAAAAACACAACACAACAATGTAACAACAAAAACGTTGCACTTCATCACTTACGTAATAGGCAGATTACTGTTTCTTGTTGTTTTTATCTACCGGCTAACCAGACCACAAAAATAAAGTAGTTTTCAGATTGAGCCTGATTTCTACAGATTGCAGTTAAGAGAAGAAATCTTACAAAAATGAGAAGTAATAATCAAATTACAATAAAATATACCTGGTATCATATTGGCTAACTGCAGTAATCAATGACACATTTGCTCCTTAAGGAGTGTAATATTGAGAAGAATATAAGTAAATCAGATAAAGACATCTGAAATTGAGATAAACCCCCGAGTATTTAAATATATTATTTTAAATCTTGTGATTAACTAATACTCTGCTATTTGCTAGTCTTGCTGTCTCTACAGGATGCACGATACTCTTTGGGTGAGAGTCCTACTTAGGAGCTCTGCAGTACTGTCAGTTTTGTTAAAGTGAGAAGATTTCCTGAGCTTCTCTCTTCTTACGTAAATTCTTTTTTGTAAGTGAGCTGCAGCAATAGTATCACATATAGTTAAGAAATAAAGATTCCTATCTGCATTAACTGTCTGTGTTTGAATTACTACCTTGTCATTTTGGGTTGTGTTGGAAAACTAATAAAGCAGATAGAAAAGCTTTCATTCCAGGGAAGCAGAATGTTATTTTCAAATCTCCATTAAAAAGTAATTAAACTTAATTATATTACACATTAAATATTAAATACTAATATTAAACAGTTAATATATTATTAATTATTAATATATTTTTCTTAGCAAAAGTAGAAAATGTCTTATTTCCATCATTATGCTACTGAGAAGTCTACATCTGAAGAATATTCAGGCCACTTCTAATGTGTCAGTATGGCTTAGGGTGGGCTGAGTCCTTCTTGTCTGCCATGGCTCTTATGCAGGAAGATAATAAAATATATTCCTAACTTAACATGTACCAGAAGTATGCCTGACACCAGTACATAAACTGTGGTACTTACTTGGGTACAGGTTGTACCACTGCCTGTAACAGTGGAATAGTTTGTACATTTACAGATTACAGGTTGTGATTCAGTGTTATTTGATTTTATGTACTTCTATGGGATGTTCAGACCGATTCTATCATCCACCCATAACCAGAACTGATAGTGATGTTTTTAGCATAAAAAAAATAATAAAAAAATAAATAAATCATATAAAGAGAGACTCATGGAAACTCTATTAAATTCTTTGCACTACCAGTGCTTGCTAAGGACAGGCTTTTCTCTTACTTTGGACAACCATTTTCTACCTGCAATAAAAGCATATGTTGCATTTTGTTTTTAAAAGAGAAATTAAGGTTAATGTTTTTATACAAAATGCTTAAATCTGCAATCTAAGCAAAAGAGAAAAGAAACTAAAGCCTTAATCTAGTTCTTGTTTACTTTTATCTCCAGTTTCCATTAGTATCTGGGAGATGACCACTGAAAGAGATGCTGCTTCTGTGCTGAAGACTACCCAAAGCTGTCGCTTACCTAACTTTTCAAACCTTAGTCTAAATGTGCAATATGTCTTCGAATCCATAGAGGCTGGATCCCCAAGAGCTGTAACAAATGCACAGATATGCTAGGCATTAAACCAAAGTGATTTTAAAATAGAGTCTTTCATAAAGCATGCAGAGCAATAACAGCCACAGTGATTATATGTGCCATGATACTCTAACTTATGAGGCATCATTTGAGAGAGATGAGTTTTGATATCTCCACTTATTTCCATAGAACAGGCAGTATTTTACTGAATAGCTTGTGAGAATATGTTACACACTTTAGATCCAACCCAAATCCCAAATGCAGTCTAACCCACACACATGGTCCCTTACCACAGATAGTATCCTATATGCCTGCGTCTATCTTCCGACAAGGAGTTTTAAAGTATACACGTGTGGCACAAGCTGATATATATTTGTAGTTTCTGTATAAAATTTTTATCACTTTTCTTTCTTATTCTCATTTTTAAATAGAGGAAAACAAAAACATTAACTGTGGCAAGTATTGTTAAAATCTTGAAATTCACGGTTGAAAATGATGAGATACTGTCATACTTTCAGCAAAAAAGAAAAGTTTATTTTGCAATTCAAATTTAAAACCTATTTCAAACCCAGTGTACTGCTGAAGGGGGGAATGGATCACGAACTGTAGTTTCACTAAGTTGTTCTGATTTTTGGAATTCACTAATTAATCATATACAACATCTTTTTTATTCTCAGTGTGCAGCTACATCAGACTAGTTATTTGGTGCCTAAGGAGAGCCCCCTGGGATGCTTTCATGCCTGACAGAGAGCTATATATAATTACTTGTTTTATCATGTATACACTACCATATGAATTAATTATAAGATATTAAATAGTAAGAAGATGCAGTTTGCCAAGTAAAACATTACATGATGGCAGACAGTATTTGTTTTCAAAAATTTCATGTGATTTATATTTTCAAACTGCATAATGTCTGTGGAGTCCAGCAATGTTTTCATGAGGCTGAGATAAAGATTTCATTTTCTTCCAAGAGTCTCACTTGCACCGGTAGCTCTTGAACAATATCTCCTACTGCATGTTTAGCAAGGACAGTTTTATCTCAACAGTCTGTCTTCCCTTCCAAAAACTAGGGCAAATTGAAACAAAAACAACTCTATGTACTGTTGAAAATGGTATTTCTGAAATGCTGTAATGTTGTATTTTGTCCTTCCAAAGCTATCTAGAGCTTCTGTCAAACAATCTAGACCTAGAGTGACTTTATTTTAAGCATGTTTTCTGTCCTAATAGCCCAATCAGGTTGCAGGAGATGGGCAGAGAAATCGTGAACTTAAGCAAAGATCAGAAATGTAAAATAATGTGACAGGAGAAACACCGAGATATGTACGATGTGTGGAAGTGTTATGTAAGCAGTTTAATTGTGGGCAAGGAAAGAACACAGCTTATACGAGGATCCAATAACTGGAATTTATTTTTAGACTAATTGATGTTTTAGCAGTCTAGTCAAGCTATAACAACCTCTTATTAGTTCAATTACAACAGTGCTAACACTTATAATCCAACTCACTCGATTTCTCTTAAAGTCCATTAATAATTCAATAAAAATCAATAGACACAAGTAGCTGCCCATTTCCTCTAATGTTAAGCTCTTACCCTCCCTATGCATTGTTACAGTGAGTTAGCAGCAGCCCAGGCTCTTTGCTGGGAGCACCATATGTGGAAGGTGGTTTTTTTTTTTGTAGTTTTTTTATTTTTTAATCTGTTTGAACCCAATACATGGGCTATGTTCTTGCAGTTGATTCACAAGGTTAATTATATTGTGATTCCTTAGGTTTTAGTGCTTCTCTCTTTTGGGGGGAGAAGAGATAAACAACTCTAGGGAAAAAAAAATAAGGAAAAACAAACAAGCAAATGGAAAAAGAGCCAGCAGAGGTAGACAGCATACATGTGACCACTGAATAATTTTGCTGTTGGAGCTAGTCTTCTGTTGTCTATTGGTACCACCAAAGTGATCAGGTACAGGTCTATGTCTATGAGGAGAAGAATCAAAGGTGATCTTCAGGGGGTATGAGTGATGACGACTATAGTGGTGCAGTAATCTGGTATAAATAATGTGGGAGATTGAGAGAAAATGCACGATTTAACTGAAGTGGAATATATCAGTTGGAAAATCTGCTGCACTGGATTTGCAAAGCAAAGCAAGACAGAAGCACAGCAATTGGTTTGACCCACTGGAGAAGCGGTGGTGGTTAAACCACAGGTTTGCTTGCTGATGGAGAGCCTAGGAAGAGTGGTGGAACGAGGTGGAGCAAAGGCTGTGCCAGAGCCCTGAGGTGTTTTGTCCTCTTGGACAGCAGCTGAGAAAGGGTATAACAAGAGGAGCATAGCGTTGTGAAAAGCAAAGTATGCAGGGTATATAGAAACCACATTGTAGCTGAGAGTGAAAGGAGCCTCGAGAGAATAGGAGCTTTGAAGTACAGCTGGGGAAAGTGGTAGAGACCCTACTAAGAACATTTTTATTGTAGCAATGGACTGGGGATTTTTAAACTTAAGCAAATTGGAAGGAAGTATTTGAGGATGAGTCAGTACGTTTGGTGGTGAAAGGAAGAAAAACACTTTCACAGGTGGGTGAGCTGGGGGGAGCTTGCTTTAAACCTATAGAAGAAGAGTCTATCCTTTCTCTTTTAAGCTGGTGAGGAATGGGCTGCAGATAGGGTGAGAGACAACATGAGCAAAGTCTGGAGACAGGACCATAGTTACTCAGACAGGTAGAAGATGGGTGAGGGGGGAAAGCAGCAGGGAAAGCTTGATGCCAGAGACAGAAGGTAGGAAAAGGAACACTGTCAGTGGAAGGAAGGCAAAGAGAAAGAAAAACGACAGAATTTTTTGTCCTTTGTGGCCATGAGAAGGTTGCAGGGCAGATAGTGTTGATTTTGAATCCACCTATTTTCCCTGGTAACAGTTGCTGTGATTGGTCTCTGTTCGTTCTCCTCTTTTGTCCTTCCTTAATAAGCAATGATCTTCTGATGCCCTTTTCCTAAGTCAGGGACCAGATGAGAAAGTCTTAACCTTTCCCAGCTCACTATTTCTTTGAAAGTTAGGTCAGTAGTGATAAAAATAAATAAATAAATAAGTAAAAATAATAATAATAAAAAAAGGTCTGAAGGCTCTTTGCAGTGGGTGCTGTTACTGGCATCCATCCTTGGGATTCTCAGCAGAGAGGCCTGAGACTCACAGGAATGGTGGGTGGGTAAATAATGCTCTCACACTTAGCAGTGGAGACTTCATGTTGGCATGGAATTTTGCTGATGAATTTGTGTGGGAGAGGTGGAAAAACATTGCCCTGTTCTGAAGGTAAATGTGGAGCTTCATATTTATGGGCTGTCAAAATGGAACCTTTCATTAACAAAAAAAAAGTATTGTATTCTTATTTTTCTTTTCTTAATTGTAAGTGTAATCTACTCTGCTCTTGTGTTAAGTGTACTTTTTGATGCACTTATGAAAGTTTTTTTTTTAGAAATACAACTCTTAATGCTCCTGTTTGCTCTCCTCCTAGATACTTAATATTATCCATTGCAAAAATCCTGCAAGAGCATCTCTCTGTCAACCATATGCCTCTGTAAGTGTGACCAGGGAGATCATTTATGCCAGATAACCATTGAGTTTTAAAGAAAATGGCTGGAGGCAAGACGCTATCTATAAAGTATCCTCACTTCTGGAAGCAGCCTTCTCTCTTTACTTTCCAGCCCAGATTTACTGACTTAGCACCAGCCTCATTTGTTCTGGCAGGCTTTTGTGGTGGATAAGGGCAATGATGGATAGCGAGGCCTAAGGAGAGACTTTGTTTGTTAGCTATGGTCAGCAATGATATATATATTACAGGTCAAGTTCTCTTCTTATTAACGGGGCTGTAAAACATAACCGGGAATTTCATTATGGGGAAGCAAACTCATTCGGGTACAAGTGTGAGGGAGATGCGGAAACTTTTCCTGGGTTATATATTTTTGTATAAATTTTGTTAGAGCTCTTGAAGGGATAAAGAAAGGCACTTTCTTCAGTTTTGATGTTTTTGGAACTATAAATAAATCATTGAAGTGCAGATTCCAAATACTTCTGCACTAACCAATTTTCCCAGAGATTCCTCTTTTATCTGCTCCACCGGGAATCGAGCAGATTGATGATCTCCATGACTACATTGTTGTCAGTACATCCCAGCTGGTGGCTCAGTATCACATCACAGACTTAAAGCACACAGGTCTTTATTGTTGGATGTTTAGAACCAGTGGAGTGGTGCATTCATCCTATTGAGCTGACTGACTTCAGGATCTTATTGACTAAACAGTGAGACATTAATGCGCATTAATATGCTAACAAGGCTTTTTGGCAAGGGAAAATTAAGATAAATGTTGTAGGCTTTCATAGATATGGAAATACATCAGGTTTACTGTTGTATTAGTGCATTTGTGTCTAAAGGTGAATAAAAGACTAAAGCAGCGTTTCAACCAGTAAGCAGGATGAAAAGACTTTTATTTTGGTAGTTTTAAAAGAGAACAGCTGCTGAGCTTTTTCCCTTTTTGCCCCAGTCAGTCTTTCTTGATCTGTATACCTTAACCTAATGTATACGAAGCTTGCATATGGTGGGCGAAAGGGGGTATGGAATTACATGGTATTTTTTTTTTTTTTAGTGTGGTCACTCTCTTTGCAACTAGTGATTTGGTTGACACTTTATCCCTTTTTTATCAATTATCTTAGTGTAATTTAGTGCTAAAGTTGCAAACGGTTTGTAAAAGCAACATTTATCAGATACGTGACTTGATGTGAATCAATGGAGTTAACACTTGCTTAGGGTCTTTTGGTGCCAATGTAAAATAGTAACGTAATAGCAGAAATAATAATCACATTTTGTTTGCATTCTGCATAGGCATTCTGGAGGGTTGGGTGGGAAAGAATTTTGCTTTCTGGTGAGCTTTTAAAATCAGTTTGAGAAAGAAATCAAGTTTGTTCAAATCAAACACTTCAGTCCAAAGTTAACCTGGTCATTTTGTTGTTCTTGTAACAATTGAATGAACGAGGTTTTGAAATAAAGGCAATTATAAATAAAACATTTTGCAAAACTTCAATATGTGTGATGTTGGCAAAATGAAAGCTTTCATTTACAACACTTCCAAATTAGGAGGTTTGAACCATTAGCATTTTTGGTCTCCTGTGGCTTTTTACCTGCCAAAGCAATCATTAATATAGTTCATAGAAAATCCTATTTAATGTTTTTGAGGCTTTGGATCTTTAAGTAGAATTTTCTGAGGGTGCCAAAGCTGGCTCATAGGCAGTCTGTTGACTCCAAGAACATAAGGCCCCTAATTACTCAAAGACTGATGTTATTACTTAAACATAAATCAACACCATTAATTTAATATGGAGTTGGGAACTAGGATAGGAAAGACACAAGTTGCATCTTTTGTAGGGGCAGCCAAGATGTATGTTGTAGCTGCTGCCTGGTTTTGTGCTTCTGCAGAACATCTGTACTTCCAGAGGTTTTGTCCCATTTCCCACTTTCTGTGCAAAAGAGCCGCTTTTGTGGTAGTCTTGTGATACCCTCACTTTTTTCTTTTTCTTTTTGTACTTTCTTTGGTGATTTGCATAAAATACATTGCCTTAGTACGCTCACTGCGCTCACCTTAAATATGCATTTATTTTTGTATTTATGTATGTATATATAAATGACAAGTGCTTTTCCAAAGCATTACCCATATGTATATATAGGTATGATTCTTCCATGCCTGCAGAGCTTACAGGGAAAGGAAGGGAAGGAAAACAGCTGAAGTTTATTAGCCGTGAAACTCTTGGAAACAGAATTTGTGAAAAATAGGCTGTGCTCACCCCACTGATCATTTGCAGTTGATAACTTAGTGTTTTTTAAAAACTGGTTTCTAACAAACTTGGGGGGAAAATAGATTCTTTCTTTTCCAAAACTGAATCAAACTGGAAAATGACTGCAGAATCACTAATAGTCAATGTGTCACATCATTTTGTACTGAAATTTTCTTGTGGAAATATAAAGGGGAAAACAGTCAATGAGTTGGAAAGTACCTGTTAATTTAAAGAAGCTGGAAAGAGGAGGAAGAACTGGGAGGTAGGCATATGATCTAAACTGGAGTAAAGTACAGGAGTTAATATAGTTGACATTTAAGAAGTCAACCCCAATTTGAGTTTATATATCCAATCTATTGTTTTGAACTATCATCAGACTCTGGAACACAGCACTGTTCTCCATCTGGAGATTTTATTTTCAACTCAGAAAGCTGTAAACATCATTGAAAACAGAGAACAAATCAAAATTGATGAGCAGGAAAAAAGAAAAAAAAACAGTCAACAATCCACTCCTTTGATTTGTAACATACTTTTCTAGCAAGGTTCAGTGGCACATAGCATGACAATATACTAGATGTACAGAGTGTCTCAGTAATACAGTCTTTATCATTACTATTACGGGAACAGCATGCTACTAATCGCTTCCAAATTAATATAGCCTTTCTTCTTTACCACATATTAACAGTGTGCAGAAGTTGTTTTGTTATTTGTAGTGCTTTCTTGGTCTTACCATTTAAATATAGCCTGCTACAAGAAACAGGCCTAATTTTGCAACCAAAGTGAGTACCAAAACCAATCGTTTTTTAAAGTCCATGCCTACAGTGATTTATGTCTGGAGTTTGCTCTGTGACTTAATACTGCAGTAGGTATTCCACCCCAACATGTATTTTATCAAGTTACAATTTTTTTTCTTTTAGAGCAGGTCTTTGTATAAACCGGAATCTTTCAGGTTCCTTTCAGATACAGTGTGTGTATCTGTGGATATATATATGCACAGACACACACACACACATATATATTTATATATAAAAAATGTAATGTATATATGCACACACACACGTATATATTTATATATAAAAATATACAAAAAAGTTACTGATTGGCTGCTTTGTGGTTATGACACATACTTCGAATAAGCTCTGGTGTTTTTTCAGAACTTACTGTGCTCTTTACAGCTCCTTCCCAGAGAACAGCACCTGTTAGATCAAAGGCATATGGTATGCATGCAGTAGTGTGCTCATATACTGGTGACTGCAGTGACTGTAATGATACAATGATGGATGACATTGCAATACTGAGGCAGTTGGTCTGCTGTTTGGTCCCCTGGTTATTTTGTTGTTGTTCTTTAAATAGTAGGAATAACAGCATAGGCACTTCAAAAGGATTTAGGAAAGATCTAAGCCACTGTAATCTTCTTTGTAACTCCACTAACAGCTGCTCACAGAAAGCCCATGCTGCTCCTGTTGCTTGAACACTTCAAGCAGTTGTTTGAAAGGAGAAAGCCAAAAACTTTCCAAAATGCATAGCTGTTCAAGAAACTGTTTAGTCTAATCCGCTATTGCCAGAAGTGGATAGTGGTGTATGGAGGTATTCTGAGGAACACGTCTGAATTTGACTCATCGTCCTCTTTGTCTTGTTCACAGATATTGATGAGTGTGCTGAAGGACAGCACTACTGTCGGGAGAACACCATGTGCGTAAATACACCAGGATCCTTTATGTGCATCTGCAAAACAGGATATATACGCATTGATGATTATTCTTGTACAGGTAAGAGAGGTATATTTGTGAAAGGAAATAACAGGATAATAGCATTGAGGAGCACTGACATGATTCTTCTAAAGTTAATCTTTGTTAGGTTCACAAAATGTCTACATGAAACCTAAACAGAATAAACACTAAAATAATTAGAAGGATACAGTGCAGTAAAGCTGCTATATTTTTACAGATCTTGTACAAGTTCCGTTCTTTGCCTGAAATTGTAAAGCAGAATGGATTGTCTCGTAGGTCTGCATGAGCTTGCATGCTGAAAAGGTGAGGGGAGGAGACTGAAGGGAAAAACAAGAGACCAAAAGCTGTGCTATGGGGTTCTTGGTTTCCATGTGGCATACCAGTACAACTCCACTTGGAGTCTAATGACACTTCTACAAACTTCTGATGGAGTTAAATTTGCTATTAGATGTGGGTGTTCCCTTGTTTTGAATGCTCCGGCATCAGGGAGATTCCCCAACTGAATGCCGTGTGTTCAGAGGGCAAGGGCTCAGCCGGCTTTGTGTTGCTGGACCACAGCGTCTGTCTTACCTCCGCATCCTCCCTTCCTCTTCTGCTGGCACTGGAAGCTCCAGTGGGAGTGCTGGGTTCACAGTGGCTTTCTCTTGTTCTAGCCTCCTTTTATTGCAAGGTACTTTAGGGTTATGGAATGAAAATGGAACATTTAAAATAGTCTTCCGTATCAGAACCAGTCTGACTGCAATTGTTCCTGGGAGGGATGTTTTCTTCCTACTAGACAGATAAAGCAAATATGATTCAAAGATGTGGCACGTTCTCTCAGTGAAGAAAAATGTGTGTGAACAAAATAGTACTGCTATTTTGTGTGCACAGGGGAATGCATCATCTCTTTTTATAAAAGGTTATATTTGTTCAGTAAAACTTTCTTGGAGCTCATGTTTTTTAACTAACACCAACATCATCTATAAGTGTATGAGACTATTCAGAATGATGGAGCCAGCAGTGTGAAATTCATTTTTTATTTTATTTAATACAGTCCTTTCTGTCTTGTCATTATTGGCATCAGTGATATGGCTTGGCACAGAAACAGCTTCCTCATAATCTAGTGTAATTGGCTTGCCCAAGCATGCGCAGCACTTAGGGACATATATTTGAAATCATATATGTGTTATTTTTGTGCATACGGTGCTACCTGTACTTGGCATTGCTCTTACGTACACCGGTAAGCATTATTTTTACCTCAGTAAGCCCTGTTCTTGAATGACCAAGGTATAGGCTGCTTGCAGCAGGTCTTTCGTGAAGCAGACAGTGTGTTTCTGGTCATTCTCTCATGTTTTCCACACTCTCAATTGAGTTTCACTACCTGCTGAGTGTAAACATTGAGATTATTTTAGGACTGAGTTTAACTAAATCACCATGATACTTTTTCCACTTTTTTTCCCCTAATTTGCTATTCTCATTGAACTCGACAAATGGTGAACCATCATAAACAACTTCACAGGGGCATATGGTACCTATAAATACAGTAAAGGTCTTTCTCAATGCTCTGCATGCGGCATTCCTCTTGTTTGCTGGAATGTGCTGTTGTGAAATTCAGTCTAGTCCAAAAACTCTGGACAATCCAACTGGTAAAACTTGTTAGAAATCCATTACAGATCTGCCATTCCAAAGTAGTTTGGCTCTACATTTGTAAATAATAGTTTCTGCTGGAATCAGCCTGATGGATGACAAGATGAATGATTTCTCTTTCACCTTTTCCCTGACAGTACAGGGAAAAGCTAATGCAAAAGGAAGTGAAGTAGTAGGTGAAATAGTTATCAAATCTTAAGGCTCTCTAAGCCAGATGAAGCTTAAGTTGTGCAGTGACTTTGTGTATGTCTGAGCAATGCCACTTGCTGTGACGTGGAAACTAGAGTTTTCCTGGAGTGGATTTTGGATACTGAGAGGCAATCATGAGAATGCAATGACTGCTGAGTGGCAGAATTTCCACTAATGGCAACCTAACATAGTTAAGTCTATATGTCAAAAGAAATGTGTTTTCTTCTGGTTCCACAATTATGGCGAGCACCTCCAGTGGAGGTGTTGGTCAATTAGTGAATTAGGTAGAGTTGTGACACTTGCATGGCATATCCACCAAACGACTAGAGAGTGGAAGGTCAATTGTTTTAAAAAAGTTAGTGAAAACCAGGAGACTTTTAAAGTCATTTGGCTTGATCAGTAAATGACATTCTGTGCTTGTTTGAGTCTATATGAGTGACACTGAGAGCATTTACATTACAACACTGTATTAAAGCAAATGGCAAGTGTATGTATTTGCACGAGATCTCTATAGTTTTTCCACCCCTCAGCATATTCTTTTCTCTTTAATGGTTTTGCCACCTATTACTGCTCCCGATTTATGAGACTTTCATATGCATCCATTTGCCCAGATATAAATCCGAGGTGAAGTAAACAAAAGTAATGAAGGTATTCTGCTGTGTCTTTGACGTGGAATCTGTAAAAGTCTTAAACTACTAGTTTGCTTAAAATTGTCTTTCCTGAAGACACTTTCTGTGTTATGAGAACCAGCAAAAGCTCTGTATAGCAAAAACACTGAGTGCATTTACAGGACACTGCATGGTAATAAATCAGTGCAAAATAATAATGGGAAGGAGCTTATGGTGATAATGGTAGTATTTTGCTGTCCTACAGACAAAAACTTTGGTCTGGGCAGTCATGTTTGGATATAACTGACTTTTCATAACCAGTGTTTTCTCTTGCAACATATTGTGGTATTTTAAAGCAAGTACTTTAAAGAAAAGCTCGTTATACTTTACTTTTTTTTTTCCACTTGTTTGTTTGTTTTCATTTATAATTTAAGTGGAGCCATAATATCATCCAACTAAACAAATGACATTTAGGACTTGAGAAAGAAAAGCATTTTCCAAATAGGTTTTGTTTAGAGAACCAATGTTATGGATCTCAACCTGTGTTCCAGGCAACCTCACACTTGCTCTATTTAGGTCCATCAATTTAATCTGCTTATCATGATTGTACAAAGCAGCTAGTAGAAACCTTTGCGCTTTGAGAATCCAGATACCTCCTTGTCTGTGTCCAGCACACCTCACTGTGCGTCGTGAGCTCATGTCCCATTCACTGCAGCTAGTAATTATTTTGGTTAAGCTTCATTTTTTTGACATGGTGAAGCTAGTTCTTGAAGTTAAGGGCATAAACCGAGCCTTTTTATCTGGCAGAAAATCAGAACAGTAAGGAGAAAATCATGATAGACCAAAGAGACAGAGGTCTGCAAATTAAGGGGATATTTTGCAACGTTTTGTGAAGAACACCCTATTCAGCTTGGCATATCTGTGAAAATTGGGCTGTGCACTATCCCTAAGAGATTTTTTCTAGGTTTTCCGTATTTATTTTTTATTCTAATAATCAGGTTATTGTAGAAGCTGCACTAAATAACTGATGTATTCCATAGTTGATACAAAAACCTGATGTTTACATCTGGCAAAAAAAAGTGGGAAAGATGTCTGTAAAGGAATGGTATTTCAAAACAAATTCAAACACTAATATGCAAAATATCTTCATTTTCATACCATCAGGTAGTCTCTGTTTTATATAATTCATGCAGAAGGTGGGTATTGTAGGATATAACTTCTGCATTGCTCCTTCCTCTTTTCCTTGAGATAGCTGAAAGCATCAGCTTTGATAGCATCAGCTATCAACTGCTGTGGAAGGGTATTATAAGGACGTGTGTTGTCAGCTACTTGTGAGAACCATAAAGCGGATACCTCACAGACATCTCCTGTTTGCAAAGGCAATCCTGAGTATCTTAGGGACACCTTGGTACTGCAAGCATACTACAAAAACTACCAAGAGCCCATGCTCCAGGACTGAGGTTGGTGTGGTTGGACAGTATGCAGTTCTGTTCAAACGTAACAGTGCTCGTGTACAAAGGGTCTGATACACTTCGGCTTTTGCCAATGTGTGCAACTAAATTTAGTCATTCAGACGTCTTTTGTCTTCCACAGAATTTGAAGTTTTTTGCAAGTATCTATTTGCATTATTGGAAATTCTGGGTTTAACTTCTTGACTGAAAAATTGACGAAACTGAAGAAGAGGCAGATTTTTAATCCAGTTCAGGAATAACAAGAATAAGGCAAACAAAAGGCATCTGGCTTTGTGTGTTACTAAATGTTAAAATTTTGAAATATATTTCAGGTCACACTGTTCCTTGTAATGCTGTGTAATCAAATCCAGTTGCAGAACTGTAGCTGTGCATGAAATAGCTGACTTGCTGCAAGCTGGACCAAAAAATATGCTAGCACATCCTTGGGAACGTTACTAAGTAGGAAGAAAATGTTCTGCAGCTCGGCATTAATATGTCATTGTTTGCACAGGATATCTGAAGCATAGAAAGATGTTGAAAAATTATAGATGAACCTTGATTAGGCAGGTTATGATGTGAATGATGCCCATGCAGTTTGCTAGCAGACTAACGTAGTGTCTTACTGTTTCATTCTGATACACACATGCACATATGTAATTTGCCAGTCATTGATCAAAATAGAAGAGAGACATAAAATCAGTGGCATTTAAGGATTTTTCTCCTGCATGAGACATTTGAAAAGAAATCTGCAGTATCTACCTCTGACAGAACTCTGCACAAAAGACTGATTTAGACAGCAAATAGCTATTTCCAAAGCAGCTCTAGTCTCTTTCTTCATGGCATGTTTATTGCAAGTTTTACAATAGATCTGAATTACATTTTGATTTTCACAACAAAGGATGTAATGAAGACATCAATTTCAGATTTCGTTATTTGTATTCATCTTGGAAGCAAATTTTGCAGGGTTAGATTGAGTTAGTCACAACCATATTTACACAGAAATCTGTTGTTCATGACTGATTTTATGGTCAAAAATCAATCAAAGCTATGAGAAGGGGAGATGAGTCCTAAGCTGCACCCATATGCCAAATGGGCACACAAACTGCAAATTAAAGGCATAAAGATATGCCCCAGGCTACCATGCTTTCCTTACTTTCATATTGCCTCATTCCCCATCCACTTTGCTTCACAGGAACTGAAGTGTTATGGTGTTGCACTGGGGAAAGGCAGGCAGAAAATGGCATGACTCTCTGCTGGGATAGCTTTGTATGTGTAGCAGTATGTGGCACCATCACTGTTGTAGATGATTAAATCTAAATACTTTCATATTTTTCTGGAATAGTAATACTTACATCCTTACTCTGTCTGGGATTACAAAAAGTGACAGGCTGTTTTCTTGGCTGGAAAAAAAGAAAGTTTTCTTTCTAGAAATAAGGATGTAGCCATTGTCACCAGCAGTGTTTCACATTGCAGTATAATCTGCACCTGGTAACAGTGCTCTGAGCAGCATAATATGTAACCTTCCTTGCACTTATTTATTTATTTATTTATTTATTAATAGAATAGGGAGAAGTTAAGAAATGAGAGATGAAAGCTCTCTCTTTTTCACACTTTGTTTCTAAGAGTGAGGAGTTCATGCTGTCTACATGGGATGATTAATCACATTTTGTCCCAACAGAGGTCTTTAGTTTCTTAAAGAAACTCAAGTGTCTTGGGACCACTCCCCCCAAATAACACATCAAAATGGAGCAGAAGAAAGAACACTCTGTGGGATTTAGTGCAGCATCCTCCTTAGATCATACTGAGGCAGAGAAAGATGCATGCCATGGCCCAGAGAAGGGATTTTCCAAGCCCAAGACAATTTTTAAGGCCCCATTTCTGTTCAGTTGCATGGGCCACCTACTCTCATTTTTTCTCCCTCCACTTTCCAGCCAGCATGAAAAGGGAAAGTGACTCCAGTGGAAGGGGTGCAGCTGGGGGCTGCCCTCCAAGAGAAGCCCCTCGAGGGCTGTCCTGTGCCTTGAGCTTAGAGCTACCAGTGAGGGAGGCATTAGGGCTCCCTGTGGATTTCAGGCCAGAGACATGAAGATCATAAAACTGTATCTTCAATAAATATCTCTGTTCGTGTGGTCTAGGTAAGGTGATAAATGTCAGAGGGTTTACTAGAAGCAATGGACATGTATTGGACTTACTGGACTTTAACTGGGTTGTATCCAGCTGGACCTTGCTAGCTGAGCCTCCCCCTCTGGCATATTTAAGTCATTTATGTCTCTCAGAGATTTTTCTAATATTTTTCTCAAAGTGTTGTCAATGCATTCAGCAGCATTAATATTTTTTTTCTTCATAGTAGCCTCTCTCAGTAAAATGAAATTTAATAATTGCATAAATTGCCAGGAAGCATGGTGATAGCAAGTTGAGTGACACCTGAAATGTTAATTCTTAGGAATACTGGCAGCACAAATCTGTTGCAAATTGGAAGAAATTCCAAGAACAGCATTAAAATAATTAAGGGTCTGAGGAGATTGACTTGACATATGGGAAAGATTTAAGGAGAAAGCTACACATTTAGCTGCATAATGATGTTGCATGTGCAAAAAGTAGGAATTCTGGTAACATTAATGCTAACAAATGATTACTTGAGGGATGTCAATAATGAAGGGGAAAGTGGGGGGGAAGGGCCTGCACCACTGTGCATCATTTTTCCACATTAGTTGTTACATCTCACCCACGTACTCTGCTCTTTAATGATATTGTAGGATGTCTTCGAAGCAAAGACACCAGGTCATAATGTATAGACAAGGGACTGTCGCATTTAGCCTGCTCAGTGCTCATGCATCTAATACTATCTCACCTGTCTCTGTGCTATTTTTCCCCATGCAGCCGTTACTGTTTCATCACTCCAGTTTTCTGACTGGCCACACCATTGTGATTTATTTTATACTTGCTTTGCCTGCAGTAATAAAACCTGTGCCTTCCCCTAAGCCCTCCTGTTTGGATCCCTTTTTGTAGGTAGCTGTGTCTTATAAAAACCAGCTTATTTGCCTGGCTTACAGTCAATGCCAGTGGATAGTCTTTTGAAGTTGTAGAGAAGTTAATATTTTATGTCACTATGAATGTTTTTGACGCATGGTTGTGTTTCATTAGTAAGGTTGGTAAGGAGACATAGTCTTTACTACTCCCAAAGATTAACGCTGCCTGCTTTGGAGAGGGAGAGATTTTCTGTAGGTTACACAGCAGCTCTGGTGATGTCCCCACTTAGCAAAGATACCTGTTGGTTTGGTATTTTGCTAGGCAGTGATACATGGTGGGGTTTTTGAGCGTGTGTATGTGTGTGCCAAAGAGTTTTTTCAAGAAACATCTAAGGAATTCTCCTGTCTCCATGCTCTGGATCAGGAGATGCCGAGCTAATGATGCTCTCCAGCAAGTGGGAGGTGTTTTCTTTTAGAACTGCCAAACTTCTTCCACAGCTTCTGAACACAAAGTATTAAAGATATAGTTATAGTCCTCAGCAGAAATGGGAGTTACCTTTAAAGGCTTCTCTTCTGCCCTTCTTTTGAAGTCTCTGTATTAGTTTTGTACTTCTCATACAAAATGTGTTTTATATGTGCAAATGCCCAGTTTTCAATATCCTTTCAGGCAGGAAATAAAGACTGTTTTTTTTTGGTATAGTATACAGACAAAGGTTGTGTCTTGCCTCCTTTTTTTGCATTAATGTTTTGTTTACAATGTAAGTCTTCTGAAAACGCTTATGAGAAAATGGAGACAGGGTCTTTACAATGCTAATCGTGCCCATCATTATCACTTGAGCGCAGATGAGCTCTGTTAAAACCAACAGGGACCTGTGATTTGGTTGAAATAACTCAGGTCGAACATTGTTTATCATTCAGATTCCTAAATTATTAGAGGTTTGCCTGGCTGCTCATTTTCTGCTTCTTGCAAGATACAGCTTGTTCTGAGGGGGAAATACAGTCACAAGCTATTTTTATTTATTTATTTTTTTACTTTGGTACTCTGACACACTTCAGATGAAAGATTCCTCTTGGAATCTAGAAACTGAAGCTCATGAACTTGCATCTGCCTCCATCAATTGCTTGGGACATCAACAGGGAGAGAAATCACACCTTTTCCTGTATTGTACAGCAGAAGTGATGCAGGGATACTTGAGAAAATGTTTTGTTGGACTGCCAAAACTTTTCTTCCAGATATTCAGGAAAATGTCCACAAGGGATTCTGTTGTGTGGCTGGAAATGGATTTGTAACAGTACATGTTGGTAGGAGATAGACTCCAGTTAGTTGTGAAGCGTGGGTATTTTACAATATCATGTATTTTTAGTTATTTTTGTTCTAGCTGTACATTTCCGTAACCACAAATCAGTTCTGGGAGGCTGAAAGGAATGCCTCTCCTTAGTTACAATGAAAAATAAAATCTAGTTTACATATGAGGAATGTGGGCTATGTTTTAACACCTGCAACCCCTTCTTCTAAGATTGGTATAATTGCCTGGGATGAATGCAACTATAAGACTGATGTAATCCAGACTTGAATTAAATCATCCAGCTTCTGTGTTTAAAGCTGCACACTCATCTCTCGTTAATTAACAGTATAAAATTGACCTACTTTTTCAGACACACAAGAGCATCCACAAGTCATTGCAGAGATAATGAGAGCTGATAGTGCTTATTACATTGGTAAACGAGGCCACATTTTAATAAGCAACTAAATACGGCTACAAGATGCAACTTTATTCAGCACTGCTGTGTACACTTCACCTTTCACTGCTGCAAAGAAGCTTCAGAAAAAATCTGTGATCTCAGATTAGTAATATAGCATATCAGCATTTTTATTTGGAAATATAGTAATATAAGGCATTATGAAATTAAAAGCTAATTTCTTCCTGTTTTTTCCCTTGACTCATTTTGATAAGAACAGCAATATTTCAAGTTTTCCTCAAGTTCTCCAGCACTACAGCTGAGCTTGTTGACTCTACTTAAGTCAAGGCTAAGAATAATCTTACAGTACAATGCAAGGGATAGAGCAATAATACTGACAGAGGCTTGTTATAGCATCAATGTAGTGACGTTCAGTGGCTTGAGTAAGGAAACGTTTTAGTCAGCAAACCACCAGAGAAAATGTGATTAGGAGCTCTGGATTTATAATGATGTGGGCAAGATGAACCATCTGTCTCTTCTATCTCTAATTTTGGTGATTCTCCCACCACACACACCTATCTCCCAATTGTATGAATAAAAGATGTATGAACACACATCCATTATCAAACAGGGTAATCCAAAACCCACTGCAGTGATGGTGTCTAGCTATACTGTCATGGTTGCTGTTAGTAATAAACACCCTGGCAGTTAGCTTGTAAGCACAAGGCAGTTCCAACTCAAAACCCATTTGAATCTGATTTCCTTTACTTGGCACAGTTTACATGCTGCTTTATAAGATGTCAGCCTACAATCCTCAGCCTCTCAATCCTCTTTCAGGATAAATTCACTCCTGTGTTGTACAATATCTTCTTTCTAGCTGTAAGATAACTCACAAAGCTAATAGAGGAATGATCATTCAGACAGAGCTTGTTGCTATGCTACTGCATTACTTGGATAACAACACAAGTAATTTTTATATATCTGCTGTATCATATACAAAGGAACTCACGCTTTATTTGGATTGGATCAAGTTATCGTTGACAACTTAGTTTAGAGGCTGTTTTAATCTGGAACCAAACTTTTTTTTTTAAAGAAATTTTTTTTTTTTTTTTTTAAGAGGAGAGTCCCATTTCCTCCTTGGTTACTGATCCAGTTCATAACAACTGTTAATCTGGCTGTGCAATTACAGCAGGATTGATTTCTTCGCTGATCAAAACCAAACACATTTTAAGGGGTCTTTGGTAGAATACAGTGTGGGTTAATAAAAAGCAAATGTTTTCACTTGACAAATACATGAATGTGTGATTTTCAGTATTGGATGATTAATTCTTTTACAAAAAATATCCATCTTTCTATGGATGATCACAGACTGTGAAAGATAGACTGCAAAGATAAGGGAACATGGTAGGTAGCCTTGAGGATAGTTTCCCTGAAGTTGCAAAGATCTTTCTGTCTCAGGAGATGGGAATCTGCTGCTGTCTCGTTGAGTGAGCCATAAGTCGAGGAAGTTGGATAGCTCGTATCTATCATGTCTGAGCCAGCTGGTGATCATCTCATGCTGGGAGAGCTTAGCCTGTTCTCAGAGGAACTCTAGCCAAAGTCAGTCAGAGATGGAAGCTCCTGTATGAAGCAAGACAGCTTTTAAAAAGGAACAGCGGAGTTATTTAAGGTTATGTGGTCATGCTATATTGATGTCAGCATTTTTCTACAAATTCACAATAAAAGTCAAAGACACTGTGGCCATGATATAAATTACCCCACGTTTTGAGGGTATTAGACATATCTGGCAGTATATGACTACTGCCAGACCTGGTGGTCTGTTGGCTTTCTATTGTTGAAAAGTATTTCTGATCTTAAGGTAACAGAGTTGTTAGAAAAGGCAGGGGGGTAATTGTCTGTCAAGACTTATAAAAGGAGACATAACATTTTTTAATTTTTAATATTGTATCTGAAAGTTTTTTTCTTTTGATTGAATATGGAAGCTTACTATGTGGAGAGGAAGGAATCCCTGGATTATTTCTGTTCAGATAACCTGTGAGCATGAAAACTTTTAATTCTTTATAATTTAATTTCCACTGCATGCTAAATGGCATGTCCAGTAGTCAGCAACTCCAACTTATGTGTCCTATATTATTTCATGAAATCTTTCGAAGATCAGCCTGCTGTATGCTAAATGGCAAACCATTTCCTTAACCCATGTTTTATACTATCAGTCAACACTGAAAGTCACTGTGACTTAGTATTTGTCATCATCTATTACAAATCCTGCTTAGGTTTGTCACTGGGATAATTTTTTACCAATGATACTCACTTTTATCAGTCTCTTGGACTCATGATTTTTGACTTAAAAGAACAGATCTACTTTGCTGCATCAAACTTCTTCAAATTAGAAGTTCACTGCTACAGCCAAAAGAATTCAGAAGTAGCCTTTCTGGTTCTCTCAGCTATGTGCTTGAGTAGAAGCCTACGTGGTACAAACTTCTCAACCACAGCACGAGCTGTGTACTTGCTAGTCCTTCTTTGCAATCAGAATTATGCTGAAATCAACTCTGAAATGTCTTGGTGCACAAAGTAAACATGTTGGGTTTATTCACTTCACTGACTCATCTGGTGTCAGTGTTCTTCTGTGTAATCCCAAAGAAAGGCTTATATTTTTAGTTCTGCATATTACTTTTGGTGCACACAGAAATTTGCATCCAGACGGTGGCTGTTCCTGCACGAAGGCGTACCGTGAAAGCTAATTTGGTGCTTTTTCTGCTCTTCTTTTTCTGTCTAAGCTTGTTTCAGTTCCAGAATTTGCTCTGTGTTTGCCAGTCGACCCAAATGAGCAGAGAAGAGAGGTGATGGCAGGACCTCTCCACAGCAGTCAGAAAGAGTAGGCCAACAAGAAGGAACAAATACTACCTACTAAGAAAATACATTGGGACCTATCCTCAGGGTTTTGCTCTGGCACTGCCCTGAAGAAGAATGGCCAAATCATTAAAATTAATTTGAAAAGCCATGTTAATACAAAAGGGAGCATCACTGTTTATGCTGTGCTCCTGTACAACATAATACTAAGGTTCTTGGGTGAAATTTCACTTTTGTTAATGTAGATCCATATTGTGAGGCACTGTTTTTAAAATAATGCATCTCTAAAAGGTTCTTGATATTATTTCAGAGGGCATTCTCAATATACAGAACTGTTCTTTCTTATCATGTCTTTTTTTTTTTTTTTAATACTAGTGGTTTTGAGGCATCTTTAAGTTTGAACTAGAAAACTTAAACTAGAAATTATTGAAGAAATGTTAACCGACTTTCCTGAAGTCAGTGCCCTATACAACTTATATAGTTGGATGTGCAAAAATTGTTGCCATCCCCCATCAAATCAGTAAAAAAAAATTGAAAATCTTGATGTCTCTCTTGAGAACTGAGAGCTCTGTCAACAAGCTTAGTGATAAAATAGGAATCTGTCCAACCTGGAGATTTTGTAGGTGTAGATTTTTTTTTTTTTTCTGACAAACTTCCAAACCATCTTAAAAAGCCTGCTTGTTTCCTACTGTCCTTGTATGCCATTATTTTTATACATCATCATAATATACTTTGGAAAAACAAAAGAGGAAATTGTATCTATTTTATATTTTCAAAGTTTACAGTATTCCAGGGAAACACTTGCAGTCAGCTAGTTTGATAAGCCTGTAACTCACAGTGCTTTAAGTAAAAAGTCGCCAATGTCTTCTGCAGGTATTCCTTAAAATCATGATGGGAAGGTGGGAAGGCAATGAGAATTAAGTATCTTAATATTTTATTCTTTTTTCTTTTTTTTTTTTTTAATTTAAAGTCATGTTTTGCTTTGGGAATGAGAATTTTGTGAAAATCTCAATGTACTTACTTATTGGCATTTTATTCCTTTGTTTTGTTTATTTGTTTCAGCATGTTTCCCTTCCAACATATTAATAAAAAAAATGACCATTTGATTTAAATGGGAAACAATATTTTATTATGCATGCTTATTTTCAAATGCAAAATGGTGTTAAAGTGGTGGACTGCCCAACCG
Source organism: Anser anser (assembly GCF_964211835.1). Lineage (NCBI taxonomy): Eukaryota > Metazoa > Chordata > Aves > Anseriformes > Anatidae > Anser > Anser anser. Next base: position 33,093,223 of record NC_139720.1, on the reverse strand, counting down.
TGCAATAAATGATGAATTTATAGTATCCCAAATATCTGTCTTGGCAGATATTGGAACTAATTTGTAAATACCTACTAAGTTAATGTCCAAGTCACATGGAAATGGAGATTTGGACTGGACTGACAAAGATAAGCAGCTCTGAGTCACATAGACCAATCATCAGGGAAAATATATTGTCAGCAATGGTAATTACAGCAAGTAATTGTGTCATTTACCCTGTTACAGACCACTAAATATGATGACTTTGGAACATATCAGCTGTCACACAGTGTTAACTTTGATGTTCGGGGTTTGGAAAACTATTGAATCTTTCAGTGTTGGTGCATTAAAAAAAAAAAAAAAGGTTTCACACTTTTCAGAGTGGGCATAAAATGGTCAGTTCTTTTCAGAAGAGGACTGATTTCTGAAAGGGTGCGATGTCCATCAAGAATGATACCTTTTGAATATTTTTCGGTGTTTTGCATAAGTTTGGAGTGTATACATGCTCGGTAAGAACAGTTGAGTACTTTGTTCCTAGTTCTTTGAAGGTGGAAATAGATGTAAAATTCAATTTAACTTCTGTATACATTATTTTAATGTTTGGGAAGTAAGTAGAGAATGTGGTTGATTTTTTTCTGCACATATATTCCAGTCTGCTATGAGTAGCCAAGGTGTACTATTAGCTTAGTGCACCTTTCAGGGAGTGGGTTTCACATTAGTTTGAAGTCCTCTGAAGTTGCTCACAGAATCTCAACTTTAATTCTAACTTGTTCAAATGAGAAATATGTAAAGGAGGTAAGATGACAAAGGTGAGTTCATCCTGGGATGACTGTAGTATTAGGAAAATGGAATATCATGTCAAGGCTTGCTTTTTTCCTTAACTCTGTGGTTTGATTCTTAATTCGTATTTTGGATACTTTAGACCTAAACAGCAATGAAGATTTATTGTCATCTCGTTTCTGCTTATTAGAGCAATTAATGGTTTTCTTAAATATGATAGCAGATTTGATGGCAGAATTTTTCAGATACATAAATTTTGTTAACATGTGCCTATGCAAATATTTATCAATATATAAAAAAATACAGAAATAATTATCTGTAAGGCTGGTTGGCACTAGCAACCAATTTGTTTCCAGGGAAAGCAACTTAGGTGCAGTGGTTGTGATGATGCATTTGTTATGCTGTTTTGGTGTACCTCTGTAAACTACCAAGAAGGATCTGCCTTAGGGAAAATCAGGAGCATCACTAGAGACAGTGTTAAGGCTGACCTGAGAGCAAAGCATCAGTATCATTCTGCTTTACCACTGTTATAGCACATTTTTTTCCCTGTTTTCAAGTAGAGAACCCTTTCCTCAATTAGGTGAGCAACACTGAAGGAAGGTCTACTCTCCCCATTGAGAGCCACAAACACTACAGTTACCTTATCAAAAATAGCACTGTCCTGCTTGACATCCAGTGAGTCATCCGAGTGCTTGTGCCACGGTACCTCCAGGGAAATAAGGTGAAGTATCTCATGCATTAAGAAATCTCTCTACTGTATAAGAGGAAAGGAAAACAAAAAAAAAATTTTTTTTTCCCTAATATTTATGGTTAGATAAGTTGCTCCAGATTCCTGAGGGGAAAAAAAAAAAAAAGATCAGGAGCAAAGCAACAGCAGCAATTCATCCACCACTGTAGTGTGTTCCATTTTCTTCACCTCACGAGCACTGTCCATGATAATAGCTATATTGTAACTGTAATTTACCTAGGAGCCCCCTGGAAAATCAGTTGACAAATTCTGGTAATGGTGATGTCCCAAAAAGAGTAGAAAAGAGACATCAGATGTCTCCAGAGAGTTCGTACTAAAGTTTTAGTTTATCAGACCAACTTTGGACAGTACTTGATTGGTTTTAGACACCTTTCTTCTGTCCCATGGTATATCCATCCTTCTGTTATCTCCATGCTGAAAAAAACCTGTTTTGTTCAGAGGTGTTTTTGTGGAGCCCTCTGACTGTGTAGATGGATTGTTAACCAGAGTAATCTAAGAAGAGGTAGCAAGTTATGAGTTTCAGCAGCAGTCTGAGAGCTACTTCCCGCTTTCTTTGTATAGCAGAAATATGTATAGGATGGAGGCCAAGTATCCAATACAAGTATCTGTTGCTTGTGGCAGACTTGTATAACATTCTTTACTTTTAGTAAGGAAACAGTAAATTAAAAGGGTTGGCATTAGGAGAAGTAAAATAAACATTTTTCACTTGGCTGAGTAGGATATTTACAGCTCCAATCTGGCTGTTCTACTAGCAATAAAATGGGGAGCACTCCTGTAGATGCAGAATTCGCTATCGTTGTCACTTTTGACAATATAACAGAAGATTTTGAAAGCATGTTTATCATAAGTACCTGGGAGGTTTAGTGCACAATACAAGTTGGAATTTAAACAAAACCACCTAGGACCAAATAACACATCTTGCTAGATCTAAATAAATAAATAAATGGAGAAAATCTAGATGATGAAATATCTTTTAAAACATAGAAACCTTATTTTGAATGTCAATGACAAGAGACAATATATTAAGAGATCAGTTTGAATTAAGGCAAAGAAGAAGTCTCTGACAAGGTCACAGACCTTATGTCTAGACTGAAATCTCTTCAAGTGGGATTTTCAGTTACTCTGCATTTGCATTACAGTCCTATAGTTGAAATCAGTGGGAGTAACAGATTTTCCTTTAGGGGAAACAGGCCTATGCTAAGTGCTTTAGAAAATCCTTTCCTTAAAATTTTCTGTTCAAGGAAGAATACAGAACATGGCAGACATGGAGGAAACTGGAAATAAATTAAAGCTTACTTTACTTTAGCTGTCATACTAAATATTCTTCAATATATTTCCTCTGCCTGAATGGTTGAAAAGTGTAAAAACTTATAGGATGTTATGTGAAGTAATACTGATTAATTTGTACAATAGAACCCTCCATGAGAATGTATTTTGCAAAAATATATCTCGTTCCATGAAACTGGAAATCATGATTATAATACACATTCTGAGGTCGAAGAAACATAAGTGGGTTTAAAAATGTTTAAACAATTTGTTCAAGAGCTATGGAGAAAGTAATGGTAGTCCTGCCTGAAAATATGTATTTTAGCCATCAACTTACCTATTGTGGCTGGGACTGAGAATATCCTTGTCTTCCCTGTGTTCAAGGAGATCTTTGCACTGATTTTGTGATGAACAGATATCACAGGAAGGAAGGTCAACATTCAAGCTGTGTGTCGGGCTTTTCAAGTTAAATTCTGGGGGAAATGTATACCCTTCTTAAAGCCATAAAATATATTATTGGACTTACAGAGTTTGGACTTACAGCATTTATTGTTATTGGAGTTAAAACATTTCTTCAGTCTAGGAGGAATACCCAGAACAGGAATAACCAAAAACTAAAGAAAAGAGATTTTATTCAAAGAAAAATTTCATAATATTCTGTAAAGAAGAAAGTCTTAAAGTCCAAGTGAGAGGATAAAAACAAACAAACAAAACAAAAAAAAAATATATGCCTCTTGCAGGATTTGGTATGTGAAATAGTTTTTCTAGATGAGTCTGTTGTGAAATGATATGTAAAATTGAATTTTGTCTTAAAATATGTTTTCAAAAAAACTAGTGTTTACTAGGATTAGAATGTCCCATATTTTTGGAAGTTATATTTGCATGTAAATATGTGGTATTTCTCTCTTTTTTTTTTTTTTTTTTTTTTAGAATATCAGGGTAGCTAAATATATAATAAATTATTCACACAGTCACAGGAGTGTGCAAAACAAATTCAGCAACACAGTATAGTTTAGCTAACCCTTTCAGTTGTGATAAGCCACCAGAATAATCATCAGTATTTGGGACTTTGATGCAGAACTGTTTTTAGGTAAATCAATGTCCCACAGTTCTGGTTATTAAACTGGAATAGGACAGGTCTGACTTCACTTAAACTGAATGAATTCAAGCTGCACATGTGCAACACCAAAATGCCAGCTTCATCCCTGCCTATCTCCAGTCTCCTCAGAGCCGCAGCCACCTCAGAGCTTTCTCCAAAGCACTCCTAACCTCACAGAGTGTGGAGCAAGGAGTGTGGGTCCATGTTTTTGCCTTCTCTTCTTCAAGCGTCTTGTAGCTACTTTTAATCCTTAGCCAATAACTGCCAATAATATAGTTCCCCTTTATAGTATAAATAAGTCCTGCAGCTTTCTTGTAATGGATAAGAAAAGGAATAGTGGATTTTGGCTGTATCCCCAATTGGACTTTCTTCCTAAGATTTTGTTGTAGTTTCTTTCTTTCCCTTTTTTATCATCTTAACACCAAATATAGAATAAGTGAATAAGCTAATATATAAACGAGAGAAGTAGACATCTGGATGAGATGATGGCAGCTGTTCTCCCTGAAGAACAACAATGGACTAAGTAATTACAGACAGAAACAGCATTTCAGAAAGCAGGATTGTCTCTAAACAGACCTTGAAAATAGAACATGCACATCCCAGATCTATTTTTATTATAAACATAATTGAAGGGGGAAAAATAGGAAAATTCTGGACATAGATTTATAAAAATAGTTGTTTTCTTTCTGAAGAAAGAATTAGAAAATGAGGACCAAGAACAGGATGGAAATATGGGAGTGGATGAAGGTGAAAATCAATCAATTAGCAAGATTAGCAATGAATAGACTATTGTAGGGCAACCTGGATTTTCATATCCCTAGATTCAGCTTTGAACAGAGGACAGCTGCTGGTGGTCATTAATTAATGATTAATGACTTCAGTGTTAACTAAGGGTATAGTGTTTGATGGTAACCATGAGTGATTAAAGCACGGATTCCACTTTGCATTTGAATTAGGGAGTACCTATAGAAAAATGAACTGGGGAATATTTGAATTGGGTAGTATCAATACAAAAATGTAAATTAAATATAGAGAAATGATAGCATAGTCATCAATAATTTTACAGCATTTGCTCCTTGAAAATAGTGTGCATATACTGAGACAAGTAACCCTGCTAATTAGAGTTTAAACTATCTAATACGGACTCTTTAAAGAAATTAACCATCTGTCATTTCTCTAATGATCATAATGGAATAAGTCTTCCAAACTGCCTATATAATTAATACTAATTTTTGTCTTGTACATGAACTGTATGAGGAAAAGAAGCTTGTAATTAAGATAAACTGTAAGTGGGCATTTAAATGTGTTAAGTATTGATAATTCAAGTAATGCTTATCTCTTGTCACTGTTACTGCCACATCAAATTGTCAGCTGGTCACCATGGTTCTATCTATGGATTTATACTGAATCAATAGGAGTGAGATAGGTGACAAAAAGTCATTAGAGTTCAAGAATTCAGAACTTTTATGCACTTCTGTGGCTCAAAAGTGATCTCTTACTTTCCAATATTAGTAATGAATGGTTTGGGAAAACTGACAGCATAATATTCTTTACCCATAAGTACGTGATGCAGCTCAGTCATAATTCCTTTTTGCTGTTGTGTTGGATTCTGTTTGTTCTTTTTTTTTTTTCTTAGATGTTTGCAGAATTTGGATGCACAAGATAAACATTGCAAAGTTGGCAAAGGCTTGCAGTACACAAGTGTGAAATGCTATATAGATCTTCTGTTTATTTTTAATAATGAAATACACAATAGGAAGGATAGGGGCTGATGTTGCACAACACTAGGAAAATGAGAGGAGGAGGAGGTAGGTGACACACCTCATAGACAGCATGTTAACTTTTACTGAGTTCTGCAAAAATCTCTGCACAGGTAATAAAATTAGTAAAACGGATCCCCCCAGCTGCCATTGCTGTGTTGTACATCACAAGGTCTAGTGGGTCTGTACTATCTCCTGAGAATGCTGTTATTCACCCTAGATAATCTTATAAAGTTTTTGTCCAGCAAACCACATAGTATTGTGAAATAAACCACATCACCTTTACTTTCTGTGCGTGTATGTATGTACGTGTGTGTGTGTGTAGTGTGTTTGATGCACAGTCAAATGCACATAATTGAATTAATTACATTGTTAAATAATTTTTGCAACTCTAAGTCGTCTGTGTCATAATGAACATTCTATGTTTTTTTAATGAAGCTTTCATATGCACTTACTGTTGCTATTATTATTACTGTGGAGCAATAACAAATTATGGAGCTGGAAAATATTTTGTATCTAGAAAGACCTCATTTTAGACATAATTTAGTCAATATAAATATTGCATTTAAAACTTCAGTTGGTTCTCAGAGCAGAAATTTTATGAATTTTAGCATGGTTGAGCATAGATTCCTAGCCAGTGCAAAATGGATTTTGGATATATTAGATAAAATAGCTTTATAAATAATCACTGAAACCAGTGCTTTTGGTCTTCATTGAATGTTTATGTAAATTTAGGTGTGTTGATCATTAAAATATCTCTGGAAAAGTAATTTTTATTTCCTTTCCTCTGTAATACTGTTATACTGTCCTGTCCCCATCATCATTATGGTGTGCACTGAAATAAGTATGGGACATTTGTTAAATGTGTTTCACATCATTTCCAAAGATACTTGAAATAAATGGCCTCAGTGCTTCTTCTTAGAGCATAAGAAATATATCTGGGCAATACTGGCGTTTCTAAATAATGCAAATAATGTTTCTATATATTTTTGAACTTTAAAAAGTGGAAGAATCCATATTCACAGTTCTCTTTAAATGATTATTTTAGGAATTGCTTTTTAGCTTCTTTGTAATGCACAGTTCTATCTTCTTCTACAGTTCATGGATTGGTATTTGAGATTGCTGAACTCAGTCTCCTCAATGTCCTCTCTATTTAAGATAACTTCCTGTACTAAGCATGAATTAATAAAGAGTTATCAACAGAGCACCACCCTTTTTATTACAATCAAGTATTTCTACCTTTAATAAAGCTGAAGAGTCATACTTTGTTATTAATAGAGAATTCTGGCAAAAGCTGTTTCTGATGGCCTCATCAAAATTGCTGTGGATAGTGTGCCACGTATTAGAAGAGTGAATGTCTTAAAGAGCTCTATGTGCAGGAATTTTTCCTCTGTATTTTAACCATTTGTAATCAGTCCATATCAGAGCCAATCATGCAGTGCAGCCTGATTGCTCTGTGAGGTGCCACTCAATATATATTAAGCAAATATGAAGAAGTATGGTAGGAATATGAAATACTATGTTTAAATGGTTTAAACTGTGTTATCGAACCCAAGCCAACAAATCTGGGTGGAAGGTGGAACATCCTGATTCTTTTTTGCTGATTTTTTTCTATTCCTATAATTTTAAAATGTCTGTTCCTTTAATAGAACCACAAATTTTCCTGTTACTCTGGGACATTTTCCCCCGAACTAGTAACACGTAATCTTCAATCCAAAAATCATATATCAGGGCCATGATTTTTTTTGTGTGTGTGTGTGTGTAATTTATAGTATTTTGTTTAAAAGAAAAACATACCTCAAGTTTGAACACGTAACCAAAACTGTATCAAAAGAGCCTGCACTTCTATTTCCGTGGCTGTGCTGGACCCTCCTCCTGAAATGTCAGCAGACATCCTCCACGAGCTTTCTTACGGGAGGATATGAAGCACTGGAGTTTCTTACAGCAAAAGTAGGAAACCAAGCACGTTATCTTTGAATCCAAGCTTTCTGATTTAGCTGATGGACCATTAATTTTATTGGTATTGTATGCTTTAAGCAAGTCCATCTTAAAAGACTCAGTAGGTTTTCTTAGCCCAGAGAGTAAATGTTTGGAAGGTGCATTTAAGGATGAGAGTCTTCTTTTTCCTACAAAGGCCATACATCTGTGCAAATGGTCTTTAAGCCCCCAGTACTACAAGGTGGAGTTATCCATATCTGTACTGGAACACTGACAGAAATTTCACTTGGCAGGGCAGCCACAGCACCTCCCCTGCCTGTGGGTCTCTTGTGGGCTTTCAGAAATGTGCTGGGCAGGCCCTTAGAGCCGCTCCTCTTGGTGTCAGTCTGCCCCCAGCTGCTTTTCTCTAATAAGCTCTTACCCATAGTAAAGAGCTGTTGTGCATGCTGGGGATGCTGCTGCATCCCCAAGGCATGGGGTGGATGGTAGCACTTTCTCATTGAGCATGATATTTAATTTGCCAAGCGCAGTGATTTGAGCTGAGTTTACCAGCGTGATGTATCGCTGTATGTACCCTGCCTCCTGAGATACCAAGATAATGGCTTTGCAAGATATTTTGGCCTGCTGAGTGCATAATGTTTCTCAGATTTCCATATTTTCCTGTTGTATGCTATATAAAACCTTTACAAATGAGAAAATGATATATATTTATATATATACATGTTATTAAATAGCACACCATATTTAAGTAATATCATAATATTAACACAAACTTAGAAAGCCAGACTATTATTACGGTATAGAAAACACTTTTAACCTTATTTGTATGGTCAAGACATCCCTTTCTTTTATTTTGTGGCCTGATCTAGCATACATACTGCTTCAGCCAGCATGAGAGATTTCACTGTGGTAGGAGTTTGGAGTCAAATATTGTAACTGGATTTGAGGTGCCGGATCATTTGGTGAACAATAACAGTTTTAGTTATTCATGCTGAGAGCAAAGTAATTAAATCTCATGCTTCAGGGCAGAGGCCTGCAGCCTGTGGTTGGCTGCATCCAGTAAGGGACTCGGCCTGGAGAGTGCCGGGGCCTCCATGCTGAGGGCTGATGAGAGTGTTGATGATGGTATGAGACGTGCAAGACCCTGTCTAGAAGAGGGAGAACAGGTTCGTTTAATAAAACAAAACAAACAAAGAAATGAAAACAAAACAAAACAAACAAAAAAAAACAACAAACAACAACACCAACAACGACAACAAAAACAACACAACAAACCTGTGCAGTGTTTAAAATTGTAAATTTACATTTTGGTGATTTTTCCCTCTTTTAAACAACAGGTACTCACCATTGCTAGAAGACAATTTATATCTAGTCGTAGGCTAGGGATGTGCCATTCTGCCAGTTTTATACTCCTGTGGTTTATGGCCAGTATTGAAATAGCAAGTTGAACTCTTCCATAGTGATTTGCAAATGTTAACAAATTAATTTTCTTGACAACCCTGTGGGGTGTGTGCAGACTTCAGCTTTTATTTATAAAGGGGAAGATTCAGAGCAGTGTAACAGCCAAGACTAGGGAAGAAAGAGCATCCAATTCCAGATTTAAGACCTGTGTCAGACAGCCAGAACTGCCATAAGCTGCACTAATAAAATTTGCTAAAGCCTGTACAGAATGACGGCTATGAAAACCTCACATGCAGGTTGGTCCATGTGTGCTGACTCAAGTTACGTACCTTTATGTTCCCCAAACAGCCAGTTTTCCTGAAAAGAAAATTTCAGGGAGTCTGAAGTTATTTATGCTTAGATAAATAGTATTAATTTAAAAAAAATGGAATAAATATTTTCAGAAGATGAAAACATTTCATTTTGATGCCTACAGACTAAGATACTGCATTTTGAATATACTAGAGCATTTCACATGACATATGGAAATGACATTTTAGAGCATCTCATGTTGAGATTGCATTTTCCATTTTTTTTAAATCACAAACTAAGACATTAAAACGTTCACCAGTTAAAACGCTTGCACAATACTTTTTGTTTGTTTCAGGATAAACAGTACATTTCAAGTTTACACAAAAATCATATTGTCCATAGTTTTAATTTATTCCCCCAAAGGAATATTTCCCCAGCGTGTCACCAGACTGAGGATTTCTATCTCAGAGCACACCGTGACCAAAGTGCCTTACTCTAAGGAGCAGTCAGACCTTTGTTCCCAGGTTACTTAGCTCATCCAAAATAAAGAGCTTTGTATGCACTGAAGTGAAAGAAAACAAGGGCTACATTTTGAAGTCCAGCTTTCTGCTAACCATATTTTTTACAGCTTGGAGCACGTGACTCACACCATTAGTCAGCTTTCTGCAGGAAACCGTATGATTCCTGCATAGGATAAGCCTACATGAATAAATTATACAGTAGAACTAGCATATGGATTTTCAGTATGTTAGCCACCTCTTTGGCAAATATTTACAAGAATCTTGTAGTCCACATGGAAAATGTAATGATGATTGCTCTCCATTAATGAAAGTGGAGTTATGCTCCAACACAGTCCTTGCGTAGTTGCATGTCCTAAAACTGAGTACTCTGCTTATCCCATTGTTACGTGTGCATATTGCTGTGTCATCACTAACTACTACAATGTTAATCTCTTACCAGAAAGCTTTTATTTTGTTGTGGTGTGAAGTTTCAAGAGTATCCTGTTCTTGTTTCACTTTTCAGAGCATGATGAATGTATAACAAACCAGCACAACTGCGATGAAAATGCTCTCTGTTTCAACACTGTGGGTGGGCACAACTGTGTCTGCAAGCTGGGTTACACGGGAAATGGTACTGTGTGTAAAGGTAAGCTGCTGAAAACCTGGGGGTTCAGCATGCCTTGAACTGGGTGAGGTGCTTTGTTGTGGCTAATGCATATCTGTTTGTATACCTTGAAGAAGACAGCCAAAATGGTAGGCTGGGCATTGAGACCTACATTGTCCACACTTGATATATTGCTTGGATGAAGTGAAAGTTATTTGGCATGCTGTGTCTTTTTATTGCAAATGAGAAAAGTGGTAGGCATGTTTGCACAAACCCTTTGCTGCAAATGAAGTGGTGCCCTGTTTTCTAGCATTCTCAGGCCCTGGTAAACATTAGAAGTCATATTACTGCTTTTAGGAAAATGGACCCAAATCCTTGGGAGTCCTCAGACTCCTAGCACAGGATGTAGAGGATGCCTGACAAGAAAGGTAGTGCAGTTGTAGGTGAACTGGCAAGACACGAGAGGTGGTCTAACTGCAGCAACAGCATGCCCAGCATTCCTTGAAATTGCACTCAATCCACTTGATGTGTTAGGTGTCCGACTCAAAGGGGCCTCAGTTGACGTTGATATCGATGCAGAGATACATTGTGCTGCTGCGTTATCATGGCTAAACAACCCTCTTATGATCTTAGCACTAGTTTTTCCTTCACCTGAGTCACAGCATGACTCTTCTAAATATTTTGTTTGTAAAACACCTTAGCATAGGCCACATCCAGGGAAACACATGGGCAGAGAGAGAGATGTCAGCGAATACCCCCTTTTATGCTGTGTTCCCTCCTCTGGGGAATGGGAAAAGGAAGTTGGCTGGGGAAAGTTCAAACCCACAGCCACTGCTCAGCCTGTGCAGCTCATAGGTGAAGGTGTGTCAGCTTACAAAAAGGTGGCAAAGACAAGATGGATAACCCTATTTCGGCACTGAATGCAGATCTAACATTTCAGGGGATACCTGTCCCCACTGTAGAAGTGCATCCCTCACCTCCTTTTTGATATTAAAAGTATGGTATGCAGTACTCAGAAGGCTCAGAGCCTATGTATCCCATTCTCTGCAACCCTGACTTGGATGCTAGGTTGTGTCCTTAAGAGGGAGCTGGTTGTGCTTCTTGTCTCTGGGGGTTTGGCAGCTTTTCATGTGCTGTGCTTGCTGTTCTGGGTTGTCTTGCACAAGGAGGCTTAGATGTCTCACTCAGTGCTGGGGGTCTACACCATGCGTCTGGTGCCGCAGAACTGAGACCTGGAAAGCTCAAATTCATAACACCTACAGCTGCTCTCAGATGAGGCTTAAGGCCTCATCCCATGGCTGGTCACAGATGCAAGGTGAGCAGTGTGCCCAGATTTCCACAGTTTGGAGTGCTTAATGGTAACTCTCATCCACCTACCCTCACCTCCAGTGTTCTGTAGGTTCTTGTGACCAGAGCATCGCTCATTCTGTATTGCAGATACAACCAGAGCAATTAAACAGCTGCTGTGGCTTGCATCAGAACTAGCTGCATTTCTCTGCAAGCAGAGGAGATTCTTTAATGCATGCACATATTTATAACTATATCTGGAGAAAGCTGAAATGCCTTAATACATGAGCACAGCTTCTCAGATTGCAGTGTGCCAACAAACAAATCCAGGGATTGACTTCAAACTGTAAATGGTAAATGTTTTTGAGTTCTTCAGAATCTCTTGAGAGAAATTGCTATTTTTATTGTTTCAATCTAGTCTCTGAATCAACGAAGAGGGTAGCCAGCTGATTTAGAGCTCATTTGTGCCTGTTGTGCTCAGGCATTCATTTGGGAAGCATAGAAGAACAGCACTGCCTTACGAGGTCTGTTCCAAGGGAAGATGCTGCCCTTCACTGCTTCCCAGTGCATGGGAAGAAGTACATATGTGGGCTGTTGTCTTCAGATGATTTACACTAATCTCCTTCTGTAGCTTGTCAGCCCATCTGGCCAGTGAGGCAGGGGGGCTATAAACCATCCCTTAGTGACCTCTGTCCTTAGGAGAAAGCAGCCTCTGTGCTGAGTGCTGCAGGGACTGCATTTTGTCTGTCTGCCAGAGCCCTGTGGACACCTGCATTGATACTGAGCGTAGCTTTGTTAATTTCTGTGCTTTTATTATTTCAGCATTTTGCAAAGATGGGTGCAGGAATGGAGGAGCCTGTATTGCTTCCAATGTGTGTGCCTGCCCACAAGGCTTCACTGGCCCCAGCTGTGAAACTGGTAAGATGATAATTGAATTTATGGTGAAGGTAATCCAAGAAGGATGCTTGAGGTAATCCAAGAATAAAGGAGAGTTTTAACTGTGTGCCCTAAAAGTGGAAGCTGCTGCTCAAAAGTTACTCACTTTTCCTACATGCCTCCCAAGTGAACTCATTACAGCAGTTCTAATTAGAAACACATGGACTGGAAAAATGAGAACATGAATTAAGATGTCTTGGGTTTTGATGTTTCATAATTAATAAGAATATTATAGACTTGCTTTTCACCTCAAATGATCTTTGGTATCTCTTATACATGGCAGATAATATGTCATCTAGATTTAAGTCCCAATAACTGATTACTCCTCTGCTGTAAATGTGTCCCTCATTTGCTAGCCCACCTTCCCTTGCAACCTTATTTGAAGACTTTGATTAACTCAGCATTCTTTACTCCATGTAAGGCAGATTTCCTGCTGCTTTTATCTCCTCTCGCAGGCATTCCTTTCTCTTCTTGCTGTCCCTGAGGATGGCTGTACAAATAAAGCCTTGTTTTAGAGCTTTATTTTTTAAATCTTGGATCTAGTCAAATTACAGCAGGAGGCACTTTGCCCAGCAGAGTAGTGTTAATACTTAGTATCTCGAGTCCCTGTAAATAATTTCTCAAAGTTCAAATGAATAGTTTCAGCACCTTTATTTATTGCTGCAGAATTTTAAAATGCATTCTAACAGTACGTGCCCTCAGGAGGTAAAGAGAGAAAGCTCGCTTAGATTAATTGGCTTCAGTATGCCTAATAAAAGGGCAGTCTGCCACCTATGATTGACTATTGTTGCCATTCTATATTGCCTTCAATAAATCTTCCAAGCAGAGGAAAGGAGGTCATTTGAGCAAGTATTGCTTTCATCTGACTTGTAAACATGTCCAGTTTAATGAAAAACACAGACTGATCTGAATTCTGTATTATCTGGTCCATTTGAGAGGTGAGAAATGAGATTGTTTTCGTTCTGCTGCAGCTGGACATATATTACCACAGAGCGCAAGAGGGGTGCTGCGTGAAAAGCAGTACCCTGATTGTTGATCTATTTCTAGAAAAATGTCAAAATGGCAAGATTTCAGGTATTCCTCACTCTTTCACAGACTGGAAATAATTTGGTGCAGGATGTCAAGGTCTCTTCAATGTAAATGTTGTGTTTCTTTTGGAACAGTTTATGAGCTAAGATAATGCTGAAGTATTAAAACAGTTACTTTGTTTTAGTAATATTTGTCTCACGTGCTCCTTGCAGCATTCTGCTGTTATCAGCTAAACATAATGTGTATCATTTCAAGGCCCATATTCATCTTTTCTAGCTTTTTATATCTATCTGAAATGTGTAGAATAGAAGCATCTTTGTTTTAGTCTGTATAGGCAAAATGAGCAGCCACTGTCAAAGGGTGATCTTCCTTGTCTAAATTGTCGCCTGGAAGTCCTGTCTCTGTTTTCTTCTTTCGAGGAGAGCCCAGGTACACTCTGTTCCCAAATCATAAAGTTCAGATATTGGCCTAGAGTTAGCTTCAGTGCATTCAGGCTCAATTGCCCTGCCAGGGCAGCCAGACTGCTGGCCTTCCTGCCCTTCAGAAACCTCACAGGAGGGCAGGCAGCACAGCTGAATGCCTTTGGAAGCGTCGTACTATATGTTCTGAACATCTGATCTCAGTATTTAACGTAAGATTAGTATGTTAGTCTTGACCCAATACATGAGATCTAGTGATACTGTTGCTATAATCTGGAGGCAGTTTGGCAGCGCCAAACCAGTTTTGTAGGTCAATTTTACATGGAGAAGCCCCGCTCCGCTGGTGGAGGTCCACCAGACATCATATTCGTTCTTACTGGTGAAATGAATCATGTCAGTGGTCAGCCAAAGGGTACAAGCCTGGTCACCTTATTTAGATATTAATGTCCAGGAGTGGGATTATAGTCAAATTGCACGTGGCTTTGAAACACACATAGTCTGAAATACCTTCAGTGTGACAAATGGAAGAGATGCCCTGTTCATTCTGAGACTACGTTTAGAAGCATGCAGCCATAAGGGAAAACCTGAGCTTCAGACAGCACTTACTTACTCCCAGTGAATGTGGCAGAGTTTCATGAAGGTAGTTCTTGTTAAGCTTGAAGTGATCAAGACATTCACACTACAAATAATTTATGCTGGAAGCTTCCCTTTTTGAACAGTCACTTTATCTCCAAAAGTGTTATAAATTTTTTTCAGGCAGACATCTTTAGTTGCAGTCACATACAAGTAGACTGCATAAATGATAAGATGCCATATCTATTTTTAAATCACATACTACTTATTTCTGTTTATGCCACACATATTTAAAAACTGCTTATTGAAGATTATTGGTATTTTTCACTTAAAACATGTAGTGTTATAAATATTGATATCACCTGCTGAACCTATGAAACAATTAATAGGATATCGAATCCACACCGCAGCAATAAACTAGAAAATACAATCACCAATTCTTACTTCATCCTTCTGTAAAAGATTAATTAGTAGCTGTTTAAATCATTTCTCAGAACTGTGGCGAGGATGAGGTTGGAAGGGGCCTCTGCAGATGACCATGTCCAATCCACTTGCTCAAAGCAGGGTCAAATGTGAGTTTTTCCTAGCTTTGTCCAGTTGGATATTAAGTATCTTCAGGGTTGGAGATTCCACAGCCTCTCTGGGCAACCAATTCCAGTGTTCAGTCACCCTCACAATAAATAAATAAATAAAATAAAATAAAATAAAAGTTTTATTTTCATTATGTTTAAATGTGATTTTCTGTATTACAATTTATGCCCACCCTCCCCAAGTCGTTTCCCTGCACATAACTGAGATGTGTCTGGCGCCCCTACCACCATGAGGTATTGATAAGATCTCCCTCAGACTTTTTTTCTCCAGGCTGACTATCCTAGTTCTATCAGCCTCTCCTCGTATGACAGATGCTCTGCTCCCTAAATAATCTTCAAGACCCTTCACTGGATTTTCTCCAGCATGTCCATGTCTCTTTTGTACTGGGGAGCTCAGCACTGGACCCAGCTCTCCAGATATGACCTTGACAGCATGAAATAATGGGGAAGGATCACCCCCTTGACCTGCTGGCAATGCTCTTCTTAACACAGCCTTTGGTCTTTTCCACAAGGGCATATTACTGGCTCATGTTCATCTTGGTTGGGTGCCTCACCCTTTTCCATGTCCGTTCCAAACACCAGCTCTGCACATATTGTCGCTATATTCTTCTCAAAGCCTGAGAGGGATGATGCTGTCCTTGCTCAGGTCTTGCCTATGGGGCCAGACTTGTGTGTCATAGGACAGGCCATTGACCCAGAACAGGGAGAAACCACACCTGAAATGGCTGGGATTGCTGGTATCTAGAGCATTCCCTTAAGTCTTTAATGAGGCTCTCTACCATTTATCAAAGACCTGGCCTGCTCCCTTGGTGCCCTTGTTGTTGGCTGGGGAGTTACACTATTCCACCGTTCATCTGTCAAAGCTGCAGTTGGGAACGGCTTGTAATAAGAGATCAGACCCTTTTGCACCAGTTTGGGTGAATAGCTGATGAACTGGCTATAGCTGTAGGCATGGAAGCTAAAAGGTGCAAGCTGGAAATTCAATCAGGCCCAGAGGGATGAGACTCACAGCTCCTCTGAGCCTTCCAAAGGAGTGGAGAGGAGCAGGGGCAGTGACTGGGCACCAGTGAGTAGGAAGCAGACAGCCTCCTTCTGATGGGAGAGGTCAGAAATTTTCTGATAAAATTATCCTGAAACTGAAACGTGGTCTTAGGGCAAGCCCATTCACCCGGGACACCAAGCAGCAACACTACCAGTTTGGGTAGATTAGTAACCAGAAGCTTGTTTGTCTTTAGAGGCATAGCTGTAATTCTTTTCACCTGTCAGCTGCCACAGAAAGGGTATGTCAGATTCCTAAACACAATGCAGCTTTGGCAAAGAGAAGCAAAGCTTTCTGTAACTAGGTGTTGGGCATTGAATTTCATAGAGATTTTTGCTTCTGAGCGGGTGCTTCTGGGGTGTCAGTAGTAACTGCTGTTCCCTCAGTAACGTAAGAATGAGGATCAGCTAGTACTGTTAGATATTATTTTCATGAGATGAGGTATTCACTGTGAAGTGCCTTGCAGTTAACAGAGCTGTTGCAAGGCTTTAGAATTTTCCCTGCAAGCCTTTTAGATTAATCGTGGCCTATGCCCTGTTGAAATGGATCAGTGGGACAAGGAAGCAGATGTAAGAATCATGTGCAGATACACTGACCTCCAGCACTTCTTTTTTTTAAAGTGGTAATAGAACATAAAAATGAGACCTGGGAAAACTCTTGTTTCTCTTCCCAAAGGAAATAGGTTGAGGCATAATTAATGTTAGGGGTGCATTTGTTGGCTTGTATATGTGTTAAAAGATTTTCAAGTCCTACAAGGCACAGCAGTAGTTAACCTGGTAGAGCACTGTCTTCTGCAGCTGATACCACCAAAGGAATCTGAAAATATTTGTGCCAGTTAAACGTCTTCAAAATACCTGACAACGCTGTCTTGTTTGATTGCAAAATTATGAATTCTTCAGTAGACATTTTTAAATGCTGTCTTAAACTGTGTTTGAAAACCGCTTTATTTCAGAAAGTTATAGGATAACTTTGTTAGGTTGCCTTGATGTTATGGTAACTCCCCTTTAATTTGATGATAGAGCTTTAACAGTGGGTTTGTTCTCCTACTATATATGCATATATGCTAGTCCATGTGTATAAGATTACTGCATTCTTGCTGTTTGTCAGCTTCTCGTTTGAGTTCCCACACTCATTTTGTACTTTGAGTATTCCCCTGGACCGCTTTTATTTATGCAGGAGATCTAATAGCAGAGTTTCACTACTATAGTAGTGTTTTGATGTATTTTTTGTAACAAGTTGGTTGGAAGTATATGGCTTCTTTATGGATGATTGGCTGTAACTTTCATTTCCTGATAAGAAACTTTTTCTTTGGATATCAAAGGAATCGTATCTTAGAGGTCTTTTCCAACCTAAATGATTCTATGATATCCACCTGCTATTAAACAACCATGGCAAACTGCTGAAAATAAACTGTCACACAAAGCTGTTGTGTTTAAAAGGATCTGTTGAGAAAAAGTTTAACCTACAGACTCTACATTTATTCAGCCCTATATTATTACTGATACTAACCCTGTATTTTTACTGACAGTGTAGTTAAATGTGTAAGTGGATTTATGAAAAAAATGGTCAGCATGATATGTGAGCTCACCATCTTTTTTCAGGTCTCTTACCAGAGATGGCCAGATATAAGGAAAAATATATTATTTGGCTCTTCTCTGTATTGTTTTCCCTATATGGAAAGCTCAAAAAATACAAAAAGTGTCATTAATACTTCATGGAGAAATAAAAAGACTGATGTAGTAAAAGTATTCTTGACTTTATCCTTAACATTTGTAGTTCGAAATACTAAAATACGACAGACAAGTGATTTGGCAAAACAGTTGTTACAGATCAGATCTCTCTAGAGTTTTGTGCCACTTTCTGCATAAGCTAAATAATTAGCATGTGTGACTGTTGCTCTTTTCAACAAATCCAAATGAATTTGTTCATGTGCATTGGCCATAATAATAGCAGGCTTCAGATTACTGAATACTATTATTATTCCTGTTCCAAAGGAAGCTTGAGAAATTCTTTTAATTCTGATACCCTAGTTGTTGGGAAAATAGTTTTACTGGTATTGGAATAGAAGGCATTGTCAAAGCAACCAGAAAAGTTGTTAACGTTACTGACTTTGAAAAAGAAAAAGGGGGGGGAAGGGAAGGAATAGTTTTTTAGTACTTTCAACATCATATTTGTTTCCATTTAAGCCCTTCATCAGTGGTGTCCAGCTAAACCAACTACAATAAGCTTGTGGCCAGGTAGGCTCTGAAGCTAAGACTGTGACACAAATGGCATTTGAAACCCACAGAGCATTGAACCAATTCTAAAAGAACTGGAATTACTTTTGGCACAACTCTTAAAAATTCTTAGCCCCAGTCTAACAGAAACTGACTGTAACCTCTGAAGTACCACACTCAAAACTTTCACAACTAAGGAATCTGCCTTTCACTCAGTTTTGTTTTTAAAATGAAAATTTAAATGACTGAGAGTAGGATTGGAGTTCACAACAAGAATGTTAAAAAGCTCAAATTTATAGTGCAAGTGTGCAAGGTTCTGCATAAACCTAAAGTAATAAGAGTGCCTTTAAATAGATCGTAGTCTAGCCAGAGAAAGATGATGGTTTGCAAAAGAGGGGAGCAAGGTAAAAGTGGTGAGTGAATTTGAAGACAGTGCAGAAGTGGACTGTCCAGAGTGAGAGCTGTAGCGAGAGGTGATGCCTTCCCCATTTCATTGGTTTTCACATCCCGCCTGGCTTGCTTGCCTGGTGTCCAGAGAATTTAGGCTTCCATTTTTGGGAAGGCTGCCAGGTTTAAGACCATATCTTAGAGGATACTTTCAGCGGGCAGTGCTTTAGTAACATTAAAGTGCTGACTTTGACTCACAGAAATAGGAAAATGTTGAGTTAATCTACTGAACCTGGATAAAACTTTTTTAAAGCAAATAGCAATTAAGCCTGACTTGTAATGTAAAACATTTTAAGAGATCCCACAGGGCAGTGAATGGGGAATTCATCATTTTCTGAAAGTCAGGACTTTTAGAGTCACTGAATTCTATCATTTCACGTTAAGTCATTTTCGAAGTTCATAAGCTATTTAAAATTGTTCTTTTGATGCAAGCCAAAACAATAAATAAATAAATAAATAAAAACTACCCAAGACAAAATGCAAAGAATCCAAATTGTGGCTTGCAAGCAGGTGAGATCCAGCTTGCATGCTGGGCTGCATGCTGCTATTGGTACCACAGCTGTGCTGAGGAGGTGGTGGCAGGTCCCCACGTAGCCCAGACCCTTCCCTTGCTATGGGAGGAGGTGAATGAGGAGGGATGCTCCAGCTGATGTGCCCCCCGCATCGCTGGACTTAGCAGTGTGCATTCCCTAGCCCTGGGCAGCCACTGCTATTTCTCATCCTTGAGTTACCTGTTGTGCTCCCCATTTTCTTGGTACATCTGCTGGCATCCTGCCCTATGGAAATTTGGGCATGTGGCATATTGAGTTGGGAAATTTGGTCTTTCTAGCCATAGCTCAAATGTAGCTCAAATGAGATTCTCAGTATCCTCTTTAAACTGGTTTAACTTAGGCTTGCAACAGCAAATATCTAATTGTACTTTCTATTTGCAGGAGCTGACTCTGAAGTAAAAACTCTTCTGAATTACTGTATGCACCTGCATTTAATTAATATTTTCTGTAGTTTCCATTTCAGCAGAAAGAGACAGGACCCAGCTGCTAAAAATAATGAAATGATTTTGCTGAGGATGCTGAAATATCTTCCTTTATAACTTGCATCTTTATTACATAAGGTCATTACCCAGATTACACAGGCTGGGTAATGAGTGGTCTGCCTCACAGTCTTGGTCTTCTCAAAGATGGTTTATTTGCATGTGAATTACTGATTGCACAGGCAAGAATAATGTTCTCTGAGCTATCCTTGGTTTATCAAGGTAATGCATATAACTAGTGTGTTCAGTGGTGCTAGACCTTACACTATATTATTCCATTTTAAATGCTCACTTACTGTAGGAAAAGCAGATAGTAGAATGATGGGCTAGCTTATGGGAAGCATCCTATATCATCAATTTCTGTATCATTTTTAAACATAACAGCTAATTCTACATTAAAAAAAAAAAAAGTTACAATGATGATTTCCAATACCTTGATACAGAAGCCTAATACTGAATTTTGGATACCCTTTACATTTTGAAGTCCTGTCACTGAACTACAATTATGCATTGTGAAAAAAGAATCTTCATATATAATCTTTGGTGACACGAAAATAAGTTAGCAGGAAATGGCTAAGAGTTATTTTCTTACAAAGGCATACTGGTATTTCAGTCATCTCATTTCTACTTTTCTTGTAGTTGCAATTTTTTTTTAATGTTTTCAAAATATGAGATGACCTTTGAGATTTGAACAAGCACTAGCAGGGAGTAGGGCTAAAATCGCCACAGTAAGTTGCGTGGTTAGCTTAAGGTAATTTTCCTATTGCCTAGGGTGAAAGCTATTAAACTTTATCTCCTGAACTTCTGTAGGCAAATAGTGCCTAAGGGCAATGATTCAAATACTGAGCTATGCCCCCATGAACCATGTAATCCAGTACGTTGGGGGTGACCCCAAGTCTTTTCAGTACTTGGAAAGTACATTGATTCATTTTCTTTTTTCTTTTGTCTTGCTTCAGTTTCAAATAAGCAGTTTGTGAAAACAGTAATTCTATGAATTTGAACCTCCACGTTGCTTACTTGCCAACCTTTTGCATTGTTTTGTTAACATAGTTTTCTGATGTACTGGTTAGAGCATAATATATTGACCTACTTCTGACTGGTGATTAACAGTGAGAAATATCCTCAGTAATACAGGGTGCCTGTTCCAGACAGACAGGCCTAATGTGTTCTCTGTCAAATCTGAAATTCCTAGAAAGTCTTTGAAAAATTCTCCTTTGGCTGTTCTGGAGAAGAGAATGCAAAGTTAACTTTTGGCTCCTATATTTTTTCCCTACACTCCTGTGATACCCTTTACATAACATCATGAGGGTAGGACCTATCATCTTTACAGCATCTCTTCTGGTCATGAGCTCTGTTCATATGATGCCTCTAGTGAAACAAAGACAGAAGGCAAATGATGGCCTTGATAGTTGACTGGCCAGGAGATGGAGGTGGTTCTGTGCTGACAGATTGAAGGTGTATGGGTATTACTGAAAAGCTGGTACTGAAAGTCCCCTAGAATTCTGCTGATGTAATGGTTTATTTTCCTTAGTTGTGGTTTACAGTAATGATCTGAAGGTATTTTATTAAAAGTATAGAAAGTTATATTTTTGAACCATTTTTCAGCGATTCAAAATGAATGACTATTTTGTCTTATTTTTCTGCCCTGCTCCTCATCTCTTTTGGTTTCTAGGCTAACCTAATAAAAATAACTCTTTTCTTAACCGATCTCCTTTCTCACACTTTCATCTCATAAAAACTGGGCCTTGTATTCAACTGACACAAATTGCTGTAGTTCTTTTGACATACACTGTTATGTGCTTTTAATGAACCACGTCTGGTCTTTCATCTTTGCATATGAGCCAGTTTCTCTTGTTTATTTCTATGAAATAACAACAATAGCAGGTTGTGTTGAGTCATTCTGAAATGTCTATTTGGGCTTATCCAAAACTGACTCTGTGCCATTAATGGTCAAGACCATTCAACCATGGTAGCTCTGATCAAGACTAAGAAAAAAAAGGGCTGTGAAACATGTTATTGAATTGCTTATGCTTTAATACATTTCTGAAGTCAGGCCTTGGGTTAGCAAGAACCATTAAGTTAGAGTGTAGCTGAAGGAACTATAACATAAAATATGTTCATAGCATTATTCATAAATCATCTGCCCTCCCTACAACTAATTAGTATTTTAGGTGAATAGGTGCCCAGTCCAACATGCATAAAAATAAAACAAGTTGCTACTGATGCTTGTACCTTTATGAGGCAGCGGATGTACCATGATTTAATAAAATTTGAGATAGGGATAATTTCAAAAAATAAAAAGGTTATACCCACATAAGGATCTCAAGTGTGATGCATTTTTCTAATCTAGTTAGATGTGTTCATGAAAAATATGTTGACTTTGCCTAACTTAAAGTCATGCAAAGCATTTGATATATTACATCTTAAGGAACACTGAGCACTAAAGAGGCAAATACTGCAATCTCTGCTTTTTTAATTGGGCATCAGTTGCTCTTATAAACATAGGCAGACTGACAAGAGCAAACACTGGCAGAACGAAGTAGAGGCAAAGGCATTAACTCTTTTCTAACTGTACCTTTCTTCTATTTGGCATCTTCTTTAGTACTGAAATCCAGGGGAAGTAGGAGAGAGCGCACCATGTAGAATGCATGATGCAGCAGCAGCTTTGCTCACAGGGCTTGTAGGTGGCAAAGGGCTTGTAGGTGGCAAAGGGCATGTCCCTCACTCCCTCTAAAACAAACATACTGAAATGAAGAGGTGAAGGTTGAAGGAAGGAGGTAAAATTCATCCAGGCACAAGATGAAAGCTCACAGACATTTACATCCTGTAAGAGGAAGATCCCAAATTTGTTAGGAATCTTTATCAGTTGGCAAGTCAATAAAGTGTAAACTCTATGCAAAGTCTGAGTAATAATCTGGTAGATAATAGGTTATAAATGCATGTTGTCTGGGCTACTATCACATCTCTGACCCCTTTGACTTGTCAGAGATTTCTCTAATGATTCATATAAAGAATGTAAATTGGCTAAAGTTTCCATTTTCACCCCTGACCCAGAAGAATTCAGAAGATTCCTTTTCTGAGAGAACAAGAAATGCTTGAACAGAGTTTCTGCTGAGACTCTTCTTGAAGAAACTCTGCATGCTTTTTTTTTTTTTTTTTTTTTCCCCTCAGGGAAAAAAATTAACGGATTTGCAGGATTTTATTCTTAAAAAAAGTAATAAATCTCAGGCATGTAATGTTTACAGCCTAAGAGTAACTTCAGATTCAGAAAGGACTGTCCCTCGGAAGAGAAATCATACTGCATGTTTCATAATACCAATAAAAATCTGTTAAAGGATTAATGAGCGTCAGTTTAATTATTATTATAATTAATAATTCCATCAAAATTCAGCTACCCATGTGCCAATAAAAGCCAAGTCTTCAAATTTATTGTTACAAGGAAGTTCAAAACAAAAAAAGGAAACATGATTGGCAGTCTCAGAAACTGTAGTAGAGAGGTGTTCAGCTAACCCCTGGAGAATGAGCCTTCCTGCAAGGAATGCTCTATTTTAACAATGCTCCAAGTGCTAATTCAGGCTACAGAAAAACAGACATATGCAGCCAGCAGATGGGTTACAAACAAGGGATATATGGTACTGATGAGCTGTATGTAAGAAATTCTGAAATTCAATGTGCTGGTGTAAAAAATAGCTTCCTGCTCTTCTTCCCTCTTTAAATATCTCTTCTGAACATATATAGTGATGTAAAGTTAGCTGCCATGGTACCAGTGCTGTGTTCAGTCACTCCTTCAAATATGCAGAAAAATTAAAGATCCTTAGAGTTCAGCAAAACTGTATGTGGGAATATTATATTATTACAAACAAAACAAAACAAAACAAAACAACAACAACCAAAAACAAACAAAACAAACAAACAAACAAAAACCAAGAACATTTGTGGTCTACATGGTGAGCTCTGTTTTAAAAAATTGCAAGACAAATTACCATCAGTGAGTGCTCCTGTGACTTCTATGATATGTCTATGGTACTCAGTAAAGTAGGTGAGGGAGTAAGGGCAGGGGATGCAGCTTTTGTCTCTACAGCTCAGTGCTCCTCCTCTCACCTCCCCCCAGAACAAGTTGGCCTCTTTGGTAGCTCCTGTTCCCCAAACCATGCAAGAATCATAACAGAATCAGCGCTGTTACTTAAAACTTTTCACACAGAGCTCTTTATGTACAAGAAAAAAAGTAGAGTGCTGGTATAGGCACTTTCTCCTCATTTTACAGATGTGGAAATTAAGATGTGGGGAAAACTGAGTAGGTGACAAGGTTTGTAAAAGAAGGCAGTGGCAAAAATCCAAAGACATAGCTGATTTTATTTCTGCTCCTATGCTCAGATATGTCAGTATCTGATGGAAGACATGGTGGTTTTTATATTGTATTTTTCAAAAGGGGAAGCAAAGCGAATTCGTAAAACCTGAGAAAATACTTTTCCTTTGACTTTCAACAAGGACATATTCTAAAACTGCTAGCTCATTAAATTGCAGAAGAAGGTTTAAAAGTTGCCTGTGAGAATAAACAAATGAGATCTGTAGCAAGCCAACAGGAAAGCCAAGGTTCTGCAAACGAAATGCTTTTTGCTTTGCTGCAGTGTCTGGAAGGGAGGTCACCCTAATCCCAGTTATCACCTGAATGTTTCTCACATATGAAAAATCAGCTCAGAAATGAGCAGTGAGACAATGGCTAGTGACTGTAGAAGCTTGGAAAGTTTTGCTTTGCTTCACGTTTTTCCCTAGATTTATTCACAGAGTACATCTTTGAAAGAAATTAAACAAAAATACCCAATATTGAGTTTGGTGAGTATTCTGGATTTAGGCATGAAACCTTCTTACCTCACCCTTTCTGTTTTGTAGTTTAATGTGCTTTGCTGCTTTTTCCTTCTGTCTTTTTCTTCCTTCATTTTCCTTGCCTGACATGCTTTCTTGGGTGTGTATTATTTCTTTCTTCCCTCAGAGTCCTTGTCAGTTTTAAATAGCAAAAGACAATTATTATCTGCTGAAGAGTCAGCTAGTACTTATCTTCATATTTTCTTTAGCTTCTTGAAACACTACAATCCTATATGTAGCAGCTTAAAAAAAAAAAAAAAAAAGAGAGAGAGAGAGCGAGAAACCAGGAAAGAAGAGTGCTACAAAAGAGATTTGAGGAGACAGGAAGTTTTGTTCTTTATTAAAAACATCGAAATGCATCCACTACTTAGCTATTACTTGCTACAGGAAAGAATCTCCGTTACAAAACATGAAAACTAAAATTTCAGTTAGGTTCTTAAAAGACAGTGCGCTATAAATAGAATGTGAATAGTGCAGCTGGGCAGCACTATAATAGAATTTCCTTCTGTTATACAAGGGAAATAAGGATGACCTTCATAACTCACTGTAGGGTCTCTCTTTTATGAATTATGAGACATTCAACTATTAGTGGAATTAAAATCTATAACACTGCCAATCATTGCACCATATCCCTGTGGAGCCCTTCCTCTTACTGTCAGCATGAGGGAGTGTGCAATCTCTGCAGATATATGCCAATGATATGTTTACAGCCCAAGCAAAGAATATAGTTTTTTTTTTCTTTTTTCCTTTTTTTTTCTCTCCTTCTGTGATTCAGCAGTTGTGTACAGTCACTATATGATTTGACACTTCAAGAGTGGCACTGTAAATTTGTGGTCATAGAATCCCAGAATGGTTTGGGTTGGAAGGGACCTCAAAGCCCACCCAGTTCCACCCCCCTGCCATGGGCAGGGACACCTCCCACCAGACCAGGTTGCTCAAATCCCCATCCAGCCTGACCTTGAACACTTCCGGGTCAGGGGTATGTGGTATACATAAGAGAGTCATGGTGACAAGTTCCTGGTAAGATGTAAGTAAGAATGTTTTCAAATTATGCACTCTTCTAAAGGATAGAAGACTTAAAGAGAAGACCAAGCTCAGATCAGGGTGTCAGTTCATACCCTAGCCAAAACTGAGTTGTTCTGTGAGTTGTTTTTTTTTTTTCCTGAAATAACCTCTGAACTGAATCATTGGAAATTTATTGTAATTTGTACCAGAACTGAAATGAAATAGCTTTTTGCAAAGTTGAAACCAAACGTAGCTGAGAATATGCTGGTAGAATCCGTGGTTCAAACATGTAGAAGTTTTTCTTACAACCCGCAGTTATGACTGAGTTTATTCCTCACCTGAGAAAACTCAAGATCTTCAATCAGTGCATTATGCAAGCAAAGCCTTCCTTCCCACTCATTAGGAAAAGAGATAACATCTGGACAATCTAAATCTTCTTCTTCTTCCTTTTCTTTTCTTTTCTTTTCTTTTCTTTTCTTTTCTTTTCTTTTCTTTTCTTTTCTTTTCTTTTCTTTTCTTTTCTTTTCTTTTCTTTTCTTTTCTTTCTTTTCTTTTCTTTTCTTTTCTTTTCTTTTCTTTTCTTTTCTTTTCTTTTCTTTTCTTTTCTTTTCTTTTCTTTTCTTTTCTTTTCTTTTCTTTTCTTTTCTTTTCTTCTATTTTATTTTATTTTATTTTATTTTATTTAATTTTTCAGATGTAATGAACTAGCATTTTTGTTTAGGACTCCACTGCTGTTATCCAGCAACTGACATGCTTAGGGAGTATTACTACCATGTTAGTCCTGTTCCTAACATGTGCAAATGGAGCTACATCACTTCCAAACACCAGTATGCATCTAAAGTGGTTTTGTCAGTGTATTTCAAGGTACAGAAGTGCTTCTTCTATCTTAAAGACAATAATTATTTTTTTCAAGATAGGGCTAACAGGGAAATGGAAATGTGTATTACAGTGAAGATGAGGTGCTGTCCTGAGAATTATGGGCAAAGTGAAAGCAAAACCACATCTTTGTCAGTGTCTAAGAGAAACCCAGTACCTCTCAATTAGTTTAACTTTCTAATGGGGATTGGCTCAATCAGTTTCACAGAATCTCATTGAAAAATATATTCCTCTTTTTTCTTTTTATTTATTTTTTGCTGTTCATGCGTGTACCTAGTTCATCATGGCTAATTAGGTGTTCTGAATTATCATCTTCAATTGTTACAAATGTCACATCTTTAGATGATATTGGGTGCGTAATGAAGAACTGTCATAGTTCCAGTTATCTGTGGGGTCTGTGATTGATCAATTCTTGACAACAAAGAATTGTTAACAGGGCTGCATGGTGAAGCAGTCAGTGGAAAATTCCCTTTCATAATGTTTTTATCTAATTTTGGAGCACCGCCACTGCCACACATGAAATAACAACACAATTGAATTTCTTTTTGCTGGCATTTAGCAGGACCTATGGGGGTTTGCAGAAATCAATGGGGGATCAGGAGTCTGGAAAATTACATACTTGAAGAATTAATGAACTATAATTCCATATTACATCCTCAATCACATTTTGCTTCCTTTTCATTAATGGAACTAAATTAGTTTTCTATGGACAGGGTACTTCAAAAAATGCAATCATGCTCTTGATGGGATTTAAAAAAAAAATTTAAAAACCTGTTTCAACGACAGTTATTTTTTCATGCAACATGACAGTTGGAAATTTAGAGGGAAGAACATGTATGCAGCATTGACTCAATCTGTTGAAGCAATTTTTAATGTGACAGTTATAACTCCAACTCTAGTTTTCAGCCCTTTGAGGCAGATCATGGTGTTAAGGTGACTCAGACAGAATTTCTGCAAGAGTCTGGGTGAAGTAGAGACATAAAGAAGAGTAGCGACTTCAAAGGCATCCAAAATGCATTTCTTCCTGCACTGGCCTAAATCATTATACAGAGGAGCAGGAAGAGGAAAGACCGTAGTCTTCACTGTTCTTTGACGGCTTTATCCGAGATAACTGATGTTTCTAATACTATATCAAGACCTTTTACTCATGGAATTATGCTATTCTAAGATAAAATTGTAGGTGACTCTACTCTTTGCTATGCCCCACAGGCCAGCAGTAGTCTGGCTCTTCATGATTTAAACCTGTAACTGAATAAAATATTGGGATGCTAATACAGTTAAAGTCAAGAATATTCCATAGTTTAATGGAAGCTTTGATGTGAGAGCCCGTACAATGGAAAGCATGTCCTGGTATTCATGCTATAATATCTTATCTTTAAAGAGTTGCTGGAAGTTGAAAAAAATCAGAGTGAGCTTGTAAGCAAAATCAGGCTCTAGAACATCCATTAATGAAGGAAAGAGTTCCTTTGGGAACCAGCAGTAGTATTAGAAGAAAGGGTCTGATCAGACTTTACAGAACATATTTAATAGGCATTCTAAAATAACTGCTTCTCTGACATAACTGATATCTTCTTCGACTACTTATTATAGCAGTCTAGGCTTCGTTCTCACTTTAAAAAAAAATCTTCTGTCTGATATACAGATACATGCACTGCATGCAGTGTATGGGAATGTAGCGGGATGGAAATCCCAAAAGCTGATATTTTAGCAAGATAGCTCCAGTATATTGAACTAGTTTCAAGCTCTTATATTTCTCCACTGGGACCTGGTTTTTGCATAAGATCTCAAATCAAAGATCTGATTGAACAACAGGGTCTTCTCAAGTATTATCATATTAGAAATCTGCTATAACATGAAAACCAACACAAGCACTTCTCTTCTTAAATATGGGACTCTAAAACTTGCTGTAGAGATGATGAATCCTTTCACAGCTACTGAGTTTTGACAGCAGATACATTATGCAGTACAGTGAACTTTTATTTTGTCTTACCCAGTAAGGCCTTTTCCCCATTGCATACGTATTTACTATAATCAGATATCCCAGACATCCTAATGCTACCGGGCATTCTGTTATCTGAGCATAAGTCTGAATAGCTGGGACATGCTCTTTTATACTCTTTTATACACCCTTGAAAATGCATTGACAAATGCATAGACATATCAAAGTCTGACTGTTCCAAATGTACTCAGGAAAAACAAAACAAAACAAACAACAACAATAACAAAAGAAGAAAAAAAAAACAAAAAACATTGAAGACTTCTCTTTTTAAACAGCTTAATAGTACCCTAAACAACTTATTTGGTGATCTGTTTCTGACAGGATTTTTCTTTCAGTGTATGCATTTTATTTATACTTTTTGTGGGGATAGGATGTGGGTGGCTCTGGAGGTTAGCATTAGGCTGGAAAGGCTGTTGCATTTGAAATGAGATCTCAGGTTAGCCTAAGTCAGTAGTGATTGAATATTATGAAAGTTGCTGGCTGCTCATTAATCTTTATAAATATATCCAGTGATAATAACCCAATTAGCACTGGGACAGATTACTGCAATTGGGAGTCTACCAACCGGCAGTCTTAGCTGAGTGCCATGTGCTATACTGTCCCAGAAAAACTTCCAAGATGGAAATAATTAATTTATACATATTCACAGCCTCCAATCTGTGGTGTTTCCTTCATGACAGGAAGAGGCTGCTGAGGCTTTGGTTTGCATTGACCTGTATAAAGAAGTTTATGAAAGAAAGAATTTTTGGACTAAACTGTGCTGTATGTCTCTAACTCTGTGCTTGATGGTGGCATGCAGACTGTTCTGAGCGGAGGATTTGTTGATTAATATTTCAGTCTTGAAGCAAGTAATACAAAATGGTATAGCCATACCCCACCTCCCATCACACATGGCTCTTTGTTGAGTGCAGCTTGACCACATTAGAGAGCTTGGTCCTATTGCTGGATGAAAGAGTACTGCTATCTTTCAAATTGGCAATTTTATACCACTTTCAATCTTCAAAGCTCTTATTATACAGAAATTCTCTAATAATATTCATCAGACTGCTAGCTTTTCTTTTTTTTCTTACTGTACCAGTGGATAATTTGCTAATGATCTTATTTTACTCTTCAGAGAGCAGGGTTTTCTCAGTCTCCCCAAGAGCAAGGGTGTAATAGCTGAAACTGTTGCTACAGTTCAGGAAATGAGTGATTATGAGGTATAAAGAAGGTGATTTGGAAGAGCATTTTTTTCATGTCAAGGAGAGCTAGGTATACACAGTACTTCTTTCAAAATGCCAGACACTATTTTTCAAAGTGAGGCTTCAGTTTGAAGGAAAAAAAAAAAAAAAAAAAAGAGCTGTTTTCTTTTTTTCCCCATTGAAAGTTGGGTGACAAAATATTGACAAAACCTGGCTGACTGATTTCAGTTTCAGAAAAACGTACAGGATACTGAATATTTGAAAACCAAATCATGTGCAACATAAGTGTGTAATAATCAGTTACCCTGTTTTGTGGCAGTATGGTACATACAGTATTGCTGTGAGTACATTCGTGAACTACATCAGAGAGATTCCCCATATTCCTGATGTTTTCTGGCCTCAATCAGTCTCATACGTGTGTCTTCTCCAGACAGTGTTTCAAGAGCTGAACCCACAAATCTGCTGCCTTACAAGTGCCGTGGGGTGGGAAAACGGCCAGAACAGTGCTGCCGTGTAGCTGCTCTCCGGGCTGAGGTGAAGGTTTCTTGGGAAACTGTCTTGGTGTTACTGTCTGTTCCAAATCTGGTTCATCACATGAGTGGGGTGGCAGATTTGGTATGTGCAACTGTGCAACCTGTTTGAAAAGGAAAAGAGAGAAACAGAGAAAATACTGCCTCTGTGATAGTCAGTGGGAGTTCTTCCATAAATACAGGGCTTGGATTAGACCATTTGCTCTAGATCATCACACAAATGAGACTCTATTTTATAGCTAGCTGAAGAAGGGAACTTGCAAACTCAAAATAAGATGTCTATTTTGTCTATCTGCTTACAAATGTCACCACCTGCTACTGGGAAAATGACATCCTTCCTCTCCTTGTACTTAATTTTTTTTCTTCAGAAGTGAAAATATAAAGTCCTTTCAGTAACTTCTTTCTATAGAACAGTATTTCATTTTTTATGCCTTTCTAGTACAGCATCAAACAGAACTTCATTAGTGCTGTTAATGTTCCGTATAGCCCACTGATATACCATAGCCACTGGCCAAGCAAAACTTCAATCAGATTTTTTTTCCTGTTGTCAGCTCACACCTCTGACTGAGCAGCTGCAAGATGATTCATCGGAGAACGTTTCACCATAGGACAGAGAAAAATTATTTCTGGCTGATTTTTCCATACTAATAAGATCATTTCAGTTGTAGAGACTTTTGCAGCACGTCCTGAGCCATGCTATGCCCATTTGAAAATAGAAATCCTTTTATCCAAATGTCAAGAAAATTTTCCATGAAATCATTTATTTGGCTCTGCAAAATATGTCTCTGCTGTGATTTCTTAACAGAATTGTGACTTTAACAGAGTTTTGTCCCATTACAGAGAAAGTCTGCTAGAATTAATAATGAATGTTAGTTGAGAGATTTAGCACAAAATGTTGTGCATAAGGAACATTTAATGTTCTGAAACCCACCAACACATGCTGTATAATATCATTTGCCTACAAAGGTGGTGTGAGAATTTTTTATTTATTTATTATTTACTCTATTTGCTGCAAAATCATGTAAGGAATAATGGATTTTTCACTGTCCATGCAGCAATGGTTCCAATGGAATGATTTCAGGCAAACAAGCTGTCAAGAATATGTCATTTCTTAAGGACCAACAGTGTGCTTCCATCAATGCTTTTTATGGTAGGCACTCCTATATAACTCCACTCAACTTTGCATGCCACCATAACAAATCAGAAGAGTGTATTTCTTTGTTTATTGGCATCTGTAAAAGCTTTTCATCTCAAGCACTATTTCTTGTGATACGGGTTTGTCAGCTAGTTTGCAAATAAATACAAAAAACTGCTTTTGTTGTCAGTTTACCAATACTGACATGACATTCAAGGCTTGTTTTTCCTGAATAATCAGTAAGTGAGTTCAGTAGAATGCATTCAGCCTGCGCCTGCAATACTGTGCACGTAATTATAAAACTTACAGATTCACAAATAAATTGTCCTGAAGAGAGGAACACAGGCCTTCTTTAATTAATATCTCTTCCTATGACCTATATAGCACGCTTTCCTCTACCTCATCACCAATAAATAAATTCCATTTTCCAAAAGAAGACATATGCTATCTGGTTTCTTAATGCATGTTATTAAGTAGCATTAAGAAGCAATCACATGCTTCATTGATTCTCTGGGGCCTGTGGCTCTGACCACCCCCAGCAAGTTATCTTGTACTGAGCAGATGATCCCAAACCTATAGGATGATAACATAGGTTCTGTCCAGGCAGGTAAGCTGTCTCCCAGACTGAATGTACCCCAATGGTAAGGGATCTTCTAGATTGCAGTCCTCCTTTCTTTTCCTTTCCCTTTTCTTAAGCAATCTGTGGGTATGTGAACAAATACCTGTAGATAAGGTACAGACTGCAAACCAACCTTTTCTCACTACAGCAACATAATTTCCATCAGTCTTCCTCTGATCTCTCAAACACTTCTGAAGTCCCACTGGCTCCTGGCTGCTCACAAGAAAAAGGCCAGAGTTTATACTGATTTAGAGAGAGACACACTGAGCAGCTGAAGGTTGCAAAGGTTTGGCATTTCTCAGTCCTGCAGCAGGAGTAGTTACATGATTATACTGCACGTCACAGTGGAGTTGAAAATTCTGTGTTTTAAACCAATTGAGACTTAGGACTTAATTTGTGGTACACAAAACTAAGAAGGACTGTGGGCAGTATTTTGACATATGTCACGTATAGCTCAGTGGTCACATCACATCTCTCCTCTGTAGTCACATCCCAGAGGATACTAGATCAACTGCTGAGGTACTTCTGAGGGTTTGAGTCTTAATTCAAATTGTTTTTTCAGTTCTCAGATTCCTGGCTGAATTCCTACCTTGGCCAGCATGGCAAGTACATTGAGGGTTTGTTCAGTATTCAAAGGCATGGGGTTATTTTAGAGCTTTTTGTTTCTGAAGGAAGTTTGTGTGTGTATTTTGTCTCCCTCTGTGCCTGTTTCATGGGCACCTCTCAGTCAACTTGCTGTTCCATTAGGTATGCTACCCTTCATATAAAACAATGATAACGTGATAAATCTGATAATGAAGGACCCATTTTTATCTCTGTCTGACTACATGCTCCTGAAATTCCCTACCTGTTAACAGAACTCATATTCTGGGACCTATTCATTAATATAGCCTACTGCTTAACTGAAGGCACTAGAAATGAAAATGTGGCAAAGTTCTCTACTTTGCTAAATCCGTGAGTTCAGGTATCTGCAGGACATGCCTTCGTGGATACTGGATCTAGTGAGTGTGTCAGGAAATTCATTCTACCATGGGTTGTTACTGTAATGTTTAGTTACTAGAAGTGTTTGTTTAAAGAAATGAACATCCCAAAGAAATTATCAGGAGAAGGCATTGTATTTCATCTTTAGGATCTAAGCTTTGGTTTGGGATCCCAGCTGCTCTTTTTGATAGTGAGAGAAGAGATCACAGTCAGTTATGCTGAGAGTCAGCAGCATAATGATGTAAGTCAGCAGGAACTCCACGAGACAGGGAAGTCCTACTGACCTAACATCAGTGTTACCAAGGACCACAGCAAACATTTAATGTTTTGATATGGCACCAGAAAAAAAAAAAAGAAAAAAAAAAGCTTTATCAGGCAGCTTATAACCAAAGGGTTAACATCTTATTTGAAGTGGGATCCAATTCCTTCCTTCATACTGTGGGCAATTTACACAGAAGACAGACTACCTAGCACGTACTGTGAAGAAATGAGTTGCTAATATGTAAACAGTAAACAGATCAGCAAAACTCCAGTTAGCAGGGCCAATAGTGTTAGCCAAGAACTTTTATGGAAATTATTTAAAATTTTACAATAAATAAGTAAAAATTCAAGTGGCAATAATCAGAATACTTCTGTGAAACCCAGAAATAACAGAGACATTGTTTTTCCGTCAGATGAATGCATTAATTTCTTCTGTGTGAATTTTCTCTCCTTTTTTGTTGTTCTTTTGAACCAGACATTGACGAATGCTCAGATGGCTTTGTTCAGTGCGACAGCCGAGCTAACTGCATTAACCTGCCTGGGTGGTACCACTGTGAGTGCAGAGATGGCTACCATGACAATGGGATGTTTTCACCAAGTGGGGAATCCTGTGAAGGTCAGTATCTAAGAAGGGTCGGGTAGTGTTATGGCTTGCATTACAGTGGTGTCTAGTATCTCAAGCTGTTGCAGACAAGTATTGTCTCGGGCACTGTTATCAACGAAAGTTAAACCTTGGCCAAAGAAATCATTGTCTAAATAAGCATCGTAAGCAAAAGGCAAAAGAAAATAAAGGATGAATATTTCTAATTTCTATGTGGAGCATTAGTGGCTATTTCTATGACTTGCTAAGATAATATGCAGTCAGGCACTGTGCTTAAGAGTCTCACTGGCCTGACATCTGCTTCTGTGCATTAGTGATTTCCCACAGGCTGATAGTAAGCACTGTAATCTGTCACTCCACAGTAATCTGTTTATATGTCAGATTCTTTATGTGTATAAATGAGCCTCAATCCAGACCCCAGTTTTTCCACTTCATTCCTCTTACACTGAAATAACCTGTGATGAAAATATTTCCTGTTGCAAAGAATGATTTTGCAGCCCTAACACTGTTACCCACACTCCCTGCTTTCTCCGTGCTGTCTCTGAATGCTTAAATATTCAGTGCTCACACAGTGTAAGCTTTCCCATCTTACTGTTTAAACTCACATTGGTGGGCTGCATTAGTCCCAAAGGGAAAGAATTGAATTAATTTCACTAAGGCAGACACACAGACAGTTCTCCAGGAGTGAGAATGACCTTTTCGGTATCCCCATCATCAATACTTTATTTCAACACATTTTCACCACAGCTGAAAGCCTGTATTCCCGGGAGGAATCAGTGATTTGAATCAGCCACTGCTTTCATAAGTTCAGCTTTCTTTGTCAAGAACTAACTAAATGTCAGTGTTAGCTGGCCAGGTGTTAGGACAGGAAGGTGCAAAGACTTCTGAAGAAGTTGTGATGATGACAGTGAAAAGATGTGATGCTTCTGATTGCAACGTCACCCTTCTGTCACTCATGGCACAGGTACCCTGGCCAGGCATTTATGGAAATGTTCTCAATACCCCAGGTTTTATCTTCAACATCAATACAGTATTTGTCTTGTGGGCTGAACCTTCAGGTTTGGCATGTGCCTTGTCAAGAAATCTGAGATGTAAAATGTAACTAAAGGTATGATGCATTTAACAGTACCTCTGTTGTTAAGATGTATGCAAACAAGCAATGATTAAGCAACAATTTGTAAGGAAAAGAAAAACCAAGGAAAAAGAAATATGGAGACTGCCACATGTATGCAAAAGTATCAGTTATTAGCATGCTTTGGCATTTTCTACAAAGTTTCAGCAGCACATATTAAACATAGGCAGAATATAACATAATTAGAATTAATTCACAGATGCCAGGAAAACATCTTCATTGCTGATAACTTTAGTCACAATCAGTGGGAACACTTTCCATTTGATCAATTGCAGCTCCAAATTTTGGAATATTTGGAGATAGGGAGGAAAACTGGATATTTTATTAGTCTCACTGCATCACTTTTTATAGTATTGAAGCCTGTGACATTGCCTCTCAAACAGAAAGACAGTTTGGAAAGTTGAACTTTCAGCAGCAGAGTACAGCAGTGCAAAAACAATTGGTTTCTCCCTTGTCAGATCTTTCCACTGTGAGAGTTACCCCTACTGGGTTTAAAGGCAGTCTGGCCATTTCTTATGTCACTTCTTCAGTATCCCCTGTGTTAGAGGTGATTAGATTGAGCTGTTGGTGGATGGCCTTTCAGGCACTCACTGTAACAACACCGAAGTAATGGGAAATGCAGCTGTAGGGCTTCAACCTCTTACTAGCACTTGCTGCTTTTCCCTTGGAAATAGAATTATGTTGTTCATCATCTTATTTCCAGAAAAGTGGTGAAAGATCAGCTACTTAGTCTTTGAGAATTGCATGGGTTTGGGAAGTCTTAAATTTTATATATATATATATATGTAAATAGAGAATTCAGCATAGTATATTACCTGGTACCTTCCTCTTCAACCCCTCACAGCTTTTCTTTAGAGTTTCTTTACTGAGTCATGTTGGTGCTCTGGCAGTTGTCTCAAGAACCATTTCATAAAAGAGATCTTGGCTGAGATAGTAGATACCACAGCCTCAAGCTTCATTGCATTCAAAAACTGAAACCACTGAAGACAAAATCCTCAAATAAGAACATTCAGGCCCAGTTAACATTTACTCTGCAGTTCTGTGTAAGATCCTAATTCCTTTGAATTTGTCTCCTGCAATGTCTAAAAGCTTTCAAGATCAGTTGAAGAGAGAGGCTGTATTGGTTTGTATGAGAAGTAGTGGCGGTTATATCTCATTGGCTCTTGGACATTTTGCATACTTCCATGTCAGAAGAGTAGCTCACCTAATTAATGAACTCCCATTGGACTTGCCAAGAATATCTGGCAGGTACCAGCTGTTGTTGATACAGAATATAAGAGAGAATATCTTCACTCTCCACGGGTATCAGATTCTTTAAATGAGACAGGTGCAAATGAACAGGTTGGAAAGCATCAATCCAGAATGCCCCAGCCAATTCAAAAAGCATGTCTTTGGTTGCGAGAGTTTACCTGTATATGAACTTACACTTTACAAGTTCTGTTTTGAAATGTCTTGTAACATTCTTTAGTACCACTGCTGTCCTGCTTCAAGAAGTAGAATCACTTCCTTCCCTGTGTGATAGCACAGGCTGTCTGACAACACGGAGGGCTAGGGCTCCCTGTGATTTTTTTTCCCCACTACCGAGAATAATGAGGCTACAAGGATGCTCTCTGTTCTTAACCAATGAACAAAGTCCAAACTGGTCAATTCTGTACATAAGTGTCTGAATCTGGAAGGCAGATGAATTGCTGACTGTCAAGATGTCTGAATTCATCTCACAGTACATCCAGTGTATTAACTAATACATGAGTTTTCTTGTAGTTGAAAAACCACTGTCAGTTTGGAGTGCACACTCAGGTTTTTCTACAGGGCTTGTCATGTTTAACAGAAGCTTTGTTATTGATAGCACTTAAGGAGGCAGGAAATAAAGAATCATTAATCTTCAGCAGATAATCTTACTAGCACTCACAAAGATCCATGGAAATCCTTTCATCTTTATTCATGGTCACAGAAGGTCAACAATTAAAACTATGAATTGACTTTTTATCCTTCTATCTTAAACGGAGCTATAGGCATTAAGGCTTCATTTTTAAATTTAGGAATGCAACTTAAACGACACTGGAGAGAAGGCAGATCTGGAGACACATTAGTATTTAAATATTCTGAAGTGTGGGCAGAGTAAAAAATCGGCAGAGTTTCTGATGTTTTATTAGAGGACTAATAGAAGCACAGACTGTACATTTTATGAGACAGTGACTTGAACATGTTTACTGTATCAGGTAGCAACATTTCTATGAAGCTGGTTTTACTGGCATCTGAAGTCTCGGCTCTTCATCTTCCACATCTGCTAAGCACTCTGACAGCTGGCTTGCATGAAGTCACAAATAAATTATTCATAATTCACTTGCTCTTTGAAGAATGGTTACATCAGTTAATAGATTTATTTGGGACAGACAAGAGGAGAAACCAGACTTTCTGCTCAGAAGAGCTTGGGCTCCAAATCAAATATACTCCTTCCTGTTTTGCCTTAAGCAAAAAGTATCCAGGTATCCTTGTACTGCTACCCTGCTGAGGAGGTTGTCAAAGCTAAGGTAATTGAGAATCTTCAGTTGTTTCAGAGAAAAGAAACTATCTGCCATCCCAAACCATCTTTCAACAAGATATTTATCAATAACTGAGGTGTTCATCTTTTCTTTACATGAATGACACTAACTGATACGAGAGATTCTGTTAGGAAGCCATGCCTGGGGGAGACTTTTTTTGGCTTTATGTGAATATCATGCATGTAAATCTAGATAACTCATCAGAGGAGGGAAAGTTACAGCTTTCCATCAGTTACACCAGAGCACGTCTCTTAGCCCTTTGTCACTACCTAGCAAGGATTTTTTTTTCTAATAGTGCCTTCACAAATTCATGTTCCTTGTGAGTGTATTGCAAATTTTCTCATCTGTTGTTATCAATAACATTTTTGTTGTTTTTGTTCAAAAGAGTATTGGGCTGTCACTTTTAGACTCTGACATAGTAGCTCCAAAATCACTTTCCATAATAGATCTAAAAGATGAGTTTGACTTTTGAATGTGTACTTTTCCATGTGCCTTACAATCGAATTTCATCTGCCATATTATTGCTTACTCAGTCAATATCATTAAATACTTCTATATTTCACTGTCAATTTTTGTTTTTAATACTTGGTTAACAACAACCTTTTTTGTCTTATAGTTTATCCAGTGCTCCAGATGACTTTAAAGCAGAACATGAGCAGCACATGTTCTGGCACATATTCCTGGGGAACTTTACTGGTACATCTCTCCATTGTGACAACTTGACCATTTATTGTTGCTTTTTATTACTTACTAATTAACCCACTATAAATCTGTGAGTGGATGACCCCTTTTATTCCAAGGCAGATAGTTCCTTTAATAGTGTGTGTTATGCAAAAGAGCTCATCAAAAGTTTTCAAATGAAAGTAGTGCATTATATCAACTGTATCCCACTTTGAAGTCTTTCTTAATTAGTATGGTAAATGTTTATTCTGAATCTATAATATAATGTCTTTAAACAATCTTCTTTCTATCTGAAAACATTTCATTAAGATTTAATTCATCTTCAATCATCATTTGAATATAACACACACCCTTTGAAACTAAGTACTACCACAAAGAATTTTTGCAGCCTTTTAAATTACTTTAAGCATGTTGAACTTGCATACATTGTAGTCACCATGTGTCATCAATACGGAGTAATTGTTCAGCAGTGACATCTTGAATCAGAGGCTGCACACTGCTCACGGCCAAGTCAAATGTTGCTTTCTCTCTGTGGGAGTCTTTGACTGTCTGTTCCAAGCAACAGTCAGGAAATCTGTTAAATACAATCTTGGCTCACAACCCGGTGGGGCAAATGAAATTCCTGGTTTTATAGTTTTCTGCCCTTGCATTCTCTCAAATATTATGAATGTAGTTTAGTCGTTCCAGGTGCTGCCACCACTATGTATAGCTTTAGTCCAGTATTTCTCCTGTTTAGGCATGAAATTACTTGTGATACAGTTAACTCCTAGTTCTCTTTAATGTCTGTCACTACTGCTCCATCCATGGTACTCCTTTGTCATTGCAATATTAAGTTGTACTCAGGGAAAATGAGAAAAGGAAAATCCTTAAAAGTGTGCCAGATCAAAGCTGCTGCAAATCAGATAAATAAGAACAGGTCCTCAATTGAGCATGAGATAGCTAGTTATATTTTGGTTTTGTTTTCTTTTCTGAGGCAAACCTCCAAGTCTTTCGAGATTTAATGTTCTAATGTTGTAGTAAACAAGCTGCTGGATTCCTAAGCAGTGTGTTGTAAATAGCCTGAAGTGAATTGATATGCTTTTTTGTTGTTGTTGTTGTTTTTAAAGAAAAATATAACATGGGAAAGATAATAGCATACTCTGTAGCTGGATATAGTGGAAAATAAACACCCTGCGTCCTCTCCCTACCCTGTTTCAGACACACAAGATGCAGGGGCCAGTACCCTGTCCATATGGCTGTAGAATTTTGAAAGCTAGTTATGGCTGTAAACAAGATGCCAGTAACATCATTCACCATCCATTGTCAATCCAGAGAAAAAAAGCTGAACAAAGTTTTGCTTGGTGTGGATGGTTTGTATGCAAGTCTTTTGCAGATAATGACTGAAGTTTGATGTGGATAAATAATCCAGATGAGAATTTCATGCATGCAAGCTTATGTTTCTCTTGATGTGTTGTAAACACATTGCTGTTTATGATTAGGTTAGAATCAAAACCTAAACAGCTTCTGCTTTGACTTGGGATATTTAAATTGCCTTATCCAGAACATTTATTTTCATGAATCAAACAACTGAAAAACAAGGTTGGGATTTTTTTGTAAGTGCTCAATGTTGGATAAGCTCTGCTTAATATCAGAGTCAATGACAAAAGCTCAATTATTTTCAGTAACAGTGCACTAACCATTACCGTGTCAAAAAACAAATCCCAGAAGCTTTTTCCTCATAGGCAGATTGTAAAAGGCATTTGCACTTATAGTGCCAAATGCAGACTTAGTGTTTATAGGGTTACTGTTTGTTGTTTAAAGAAAACTGTTTTTATTTACACGACAGCTGAACTTTGCCCAAGTATCTCATTAAATATGTCTGCTTTCAGTTAAGTGACCAGGTTATTGAAAAGTGATATTATTCATTTATGACACTTGCTATGACAAAGCTTTGTACATAAGAGTGTTTTAAACAAATGAACACAAGTGTCTAGGAGTCATTTATTAAAAATGGCTTCAATGATAAAGAGAATCCTGCTGTTAATCATTATATTTAAATAGGATTTGTGTTTGTTCTCTTCACTGAATAACTTAAGAACAATTAGGTTGCGTATGTGGAGTTCTTAATTTTCAGTTCCCAGATCACATTACTGCCAGTATGGATTTAAGAGAAAAGCGAGGAAGGAGAGTGCAGCTCTTCCATCCCTCTGCTCTGCCCAGATCAGTATTACTCAGACAATTCCTGTTAGCTAGTTGTCTAAAAACCTTCAAGGCTGGAGCCTGCACACCCTCTGCACAGCTGTCTGTTCCACTGATTAGGTATCCTTACTGTTGGGATGGGTTTTGCTGTCTGAGGTGCCTGTGACATTTCAACTGTTCAGGTCCATGCAAACAGCCACACTCAGGTTAGGTTCATGATCTCAGTTGCCTTCTGCCCTATTGCAACAATGGCCAACAATGCTTCAGAAGCTAGTGAGGTAGAAGATGTGGAGAACTGAGATGATTTGCCCATTCTGTATTATCTGATTCTTTTTTTTTTTTTTCCTCTTAACAACATTCTGTGGCAACGAGTGTCATAGTTTGTTTATATATTGCATGGAAAAAATATTTCCTTTTATGAGACTTGAATTTGTTGTCTTCCTGTTTCATCTACTGTCCCCTTTCTTGTTTGTTAGGCAAGTGTGGTGAACAAAAGCTCTCAATATGTCTTCTCTGGAGTATTCATTATTTTTTGGTTATGTCTTTCTTGCTGATATTCTTTCAGAGAAGAACAATCCATTACTTTTCAGTTCTTCTGAAATGAGATTTTCCTCATCTTTCTCAGAAGCCCTAGTAATTTCGCAATACATTTTTCTGAGATGGACCCACCATTATTGCACAGTGTATTTGAAGGAAACCCACAATGCTGCTTATTTATACAATGGAATTCTAATAATTTCCCTGCTGTTTTTCATACCAATTCATATTCATGTTAGCAACTTGTTTACTTTTGTTTGACTGGAGCCACACATGGAATTGAAATAATTGAGTTATTTTGCTTTAAACTGAATGTGCTTAAGGTGAATTGGAGGTTTCATTTCCATTCTT
This sequence comes from Anser anser, assembly GCF_964211835.1. Taxonomy (NCBI): domain Eukaryota; kingdom Metazoa; phylum Chordata; class Aves; order Anseriformes; family Anatidae; genus Anser; species Anser anser. The sequence continues at coordinate 33,051,818 of NC_139720.1, read as the reverse complement.
GAATCCAAAGCTGAGTGTTTTATTAAGATTTTATGCCGATATTGAGAGATATGTGCTGAATATGATCATATTGCTTATTTTATCTTGTACTGATCTGCTGGACAGTTAAATGGCACAATACTACTTTTTAATGAACTCTAATTAAGAGCTTCAGCTAGACTTGTGAATTGTATATAGACTGGAACTCACTGTATTGATATTTACAATTGCCATAAATCTAGCCTTTGATCTTGTAGTTTTTTCCACATTATATCATATCTAGCTGTTTACTTCTTTACTTTTCAAAGCTAACTTTTTTTTCAGATAACTTTTCTCCAGATGAGCAGCTGAAAAAGATAAATAAAGAATATTCAAGTATAAAGGACTTTGTGCTAGCAGTTTGCCTTTGCAAAACAATTGTGTATGTGTACATTGATGAAGTAGGCCTCTAAAAGTACTCTTGAATTCTTTGCAACATGACTATTTTTAAGTCATTTACCTTTATTCACTGAAGGCATTAATTTTTTCTTTATTTTCTGTGCTGGGTACAAAGGCTGTAGATGTTGCTGCAACTTGAATAATTAAATATTCTAGTTTGTACACTCTAAGAAATGATGCGATGCTTATTTAAATGACCTTACAGGTCAGACATCACCTTTCACATTAACTTTTTGGCAAGTGAACTCAAATGCTCTAAACAAAGCCAGCAAAAGGTTTCGAAAACAACTTTCTGCAGCTTTACTGGTTTAATTGAAAACGTCTTCTGAATGGTTCCTACAAACTATTGCCCTTCAGGGAGTCACGTATTATTTTTATTCTTATGTTTCCTGTGATTGCTTTATTCTAACTACCTTACTCAATAGTATTAGTTCAGGAAGATGTATAAGAAAACTCCAAATATGATGTTTCTAAAGCTGATGTGACTTGAAAAATATTTTTGTGAACTTGTATGTTATTTTTCCCTGTTCTGGTGAAGTGCAAATTAATTTTCAGCTGAAGGCTTTAATGGCCACGAATCATTTATATTGGCTGCCACAAGAACATTTTTGTTAATTGAATGTGGTCTAAAAGTATTACATGGCATGTTTTTTGCAGACATTGATGAATGTGGAACTGGAAGGCATAGCTGTGCCAATGACACTGTTTGCTTTAACTTGGACGGTGGGTATGACTGTCGATGTCCGCATGGCAAGAACTGCACAGGAGACTGTATCCATGAAGACAAAATCAAACACAATGGTCAGATTTGGGTGCTGGAGAATGACAGATGCTCTGTCTGCTCATGCCAGGTCAGTAGAAATAAAACTATCTGCTGCAGCAAAGATTTTGGTAGGGATGAAGGGAAGAACACTGTGATTCAAGTAAAATTCCTGTTTTGGCTGCCTTTTCATCTGTGTATGTGGTGCTACACAAAAATGGCATTTTGTAGGGTTTTGGGGAGAGCTGCTCTTTCCAACCTTTACAAGCAGAACTTCCACTTGAAGTTTATTATATACTCCTGGCAGAAAGGGAAGAGTACCACTTGGTTAGCAGAGATGCCATCTATGTTTTCTGGGTGGGAGTAATGGCATTTTCACACAAAGAAACTGCCTAGGCAGATACTGGTGTTGGTGACTAAGGCCAGTATCTCTAGCAGATGGCTATAAATAGAGGTAGATTCTGTCTCTGCAGAGTAATTCAGCTTAGCTTTCTCAAATGCTTGTTGTGGGAAGCCTGGTCCCAAGCTAAACACTGATGACAAGTAAAGAACTAATACACTACTGACAAAGTCCTGAGCATTTCAGAAGCTCAAGTTGCATTGGCATGAGTTTAATTTCATACTAGCTAACATCGTCTTTATGTGAATAGTTGCAAAAGAGAGCTGGAAGTTTAGCAGAGGACTCAAGTAGCATCCATATGAGAATGACAAAACTTAGTGCAATCCATTAAAATTTGACCCTTAGTAATGACACCATTGAGTTTCATCAACTTAGGTAAAGACAAAAATTTATGGTGGTTACTAAGTGTGTATTGTAGTTTCTGCCTCATTGAATTGCATTTTGACAAAGTTATGGTGTCATGGAAAACTCAAAAGCTGGCAGTGGCTTAGCATCATGCCAACAAATCAAATTTTGGTACAAGAACTGTAGGAGTCATGCAGATTTCTGCCATTACTCTATGTCTGTCTTCCAACAACAGAATGGATATGTGATGTGCCGGCGAATGGTCTGTGACTGTGAAAATCCCACTGTTGACCTATTTTGCTGTCCTGAATGTGACCCAAGGCTCAGCAGCCAATGTTTACATCAGAGTGGGGAGCTTTCCTACAACAGTGGTGACTCCTGGATACAGAACTGTCAGCAGTGTCGCTGTTTGGTAAGGCTCCTGATTACTGCAGAATAGACAAGAGGAAGAAAAGGATATGAGATGTTCTGATCTGTGAATAGTTCATTTTCATGTATTAGCATCCATTTAGTTCCCTCTGGAGTATGTGTATAATCAAAATCTGGTTTTCATGGATATTTGTCAGTATTATCAAGTCTCAGTCAAAAATGCATTTGGACACAATAGACATAATAGAAATTATTTAATCACAAAAATTGTTTCAGCAAAGAGTGGAGGTCATTTGGATGTGACACCTACATAGTAACACTCATGTGATCACTCATTCAGGGACCAATGAGGCTGTATAAGGATATGTATTTATGTAAATATGTATTCATTATCACAGTTGATAATTTCAAGAATGTTGATAGACTGAAATGTGTTTATTCACTCAGACATTTCCAGTAACAGAAAATTTAATAAGACTTGATGCATTCTTCAAAATAGTGAAATGAGGTCTGAACAAAAATCTTTTAAAGCTTGTTATCTTTTTCCTGGGCAGGTATTTCAGAGTCTTAGGAAACCTGTGCTGCATAAGGGTGCTCAGGAAGTTTCCATGACAGAAACAATCCCAAGATAAAAGCAACTAGCTTTTATCACAGGTTATCTCCAAATGTAAAGTGTAGTCCATCTAGCAGCTTTCCCTTGTCAGGGTGTCATGAATTACAGCCAGAAAGCAATTTCTTTAGACACTGTTTTCCGTGTTGCTACTGCTAAAATTCAATGAAATAGATTCCCAGGTGTTTCATTAAAAGTCTTAAAAACAAAACAAAGCAAAACAAACTACAGTTTAGGATCTCAATAGATGTCTCTTCTTTATTCAAGATGCTACTTCCATAACTGAAGCCTGCTTTCTTTCTGTTGTCACAGAGATTTTTTAGGTGACAACTTATTGTCTACTCCTTGTACTGTCTGTCGCTATAAAAAATAAATTGAAATATCAAGATCAGTAACTGGTTTTAAGATTGCTTTCATTGTTACCATCATGCAATTCAAAAAGAGAGGAAAATTGACCCAGATAAGAATTTTGTAGAAGTGTAACTTCACAATAATTTCTGCAACAAGAGGTGTAAAATTTGAGCTATGGCAAAACGCTGGGCATTTTTTTCAGCTTTTGCTCTGGTATTGAACTCATAATTCTCAAAACATTAAATACAGTTTTTGTGACTACACTTCTTTCCTTGGGCCACATGCCATTATCTTCACACACACACAAATACACACCCTCTGGAGCAGAGGTAGACCTGTTCCAAAGCAAATGTGCATTAGTGACTTCAGTGAACTGTTCCCTTTGACTAATAGATCTGCAACTTTGGCCTTTGACCAGAACTGAATAGCCCCAACTTCTAGGGACTGAAGCGAATAATCAGGCATCTTTAGATTTGTGTAGAGGAGTACACTAACTTCTCCTACCACTTTTCTGGCCCAAAAATAGTCTATCTTTTGGCCTTTTCATACCATGACTGTACCAAACCCATCATGTGATATGCAGAAAGAGTGGTTAAGTTTGGAAGCCAGGTAATGTGATCATAACATATAAAATAGATGGTAAGTGTTTGGAGGTCCTTGCAGTGAAAATGCTGTGATGTTCTTGCTAAATTGGGCTGACTGACACCCTTAATTAAGCTAATGCATTTGTAACCGTGGAAAAGATAAACTCTAGTCCACCCTACTGGGAGTTATACAGCAAAACAGCAATCTGAATAGAAGTAAGAACTAGAGAAACAGAGATTTCAAAACAGTTTTGTAGTGTAGACCTGTTACGGCTTCTGTCATTCACAGAAGTAGAGCTTCACAAGAACAGATCCATATTCTGTGTTTCACAAAGTTCATGGAGAAGTTTCAGCAGCAGCTTGGTGCAGAGTATATTGAAAGACATTAAATCTAACGCACTTTTTCAGTAGCAAGCAGAAGAAAGCAACCAACTTGCTGCATCTCCCACTGGCAATGAATGCTAGTGTTCTCTGCGCTGACTTCTGAGTAGGGCCAGGTGGAAAAACTTAGCCAGCTAAGAAACATAATGCTGAGTCAGAGAAATGGGCAGTGAAACAAAACAATAGCTAACAATCTTCTCTTCTTCTTGTAACGTTTTTGAACAGCAAGGTGAAGTTGACTGTTGGCCCTTGCCATGCCCAGAAGTGGACTGCGAATTCAGTGTCCTCCCCGAGAATGAGTGCTGCCCACGCTGTGTCGCTGACCCCTGCCAGGCGGACACCATTCGCAACGACATCACTAAAACCTGCCTGGATGAAACCAATGTCGTTCGCTTCACTGGGTCTTCTTGGATTAAGCATGGCACAGAGTGCACACTCTGCCAGTGCAAGGTAAAGAGCTTCAAAATTAAGAAGAGATGCCTCTTACTCAGCTTGTTTCGTGGCAAATAAATATTAATGCATTGAGCCTGGTCAGTGGCTAGGTGATGTCAGCACTTGTTTTAAAGCAGTGGAGATTACAGTATAAGTGCTCAGTTTTGGTATATTCACTTTTGCATGTGCTAGAATGATGGTTTAACGGGCTAGCAGGTCAGATGTAGGACAACAGCCCGTGCTGCAGTGTGCTGCGAACAAGTTAAGGGGCTTGGCTTTTCCACTATAACACCTCGGTCCAAGTTTGATTGCAGTTCTTATGGTATAGCTCCATGCTATCTTGGAAATATATATACAGTAACAAATAGGTATGTAAGGCTAGACTTCACACAAGAAATGTGTTCTGTGTGATACTATAGAGTTATCATAACTGATTGATTTGTTCTTTGAGAATAATAATTGCTTTGACAATAATGGGACTAGTTACCTCGTTATGTGGCTTTTTTTTGCTTTAAAATTAAACGTAGGATCAACATGGCATAGAGAACATTTTATAGTTTTTGTAGTCAAAGAAAATCATTGTCTGAGGAGAAAAACTTTATGGCTATGGGCTTATGTGAATTCTTATGTCTCTTTTTAAAGATGTGAGAGAAAAGGAGGTTAAAATAAGTTTTTCCATTCAAAATAAGCCCTGTGAGGTGAATTGTACCTATACTGAAGAAAGACAGTGATCCCACAGTAGCCAAGAAGAGAGAGACAGGAGGACTCATCCAGATATCTTTAATTTTTACTGAAATTCACAGTTGATTTTTGGTCTTTATCCTGTGTATTTCCCAAGGAAGAAACTTCCCAAACTCTAGAACATGGTACCATTAACTACTTGGAAAAGTGCACATAAAAATAAACTAACTTCAACATCTCTTCCTGGGAAAGTTGGGGAGTAACTGATTGTTGAGCAGGAGCTGACAACCGACAGCTTCTTCCACCACTTTTCTGACATAATTCTGTGTGCAACAACAGTTGCTGTTGTCGAGGCATAGTTTTTTTTACTATGGAACTGTTACGTGCCAAGTAGCCACGAGCACTTGTCTTAATGTTAGAACAGGTCAGTGGTTAGGAGGAAACACTGATCTGACAGAGTGGCTAGTGGTTTGAAAGCCAGACGCTGCTCAAATGATGCTGAAACAGGCTTATGTGCACAAACCATTATTAGTGGGGCCCGCAACTGGTGGCATACACCAACTGCAATGCTACGAGATATTTTTGGAGAAAAGAAAATAAAAAAAAAAAAAGAAAAAGAAAAGAGTAAGAGAGAGTAAGAGAGGCTATAAGGAATCACATTCCCAATACCAGCCAGCTTGGGCTTGGGCGGGTTGCTGAGGTTTCTGTGCCTCATTTTCCCAATCTGTAAAACAAATCATTTTGTGTGATTCTTCTCTAAAACACAGCTGAGATTCAGTGATGGGAAATGCTTTCTCATTGTTGTAGCACTAATCAATGGCAATGCGGAAGCGATCAGTTCTGCTGATGGCCAGCAGTGTGCTGCTTCCATCTGCCCTTTTCTCTTGAGGCTCAGCAAAGACTGGATCTTAAGCACGAACTAATTTCTATTCAGTGTAAGCAGACATATAAAGTAATAAAATCTATTGCTGTATTATGAATATATAGAAGACTTAAACAGATACTCTGCCAAACCCATAGATTTAAAACAGCTCAGGTGAGAATCTGTCTGACAATGAAGATGTAGCACTTTGACCTTCAGCAAGCAAAATCTTATTCAATTCACTTTCCAGAGCAGTTTTCTTTTTGAAATAAACTATCTGTTCATATTGGCAGCATTTTCGTATTGTAGTTCTGCGTGCAAGCAGCCTGCTCCTGCAGATCAGGTTAATGCTATGCCCAATTTGTATAGTTCTCGCATTCACCCTGTGTCACCCCACTCTTTCCTTGCAGAGCATCACATGGAAGGTCAAAGCTCGAGGCTAAGCCTCTCTAACCAAGCTATAGCAAAATAGGTTTACACAAATCCTCTAAGAATTCAGAAAGCGGGCATCAGCTGAAGCTGACTTAGCCACAAAACCATGTCAAATCACAAGTAAAGGTGAACAGTAAGATTGTCTAGCCTTCTGTAACAGAAGGAGTGAAGGACAATGTTTGAATGATTCAGACCTTGGTCTTTAATTAGTGCTGGCAGTTTAGTCAATTAAATGTATTTGGAGTAATTTGAAAATAATATAAATTTTATTTGCCTTATAAGACTCAGGCTGAAGAAAAGAAGTAGCCAAAATGTAGAAAACATTTTCTTCATAATTTAATCATGTCCAAAAGTAATCTGTTCCCTTAATTGCTAATATTTTCAGAAAAAATGTCTCAACTATCAGGAAAAACTTCATGGATTAACATTTGCTGGTGTTGCAGCCAGGATGTATTAACTTGAAGCATTCAATGCTAAATAAAACCCAGATTCTCTTCTGTGTAATCTAAATAAAACTCCCAAGTGCCCTGTCTTGTTCAACAGCTTTGTGTATTTGGGCAAATGCCCTATACCTTTATGTCAGGAGTATTCCAGTGATCCCAGCTCCTTTCAGTCTGACTGTTGTAGCTATTTGGATATAGACCAAGGAAAAACAAGCAATTAGAGGAATCATCATAGCCCATACCCTTAGGCAACTGAAGGCCACAATGACAATTTCATGAATGCTATCAAAATTTGTACATATGTATTTTACAGATCTACACCTTAAAATCTGATGTAAGTTTTTAAATGGTTCAGCTTGTTAAATTGACCGAGCTTATAAAAAAAATGCTAATTGTTTCAATTCTCTTTGTTCTTCCTTCCTTTAGAACGGCCATGTCTGTTGCTCAGTGGATCCACAGTGCCTTCAGGAACTGTGACACCAACAACCATCTCTCACAAAGCAGTTTCTGGTTAAAGAATTTTCCTTCACAAAAAAAAAAAAAGATCTTTAGACCAAAAATTGTACAAAATTTAAACTAAAATTGGATTGTTTTTGTCCATCTAAAGTGCAGAAATGTGATTCAGTTACCTGAATCAGAGTGAAATTTATGGGACTCAAGACAAGCTCAGATGTGTAAACCTTTGTATGAGGTCAGGCCCAAATGTTCTGGCTATTTGTCTGTCTGACATCATTATGCAGAATATTAGGTTAGTGTAAAGTGACACATTGTAATGCTGTACGTAGCGATGTCAAGATCCGAACACAGCTAGGAGCTCTTACAGGGTCTTCCAAAGCTTTGAGAGTCCAGCACTTGACCAGATGCAGAGATTTTTACCTAATCATTATTGGTTCTGCACAAATGTGTTTGATTGCTCACTGCAGAATATAGCAGACATAAAAGGGTGAAGCCTTCAGGAATAAAGAACATAGCAGCTAAGATGTGATATGTACAGTATATGCGCTGAAAAAAAAAAAGATACAAGCTATTGTAAAAACAAAGCAAACAAACAAACAAAAAAAAACACAAAAAAACACACAAAAAACCCTAAAAACAAAAATTGTGATGCACAGGCATGGCTTCTTAATGTTTTCTGATGGGAAAAGTCATCAATATTTTCTTGTTTTACTGCACTTACTATTATTTCTTGATTGAATTTGTTCAGTATAAGCTCGTTATTGTGCAAATTTAAATAAATATTTCTCTTACCTTAAGTTTCTGTTTGTGCCATTTTTCCTTTTCAGGGGTGTCATTTTTTCATGTGTGTTGTTATTCCTCCTCCTTTGTCGGCATGCCTGGGCAGCTGGGCAATGCAGGTAGAGAGGAGCTCCTCTCTAGTTCCTCTGCGTGTGGGAGCTTCTGCCCAGCACAACCTTTTACCTGTAATTTCTTATCTTTGTTATTAACTTCATGCATGCAAGCCATTACAAGGGATTGAACAGAGCAACTCATGTGCCCTCCTACCCTATGTGCCAGTGGGATGCTGCCACCCAGAGTGGGTACAGACCATTTGTCTGACCTGCATCTGTTCAGATTTAAGGGGATGTTCTCTAGATTCCCACTCTGCTCTGAGCTGGTTTGTCTCTCCACAAGCTCCACAGCTGTTTGAGTTGTTTGTGTAAACTGCCGTAATTCACGGGGATCGCTCCAATATGCAAGCCCTATTTTCATTACTGTACTGTTGGGACAACAAATAAAAGAGGCTGCATGACCAAAGCTGTGTTACTCTGGGAGAGAAATAAAGAATAAAGCAGTGTTTACAAATTAAGGGCTGAAATGGCTGAATATATAAGGAATGCAAATATCTTGTAGGTATTCCCATCAGTCCTGGTGTGTATCAAATAATTCATGTTTCTGGAGCAGGGAATACAAGAGATGCCAGGCCACTGAGTGCACATAATACAAAGAAACCCAAGAACCTAAAAACTTGAAAAAAAGAATATGCAAAATTTGATTGATAGTCTACATTGGACCATTAAAGCTATGAAGATTTTACAGACCAAATAAACCTTTTTCTTCACACTGTCCATAAATAACAGGTACTCAAGGGATTTACTGTTTTGTCCTATTCCTGGCAAGCTATAATCAATGCTTTTTGAGCAGAATGTTAGCTCCTTGAAAAAGAGGCTGCTTTCTCTACAGTGTTTTCTTGCCTGCTAGTAATTGTTAAGAGGTCATGTTTTGCCCTCAGCCACAAAGGCACATCTCCAGTTGATTTCAGTGGCAGCTGCATGCCTATTTCTGAGAGGAGATATAACAGAGGGTATAACTGTTTAGAAACTGCACTTCACTTTCATTAAAGAAAAGGTAGAAGATAGGTACGGGAAATACATGAAGACTTTTTTTTTTTTTTAATATACAAAAAAGGAGTGAATATTTTTCAAGCACAAAATCCTGAGGCTCTGTCAGAGGCTGTAGGTATGCAGGGCAGATATCCACAGCACAGCTGTAAGAATCCCCATTTTGGACCAGTGAATAGGTAAGTTATACGTGAGGTGAGTGCTCCTGCCCTTGTTCTGCTTTAGTGCATCCCCAGGAATCAAATTTAGACCTGTAGCAGATATGAGAACTAGAAGAAAAAAATCTCTCCAAATTTTTTCTCACTACTTGGAAGGCACAGTAATCCTAGCCTTTATTCAAAACAAAAAGGTGTGTAGATGGAAAACAAGCGTCTCTTTCCTTTTGTTGCCTACCCTGCTTTGAGTGTTGTAGGATCTTTCTGATATTGCAGGTTCATGAAGCACGGTGCAATACAAAAAGAAACAGGCTAAAAAGCCAAGAATTGAGACATAACATAATAGCTAAACCTTGAATCAAATCCTTGGAGAGACAGTCAGTGCCACATATATGTGAAGAAGTTATATTGCTGAACAAAGCTGGAATTCTCTGCTAAATAAAAAATGGGAATGGGCTGGGTGAATATTATCTAATTTATCAATGTTCAAGGTTACTAATCAGTTGGGAGTTCTTCTAAAGGTCAACTAAGTCCAATGAGACATCTCAGTGACCTTCGTTTTCATTCACATTCAACCCCCCTTCCCCATCTCCCTCCTGTTTAGTCAAGCCACTAATTAGTAGTACACGTTTTTCATTTTTCTTGAAAAGTAAATTTGAATATTATTAAAAATTGATGTCTAATTTCCAGGCCTAAATTGTCTGTCAGACAATATAGTCCATAAAAAATAATTATTATTATATTTCTGTGTTTTTGAACAAAGCAGGTACATTGTGCTCTCTTAGTGGCCTTTCATTATGGATGCACTGTTTGCAGTACTAGAATTCAATAACTTCCATAAAGGAATTGTCACCTCTCTGCAGAGTAATTGCCCTAAGTTAATAGACCTACAGATATAAACGCTGAAATGTCTTCGGTTCCAATACTGAATTCAATGCTGTGGCGAAACAAGTTGACAAAAAGCAGCGATGCTGTAAACTGTTGAAAAGGAAGCTAGCTGTGGTGCTGCATATTCGCTGCACTTTTTACAAGGACATCTAAAAGTGGGTATTTACACAGGGAGCTCTGTAAAGCTGCCCTTGTTCAGTGCCAGCATAGGTTTTCCACAAAGCGTGTTGGGTGTAGCAGAGTCACCCCAGGTACCTCAGAGAAGTACGAGGTTGTGAGCTGCAGAGCCCAGACCTCAGCTCCTGCTGTGATAGAGCAGCAATAGCAGCTGCCTTCAAATGCTGGGCTCTTCAAATGCTTCAGATACGTATGGGGCAGCCCCTGTCCCAGCCCTCTCCATGGGCATGGTGAGTCTCACCATGGGTGGGTCGCTTCTGTCCCCGCTCTGGTAATGTGCTCAGCTGCAGGGCAGGATGTGCTGGCCAGACAGCACTCGTGGGCTTCCCCCAAAGCACATGAGTCTCTGTGCATCACAGCGTAGCACCCAGCTCATGCGGCCTCCCCCGATTTCTCTGCCAAAAATAGCAGTAGCTTTAAAGTAGGGCTCAGCTAGTTATTTTTTAATGGTGAAACTAACTTACAGGCAAATGCAGTTTAACTTGTCCCCAAACCAGTTAATAATTTAAGTTAAAAATCATCGGATAACTTTTGCTTACTGTTTAAGAAAATGTTTCAGAGGAATACAAATAGGAAGACCAGAGCAGCTCTGGCGTCTCCTGAGTACACAACCCATGGTGAAGAGGCTCTGGAGCACTGGAGAGGTCCTGCAGCAGCTGCGGCTTCTGCCCAAGCCAGAGCAACAGCCACCACCGTGTTCTGCATGCTCACGGGCCCTGCTAGCTCTTCTGTTGCTATTTTAATTTCTAATTAAAAATTTAAAACTTCTTGTTGCTTTGGCACTATGGCCAAGTCTCTGCCCTGGGAGGAAAGAAAAAGAGCACAGCTGGATTTCTGACTAAGAAGAAGAGTTTAAAGGAGGGCCTGAAAGGAAAAAGACCATGTTGCTTAATTCCTGTCTTGTTCATCAGCCATCTGAATGGCCACTAGCATGGCTCTATTTCACTTTTTTTTTTCCACTGGTGTGGTTCTAATGCAAAACAGTGTGTATATATATACACACACACACACATATATTTATATATATATATATATAAATCAATTGTTAAAATCAATTACACATCTAGGTCTGCATTACTCAGTATTTTCTTATTGCCAGAGTGTATACGGTCCGTAAAATCCCAGATAGACATTGTTTAATATAACAGGAGGTTTGCACCCTTTATTCTACTAATCTGTTCATGGAATACTTCTATAACATGAAACTAACTACTACAAACCATAATAATCTATTGATCACATAATGTTTCATCCATAAAGGAGCCAAACTCAATTACTATGCTTCATCTTTAAAATCTGTTTTTATCAGTAATCTCATTTTGCTATTTTAGACTTCAAATGTAACTCCCAGGATGTCATTTATGTATCAGCAGCATCACTTGGAACTGTAAAATAAAATTGTTTAAGGACTTATTTTAGGACTGAGTCACATTTGAAAACCAAAATAACTAGAACTACATCAGCACAGCCAGAACATTCATCTAAAAACCAGCAGAAATAAAATACTGACTCAAGTGCAATTTCATGGTAGGGAGGGAGTGCAATTTCATTTGGGGGAGTGAGGAACAAAACAGAAAAACAACCAGCAATCCCACCGATGCTAACTCGGTCCTCTCCCTGCTTTTAATGACCACTGATTTAAGCAAGAAGAAGGATGCGGCTTTTTGCATGGCTACACTATTTCTTATGAGAAGCTCTGCAGCTGATGCTGCTTTTGAATATTTCATCTGGCTTAGAGTGCCACAGCCCTTTCCTGTTTATTTTTTTAGAAACATTAGTAAAAATGCAAAAAAAAATAAAATAAAATTTTTAGGACCATCACAACACCCACAGTTTAATTTTTGTTTTTTATTTTTATTTTTATTTTATTTATTTTTATTTTTATTTTCTTCCCAGGGCTGGGACTGGCCCTGGAGCTGCACTGCAGTGGGTGCCTCCTGCCCCCAGGGTGGCTGCAGGCTCTGGCCCCCAGGGCAAAGGGGAGCAGGTGGGGGAGAAGCACTCCAACCAAAAGGAGTGCAGGAATAGGACTGGAACCCCTCCAGGAGCGCCCCTATGACCCCAACACATGCAGCCCAAGGAACAGGAAGGCTGAGGTCTGCTTTCTTCACACAGTAGTTCTTATTCCCTGATTTTTTGCCTTATTTAAAATTATTGTTAATTTATTTTTTCCCCAAGGAAGAATCAAGAAACCAAGCTCTTTATTTGATTTCCAAGACAAAAATCCTTTGCTTGCCTCATCCCCCCTGGCCATGGGCAAAACATAGGTGCTCACAAACACACCTCAAAGTGCAGTCGTCCCCCAGCATTGGTGTTCTGTGGCTATACAGCTCGGTAGAAATTACCTTGGACACCTGAGAGCAAAGCCCTCCTGCATCCAGCTTTTTCTGTACAGGGTTTTTTGGGGGCTACACCTGTGGATACAACTTTATGGTCTTGGACCAGGCATCCCCTCGCCCCCTGCCTAGCCATGGCTGGGCTGGCAGCAAATGGATGTCAAAGCCCAGCTAATGGAAGCAGTGTGAAAATTTGGCCTTGCAGATATTGCCAGTGGCAATGTGAGGGGGTAATGTAGTTACTGCTTAAAAGATCCTTTTTTAATTAGCCTGTTTTGCCATTTTAAGTTTCCTCTGGGTAATAATTATTTTTGATGGTCCCCGATGCTCCTGTGGAAAACACAGCAGGAGAGGAAGAAATAATTCAGTTTCTTCCCTTGGTATACTTGGGAGGCTGCTCATCTAATGCTACCTTCAAAGGAAGGAGAGCTGTAACCCACAGAGCCTGTGATCCCACCCAAACCAGCACAACTCAGCAGAACCACAGGTCTATCCTGGACCCGTCCCCGGTGCTCTCGGCAGCTCCTGCCCTCCAGCCCAGCACAGCTTGTCGCAGCAAGTTAACTCCTTCACCACAGAGCTATGGAGTTTGCTTCCTCTGGCTGGAAACAGGGTGGGGAAAGGGCAACACACTGGGTTCTGTAACTACATTGCACCCTGCATTTTGTTTTGTTTTTTTTTTTCAGAAAATTATATACGGCTGCCTCCTCGTCTTCTTGTGGGCACGAGGACCTGGCAGATCGCTTTCAGCACTGGCCTGTCTCAACACGGCACTGGTGGCTCCCAGGACAGATCATTTTATTTTGTCATGTTTTCAAGCTTTCTTGCATTGAATTCATTAACTCTTTTGCTAGAGATCACTCATGTTGCTTTAGAGGTTTCACACAGTGATAGCCATTCCTTTACAAAACTAAAAATATATATTCCCACTGTGCATTTTATGTGTTCATATGGAGCTGTGTGATTAACATCACTGAGTTTAGATATATGTGGAATCAAATTCTTACTTTAGCCCCAATTTTGACAATTCAGACTCATCTGTATTTCCTATTGCTTTGGGACTTGAACCAGACCGAGAAAGTTGTTGTTGAAATCCTAATTATCTTTTTTTCTTTCTTTCTTTCTTTTTTCCTCCTGAATGAGGATTACAGCAAATCAAGGTTCCTTCTTTTTTTTTTTTTTTTTTTTTAACCAAAGCAACTTCTAAAATCTGCAGCCCAGAAGGCCAATTTCATCCTCTCAAGTCTAAATCCCTCAATCACCTTACACCAAAATGTGAAATGCTTCATCAATTCCCAGCAAAGCTATAGATATTCAGACTTTTATACAGCCCATTTGAGTGATTTTTTATTTCTTATATAGCAAGTTTACATCATTCATGCATCTTTAAAATTTTTTTTTTAGTATGCTTTATGTATTTGAATTGCTTCCTATGGGTAATATCCACTTGAACATAAAGCTTCTCAGCTGTTGCATTTGGCTTTTTTGAGCTGTTAGAATTTATGGTTCATACATGAAATACATCCTCATGTGCACCTGGTCAGCAGAAGCTGACCTCTCTTCCTACAGAGAGCTGAATTTGGCTCAGTGCACATAAAGGTGAAGCTGAACTTGTGTTTGATTTAGTATTTGAAATAATTTCTGTGGTTTATTGTGTTCTTGTGTTCCTGCATTTTTACATTAATCCAGTTTACAAGTATAAACTTGGTTTTCTGAGCAATCAATCAATACAAGGTCAACTGCAGCCATTTCCTACAGGGTGTGAATCAAAACTTAGACACAGGGACATTTATTGTAATATAGAGAGGCATAGATTTCACTGTAACCAAAATGCTTTTCATGTACAAAAAGAAATATACAGAATGGCTTCAAGTGAATTAGATAATAAATTTTTTCTCCAGGTGTAGCAAGAGCAAGATCAGAGGCAAACTCAGATGTGAATTTAAAGTATATTTGCTGATTGCTGGACTGCTCTAATCCAGAAAATACTGAGATGGCACCAGCTGAATAGAGCAGACATGGATCATCTGTTAGGGAAAAGCTTCAGGATGAAGAAGTGTCCTGGACTGAGAAACTGCTGCTGCTGAGTTTTAAACACATTGCATGACTGATGGAGCATACCTGAACACAGGGCCAGGTGGTGATGGAGGAGCAGTTGAGGGATGCTGTCACCTCCTCTCAGCTGTGGTGCAAATAAATCCCACGTAAGTCAGCAGAGATTTTCCCTCATCTTAGGACCCAGGCCCTGAAATATTTCTGCACATGCTAAATGAAATATTGTTATTAACCTCAGTTAAGCCCCCTCCCCCCCTTTCTTTTATTTTTTTATTTTTGGACCTTTGAGCACTTACACATCACACACATCATATCGGGCATGGTTCAGATGTGTTCTTCCTCCCAGCCCTTTCTCCTCAGGGACGATGTTCGAAGAAGCTATAAATATATATAAACTGAAAATGACACTGACTAGAAATAAAGTAATAAAGTTGGTCTATTTTGTTAGTCCAAGGCACAAAGACAAAAGTCAAATCTGTTTTGAAGCTATTTTGGTTTCTGCAAAGGAGCACGGTGTTGGTAATGTCAAGAAGGCCCTGGCTGTATCCCTTTAGGTGTTGCAAATGAAAAGATCCATTCGATACAGGGCAGCCTCTCGAAGACCGCACGATTAGGGGCAGTGATGCAAAAAATTACACACACAAAGAAACAGAATGACTTGCAGATGTGTGACTGAAACATCACGTCTGCAAAAAGAGGGGTCTGCTATGTCTTATTGTGCATGTGGTGCCCCCAATTACACGTGCAATCTAGTAACCTATCTTCAATGGCTTAGCAAGAAGATTACTTTCACAGCGGATCCCCAATAAATGTCTGCTTGCTCATTAACATAGCTGACATTTCTTAACTCTGCTCAGATATGCAGCCTGAGCTAATCCGCATCCTATTTAGTTCAGAGGCTAAAGTTCAAAGGGAACAAATTTTGATCTTATTTGTATGATTGTGTATAATTTCCTTCCCTTCTTTCTGGTCACAATAATAGTTTCAAACCCAGGGGAAAAAAAAATAATCCAACCCTGAAGCAGCAGAAAGCTCATTTATATTTATTCTGGGACAAAACTACCTTTTAACTCTGAATATATAGTTTTTTTTTTTTTCCTGTAATCACTTTCACCTTTATTTCTGCACAGTAGCAGTTCCTCAAATCTGTATTTCTTTCATAATTGGCCTATGTGATAGCTTTATATATGAACCCCATTAAACCAACAAACGTTTTTTCAATGTGCTTAGTAAAAATACACATAGAAGATCACCAGATAATGTGTATTGTTAGAACTGGCAGTGTCTTTTATTGTGGGATGGTGACATAATAAGTCAAACCAAAGACTGTCCTTAAATAATGTTATTTCTCATGCTCTGAATCCACAATGTAGATATCTTAAAATGTTTAGCCTGAAAAAGATGAACACAAGTTGAGATTTTTTTTTTTCTGAAATATTTGCTTCAGCACTGTAAATTTCCAGAGAGCAGGAATGAATCAGGTGGATGCTTTAATTCAAGGGCTCCTTGGGACAAGTTAGAATTGCTTGCCTAAATAAAAGCCATAGTCAGCTGAGCTGCATCACAGTGACACCTTTTAGTGTCCTTCTAGGTGAGCCTGGAGTGCAAATCCCTTCTCTGCTTCCCCTGGGTTTGGGACCGGTGCCTTCTCCTCACTACAGTACCATAGCTGTCATCTCCATCCCACTGCAACAGCAGCGATGGCAATTGCTGTGCACATGCAGAAGTGTCTGGCAGACCTCAGGGCAGCTCTTTCCCTTTCTGGCCATCACCTCTGCCCCATCACCAAATATCCTGTCCTCCCAGCTGAGTGCTGTAGCCTTGAGCCATGCTGTCTCTTGGTCTCTCTCTCTCTCTTTTTTCTTTTTTCTTTTTTTTTTTTTTTTCCAGAACGCATGCTTTCCTGGACATCCATTTGTGTCAAGGCATGGGGTGGGAAGTGCCCTCCTAGTCCTGCTGTTTGGAATTTCATGTGTCCCTTGGTCAGGGCCTCTTTATGAGACAGAAAGCTGAGTGCTACAGATGAAGGGCCCCACGATAAAAGGCTGTCAGCACACACAACCCACAAAGATTTAGAGTTAATCGAGCTGTAGAGTGACAGTTGATCATGAACTTATCCATTTCATTTATGGACTGCTTAATCTTTTTGAAAATATTGTTTTGCAGAAAATGACTAGCATTTAATGAATGATTTTAATAATAATAATAATAATAAACCAACAGGATCCACATGGGATGCAAACAGTGTCATTTTTAACTAAATAGCTTTTATTCACTGTCTTTTGTTAACATCCATAAGAACTCAGAAATGTCAAATTAGTCATCGGAGAGCTCCCATTTTATTCCCCATCTATAACAGAAGCAAATATAGAATTACAAGGGAAGTATTAATAAAAAATTGACTGTAAGTCTGTAAGGACCGATACAAAGTGCATTTCCTAGTATGCATCAAGATGTAAAAATATACAAAATTCCATGCAATTCATGCTTACTACACTATGTCTGAATTTTCAAAAAGAATGATGTATTTCACACCAGAGCTAAAATTGTCTCCATAAATAATAAAGCATTTGAAAGTATTAGATCAGCGCAGATGAGCAGAACCAGTGGCTTGCACTGTGGCACAGCAGATTTCTTCCCAGGCTTAGGTGATAGCAGATAGGTAAGGAACCTGACTCTCCCTTTCTGACCACAACTGGTAAGAACCTGTGTGGAAGACTTAAAGCCAGAGAACCCCACAGAGGGCATGAATTCACACACGCAGCCCAAGTGAACGAGAAGGGAGCTGTTTCTGCACCACATCTAAATCAAAGGAACTTACTCGCTCCACTTCAACAGCGCTGATCAAACAGTGCAAAGGACGCCTCTTCTTTCCTTGAGGGTCGCTAATGGGACAGAAAATGAACCAAAAGTTCAGCCTGGGCATTCTCTTCTTCTCTTTTCCTTTCCCTGCTCCTACTTTTCTTTATTCCTGGGATTTATCTACTGAGGTTCCTGGCACCATATGCACAATGATTTCACTCATTAGGCTTGCATTGTTTTCATATTTTCTGACCACTAGAACCAACCCAAATCTAACAAGACGCTGAGGAATATCCAGCATATGTGGAAAAGCCAATAGGGCTGTTAAAAGATGAATATATAGATTATGCATTGCATGAATGAGAGGCAATTTAGAACAACATCATGTCTTCATAAGCAAAATCGTCTCATTTTACATGTAGTGGCATGCTTTCGAGCATCTTTCTTGTCTCCCAATTATATGCTTCTCAAAGATAGAGCCAGAAGGTCACAACCACTTTACTCTCCTCGCTACATAAATCAGCCAACCAAAACTACCACTTCTTAGTGCATTTCAATTATTTATGACCCCAAACCTAGTTGAACAAATATCATTCTAGGCCAGAATCTAAAAGCTAAAAGAAGAGAAATAGTCAGTGTCACAAATCAGTAGAAATGGGCAACACCAGACTGGGGAATACAGGCTCCCTGAATAGTGAGAAATCTTCCTGGCATGCCTTTATTGGGCCACAAGTCATGGGGGCTGCAAGGCATTACGCTTTCTTTGCACAGTTTGAAGTGTTCATTTGAAACTGCACAGCCCTGATATGTTTTTTAATATGCTGCTTGGACATACAGCTGAGACACACACAAATATGTGCACACATTCCAGAATAACAGATATAACTTGTGTTAGATTACACAGGCTAGACAGCTCAGCACCTAGCTCCTGCTCAAGCCTCGATGGGCACCAAAACAAACATCTTGTCAGCCATGTCTGACCCGATCTGTGGGCTCAGAAAATGCCTTTGCCCCACTCTCAAAAGCAAGGGCTGGAGTCAGTCCTCCCTGTTAGGGAGCTGATGAATCCGGCAGACAGCGAGGGGGTGGCCTGCTGCACCTCCATGCCCTCAGACCAGGCTCCATGTGCCCCAGTCCCAGGAACACCCGCCATGGCGACCCCCAGGCACCTACCCCACTCTCCGACTGGTCTGGCTCAGTGCAGGTGTCCTGGTTTTAGTTAGGACAGAGTTAATTTTCCTCCTAGTAGCTGGTAGGGTGCTATGTTTTGGATTAGGATGAGAAGAGCGCTGATAACATGCTGATGTTTTAATTGTTGCAGAGCAGTGTTTACACCAGGCCAAGGACTTTTCGGCTTCTTGCTCTGTCCTGCCAGCGAGCAGGCTGGGGGTGCAGCAGGAGCTGGGAGGGGACAGACCCAGGACAGCTGACCCAAACTGGCCAAAGGGGTATTCCATACCATCTGGCGTCATGCTAAACAATATATAGGGGTGGCTGGCCGGGGTGGGGGGCCGGCTGCTCGGGGATAGGCTGGGCATTGGTCAGCGGGTGGTGAGCAATTGCATTGTGCATCACTTGTTTCGTACACATTATTATTAGTAATACTGTTATTATTATTATTGTTATTATTGTTGTTGTTGTTATTATTATTTTCCTGTCTTAATAAACTGTCTTTATCTCAACTCACCGGCTTCACTTTCCCGTTTCTCTCCCCCATCCCAGAGAGGGAGGGGGGAGGGTGAGCGAACGGCTGTGTGGTGTTTAGCTGCCGGCTGGGTTAAACCACAACAGCAGGCCAGCGTCACACACTGACAGCGCACCCTCATCCCCCTCATTCAGCTCCAACCCTGTCACACAGCCCAGAGAGCCCTGTACCCAGGGACATCACGAGAAATGGAGTTCAGTGGGAAGCTGGGGCAGGCACTGCTCATCAGGCACTGGCATGACCACGCAGATTTTAGGTTTCTTCCAGCTGTGTTGTTCTGTGTACCTGTCCTTCCCCACAGTGGAAAGAGTCAGTTCCCTCACTGTTTCTGTTCGCTTTTGGGGGGGAATACTGACCAATATGGCCTTCAACTTGGGAATCAGTCTGGCAAGCCTTCAGTCTTATTAAATACCCTTAATGCTTGCAGTTGCCCTAGCACAGGTTGAGACAGACCTTTCCTGTGAGAGACACCTCAACACACAGCCCTCAGCTTGTCCGAGGACAAGACTGATCTATGAGGGTGCCAAAGGGGCTGTTCCCACATCTGAACAGGCCTGCTTTGAAACAAGACCCAGGGAGCCGCTTGTCAGTAACACCACCACATTTTCCTCTGTTCCTAACAAAGCCGCTCACAGCCTGCAGCACTTGCGATAAACAGGGTCTGCAGGGCTCTGGTGCGCAGCTCCACCTGTGCTTGCACCCTTCCCTGAGGCCATTCCACTGTTTTTTTGGCCATCTCACCAGTAACACTATCCAAAATCAAAACAGACCTATTTATCCACTGGGTTATTTAAATGCAGCTGGGCTGAGAGGCTTTTGAAGTAGTGTCCATCAGCAGAACAGATGTTTGCAATGTGAATGCTGGTCCATCATTAAAAGACCTCCTATGGGATACTGCTGCCCTCTGGGGCTCTTTGACTTACTAAGAAAGTTTTGAACTAACCATTTCTCTCTAGCAGGGATAAAATAATGCAAACTTGCTACTGGTGCCAAATATTGTAGCCAGCAGCATGACTTTCTCATTCCTATTGATGTTCCTGAATCTTCAGACTTCTTTATTTGGACTCTTGTAGATATGTGACTTTGAGCTGAAAGAATTAAAGATCTTGTACTGTATTCTGTGATCTTCATTTCTCACACGTACTTACCCATACTCTTGACTTTACTTTGTACTTTCTCAATCACGAGTAGAAATTTTCCACCAAGATTTCCTCTTGTGTACAATTTTCTAGATAAGAGATCATTCTGGGTGCTTAGATTGATAATTTCAAGAATATTGGATGGATTTGGATGCATGCATTTTCTTGAAAAGAGTGGCAACCATGTTTCTTATTTAATGGAGTGATTCTAAAAATTAGCAGACTTAGAGCTTATTTTGAAAACAGGAATTATTTCTCTTTAGTGAACAAATCATCTGTAATATGGAAAGATTCAGCATGTAAGCTAGTTCCTAGCTGTATTTGTTCTCACCAGAAGCAAATCTAGCAGTAAGTGTTCTATATTTCTTTGGTTAATAACAGAATTAAGTTGTATTTGGTAAATAGGAAGATGTGTGATAGCAAAAGTTTTCCAACATCTCACTTAGAGTATAATAAACTGTGTTGCTTGCTAGCTTTGTGGCTCCTCTAAGTTTCTGATCGTATGCTATAAGAAAAATCAATATCTCATTTCTCACATCAGCCAGATGGATAGGCCAGGCAAGGGCTTCAGCCAAGGCTTTGTGCCATTCTGACAGGGAAAAAACATGTTTTCCCTATTTCAAGCTCTACTGTTTACAAGCAGCTATTGACAGCTTTGCAGTACTTTCTCCAGGTAAGATCTATCACAGTAGAGCTTTAAACTCTTTCTGGCTCTGCTGTATTCCACTCCTCCACATAACCCAACTTGCCAAGTACAGTTATAAATTCTTAAAGAAGTTCTTACTTTAAGTTGTGCTCACTAAATATTGAGAATAGCCAAGGAATAAAGGAGATGCTCTCAATTTACAGTCAGTCCGACTTATGCTGATGCTCACACACACACACACACACACACACAAAAAAAATAATTATGAGAACTTAGCTTACAGAAATCTGGCAACTACACTTTCATACCGTTTGATGAAATTAGTTTTCCTCTATGGCTATATGGCACAGCTCCTTCTATCTGTTGCACAACAAGTTGGTGGAAAATCAACTGGCAATAGAAATGGTATGTTTTTCAGCTCTATGGATATCATGGAACATGTTAAAATAACACAATTTTTAATGCAAGGACTAGAGAGAATACTAATGTCAGTGTAAATAAATATCTTCAAAGTTACAACAGAGTTGTAAAAAAAAGTTGTTAAAAAAAGTTACTTTTTGCAATTCACTTGCTAATAAAATTAAAAACATTACTAATGAAAGCATCAATAGTGTACTTATATGCACAATATATCATAATCACATCCAAAAAAAAGAGTATTAGAAGATAATTAAACCTTGTGATTGCCAAGCAAGTCACTCATTGTATGGGAATGCCAAATAAGAATCATCCATTTAGCTCTGGTTGGCCAGCCCACTCACAGTGTTTATTACACATTATTTTTCCCATAGAGAGATGCTGCTTGGCAAAAAGAAGCTGAATTAATTTGTCTGAATCATGCTCTCTAGTAAAACCTCTGTATTAGCAGGGGCTGAGCATATGAAGAGATGTCTTCATAGCGATGTCACTGCCTATAAGGTGTTTGTGAAGTTGGCTTCAGGAATTCTAGTGCTAACGTTTAGTGCATCCAATGCACTTGGCTATCAGTAGGGCCTAATTCCCCAGTAATAAAAGAAATTTAAAATTCAAATGCAGGTACTCCATTTTCCACATATCACCATTGGGAGAGCTACAGAGGCAGCTCAGCTCACAAAGGGAATTTGTGTGCAAATGCAAGCCCCTTCATATGCAGGTAGAAAGCAGCAGAATACTAACGAGATCTGCGTGACACTTTTGTATTAAATCCTCTTAAAGTGCAAAGCAGTTCAAATTCTATGATGAAACACAAAGATCAACCTGGGTCTTCTTTCTGCTTTGTTAAATCCATCTCCTTCAGATTCTGAGGTCTCTGGGGACCCAGGGTTACAACAGGCCACCCTGGACTGAGTTCAGTTACTCTGGGGCCTTGTTGATACAACCCTACAGTAACGTGCTTTATCACAGTATTCCAGGGCTTGGTCCTTCAAAACCAGGAGGGAAGTTCAAACCTAAGGCAATGTCTACGTGAATCTCAGAGGACCAAAACCAGGAGCAAACAATGACACAATCCTCCTTGAAGCCTGTACAAACCTAAGAAATGTGATGGAACTTTATAAAGCTTCCAAATTGAATGAGAGGAAGCTATGGTATGGAAGCCTGGTTTCAGTTTGCAAAATTAAATGTATCAAGGCATGGATCCATTTTCCTTTCATTTGTGACTTCTGAAGTGCAGCAGATTCAGACAGAAGGTTCTATTTTGGCTGATATCAATTGAAAGCTCAAAATCAATGGCAACACACATCAACATAGGCAAAGACAATATAATGTTCTTTATTGTACCTTTTGAAGTTTGCTTTTGTTAAAAGTGTACTATATTCTTCTTCTGGAAAATGAATTTAAAAACTATTTTGTCAGAGAGGTCACAAGGTGTGAAGAAACAACATTTGCACAACTCACTTTTAGGTGATCTTACCTCAAAACAGAAATTGAAGTTAAGGAAGGAGCACAAACCATGACCTAAAAACAATGCTTCCTCCTTTTCTGACTGATTGCAGGCTCAGATTGCACTTAAAATTCTCAAGGGATGTACAGACTGAGATGAAATATTGGTTTGGTGTGATGGTAGCATGGAGATCATAGCTGTAAGCTATATTTGTAAAGTATAAATCAGTGCCTGAGCACCAAACCATGGAAGTTTAGCATTCAGTTCATATATTAGCACTGATTATAATTTTTTACTTGACAATATATCATCACTCATGTAAGTAGCTATAAGCTATTTTTTCTACCCGTAACCATGCAACTTATGCACAAGGTGATGACTGCTGAAAACTGCCAAGTGTAAATAATAAAAAGAATATTTTTGTTATTGTTAGTTCTGTGCCCCATTGAGAAACTGTTCCATCTCACTACAACCCAAGGCACCGAACAGTTCCTCTCCCAAGGAGTTTCTTTTTTTTAGCTAGGCAAGACAAGCAGAAGCTCACAGAATGAGATGCAGCAGCCAAGAATTGAGACTGACGGTCCGCAGTCAGCATGTAAATTCAATGCTTTTTTTTTTTCTTTAAAAAGAAGAAGAAAAATAATAACAACAGCAACAACAACAACAAAGAAAATACTGAGGTTGAGAGCCTGTGAGGGAGAATCCTGACAGTGTTGGAGCAAGTGACTAATTGGTATGTAGGAGAAAAAGCTTAAAGTTCAAAGCGCTGCTGTGGCTTGTTTCCTAATCTGTTGGCTGTCTTCATCAGCTAATTTTCAGCATTTCTGAGTGCGTGCCCGTATCCTCAACCTGCAGCTGAGAACATTGCCCCTGGAATCAGGTTCTGCAGAGCAGGTGACAGTGCTTTCACTCTGGGCTCATAGCTTGTTGGTGGCTCACAGATGTCTGCTGGCATCAGCAGTGGGCGTGATCCCCACTGCAGCCCTGGCTGTGACAGTCTTATTCCCTGCTCCTCTGGCTGAAGAGCTCTCTCTGATCTCCCATGCTGGATCCTTCTTCTTCCTTTCCCACACATCAATGCTGGCCAGAGCATGGTGCACCCATTTGTTCTGAGTATCCAGCAATATCTGAGGACTGTCTCAAGTCAGCCTCACAATTTTGTTGTTGCTGTTGGTGGTCTTGGTTTTTTTGTTGTTGTTTGTTTGTTTGTTTGTTTTGGTTTTGGTTTTGTAAGTTTCAGCTGCCTGGAGTTTCTCTAACATGATAAGAGCTTGCTGGCCTCAGCCATACCTGGAGGACCTCACTACCTGGTGAAATGGTGTGGTGGCTTCTCACTGCCTATTGCTGTAGTCCTCTGGCCACCACTTATGTTGGCAATATCAGCCACTTCTATTACTCACCACTAGTATTTTGCTGTGGAGGAATTTGCATGGCTTCCTCTTGGTAGCATGCCTGGATAACAGCAGCTGATATGGTAGGGGGGTCATGGGACATGCTCTCACCCATGGTGGGTGGAGGAATGTGTGAGTTGGGGAACCAGCACTTCCAGGGGAGGGTTGCACATAACCATTTATGTGTGTATGTGTGTGTGAGTAGAAGCTTTGGGGCTTTGTCATGGAAGATCACTTAGAAATTTCCAGGCATTTATCAATGCTGGCAAAGAATCTTGAATTACAGTTTATCTGCCATATCGCCAATAATGATCCAAAATGTGTAGGCGACTGCCTGCCAGTTAGTGAGATGCTGCTAATAAATGGGTAAGTGCCTCCAATCTCCTTCAGGCTGGTACAGCCCAGGGAGCTGAGCCCTCTGCTGCAGAGAACCCGGTACCTTTTCCCAAGGCCAGGATCTCAAAAACCCCAACATCACAGGGGAATTTGGGTAAAATGACCTCCTGCTCCAACCTCGTGTCCCTGGCAGCACTCAACTCCTTCTCTTCCCTTATGTCTCCAGTGAAAGCAATTAGCCTGGTGCTGCCCGAGATTGACGTGTTTGTGGCTGGCTGCGGCAGAAGTGGCCAACTGGTCCTGAACCTCAGCAGTACTCCTATGGCCCCCGTTGTGAAGGTGGAGCTTGTGGGAAAGGCTACCTGAACTGGCATGAGAATCCAGAAATGGGCTATGACAAGATCGTAGCCTTCACCAACAGGGCTGCCTACATCTCCTAAACAAAGCATTTCCACATAGAGGGTAAGAAGCTGGAATAAGGTGTCACTTAACAGCAACCTAGCATTGGGCTAGAGAAGACAGATTGCTTTTCTCTATCACTATGTCATATAGCAACTGGGGCTGCACAATTAAAAGGAACATTCTAGTATTGGAAATAATATTTGAGAGTGTCAGAGTATCAGAAGTCTCCCCCCCTCAGCTGGTGGCTGTATTTGCAAAGTGAACATTTGTTGCCCAGAGAGCCATCACACCCTGCCTAGTAGCAGGTAGGAAATCTCTAGTCACAAGCACATCACTGAAGCACTCTTTGCTCATCTAGAATGCTTACTTTCAGTGTTCTTGTTGACTTCTGTGCCAGAAAGTACCTACTAGGAATACAACTCTGTTATATTTTCAGCTATAGTGAAGGTTTTTTTTAGTTACTGCTGTATTTTTACTGAGAGGGAAAAAAAAAAAAAAAAAAAGATATACACTGAAAACACCTGCAAAAGTGTGATTATTTCACTGAATTGCAAAATAGCTGAGGCTGAAAGTAGCCTCTGGAGGCCCTCTTGTCCAGCCCTCCTGCTCAAGCAAGGACACCTAGAGGTGGTTGCCTAGGACCTAGACTTTTGAAGATCTCCAGGAACGGAGACTCCACAACCTCAGTTGGCAACCTGTTCCAGTGCTCCATCACACACACAGTAAATGTTTCCTAGTGTTTAGAAAGAACCTCATGTGTCTCAGTTTGTGCCTACTGCCTCTTGTCCTGGCACTGGGCACCACTGAAAAGAGCCTGGTTCCATCTTTTTTGCATCTTCCCTTCACATATCATAGACCCCAACATGCACACACATAAATGCAGAGCTAGTTATTAAACCTGTTTATTTAAAAAAGTAAAATCAGCAGGATGTAATGACCACCAAAACCACTTCTCCTTGCAGACCAATGCACTATTCCAAGGGGCACATAAAAGACATGGAAGCCTCCTGGGAGGTGCACTCCCCATTCTCAGCCCCCCTTCCTTTGGGTCTGTTGGGAATCCTGAAGATTTGGTCTGCAGATCTTTGGCTGAAGTTCCCTGCCCTAGAATAGTTTAGTACTGAAGTTAGACTGTGCCAATACACTGAAACTGTGCATTTGAACTGTGATCTGAAGCAGTCAGGCTTTGTTTCCTCTCAGACTTAAAGGTCATTTTGCCCTTACACATTCATTTGACTCAGCCTTGACCTACTGCTACATGCTGACTCTTCCTGTGGGCTCCAGATGTTACAGCCCTGACAGGAAAGAGAAAGGCTAAGTGTTGGAAAAATCATTTTTGCTGTTATAAGAACAAGTACCTGCAAAGAATCTCAGTTTTGGATCTTCTCAGCTGAAGTTCAAATTGGTGTTGCTTAAATATACTCTTGAATCTATATTGTGACACCTGTAAGTGTGTTCCTGTTTTCAAAAGAGCTGAGCACCCACGTTCATCAAGACTTGCCAAGGCAATACCGTTTAATAGCAGATTTTTTACTACTGTAGCTCAGCCTTTTTGCTCCTTTTCCCAGCATTGATTGCATCTCTACAGAAGTGCTCTAACAAGTCCAAGAAAGCCATTTTAAAACATGAAAGAAGATACAGACCTGACCCTTCTTACCCTGAGTACTCTGTGCCCCCTGCTGATGTTGGCATATGAGGAATGCATGTTTGAACAGATTGCCGCCTCTGTCAGCTTTTGACACTCAGCTGCTAATATGCTCTTGATAGCATGTTACCACCTGGTATTTGATCTTACCACATACCCAACTCGGGTCGCAGCTGATGTCTGTGTAAGAAGCGTATGTACATGGCTCCAGGTGCCTGCTGACATATTTCTTTTTAACCCTGGTAAACCCTGCCACTGCTCCAGGAACTCAGTATTGTGTCCATGTGAGCTATAGACTGCTTAAGGAGCTGGGAGCTGACTCCTGGCAATTGTTGAATATGAGCGGTAGCAGTTCTAGGAGAATTAGATCTAGAAAAGAAAAAGATGTTTCAGTGTTACTGGGGATAACCACCCTCACCAACAATAGAAACCCCAAGTCAGAGCAAAAAAAGCTGGAGCCTAGCGATGCTACAGACGTTTTTAAGCTCTTTAAATAGTGCTGTGCATGGTCAGCCTCACCCCAGGAAATTTCTTCTCTCCTTCACAGAAAGGTCACCCCCCAAGTCATTCCTAGCAGTAACATGTTCACGCTTTCCCCACAGCCACAACCACCATCCTTCTGGCCAGTGAACACGAGATGGAGCTCTTTTTGAATTAGGTAACATGAAAAATTATCTGGAATTGTCATGCACTTCCCAGTGTGACCTCAGGTTTTGCTGAACACCAAGATGTGTTTCACCTCTGCAGCTGCCAGGAAAGTTTCTACAGTGGAATTAATTGTTACAAGATTTCAGGAGTCTTTTGGAGCCCACAGAGATGGCAGGTGCTCCTGTGCAATGGGTTTCATGTCTACCAGCCATGGGGAGCCAGTGCAGGTGAGTGCATCTTCATTTACAAGATGAAGTCAGGGACATTGCTTAAGGCCACCATCCTTTTGAGTCTGAGGGCCTGTGCAGAGAGTTCGGCTCTGCATACAAAGCCAGGCTCTCAGTCCGTACCTGCAGCAAGGATTGAGAAATGTGATCTCTTTCAGTCAATCCACACACTGTGCTGGGGCTGCAGAGCAGACTACTCACAACAGGGCCTGACTGCAGATCATTCCAAGAGGGGAACATGGATTTCTCTCAAGGTCAAATTGCAGATTTGCTCCCACTCCAAAGTCCCTCCTTCTACCAAAAAAGAACATAGCTAAAATAACTTCGAGAGAACATGGTATAAGTGAGATAAGACCCTGGGAATATCGGGTTTCTACAAACTGTTGGAATAGAGAACATGACTTTCTTATATTTCAGTTACCTAACAGACTGATGAATTTTTGTTTCCTCCATTTCAGATTGTTTTAGGCATTTTTTTTTTCCTTTGGAGTTATAACTCTGATTGATTGAAAATGCTGTTATGCCATCTGGTAGAACCTCCATGCTGTGAGGAAACAATATCCAGGCTCTTCTGCCAGCAAGAAAATCCAGTTGAGGTTATTAAAACTTGAGGCATTGTTGAATTTATCTGCAAAAGGAGGTAGTCAGCAGGACAAAATTCTAGTAGTCTTACATCCCCTGACACTGTTGTTCAAAGAGAAGTTTTGGCACAAGCTGTTAGGAGGGACAAAAGTGTAAGTCCAGACAATAAAATTGCCAGCAGATACTTGTATTTTAAAAAAAATAAGTCTTGGATAACGAAAACAGTCAAGAGCTACTCTTCTCTGACCAAGATAAGCCAAACTGATACTTGCCTATGTGGGACAGTCTTCTCTACAGTCAGTGGGACGGTACCCACACAAAGCTGAATTTGATTAAGAGGCACAGAAGCAAAGACATTGGAATGAATGGATTATAGTTTTCCTATTTCACAGCTGTGCAGGAAAGGTGCCAAATATTATTTTTGTTGTTAATGGGGTCTTTAGCACAGCTGAAACAAAGGGTTCAGATCATATGCACAGTTATTGTAGGCAACAATAAAAGAAAAATGAGTTGTGACACTATTTAACTCCCTAAAATCCTCTGCGTGCTCATTTGCAGTTAAAAGTCCATGGCAGTCTATTTTGATAAGTGGTGATCTTAAACATTTTTCCAGGAGTCGCAGGTTGGCTGCCCTTGTGTTAGGGTGGCGCAGAGTAGAAGTTCTCAAGGCCCCACCTGGGGGCTCCGTGCAGGAGCTGCTTGTAGGAGCTGCTCTCAGCTGCTGCATGGGAGGGTGGGCAGCTGGGGGGGGGGCTGCGAGACCCTTGAGGTGTGGGGGCAGCCAGGCAGCAAGGGACATGCAAGACCTGAGGCTGCTGTGGCAGAGCAAGGGCAGCACACGCTCAGTTAGGGAGCCACTTCCAAGATTTTGTGAGGCAATGGGGCTGGTCAGGAAGGAAGAACTGGGCTGAGGCTCTTATGTATGACTGGAGAATCATTTATAGGAAGGCTGTAGCTCTTTGAAGGCCATTGTCTTAGGGCTTCCTCCATGTAGTGAATGGTGAAGGAAGCTAACAGGTGTATTAGGAAGGACCGGACCTGGCAAGTATCTGTGTGACGTACTGCTCCTTCTGCATTGGTCTGCTCTGGGACCCATCACCTACCCTGGGAAAACCAGCACAAACCCACTCCATGATCACTCAGTGTGTGGCCCTGGGCATGGATGCTGACAGAAGGA
Source organism: Anser anser (assembly GCF_964211835.1). NCBI lineage: Eukaryota > Metazoa > Chordata > Aves > Anseriformes > Anatidae > Anser > Anser anser. The sequence goes on along the minus strand of NC_139720.1, from coordinate 33,022,240 downwards.
TGCTGGAGAGAGAGAGGAAAGTCACGGGAGCTGGCATTATGACTGCAACTATTTCAACAACTTACCCAGCACTGAGAGGCAAAGATCACCTGCCAGCTCTGCCCCTCCATCAGCTACAGGTGACACCAGGGACCAGCGATCATGCTGCCATGGAGGGGGACCTGGGCAGGCTGGAGGAACAGGCATTTCTGGGGACATGATGTGCGTGTAGCCCATGCTGCAACCACATGCACGTGGATGTGTGTGTGTGTGTAAGGAGAGGGTTTGGGGATTGGGAGCGTGCTCAGGCATTTGCTGGTGTTTGTTAGCATTTGTTTCTAATGTCTGGTACTGTGGTTTATCTGCTGTATTGCTGATATTGAGCCTGAATGTATAGTTCACTGATTACTGGTTAATTAGGTGCTGTTAATTGAATAAATCACTCCAATCCTGATGTATGTTAAGCAATGTAAGATGAGTGGTGCTTCCCTGGGGCAGGCTGGGCTGTGCCTTGCCCCAGTGGGTGCCACTCAGGGAGGGCTGTGCTGCCCGTGCACCCAGTGGGTTCCTAGCACATCCCCAGGCTCTCAGGGGGGCACACGCAGGGCTCCTGGGCTCATTTCACCCTTGGCACAACCTCAGTCCTGCAGTGAGGGTTAACATCAGGCTAATGTTTCCCCTCATCTTGTCCCTAAAAATAGTATTTGTCACAATGACAGTGGCAGGGCCCTTCCATGTCTCAGACAAGACCGTACACCAGGATGCTACATGCAGAATCCCATTACTAATATATTGTTGTTTTGCAGGTCTCCCTATTTCATTGTTCAAGCAAAAATTAATGCACTCACAACATACAACAATGTGTTAGAAGAATGGTTTTTACTGTTTGTCTTTTGAACTTCCAGCATTGCTTCTCAGTGACACTTGATACAGCTGAGGAAAAACTACAACCTGAAGATGCCATCAAATAAACACTGGCATTCCTTGAATATACTATGAAAAAGAATTTAACTACTTCCTTTTTGCAAAATATCAGTCGCAAAGAAACATTAGAATGTCAATGTTTGGAAGGATAAAAGAGCAGCTTTGTAACTTCTTTGCATGCTACTTGCTGAGATTTGAAGCACCATGGAAGTCTACTTCCCTGGCTCACAATGTCTGAAGACAGACTGAGATCAGCAAACTCAAGAAGGCAGTTGAGGAAGAAGTGAGGTATTCCTCACTCCTCATTACAGTCACCCTACAGGCATTCTGATGGCAGGAGGCAATAGGCATCTGATGCTAGCAAAACTGTCTTCTGGCTTCAAAAACTGAATTTCTGCGGATGAAGTGTATACCTGGGTGAAATACGTTTACTTCTGTTCCTGAGATGTTTTGTGCAGTTTATGTGTGTGTGTGTGTGCATGAATCTCATGAGGCAAATGAAATGGTTGACATCAACAACCCAGTGTGGCCAAAGTCTTAATAATGCAGGCATGATATTGCAGACAAGCATACATGCGGTATACTTGATTTCTGGGAACTTAGCAAGTGATCTCACAACTCCTCATTTTAGTTTTCTTTGCTACCTCTTACACATCTTCTGTATTGCAATTTCTTCAAGCAGTTCCCTTCCTGTCCTTATAGTTTCATTTCTCTAAGGCATTTTCGTGCTACTCTGTTATAAATAGCAACAAGAGCAATACGATGAGTGGGTAGTTTCAGTAAAGTACATTTTTTCCAGCACACTGCAGAAGATGGAGTAGAGAGGTCTCTAGGAAAGGTCTCTTCAAATGCCTAGTTCACTTCTGCAAAGAGTTGACAGAGATATTTGTGTAGCAATGTTGCAGCCATAAAAGCACCAGCAGTCACATTTGGGCTATCTGTGTTTATTCTTTCATGTGCCTTTTGCAAGGCACTAAAATACACCCAAATAAACTAAATGCCTTTGAGGTCTAGTCAGACCAGCACCATGCTGTGTCTTTGCTAAGACTCTTTAGAACAGCAGGGGTAACAGTTCAGGTGCAGTGACCAAAAATAGCTATATATCTCACGGGAACATCGTACCTTATGGTGACCCTGCAAGAATTTCAAGAACCTGTTAGCACAGACAGCTTACTAAAAACCCATCATCATCCTCTCTTATATGACAAAGGCTTAACTTGGGCTTGAAAACTCAAAAAACCAAAGCACTTTTTTAGGTGCAATACCACACATTTTGATGGAGGTTTCAATAAACAGTGCACACTAAGTCGGTAGGTTCAGCAAACATTGGTCTTCGTAAGACTTACTGTGAAAATGGACCAGGAGGTTACTGTTGACTTCCACCTCATACGCTCTAGCTGCATTTGTATAAATAGTGAGCTCTTTAGTCTTTTGAATCAATACTATTTTTTCTTTTGCTTTTTGAATGAACCATGCCTGGAGTCTCTCCAGAACCCCATAGGGAAGAGTTTGATCTCTGCACCCTTTGGGATTATATCTGAGGATTAGCCTTGCTGTGAAGCTGGTGGGATTTGTGCAGGTCAGAAGTGATGGAAAGGGTGGAAAGAGAATTAAAAAAATGAGGTACCTGAATGTCTACTTTGTTCGTATTTTAATTTTAACCTTGTGCAAATTTTGGAGAATGCTCCATTTTTGTATAGTTTCATGAAGCAATACCAGAAAAATTTATCTTTCCAGTAACCATAGAAACACAGAAACAATGGTTACTGGAAATTGTTACACTTTCTCTGTACTTGCAGAAGCAGGTTTGTGTTATTGCTGGATGATGCAAAAATCAAGCCACATCCACGTCCTCAGCAGTGTTACCTGGCAAGGCTGCTGTAGCCAACAGGGAATGAACCTCACAAAGGTCTTCAGGCAGCTGGAGCATCTGGAGCCCCGGCTGTTCTGGAATATATTAACTCTAGCTGCTGTTTGCTACTCCTGTTTTCAGCAAATGGGTAATTAAATAGTGAAACTGTGACCATGTCTGAGTACGTTTTACATTGACCAAAAGACTTTGTTGTCCAAAAGACTTAGTGGCCACCAGCATGTTGACTCCCTTCACGTCCTCTTACACCTCCCAAAGAAAGGCCAGCGAGATATGCGGTGTCTCAGAAACAGTCACCATCAACATTTATCTCTAAAGGGAGGAAGAGCACATCAATACCTTTTAAAAACCTCTTTTTGAATAAGAGTCTCTCATTACCCAGCTCCTTTGCCTTTGTCTTTCTATCATTTAAAATCACACTGTCTCTCACCTGCTTTAAGCTACTGCTTTAAGACACAAATGTAGATTAAATTGTACCGATTTGTTTGATCTTTGTAGAAAAGCAGAAGTTTTAAGCAGCAAACGAGAGGATGGAGATACCAAGTTGTCTGTCTCCCTTTCAGATTCCTGTAAGTAACCTGCCACCTTCCCAGACAAGAACTTGAATGGGGCCAGCTTTCTTCTGATTGCCTCTGCCCGACTTCCTGAGAGGGAAGGGCTCCTTAGTCTCACTAGACAGATCTTAATTAAAACAAACCAATCCTTTGACCTGCCTAGGCTTCACCCACCTTACATGTAAGTATTGGTTTCTAATCTGTTTTTCCTTTTAGAGACCACGTCTAAAACTCTTGTGTGTGCAGACATACACAAGGCTAGTAATGGAAAGTCAATATGAATGGAGGTCTGAAAAGAAAGAAGTCTTTTTATTCAGTTAATCCGAATGATTCTTCAGTTAATACTGATTCTAGTCTGGCTGTATAGATTAATGCCCTAGGCAATGCAAAAGTTCAGCTGTCCGATTTGTTTCCTACTGACCACTCCAAACAAGTTTTCCAAAAATGTAATAGCCCTTTCTATTAATGGAGGATATTGGTTCTTGTAGACAAAATATAATAAAAAGTGACTCTTTCATGAGCAATTTTAAACATTCAAGCAGGGTAATTGATTACATGAGCCAAGGGCTGCAAACTGAAGAGATGACTGACTTTTTCAGTATGTAAATAGAGTACCAGGCAATAAACATATACCAGTTATGAATTGTATGAAATAAAATTACAATTAAGTTCAGCATCACAAAGGAAGTGACTTGAATTTTTTTCAATGCTTGCATGCCATTTTCTACTCTCAGTTATTCCTGTGTAGTCCCTAGGGAGAGCTGGTATGGACTTGCTCCCACAGAGCAGAGGGTACCTGATCGTAAACTTGCTCAAATCTTAAAAGTTTTGGCTTTGCACAATGTCACTTGTCATGCTTTATACATAGTTTGCTCATTCTTGCTTGCTATTACTGGGAATCTCTTCTTTCTACCAGTGGCAACATTTAGGCAGCAATACTGGAGTTTGGAAGAGGCTGCCCAGGGAGGTCATGCAGTCTCCATCCTTGGATAGTTTCAAGACTTGCAAAGATAAAGCCCTGAACAACCCTACTTGAGCTCAGAGCTGACCCTGCTTTGTGCAAGAGCTTGCCTAGAGACACCTATCGACCTGAATTATCTTGTGAACCTATGAAAGTGAAGGGAAGGTAAGTAGAGAGGAAAGGAGGACCCTGAATGGAAACTGCAGGTAATTTTGAGGATACTGAGAATCAAAGAGATTTAAATAGTGGAAAATGCATGGAAAGAATCCTATGGGAAAAAGAAACAATGAAAAAAATAAGTTGACAACTGAAGAAATAAGAATGTTCAGATCCTTTTCAAACTTTCTTTGAAAGGTGGCAAAAAAGAGAGAGCAAAGAAGCAGCTAATAATGACTTTTTGGAAAAAAAATATGCATTTTGACTATTATGACTGCTTTCTGCTTGCCTTTCTCATTTCCCTGATAATAGGTAGGAGCCACAGCAGCCAGCCACAGCAACGGTACTCGTCTGTCTGAAAAGAAGAAAGGAGCCCACGCTTCCTTAGAATGCCCATCACTGAAGTTATGTCAGGCAGGGCACACACTGGGGCTTTGTTAATGAGCAGGCTGGAAGCCCTTTTTCCCTGGGAACTGACGAGCTGTAATGAAGGCAAACCTGAGGAAAACACCTGTTATGCTCATGTCGCCCATCTCCTTCAAATGTAGCTGAGAGCACGGCAACTCGCAACAGAAGAGAGGGGGCCCTGGCTGTTTTAAAGTTACATGGTTATGCATCTTCCTGAATGAATACATCCACTTGTAAAGCTGTAAGTCTGTAAGTATTCCTTGGTAATGATTCATAGAGGGACTGGTTAGATGGACCAAATACCTTTCTGTATGTAGCATACCGTATTGCAGTGAAGCATTTTCCTGCTAGTTTTGTCCCTAGGCTGGAACAGGTACCTGTTGCTTCTTTGGCAGAATTTCCTTGGCTGGGCAGAGCCTGTGTGCAGATGGTACTGTATCAATAACAGCAATTATGGGCCTTTGGTGGGTTATTTGCAGTTTAGGTCACCAACAATAAAAATTGCTTGGAAATAAAAGCCAAAGAATGGGGCTTCAGTAAAAGAAAAAAAAATGAAGAGGGGAAGGAATCGAAGGAATTCAATATGCAGGGCAGTGCTCCAGTTGTCACAAAGCAGCATGAGACCTGGGTCTATAACCTGCCTGCAGGAATCAGATAAGCTGCCCTTCTGCAGACCCCAATTGCCAGACATCAAAGGAAAAGCAGAGATTAGAGGTATCCTTGTGACTGTGCTGCAGCTGTAACATACATTTCTGAAAGGATTTGATGCTACTAGATTGCTCTTAGCAAAGCAGCTGGGTTCATACTTTTCCTCTCTCCAGCAAGGAGTTTGCCGTGGAAACTACAAGCTTCGTGGAGTTTCTCCTTCGTAAGTTTTGTTCCTGCTTCTTTCAGAAAAGTGAAAAGCTGCTGGCACCCCCCATGCAGAGGAATTGATAGAAGGGAAATAAGATGGTGTTAAAACCTAGTCACCCAGAAGAGCTGCTCACCCAGACGTCATCTGGAAGCTGAGAACTGTGAGCATTAGGGAAGAAGGACTTGCTCTTCTGTTCTGGATGGATAGTTATTGTCTCTCCATTTGTCCCCCAGTTTCCCTATGAAACAGGGATTTTACATATATTGATTTACTTCTTAAATGGTCACATAATGCATTCTTCCTCACCTCAAGGCTGTGCAGCTCACAGACCAGACTTCTGCCTTTTCGTTGTCCTTGGTTATGTATTTAGTATCCCGATGACTTGCCACATCGTGGTCAGGACAGTTTTGAATACAAACGAGGAATGAGGACGAACAACCCCTTTGTCATCTGGGGCTTAGAACGGATGGGCTGCATGGTAGAAGAGCTGGTATGTCTGGTGCATGCAGCAGCATCTTGGTCAATAAAGCAACTGGAACTGTTTGTTAATAAATGCAGTTTGAAGCTCTGCATGTCACTATCCATAGTCTTAAGCACAGGGTCACTCTAACATAAACATGCGCTGTGTCTATATCCTGCACTAGGCCATTTCAAATGAATCAGCTTTATGGTCTTATTCACAGTTTGGTATGTCTAATTTTTATGGGTCTGGCAATCTGCTCAAAGCTTAAGCTGGTTACTTTTAAATGCAACCTAAAAAGCTGGAACACTCTGCTTGCAGGACCATAACCACTTCAACTTTATGGTCTAAGATAAAAAGTTCTCTCCCACTGAGCCCCTCCTAGTAGGTCATTAAAATTAAGGGCAGTGTATTAAAAATCTGTTACATCTTTTATTAGTGAGTCATAACCTGTGCACTTGTGGGAAAACGAGCTTGCAAGTCTAGTAGGTATCTGAATTGCTGTCTTTCCAGTCTTTGAGAGGTGTCTGTTCTTTGTTTTCAGGTGGTTGTCATGATGGAAGCTATTCACTGGAGGAAAAGCAATTACTTGGCACATACTGTAATACCGTGTAGTAGCCTAGCTGGAAAGGACAGAAATCTTTAAAACAGAATAAATTTACTTTTCGCATAGAATCGACAAAACTGTAATTTGAGGAAGCAGATAGTGCAATTAAATGTTCCTTTTTGGTTTTGTATTTTATAGGCAATACAAGGGGAGGCAGAGGAGATGAAACAACCTGGAGTAAGTAACACTCATGGAGCAATGCAGAATAAAGAGGGCAGGAGTGAATTGTCTGCTTTCAGCAGTTTCACCAAGACAATCAACTAATCCTTAGACTCCAAATATACACACATGTACACATTTTATAAAATTGGACTTTAAAACATAAATGTTTTCATACACATGAAGATTGTATTTAAGGTATTTCCTACAAATATTCTATTTGCCTCGTGTCATTTCCATCTCATCAAAGGTTGAGGATGCCGAAGTAATTTATAGGCACCTGTGTGCTCACAGATCTTATGTGCTTAGCCCAGAGATGTCTCTTCTACATATGCATCACTGTACAGAGTATCTGTGGATCTGTGGGAAGGAAAAAAAAAAAAAAAAACTATTGTGCCAAATATAGTCTCTGACAAAGCATACACAGCCCTACATTGATGGTAACTGCTGACTGCTGGATGGCTTCTTATAGAGGGCAGAATGGAGATTCATGCAACGTGTGAAAACTTGACATTTCCTCAAGTTTCTTTCCTTCCATAGGTTGCTCAACTTTTTCAGGTAAAGAAAAAAAGACTAAAAAAAATTGTGTTAAACTTTCAGGAAAAGGTCAACCAACTATATTAAAGTCATAGGGGTGGGCAAAAGATAGGAGAAGATTTCAGAGTTTTTGGAGTTAAAGAAACATTTCAAAATATTAATAATGAACAACAGCTGAAGACAATGAATGTAATCATGGGAAGAATACTTCCATTTCAGGTAACCAATTTTAGGCCTCTTACCCACCCAGTCTCCCATGGGCTCTTCTACAGCCCATGGCAGAAGAGCAGAAGACAAGTTGCTTCAGGAGAATATCAAGAATGAATCTGCATCAGTAGCTCAGCACACGAGCACAGTTTAGATTGCAACCACGTACTTTCCAGTTTCAAGTTGTGTGGTCTCTGCACATGAATGAGATTTGGCTGAAACGTACTCCAGCCACTACTGGCAGTCAGTTTACAGGAGCAGATGAGCTAAACTGATGTAAGCCTCAGGGTAAGTCTAGTTACCTATCTCAGGCTTCTCAGACTAGATACTGAAAGCAGAGAGTGGAAACACTCCTCTCCTCTCTCATCTGTGTCTGTGTTTACAAATGAGGCTCCCACACAATGGAGGATTCCTTCCTCCTCTAATTAAATTGACGAGTTGACTGTGGTGAGTGGCTACACTGAGTCTTTTCATTTAAGAATTCATGTTGTAAGAAGTCTCTCTGCTTGACCATTAATTTAAATACTGCGAAATCTACATTGTTTTTCTCACTTTCATGCAGGCTTGCAAGGGCCTTAAAAGCATTTACTTGATGTGAGGTCACAGAATTATTTTAGCTGTGGATCAGTTGCTTAATAGCAGTTTTCTCAGAGTCATGTCATCATGTAAGCTGTAAGGCTCAAGTAAGTCTTTCATTTTCTGCCTACATATTAATGGATTTAACCACTCCCATGCACAAAAAGAGAAATAGATTAATGGGAGATTTTCAGTACTTGGGTTTATAGTAACCAAAACATACAAAGAAGCACGTTTCTGCAAAATCAACCAGCTATTTCTGTAACTACTTAACAAATGCTCTGACTTTTAAATCAAATTCTGCTTGAAAGTCAAGCATCAATATAGTCACCTCTTACATAATACAGGTGGGATCTCACAGTGTTTTACCGTTAGTAATTAATGGTTTGTCTTTGGTTATATATTGTCAATTAAACAAATTTATAGGCTGTAATAGGCAAAAGCTAATAGATTTATTCTTAGCCATATTTTAATGGATAAATATTTAGTCTGATTATAAAGTAAACTTTTGCCTGATGAAATACTAAATGGTCTATAAACAAAATATTTGATTTTGACTTTACTGCGATACTGTCTATCTTTTCTAGTGCCAGAAATATTTGTGATTTTAAATAGGACAATGCGTGTGTATTTTTTTTAAATGAACTTCAAAACTAATAGAATATGTTCCTGCCTGATAATAAACAATTGTCGAATGATGTTTATTAAAATTGACTCTCAACTGACAGTTAATAAATGCATAGTTCTATTATGCATGCTAAATCCAGCATTCCAAAAACTTAAAAGCAGATAGATCAAAACAATGGAGATAAAAAAGTCACGAAGACAAAATACAGCAACACCAGTAAATGACAGGGAAATAATTCAGGCTTAGAAATGACTTATTATTTAGTAACTTGTAACAACAATTTATAGAACTAAATTAGAGGCATATCAGAGTCTTTCTGATGTTTTAGATATGCACTTTCTCTAGTGCATGTTGTTTGATCATACAGCAGAAGAATTCACATTCCAGAGTCCCCTTCAAAAAAGCAAAATAAACACTTTTGCCATGTTTCTGCTTCCAGGTTACTTTTACTTGTGGATAATGAATGAAGAAAGAAAAGGTTACAAGACATTTCAAGTATAAATCCATTTTAATTAATACCCCAAAACATTTCTTCAGCATGTTTAGACTGTCCATGTGTGGCGTGTTTCATATGTATGTTTCGTGTATACCCAGACAACATCTGCACCAAAGCATACAAATACTGGATTTAACAGGCTCTGCGTCCTTTACTGTAAGCACTCCACTGGCTCTTTGATATTACATAGGTTTGGTGGGACGGAAAAAGTTGCTTTAAGGGTGTATTTTCACCTCCGTTTCTGAAAAGTGAAGGGCAGAATTTTTAATCAAGGAGCAGTTTAATTATGAAAAATATAATTAGGCATTATCACATAATTGCTATTACTGATGGAGAAAGTCACATTTTTGTAAGTAGTGACCCATGCTGTATTATCGCTCTTGTGTTTACTGCATAATGAATCTGTATTTGTGTTTGGCAGCTAGCCAGCAAAAATTAAAAGGTAATCAACATGCTTCTCTGCAGTCCGGTCATCAAAGTCACTGGCTCTACAGATGAGTAAATAACAAAGTCAAGTTGTGATGTCCTAACAGAAACCCTTCTTAAGGAATAACTGCATTTATCTCCTCTGTTAAGACATCAAATGATACTTGAAAATAACCATATACAAAAAGCTTTGCAAAATAGATTAGAAGAACTGTGCTATACATCTGGTGTTGAGTTAAAAAACAGTTTAATGTCTCAAGGCACCACCACGGTAGAATTTTATACCTGCAAGTAATCATCTAATACACTATTGTACAGTTAAGGTAATGTATTAATAAATAGCTTGTGCAATTTTGGGAAGCAATCTATAAAGGAATGTTAGATATACAGTAGGCACGTACTATAATACAAATAAAAAAAAAAATCCTAGAAAAAGCATGCTGAGCACCTTTTGGTATAGGTTGAATTTCTTAGTCTAGACACTATGTAAATCTTATCTTACAAAAGATAAAACTGAACTCTTACAGCAACTGCTTATTTATTTTTCCTGGGTATTTGCCTCTATGCTGGAGGATTACTCTTAGGGACAGAGGACTCTGGTACTGGCTGTAAAGGGCTTTCTTGTTCATTCAATTGTGCATTCAAGTTTTCAGAAGTGAGGAGAGAAGAATTGAAAACTATTTCACTTAAGTCTGATTTTATGGATACAAGATGAGGTTCTTGAAAACTCAATGGTTCTTCTACTAACACCTGTGTATTTTCTCGCGTCATTCCCATATCTGATGGTGACTTTCGTTTCATTCTTGTGTATGATTTGTCTAAATTCTCCATGCCTTGGTCAGTTTTCTGAAATCGCCCAAAGAACCAGATGAAGAAACCAAACAGAGCAAAAGCCAACAAACTTGGAATAAAAGCCAGGCATTTGACATCAAGGCTAGAGCCTATGTATCTGCTGTGTAAGAACATGTCTCCTTCGGCATAGGTCCGGTTGGTCAAAGGGTTAGTGTTATTGGATCTCCACTCCCAAGATAACTTAGTTCTGTTAAGGTCTTTCAAGCTTTCTGAGTCCTTCACTGTGTAGATCTTCTGTCCAGGACCAATATATTGGCCATACTCATGAGGTTTGTAAAATATTTGGTTCTTCCACATATTTAGATCCAAGATTAAAACAAGAAAGATAATTCCATAGTTAAACCATTTGCCTGTTTGGAAAGAGAAACGGAGAAAGAGAAAGAGAGAGAGAAAGAGAAAAAGGAAAATGAGAAAAAGAAAAAAAGGAAAAGGAAAAAAAACAATTCAGTCATCTGATATTTTATATATCTGATGCTTCATTTTAGAAGCAGTACAAATGCATTCATATGTAAAAGCTACTGAGAGAAAAATCCCTTTTTTATTAATCAGTAAAGCAAAGTTGTAATAAGATTTCTACCACAGTCAGATTTATGCTGAATATCCCTTAGTATTTCACAGTTAGGTCTGGGCACATAATAAATAATTTTGTAATGTAAGCACAGCAGTATATCAATTGAATTCACATTGCAGTTTGTAGGTGACCTGTTGATTAGACCATTAGGCGATGTGGTACAGATCAATAAACCTAAAACGCATTAATTTCAGAGCTTCAGAAACACTCACATGGAAATTCTCCTTGAAAAGGCCATATTTAATAGAATTATTTATATGCCAGTAATGAATGAAGTGAGGCTCTTTTAGGGGTTCGTAAGTATGTACATTTTAAAAGTACATACATATATTGTTTCATACACTAACCATGGTGCCCAGATACATGCAGGTGGGGCAACTGGATAAACTGTGATTTAGAGGTATTATGCCCTTGAGAAATAGCAAGGGCTGATTTTAGTCTTGGGAGACTAGTCAATTTAGCTTTCCTATACTCTGTGTAGTGAGAAACTCCTCCAAGGAGTGACTCATAGTCTAACATTAAGCTCCTGCAATAGTGGAGGAGGAACCTTTTCTCCTTTTATTATTTAAAATTACTCTTTTGCATGTCTCCTCCAGGCATCCAAAATATATAAAAGGTAACATTATGCAACTGCAAAGTTGGCCTTGCTTTGAGCAAGGTATCAGAACAGATGACCTCCAGGTGTTCCTTCGTAGCTAAATTAATCAATGAATATACACAGACACAAAACAAAATTACACTGTTTTCATACTTAAAGAATCCCTTACATTTTAGCTGAACATGTGTTAAAATCTTACCTGTGAGGTAATTACTGGCACCAATCAAGAACCCAACAAATCTACATGTCATCAAAATTGCATCAGGATGGAGAATTTGTGACCGACACCACAGCATGATGTGAAAGGACATTCACTGTGGAATGTTCCTGCTGATGATGAATGATATCGGTCTATGCTAGAACCATATTTAAGTAGGCCTCAAGGAAAAAAAGAAAATGAATGTAACAGAGAATCTACCAAATGACTTATGTCTTTGGTTTGGTAAAGAATAAGTGGATTCCAGTTCCTCAAGGTCTGTATTTTCAAATTGTACCATGGACCAAAATGCTCCATTAGGGTAACTCCTTGTATTTTAGCAATTGTGTTTAATGGTCCTCTTCAATCAACCTAGATTATACTTGGACTGGAAATGGATGAGAATGCTCTTTCTATTGTGTTATTGTCACTATTCAGAAATCAAACTGCACTGAAAAGACCTTGCAGTGAATCCTGTTCACATAATTCCTGAATAACTCCTTTAGCCTTTTTTTCTGGTTTTCAGCAATATTGTAGTCAACTTGTTAAAGAGGTGGGTTTAGAAAATAATGGTTTTAGAAGATTGTCACCACATTTTATATTACTTAAGTCCCTTAGGTGAACACTGAGACGCTGAAAATGATGCTAAAATATAAAATATAGTAAGAAACAATAGAATTTGAACTTAGATGTATATGTAGAACTTAGTAGCATGGTTTAGTGGTGGACTTGTCAGTACTAGGTTCAAGGTTGCACTAGATGATCTTAGAGGTCTTTTCCAATCTGAATGATTCCATGATTCTTTGATTTAGCTTGATACAGTTTCCTATGGATTTGTGCCCTATATTTTTCTCTCCCTCTGAATTACCCTATATTCAGCCAGAATATATCTTGCATAGTGTGTGTTGATGGGCTGGCTGGGACACACATTCACCAATTAGTTGGCTGCTGACAAACAGAATACATAATGGATGACTTCTACCTGCTCCTTCCTCAGCTGGGCACTGACTTGGATGATTCTCCCCTACCTAACCACCATTTCTCAGGACATGATGGGAATGTAAGCATTGTTTAGATTCCCACCCTCCAAAAATGTTCTTGAAACTGGCTGTGGGTTGAAAAGTTATTTGATGCTCTTGGATAGAGAGAGTGAGACCAATTCACACAGAGAACATGATCACATAATTCTCATTTCCTTAGGAAAATAGGCTAAACACAAATGGCAATGAAATACAAATATTAGAACTGTTATCTGTTTACCTACAGTTTGAAAGAAAATTTAATTTACCGTATTCAAAACTTCCTTTCTCTGCTATGGTTGTTCACCTGGACATTTTTTGGAACAGTAATTTGTCATCAAATATTGCTCTGTGATTCAACCAGAAAGCAACTATCCCTGCTGCACTGACCCGGAGTTAATTCCTTAAGCCATGTTCTTTTCCCAGGAAATTGTGTCATAAGACTGTCTAAAGAAAATTCCACTTCTTTGTTACCGGCTCCATCAAAAAAAACCCACACAAACAACCTTGTATTTGGTACTCTGTGTTTCTGCAAAGCTATGACAGGTGCCTTTCCAGTAAGACTGCTAGACCTTGGAGGCAGGAAACTCCTGTAGGACCAGTATTACTCTTTCTCTTCAAATAGTTATGGCAAGAATAAACTATGTGTAGGAAAACACAGATGACTGAAAGATCAAAATTCAAAGTGTAATGAAATGGGAAAATTATGAAGATGGCCTTTATAAAGACACTGATATAATCTTGATTGCTAGCTTCAGGTATGACTGACAAAGGGAACTTTGCTATTCTAATGCTGAGCTATGATCCACCTCATCTTTTGGCATAATGGCACCCAGTGGATTTCACAGTAACCATCTGTGTCCAAAGTGCAACATCTAGAACAAGCCACCTGAGCAGTAAGTCTTGAGATGCCAGTCTGTTGATGGTGAAGGAGTTGTGTTCTGCTAGCTAAGAAGCTAGCAGAAAATACTGAAAATACTGAACAGAGGTAGTTAGGTGTCTGATCTCTGGCTTCATGTAAGATCTGTCCTACACTCTGATTTCATAATTGTGAAGCTATGTTAGAACTATTTAAAAAAGGCTCTGGCCCCCTTGTATAATAAATTAGAATACTCACCTGATATAAAAAAGATGTATATTTCAATTCCTCCTGTTACATTAAAAGCATCAACTTGAAACTCCCTCGCTTAGCTTCCAGATAGGTTTAGGCAGAGAGGAGCACAGCCTGAAGCTCTCCAGATTCTATCAGTTGTGTTGGTGTGGACTATAAATGGTGCTTGGACAAACAGCTTAGATGCAGATGCTCCAGTTAACTAAGATGAGTCATGTTCTGTACATCTAAGTGGCAGCTAGTTGCCTGACAGCTGCTGATTTTCTATTAGATGTGCTTAAAACTCCTTATATTTCCCATTTCTAGACAATTTTTACAATCTCTGCATCTCTGGTGTGCTCTATGAGCTCTACAATTTTTCCTTTTCTTTTGAAAACTGTTGTGAAAAGAACTAAACACTAAATATGAGCAATATATAAGATAACTTATATGGTTATCATTATAACTATATATGAACACCATGACATCTTCCTACTCCTACTCAGTATTCCCTGTAGCCAAGGGCTGTGTTAATCTCTCGCAACACAAAATGACTGGGAGTTAGCACTGTCTTGGTTACTTACAGAAAGTATTTACCTCTTTCTAGAATACAGTGTCCTCTGCTGTTTATCCCTCTTCCAAGGCACATACTTTACTCAGTTGTATTAGCAGCATGATAGCCAAATAAACCCCGTTTACCCAGCAGTCCTTCTGGATTGGTGATATATGTATTGAAGCGATCTGACCCAAGAGGTCTGACAGTCTCCACTTACAAACATCTATCTGATGATAATTCCCCCTGATAATTCATGCTGGAGACTTATTATACTAATGAACATATATAATAAATATATATACACATATATATGTATGTATTACATATAATACATATACATATATAATGTATATAAAATATTTTTTGTTCTGTTTTTTAAATAACAGACAAAGTCATATATTATATTCATACAGGAAACGAACTTTGTAAGTTAGGAGTCACTCGACCTCTCATCTTGTGTATATATGAGCACAAGCCTAGAGTTTTGCAAAGAGTCAGGATAAATATATTATAAAGGTATAGGTATTCATCTTCTGAAAAAACAACAACAAAAAAAAAAGGACAAAAAAAACCCACAATATAATTTAATTTATGGTGCTTCAAATTTCATTACAGATGAAAAATGGGACGCAAAAATGTAGTCCCACACTATGAAGCCATTCTATTTGTCTCCTGACCAATTTCTGTAGGATTACTACCACTGTTGCTCTAGGGAGGCCAAGAATATTTGCATATACCTGGCACCATTTAGCTTTCCTTGAAGCATGTGGATTTTCCATAGACAATCTGAGATGGAAGGATACAGCTCCCAAGACTGGAAGGCCAGTCAAGCATTTCAGCAAACTGAGAATTATTATACCCAGGCTCCTCAATGGTGTTACAATGAAGAAAATCAGGTGGTGATACAGGCTATGTCATTCAGCCATACACTACCTAACATACACCTGGTTCATAACTGCCATTCACAGTGTTGAAGTCCTTATGTGTTACACATGACATTTGCAGAGTCACCTATTTCTGCCAGCTGAAGATGTTTGGGCAGTGCTCATTTTTAAAGAGGCTGATAAAGTCTACAAAGGGTAAAGCAACCAGTCCACAACCCCGCATGCAACTGATTTACTGGGCAACTGAAGCAGATCCTGCAGGTCTAAATATTCCCAAACAGCTTCTGATTCTGAAGTATTTTTATATTTGCATGTCCTCTCTGTAACAGAGTAGTCATGTCCTAAAAAAAAACCAGAGACCTCATGTAGAAACTAGTCCTCAGCAACTCTCTGGAGGTCAAGAGAATATGTGAAAATCCCACTTATTAAGGCTAGACTCAAGTGGCCTCATGCTGTGTAACCATAGCCAGAGGCTAGTGCAGGACATGTTGTCTTTAGACTCTTATCTCAATTGCAATTTGTGTCTAAAACATTCAGACACCTCTGTAAAACATTCAAGTATCTTTGAAAAATTCTTCATCTCTTCTGTCACGTTAGTGTTATTAGCTAGATACATCCATGCCGACCACTCACAGCTGAACTAAGCAGCAAATCCTCTGAGATCTTTTCATGTCTGTGTGCATAGACAAGTTTGTTTTTACCTCTAACCTTTCTATTTTTGTCCATAGGCTCCCTCAGGCATCTCTGTGTAGGTGATGCTTGGCCTGGATGGTTGTGTAGGTGATGCTTGGCACTCTTTTGGTTTAAGTGTACAAGCCAGCCACACTAGGCACTTGCCAGACACAAAGGTGACAATTTCTCCATTGGACAGAAGGGCACTCTGGATAGACCAGAACTCAGAAACACATCTATAAATGGCTAGAAAAATCTCCCATCTGTTTTGATACCTAAACCTTAACATTTCCCATTTGGAACTTATCGGAAACTCGACAGCAGATGCTCTTGGATCTCCAGTGCTGCTATTAGATGGTACCAGCCAGGCCTCCGAGTGCCTTTTAAAAATGAAAGAATCTGAAGTAACAAAATTTACTTTTAAGTATTACAAATTTCCCTGGGTATTATAGAAAATAAAGTAGACTACATATTTTCGTAAACAGCAGCCCAAGAATGAAAACACATACATACTCATTGTAGTGAACCATCTGTCAAGGGAAATCCAGATAAGTTAGGCAGATGCAGGAATTCGAGATATTTTTGATGTTTATAGATAAAAGCAGCTATCAAAACACAATAAAAATATTTAATACTGAGTAGATGCTTGCTAGGAGTTCCTAGATGCAAAGAAATTTAAGCAAACTGAGGTACTCAGTTACCGGCAAAAACAAGATGGGCTTTTGATAGTAAATTCAAAATTACACTGAAGCATATAAGCTACATATGGCTGCAGATGTTAATTCAACATTATTGCTAACTTACAACATTCAGAAATCGTAAGTCATGCCTAAGAACACACGTTTTTTAGTTCAAAGTAGCAAGATGGGTTAAAAATAATACATTTCATACTGCTTAACTTATCTGCTTTTTTAGATGTGGAGCTATGCAGAAGTAGCATTTTTTTTTTCTCTGCAATCATGAGATACTTTTTAAAAAGTATGAAAGCAGACAGTCTCACATAGTATCTGAATCCAGGCGATAAGCCTTTAAGACCAAAAAAAAAAAAAAGTGACTGTCTTAAGACATGATGAAATCGGGAGAGCTGGCAACTCAGATCAAGTAACTGTGAAATCCTTCATCTGTACGGAACATTTACGAAGCCATTAAGCACACACCAACAGAAAGGTGATTTAAAGTCCTTTACTCCTCTGCATGTGCCTACAGTTACAGAAGCTTCTTTGTGGGACTATTGCTCATTAGAGCAACCCAGCGCTGAATAGGGCTGCTCAGGGGAGTCCTGTGGCTGCTCTTATTTATATCAATCAATAGTGACCACGACAGACTGTGAAGGAATAAAATTTATGAAGAATAAAATTTGCAAGGAACAATATAGTAAATGGTATTTCAGCCATGCTTCCTTTCTCCTCACTATTTGGGAGAAAAGGGTTTTCAATTTCTGGACATTGGGGCATAGATCATATTTTCACAGCATGGTTGACACCTTATCCCAATAGAAATAAACAATACTCAGGCCGTTGTCTTTTTTTCCTGCTTATTACAAAAAAAAAAAAAAAAAGTCATATGGTTGTTTAATACTCTGGATGCTGTGTATTAAACATGGCTTAAATACAGAAGGTTTTAATGGGGCTTTACCTTCCTGCCTTTATCAATATCTTACCCCCCACATCATCTGCTGCAGTTCCATTTGTGTGCATCACTCTCTACCCTCATTTTAGATTGGATTACATGAATCTAGATTTATATATATATGTATATATATATATATAACCAGTTCCTTCTTTCTTTTATTAGCTCCTTGATTTGAGTAGAAAATTACAAGAATCTACACAACCACACTATAACTAGAGTTTGAAAGTGATCCAAGATGATAACCTAACCTAAGACAAGAACTGACGGCAAGAACAGATGGTTCAAGCAAAACTTACCCAAAGGGAGGTTCTTGTGCCATGTGTTATGGCTGTTTATTAGATCTCCTAAAGGGTGGTGTAGCACTGAGATAAAACAGGCACTCAGTAGTCAGAGTACGTGATGTGCAGTCAAATGGATTGATTTGTCTAGTGAATCTAATAAATGGATCTTGTTAATGCTGAGCAGGGAAAAATATTCCTCAGCCCCTATTCATTAGCTCATCCTCATTAAAAGAATGCCTTGCCAGAAAATCAGGAAGACCTCCAGTCCTCTCTGCACAAGACTCTACAATGCATAAATATTGGTTTCTCTCAGTTGATCTGTTTTCAAACAGCAGCACTGCTAGCAGTTGTATTTCTGATACCTAAATTATGTTCTCTGCTGTTGCTTATTCCTAGTTCTTCTCTGATTATCATCAAAATCCCTGGCTCTTCTGCAATGCAAGACTGTTCTTTGCTCTTCAGTCCCTCTTCTACTATCCATTGTTTTTTATTTTCTTTAATTATATCCTGATTTCCTATATCTGATGGCACAACCCACCCCATCATGCTTCAGTCCTTGTTCGTGCTACTGCGTGCACCCATTCCACTACTGCTTCTTATACAATGGAATAACTGAATGGCATTTGGGAACCTTGTGGGATTGAGCCCCTCCAAATTCATGCTCTAGTCTTGAGAAGAAAAAAAAAATCTTTTCCACTATCCTTGAATTTCATGCCCAGAGTTCATGTCAGATATTTGATGCTTATACTCTTTTTCTCTTCTCTCCCTTTTTACCCAAAACTTTTCTCACTTCAGAGAGAAAAATGTGTTCATCGTGTACACATCCCATCTTCTCTCACCCTACACCTTCTGTCACTGACATCATTTACCTGTTTCACTTCATCCTGGTTCCTGAGCCCAAACTGTCTCACTCAGATGTATCCCCAGCCCTTCTTTCTTGTTGCTGGTTGTCTTTCTTATCAGGACTCCAACAGGGCACCTACATCCAACTTGCAAAAACTTTCCATCTCTCCATCTGTACTTCCTACTGGCCCATCTGCCTCCTGTCACTCAATAGCAAACAGGTAACTTCTGTGTTCATTTTCTCTTCTTTTCTGTTTTCCAATCTGATCGCCCAGATTTCCATCTTCTCTGCTGCAAATGACTTCTCTGAGGCTTCATTCAGCCTATGTGAGTCCTGATTCCTCATTCTTTCTTCCTTTGCATGTTTTCTTTCTTTGGCTTTTGATGCCTGTTAAGCTTCGGGCTCACCTGCTAGCTCTTGGTTGTATCTTTGTATGATCTCTGAATGCTCCTTTTGTCCCTGCTCTACAGGAATTTTGTATGGCTGTGTCATTGGATGCTCTCATGTATCTTATTCCTATACACTGTTGTGTGCTCTGATTGTTTATATTAGCAGTTAAAGACCCCTGCCAATTTGCATTTGCATTCTTTTGCTATCCAGTACTATTCATCTCTCTTGCCAATGGATTCTTCGACATAGCTTGAAGGTAAAATAAAAATATTTATCCCTATTTAACCTTCCTCTCTTTTTCATTCTCTGCTGTTATTCAAATACTGTCTCACAGTATAGAAGGATTGGATACTTTCATCTATATGTGCCATCCATTCAAATAACCACAATTCTATTTTATTTGAAGTTATTTAACTGTCTGTTTCTGGTTAGATGAATGATGGAGGTATGGTTATGAGTGGCCTTTGCCAGATGAGAATGACCGAAGTTATGAAAAGATATTAGCATAAATCACAGCAAAGGCATCTGAAAGCATAAGAGATTTTAAAATGAAATAAGCTGCTAATTCCCCTGGAGAGTAATTTTAGATAAAAGATCTCTGAAGCTACACTGGATATTACTTAGTGTCACAAGAAGCTGCTGAAATCCATGACAAACAGCAGGTCTCTGATTCATAACATAGAGATTTCCTATTTCTGTGAGAGGTTTATATATGGATGATAAAGACAGTTAAACAGATAGAAAAACAGAAATCATGGGGGAGAACAAAGAAAATATGTGATTAAGAACACGTTAGCACACATTTCCTACACAGACACGGTTCAACGTGTGCCTGTATCACAATCTGTAAGGTTACATACCTGTTATATGTATATGATACTCCTCTTTGAAGATCTTTTGGAAATATGGTACTTTGAATTGCATGTGTGCAGATGGCAAGCCTGGCAGATTCACTTCAACATCACCCATAAAATGTGGAAACTCCCAGTCCTGTTAAAAAAATAAGAGTAATAGCCTAAATATAAGCTTTCACAGTATATTTTGCCCTTTAAAATGCTTAAATTATCAAAAGGGCAAAGTTCTATTTTTAAGCCTCCCATGATTGGATTTTCCCACTTTAAGTTTTACTGAACCATTTGAAATAGAATATCTTGTTTATATTAGCTATCACTGTATGATTTTTACTTCAGCTCCATATAATTATGCGTTTAAAAGTTCACTTCAGAATGACAAAAATGAACCCCCTGTACCAGCTGATATTACAAAATTGTATATAAATACCTATGTGTTGCACTGTGTAAAAATAAGTATTGGTTCATGATGTAACTAATTACAGCAACCTTGCAATACAAGTTACAACTGTGACTAATTTGGCAAACAATTTACAGGTAAGAAATTGGCAAAGAAGGCCTGACACTTCAAGTCTTTCACAAATTTGTATTCACCTTGTTCAACTTAGAGGGTGTTTTCAGCATTTGCTCATAATACATCTAAATAAACATTCCCTGCAAGTGAAGACCCTTCAACATAATCTGCCTGAATCAATCTGAGCACAGTTTTCTCCACTGCTGCATTTCAGCTGACAAAGTAATGCTGGAAATGTGGAAGCTCTTACCTACCTATTGTCATGCATATTTTGGTAGAATGGGGTAACTCAGCTGAGAAGGAGCTGTATTTAGAGGATTTTTCATTTAGTTATCTGCACCCACCACTGGTCATGGCACAACTCATTACAACCAGAACTTAAAGTCCAGCAACATTGCTGGAATTGGTGTAGTTACTACCAGAGTGGTTACTTAGTGTGCTACAGACAGTTAAAAACATACTGGCCCTGTCCCCATGCATATACCTGGATTTGTATCCCACGAACCAGACACTTGAATTTACTGAAAATAAGAAAAAGGAATCTGAAATGTGAGGAGCTCTGCAAATAACTTAGGCTTCCTCTGCATATGACTTAACATGCAAGAATTGCTAAGCAGCTCCAGCACTCTCTACAGTGGAAGGAAAATAGAAGACTGAGTTTTACCAGCAGGGAATTTAGCTCGGCACAAACGCTAACAGCAACTGATTTGTGCTAACACATTCTGATACAGAGTTAAATGGATTAACGGGAATATAAGTAAGGAGAAGCCCTGACCCTCTGCACCTGGTTCTCAGTGTCCACAGAGATACAGAAAGTGCCAATTTAGAGATGCAAAAGATAAGAGAAATAAGGTTGTTCTCCTTTTCCCTTATCACCAACACAACACATGCTCTCCTAGTCATGAGGTACGGTAATAACTGCCCAGCTGCACAATCCCTTACACTGCATCTGCAAACATCCCCTTAGACATTCAAAAAGTGCCCAAAGATAAATATTTTATGACTGTGCACTCTCCGTTCACTGTAGCTAATATACATCTCTGGACTCCTGTCTCAAGAAAACTCAGACAGACTCTCACCCAGGAAGAAATGGGAATAAATAGGAAGAAAAACATTACATATTCCTGGAGAAAAAAACAAACAGGGAGTTGTGGTCTCTGCCTACTCACACTAGAAATAAGTAAAGATAGGATCATAAATCTAGCATCCTGCTCTTGCCTTGTCCCACTGCTCCTACTATTTTAACTGCTTTTTGCTGATTTACAGACAAAATTCCATCAGACAGAATTTTGTGTTGGACTGTGTTTTTGCAACCACATTTTATAAAAAAAGTTCAGCATTTTTCTGATCAAATTAAATAATAAGTAACTAGAACGCCAACCCTACTAAATGCAGAATTTAGTGTATTATTTGTCTCAGCAAATAATTACTGAGACTGAAAAATATTTCATAAAACAAAGCAAAACAGACAGCCAACCCCAGCAGCGTGTTAATGCTTGCATTATAAAAGGCAGGTGAGAGCCCATTAGAAAACTCCGTATCTGATACTCCCAGGTACAGCTTCCTTTCACGTGGTACATTATTTCACATTTTCTATATGCATACTCCATACTGTATAAAGCACGCCTGAACTGTATTGTGACGTGTTACCCCGTAACCACAGGCATTGTAGTGAGCTTGCAAGGCCTCAGGACTGAGGCTTGCCCTGCCTGAACTGTTCTTGACCTGCCCACAGGTCTGCTTTACCCAGGTCAGCTATAACAGCAATTTTTCTAACTGATGAGGTAGCTATGGCAAATTTGTTTTATTTTGTTGTCCTTTGTATGGTATTGCTGTGGTTTTATAATGTTAATATTTTATTATTATGTTGTATAGAGGAATATGGGTTGGTAGGATAGCAGAGGTGTTGAGAACTGGAGACAGGCTGCAGTGCAAAGAAATACAGGTGTGGGGTGATAAAGATGTGCACAGGCTGGTACTGGAGAGGCCACGGCCATAAACAGCTCACCCTTGGTCTGCTGAAGAAATGCAGACCTGGAGCTGGGCAAACTGCTTTTAGGGGTAATAAGGAGAACAAAGAAATAGCATCTAACGTATGTGAAAGGCAACTGTGTATAGTAAATTTGGCCGTAATGTGGAGCTTCAGATTAGTGAAGAAAAAACAAGGTCTAAAAGTGTGTTAAAAAGTATAAAGATTACTTATAAAGAAAACATCAGCATGAACATCATATCCCTCCCAGTGAAGGACTCCAGATGCCAAGGACATGCCATGATGACCCCTCGGCCCCCACTAGACTGAAACCACAGATCTCAGGGCTCGATGGAGCAGCAGAGGGTGAACAAAGCACCAGGAGAAGTGGCAGGAACTAAGAAGTGTGTGTGTACAACTATTTTAACATTATTACTACCGCTGAAACATTTTCTGTGTAGAAATATTTTCTGTAAGAATTACAAGTCAACTAATAACAATTCTTGGATTGTATTGTTAAAATTTAAATGATACTACTTAAAAAATCTTGGCTTTATCTATAGGGTGTGTTTCTTCTTTGGCCATAAATAATGTTTTGAGTGTAACACCTCTAACAGTCTGATCATAATATCTGCTAAGAGTAGACCCAGTGGAAATAGAGAAATAAAATTTAAAAATAAAAATAACTAAAATAAAATGAAAGATGTATTTGAAAACAATATTAAAACAAACAAATGCCAAAACAAAAATAAAACAGGAGAATAAAAGAATGAGTTAAGCCTACTGAATTCCATGAAAGTCACTATAGCCACAGCACTTAGGAAAATTAAGCTTCAATTTATTTAATCAAATAGCCTTTGGAGCTTCACTTGTCTCATAGCATTGATAAGTGTGAATGCATATACTTCACCTGCAAACATATAGCTTTGTTATTATTGTCAAGGAGAAAAGCAGATGGCTATTTACTTTTCAAGCTAACGCTAATATCAGGTTGTCAAATCCAAACCTAGCAGAGTGGCTGCTATTTAGAGTCTAAGAAAATGTTGTCCAACATCTTTTGACTCTATTAAAATTGTTTTTCTTCACTAACCAACAAAAGAAAACTTAACTTCTGTAATACCCAGAAAAACATTTTTCTAAGAATTTCAAGGTGCTTGGTAGGAACTAATCCA
The DNA here is from genome assembly GCF_964211835.1 of Anser anser. NCBI lineage: Eukaryota > Metazoa > Chordata > Aves > Anseriformes > Anatidae > Anser > Anser anser. The sequence goes on along the minus strand of NC_139720.1, from coordinate 32,998,345 downwards.
CATCATTTTTTCATATGTACACTAATAGCTTGAATGTGCAAACCCATAAATGCTTCCCTCTTTGAAACATACCTCAGCTTTGCATCATCCAGAGCTGGTATTTTTATTTTACAAAAATGATTTTGTTTTAAGAAAATACACAGGGTATTTTGTATCCATGGTCTCTGATATCAGTCTGTGCTCACCTCTGGGACATGAATGACATGTGCCATGTTCTTTCAGTTCTCAGCTCATAATTATGTGGAGTCACTTGATCAGCTTTAGTCCTCACTAATGAGGTGCCTGTACTCTGCCATTTCTGGGATCTTATTAGAAATTGTGCCCCAAATACCATATTTAGACCACATCTGCACTTGTACCATCTGAAAAATAAATTCACGCTGTCATACTGTTAACACATATTTGCCTCTCATACTGCATGACCTACATGTTTCTTCTTTAAATTCATCAGCATCAAATTACTCATGTTCATCTACTTCTGCATTTTCTAACCTGGGGGTCTGCAGAATACCTCTATGCAGTCTGTGGAGAAGAAACCAACCCAGCACCAGGAGACTTAAATCAGCTGCACAGAGGTCTCCAACCTCACTGGCAAGTTGTGTGGGATGTGCAAATCAAATGAGGTTATTACCTCATTTCACTCTGCAGTCATGAAGAAAGGGCAGCCAGGGGATAAATTTTAGATCACTGAGGGGTTCATCCTAGTGTTTCAGTGGGGGCAAAGAGAGCACCTCTGATTTTTATCAGCTACCTCATTAAGCCCAAAAGCACAGTAAAAAAAAAATAAAAAAAAAATGCGATCATGATATTTTGATTTTCTTCCCTTTGCCAAACAAATGCATGCACTCTGCCACAACACCAGGTAGTGAGGTACTGGTTTAAGACCCTACAGTGCAGCTGGAGGCACTGATTTGGTATCTCTTCAAGTAAAGTTATTTTAGTAATGGTAAATGAGCATCAAAGCCACGCTTGCTGATATGATCTGGCCCTTCTCTACCATCATCTGGGAAAAAGAAACAGCATTGCCTGGGGAAGCTCCATCTGGCCCTAGCATCCCACGCTTCATATACACACGACCCCACATCCCTCAGCCACCAGCTCCTTTCCACCCAGCGAAAACTGCCACAGAGAAGGTGGAGCTGGGATTAAAGCTGGTAATGATTAATGGCAACCAAATGTGCCATGCTTTCAGCTCTCCTCCTGCCTCTGTGTAGCTCATAGGATGTTCTGTACACAGTACATATTTGTACTAAAAATAATATAAACACTGTTCAGACACAACCGTGGAAGAGGAAAAATGCCCACTGAATATTTCTTCTTTAAGTATTGATGATATGTGCTGTATTTAATACTAGGAACAAACTTGCACTTTAAACCCAACTGAATAAATAAATGAAAAATAGAGGGAAAGAACTCAGCAAATGCATATATGAATGTACATACGTGTGTTTGTTCCAGAAACTGACAATAGCATTTTTTATTTAATTTATAAAAATCCTTTTAACTTATCAGGTAGAAGGCTTTATATTTTCAGGTGTCTTTGCATCTCTTAGATAGTGTTGTTTCAGCTCTCAGAGCATGGCAGACAGGCAGAGGAAATCTAACGAGAATCAATGCCTATATAATGTTGCAAGTGTTTGAAATAAGAAATGAGCAGCCGGAATTCCGAGACAAAGGCCCGAATCCTTTGTGTTTATCTCTAACTTCATTGCAGTACTGCAACTTGCAGTGATCTCTGTGGCCAAGATCTCTGCAACTGTGAGTTGCTAACACACAAACAGAATTTTAATTTTGTATATTCAAATATACATAACAAGGGAAGTCATCAGCCATGACCAGAACTCACTGTTATGACTGTGGAATCAAATCTACAGCTCAGTTTCTGGCCTTCTGCTCTTTGCAAATACCTTATTTTACTAGGAAGAAAGTTTGAAAGACATTATGGTTTTCATACCCTCACTAAACCAGAAATACCCATCTATAACACCAATACCCTAACCCAGCTCACCTGTATATCTGCATGGATTCAGTGAGGCTACACATCTCCCAGAGTGAAAGATATTCTTCAGAAGACCTTCTACTTCATATTGGTATTACCAGCGCTACTCTAGTCATAGTTGTCAAGGCCAGAAGGTGTTATTTGATCTGATTACCTGTTTATGCTTCACCTGTTTGGGATGTTATTAGCAATGACAATCATAAAAACCCACCAGGAACTGTGGTACAAAGTCCCTAATTGCAGACAGAGCCACAGCTTTTATCACTTAGTCCTGAAGAATTCAAAATATGGAAAATCCACTGTAACGCTTGGATGACTGCTCCAGTGTTGAAATATGCAGGAAATGTACTGGAGAAGTACTTTACTCCTGCCCTGAATTTCTCTAATTTCTGCTTCCAACCAGTGCATTCCATTATGCTGCTACAATGCGAATGCTTTCCTGGGTGATCTGCATATCGAAACTAGTTCAGTTTTTGCTTTTCTCCTGTTCAGACCACACTGTAAAACAGGGTAGAAATAGGCAAAGCCAGCCCGTGGCAGCCAGTCTACAAAAGATACCAGGAACACCATGGCTGTGTCAGCACCGGCCCATGCACCAGCTACTACTGAGCTGCTGAGCTTCAAGCTGAGACAGGAGACTGAAGACAGCTTCCAGGACCAGGCACCAATACAAAGGCTATTTCTGCACTATACTGCAATGTAAGGCATGGATTTACCTGCAACCTTGCTATTGTTCTCCATCATCTTTATGCTCCTGTCCCCCTCAGTCTTTGCCTAGCTTCCCTAAGCTCCTGGCCTTTCTCTAGAACCACCACTGCAAGCCTTGCTTATTTCTCATTTATTTGAGCAAATGATAAGAGAGCAACAACTCCCTCCTTGCCAATCAAAGCAGCAACAGAGTCTCCCTTTATTTATTTATGTTTTTGCTTGGCCCTGAATAACCCTTTCTATTAAAAGATCGTTAAGAGTCCTTTAGTCTACTATCCATTTCCACTTGTTTAAAGGAAACAATTTCCACACCACACAGACCCCAGACAAGCTCTGGGTCTCTGCACTTTGAATTTACACGTTATTGCATTTTGAGCCCAGACAAAGCCATGTATGCACATGTTCTCAAAACAGTGACCTTTGTTATTAAAATGTCAGAATTGGCGTTTGGTTTCTCCACAGCAAGCTCAAAGCAATCTCAAAATTTCAGACTGCTTGTGGTGGTTGTACCCAGCTAGGCAGCTGAACTCCACCACAACCACTCTCATTTCCCCTCCTCAAAGGGAAAGGGGGAGAAAATAAGATGGAAAGGGCTCAAGGGTTGAGGTAAGGACAGGGAGGTCACTCAACAATTACTGTCACGGGCAAAACAGACTCACCATAGGGAGATTAATGTAATTTATTACCTATTACTAACAAGCTAGAGAAGTGAGAAACTAAAAGCAAACTAAAAGCACCTTCCCCCCATTCACCCCCTTCCACCTCCTCCCCCGAATAGTGCACAGGAACAGGGAATGGGGGCCATGGTCAGTCCCTGAAGCTTCATCTCCTCCGCTCCTTCACGGTCCCTCTCTGCCCCTGCTCCCCGTGGGGTCCCTCCCACGGGATGCCGTCCTTCCCCAACTGAGCCTGCGGGGGCTGCCCACAGGCAGCAGCTCTTCAAGAACTGCTCCCACACGGCTCCGTACTACGGGGTCCATCCCCCAGGAGCAAACTGCTCCAGCACGGGTCCCCCACGGGCGGCAGCTCCCCCCAGACCCCCTGCTCCTGCGTGGGCTCCTCTCCACGGGCTGCAGCTCCGGCCCGGGGCCTGCTCCTGCGGGGGCTCTTCATGGGCCGCAGCCTCCTCCAGGCCACATCCACCTGCTCCACCGGGGGCTCCTCCACGGGCTGCAGCGTGGAGATCTGCTCCGTGTGGGAGCCGTGGGCTGCAGGGGGACAGCCTGCTCCACCAGGGGCCTCTCCACAGCCCGCAGGGGAACTGCTGCTGTGTGCCTGGAGCACCTCCTGCCCTCCTGCTGCACTGACCTTGGGGGCTGCAGGGTTATTGCTCACTACTTGCTCTCCCAGCTGCTGTTGTGCAGCAGTTTTTTTTTTTTTTTTTTTTTTCCCCCTTTCTTAAAACTGCTCTCACAGAGGTGCAAACATCACTTTTTGACGCAGCGGTGGGTCCCTTTGGAGCTGGCTCTGATCTGACATGGGGCAGCTGCTGGGCTCTGCTCGCAGAAGACATCCCTGCACCCCCCCGCTACCGAAACCTTGCCATATAAACCCAATACACTGCCCAAAATAAGAAACGTGTGCATTTTACTGAAAGACCCATATCCATGCCTATATGCACTGGCAGATGCCTGTTTTGTGAGAGACAGCACTCCCTCTCTCTTTCTCCTGTGACTTTAACTTGGGTATCATCTTCTATTCATTCCTCACAACCTGGTAATGTCTTGATACTGCAGATCTTTTCTGCATAACATATCACAGATATGACAATTCCTATCAAACCCCACAGCTAAAATCCTTATCGAGGCTCTCATCATTTGCTGTTCAGTTACATCAGCATCTTTCCCTCTGGTCTTTACGAGCGCAGTTCTCCACCAACACAGAAACGCTGCTGCAAAGACCATTCTAGTCTGTTTCTTTGACCATGTCACTCTTTTCTTTGATCAAATAAAATATAGGGCACTTCTTTTCATATTCAAATCCTTTCTGATCTTTCACCACCCTAGGTACAGACTCTCTGCATGGCAGCTGTTCCTTCTATCTGCCTATAAATTCAGGCTATGATTCTTTTAGCTAAAGACATTTTCCCCTGTGCAGTTCTTGATTAGATGCAGAGCTTTCTCCTCTATGACTTTTCTTTGCTAAGAGAAAATGTGAGGATGTCATGCATTAAGTAACCTGGATTACCTGTCATCCTCACCAATGACATCAGTATTGCTTACGCCTGCCTGTCTAACCAGACCTAAGTCTTGACTTTTCTTTGACGATCAAGTGCCCTAGGACCAGGGCACTTGTGTTTGGTTGTCTTTGAACATCATCTAGCACAATACTGCTCCGGTCCTTAATGATCATTGCTAGCTCCTTGATAGGACGAATAGTGCTAGCAGTGTGGAGTATTAATGTCTATCAATTACTTCTACTATATTAGGAATAAATCGTGCTTGATAGCAAGCCATTGCACAAGGAAGGATGGATACCAGAAGGTCTCGCATATTAATACACTCCCTGTATTGACCAGGGATAAGAGTAATCACTGTTTCCTTCTGAAGGCAAAGACTGTTCTTTCTAACAGCTTCCCTTCAAATTTTAGCTACTCATGAGTCAAAGAAGAGCAAGGCGAAGCAATTTTATCCTTGCAGCAGACATCACTACACACAACCTCTGTGCACACCCAGGATGTCCTAGGAAGATGTCCAGCAACTTTTCCATTAGGCAAATGTGAGGTCTCGTATATCTAAGTGATAGTGAGGTTCTCCTTTTTAATTCACTCTCACCTGTTGATTATCTATTCACAAATGCTGAAAATGCTGATTAAAAAAAGTTCCTCAAAAGTAAATGTTCTTTTATTTTGTCTCTCAGTTTCTCCATTTTTTTAAAGACTTTACTCTTGTGTTATTGTCTCACTCACATCTGACCTTAGTTAAGCTAAATAGCTTTCAGGTAATTCATTTGGATGAGAAACACCAGTGTGAGCTTTTCCAGTTAATTTTTGAGTTGGATAAGCTGCTAAATAAAGTAGTAATGTTACAGGATTGTGTGCATGTAAGAAACAAAGAAATCAGTTCCTGCAAAGCACCTGTGTTTTGTTCCCTACATGAAACTTCCCTAAACCACCAGCATGTTAACCATAATAGTTTCTAACGACCTCAGCGACACACTTTATGAAAGCCATTTCTGTGGTAAATAGGAGAAATGAACATTCACAGGTATATACTTATACTCACAGATTTCCTGAGTCTACAGCTTGCTGTCAAGGGCAATCACTTATGACAAAGCTGTTAATCTTTCTGGTACCCTAGAAGAATAACTATGGTTTGGAGAATAAAAATAATTTTTAAATATATTGTTGTGTAATCATCTTCATCAGCATGAGTACATATGCACTCATACACATACCCTTGCATTGTGGAATATATACCCACATCTCAGCTCAACACTGATATGAAATCTGGAGCATTTCAGGATTTGCAAAGACTGCTAATGCCGTTTGTACCTATTTGAGAACAGCAAGCTCTGTTTAGAGCTCTAAAGTAATTTTGCATTAAGGCTACTGTCTCCAGCTAATTTCAGCTGCATTAAAAAGTGTATCATCCCTGTTTCTTTCCAAATACCCACAAACATGAATTTCCTTCTTGTCTGATATCCAAATCTTAATGGTGTTTTTTAGTGTTGCCTAAACCCAGGAAGATAGATTTGCAGTAACATATCTGAGCAGATATTTTCCTCACTATGAGCTTTGCAACATAATAAAAATGGTGTTATAGAAAACTGGAGCAAGGGGATTACTATATGTTGCTCACTGTAGACGGAAAGTAAATCAGCTGCCTCAACATTAGGGATAGATAACTGAGCAGCTGTTTTGTCCTGGACAAAATTCCTTCAGATCATACATGCTCTGAAGAGTTTTAGCATCATGTTCTGATAAAATCTGGGGCTGCTTACAAACACTATAAACTTGCCCTTATGGTATTAAGCACGATCTAGGATCAAGTCTGAAGTGGCATGTTTAGACCGATGGTCTCAGTTTGAAAACCATCATCCAACTTGCTTTGCTGCATCTGTAACTGTAAATAACACATGTGCTTGTGCAGTGTTCAACTAGCAGTGATTAAGGTAGTGAAACAGCAATGTTTATTTTCCATTGAAGAAAAGAAAAAGCATTATTTGCTGCATTTGGCTGATACTGAGAAAATTAATAGAGCCTAAAATATGGCAAAGTAGGAAGACCAGATGAATACAGAATGCACAGAGAAATGTATTTAAAAGTGGGTTTTACAAAAGAGTCTGTGCAAATTCCCTTTCCTTTAAACAAACAAACAAACAAACAAACAATGTCTCTTCCAAAATTATTTTTTTTTCTCATAACTTTTGATAATTAAAAATAGCAGTTTTAATGTGTAGGGAAAGAAAAAGAAAAGTGCACACGTATTGAAAGAAGGCCTTACTTTGCAAAACCTGGTTATCTGCACTGAAGTTTTTGTTTCAGGAACAACAGTAATATGGAATAAATTTGGTTTTCTCAGCTTCTTCTTCTTGCTATTTTTTTTTTAATTAAAGCTATAATAATTTTCTGTGTCCTGTTATAGCCTGCTAATATGATTAGCAGCAGCATACTGTGCTTGCTAATGTGCTGCCTTCATCTGCTGAAGACAACACTGCGTTCCTCAACTTCTCCCCCACACCCTTCCATTTTATCTTCCAAAGCTGTGGTGTTGCCATTAAGCACATCTGTTCTAGAAGTTATTACTTGCTCGGTATCAGTTGGGGTGGCAGTACAAAATGCATACATTATGTTTGCATAGACATTATGTAAACACATCTGGGCAGCAAAAGAGGAAACACATAAAACCTTAGCAGGCATGCATATAAAAATAAAATCAGCATGATTTCTTAATCATCAGTGTTTCTGGAACGTGACTTCAAACTATCATCAACAATCTAAAATACAAGTGAAAATGGATATGTGTTTTATGGATGTTTATTTTGTCCATTCTTATTTGCATTATATGTGCAGCCAGATCTGTCTCTAACTTCTACTGACTGCGTGAGTTAGATTTCCATTCACTATGATGGGAACCAGCAGAGAGCTAGCTCTCATAGTCACCTGAATTTAACAGTCCTGATCTTCCAAACAAATCACACCTTGGGTGTTTCAGCTGAGTCCCACTCCAGAAGTCTGATGGGTCACTCTGGGCTTGTCAGTACATGCTGCAAAGCAGACGTCCTTTCTCACTCTGAAGTTTCTTTTCAGAAAACAGAAGCCCTAACTGTCAATGATAGCTGGTCTAATGACCTCTGAATACCTTTTCTGAGTTTGTAGTTATCTATCCACTTTTTTTCCATGCATCCTAATAACTTTAATGATCATATGAGACAGTTTCTCTTGTCTCCCTCACCAAATTAGAAAGACAAACAGCAGAATACTCATGGAGCTGCTCTGGTGACATGGACCCTCATTGAATGGGAACATCTGTCTTAGCCACCTGAAAATAAATCTTAGTACAAGACACTATTTCAGCAAGATGTAAATGGAATGGCCCAGCCTTCTGATACAAATGGACTGGAAAATTTAACGGAAAGTATAAATCCACAAAAACCAAAGGAAAAGAGCTTTCTTAACTGTGCTGATGTGAAATACAGAATGCCAAATTCTTTAACAGCAGGCCTAGGAAACCATGTCTGACCATAGAACTAAAATTGTCCCCCGTGCATCCTTCTGTTTTCCTCACCCATTGCTCCTGCATGAGCAGTGCAGCCATGCAGATTCCCCTGCCAATAACAGACATTTTTGATGATATTTCTTGGGGAGGAATGGGTGAAGCAAAGAGGTATTGCCCTGTGGACATGTCCTGGCCCCATTGCTCTTAGACCTGAGCAATGGTGACTGCCCATCTATCTTCTTCCTGGTGTTTTGAAGAAATGTCAATGTATCCCATTGGTGAAATTCAGATTGAAGAATCACATAAATAGAAGGGCAATGTAACACAAAAGGGATGTATACTGTTTTCCCAGAACGTTTTGCCAGGAGGCTAATTGCAGAATTAAGCTAAATTTGGATTGGACTCTATCCATGTGTGAGTCTGATGAACTGCGAGCCAGCTCAGAGTGCTCAGCAGTTTACAGTGTCAGAGGGTTTCCTACCCTACGGTGTCCTCTCAGAGACTGAGATGCTAAGCAGTAGCTGGGTCTTACTAATTAACCCCCCTAGGTAAGGAGAAAGAGATGTCCAACACCAAGGTGTTCTCAGTCTAACATGAGAGGATGTGAAAGATAAAATAGGACATTCTCAGGCTGGTAGTGATCCCATCTCAGACAACTTCTCATGAATATAGAACTCAGCATTGGATCAAGACCTCAAACTGATGTGCAATGCGTTTATAAATTCTGTTATTCTATTATGTTAGTTTCTTATTTTATGAGAGACATTCTTTAATTTCAAAACAATTTACTGAATCAGACACAAAACATACTCTCCATCAGTATGCAGAAGAAAAATTAAAGGAAAATCCATTTGCTAAGAACCACCATAAGATCCTTGTCATAAGATACCCTTATTTCATTTTATTGTACATCATTGACTAAAGAGCCTTTGAGAAAAAAAAAAAAAAAAAGACAACAATAGTCTTCCTACATAAGTACAGGCTACTAGCTCTATTATTTTCAATAATAATAAGAGGCTACATAAAACTAGTGTGCTGCTTGGATTATTATACTGTAACTCCCATACAGACCACAGTATTACATTAGTCATTCACTGCAGTTCAGTGACATGAAATATCCTCTTATTAGAGAGAGTGTATGTGACTTAATACTTGCAAAAATTATTTACTTAAGCTCTCCCCTTTCAATCTACCCTCCCCACTCCAAAAAAGAATCCATTCATTTTCTTATCCCTTGGGGAAATGCTTCTACTACTTTGTATGCTATGCATACATAAATTAGATGCCTTAAAGAATGAACAAAATCATAAACCCAAAACAATAGCCTCAAATATGAATAAAAATTAGGGAAGATCTCTTCTCTATAGTCTCCTCGCTGACCCCAATGCAAAAGCTCACTTCTGAGTGTGAGAGAGGAAAAATGCAATTTCAGCTTTTTAGACCAGAGCAATATATCTACCTCTGCCAACTGTATGCAGAAAACATGAACTTCATCCTAAAAGGTTTTCAATGTTTAGAAATCTCCTGGGAGAACTTGTCAAAAACACAGTGAACCAAGTTCTAATTGCACAAACTCACCCTAGTCTTGACAAACACAACAGTTTGGTTTGAATTTCAAAACTATTCCCATCAAAATCCTTGGGAGCAGAGAGAATACTGTTAAAGGTGTCTTTTTGAACCTTGGGGACAAAATCAGAGGTTGGTTGGTTGTGTGCCTTGAATGAATTAAAGTGTTCTCTTATTGAGATTTCCATCTAAATATAGCAAGTTTGCTGATCATGAGGAAAGGCTGAATTATAATTAAAAAAAAAAAAAAAAAAGATGAGACAGGGTGGACAACCCCAAAAGGTTTGGAAACTCAGTGTAGATAAGAAAACATATTTATAGTACTTGGCAGAAGCTTATCCAAACTAACAGGCCCTTCTGAAGGATGCCCTCCTGTGACCCTCCTAGTCAGTCTACTTTTGATCTGCAAGAAATCTCTTTTCCACCCCACTGCCAATGTTAATTTTGGAAGAAAACTTGCCTATTTCCTTTCACAGTATATTTTCTCTGGGGTCAGTTGTAAGTGTCCCATGAACCCCTCTTTGGAGGGGAAGGTGGTCTCTTCCATTATTTGTTGTTTTGGAAATTTTCCTCTATCTTGCACCCACCACATGACCTTAAATCTCTGTAATTTTTGCCATTAACAATCATACTTATGTGCTTTTCCCCTTACCATATTTTCTTCCATAACTTTCTCCTTAACATCTACAAGCAGTAGATTTAATTCAATACTTGGTATTTTTAATTTTGAGAAGTTTCTTGACAAAAGTTTTGAAAACTACACGTTGTCTGCTCTTAGAAATGCTGTTGCTAGGGCAGAACCAACTGCAGTACGCTAAGTATATATATATATATATATATACATGCGTGGCTTCCAAACTTCCAAGTGTGACTCCAAAACTTTTAATTACTGGCACCAACGAATCATGGGAGCTACAGAAAAGCAGATGAGTGATTACCCTCTTGGTGTGATTAATAGACCAGATGGGGTTTTAAAGCAAGGTTTTGCGCGTGTGTACATATGTAGAGGAGAGGTGGATGCGTGTGTTTTTTGGGGAGTGCCAGTTTAACTAATCAAAGCCATATAATACAGGTAGTTACTGAGGCTTTGTGGACGGGCAAATATAAAATTCAAGCATTACTTTCAATTGTTTAAGGAAATGCTAAATCAATTTTCTCATCAGAGTAGCTGTTTTAGAGCAATTCACCAAGTCAAGATAATGAATGAGCTGTTCTTTCACAGCATTCCTCAAGGAGGAATTATCCCAAATGATATGGTTACTTTATATGAACATTTATAAAGGGACAATCATTATGCGAATTATGTATTTTACATAATTTATTTCAACTTACAGTTTATAGCAGTACTCCTATCTTTTTTTTCATTCGGTGATAAAAAAAGGCATCAATTATAATTCTCCTAGCACGTCTACAGAACAAATGTCTGCCACTGAAGTTGCTGTGCTCATTCAAACATATAATTATACATTGGAGGGTCCTGGGCAATCTACATTTGCCAAAATAATGAACAGATTAAAAATGCACTCTTAAATGCAGCAGCTTAGGTATGAGGAATGCATTACAAAATATATTTGGGGAGGTGAGGGCATTTGTCTACAGCATTGCTAACTACCATTTGGTGGCTATTGGCCAGGAACTTTTATGTTGTTAGGTACGTAAAACACTTAGAGTCCAAAAAGCAATATTCTTGCTGTCATGTTTTTAAAAGAAAACTCTGACTATTTTTTTTAACGTTTCCTCAGGCTCAGAATACTTTTACTGACGTTTATCCAGTTTGCATGTACAAAGCATGGCTACAAAGCATGCAAGTAGGAAAGAAATATGAGAAATATGAGCAAACCTGAGTATGACAAGTATTACTGCAACTTCAAAGAATCTATAATCAGAGGTGGAGAGGTATAATGCAGGGAAGCAATTTAGAAACACATTGCAGGTTATTATTACAGCAATGTGCTATTTAGGAATTGAAGACTTCTGGGCTATTGGTCTGCAGCAGCATGCCTGACAGCAGAGGTTGGCCAAACATTCTGGCCTGGCCTAAAAGCAATTTTACTGGCTTCTACAAGCAAAAATTTAAAAGCTAAGGTATTAAAATAACATATGCTGATGTGCTTTGGCAAAGACCGTGCTAACAGTCCTTGCAGATGCTGAGAGGATCTGAGAGCTCCATCTGATAATGTTTCCACTGCAAACCACAGGTATCCACAAAAGACAGAATCCCCTGATGTGGGCTACAAAAACCACTGACCAGAACAGATTTTTTTTAATCATGGCTCACACGAGAGCTGTGGAAGATTAGAAGCTCCTATGGTAACAGTGTGGGAGATCCGAGAGGCTTGAAGACACAAAGCTCACTGTAACATTTTCCTATCTTTTTGTAATCTTGATCAATATAAAGGTTGAACAAAGTATAAACTACTTCTCAACTTTGAATGATCATGCCTCATCTAAGAAACTCAAAATAACAAATTCCATGAAATGGGTAGGAATTAACCGTTCCTTCCTAAACTGTTAATGACTTTTCCCCACTCATTTTATCTGCATTTCCCAATCCCCCCTCTGAGTTCTTCTGCAGTTGGCTGCCAAACTTTTTGCTTTAACTGCAGAGTCAAAATACAAAGATAAAGCACTTGTGCCACTCTGGTATATTTTGTAGCAACCATTTAACAAACCAGCTGCTCTATTTCTTGTTAACTAAGTATATACAGTACATACAGTCTTATGCCTAATTCTAAAGAACTAAGTGTTTTTTATGAATTCTTACTAGATATCTGGAAATCTGTTTTTTTCTTCTTCTTCTTTTAGTTAATAAAACGTACCAAAGCCACTTTTTTTTTTTTTAAAGAAAACAGTTTTTCAAAGCTTCACTACTTAATTGGCAATAATGACAAAATTCTAGGCACCTGAAAATAACACAAAATTGATTTCTGTGATGTAAACTCAATTACCAATCACACATCTGATATCTGAATCTCTATTTTTACCTTTTGAAATAGATTACTAAGGAAAACTGAACTCATGTTCTCATCCTGAGTTTAATGTTATACAAATAGTAATTTCCCTTTAAAATGCATTAATAATTTTATTTGTTTTTGACAAAGAATTTGGAGGCCAAGGTAGCCTGTATGCCAGTGTGGTTCAGCATGAATATACATACATGGTTATCCATTCCTCAAGGGAGTCTGTTGTGTAACTATTATCTTTTAAGACTCTCACTACTGTTCTGCATTTCCAATGGCAATTTGTGTCTTATAAACTAAGAATACTGGTAACAGATAGAATAAATAATTACATTTTATAGATAATATTGTCCTGGCAGGTAGCTGTTTTAGCAATACTCACTGAGGTGTTCCTTAAGGAACAAAGATCAAAATTGTGTCTATTTGTAATGGGACACACTGTGCAAATGCGGAATGAAAACATATATATATATATATATTTCAGATAATTTCAGTGTTCAAAGTTGCTTATACTTACAAGTCCTATGCCTAGGTAAAGAACTGCATTATTGCTATAATAATGAAAATGTGGTTGAGAAATGATGACATAGAAGAGGCTACCTAACAACTCAGCTGTAACTCTGAGGGTCACCAGGATGAACCAGGCATCTTGCCTTCAAACAAATATAGCCCTGTCAAGTTGGAGCCACAGCCTGAGCACAAGGGCTGAAAACAGTGCCAAGGTGCTGGAGCACAGCTCTGGAAAGCTGGGAAGAGCCTCGCCTATGCTGATCTCCTGAAACTCAGCAGGTGACAAGGGTGGAGAGTGCTCCACACACGCAGGCTGCTTTTCCTACCAGTCCCTCCCAAGCACAGGGAGAAAGAGCAAGAAAGTTTCTTGTGGCATACCCTGACCATTCTCTCCCTTCCCCATCCTTGGGGGCAATTTCTAAGTGCAAAAAGAAGAAACACAACAAAGTGCAGTAGAACAGGAGAGCTTTTTGAGTTTATATTTTACTATTGAAATGGCACTAGAGGAATTCATACAATTTATATGATAAGAGCACCCAGTTGCCACTGGGACAGGTGCCATACAGAACAGATAGAAATCACAACTCTGCTTATGTTCAAGTATGTCTGTGTACAAAATACCGATTTCATTTTCTTATATCTTTTCTAAATTTAACTGCTTGGGTTGAACATACTCCATGCCAGGTGTCTGCCTCAGGCTGTTTTTTTTTTTTTTTTTCTCTGTTTGTGTCTCTGTTTCTGTTTTAGGGTTTTGACATTTTCAGCTAACATCATTTAAACATTCCTGAGAGCCAGACCAAGAGAAAATAAACTTCTTTGCCTAACTGTAGAAAAGCCTTATACTTTGAAGCAAAGCTGTAGAGCTTAGCAAGGGAGTAATTTTGTGTCAGAGATGTACCTTCTGCTTCCCTGTGAATACGTGCCACAAACTGGAAGAGTTTGAGGTGCCTCTTCAAAGTCTAAGCTTTCACACTTGTGAGAGTTTAGTGAAAGGTTCAGGAAGAAGTATCTGTACAAACAGCGCATCACTCAGTGTGCCTAAGTGTCTCTCAGCTCCCAGAGCTTATCAAACTACGGAACTGCCACTCTTATAAGAGAGACAGAGCATCCTCTATCTCCCCTTTGCCTCCCACCCCACCACTGCTGCTTGTGGCAGGACATGGAGCTGCTCTCAAAGAGGCACTGAGCCACCCCCACTGTATCAGCTGAAAACTGGGAGACAGTTTTCCCGTAATTACCAATCCCAAACACTCTGAGTGTAGATGGAGCCAGGGAACTGGAGCTGAGTGCACAAGGGAGGATGGGGATAGGAGGGCTCTGAACGCTGGGTCTGAGCCAAGCAGGGCCGCGGTGACCCCAAGCACTCTCTTCTCCCTCCCCACCAGCTCTCCAAGAGACCAAGCACCAGGCCCGGTACATCTGTGTGACAGGGGGCTATGCGCCCCTGGGACATTCTGTGAAGGGAAATGAGAGCAAAGAGAGAGGTTTGATAGGAAAATTGGAATTTGCTGCACAAAGAGAGCAGGAGGAGGGGAATGGCTTGAATCAGGGCAGAGGGTGGCATGTTAGAAAGAATCGTGAGGAGGGGAGAGGTTTTGATTTGGGCAAACATCTCAGGGTGAAAAACTAGGATTTATTGAATAGGAAGACTAGAAATGAGAGACTCACAGACTGAAAACTGGAACTGGATAAAGGCAGTGGGAGAAGTCACAGAACCAGGGATGGGGAAGATCCAGGATGGGGGTTGACAGCGACACTGGGAGAGAAGGCTTGGAATTGCTAGGAAGGAAAAAGCCACGTTTGGGGAAATGGGCAGAAAGAGTCCATGCTCCTTTGGCTCTGGAGGTTGGTATGGTCACCATAACTACAGTTACCGTCAACCTTTGCTTTCAACAAACTGATGTGAAGCCCAGAGGCAATGTGTCTCCTCTTTTTTTGAAGGAGGCTTATAGGAAGGGAAAAAGAGATATGCTGCCATTAGTGGGTAGTTCACACAGCAAACATCTGTGCAGGGGAGCTAGCCATTTCAGTACAAAGATAAGACACGTTGCATTTGTATGGTAGACTTTTCACTTTGAGGATCCTATCTTTTTGTGAAACCTGAAGGAATTATGTGCACAGAAAGGCCTGCATTATAGGAACTGTCTGGACATTTCAATGGTAAAGACTCATGAACTAGGAAATGGCAATCTAAGGTTATCTGTACCGTGTGTGTGTGTGTGTGTGTGTGTGTGCGCGCGCGCACATGATCCTTACTTAGGTACATGGTCACACTGTTTGCTCCAGGGGACATAACCCTTTTTCATTAAAGAGGATATAACTGCTGTGATTACAAGGTGGGAACAGATATTATGGAATAGACCCCAGTAGTTTTGCACTCTGCAACCGCTACAGAAGCTGGGAAAGCAGAGTACAAATGCAAGAAACAACAGTAGATGTGAAACTTTCACCAGTTGTTATGGGAGTCACCACTGCCAGAAAGAACTGATTTTTTCTCTTAGATACTAAGTAAATTTCTAAAACCAAACTAGGCAGTTATTATTATTTTTTTCCCCAGTGTGATAGGCTCAAAAACCCACCCAAAGCTTAGTTTTCTTCAAGTGACAAGTGTCATGGCTGTTATTGACATCAATCAGAGCTGGACCTGAATATATTGCCACTGGGGAGATGAGGAAGGGTTGACAAAATATCTGTAGGGATAGTAAGAGTCCTGTAGTGCCTAGTAGAGGGCTGCCTGTACTTCTTTAAGATGAGTGTAAAAAATAACCTTTTTTTTTTCTTTTTTTATGGAGACAAAATATATGACAGAGTCATAGCCATCACTCAGAACAAGCAAAGAAACTGCTTCTACAACCATTTGATTTCTATGAGGGAAATAAGGCTGTCAGGATAATAATAAATAAGATTACACCAAATAAATATGTGGCTCTGTCTACTCCTAATGAAATAATATACTAGACTCTTCTCCCCAATTAGCTAACTGTTCAGCTAAAAGATGGGTAATAATATAAATTTTCATAATAATGTCCTCAGACATCTCAAATTAGGGACCCTTTGACTTTAATGTCTTTGTGCCTTAGTATGAAATGTGGACAATAACGGACAATAATGCTCCTGTTGTGAAGGCTATTGTGAAGATAAATACGTTAATGCCTGAAAAGCCCTTAGGAACTGCAGCGATGAGTGCCACAAAAAAAGCCCATGAGGAAATGAATGATTCCATCTTCATATCAAGGTTTCAATAGTGTGCAGCAAGTAAGGCCTGGGGCCACACACTGAACAAAAAGGATAAAACAAAACACTGAATAGCTTCTTGTTAAGTGAACACTATTCATCTAGTGCAGCCTGTGAGACAGAGGTCCTGTGGAGAAATGGGTGCGAACAGATAATTAAAGATTGTATCAAAGTGTATACGTACAATGGAGGTGAGAAGTTTATGCCAGCGACCTTAATCCTGGCATTTCATAACTTCTGCATGCATGACTCGGCAGCCTCAGTAGTGCTGTCTCATTTTTAACGTCATTTTTTAGGTACAACTGTATTTGTGTCTGCTTAAATTATCATCTGCTTGTTTCTGATGTTAGGCTTGTTTGTGTGACGCTTTCCTTTGTCTCATCCCCTGTATACGGAACACTTTGTCTAGATATGCAAATCTTTGCAGCCTGACCTTGAGGAATAGTAGAAGTTTGTATAATTTAGATTAGTGCAGTAATTGTTTGGCCCAGATGCCAGGAACATCCCCAAGGGTATTTAGCATTCATTCAGAAGATGTAGCTGTTGCTTCGCAACTTAAGGTCAGGACAAAAGTACCAGTGTGCAGCCAAGGGAACACGCTCGGAGGCAGCAGCCACCAGTGACTGATGCAGCACAAAGCTGTCGGCCACCAGAAACGCTGTGGGACAGTCTGGATGGTCAGAGCAGCCTTTTCCAACAGTCCATAGAAAACAGGCTGAAGCAAAGTCATCAAAAAGTACTCTTGTGGGCTTCAGACGGGACCACAAGCAGTCTCTTTTGCTTCCTCTAACGTGGCCTGCCTGACAAAGCAGGTCACTTCTGTTCTGCCACCCATCCCTAAGTGAGTGGTATGTTGTACATGGTAGCACTGATGTTGTTGGGGATTATTTCTCTGCTTTGGGCATACAGTTCTGAAGTGGAATGAAATTTAATCATAAACCTAATGTCTGCTGTGTATTGTATATAGGTAAACTCAAAGACCACCTGAGAGAAACTAAAAGCAAAGAGCCATCCAAGAAGGATTATAAGATTATATTCTTAAATACACACCAAGATACATTAGAAAGAGATGTACACCATTTTCTTATTTTCATCTACAGGCGATAAAATGGATTACCTAGCCACACATTTCCCTCATTTAATTCCTCGTGTATTACCTGATGTGGGAAACCACATGATAGCAGAACTCACTGAGAGCTGAGGGAGAGTGAAATCGAAGATGATTTTGTATGAAAGGAAGAGCTGGAATGTCTCTCCTAAAAGATGAAATAAAATCACATAGAATCATAGAATATCCCGAGTTGGAAGGGACCCACAAGGATCATCGAGTCCAACTCCCGGCACCACACAGGTCAACCCAAAAATTCAGACCATGTGACTACGTGCACAGTGCAAACGCTTCTTAAGCTCCAACAGGCTTGGTGCAGTGACTACTTCCCTGGGGAGACTGTTCCAGTGCGCAACAGCCCTCTCAGTGAAGAACCTCTTCCTGAGGTCTAGATCACTGTCCAAAATGACCTGTACCAGCCAGAACAGCTACAGTGCTGTGTTCTGGGTTACTGTATCATGTAACCATGCTGGCAGGTGTGCAGGCCATAAATGCACTGACAAGCACAGTGCTCTGTAAGCTTCTAAGGTCGCTGAGGAAGGGATGGAAACAGAACTGGCCAGGGCAGGATTCAAGAGTTCAAGGATTCTGGAAGGATTCAAACAGTTCAAAAGATTCAAGAAGGCACCTTCTTGAAGATGCCAGCCAAAATTGCTCCCTCCAGCTGGCAGCACTGAGTGGCACAGACACTACGGGCAGAGCCCATTCTTTGGATAGGGTGCCTACTTGGTTTCGGTGTCCCAAACCTGGCAGAGCTGCTTTTCACCTGCTATTAGGCAATTTTCAGAGAATCACAGAATCACAGAATGTCCTGAGTTGGAAGGGACCCACAAGGACCACTGAGTCTAACTCCTGGCTCCAAACAGGCCCATCACAAAATCAGACCCTATGTCTGTGAGTGTTGTCCAAACACTTCTTGAACTCCAGCAGGCTCAGTGCCATGACCACTGCCCTGGGCAGCCTGTCCCAGTGCCCGACCACCCTCTGGGTGCAGAACCTTTTCCTAACACCCAGCCTGACCCTCCCCTGTCCCAGCTCCATGCCGTTCCCTCAGGTCTGTCTTATATTGACACAGAATTATCAGAGAGTGTCCAAAGGAGGGTTACAAAGACGGTGAAGGGCCTAGAGGGCAAGATGTATGAGGAGCAGCTGAAGAGAGGGTACTGAGAGGCAAACACTGATCACTTACTTCTGGTGACCAGCAATAGGACACGAGGGAATGGCATGATCCATTAACCTCAGGATAATGAGAACATTTTGAGGGATCGAGCAGGGCTACCACCACTGTCTTTCCTCAGGACAGGGAACTGTTTGCAAACAGCTGGTTCAGGCTGGAGTTGGCTGGGCACGGAGCTGCAGCTGACTGATGAGCTCCTCCAGAAATGATGGGCACTTCAAACTGGCAACCTGCTGCTTTAGGACATGGATTACCTTCCTGACAGTGACTCTTTGACCAGGGACAAATGGATTCTGTCCTTAGTGTAAGTGAGTGCCAAGGCTCTGAAAACCATGCTGTGTTGGTTAAGGATGGATAGTGCCTACTACCAAGACAAGGTCAGCATTATCTGCTATTGCAGCAGTTGAACAAGTGTTGGGGAAGAGAAGTGAAAAATATAGCTCTTTCCCAGTTTGTTTAACATCATTTTTTTTTTTTTAATCTGTGTTTGTACCATTTCAACAATAGTGGCAATGAGTTAAGACATCTACAGCACACAGTGTCGTGCTGGGGAATCTCATCTCCCTAATGAGCAGTACAGGACAACCAGACAAGCAGTCATATTCCAGAAAATAACAAATTTTTAGTTTCTGGCCTGGAGGAGACTAGAAGCTTTATTGAATTAAGGCCACACTTGTACAATACCTATGACCCACAGGGACATGGCTCCAAACACAATACAGCTGAGTAATTAAATGTTAGTTCAAAGTCAGAAACCACAGCAACTATAACTTCAAATCATTAGAAGGGACTAGGGAGAACTTCCTCTCCTCTATACATGTGAGAGTGAAATTACCTATTGATGAGTACAATAAAGTCTGATTCAAACAGATGCAAAAATACCTAATGTACTCATTATCTCAAGACACTCGGTGATTAACTACATATGTCCCTTTTGTTATAGAAAAAAAAAGTAGCAGCTGTATTATGCATTAGAAGAACTCAAAGGCAATAAAAATAAGCATATCCTTTTGTTAATGTTTCATGTAACAGCCTTCAGACTTTCTAAGGAAGTATAAACAAATGGTATTCAATCAGCTCTGCAGAAATAATGCATTTAAGCCAAGATCAGGCATATTCTTGTCACTGCTCCCCTCTAAGGTTTGATTAAGAGCAACCAAGCTGGTTTTTCCTTCTTTGCTTTACTTGAGCTCAGTGCTGTTGCTAAGTGGACCTGCATGCCCAGCTACCACCTGTCACGGAGTCCTGTGAATTCAGTACACCGTGTCGCTAAATGTGAATTATTGATAGGCATAAAACTTGGTTTAAGGTAACTCACTAGTGGTGACTTTCTGAGATTTGTCTTTATTTTTTTTTCTTTGACTCACATGGTTGCATTTACAAATTGCATGCAGTTCTATTACTTAAAGAACAGCTGAACCGGTTCAGTCTCATCTCAGATTTTTCACTCTGAGATAAAAACCTGTGTAACACGGCTCAGTACAAAGCAGACTTCTGGTCATTCGTGAGCATTCGTGCTGTGGAGCATTGAAATTTATCTGAATGTCATCATTACTGTTATATCAACACATACTGCTGCAACATAATATTAAGCAATGCAATGCTCATTGGACATACACCCTACAACAACAAAGCCTATCACACATTCATTACAATAGAATCTGAGACAAGAGTCTTCACAACTGAAGATGGGAATACTGCTGCAAAAGAATTGCAAACAATCTACAGCTTTTCTTGTTCCTAGAATTCATCTTTTTTTTTGGTACATTTGGGCTGGATATGGCATTTTCAGGGGGCAGTGCATGAAAATGCTGTCTGCTTTTGGAGAACTGCTTCATTATGTCAGGCAAATACCTGAACTGTGAAAGAAAGGCCTCAGTGTCACATGTATGGCACATACCCATTGTCAGGGTAAAAGGGAGCGACTGTGACAAATGAGAAGCTTTTTGAGCTAATTCGTTTTCTGTGTAGTCATCTCAGAGCCAAGAGGCTCCAGCTGGGACTGGTGCCTGATTATGCTAGAAGCTGTACCAAGTCAGACAGCATCTTTCTCTGAGCACCTTAGGGGCTAAGCAGACAATCAGTCAACTAGTGAAAGAAAAGAACTATAGTTGTTCCTTTCCAGCAAATGAGGAACTGAGTCACAGAGCTAAAAAAAGGACCCAGCCCTCAGCTGCTATAGATTGGCATGATAGGATTCAGGGCAGCACAAATACAAATTACAGCAGTCGAAGTAAACTCTCAAATTGCATCTATAATTTCTGAGACAAATATAATATGTCCAAGTAAGATTTAACCATCCTCAAGCAGCCCAAAGGAGGAAATGTACTTAAAAATATTGTACTTTGCATGTCTTGTTTGACAAAATCCACAGCATAAAATGATGGTGCCGGTTATCAAACTAGACAAGCACAGAATGAAAACACTGCAGCATAAACCAGACAGCTCATTAAAAAGGCAGGGTGTGTACTGTGCAATCACGGACAAACAGACGCCCACCTTTTCTAAGAGGTGAATGATTTTACTTATCATTTTCTTAGTCCCAGAGTAACTGAAAGATCTGAAGAAATAGATTAGACTTTATAATGAGGTCTGGGAAGGGGTCAAAGGAATGTTTCAGGGATGTTCAAAGGGAATTTACACACCCGCCAGGATCTTGAAAATATTTCAATGGAAACTTCTGGGTTATAATTACACAAAACAGTGCAGCACTTTCCCCATCTCCTCATCACCCTTTTACATAAGCACTGCATACATTCACATCAAAGGTGTTTCCTCTTCAAAATAAAAGTAGTGTATTTAAAATGCAATATATTATTCTTCAGTCTACAAATACAGTACATTTCCATTAGTTTTGCTTTGTCCACAGAAAATGGTAACATAAAGAAGCGGATGGGAAGAGGTATGGAGGTTTCGTGCACAGGTAACTCTGAGACTGCTTTGGTATGTATTCATGTGCCTGCCAAGAAAGGGACAGCTTCACTCGCTGGGACTCCATTTTTAGTTGCTGTTCCTGAGCAGTCAAATAGACCATTTCTGGTCCACGAACTTGTCCCTGGCAGTACAGGATAGCCAGGAAATAAACCACTCCCTTGATACCAGTTACAGAGAGAAGATACAGGAAAGCTAAGAGGAAACAGAAGTCTGATGGGGAGAAAGAGAAGCTCAGGAGAGCTGCGTCCAAAACAAAAAGAAGCAATACTTGACCACCCCAAAAACCACTGACTCTCAGCGAAATAAAACAAAGCACTTTGGGACCAAGAAATTCAATGCAGATATAAATGTAAGACTAGCAACTGTGGAGGCATATTCAGGAACAGCATCATTTCTAGGATAAGCAAGGCCTTTGTCTGAACCAGCAGAAAGAAATGTCATGGTGCCAACGACGCCATGAGAAATGTTATCATCTCTGTTGGACGGTGCTTAGGAATGTACTCAGATCTGTCACTTGAACTTGTATTAAGTGTAAACAAAGTAAATCTGTAGATTAAGAGTTGTTCCCATCTAGTCCTAATTCACTTTCATTTTTCATGGCTATTTTTGAATATTTTATATCATTGATACTAAAGAATATTTGCACGATCCAAAGAATGATGAGGATGTAGAAAGGACATAAGAAGAGGGGGAAGTCTTTCCTATGCAGGAGACTTTGCAGGACGGAAACTGTGACTTTCTGCAGAAAGGATGCTCTCACAATTACCCCGCATCAACTTGTCCCCTTTTCTTTCCCCGCAGGCCATGAGAGGTAAAGCACTGTAGACCCAGCCCTCACCACAGGGGTCTTCAGCAAAAATTGCCCGATTAGCTCAATATAAATTGTTTAAAATACTCACCCATTTTTGTAATGCTGTTTGACAGGCATGTCTAAAATTGGCTAGTGAAAAACAGCGTACTCTGAGTGGAATGAAACACTCTACGTAATATCAGAAAAAAACAGTTCAAGGTATATGGCTATATGGCTCCTCTCTGTGAAATCCTGCTACCTGGCAATAGCTAGAGATTCCAGTAAAGGAACTTGATCTGCTGTTAGTTTTATCAAAGGTAAATTTCCATCTATCCTGGCTCCTTTGAAACACCTGCCATTGGTCACCTGCCCTTCTGTCTTGATTACTGCCTTGAAAGGGCAAGTAGTAAATGAATAGAAAACATAATGATGTACAAATTGTTTGGTAACTTCACTAACACAGAAGTTTTCTTATGGGTTTTGATTTTTATTTTATTTCTGTGTTTGCAAATGTTACAAACCCCAGCACAGGTATGAAGGAAACTACTCAGATATCCAAGTACTCACTTCAGAAGTTTTCATAATGAATGGGAGACATTTAGAGGACCCTTGCAGAAACCAGCTCCAACCAAACAGCATGTAAATTGAGAAAGAAACATATTGAAGGCAGGCTGACAAAAGGGTTAATCTTTTTTTCTGAGCTGTTCATTCAAAGTTTGTTAACTTCTGTGTGAACAAACTATTGGTCGGTAGTTTTTGCTGTTGCTTGTTAGGAAAAAAGGAAATTTATATATCACTCTTGAATCAAATGTACAGCTGGGAGGATCTATTTTGACAGGAATGACAAATTATTTTGTTCATCTTGTTTTGTCTATGAACACAAAATCATATATTGCTTAGCTGCTTCAAAGAAAGCCTACTATACCTATGTATTCTGTTTAAAGTGTAAATCAGTACTCTCCTCTCATTTGCAAAAATGTAAATTAATTCTGTCAAATTTCTGAGTGTAAAGCCAGTTAAAAGTTACAAACAAATTAGGTTTGCAAAGTTAAATAGATTTTCTAAAACCAAAACCAAAACCAAAAAATCCTCTAAAAGTCAAGTGTTACCCAGTTTGTGTAGACAAGACTATTTCTGCTTTATTTGAGGAAGTTATACCTCTTTGTATGCACTCGATGTTGTTTGTGTTTTTAAATGTACTCACATTGCACTAGATTTTAATCAAAACATCTTGTCCACCAGTGTAAAAATAGGATAACTTGAAATAAATGGATCTGTCCCTGCTTTATACATCTGTTAACAAGAACAGTGTCTGTTCCATTTTGCTGCTAAAGTTTCTGTGTTAAACAAACATATACAATACATAATTAACATTACAAAGTAGATAAATTAACGACTTCTTTTTTATGGAAATAAAGAACTAGGAGAAAAAAACAACAAAAACACCAACAACAAACAACAACAAAAAAACACAAAGAAGAGCTTAAGGACTGTTTTTCTTCTGCTAACCTTCTAATTCTCTTATTAATACTCTACCAAAGATAGAAGACCAGATGTTCTGCAGGAAAACAAAACACAATAAAACACAACAAAACTGACAGGCTACCCATGAAATATGTTGCTTTTTAAGTGCAGTAGCTAGGAGGGGTCTACAGCTACATGTTCCAGTAATTTACATACAAAAATATTATGAAAAATGCATTTGGAAATGGGTTATTATTATTATTTTTTTCCATCTGCTGATATGCTAACACCACATAAGGAGAGATCCAGCACCAATCATAAGAAATGTTATTAATTACCCAGCTCTCTTTGACCTTACTTTCTTTAAAGTCATCCAGAAGGGCAAAAATCTATTCTCCCTATTCACAACTTTATTCCCATTCAGTATTAATGGGATTACGTTGCTAGTCTGGTTTTGGATGCAGAAGTAAGAGATTTCTCAAAGAATCATAGCCATAAGAAGTGCCTGGCTTATTCTTAGGTAGATTTTAGATCACTTAGACATTGCATTTGACTGTACTGTCAGACAAAAAGTTGCAGTAAATCATAAGAATGGCAAGAATTTACACTACAGGATTTACACTACACTACAATGTGCAGCTCCACAGAGATGCTGAAAAACTCTATGATCTTTCAGAAGTCTGAAAAAAACTATAAACGCTCACAAAAGACACTATGGGAATGAAACAATCCATCACCCCTGGACCCACGAGATTTAATAATCCAGCCAGCGCAGGCTCTTACCCATTAGCAAACTCACTAAGAAAAATGGCACTAGAAAAAACAAAACAAAACAACAACAACCACAAGGTAGTACATAGGCTATTGCATGATCTGCTGTCTACTTGCTCAGATGTGGAATGTAGGATTATAGATTCATTTTTCATACTCGCTCTTTTAGTTAACAGCTTTTCCATTACATATGGATGTAAAAAATGTTTTTTTTTTCCTTAAAATAGTAAAAGTTCTAATACATGATAATAGCATTATTACATATCCAGCTTTAATATGCATGGTCTTGCACTCGGTCTGAAACTAAGGCTGAAAATATAATGATGCCCCTGTACAGCAGTGAATGCTATACGTGCCAGAAATATACAGACATTGGTGTCTCAGCATCTCAATGATCAGGGCACGCACAATTCAACACGTGAATATGCCTCTCCTTCATCACTTTCATACTGTGGAAAATAAAATTAATAAATAAAAACAAACTTGTAGGGCTATTTCTGTCTTACTACAAGCAAACACATCCCTTAAAACTGATGCTCAGCTGCACTGGACTGAATTTGATCTGTTGTTTCTCTGAGAGAAAATATGCAATCTATTTTAAAAAAGCAGTCTTTGTCTTTTCATTGGACAAAACATCCTGGCAACCAGGACTGGAATGGAGACCACAGCACTGCTTCTCAAACACCCTAGAATGTGTATTATCTCTGATATGCTGTCCTAGACCCTGTGAAACTTTCACACTGCAGCCAGCCAGCAGTGGGAGAAGTGGTGATCACCCTACCTGTGAAAGTCAGAACAGTCTGAAGGTCTCCTGAAAAAAACACTAGCAAAAAAAAAAAAAAAGGTTCCCTTTGACCAGCTGTGAAAATAGCTGAGAAGGAGCCTTGCAGATCTGCAGCTCTGGACTGAAGCCATGCCACCCTCACGACATTTCTTCTGCATCTGGCTTAAGGGATGGTTCTTCTGAGCTTGTCATGTTGGGTCTGCACGTCCTTGGTGGAGGGAAACTTGCACTTCTAGGGCCTGTGGCATCTCAGGCTACTGTAGATGTTTACAGGCACTTCAGCTATACTTCAATCTGTCCATCGACTATAAAGACACACTGATTAAAATGAGGTGAAGATGTGTACACAGCAGACATCTAAAACAGGTAGTCAAGGTCCTTTTTCTTTGTTCCAAGGAGGGTGGATATGAAGTGACGTGTCACAGCAAGATCGGCAGAAGAAATGGGAACATGGCCTGAGTCAAAAGCTAGGCACATTGTCCATGAGGTCCTGTTGTAGTCCTGCAGCCTTCTCTATGATTCATTTTCTAAGGTTGCTTTAATATCTTTATTGTCATAACTTTCACATTTACATTTCAGTCACAAGTCTCTGCCTTCTCTGTATCTCATCTGTGCTCGTCTCCCTGACTTGTCCCCTGAATATCCCATTTATCACTCAGACTGAAGGAGCCTTTCCACATTAAAAGGAGAGTGAGGCTGGGAGGCAGACAGAGTTTGTTGCAGGATGGAAACCAAAGGTAAAAAGTGCATGTACCCTTAAGCATCACTCATGTATAACTGTCTGTACAAGGTTCATCTGTCTGTGTTCTCTTCACTTGTCTGCCTGGCTTATGTCTAATTGAAAAAAAAAAAGTAGCCCTTCAGGGCAGGGACAACTTGGTCCTTTATTTTTATTTTTGTTTGTTTATGCTGTACAGGGGACCTAGATAAATATCAAATGCTAATGATACTAAGCAGGCAAAGCTGTCCCCTCTACAGTTATGTGATTATTTTTCACAGCATTGAGAATGGATTTCCAAATTCCATTGGTTTTCTCTTGCTGCTAAACTGTCACATTTACAGTATTAATGCTACCATTCAAATTGACAGAAAATGTTTGTACTCAAAAGCTAGATGAAAATTCATTTGTGATTTTGGTTAACATAGCCTCAAACAGAAATTGTACCACTTAATGCCAAGAATATATTTTTTTTGGAGGGGTGCAGGGAGAGGAGCTAATTTTACCGGTTTGCTGTTAAAGCTCAGTAAGTCTGAAAAATATCTGGAAACAGACAACACTATAAAACAGAATTTCTGGAAATGTTTAATTCTAAAGCATGCTTCTGTCAAAGGATCATGATCCTGATCATTTTCACTTGTGATTTAATACTCTGCTGTCTCAACCTGACTTTATTGCAGAACTGCAATGATGCTAGAACTACACTGTAAATAAACATGCCAACTTCGTTGCGCGTTCCAAATAAATAACTTTAAATAAATAAATAAGTCCATCCCACAATCATCAGTCAAAAATGCAATTAAAAAGAACCTCTCACTTTGTTGTTGTAAAAATATGAAATAGTACTCAGGACAGGCTGTATCAAATAAAATTCCCTATATTCAGCAACTCCAAGGTTGAAGTAGTGGAACTTCACTTTTCAAAGTCAGAAGGATGACTTAATAATTATTTGGTATCAAGACAAGTCTGTTTCTCTACATGGCATACAATATCAAATTCAGTACGGCTTGATACATCATGCATTTTCATTCACGCTTTCATTACAGCACTATGAAGTACAATCATTTATTATACATTCCCTTGAACCTTTATGAAAGAGCAAACAAAATGTAAAATACAGAGGGAGAGAAAAGAAAGCAGCAGAAAACTAGAAACTGAAACTGAATTCCATTTCCCACCCTTGCTGCCCTAACCATGAACATCAGCGAGTGCTGAACGATGGTGGACACTGGGAAATAAAACTGAACTGTAGGACTTTCTATAGCTGTAATGTCCTAGCACAGCGGTGATAAATTCTGAGTGCCACCACAGTGTCACCTCTATGATAATCACTCAAGCAATAGATATCTCATTAAAGAGAACTAAGTGTCTCAGAAACGGTCTTTACTGGCAGGGTTAGGTAATAATACACTGGAGAGAAAGGACCCATCAGTTCTCAAATTCTTTGCTAAACTTCAGTTTAACAGTCTAACGTGCGCAGAGTTTAACAGTCTAACGTGCCCAGGACTAATAGCAAAAGTCACTCAGGTCCTTGACATTCCTTTTCCTTGCTTCGGCCCAAATGACCCAATTCTTCACAAGACATCGGGTGAGTTACTCACACAAGGCTCAGACCACAGACAAATGCACGGGGTAGGGCACAGCATCGTATGAAGGAAGTTTCTGGCCACATAATTGTGACCCAGATTTCTTTTTTAACAGCTAGATTCAAAGGAGTAGACATCGTGCAGACTACAGGGAATTATCTCCCTCGCTACCCGCACTGTCAGAAGACACTACAGTACAAGTACCTGCCATCCAAGAAAATAAAGAAATGTTCTAGTGAAAGTGGAAAGTAGAATCTTAATAGCAAATATTAATATTTATCTATTAAAATGCTATAATGAATGTATACCTAATACTGTAAATACTTGAAATGTGGAAGTATTTCTTGGGCCATATTTCTCTCACCCTCCTAAAAAAAAGCTTTGAATTTACACAACAACTAACTTCTGTTTCTTTTTCTAATTTGGGAAGTTCCTATCTGGTAATCTAAGAAAAGAAAATCGACAATGTTTTCACAATAAAAGGCCAACAGGTTTTTTGAAAGTCACTAAGAATGATGCTATAAAATGCCTCCACTAACACTGATTGCTAACAAAACATTCATTTGACTTCCTGTAGTCTTAGCAAGACACCTTTTGCTCTAGTGGAAATAGAGGAGTAGGCAGCCTCAGCAGCTTGAATGGAACATTAGGAGAGCGTACCTGCATGACAATAAGAAGGTCAAACACCAAGATGAAAGAAGCCAAGAATGCTCTTGAGACCTCATCACTTGGCAGAAATCCACGATTCAGCTTGTCCCAGCTGATCCAGTCAGTAGTGATGACAAGCACAACTACAGAGGTCAGGGTAAATAGAACCGTCCTGTAAGGGAAAAAAAATAGTTCAGAGAGAATAGGATAGTAATGAAGATACATCATTCTATTTTATCTATCTTCTAGCGGTCAGCTAGTGCTTTATCAGTACTTTTGCACCGATGAAAAGAGATTGAAGAAAACTAAGTGTACAAACAAATCATGTAATTCAAAATAGGAAGGCAGTCAGCTCTTCCCTTAGTAAAAAGAAATTTAGTAGCTAGCACTAAACATGTTGCAAAATTAGGGTGGAATATATCACTCCTGTTCTTCGTTCCACATTTCTCATTTATGATGCAAACCAATTAAGTAAAATAAAATACAATTAAGCTATAATAATGTACCAAAGACCGTATAATCTATGCCAAATCCAAATGAACAATTTGAGGGAACATTTCCTGAGGCACTAAGGACATTAGCACCTAGGAAATTTTTTTCTCAGCAGTAGGAACTATAGGACACTAATTGTGACAGCTGATTATTATATAAAAACACATCTGCATGAAAGAAATTTTCATTGCACTAAATTAATCTTTAGTATGTTCTGTAGGTTGTAGAAAGATTTCACTTTGCATCTCCTAGGATGTCCTTTGCACAAGTTTTCGACACATCTTACAGCATTTCTGAGAAGTCAGTGAAGAGTGAATTACAAAAGCAATAATGCCTGCATATGAATGATATGAGAATTCCAGAAGACACATTTGACTACTTCATGCAATTCTGTGATAGGGTATTTACATAAAAATCTTTCTGAGCTATCCTCCCCAAATAGTTCTGCACCATTTCCAGCAGCACTTTGGTGGTATCTTTCAGCCAGCAGTGATAACTGATTGAATTCCTGGCTCCATGGAAGCAGGAATATTTAGCTGGTAATTTGAGGGGGAGCAAGGCTTCTCCCAGTAGCTGGAGCTGCCAGCAGACCCATGCTATAATAGAGGCATATCAACATCTGAGTGCATACACAGAGCTAAGTAATTGTGGCAGTATGGAGTTTGTTCTACAGCAATAAAGTCTCATTTTCTTCAGCTACCGAAGGCTGTAAACCAACGTGAAGAATATTTCCTATGACACTTCTAAACAGGACAAATACTCAGCAGAGTAAAAGAAAAATCTGCAAACCAGTAGTCACAGGCTACCAGTCTGCAGGCATTCAGTCTCGGCTCTGTCTGTGTAGGAAGAAAAACAAAACACAACCACAAAAACAAACAAACAAACAAAAAACTAACAAGCACATAAGCAGTAATGTACACATTTGGACTTGTAAACATCGTTCTTCTGTGGCATGATGGGCTGTCTTTCTTTACCATATGAGACACAAAAGGACCTGATTGTTGCTACCTTTACCTTTGCACATTTGTTTTTATTCTTAATAAATCAATTCAGTTATATTCAACACTGTGGTTGGCACCGTAACAGTATCCCTTGAGTGCATTACCAGCACCCAAGCCAGAAACAAAAATGAATGAGGCGTATTAGACTTAATTAGACATAAGCAATATTCAAGCCTGCTTATTCCCAAAATATATGCCTTGCTACCACCTCACCTGTCAGTACCTGAAACTGACAGACTTTTCTACAGGCTCCGCTTTGACACATGTGGAGATTAATGCTCTCGTGTGAAACAAGAAGGGACTGCTCTCCAGAAAGAGCACAGTCCTCAGAGCTTCCCTGCTGACCAGTGGAGACTGCTCTGGCTGCTGGGTGCAATGATTTTCCTTGTCCTCATTCTGCAGAACTCACGTCTCCCAGAGCACAGGTAGTTTAGAAATGTAATTGAAGGCTGCATATTTTGCCATGGGAACCATATACCCAGAAGTTATGCTCAACACTATTCTGCTTCAGTCCTCTTGAATTATGCATCTGCGTTTTGGAGCCAGAGTTCAAAGCATATAAGGTCAGGCTTTGGCATGTATGCAAGCAAAGGCAGGCAGATTTTTATGCATGCTTCATCAGCATGCATGCAAAGACCAGCGTGTGTGCTCAAGCCCTGATTTCCTTGAGGAAATGCATATGCACTTAAAAAACTGCTTTGTTATTAGTTCTGAAATGTCAAATAGGAGGGAAGGGAGCAGAAAATGGGCTGCTAATAGAATAAGAAAATGTGAGACCAATAAAAATGGACAGAAATAGATATTTGACATGGTTGCATTAAGCAGCATAATTAGCACTCGGTTGTATTTTTGACCTATGTTACTGGAACAGAGCAAAATATTCAATAAATGTTTTTGGAGTTATTATAAACCAAGTTTCTCTGGGTTAGAGTTCGCTTCACTTCTAGCACTTCCCCAGTGTCTTGGGGATTCAGAGAAGAAGCTGAGTTTAACTTGACTTGTATCAGATGACACCGACATGAAGTACTTTGCAATATTTAGGCCAGTGCAGTTTGTCCTTTACTTTGCAATGCACATCGCTGGGAGCTGCATCATCACATCAGTCACGGCACTGCTGGCAGGACATCTCTGCCTCCTGCTTACAAAAGGGCTGTGGGGGGAAAGGTAAGAGAGGACTGTCTCTTCTCCCTACCAGACATTAAGAAATGCAACTTCTTTCTCCACAGAGGAAATGCTCTCACATATTTCACTTCTATGTCCAGTTTGCTGCACTGAATGACTGTGTGCCCTGGGCACCTGTTCAGTTGTGATAACACCTGTTTTACAGCCTAGCCCATACTCTTCAGGATGCAAGGTTACTCTGAAGAATAAAAATAAACAATGTCTGCAAAAAATACTGTCCGAGCCAGTTGCATACCGAGAAGTAAAAATTATTAGGTAGATCTAGAAAAGTCAGTACTACGGTTACCACCGCTAGTGATGATCTAAAGTCCCTGGTTCTGGACTGAACTGAGGGAAAACCTGAAGACAGAAGCTTGAGCAGGTTTTTGTCACTGGCTGCAGACAGTCCCTCACAGCACACAGGTCAACCTCAAAGTCTGTCATGCAGGAATGCCATTTCTGGTTGAGAAGTGCCATGACACTGCATTTTCCTCTACAGTAGAAAATGGGGCATCTTTGACTTTGGACAGTCCAATAGGCATGTTTACTGCACTGAAGGCAGTCCTGCATATTCTCTGCTGCCTCTGGGACATATCAGTCCAGAATTATTTCTGATATGTCCGTAAATTTCATGGCATGCTCATGGAGCATTCACTGGGCTTCCTTGCTATGAGAAGATAGACTTCATGTGTTCACCTAGATAAAGGCTTCCCAAACCCTGTGCACATTAGGCTGGCATGCGGTGCACTGCACAGCTGCTGCTAAAGGAACTCTGCTAACAGGATAATCAAGGGAAGCAGCGTGCTTTGCTTCACTGTGTACATCCATACATACCTACATTGCCCAAAATGAGACCAGCTGAGGCCAGCATGCTTTCCCTAGAAAATATAATCAGAGTAGTGTGTATGTGGGTGAGCAGGGCTGTGCAGACAATAACCTAAAGTTAAAACACCAGGGCTACCTTCCTCCACTCTCCAAAATATTGAGGATAGTGTAAGATTTCCTAAAAATCTCTCCCAGGAGTCTAAGATAAATCCAAAATGTTCAGTTAAAGAAAGCAAAACACTCAACCCCCAGTGCAGTGAGTAATCCAACCACAGTGCAGCGAGGACCTAAATTTTCTTGTGGGATCCGTTGCCAGAGTCTTTCCCCAATAGATGTTTCCATTCCTGCTCTCTGGGCTACTTCGTGGGTGGCATCACCCAAGAGTGGCAAAACTAATGACTTTTCCTGTTGCCTCCAGGCAGGCATGGCTTGTTTCCACTTGGGAAACAAGGGGTGGGGACAACCTGTGATACGTAGCTTTGTGGGATACCAGGAGCAGGAGCCGTCATGTTGCACACTGGGTCTAACTGTGTTAACAAGTTACCTCCTGAAGGAGTTTTTGTAAACTCAGCCTGGCGCTGCAGATACTCAGGACCCTGCAAACTTCCTTACAAAGTTGTTTTGTACTCAGCTCTCTGCAGATATTGTCCTTGCTGTGGTAGACCGGTCCATAACTCTTCTCCTTTTGCCTTGCACCAACACCGTCCTGAGCTTATGAACTGCAAGTTCTTTGTGAATGGGATGAGCTCAGATTTGTTTGTGGGGAAAACAAACAGCCTTTTATTCCTGGGCTCTGCAATGCAGTCGTTGGTCTCCAAATGCATAACTGCATTCAGATACATCAGTAATTCTCCAAATCCAAAACTAGAAAGAAATGAAGACCTTCTCCCATCAGCATCAAGCAGTTTGGGAACTCCACTTGAAAGAGAGTGTCAGGAAACATCACAAGCTAGACCGTGTGGTTTAGCATGCTGAATGCCTGTCATACTGGGGGCTGCAGACTGGCTGCCCAGAGAACTCTCCCTGCTGCCCTCTGAAACACCCCTGGAGCCACCCCATTACTTAGCAGTCCTTGAAAGAGCACCACGTGCCAGAGCAGCAGATGGACTCAGAAACACAAAGGTGGGCTCTGGAGGAAGAGCTGTGGGAGACAGCCAGAATGGGGGAGGAAGGGAATACACACGCTTGGCAATCTACTATAGCCAATGTTCAGTGCTGATGCAAACCTAAGACTTTCTGGCTTTATGTCAGGGGGAGGGAGGGGCACATCACTTAGTTTTATTTTAATTCCAAAATAACAGTGCTGCCACCAGCATTACTGGTAAAAGGCCTCCCTGACGACATCTGTAAACTGCCCATGCAAGTGCACATTTTCTATTCACTCAGTAACACTATGAGCCATGACAAATGCAATTCAGACTGGAAGACTGGCTCGCCTGTGATGCTTCATTAGCTCAGTATGCAAAGCATGAAGATGCTGATGATCCCAGAAGTCTTCGCTGAGGGAGGACACAAAATGCCGTGGTGATCTTAGGTCTGGCTGCTTGGGGACACTCTTCCATTGTTTTGCACGTCCTGCCTACGACACCAGGAACTCTCTGCTCACAGCACATCCCCTCCAGAGCTATGTCAGAAGTGCCACTGACTCTATGCAGACACATCTTCAGGAAACAGCAACCTTTTTGTCTGGGTTATTTATCTGTACTGAGGTGAATACTGAACAAAACAGCATTTGTGCACGGGAAAATGAAGACAAGCTAAGAGATATATACAAGCTCATAAAACATTGAATGTTGGAAACAAGAACTGCT
Organism: Anser anser; assembly: GCF_964211835.1. Taxonomy (NCBI): domain Eukaryota; kingdom Metazoa; phylum Chordata; class Aves; order Anseriformes; family Anatidae; genus Anser; species Anser anser. The sequence continues at coordinate 32,964,438 of NC_139720.1, read as the reverse complement.
TTCACTCTGAGCCTCCTGATTCTTCATGTCAAAATCAGCAGGACAAAGGGTACCACTGAAAAAAAATTCTGGTCTATGATGGGACCTCATTTCTCAAACTGTCACATAGTGAAAGCAAAGCTTTTCAATGCTCAGGTATCAAATACAATTCTTTGCCCAGCCATACATAAGGGAAAGATAATGCTACCTTCAATTTAGCAGCACCTTTGAGCTGCTCTTTGTTAGAGCTATTTAGAATTTTCTTCTGTCTTGCATGACCCTCTGCCAAATCTTTTAGGAAGCTGCAGCTTTGATGATCAGATAGCAAGAGTTCTGCTAAGATCGACTGAAGAGATGAAAGGAAAACTTTGACTATTTTCCTCATCTTTATTTTGTCTTTTCCAAGAGGCAAAAAGCAGTATCTTGCCCTTTGACCACACCTTTTCCAGAAAAAAACAAAAGAAGCCTGTGCCGAGTCAAAAGCAGCTCTTAGATTTATATGATATACTACTGTGAGAGGTTTTCATGACATTTTGTCCCATGATTTCCACTAAGCTGGGTTACTTAGAAGTTGCTAAACATAGTTAATAGGAATTCCAGATATTGCTTAGTACTATGTACATTTGGAACAGAAAGATACATTAATAACAAAAAATAGATCTTAAATTCTATATTTGTTATTGTTCATTAAGGAAATGAGAATACATAATTAATAAAAATATATAATATACATGTGAACTTACTAAATAAAGGAAATTAGCCAGCATATATTCTGGGTATATTTAAAAGCCTAAATAAAACCACCTAGCAGTTAGTCAGCATTTATCAAAACTTTCAGCTTCAGATGGTGTGTAGGAAACAGAAAAGCAATTCTAATCAATGTTTTATAAATTGCTATTTACGTTTTCAGTTGTGGTGGTTTATAATGTCAATTTTTCATGAATCTGCCAAAATAGTTTAAAACACCTTCTGAAAATGGATATATGAAGGGAAGAACAAATTTTACTGCTCTTGATATTTAAAAGTGCTTTCCAGTCCTCAGGAAAGAAAGATCATCCATCAAGCTAAATACTTTCCATAATTTTTAATCTGAGAATCAGCGCTGGCCAAACATACTGTCCCACAGTGTACAATAACTATAAAGAACAATGCTACTGCAGATGTTCATACGCAAATGCCAACACTTTTTATTTCACTTGTTTTAATTAGGAAGGGTTCTGTTATTAAATCTGTCAAAAATAGCAACTCTAAACCCATTTAAAATAAAATATTTAGTCTGCCTGTTACTTGGTGTCAGCACCACTTCTACAAATAAGCGAGTGGAAGGGACAGATGCTCTGCTGGTGAAAAGCGTCTGGGTTCTCTGGAGCAGCATGGATTTGAGACTCCAGCTGGCTACTGCTCTCCTGCCCTGGACACAGCAATGCTTGGAATGGAGAGAGAGCAGGGACTTGAGAGCTCTGCCTGGACCAGCAACTCTTGCAGTGCACCGATGTAGTGCAATACCACGGAGTGAAACACTTGGTGCTGAGCGACTGATACTCACAGTGCACTTGTCTTGTGGGCTGAACTGAGCACTGGGTCCTCACCAGAGAGCAGGTGCCACTTCAGGGGACAAGCATGTGATAGAGACATGGAACGACAATGCTGCCAGAGTTCAGACCTCCACATACTTCGTGGTATGATTCACATAATCACAGAATCACACAACTGTAGGGGTTGGAAGGGACCTCAAGAGATCATCAGGTCCAACCCCCCTGCCAAAGCAGGTTCCCTAGAGCAGGTTGCCCAGATAGGCACAGGCATAAGTAGGAGGGACAAAGTGTATTAAAGTTGATTATCAAAAAGACCTAATTACCAAAAGTTAAATACCAATTACAATAAAACAGTGGTTAATTCAAACTTTGAATTGCATTATCTTTTTTAAAAAATCTGTAGTAGTGCCTGGAAGTGCTAACTTCCATCCTACAGCAGGGTGTAATGGATAAGTACAAGCATTTGCCAGTAACTGGCAGTTCTAAATTATCAGTTCTGAAGTTGTCAATGCTGAAGTACTTTTCATTTTGGATAGGAAACAACAAAAGGAAGACTACGTTAGGACTGGCTCATAAATGCTTATTAACAGTGGACACTATATTTTGAGAGCCTTACATTTCCGATAAAGTCTTCTAGTCTATGTTTGCAGTTGCTCTGCCTGGTGAGCTGAAGAAACTGGACAACACAGAGTATATGGGACACTTTGTATATGCCAAATATATATACTGGAATTGTTTACTCTGCATTTTTATACATTCATTATACTTAGAAAAATGAAAAAGATTTTGGTGAATACAAGCAGTGCTAGTTCATTTTTTCCAATTATATCTGTTTGTCAAAGAAAGGATATTCCTCTACTGAACACCTTGCTCTGCTTCTGTCCTTAGACTGTGACAGTTGCAAATTTATTACAGTGTATCAATGCGATTCCAGAGCTATTTGGGATGTTTGTACAAAGATTTGTATAAAGTCTGAAATTACATTTATGTTAATGCACAGAGGAAGCATTTTGCTATGTTTCATGTAATAAAGTGAATAAGATTAGGTAATGTAATCACACGGTGAAATATTAGAATTCTAGACAGCATCATTTTTTATTATAGGTAGAAGCATCTTTGAGTTTCCTTTTGCCACACCATTAATTTACTAAAATGAAAGTGTTATCTATTTCAAACACCAGCTCATTTAAATTAAATTCATCAGCCATAAGCTTTAGGTTTCAAATGCCATTTCCTATCTGTGACACAGAAAAGGAAAAACAGTTTAAGAAGGTTCATGGTCTTGCTTCTGAAAAACATTTTCAATCAACACCTATCATATGCAAGGTAGTATAGGATTCATGGGAGTTTTATCCTGGGAACTCTGTTCCATGTTCAGCTTCCCAAGTTAGAAGTTAATTGTCTAATTCCAGTAGGAAGCATTTTGAAAACAAACAGGCAAATAAACAAACAAACAAAACCACAAAACTGTTCTACATAAGGTAAGAGGAAGCCATTTTTCTGGTTTACTTTCAGATGGATACATCACAATCTATCAACAGATTGGAGTTGGAAAACTGGATCAAGAAACAACAAAGATTATTTTCAATGTGTCAAATATTCTCAGAGCATCAAACACCTTAGGAAAGACTTGTCTGGAACTTTTTCTCAGGCAAGGGCAGTTCATCAATACAGAAAATTTTCCTGTGAAAGAGCTGACTTCTGTAACGTGAGGTAAGCTATGTCAGAAAGGAGCATGACTCCTGCACCCGACTGCACTCAAGGAGCCAGGAGGTAGGGCACCATCCCAGTTCCAAGAGGTGAGGCAAGCTGGCCAGAGGCAAATACCTGTCCTGTGGGATTCAAACCAAGCATTTGAATGTCAGTATTAAAAAGCCAGCTGAATGCTATAATAACCAGGCTTTTGGATTCTACATGGTATTACTTGTTCAGTCTCTCTAGCTGGAGCTTCTTAACTTTGTATAAAAAGCTAAACAGTATAACTGTCTGGACACCAATTGCCCATACTCTAATTAAGTGTCTTAAGGATGAGTTATTACATCTTTCCTTTACGTTATTTTCAGCTCCTGGTATGAGTGAGGTAAAGACTTAATGTTCACCTTGGGGAGAAGACATAGGATCATGTTCCAAAACATGTGGAACACAGAATTTGGCTGTTTCCAGCATTCCCAGCAAATGTCATAGGTTATGAGTAATAACATTCTTGGTGACCTTTTCTCAGTTATCATAAAATACTTAGTAAAGTTTTCATTTCATTGCAATGTAAAATGGCAAAAAGCTTTTGAAATGAAAAAAAAACCAAACAAACAAATGAAAAAAACAACACAACTTTTTTAAAGTTAGAAGACAACTTCTATTTCCGATGAATTAAGATGGTAAGTCAAATGCTATTCTAAAAGCCTAAAATTATTTTTTTCTGATCTATAGCAGGATACACCCCCAAAACTCCATGGCTTTCCAGTGTTCAAACGTTATTCAATATGAGTTTTAAAAACAAACACAAGCATAAGTTTGGATTTAACTCCACATTTTCAAGCCTATCAGTGCTCTGGGGTATTTGGACTTCCAGATAGTTGATTTATGAAAAACTGATTGACTTTCAAATGGTGCTAAAGACCCAATTAACACCATGCAAATAAGAAAAGTGATAAAAATCAATGAATTAGTAGATCTATTGTTTAATAAATAAATAAGTTTATTCATTAAATTTATTATTCATCCAATTCTGGGGTTCCCAGTACAAGAAAGATATAGGTCTCTTCAAGAGCTTCTAGAGGAGGGCCACAAAAGTGATGTGAGAGCTGGAAGATTTTCCTGCGAAGAAAGGCTGACAGAGTTGGGGTTGTTCAGCCTGGAGAAGAAAATGTTCCAGGGAGACCTTTCCAGGAGAGATCTCCAGGGAGATCTTTCAATACATAGAGTAGGTTTTTAAGAAAGATGGAGGAAGACTTTTTACCAGGGTCCCTAATGACAGGAAAAGGGGTAACAGTTTTTAAACTGAAAGAGGGTAGCTTCAGATTACATATAAGGAAGAAATTTTTCATGAGGGTGGTGAGGCACTGGGACAGGTTGACCAGAGAAGCTGTGGATGCCCCATCCCTGAAAGTATTCCAAGTTGGGTGGATGGGCTTTGAGCAACCTGGTCTAGAGAAAGATGTTCCTGCTCATGGCAGAGTGTTTAAAGTAGATAATCTTTAAAGGTCTCTTCCAACCCAAACCATTCTATGATGCTATGATTACTTTGTATTATAATAACACATTACTGAATTTATGGAATTGTTTTGTTCACAATTTATTAGATAATTAACAAAAATTTAGCCTTTGTCAGAGTTTTACTACACAGAAAACACTCTGAATCTGTCTTCTACATATAATTTGGGATATTATAAACTCATATTACTTTCCTGCACTTAAATTCCTCATTTTCTTCCCCCAACTCACTAGTGAAGTCTGCTGCATTTCATTTAGTGCTACGTGAGCAAATGATTATTCTTTTTTTTAACAGAGGATATTTCTACATATCGTTTAGTTCAGTACAAATAAGACATTTTATAAGTAATTCAGATCAAGGAACTTACCCATTTGTGGGGTTTGTAGAAATCTACACATGAGCTAACATATCTGATCTGTCATAACAATCGGCAGAGATGTTGTGTGGGATTTGGTTGCCTACAACACATGTTTAGTGTGATTTGGGGTGCTGTAGAGTACCTTGCTTGAGCTTGCAGTAGAAGGTCTCCTCTGAGACCTGCATCACATCTGCCAGGCCTGTGCACCTTTTAAAATACCCTAAAACATTTCAAATTCTAGCCTGTGCCTATGTTTGTGTACCCGAATCCCACCTTTATTCAGTCACTGGAGCCCAGAAAATGATTCAGGTGACTAAAAACAATTTTTTACTTTGGTAGACCTGAATGCCCCTCACCTGCATTGGTCAGAGCTCCATAGGCTGTAGTGGGAGTTGGCACGCTGACAGCCATTATCAAGATGGACAAACCTGAATCTCAAAACTGAAGTCAGTTTTCAATGTTTTAATTTCTTTCAAGAAAATAGTGAAAAGTTTGCTTGAACTGACAAACAAATACAATGTTAAGAATTGTCAAAATGCATCTTTGAAGAAAATAATTCTATTTAGAAACTGTCATATGAAAAATGTAAGTAAAAGGTATTTTTGTGGGCTTTTTGGCTTTTTAAAAGCACATTTTAGAATACTGAAATGACTTTGCAAAATGTTTGATGTTGCAGAGTCTTAAAATGATCCCTGCAGGTTTTTGAAACAAACAAACAAAAATCCTCACAAAAATTCCCACTCTATTTGTGATCTTGAGTTGCAAAACATTAAGGATAAAAATGGAGTCAGATTTTATCTATGCAGAACATAAGGAACACATTGTCTTTCTCCTGGTGTTATGTTGCTGCTCTTAAGTGAAACTGTTGATAAGAGTTGGTGGGAGAGCTGTATAATAGAAACTCATAATCTCACCACTTTTCATGCATGTTATATCCACACCCAAAATTCAAACAAACAAACAAACAAACAAAACAGTTCAAATATAGAATAAGCCAATTATAATGGTTTAATAGCTTTCTATGTTCTGGATTAGATTAGCTGTATATTTTACCTATACAGTAATTTGACAGAATAAGAAATCTCTCATTATTTTAGGTTTCATACACCATGATATCTATGAGGTGTAACTTCTCATTCATGAAGATGTTGTATCTTTTATAATTACATTTGTGCAAAACTTATCAAAGTAAAATATAATTACAATTGTTTTAAACCCCTCTTTAATGTTTTTTTTTACAAAGCATTTTGAATAAATGTAAGCTCTTTCATCTAATGAGTTGATTACATTATGACTAAACTTATTTCCAAAACAACTAAACAAACAACAACAAAAAAACACACAACAAAAAGCTTTAATCTTGCCTCCAGAGCAATGCATTTTTAAGTAAAAAAATCTTCCAAAGAGTATACATCTTATTCAGTAGGAAAACAGACATAGTAGACAGCAAGCTGAGCAAGAGCTGGCCATGTACACCAGCAGCAGAGGTCCTAGAAGCATCTGAGACTGTACTAACAGGAGCATGGTCAGTAGATCAAGGGAAATAACTGCGTCCCTCTACTCAGCACTTGTCAGACCACATCAAGAATATTGCATCCAGTACAAGAAAGGTATCAATAAACAGAAAAAAAAATAGGGGTCCTGGTGAACACCAAGTTGGACATGAGTCAGCAATATGCCTTTGCTATCAAGAAGGCTGCATTAGGCAAAGTATCACCAGCAGGTCAATAGAGGTGATCCTTCAACTCTACTCAGCTTTGGTGAGGCCGTACTTGGAGTCCTGTAGCCAGTTCCGGGTCTCCTAGCATAAGAGAGACATGGACTTGCTGGAGAGGGTCCAGTGTAGGACCACCAAGGTGATCAAAGGACTGCAGCCTACGAGGAGCATCTGAGAGAGCTGGGGCTGTTCAGCTTGGAGAAGAGAAGGCTCAGGAAGGACCTCTTTAATGTATACAAATACCTGAAGGGAGGGTGCAAAGAAGATGGAGCCAGGCTCTTTTCAGTGGTGCCCAGTGCCACGACAAGAGGCAATGGGCACAAACTGGAACATAGGAGGTTCCAGCTGAACATCAGGAAGCACTTCTTTACCGTTCAGGTGACTAAGCAGTGGCACAAGTTACCCAGAGACACTGTGGAGTCTCTTTCTCTGAAGATCTTCAAAAGCCACCTGCACATGGTCCTGGGCAACCTGCTCTGGGTGGACTTGCTTGAGCAGGGGGTTAGACCAGATGGGCTCTAGAGGGCCGTTTAAACCTCAACCATTCTGTGATTCTGTGAAACTGAAGCAGAGGCCTCCAGGCTGGCTGGGGGCTGGAACACTTGCCTTGTGAGGGGAGGCTGAGGGACCTGGACCCTGGAGAAAGGGTGGTTTTGGAGGTACCTAACGGTGATGCCCCAGTACCTATGGGGAGGTTAGCAAGAAGATAGAGCCAAGTTCTTCACAGCAGCGAATGACAGGACAGGAGACAATGGGCACATATCAAAATGAGAGATTCAGACTGGATATGGGAAAAATTGTTTCTGATGAGGACCATCAGGCAGTGGAAGAGGCTGACCAGAGAGGCTGTGCAATGTCTAGCCCTGGAGTTTTTTGAGACCCAAAAAGACAAAGCTCTGAGTCACCTGGTTTCAGCTCAGAGTTAACCTTGCTCTGAAAAGGAGACTAGAGACATCCTGAGATCCTGAATTCCAGCTTGAATTATCCTATGATCCTATGATATTTTTTCTCCAATAAAAGAATCTTAGTAGCCAAGCATGTAAGTTATACATCGTTTACATTTATGAAGGAAACATGATCTACCTACCATCCAACAAGTAATCCTATTTGCCTGTGGGAAAAGAATGAACAGCAACAGCACTAGCCTTAGACCAAAAAAAGTGTTAGAATTTCTCCTGAAAAAAACCTATGCAACAAGACAGAAGTAATATAATTTTGTGTGCTGGTACTGTTCTTCCAACTTAAGACTTTACAAATCACTCAAAACTTTACTTGACATTTACAGTAACTGTAATAAATAATACTTTTTCCAGATGATTCAAGAATTGATACCAACTCAAAAGTGATTCAAGGAAATAAACATTGATACGCGTGTTTTTCCACAATTTGAGCCAATTCCAGTATAAGGCTGACATGTGTCTTCTTAGAAGACAAAGAAAAATCACATCCAGATTACTGTAATTTTGATCTCCTGGAGAGTTAACCTTTCTAAGAACAGAACAGGGTTAGAAAGAAGCACGAGCAAAAAGAAGCTGATGAGGCTCACCAGCACACATGCTGAAGGTCAGTGCTACTCTGATGATTATATGCCCAGTTCTGTACAATATGAATGTTCCCCCTTTCCACATAAGGAACCCATGCAATGCTACAGGCTTGGGCCAGAGTGGCTGGAAAGCTGTGCAGAAGAAAAGGACCTGCAGGTGCTGACTGATGCTCACCTGAACATGAGCCAGCAGTGTGCCCAGGTGGCCAAGAAGGCCAACAGCATCCTGGCTTGTATCAGGAATAGTGTAGCCAGCAGGACCCGGCAGGTGATTGTCCGCCTGTATTCTGTTCTGGTGAGGCCGCACCTCGAGTGCTGTGTTCAGTTTGGGTTCAGGAAGGACATTGAGGCCCTGGAACATGTCCAGAGAAGGTCTACGAAGCTGATGAAGGGCCTGGAACACAAGTCCTGTGAGGAGTGGCTGAGGGAAATGGGGTTGTGTAGTCTGGAGAAGAGGAGGCTCAGGGGAGACCTGAAAAGGTGCAATGAGGTCTCCCCTGAGCCTCCTCTTCTTCAGGCTGAACAGCCCCAGCTCTCTCAGCCTTTCTTCATAGAAGAGGTGCTCCAGCCCTCTGATCATCCTCATGGCCCTCCTCTGGACCTGCTGTAGATCCACATCCTTCTTGTGCTGGGAACCCCAAACCTGGATGCAGCACTTCAGGTGGGGCCTTGAGAACTGCTACTCACTCCACTGTATCCCTGCCACTGAAAAGTGAAGGGGCTCAGGTGAACATTTATCCCCGTGGATTTGATTACAATGCTATTGGCTATTGTGAAGAGACTGGATCTCACTAGTTTTGTTCCCTCCCACAGATGAGAAAATTTTCTTAACAAAATTTTAATAAAAGATGATGCAATTCTGAATGTTTCAGTTTTCTCAAAATTTTTTGTTGCAGGGTTCCCAACAAAGTGTAAGCAAAGGTCCCTCTCCTCCTGAAGTAATTTGTCTCCCTTTGCTTTTCAGCCTCAGTCTTTTCAACATTTGACGATCTGAATTTGCCAGCTTCATTCCATGTAATTGCTGATTAAAAACAACAACATACCACCACCCCTACCACAGCTCTCCTACCATTTTCTATTAGCTGATACCCTGCATGAATTTCAATGTGGTCTGTAATCTGTTTAGATGTCCTCCTTTAACCTTGGTCATCTAAGATGCATGCAAATGGCAACGGATGCCTTAGTAGGACCTAAAGCAGAGGCATGGTCCAATGCCAGATGACACTGCAGAGTTTAGGCAGTGAGGATTCACAAATGGAAGAATGGAAAAAGGCATCAATTTTCATTTTTTCTGGGGTATAATCTGCAACATTTGTTGATTCTCCCATGGTCTTCTGCTTGTGTGTATCTCCTTTAGGTTTATAATAACTAAAGTATTAAGAAAGGAATAGACAATCAATATCCCACCTGTCACACCAGTCTAACAAACTAGTTCTTTGACTGGTGTCAGGCTACAAGCTGGGGACAGCCCTTTTCCCTTGCCCAAGAAACAGGTGAGCTGCCAGAACAAGGGACCACATTCAGGTCAACCTGGGATCAGGATCCACCTGATCCAGCCAGGATCCACCCAGCAGGATCCACCCAGCTTACCTTCCAGAGACCCACACACTACACCAACTTTTGCTTTGCCTCCACGATCTTATCAAGCTCAAAATAGCGTAGGCAGTGCTAAAGAGACACTGAGTTTAATAGATATTTTGCTGACCTAAAGTTTGCTAAATACGCATTCTGCGTTTTACAGAATATTCTGTTAAATACTTTACTCAAAGATGATTGAGTACTCTTGAGTTTTACAGCTATACAATTCTTTTCTTCCTGCAAAATACTTCAACATATATTTAACAAGCATAAAAGCCTACATACTGCCTCCCCATCACTTGTATGATTGCTCAGTTTCCAGCATCTACAGGGAGCAGATGGAGGAAAACTCCTGGAAGGGCTATATTTTACAGTGCCTTTCACTCAAAAAAAGGAGAGATGAGACTTTGAAATAAACCAGCATTTAGAACAGATGGACAGACATGGCTTCTTTGATCAGCAGTAACTGGATAGACTAGGATCAGTCAAATTTTTAGACCTCTGCAGTGCAAATAACTACATCCATTTCACAAAGGCTATAAAATAGAGGGCAACTTTTGGGACAGGATATAGTCTCTCAGAAAGCTTTTTTTAGTCTTTTTGATTAACTTTGTTAGTGTTGACTTTGGTTTTCTCCTAGATCATTTATTCATGGTACAGAGATGATATTAAAAGAATTTGGCCAGTCCTCCACTCCATTTTTTGCCTTTATGTTCTTCCTGGAAACGTTAAAGATAGCTGTCATCTCTAGCGAGAACGCCTTGAAAGATGAATGTGATTTACAGTCATGCCTGGGTCTTTCCAGACATTGCTGTCAATCTATCACGGAGTTTTCTGAGTTGATAACCCCAACAATGCCAAGAGAGAGAGAGAGAGAAAGAGAGAGATACATTTTATCTGAGGCAGTGGTTACCTTCACTAAGTTGAAGTGCTGGATTTAGGAAGGAATGAAGTTTACCCTTAGAAATCTTCAAATATTATAAAATATTTTACGATACCTGCTACTATTTGTGTTTGAATACTGTTCACAACCTCTATGAGAGATGACTGCTTATATATGTGTATGTCATTTAACATTTAAAGGTTGCTTCAGAGATGGATTATACAGAAACAGGGTAACCACCAGCTGTGCCATGAACCATAGCTGCAAAATGCCATAGCATCTCCTCCATAGCAAGCATCTCTCAAGCAAAAAGTCCATGGCTGCATTCAGTGCAGGATTTTCTATGGCCTATAAGTTCCTGAGAAAATGCTGCGTCACAGAATAAATCTACCCAATCCTTCCACTGACTAATTCTGTTACCACTTTCTCCATCAATTAAATGATAGCTTCCCTAAATTTGCATAAATCTAATTTTGGGACAAAACATGTTTAGTTCTGGAATTACATTAGCATCAAATTTGTTTAAGAGACAGGATGCGTGGCTTTGTAATGAATAGCATGAACAAAGGCTCTGTTGATTTACTCATATGGGAAGAAATGAGCCCATAAATGGTTTTGGTGACAAGGTAGAATTCAAAGACAGTGCATGGATTATCTGTTTCTTAACAATAACAACAACAAAAACGTTTCCTTATTCACTTTGAAGCTTCACAACTATTTGCTTGCTGGACCTACCATGTGGACAAATGTCCTCAACTCTGTTTTACAAAGATGATAATAGAACAGCTCATCATGACTAGAAGACTTGAGTGAACTATTGCCTTATCAAAGGTGAAAGCTGCTTGAAAAATCAGCTCCTGCTTAACATACTGTAATGGCAGTGTGAGCCTGCTGTGTTGGCAGATTCTTCCACTGTGGACTGTGCCATCAATTTCATACAAAATAGCTCTGTCCTAGGAGCTCTTTAAAATTGAAATGTTTAAAAAACATTTCCAAGAACTTTTATTTATATTATTGCGGTTTGCATTACAAAGTAATGATTTGTTGTCTGTCCTTTTTGTAACCCAAGGCCTGATTGTTTAGTTTTAGTTCATATATTACTGAAAGATTAATAAAATGTAGCAAATTGAAATTCTTCTTTAATTTTTGTGTTGTTTTGTAATATAGGAACACCTGTTGCCAAAGTGAAGTATTATTAATGCTCACCCAGTTTGCTCATGTTGCAAAGAGAATGACAAAACTGAGTCCTAATGGGCAGTGGATGTCCTAGTGAGCACAGGTATGTCACCAAACCAAGAGGTTCCTGAAATAATCCAAAGCCCAGACTTTATATGGCATCACATATACAACGTCCATACAATTACACTTTGCAAATGGGATAATAATATTTTCTTTCTCTTTCTAATCATTTAGTGAGAGACACCAAAGTTAGATCCTGCCTCTCTAAGTTCAAAGAGATCTGGTTTTGCTCTTGTGCTAGAGCAAAGTGCTTGGAACTACCTCAATTACAAGAAACCTCCTTGAAGATATCCAAATATCAGGAATGATGTTAAAATTAAAATGAGAAAACTGAAGAGGTAAATTGAATAAAGGTGTTACAAAGCAATGGTTCATGTCTCCTCACATTTTTAACTTGTCTATTTCCAAACTGAAAAGAAAAACATAGCAATGAACATGCCAAGAGGGTTTAACAGGATGGACAGATAGTTAAAATATGTGAAATTTTCACATGGTCCAGAGAAAGACCTTACAAGGTATTTTTAATAAACTACCACTTGATCTTGTGTCTAGTTAGGATTCTAAATCTATAGCCAGGCAATTAAATGCAGGTGGCCTGATCTTCTGAAGTACTGCAAGCCTCACAGTATCATGTAAATCAAGTTCAAGGGACATTTTAAATATATTTACATGCTTAAAATATAAATGTAAATTTAGATAGTCAAAGTATGAATAGTTTGGCTATTACTCATTTTCCTGGAAGGGTAAAGCATTTTTCACATGCATCACTTTCTAAGTACACGTATCAAGATCTTGCTGTCTATCCTTTTATTAATCTGATCTTGTTATTGTAAGGCATAACCTGCTGTCACTGGACACATTACAGTTCAAAATGCCATGCTACCAGGGGGGCATGCAACTTCTTACACTCAGAAAACCAGATTATTTACTCATATATTAGAAGAAATAACTCAGCCAGGTTTCAGATATAAAAATCACAGGAATATAAATCTTAGGAATATTATTATTACTCAAAATCAGAAAATTAGCATTTAAGGGAAGACAAACAAAAAACAAGCCAACAGCAAAATTCAATAAAAGCATGGAAAAAGGAAACTGATGAAGTGGAAACAAAAAACAAAGAACACAACAACAAAGAGAAAAACATATATTAAGCATCAAAACTTTGCTTATTGAATAAGGGGGAAATATCAATGAACACAGTGAAGAAAGAAATATAGAAGCTGCGAGAGGGAAATACTGTCAAAGTTGAGGAAAGGAAGTGTTTAAGACTAAACTAGCCAAACAGCATACCTGTCAGTGTGTGTTTCAGAAATCCATCTGTATGGATGCCATGGAGCTTATTAAATACTGCAGGGAGAAATCTCCCCTAGAACTAACTGAAAAAAATTGCTGTCAATATCTAAAGGAATATTACAGCTTCATTAAAGACTACTGGGTTTTCACCACTGATTTCAAAAATATGAAGGTCAGGTCCTGATTTTAATATACTTATGGGGATGTTCTTTCTCACTAGGAAAAGTCAATCATCTTGATCGTTAAAGTGGATATGAAAAGACACTGACCACAACTTCTTACAAGCACAGACGTTTCCATAACTTTGCATCACCAAGATCATTCATCCTGCGCATGAACTGAATGTCCTAAATTGATTCTGCATCTCTAGAAACTAGTATGATTGGAGGTACTCCCATGACATATCCCTGGCATTTTCAATAACAGGGGTCATATTAGCACCACATTTTTTGTAAGTATTAGTAATATTATTAGCTGTTTTATAGCTGTTATTAATAGGTATAAACAATCACCTATGGATATAATCAGGAGCTTTGAGGCCTTACAACTCCATTACATTTATTAAAATAATTATAGTGTCACTAGATAGTAAGTTTTGTTTCAGTAACAGCCTTGAAACTAGCTAAGAAACAAAAGCACATTTCTGGCTTTAGCTCAGTGTTTACTTTACACAAATGCCTTTGCTTCACCATGCCGTTATCCATCAGTAGTGTATGCCATTACTGGAACACAAGCTCTCATTCTACTAATGTTATTGCTTAAATAACATATTAAGATGGTGTTGTTTTCATGTGGGAGTTAAACATACATCTTCCACAAGTAATTACATTACCAGTAATCCTTTTAAGAGACTGTCTTTGCTCAGTTGCTTTGCCAATAGCTCTAAGCTTAGTTATATGACAATCCCATTTATTCATAGCGTCTGAATTGATAACAGATGAACCAAGCAATATGCTGGTGCTCTCCAATCAGTGACAAAACATGGAACTGGGAGCCATCGAAAGAAACAAAATCTCTTTTAAAATTCTGAAATACTTTGGTTTCATGTTTTACTGAAAACGTCATTTGCTCTTTCATACATTTTGCAAAGAACCATAATTATCGGTAAACACTACCACTAACTTTTTAAAGAGCTCCATTATTCACTGACAATACAAAAAAAAAAAAAAAAAAAAGCAGCCTCTAGCTATAGTATAAGCATCTTTTTCATGAAGGATAAAAGCAGTGATATGAAGATATGCAGTACAGCCCATATCATGCAATACTCACTCTACTTTGAAGACCTACTAATGCCAGCACGTTCAGGCTAAGAAGTTTTGTTAAGTACTTGAACACAGTCTGAATTAATTCTGAAGACTGCTTTCCATACTGTGAATGATGTCAAATATATTAATGAATAAAAACTGCTAACCTGAATAATAACACAGCACTGTTCTACTGCAGAGCCTCCTCCTTGCTCCCAAGATGGTGATTAAAAATAGCAACTGCCACTATATCTGTCAGTCTGTGGGTACATAGACAATGCAGGAAGATGCGTGCAGAAGTGTTTTTGGACCATCAAGCAGCAGTACACAGAAAGGCTGTGAATAAATTAAACCAAAAATATAAGCCTCAGGCTGATGTGTTTGAACTTCACTGCAAACATTCTTCATACATATTTAATTGCTCCATTGAGACTGTGACTCTTCTGGAGATGTTCCAGGCATTATTTCTATTCCATTAGTATACTTGCAGGATGTGTACTCCTTAACCCAAAATGATTGATTCCATAAATGTCTTCCCACTTGCTGACCTGAACACTAATTGAGGTTGTGTATAGATTAGAAGAGAGTGTGCGCTTCTTGAAACCAGCCAAAACAGATTGCAGTTACTGAAATATCTTGTGGCATAAGAAGCAAGTGGCACTTCTGGCTGAAGATACCAAAACAGCCCTTCAAGGAAACCTTTCAGCTAGTAACAGGTGGAAATTATACAGTGCTGTTGTGGTTTAACCCAGCCGGCAGCTAAACACCACACAGCCGTTTGCTCACCCTCCCCCCTCGCTCTCTGGGATGGGGAAGAGAAACGGGAAAGTGAAGCCTGTGAGTTGAGATAAAGACAGTTTATTAAGACAGGAAAATAATAATAACAATAACAATAATAATAATGATAATAGTATTACTAATAATAATGTGTACGGAACAAGTGATGCACAATGCAATTGCTCACCACCCGCCGACCGATGCCCAGCCTATCCCCGAGCAGCCGGCCCCCCACCCCGGCCAGCCACCCCTATATATTGTTTAGCATGACGTCAGATGGTATGGAATACCCCTTTGGCCAGTTTGGGTCAGCTGTCCTGGGTCTGTCCCCTCCCAGCTCCTGCTGCACCCCCAGCCTGCTCGGTGGCAGGACAGAGCGAGAAGCCGAAAAGTCCTTGGCCTGGTGTAAGCTCTGCTCTGCAACAATTAAAACATCAGCATGTTATCAGCGCTCTTCTCATCCTAATCCAAAACATAGCACCCTACCAGCTACTAGGAGGAAAATTAACTCTGTCCTAACTGAAACCTGGACAAGTGGGCTGAAAAACTCTACTAACCAAAATTTTAAACCGAAATTTAATTCTAAGGACAAACCCCCACCTTTCTGAAACATAACATAATCTTTCTTTGAAATACTATTATTACATACCAGATGCTTTCATCTGTGCTTGGGTCGTGTAAATTAATTTGCTTTGGGAGAAAGTATAAATTTTTTACATTGCATAAAAATAAAACTAAAGAAGCTGAGATAATTTTATCAATTCAGCTGCACACAAGGGGAAAGTCTAAATGTTTTAAAGGTCTTATTCAAACAGACATAATGTTGTGAAGTGTAAATTAGTCTACCATAAACCCAAACTTTTCCTGTTCAAGTTATTAAAGACAAGTATGATTAAATTGTGGTAGTTCATATCTTAAGTATACCACCCCGAGGAAACAATCCTGAAGATCTCCCTAAGCACTGCCTGGCTTCCTGGTTAGCCTGAAAATTTTGGGCAGCCTTAAATCCTCTGTATTTAGCCATTTAAACTAAAATCCGTAGTATCACTCTCTAAATGAAAAGGCTACATTCATAATATACTTCCTTATTATAGGTGGATGTTCATGCAGCTTGGTCAAGCTTGTGTCATACATTGGAGGAAACCCTGGAAAACACTTAAATTCATATTAACCTTTAAAGTTTAGTAGCATGAGTATGTTAGACTTCATGTGACAGAATATTGCAGAGAAGCTTAGACAAGGAACTTGGGCCTGCCTTTGAGAGAAGTCTCATCCTGAACAGCAGAGCACTAAGAATGACATCGACATTGCGTGTGCAGTCTTGCTCCAGATTGACAATATGAAATTTACTCAGGGATGATTGTTTCCCACCTGAATTACAGATCTTACAATTCAATATATTATTTAAAAGTCAAATAAGATCTTTCCGGCTTGTTTACTGTCACTGTAAACACGCTTTGCTTTATTTCCTTGTCCAAGACCTATGTCTGCTGCTCTATGCCAATGGGCTTGGAATATTTCAATCAATGAAGTCAGGTCAAAACATGCAAATGACTAGAGGCTGAGTGCGTGTCAAGGGCCATTTTTTACTGACACACTACTTTTGTGAACTGCAAATTGCATTTGTAGATGAAGGGTTTAATGCATCTCTGCGTTGTTTTTCTTTTTAAAATTTGGATTCCAGACTCTAACCTCCCCAGGGTGAAGAGTTCACTTGTTCTTGGACGGCACAATGCCAGAACAATGGAGAGCCTAAATAAATGCATTTTTAATTGTTGTTTTGAAACAACGGCTATGGGAGATTGCTTATAGGAAATTAATTTACTGAAAGTTTAAAATTTATTATTTGTTTCAGTTCATAACAGTGACACCTTAGGGCACTTCATTATTTAAAGTTCCAACAATTATGTATAAATTCAGATAAAAATTTCCATCTAAATGTAAAGCTACTAAGCAGGGAGAACGAGAAAGAAAAGAAAAAGAAACTATCCTGCACATTTTACACACATCATGCAATACCCCAATGTATGAAAAAGCAGAGAGGCCCAAGCACCAGAGCTAACACAGTCCTGCACTCTCAAAGAGAACATTTATTCAGCACCTGGACAAAGCTGTATGTAGTGTCTCTAAAATAAGAAATGTTTTTTTCAGCATATCTTTGAATAAACTAAAGCTGTGATAGCAAGTAGTGAAATTAATGTGAATTCCTCTGCTCTTTTAATGTAAACTTTTGACAATTTTTTGGCTTTTGTCTTCTACCTTCCCAAGTATAAGACATCCTTTCCTTAGTGAAATTACGTTCAAGTTACTCTGTGACAAAACGAGTGGATTCTGGTAGGGTATGTAAAAAACAAACAGGGAAGCAGTGACATAGAGTATAAGAAACAAAGCTTCCAAAAATATGGACCTCTCTCAAGGCTGAATATATTTTTTCAGATGGTTGTCCTTTGGCTTTGCCTTACTCCTTCAGCCATAACGGACAAGAAACATCCCATTGAAATCCAGAAAGATTTACTCTTTGTATGAGGATCAGTGCTATGCTCACCAAGGTACCGATGCAATCAGTAATACAAAGCAAAAAACAGTAAATTGCAGTCTGGGTATTTCTTTTCCAAGGAAAATAGAGTTCATTTCAGTATATAAAGAGTCTGAAAAGACAGAAAATGTCTAGTAGTGTGTTAATGCTATTTTTGTTTCCATAACATTTACTGAAGCCATGAGTAGTCATTGTGACAAATTCATTACGTTCATCACAATAACTTCATGCTGGACAAAGTATCCCTAAGGTACAGGTTTGAAATTTAACTAGCATTTAATGGCTACCAAGACTTTTAAAGTGTTGTTAAAAAATAAAAAATAAAAAAAGTTAAATCATCAAAACATACATTATGAAACAAGGAGCCCTGCAGGCACCTTTTGTTAACAACCCTTTGTTGTGATTTTATTGACAATTTTTTCTATTCTTTGTTTTAGCTATTGTTTTTTCTACTGTCACACTTACAGACAACATGAAACTATTTGAAATAAAAATATGGCCACAATATTCTCATTCAGACTTAGAAAAAAAATAAAATTAAAGTTGCATGTCTTAATTTAGACAGCTGTCAGCAAATTCCTTTAATTTTAAAGCTTTACTGATTTTTTTTCTAAACTAGAAAAGCAAGTAAGAAAAAAAAATAAATGCTCCTCACATTTTAAATGGAGGTTTTATACAAGGACTAATTAATAGTATGTACATTCACCTTCATGGTTAAGCACAACCTGAAATACTAGTTTTAACTGAGCATACGTTTTTATTGAAACGGCTCCTATGTGCTTTCTAGTCCAGATTGTCTGAATATTCAGTATTTATGGGAAATAAGAGGATACGAGAAAGATGATGAGTCAGGAGTTGAGCTAAATATATCAGCAAATTCTAAGGCATGATATGCATTACAGAGAAATGCAATATTAAAAAATTACTCCAGGATTCCGGGAATGGAACTAATTTAATTGCTGTAATCACCACATTTATTCTACAAAACTGAATTGATTTTTGGAATCCAGCCACGACAAAGTCTGTGAACTACGGCTGTGAGCACCAGCAGCTGAAACACTCGTTTTCTGATCTCCATTGAATTCTGTGGCCTTTCAGGATGTACATCTTGCACAAAAACACTGGCTGAGGCTGAATCTTCTCCATGCAGCATGGATTTTTTAAAGCTCCTCCAAAGAGGCTTGAGTTTGAGTCAATCAGATCATGTCTGGGGCTATGATTTTACCAGGCCTTAGCTCAGCTAAGCAAGGACGCAAGACAATAAATTTCTACCTTGTGAACTCGATACATATTTTTTTGCTGTATCAATAATTGCCCACAGTGTGCATGCTGATCTAATTGCAGTACTTGGAACTTCTGTGCTGGGGTAGCTTTCACAATTAATCAATTATATACTGTTATAATCTAAATTTCAGAATTGTCTTCTGCATACATGATCACATAATACATATTTTCTGATACTCATCCTACTCTTCAGTGGATCTAGAGGGAGACTAGCTGTAAGTGCTATATTGAAGAAGATATTTTTTCTAATAACAAATGAATTTACGTTGCAGAAGATGAAAGAAGGGAAAACAACCAGGAGGAGGACACTGACAGAACAACCCACCACATCAGTGATTCTGCTTTTCTCCTGGGAGATTTTCCTTGGGCCCTGAGAGGAGGCAGATGTGTCTCCAGCTCAGGAAAAATTCTGTGGGAAGTGAAGAGATGACGCTAAAAGAGGACTATCTGCAACATCCCTTCTAAAATGGCCCTGTGCCTGAACTGAGGATTGCATTTGACTATCTCAAGGAAAAAACTTTTGAAACCTGCTAAGAAAAATTTTCATCTAAGCATTACAGATTTTCATTTTTTTTTCGGCACAGAGTGTGATTTTGTGAAAGCATTTTCATTTAGAAGAGCCATTATTACTGAAGCATTGTCGACACTGCACTTTAAGAAGTTTTATTAGAGCTACACATTGGATAAAATATTTTTAGTAACTGTTCGTGATATACCTCTTGCTCACTAACAGGGATAGAATAAAATGTACTTTTTAAGAGGTGAAGATGGGTTGCCATATCCATCCAATCATGAGGGCTATACTTAGAGATCTAGCAATCATGTAGGAATAAAAACAGTCTCGTTTTCTAACAGGTTATCAGCTATTGAAAACAGCAAGTACATACCAAATATAACTCAAAAACTTTTAAACAGGCTGAGCAACTGAAAAGATACACTATAAGATACGAATGTGGTACAACAGTTCAAAAAAATTCAAGCCAAATCAAAGGTGAAACTGAAGTTTACGGTCCCAATCCTGAACCTACTGTAGCTAATGGATGCTCTTTTTCTCTGTTCAGTGTAACTACCTTTCAGTCAGATTGGTCCATGAATCTTTTTTACCCTGCCAGTACATGAAATATTTCAACACTTGAGCTTACCAGGGTAATGGTGTTTGTACATTGGTTGTTAAGAGCTCTCTTGCTCACCTCTGTTGCTGTCTAGATTGTGGTTGCATGTGAACGTGCATGTGATTGTGGATGTGAATGTGCACGTCTGCGTCCTGCATCGTGTGAGAAGAAATTGCTATGCTATGCTCACTGTCCATCTCTGCCAACGCTTCTTTTATTCATACAAACACAAGTAAGAAAGGACAGACATTTTGTTTGGTTTGTAGGAGTCTCCCTCAGGGGAAAAAAAAAAAAAAGTGGATGCGACCACTTTACTTACTTTAACAAGATGAATTTAACAAACCTATCTTCATGCTGAAGTGATCTCACCTGACAGTATTTTTTGAATTGGAGATCTCAGAGCTCCCTAAGCTTGTTTTTGTCTCAAATGCTTTTCCTTCTGTGCAGAAAACTGCTATGAGGGATGACTTACCTCACTGTTCTTCCTATCACAGAGTGGGGCAAAATGCAGGACATAGCCCTTCCAAATACAGGCTGGCATAGGCAAGGTACAAAATTCTTCCTTGACAGGTCAGGCAGATGGGAGACTCACGTACACTCCCTCACATATGGATCCAGTCTCTCTGCTCATGCATAAGCAATGCCATGCAGAGCACCTACCTTTCACTCACATTACTAGCCCATGAATAGCACGCCCCACCTGGACACACAGGTGGCCTGTGGACTAAACTGCATTTCCCAGGATGCTTCTATCTCCTTGATTTTCCTCACAAAAGCCAGGGAAAGGTCATGATGTCAGAGCAGCAAACATTATCTTGGAAGCCAACCACCCCACAGCTGGCTTAGAGCCCCAGATTTTGTTTTGTCCTTTTCGCTTCTTGCTTCTGAGCCTGGAGCTATTGCTTATACTGGAAATCAGTGGGGAGACAGAAGCGTTTAGAGGAGGTCTGAATAACTCTTTGGGTAGAGCAGATCGATGGGAGAACGGTGAATTACTGACACTTCATTGACCAAAGAGCGGGGGGAGAGCATGAGAGAATGAGGTCCCCAGAAAGGGTTTCGCCCATGGGGTTGTCACGCTTGAACCGTTCTGGTGAGGTCTGACCACTCTTACTTTTCCACATGAGACAGCATAAAAGTACTTTGCTATCAAAATGAGAAAATATTCCTCAGGACCTGACCGGAAGAGTTTGAACTCGATCAAAATTATGTTAGAACAAAAAGCTCTGCTTGAATATTTCAGATAATTACACATTTTCAGGTAGTATGGTTAAGTGAAGAAAATTAAGAAGATACATAAACTTGAACAATTACCACTTGTATGAAAGAAAGTTGGCTGGTCTGGATTATTAGGACTTATTGTCAATGTATGTTAATTATTTTAAACTTACGGCAGAGTTTACTAATAATACCCAGCACAGAAATTAATGCTATCAAAAACATTTTAGTAATCTCAAATGGCAATCATGTGTTACTTCTTGATTGCCAGGCTACATGTAACAAATCGTGGACAATTTTATCCTCTCAGAATCCATTTAACAATGTCTGCCCAGACTAGTAGTCAGAATGTTCAACATAAATTCTCTGTGAAAGTGAAGATTTTGTATTGAGACAGAGAGTAAATGCTGAGGAACTTGTTTGTTGACTTGCTTATCCAAACTGAGGCCAAACTGAGTTACTTGCTTTGGTTATAGCATGAGAATAAAAGATTCACTGGGAGCACTAACACTGAAAAGTATTATTATGCTTTTTCTATTTACACTGTTTACTGGGAAACCTGCCTTCCCTTCTGTGTAATTCCAGGTTTCAGTCCAGTAGTGAGTATCCTATTACAAGATAAAATATTTAAGTATGAAAGAATTAATGGGTAAGCTTAAAAATTTCCAAAATAAAGAGTGAATAATGTATGTGTGCATATGTATGAATATTTTACTATATATGTATATATACATAATTATTTTGTGGTTTTGTGCAGTTGTACTTGTATGACTGCATCACAAAAGAAACCTTTACACAAACATAATGAAAGATTTGTTTTGTTTAGATTAGTGTGTAATTTTGGTTGGCAAAGCTATGTCTAATTAGTTTTTCTCAGTGCAGCTTATAATGAAAAGAATGGATATTTCAAGAAGCTGTCTTTTGAAACAAATATATGAACTACATTCATATAAGTGAAAAGAATGTAATAGTCCAGTACACATTTATCATCTTGACTGTGAATGCACAGAATACAGAAATATAAGTTATCAAACCAAACACTCAATTAGGTGCATAACAGAAAATCACTGAAAGAAGCTATATTTCATTTCTGTGTGGCAGACATGGCTATCTATCCTATAAGGAAGCTTACTCTACTTGCAGGGCACAAAATATTGTCCAATTAAAAATCCTACATGAACCCATGTTTAACACCATCTTCTATGAATATAACAGATGTACATGATGTAGTAGCCTGTAGCAATTCTGAGCAACTAATTTGAATAAAAGTTTTTAAAACTATATCACTAACTTGTTGCATCAAAGTACTATGATTACTAACCCATTTCTGAGCATGTTCAGTCTTGCTTTTCAGTAAAGAAAGCTAGACAGAGCTTATGGAAGCACACACTAAGAGAATATTATTCAGTTTCCAAAGTCAAACATAGAGAATCAGAATTTTACAGTTCCCCACATTATTTTTTTTCTTCTCCATGTCGGTATGTTCTCTTTTATTATTTCAGGCAGGAGTCCTATGTCAGGCACGTACTTGCACCAATGAAGACTGATCATTGTGTACACGTACAATGAATGTCTAGCCAGGGACACCACAGAAATGGATTCCAGTCTGCTACTTACATATTCAAACACTGAGCTGGTGCATATTGTTCTGTCACCCTGTCTGCAATCAGCATTCAGCTGCACAATCCTCTGTTATCTCTACACTCCACCATTTTGATAATCTATCTCTGCATATCATTTTTCTCTTCCCTGGTTACACAGACCTGAGCAGCACTTCTACTCTCTTCCAGTAATCTCATTTCTCTTTGTGTTCTTTTTTTCCTGTACAGCTAAAAGTTCACATGCAGAACTCTTTACATCTCCCTCATTATAATCCCCTTGTCCTTTATCAGGAAAGTTTTGAGGACAATTAATATTGGGACAGTTTGTCAAGAAAGAGTATAAGGGTCTTTCCTCTATTAACCAAACTGTGTGCACAACCCAGGGATGTCCTGGTGATATTATTGTAACTACTATGGGTGATGTTTCACAGGATTTGAAGGGGGGGGCGGGGGGGCAAGGGAAGACATTGCAGTGTGATTGTGATTTCAGGCACATAGTAGGCAGAGTTTAGCCATGGGCCTTGTTGACATCAGTGACAGTATTATAACCTGAGCAAATGCCATGGCATTAGCATGCTCTGCCTTCAACAGCACTACCCACATGTACTGCTTGTAAAAGCTCACTCTGAGGCAGATGTGTAAGAGTGCAACACTTTCAGCAAATCTCAGTGTACCATCCAGAAAGTTCAGTATTGTACATGTCGGTTCACTAAGAAGAATATTATGAAGATGTGAAGAGCAGTGAGGCTGATGAGCCTCACCATGGATGGGACCTCTGCACAGTATGCCATCATCAGCACAGGGGGCCTCACTTGATCCCACAATAGCTGAGGTTCCTAGCGTCAGAAGGGACATAAGATTGGCTATCACATTTTCTATAATTCCCAGACTTTACACAACAAACCACTTTAGCAGCCTTGAGTGTCCATGCCTTTCTTGCTGAGATTACAAAAGAATCAGAACCTGCTTCATGCAAAACAGGGGTCCCATAACTCCTTACTAAATTAGTTACAGGTAATTTTTCATAGACTGCCTTAACAATATTTTCTTCCTTCTGCAGTTCACCTTTTAATGTGTTTAGTCATCTTTCTTCTACCTTGAGAAGTGCTCTCCTTAAAAAAAAGAGTCCTTTAGCATAGGTCGGACTTATTCAATGTTCCAGAGGAATAAAAAAACTATTCACAAAAGAGCCAGTCTTCTCCCATTGTACTTCTGCTTCCTCTAATATCCAAACATTAAAAATAACTACTGTTTTAAGCTATTTATTTAACCTATCAGTAGCTACTGTTGCTGGCTTGTAGTAAGTCTTGTCCAAGACTTTTGTTTGGCTTAAATTAACAATCCTTTTTTTCTTGTTGCTTCTTTCAAATGCCAATCCTTGCATATCATATATAATTTGACAGATGGTGCAGGGATATTTAATATCCCACTGGTATTTTCCTTCCTTAGTCTACAAACATTCCCATCCTATCCTAGCGATTCCACCAGCGTCCCCGATACTTCATTGCATTCTGAAAGCTATCTGGCCAAATCCCTATACAGGGGACTTGTAACACAGACCGTAACAGCATTATACAAATGTGTCTCTGCATGGTGGAATTAGCCATGAGCAGAGCTGGAGAAGACCACAATGGAGATCTTTTTATCAATAAAACAACAGCAAAAAAGCTATAAAAAGTAGAATGTACTTCAATCAACTCCTTAGTGAGAGACTAGATAAAGGCAAATAGCAAATGGACATTTTTGAGCTAGCTGAGCTGTTTGTGGAAGAATTATATTTTGAAGATATACAAAAGGCAGCCAGAATCCTCAGGAGCAACCAAGCACCAGTTGCTGACAATGCTTCCAAGGAATGATTTAAAACAGGAGAGCATAAGCTAAATGAAAACCTTTACTAATTAGTTGCATTGGAGAGCTGAAAATGTTTCCAGATGAGAAACACAAAGCCATCACATGATCAGCTGTTACAAACAAGTGGATGGTGTCTCCATCCCCATGATAATCCATCTGTCTTTGGTATGTTTATAGACATTTTCTAATTTTACAAAGAAAAACCTGAAAGCAAAAATGAAGTTACCAGAAAAAAAACAAGTCCAGTGTGTATCCAATATTTACATTGCTTGTGTGTAGCACATACTATCAAGGATGCTTCATTGGAACATTTCAGAAATAAGGCTGTTCACATCACCCTACTTCAACAATAACAAATGAAATACCAAGACTTGTCATTATCTTGCATAACTCTATCAATATTTTAACTTCCCTCCTCCATTTTTCCTACTTACTAGAAAAAAAAGGGTCTAATTTTTACTGATATCTAATATGCACTATCTAAATAACATCTCTACAGAACGTACGCTTCTGCACAGGGTGATTTTAGTTCAGTGCTTAAAGCTAAAAATAAGAGCATTTATGCCAACTTTTAGGTTTCTAAACCCCCATTAAGCACACTCTTCAGCATGAAAATCACTCAATAAAAAAAACCAGCATTTTTTACTTTATCTCCATTTTAAACTTTTGGTAAAATTTGTTAACGTGAATATTATTTGAAAGAAAATACAGATTTTTAACTGCAAGATTTATGACTGCAAGAAGTCACAACATCTTTTGCAACAATATAAATGTACTTTTAATAGTGCTTTATTATTCTCCCTATTTGGTGTATAAATTTGAAAGGAAAAATCCCTATCGTGACACCTTGCTTTTAACCCCTTTTTCCATTTTCCAGTCTGTGAAATTAAGTGTTGTTTTTTTCTTTTTCTTTTTGTACTTGACTCTTAATTAATCTCCTTTCTAGTCTTTTAGACAAGGCGATTCTTTAGACAAAGGTAAACAAAGCTTGATTAGATTTTACTGGCTTAATGATATGACACTCTTACAATTGCTAGCCCACTTGTAACATATCCAAGCATTTTTTGATTCATCTGCTTTACATTTCTGACCACTCCAGTACACTGAGACAGAATCTTCCTCTTCATGCCTTGCACAGCAAGAAGCCGTTTGAGCCCCTCTGCGTAACTCAGTCTTTTCAATCACATTATCTTTTCACCTAGCTTTCTAATGTATACGATGTATACAAATTGTGAAGACTATTTGTAACATTAATGAACAGGTGTCCCCACCCTAATGAGCATAGCAGAAAAATATTACTTTATTTATACCTTTCATTGCACATCTCTTAGCTGATTCCTAGATGACTTCAGCAAACTCCATGGGCTTACTCTTTTTCTTAATTGCCTTCAGTGAAGAATTTTGTCAAAAGCCTTTTGAAAGTCCAAATAAATTAGATCAAGCATTTCTTCCTCATCCATTATTTTGATGACATGTTCAAAGACTTCTAACAGATCAGAGAAGGTTTTCTTTCAGCAAAGCTACCCTGGTTTCTTTTAGCAGAATTTAATCTAGAGTTCTGTTCATAATTCTATTATTAATGATGTATCCAATACATTTAACTAATACTGAGCTAAGACTTACAGGCCAGTTGGGTAATTCTTGTTTGTTGAAAAAAAGCATCAAAACCAAACCAAAAGCCAGTTTTTAACCTTCAGTTTTTCAATAGGCAATTAAGTGCTAATAAAATTTGCATCAGTTCAGCCCCTTCAGTTCCTTACGAGCCTTGGCTGCAGACAATGAGCCACCTGATTCCGTTCTCTTTTTAGTCTTCACATTTATCCTAGCATTTCCTTTAATTGCCCCAATTTAATATAGAGTCTCATCCTTACTACTTAAGAAGTATAGGTACTTCCTTGCATTTTCTATAGCAGAATCCACACAAATAAATCTTTTCACTTCTCTGTAAAAAATTCCCTCTAAATCCTTCCCTTTACTCTTTAAAAAACAGCAGGTATGTCGATATTTTCATCAGATTTTCTGCTTCTGAAGTAGTTGAAAAAAATCTTTGTAATTTCTTTCATCTTTAGCCACAAGGTTCTCTGTCTGCCTCTTAGACTATATATTTTCCGTCTTCCATTTTTTCCTGACATAATATGTGTTCTATTTCAACAGTTCCACTTGGTCTGAATTTACCTGGAAGAGGCTACAGTTAAGGTCAAACAAACGCTTAACACTCACAATTTTTTGTATTGATTTTTATATATTTTTCTTAATAATCTGAAGGTGACTTGCTATTTGCAATCCCATTCAAGTGCAAATTCAAATAATTACTCCTATTAATTTCAAGGTCACAAAAGGACATCTACATATCTACTTACCTTAATTAAAAGGATTCACAATTGGTCATCTAAGTATTTTCAGATGCAGTAAAAATTTTGCAGTAAACTCCATTATAAATGGTTTCAAGGTTACAATAAAAGAAACAGTATAAATCAATTTAAAAATTATATTTTTACATAAACATTTTTTTAGGAAGTGTTCACTTGTATACAGCTTGTAATGCTTATTTTTTGTTAGATCAAGTGTCATTTTTTCCATTTTTCTTTTCTTACCTTGTATTCCCATTATATCTCTTCCTGCCACAGAGAATTAGAAGATAGACTTTTGGATGATCTATAAAAGCTTAATTTACCAGAATTTGATTTTATTATATTCATACCAGAATAAAATGATCCTAACGTTTCCTTTCTTCCAGAAAGCTCTGGCAGACTTTCCCCAGTCTGGGTAGGGTTTGTCCTGAAGCATCATGTCAGTGACCTACAGAGAAAACAGAAATAACATATAGTTAAACTGCTGCCAGAAGAGAAAGCACTAAGAAGGACTTAAAGAATACTTTATGTATGACAAATCTGCTTCAGTTCTGATTATTTTAATTACAGACAATAAAAAAATAGTATCTCCAGCATCATTTTTAATCAACGTGAAGTATATTGTCCTACATATTCTGCCTCTAGAAGTGCAAATGATTCCTTGAGAAAAAGAAGGAAACCTGTGGAGATCCAAAGAAGAGAAGAACTAACCTAAAAGTTAGGGCAACCTATAGCATGTAGGTTGGTTTCACCTATGGCTACAGAGCTTGCATACTCGTGGCTTTTCAGCCCAACCTGGGATGGGGACCCGTTTCCACGAGAGTAGCATTGGCAGCATTTTCACTCTTGAAGCCAGAGTTGTATCAGGGAGCGTAAGCCCGTGAATTAAGCGCTGTATGCCATTTATAATCTTCTCTTGCTTCCTGGTATCAGTAACAAAAGCACACTTGGGACTAGAGACATGAAAACCCCTTAAAACTTGCATGAAATTTAAAAATATGAAATATTTATACTCATTTTCATAATTCCTATCTGAATATCCTATCTGAAAAGACCATCTGTTTCTTTGTCCAGAGACTCATATGCATGCACTACTTCTGGTTAGTACACAAAAGAATTAAAAATGACGTTCAGCTAAATGAAGGAGGTGAATACCCCTCAGGCCCTTGCACCTTTGGGAAGCTCATGTTTTCGTATTCATTTATTTCAAGATAACTGTACTACAAGTCAGTGAAAGTTACATACAGTAAACTCATCACCTCTGTTGTGCAAAAGATCAGAACAGTGGAAAAGCTATCCGTACATAAAGGTTAAGAAAGAATTGATAAAGAACAGATAAAGGAAATAGAGGAGAGAAGCTGCTACCAAATACAAGTGGAACAAATTCTTACTGTCTGTCATTGGTATCACTACACGGTGGGAAATTACTAACTGTTTTGATTAGTATGAAAATAATGAAATTTCAGTAGGAAACAAGTTCAACCTGAAGTCAAGATTTCTTGTTTTTATTTTCCACTTCATTTATTTTGGTACAGAGTTTTTAAGATCTCATTTTCCATGCGGTGTGTGAGCTACTACTTTCAAAGACATTAACAATGTTAAAAGAACACATAGCCCGTGATTACATCAAAAGCACAATAAATTCAGCTTCTAAATTTTGGCTCCTAGTCCACTGAGGGTTAAAAGTGCTTAGTGTATTAGCCTGAAGGACTGGGGTCTGAAGGATAATGAATATGTTAAATAAGTGGAAATACACATTCTAGGATTTTATGACTCCATTAAACCTAGCCTGAAGAAAGAGCAGATTATATCCTGCAATACCACCTTTATTAATAGTTTTCTGTAGGTAATTCTTTTCTCAGATAAACATGTTATGATACTTTTTTACAAGACCCCCATTAGCTAAACAAATAGTTCAATGAATATTTAATGTTGAACAAGACCTCTGTAAAGATTTAATTTACTACTTTAGTAACACTTAATCTCTTAGGAAAAATCTACACAGTAATAAATACTTGTGAAGAAGAACAGTTATTCTGAGAGGTTTTACTCAATTTTTAAAATAGTTGCTCCAGACGCTTTCTGGGAAATACTTATTATTTGCTAGAAGGATGCAATCTGCTGCTCTGTGACCAATTATTAGTGGCATGTTTCATGAGAATGACATTCAAGAAGGAGACATTTTTTGAGGAAAATGGCAAGAGGAGGCAGGAAATGTTCTTTCTGATATCAGACAGTTGGTCCCTCATCTCCCAGCTGTGGCATTTATTTAAAGTCATATCACCAGATCAATGTCAGGTCACTTGCAGCTAAATTGGCTGAAGCAGAGACAGTCATTAAAGGGATGCATTCCATAAAGAGAAATCCAATTACCTTTTGCATTAGAGAAATCAAATTCATTTTCTGGTTTGGTCAAGGACGGCTTACGGGAGAAAAGTACTCAACACTGTCACAGTGCAAATAACTTTTTGGACAGAAACACCAAAAAACATTGCTGCTGTTAGAATGCTTTTGGAAAAAGAAACAAAAATATAAACTTTAATTTTATTTGCATAACTTAATAATATGAGATGTGCGTGGTTTGGGGGTTTTAGAATCTTTCTCTTTTTGTATTTCACTGTGCAATTACTGACTAGTAAACATTTATCTTATTTTTTTAGTCTGCTGTGTTTGAAAACACTGCTGATATTCAGGAATAGAAAATAATTGTTCACTTCAGTAATTCCATGTATCCCTGCATCTTACATAATCAAGATAAACCAGAGAAAGCAACTTACAAAGTAATTAATGCATTTTTTTCCTGAAGAGCTAAGAGATGTGATATCATACTTTAAACAATTAATTACACTGACTCAATTCAAAAAGAAATGGCCCCTATTATTATGACTGTATACTCTTTCATTTTATTTAGTGTCTAATGAGAGAAATGGATAGACTGAATGGAAGTGCACAAACAAAGCTTCATAATGCACATTTACTGACTTTTTCAGTTAGAAATGCCACTGCAAAATATTTTCATTAAAAAAAATAAGTATGCCTTGCAATATATTATGCGATCTTAAATTTCACTTTGCCAAATTAAAATAATACTTTATTAACTATTCATATGGTTCATTTCACATTAACTATGAAAATAACATAATGTTTTTAAAGGAATGTTACTATCATCATATTGGTAGCAAAACGTTACAATTCACAGTTTTTGCTATAGAAAATTAAATAGTTACTTTTGATATGATATACTGCAATAATTTGAAAAATTATATCGTCATAGAAAAGAAAGAAACCGAGGTTCAAAGTCATGTTCAGAGCAAGTAACTTACACAGACAACCAGAGCAGAAAGCAAAAATCTAAAATAAAAAACAATCAACCAACCAAAAAAAAAGAGAAACAAACAAATAAACAAACAAACAAAAAATAACAGTAGGATATTGTAGGATATCTAAGGTACCTCACTAAATGGAACAGCAAGGTAGCTTAAGGATCATATATATATTCTTTCCATGCCACTGGTCTTTGAGCATGTTGCTCGGGATGCTCCGCACATACCTTACATCTCTCCTCCCTAGACAATCATGTTCAAAAATGCTGTGGTAGAAGCCACAGAATCCTTCCCAGCAATGTCTGCAGTGGGATTTTCAGGAAATTCTAAGTATCTTCTATTAATAAGCTAATTGCAAGTGACACTTTCTTAAAAAAAGAAGAAAATGACCTCATACTATCGCCATGCTTTCAAAACATCTTCCAAATTACTCATTTGTAGGAGCTACACTGTGATCTTCAGAGCATTAACTGATAATTTCTGGAAAACTAATGTGGCATGGGCTTCTAGCCAAGCTGTTTTCATCTGCCGAATTGCATTTCAGAAACCTAAAAATATAAAAATACATCAAATAGTTTCATAGTAGCACTTCTCTATAAAAGCAACTGTAGAAACTGCATCTTGGAAGAGAAATGGAAGCTGAACAAGCTCTCGAGGATGTGATGTGTTCCATGGCATAATATTCATTAAGTAGATACCAACCTGCAGTGGGAGATTTTCATTGCTTTATTCACACTTTGATAAATCATCAAAACAGGGTAAGAGCAACCCTCCAGAATTTAACCCAATTTAACAGAATGTGGAAGAAGCCAAGATCCACAAGAAAAGCTTGAAAATACAAACCATATGGTGAACTCTGAATATTTATTTATTTATTTATTTATTTTGATTCAGTAATGAGCAGCGCAAGGTATAACAACCAGCAGGACTGCAACATCTTGTATCAGTAAAGAAGATGTTCATGCGCAACTACTCAGATCAGAGGCCAAAATTCCTTGGTGCTATTGCTGGAAAATGGAGTAGCTTGAGTAACTGCATTTGGTAAAATTAATAAAAAATGAGTAAAAAAACAGGCAGAATGACCACCCTGCTTGGATGGAACAAATTCTGTGTCCCAAGCACTGTTTCAGAAGAGCAGCTTTTTTTTTTGGTGTATTACATATCCTTCTCTTTACTATATATTTCTACCACTATCAAATATATGACACAGGTATTGTGTTAATTTATTTATATTTTTAGCAGCTTCAGAATTTCAGAATCTCCTGATTTAAATCATAAGCCTTCTCATAACTAGCACTAAATTAATTTAATTTGAAACTCAGCCTTGAAACAGTTCAGGATAAGTGCTTTTCCACTCTCCCCAAACTATTTAAACAAGAAATAGATTATTTTCAGTCTTGCAATTGAGAAACATAACTGACAGGAACAAGAAGCATAAAGCACTAGTGGCAGAGGTGTGCCATGGGGCAGTCACAGCAGAGCACTGGTGGGAACCAGAGATTCACAAGCAATTTCTCACGGCTGGTGTGTGCACGTTGCTTTGTTTCGTACAGCACAACATTTCTCATCAAAATAGCCTGTTGGCACTTTTTGTAAGTACTCAGCAATGCTTATTTAACAGTAAGAGGGTTTGTTTGTTTTTCCCTTGATGGTGTGGCTAAATCAGGTTAAAGTATTAACATTTGTAGAAGCCAAAGTGGGAAGTCAACGAGAGCAAATGTGTACCACGAAGTGCGTACTACACTCCCATTCCACTTCCTTCACTTTTCAGCTATGTGCTTTTAGGTAAAAACTATATATAAGTGGTCCAGTAACTACACATCAATTCTTTATCACATCATGGTCTTCAAGTAGTATACTACATCATGGTAAGTGTACACAAAACCAGGGATACATTTAGTATTCAGTCATTAAAAGCTTCCATCCATCATTTTTGTCTTCATTCTCTTTGAGATAAAAATTGCAGAGTTGTTCACTTGAAGTACAAAAGTAACCTATATGGAAGATGCTTTTATGCTTCTATCAGCTGGACATTAGGGGAAAAAAACTGTCTGCTGTGGATCATAGCTCAACACTTTCATGGCTTACACAGCAATAATGTGAAATGTCTTCGTTAATTATGAAATTATTTTGGCAGATGAGAAGTGTCAAAAACTTTGATACACATACCTCAGAAATAACTGTTAATTTATTTCAATCCATTCTGCTGCATTTGGAAAACACAGAATGTGGAACTGTTTGAAAACTATGCAACAAATATTTATCCTTAGTTTTCTGATCTATAGGAGAGATATTTTTCAAGCTAAATATTAATTCAGATGCAAATGCATTGCCAGATTTTAAAGTAGTTTTGTCTGCTTGTCTATTTTTAAACATTCCTAATGCAGGTTCATTGCTACCCTGAAAACAACCACACTCATTAGATTATTTCTCCTTCATTTTAATTGTAAGAAATTCTTTTTATATTTGCATTTGCAAAGCAAGAGCAATCACAGAGACAAAATATGGCCCCTTCAATCTACTCTTTAATTGTTTTCTCAGTTTAATCAGAGCTAGCACATTGTTCTTGCCTTAGCAACACATTGTTTCAACAATAGGTAAATCCTAAAAACCAACATAAATTTGCCATCGCAATTCAGTGATAACTATGAGTGATAAATACTACTATGTTTCACTTTTGTTGCTTCCACAACAGCCCCCAATATTATTTTCTGCCCATTTTCCATCAGTTTTCTGTGTTGCCCTTGCAAGCTATGCTACATCAGAATTATTCTCCCGATCCACAGCATTTGCACACATGCTCTGCCTTAAACCTGCATTTCCACCAAACACAGTTAAAATACTACTTTTCTACAGATATTGAGAATGTTAATTACTGCTGTCTTTACTGATCCATGTAAATTTATTTCTTCACCCACTGAGGATGCAGAAAACCTCTCATTTAGCCAGCAGATCTTTGATTTGTTTTTTGAATATTACCACAGCAGCTTCTGGCATAGTAGCAATCTATGCAGGGATAACAGCAGCAAGACAAGAACAACTTTAAAAACAAAACAACAGAACAAAACTATACCAAAAAGCTTCCCTTAGATATCAAGAGGTGAGTCAGGGAGGAATCTGGCCTGCAATTGTTTTATGTATATTCAAATTATTCTGGAAATTATACTCTGTATTTCAATACCCACAGAAATAATTCCTGAATAAATGTTACTACCAAAAAAAAAAAAATCTAAAACACAGAAACAAAAAGCAATTTCCTTTAACTGGATTTTTTTTGATACTTCATAAATATAAATAACTGCTGTTTAGAACCAATTTTACAAATAAAGTAGGGCTTCTGCAAAAAACATCTAAGCTACACTAGCTCATCTCCTATTTCAAGTCCCTACTGTACACAAAAATCACTGAGTATTTGCAACACAGTATGCTAGTTGCCATGTGGCAATCACTTGCTATTTAAATAGACATTGACACCAAGTTTCAGGAGATATTTTTTCTTGCTTTACTACTTCTTTATTAGTGTTACAAATGCATAAGCAGAGGTCTGGGTAATACCACATATTACAGATAAAATGTAATACAGAAAACCACACCATGATTTTTATTTATGGATTTCAACTCCGTTCCATCTGAGGCTGACACGGCAGGAAAACTTGCTTTATTTATTTAGGGAGCTTGGTGGCTTTGTTAAAGGCAAGAGGTAGACATCATGACAGCTCTGGCATACATATGCCATACACATCTAGACCAATGTAGATGGTCACTGAAAAGAAAAAGGCATTTCTGGGGTGCAATTCATTTCAAAATAGATTATGTTTTAAAGGTTTACCTATTTCTCTTCACTCCAAAAAAGGTTCTGCTCAAACACAGATATTCACACTACTGATATTGAAAGGCTGGTAATATGAATCACAACCAAGTGTTCTACATTTCTTAGTGTTTCTCATTGAAGAATTCTCATTCTCATTTCTCATTCATTAGTTCAATTAATTAAACAGGTGATGGCTCATGGGGGATGAGGTTTTGTCACATGGAAAGGGTCACACTCACATATCCTAAGCCTAAAAAGGGGACTTTTGCCCTCAGTGGGCTGATTCAGGAGAACAGAGGATCCAAGTTCCTTGGACAGGTCTTGGACAGGAATAAGCACAGCTGAAGGATTCTGGAGAACAGATGAGTCCTTTCAGAGTTATATCACAGAAGGATGACGCACAAAACGGTTACCCCAGAGAAGCTGTGGATGCGCCATCCCTGGAAGTGTTCAAGGCCAGGCTGGATGGGGCTTTGGGCAACCTGGTCTGGTGGGAGGTGTCCCTGCCCATGGCAGGGGGGTGGAACTGGGTGGGCTTTGAGGTGCCTTCCAACCCAAACCATTCTGTGATTCTATGAAATCAGTAAACAGTCAACAAGTAAAACACTGACAAAGGGCTCAAAATGTGTTCACACTGCAAGGGCCTTTTTATGAAAAACACAAATAGTATTTTTTAAGTTAGGATGGGACCCATGATATCTTGGAATGCAGCAGGAATGCAAGCGTAACTCCTTTTACTTCCAAACTACAGCAATGTGCAGGTTCGGGGCTCCCAACTGTATAGTCACATCACACAAACACAGGAATCTCTGTTTTGGCATGTGTGAATCTATACATGAAATGATGGCACAATTAAGGTGTGATTCATTCTCTGGGACTAAGTCTTAAGCGTAGCAAAATTTTAATGTCTGAATATGCCTGTAAGTTACAGACAAGAAGTTTAATTGACCCATCTCATAAAGGATGCAGAGCTTAGAAAGCTCACTGTCAGCAGCAATGGAAAATTGAAAAAAGTCTGGTTTGACTTATCTTAGGTATGACATAGATGCTGAGCTGTTCTGTCTAGATTGCCAACCGTTCAGGATATATCCACAAGGAGTACTCGTGTCTCCAAAGTCAGTTCTCCCAGACTTTACCAACAGAATGCTTACCAGAGGACCAGCTGTGGAGCATGCTCCCTGGCTAGGCATGTATTTAAAGAATAAACCACCCAGTTCCTGACATGAATGGGTCCTTTTCAAGACATATTCAAAACTGAAAGGGTTTTACTGCTTGAATTTACTTCAGGTTTACTTTCTTTCAACATCTCCATCTGACAGCTTTCTCGGTAAGACTTGCCTGCCTTCATGTGCTGTAACAGATGAGCCATTAACTACTACTCTTGGGCAGTGGCATCATTTGGATTCTTATCAGGAAATCTTCAGAGACAGAAGCTCACTGTTGGACTTGTACACTGTCAGTGCAACTTTTCCTGTATAGTGTGTGTTTCAATGTGCCAAAAGTTATCATTTACTCTTCTGAGAAACTGTTAAATGCAATCACAGAATCATAGAATCGTAGAACAGTTTGGGTTGGAAGGGACCTTAAAGACCACCCAGTTCCAACCCTTGTTGAATCTCGTGAGGTTTGCACAGGCCAACCTCTCAGGCCTGCCCAGGTCCCTCTGGATGGCATCCCTTCCCTCCAGAGTGTCGACCACACCACACAGCTTGGTGGCATCGGCATATTTGCTGAGGGTGCACTTAGTCCCACTGTCCTTGTCACTGACAAAGAAATTAAACAGCGCCAGTCCCAATACCGACCCCAGAGTAACACCACTCGTTACTGATCCCCACTTGGACATGGAGCCATTGACCACAACCCTTTGAGTGCAAATTGTAGTTTTGGAGTTCTCCCTCTGCAGATAAAAGTGGATATAAATGACAACAAATGTCACTTGATGTCTTTTCACCTGCCTTTCCCTTTCCTACTGTAATTTTTAACTATATTTGATGAGCTAAAGAATAAGAATCAAACTAATTCATAGGCAGGACTTGCAGTCAGGACATAGCATTAGGGTGAGTCTATAGTAGGTGAGGGAGTAAAAGAAGAAACATTTATGATAATAGAAAATTACTTATGGAAAAGTTTGGGGGCATTTAACTCCTACATAGTGACTACTAAGGAAGTATTTTCTTGTGGAGAGGGCTGAGTGAACGTAAGATATAACAAGTATTTTACAACTTGATTCTTGGGAATTACATTTACATCAGGCAGAGTGTTCTAGATCAACAGTACGTGTTAAGTAGAGTAAAAATAAGCCGCATAAGCACATCTTTCAAAGATCTTCATTGGTACCTACATTGCACAGAATCTGGTAAACACGAATTAATCAGTTCAAAGAAAAACACAAGATCTGATTTCAAGCTCTGATGTTCACCCTCTGTCTTTCACCATTCTCTCATACCTAGGCACAAAAGCCACAGGAGAATGGTCTGCACGTAGGGAGGTCCCCAGTGACATGCAGGAGGCACAAGGCCACCTTACTAAGACATCTGCCTGCTTACTCTTGCCAGAACAGAGAGCCCAATTAAATGAAAATCCATCTCCACGCTGCTGACATCGTGCTGCCTTTCCAGTTGCTTCAGAGCTGTGATGTACTGACAGCTCAGAGTGGTTTCAATCCATTTCATTTCTGTACAGAGACAGGCATAGAGAAGTGGGAGCTTTAGAATAAGTAAATGGGAACACGAGACTTCCTTTACACGGTCTTTCTTGTTCTGCACTCGTTGATCAAACATAACTGGCATTTTTCTGCATTTTCACTCTAAACAGAGAATGAAGAAGATTCTGCACAAAACAGGCTATTCATAGTTTCTAGAAACGGTAACTCAAAAACTAAAGCTTTTAACAGAAAACAAACTGCAAAAAAAAATGTGAAGCACTGCTGAAAAATCTTCCCATGGTTCTTTAAAATATTTTCTTTATACCACTATAGGGTATTATGCAAATAAAATAATTTTCTACTCAAATCCTGGTCCTTTGCCAGATCTCCATGCAACATCATTTTTAATTATCCTTGGATA
Source organism: Anser anser (assembly GCF_964211835.1). Lineage (NCBI taxonomy): Eukaryota > Metazoa > Chordata > Aves > Anseriformes > Anatidae > Anser > Anser anser. The sequence continues at coordinate 32,926,926 of NC_139720.1, read as the reverse complement.
CTGGAGTTACAACCACATTGAGAAAATAATCCATCAACAGTTTAGAGTTCATCTATAAAGCAATGGCGTCTCACATCTTCTGGGCAATTCTGTACTTCAGGTGCCAACATGGTCATAGTTTTAGCTGATCCCTTAAAAAAATTACTTTAATCTGACTTCTGGAATAAAGAGTGTACAGGGAGGATGCTCACTGGAAGGTGGTTAGTACTGGTTTCACTTCAACAAGGAAAAATCTCCAGACTGTTGCAAAGTCATTTGCTATTTTGTATAACAAATATTTTGCTTTTAAAAAGTGAACCAACTCTTTTTGTGTCAGAATTTGTTCTTTAGGAGCATTTCAGAAGTCATTTCTGAAAGCTCAAATCAAAAGTAAAATCAAAAAATAATTGTAAAAATGGCATAAAAGAAGAGTAGAATATTTTCAGAAATCTGAGAAATACCAATTACTCTTAAACTGTATCAAGATTGTTTAAGGATTATCAGGATTGTTCTGCTGAAAGAGAAACAAAAAATCAGGGGAGGGTGTCAAGACAACAGAGCCAGACACTTTTAGGTGGTGCCCAGCAACAGGATGAGAAGCAACAGGCATGAACTGAAACACAGCTCAGAAATGCCAAACTAAGAAAAATAATGTATTTAAGTTTCTTTTATTTGCATTCAGACTTATGTTTTCAAAGACTTCCCCCCCTTTTATTGTTCATCATGATGCCACATGATATGGAATACACCTTTGGCCAGTTTGGGTCAGCTGTCCTGTTTCTGTCGCTCCCAGCTTCCTGTGCCCCCCCAGCCTCCTCGCTGGCAGGGCAGTACGAGAAGTAGAAAAGTTCTTGGCTTACTTAGTGTGAGCACTGCTCTGCAACGACTAAACCATCAGTGTGTTCTCAGCATTACTTTCATCCTAAGTCCAAAACGTGACACCATACCAGGCTACTATGAAGAAAATTACCCCATCTTGGCCAGGACAATATGATACCTTGAAATTAAGTAGAAAATAGTTACACAAAATTCCAAGCTCAGGCTTTCAGATACAATTCCTGCTATTGAAGATTCAAGACAAAATATTACAATTTTTGGCAATAGCGAATCTTGGTATCTTTTTGTACAATAAACAGCAAAGGGGGAAAGATGGTGGGCAAACATCAACTGCATATGTTTCAGACACCTATTTTTTGGTGGGGGGGAAGAATACTGAAGACACATGAGAAAATGGTTTATGAAGAATTCTTACATATTAGTTGGGTTGCTAGAGTTTATTTTGGAAAAGGAGGCACAGCAAGATGAGAGCTGGGAGAAATTTCTGTAAATCTAGAAACAGGATTTTACACTTCCTTCTGGACTGGCACTGAAAGATGTTCTATAGCCAGTTTGACAGTAAGTAGAGAACTGATTTTGCAGGCTGGGAAGTCAAGGATGGCTAGAAATGATTGTTAGTAACATTGTTTTCTTGCTTCCCCTTGGCTATAGAAAATAGCAGTCTTTAACCAAAATGCTGTTACCTGAGCACAGGCAGAACTTTGTATTTTTGTTCTTTTAGTTCAATAATGAGTGAAAAAATGCCAGAACCTCTCAGCAAACAGAATATTCAAAGAGAGAGGAAGGAAATTTGTTCCACTATTTAAGCACATTTGAGAGCACAACCCTCAACATATGGTTGTTACTCAGCCTTCTATATCATAAAGTAAGTCTGTGTCCATGCTATACTTTCATTTGAAAATGAATTTCTCTTATATAAACAAAGAATCAAGATTTTTTTTTCTTGACTTCAAAGGCATAGCTATCCATCTGCAAATGTTCATCCCATGGGGAAGCAGGATTGATGTCATTTAGAAGAAAGCAAATAACATTAGATCATGGTTGCACAGTTACTTGCCATTTGTTTGACATGCTTATTCTTTATCCCCTCTCTACACACAAACCCATATGAAGTCAACTAATGGTCACTCATTAAAATGCACTTTTTCCTTATTCATATTCATAAGACACACTGTAGAGCAAACCAACATATTCTTTAAAAAAGAATAAAGGAGAAAAACTTCAAGGATATCAACTTTACATGAAAGGGAAAGTTGCTTTTTTAGTTCAGATGTTACAAATTTAAAAATGCTACTTTATCAACATGGTGTAAAGCAGATTTTTTTTATCAGATTTCCTTTTGAACAACAATTTTTTTTGGTCAATTATTACTTTTTATGTGGATAGTTCTCAAACCTGAACCATACTGTGTGCACAGCTGATATAGTACAATCTTTGCTCTACAGCTGGTCTTGTTTGTCATCTTAGCTTACTTGATTAAGCATTTTAATCAGTGTTTTGCATAAGATTGTGCACCTTCTGTTGGAAATTGCCTAGCTGGTATTTAATTGAAAACCAGTTGACTTCTCAACATCTTTCTTGGCTTTGTCCGTTTCTCATTCCATAACTTCTGAAAGGTTTATAATAAGTATCTCAAATTCCTTCTTTGCAAAATAATGAATGTTCTCCAAACATTTCAAAATTCTGTACTAACAATGTTGGTAAGCAGCTTCCAATGATGCTGGTAAGCTCTTTTACATTTAGCTTAATGCCTTGGAGAATAACAGAACTGCTTTCTCTTTCCATAAGCTTTGACCTTTTGCTTCTAACTAATATTAAATGTTAGTTGTAAGTATTATATTTATTCTTTCTCTTCTCACTGTTTCATTAAGTCACTCCTTTTCTTCAGCCAGATCAGGTGGTCATTTCTTTTGGATGAAGCAATTCCACTTTTTCCCTCAGAGTTCTCAGGAAATTGAATGTAGATTATATTTACATGCTTGAATTAGCCGTAAAGTATAATTTAAAATCACCTTTATTTCATTTATCCTACCTATATTTATATATGTTTCCCTTATGATATTAACATAACCCTGGAGCACTGTTATTTTGGCTTTTCTGAAGAGACCATTTGGCTGGACTCCAGCTCTTTGCCCTGCTCTGTTAGCACAAGGAGCAAAGCACTATAATCTGGGAAAATTTAAGTCTTCCCTCTGGAGCCCAAATCATAGTGTCTTAGTACATTCTAGATTTTTTTCTTTATTAAAGAAATAAAAATCTCTACACTAACTAAGCAGAAAGAGAAGAACTTATAAAAAATCTATGTCCTATAATTGTAAAGAGAAAGCAGAAATTTATTTAAATTATTAGGGTTCTCAAACAACTGTATTTTCCCAAGGGGAATAAGACAACAAACTCACTTTATCTGGGAAAAGATAAAGATTCTATATTTATAGAATATCCACTACTGTAATACTAGGTAAAGTAAATTCATGTTTACAGATCATTTACATATTTGTTATATTATCTCTATTTTAAATATAGACCTTATACTTTACTTAAGTATCTGCCTTGCCAAAGATGAGTCATCTTTAAACCAGTCCCTCAAAGACTTCAGTTTCAACACCTTGGAGTTCCCATTGTTGATCATAAGTCCTTGCTCAGAAAAAAAAAAAAAAACATTTTGAAATTACTCAGCCCGGGACTGAGTATCCTGATTATATGAGTGCACTGTGACATTGCACTTGACAACTCCATTCCACCTCTAGATTGAAAGATAGTTCATGGAAAAACTAAGCTAGTACTGATGTACTTGCACTTTAACCTATGTACATATTAACCTATGAGACATACTGCTGACTTGACTACTATCTAGCAGTTAATGTGGTAAATCTTCAAGGGCAAATGACAAATATAAGTGGCGGTGCTCTGTCTGCATATAATGCATAAAGCTGGAATATGTATTCCCTGATTTATCTTGACACATATATAGGAACTTCAAGAAAATGTCCATTTTGGTTGGTTGAGGAATGTGGAAGAGTTCTTTAGGTTCATTTATATAAACATGTAAACATAAATCTATGTATGCTTGTAAAATAGTAATATCCATAATATTTTTCTATTAAAAATGCAACTCCTTTGTGAATATCGGCAAAAATATTTTATAACAGATGAAGAATGAAGTATGATTACAATTACAAATTAGCCAAAATTGATATGACCTTAGGTCTAGCATGAAGTAGTTCTCATGAAAAAAACAGAGTATGTATGGGAATTTTTAATTTATAATTGGACCTCCTGAATTCTAGTCAAAGAAAACCAAGGTTTAATAAAAACCTTTATCAGCTTTGAAAAATATGATGATTTTTGATGGGAAAATGAAACAAGAAAATAGCCACTCAGAGATTACTGAAACAAGAAGTTCTAAAAAAAGAGTGACCTCGATGGAAGACAGGGAGAAATGTGGAAATGATATAATACTATAAAAATGATTACACGAGGTTGAAATAAGCTCTCTAAAAAAGCATACTTACATATAGTTGCAAAAGAATGGAGAACTGGTTCAGAGCTTAAAAGTATATGTTTACATTTCCTTCAATAGAAATGAAGGTTGACGCTGACAGGTAGATTATCCCTAGATTACAGGAAGCTACTGCTTTAAAAGATATATTCGAATACTACCTAGGACATCTCAGGCCCACCATTAGTTCCTGAAGCGTTCAAAAGACAATCTGAACATCTCTTCACATAATATGTGAGATCAACCCACAAAGCAAGAACCAAGTCAAGACAGACTAAAGACAGAGCTTCTGGAAGCAGAAAGTTCAGGCCTAAGACCCTGGTGTTGTCATGTGCTTGAGAAGTAGGCAGAAAATAGGTACTATCTAAGGTTCTTAATTACGCAAGCACTCATGATTAGAGTAGTCTCTAGACTTTTCACTTTCTGGATAAGTGAAGATATCTTAAAAATATACAGAATCCAGAGCTGTCATGTAAACCTCTTCTATGCTGGACAAACAATGGAATAACTGCTCAGTAATTCATAAGCTTTACAGTCTCGTTTGATAAACATACAAAGAGACTTTATACGAGTCTTTGAGCATCTTTATCCCACACAAAGGAATGCAGCAAAGCAATCTCCAAGCTGGCATCAATACAAGCCAGCATGTCTTCCTCTTATTGCACCATGGTGTTATCTGCATGTACATAGCTTTGATTCCCAGGCAGCTGTAGTGGGTTTACGTGGCAAGGTTTTGGTAGCAGTGGGCCATAGGGGTGGCTTCTGTGAGAAGGATCTAGAAGCTGCCCCATGTTTGGTAAGGGCCCCACCGCTGACCAGAGCCGAGCCAATAAGCGATGTTGTTTTGCACCTCTGCAAGAGCATTTTTAAGACAGGGGAAAAAAAAAAAAAAAAAAAAAAAAAAAAAAAAAAAAAAAAACCAAACACGCTGCGCCACACACAGCAGCTGGGAGAGTGAGAGGAGTGAGGAACAGTCTTGCAGGCGCCAAGGTCTGTGAAGAAGGAGGGGGAGAGGTGCTCCAGGTGCCAGAGCAGAAGTCCCCTGCGGCCTGTGGCGAGGACCATGGTGAAGCAGGCTGTCCCCCTGCAGCCCATGGAGTACCATGGTGGAGCAGGTTCCACGCTGCAGCCCATGGAGGAGATCATGGTGGAGCAGGTGGACCTGCACCGACGGAGGCTGCGGCCTGTGGAAGACCCCTGCCGGAGCAGATTCTGGGCCGGACCTGTAGCCTGTGGAGAGGAGCCCACGCAGGAGCAGGTGACCTGGCAGGAGCTGCTGCCCGTGGGGGACCTGTGCTGGAGCAGTTTGCTCCTGAGGGATGGACCCTATGGTACGGAGCCATGTGGGAGCAGTTCTTGAAGAGCTGCTGCCTGTGGGCAGCCCACGCCGGATCAGTTCAGCAAGAACTGCATCCCGTGGGAGGGACCCCACAGCACAGGGGACGAGAGTGACCGAGAAGGAGCGGCAGAGAAGAAGCGCTATAGACTGACCATAACCCCCATTCCCCCGTTCCCCTGCGCCGCTCGGGGGGAGGAGGTGGAAGAGGGTGGATTGGGGGGGAAGGTGCTTTTGGTTTCTTTCCTTTGTTTCTCGCTTCTCTAGCTTGTTAGTAATAGGCAATAAATCTTACTATCTCCTATGCTGAGTCTGTTTTGCCCGTCACGATAATTACTGTGCAATCTCCTCATCCTTATCTCAACCCTTGAGCCCTTTTCATCATATTTTCTCCCCATTCCTCTTTGAGGAGGGGGAGTGAGAGAGCGGTTGTGGTGGGGCTTGGCCACCCACCCAAGTAAAACCACCACAGCAGCTAACCTAAAATGTCCTGGCTTCCTGAAAGGCAGGCATATTAATTTTGATGTAGTACCACAAAGCAGCCTGTGTCAGACACAGGCCTGACATCTATCCATCACACATCCTAGTGGTTCTTATGATGATTTTAGCACATATGGGTTTAGATTTAGGCTGTACCCTGACTATCTTCTTCTCATTTACTGATGGAATGTAATAAATTTAAACTGATTCATGATGTGAATTTTCATGACTTTTTCAGTACAATAATAGGCTACAGAGTTAATTTTTGTTGTAATCCTGTATTCAGCAGATAGCAATTAAATTTAGCCTAACATGAGAAGAACCTTGAGTTTTCTGGCTTTGTTCTGATTAATGATCTATCGAATGTTGACTCACTGGGGTTTCTCCTGTATTAGGACTGTGAATGAGAAGGTGTTTAACACTGGTGACCATAGGTTCAGTGAGTCAAAAACCTCCCACATAGTATCTTTACAGTAACCATGAAACTTGTGGGTTCCAGTAATGTAGGATGTAAATTTGAACAACAGTTGAATCACGTGTTGGAAAGATGTCCCTTCACTCCCTGCTTGCCATCTGCCTCCCGACAGCATGCCTTCTTCATGCTGCTCTTGTTGGTTACCTTCCCACTCCTATCATGAAATAACATTATCTAATAAATAAAGAAATTATCCCAAGGGCCACATTTTTTTTTTTTCTTTTCACAAGTCCAGGGATTAATTTTGTCCTTCACCACTCCAGAGGGATTATATCCATTGATTCTTCTGGTTACACAAAGTGGTCCAGAAGATTGTTCTTTGGGAGTCAGCGTGAACACAAAAGACACCAACTTTCTGGTAATCTGCACTTCCTCCACATTGTCACAGCTCCACTGTAATTAGTACTAACAAAATAATTAATGCTAGGAAACATAAAGATGTGAGAAAGCACTTCTAGGAAGGAAAATGAAACAGAGGCAGAAGACACTATGTTGCTACAGGAGTGTTACAAAAGCAAAGAATGAACTATTTCAAAGGGAAGAATTAACATCAGGTTTCAGTGCATATCAAAAAGAAACAAGTAAGGCGTATTTACATACATGTTTTAAAGTTATAACACCACAAAAGTTATCATTTGAGCACTGAAAATGATATTATGAAGGATGCTATTTATGAAAGGCATTTATGTGCCAAAATTCTTATATGACATCCTAAATATACGGTAGGTACACATCCATACTATTTTACAGCCAAACACACAAGAAACACAGACAGCATATACATAGTTTCTCTTACCAAATACTTTAAAAGTGCTCCTATTGCTGTGGGAAAATATTGATATGCTGTTAAAATACATTTTGCCTCTGCTCATTTTCGGGTTTGTAACTGTTGCTTAACTATTTGAGTGTGAGTTTTTTAAATCTAAATTTTGAGTGAGAGATCCTGAACAGAAATGAATGAAATTCCACATCACCTCTTTTGGTCCTCCATCTTCTTTCACATTTTGGATTCTTTATTTTTTTTATATCAAAGAAGTTTCTGTCTAATTTTTGCAGTATTTTTCCTAGTATGTATTGTACAAATGTGTTTCACTTCAGAGAAAATCCATTACTGATAATTATTTTAAAAATTTTATAGAAGTTTTATAAATAAGTCATTTGCAAAACATTTTTCCTTTCTTGTTAGTAGCATGATAATGACAAAACTCCTGCTTCAAAATAAGTCCTGTGGCTTCTGACTACACTCCATTCTCATTAATTGCACTATAAATAAGAAATCCACCAATAAATATTATGGCACAATGATTAGGAATAGACTAAGCTGTCAATTGGAACATGAATAGCAGCAGATTCCTAGGGCTTATATTGTTTTGTGACCTTTTTCGTTTATGAGTAAAGGCAGGGAATTTAAAATCTGTAGTTAGCTTTGTCAGATCAAAATAGTGAAGCCTTTGGCAGTATTTTAAGCCAGATGACTTTGCACTAAAATGGATGGAGGGGATTCATGTGAGCCATTCTGATGACTCTGGCAATCTCCAGCTGAACGATGGTAGAAAAAGTCAGAAGGGGCCACTTCAGAAAGTTCTGCATGGCCATGGCCATGCTCATTTCCACACTTTTGTTTGACTCCAGCATCATCATGGCAATAAGTACATGCTGCTTTGTAGCTGCTGAAGGATTCAAAAAATAACTAGACAAATGGGACCAACCACACAGAAATGTTAAGTAAAGCAAATGAACAAAACCCATTTAACTCTAGCTAAGTTCAAACGAACTTGCTCAGACAGCTGTGCCTGTTTGCTATACTGGAGATTTCAGCATATTTTTGTCACAGTAAATGTCAAGTTATGGGCACATTTTGGATAAGCTTTATTTTTTCTGGAGTTGTCTTTGCAGACAGATGATGTGTCTTTTCCGTGTGAAAAACAATCAAATGTGACTTGCATTTTAAGTAAGTTTCTAAGGTAACAGTACTTCTTGGCCCAGATCCCTGGGCTGAGACTTGGTCATAAGCAGATAGTAAGAGCTTCAAACCATGTTGGTCTTTCTCTTCCTAAAGCTTTTCAGGTTCTGATTCAGAATATAAATAATATATATTTATATATTTTTAATATATATAATATATAATGTATATATTTAATATAAAAATTTATATTTTTTCCCCTTCTCCTCAAGCCATCTTCCTTATACCAATTTTCCATGGATCAGCCAGGCAAAGGGCGTGACCTGCTATAACTGCAGCTCCAGCTATAAATATCTACTTCTCACTGTAGATACTTAATTCGTCTAGAAGCAGTGGGGCTCACACATCTGGATTGGTAAAGCACAGTTATGCCCTGCCAAAGACAGTTCTTCTTTTATTCCATTGGTTGGGATGCTAATGACAAGATGCTACAAATACGGCACATAACGGAAGTATGGCTTGAAACCATCAAGGTACCTACAGGATGGTGAGCTGGTGTGAGAACACTTCCCACAGAAATCCCCTACATGAAAAACTGAATATATTTCTATTGAACTGCCCTTTGCAAAGTTAACCTTGTGATGTTTGACGTGGAAGAAAAAGCTGTTTTACACATTGCAATAGAAATGTGTTCGCCAAACCAAAACAAAGGTGTGGGGATTTATGATTCACAAGGGATCCCCAAATATCTTCTGCACACTTCTGAAGGATAACAGCAGCTCTGACTCAGGATTTTTGTCTTGCCAGAATCAGTGGAAAGTCACTGTGAAAAAGGATGAAAAGGCTAACTTCTGCTCTTCGTTACACAGCTGGACACTTAAGGACAAGCACATCAATGTGAATGTATGGCAAGGAGGATCATTGTTTTATACTCACCTAAAAAAGAACAAAGTTCATCCCAAAGACTTTGCTGTTCTTCTTGAATTCTGGTGCACCGCCAGACAGCCAGACTTTCCTGTCACAGTTTATTACACTCTCACCAGAACTGTTTGATGTAAATTATCCCATACTCCTGGTGTCTGTTACTTGTTCCTTGTGAACAATATTTTATGCGTATAGCACAGTTAGCATCAGTGTGGAAGGTATGGTCAATTTAGGAACAGGTATGCTACAAAATTGCTGGAAAGTACATGTGAAATACGGAATTCTTAAAAAGATACCAGTCCTGTATTCACTAAACACTGAACAAAATTAAGAAAATTATTCAATTCTAATTATGGTACACAGTTTAAGAAATTAAATAAACAGTTTTAGAAATTATATCAACAGCAAAATAGTTTCTAAATATTAATTAAAGGTTCTATTTAAAAATATTTCATGCATGACTTCCTTACCATCTGTATTTATAAAGCTCCAGAAGAAGAAAAATATAGCAACATCTGGTTAAAAATATTTGAAGGTACTAATGGCACACTGCTTCAATCTAAATTCAATAACAGTATTCACCCTCTCTTAGAAACATATTCTTTTACAGCTGAAAAGAATACCGATATATTCTTTGTGTAGACTTGTCATATGTCTACAAGAAGTGTCAAACTGTATTTTTAGCTATGGAGTTTACTTAATCCCACAAGACTTTATCTTGCCTTTATGTTGACAAATGAACAAGGCTGAAATATACGGGATCGGAGCTTCTGTCAAGATACACTGCGTTTCAGAAGTCATTGTTCTTGCACAGCTGTTTCCTTTAAGCTATTGGCTTAAAAACAGTTTTATTACTCTTCTGGGTTTGCTGTTGAACTCCTCAGTAGCTGCAGTTAATTGTCTCCAAGCTTTACTTTTCTAGACAAGCCAAGAGAATGCAGTAGAAATATAATATGATACCAAATGTGATGAGGTGACTTTGATAACTGCTATAACACACAGCTGTGTTCTGGCTCGACTTTATTACTTCCATGTTCCTGTTTTCCAAAAATATATTCATGGTATATTACCAGATTGAAGGAAAAAATGTTGCCTGCAACACCTTTTAGTTAGTAGTACAGGCAGTAATTAGTATTAAAATGATGTTTTGGTTCATATCTCAGACTTCATTTCTCTTTAATGCATTGATATTGAACAATGAAAAAAAGACTCTACCAGCTGCCTATTCCAGTTCAATTTCTTCTACACTGATAAACAACATATCTCATCAGTTTCTAAATAGTATTAATAAATTCTAGAAGATTAAATATAGACTTTTTAATCTAGGTTTTTTAATAGTTTGTCTTCCCAAACACATTCTTGGATTGAATTAAACCTGGGAGGAGCCCTAGAAGCTTCCCTGTCAGACAAACTATTTTACAAGCAAAATACTGTGCATTTGTCTGTTTTAACATCACCATAGACAACCTCTGCTAGACCTCACTTAACAATACTGTCTTGTGAGAAGAGTAACTGACAGATCTGTAAATTCAGTAAAATTATATGTACAGAAATTATGTTCATCTTATCAACACAAGTTGAATCTTTTACTTCTGGAGTTTCCATTTATATTAAAATAAAAAACTTATAATTGAATATAGAGAAATAGTAAATAAAAATGGCCGGTATGGCTTTGTAGCACCAGAGAACTAAGAGAAGTTGCTTTTACTTTTGGAAGACTTGTTCTGGACAACTCCACTGCCCCACCAGGATAATGGGCTTTCCTTCACCTTTTGGAAAGCACTGATCATGGGTGCAGTCTGCCAGTCTGACCAGCCCCTGTAGAACCAGGGCAATTCCCTTTACCTCTGTTTGTAGGTTGCCCATTTCAGTCCTCAGCAGAATATGGACCATTATGGGACTCTGACTTGTTTAGAGCTACAGGTGAAGGGAAAAGTAGCCAATGCAATTCCTTCTATTATCTCTGGAAAAAAAAGTGAGGGAAGGGGGGAGGAAGGTGGGCTCCTACTGCTGTAATAGACATGTATACTCTCATTCAATCATGGCTTTCCTTCAAGGCAAATTACTAAACCAGAATTGCCCTGGTATACCAAAAAAAGATTTTTATTCTAGAGGGGATGACAGCATTGTTTATACTTATTAGAAAAGATGAAGGAACTATTTGAATCAATGATATTAGATTGTATTTTTTAAGTCAGGACTGGCTAGCGTAGAAAATCAACACATGAAACTGAGCATTCTTTAATTCTTCTACTGACACTTGAAGATGTCCTTATAAACTGTAAACTCTGTACAGCACAAAGAGGATTCATGATTTTCAAATCGAATAATTTAATAGCACAAGGAAAATATGATGAAAAAAGAATAACATTTCTCGGCCATACTTATGCATTCCAATTGCTTTGCTTCTGATGGACGAATTGCAGAAGCCAAACAGAAAGAAAAGAAAGAGGTGCAAACCATCTATCTCTGTTTCGCGTTTGGACCTGTCCTGCAATACACAGCATCCCTGGTATACGGTGTGAGGGCATGTGCATGCCTATTCTCTTGGGCATGCTTAGCAGCATTATCTTCTTTCAGAAAGAAAATGACAGACTTCAGCATGTCTTGAATGTTTTCTTACTTACTAATAACGCACTTGGGAGCCTGGATTTCTCTCACATAACTTTATAAGCTTAACTGTTTTTTGACTCCTTTTTCCTGAGGAAATGCAGACACTTTCAGGGGAGATTCAACTCCTTGAAAGACTAAACTGCCCTCTGAACAGCGACTAGTAGCAGTCTCTCTCCTTTGTCTAGAGAGAGACCCAAAGGTTGTGACACTTTGCACATAAGTACTGCGGTTAAGTGCTTAAGGTAGCAAGGTGGTTTGCTGAGCACGGCAGCAGGAAACAGATTCCCTGCTTCTAATTTCCAAGCTTTTTCTGACCAGTGTTCTTACCCAAAACTTATTTTTTTCTGGTTTTTAACATGTATGATGAAAGAAGGGTTGTCAGGCTGCCTATAAATGTCATTAAGTTGCACAAATAATTAATACTAACTGATTTGCTTATTGCCCCCAACATAAGCCAGTAGAGCAACATCCTCAAAATGCTACAGTAATATTAGTGGAGGTAATACCAGGCTTTGTTCCTTTATGTCAGTGTCTGTGTGTAGCAACACATGCTCAACAGAAACACAATTTTGAATAATCCTTCAAGGTCTTGTTAGCTGCTGTATGTAAAAATATTTCAAGAGTGTAACACAAAACCTGTTTGTACAGAATAGTTAGTCTGTCAGACACGCTTGTGAACATCGAGTCTCTTCTTTTTATATTTAGAAAAGGGATATGCACATTTTTGTTCAAAGCACCAATTAGTTCAATGGAAATACTTTTTTGTTGCTATTTTCAAGCAAATTAAAGGCCAAAGAAAACACTGTATAAAGCAGGGAAAGGAATCAGACTACAGAAGGATTGCCGCTCCTTAGTTACACAGCTATGAAAAGAACTAGATTGGAATTGGAGTTCTTAACGGGATGTTCTTAATCATTTGGTCATCAACTGCCACCGTATGAGCAAACTGGGGAGCACACAAAGCTCAGTCCCTGTGCAGACTCCGCATCCTAGGGATGTACAGGATGCACAGTGTGTAAGAACTACTCCTTGATCCTGTCAAACCACTGCTGCTTCCTCTTCACTCACAATGAAGACAAAGCAGAAATGAGGAAAATCTGCCACCATGATACACATCATTTTGTTGCATGAAGTATTGAAAAACATACTGAATCTACAAACACAGATTTGGCAGCAATGATCAACACGTGCATGACCTCCAGGCTTGATTACTGCATTTCATTGTATCCAAGAATGAAAAACATATATTGCAGAAAACTCCCACTGCTCCTAAAAGCAGCTGCCAGTCTGCTTAGCAACGCCAGCCACTATGAACGCATCGCCCTGGCATGCTGGCCTCTGCGCAAACTCCCCCGTGATTTCAGAGTCCAGGTGAAGGTCATCGCCACAGTCTTCAAAACTCTCTGTGGGAATGGCCTTAGGTACTGGAGAGACTGCTGTCCCCTTTGCAGCAACGACCTTCTCTGACAGCTATGTTCCTCTGGAACAATGAAACTGTCAGCCAAGGGAAGAGGCTCAGCAATGCAGAGGACCTAACTTTATAGAAGTTAAATCTCTGTGAGAGCCCTACCACTCAGAAGACAGGGAAATGACTAAATCTGACCAGCTGCACATCTCAGACCTTTAGCCTATTTCCCCCAATAACTGTTTCATCCTCACTCAACCAAATCACGCAAAACCACAACATAAATGAGAACAAAATAAAAATCCTATATATTTAGTAAGCGTGGTTTTTTTTCATATTGGCATAGGAAGAACCATATAAGTGATTCCAGCTTAGCAGGAAGTGTAAATATACATTTAACCTGAAATGTTGCGTGCCTTTAATAGGTGGGATGCCAGCTACCCCAATGTATGATAATTGCTGGATGTAAATACAAAATAGACATAAATAGCCAGATGAGCGACATCCTTTCATAATTTCTCCTATTGTACTACTACTAGACTAGAAAACAAGTCTGGAAGTCTATCTATTTTTACCCTATCACAAAGTTATCTTGATGTTGAAATTAATGAAAGTCATTGAAAACTGAATTTCAAGACATTCCTCCCATTTTCCTGTATGTTCAATTAGAATTATTGATAATTACAATTTATGTTCTTTTCCTAGAAAGATGGTGGTCCTTACCAAAAAGAAAGATACTTCTTTCCCCTTATCCCATAAAGTGCTTTTTCCTTTTACATTGGGAACAGGTCAACAGTGGTAGGAAATTCCAAGTAGTCTGCCTGAAGTGCTGTATTTACATAGTAGAGTGCTTGAGATGGACAGAAGTATTTCCTTAAGTATTTTTTGAAAAAGGACAGGAAGATTCAGTCTCAGAAAAATTATACCTGCTTTAACAAGGGTTGTTAGCATCTGAAATAAAAAAAGCACAGATTGCCATAAACATTTAAGATTAGATGGAATGGACCTGAACTTTCTATACTCTTCTCATGCCAATATGATGTCAGTCGTTTACCCTTACCTGAGACATGGGTGCTACTGAGGCAAACTACTGCTCAGGCTTCAAAAACCTGTCAGCTGGTGGAAGCAATCTGACTGCCTGTAAACCCTCAGGTAATAAGATGACCTGGTGTGAATACAAACATATATAATTCACTCTAGGGATTACACTTCTGACATCATAAACTACAAGAACTTTGCCTGAATGCTTTATGGGCAGCGGCAGAGACCAGGAGCAAAATCCACATCGCTCTCTGAAGTCATTCAGTATTTTATACAGAACAGACTGAAGTCTTCAACATTTGAAGTTCAAAAACTTTTAAAAACATACTGAATAATTCAAATTTTCCCTCAAGTGACCTCAGTGAAATGATTCTGGGGGCTGGATTCAGTGTTTATAAGTGAACTGAAACTGGAGCAGCACCTAGGAGTGCTACAGCCTCGAAGGAGTGAGAGCTGTCTAAACTTGTACGAGGCTCCTCATTCCCTGGTGTGTAGGCTTGATCCGTACACTGCCTTTTATACTGATGCTACTGTATCAGTTAGAGGATGATCATTCTAGTGTGGTCAGTCAAACTTTGATAAGGGTGCAGGTACATCAACATGTTGATTCAGCTTTCTACTCTTTCCTTTTAAAAGTATCTTGGCTCTAACTTCATTAGTAAATTTAACCTGTGGCTCCAATAAATGTCTATTTAAAAAAACAAAACAAAACAAAACAAAACTTTATCAATACTAATTGCTGATAGCTAAGACAGTTTGTATAGATTTTTATAAGCTGTAGCCACATGGATAGCACACGGAGTGCTTCTGTAAGAGAACCACATTCTTTCTCTGCCTGGTAAAGTCATTTGTGAACACAAGCTAATGCAGTGAAGTGAGTATATTTCTTCTGTGCTACTATTATGTTTTACAGCTTGTTTTTATTTGAATACAACTGATTCACTCGTCTCCTCTTCCAAAATTATTTAATCATTTGTAGCAACTGCATACTTTATTCTGAAATGCATTTTATCTTTAGCAATTAATTTGTTTTTCATGAATCAAAATATCTAATGCCAATCTGAATTTTTTCTAAGAAGTCTACCCTACACTGGAGTATTATAATCAGTTTATTTCAGCCAGCTTCTGTGCATCATTATGAATAGCAGGTGTAAAGAAGTAGTTTAATTGCAGAGAAAGGATTATATTCACCAAGTTCTACCTCATGCAACTCTGTTAAAGACAACAGTTATAGCTAGGGTTAATTTAGCCCACTGTGTCTTCTGTAATTTCCTTTAATAGTGTTTTGAAATTATAGCTATTAGTGCATTGCTGTGGTCATGCCCCTGCTGCACTCCTGTCAATCTCCCAATTTCACTTACTTTGAAACAGTCTAGTGGACTGCTTTGATTAAAACCTCAATAAAAGGCATTCAACCGTTTATATTTTATTGATGTGTTTGACAGAGAGGTCTCTCCTGGGCTGAATAGGAACACACAGAAAACAGAGAATATGCTTCAGGACGGCACAGCAAGTGTGCTCCTTAGCATTTTAAGAGCTGTGAGCGTGCACACCATCCCCTCTGAGCATCAGAACAAACTGCACCATTGCAATGGAGACAACACCACACACATGGGTGCAGGATTTACTCAACTGCCCAAGATACAAGAGGAGAGTGAAGCAATTGAGCTAATGTTTATAATTATTATTACTCCTTACTGTTAGCCTTGTACGACTTGCAAAAAAATAAAAATAAATAAATAACAATAAAGCCAGTAAAAGAAACAGTCAGTGCCTTAAATTTTTACAGCATATAGAACACAAACCACATAAGACAGAAGTACAATAGACAAAGTCATCGTAAGTTAAGTTGGTGGATTTTTAATTCCATGTGAAAGAACTGAAGTTCAACATGTACTGTGAGGCTGTTCAGTGTAACAATACTGGACAAAAGACTTGGAATGAACAAATTACAGAAGCAGAAAGAAATCTGAAGAGTTTAAGATATCAGTAAGTGTGTGGTATACAGAAAGGAGGAAGGGAGACAGGTGGAACTTGAAATAAGAGGTATTTCAGAAACAATAGAAATACCCCAGAATATTGACACACAGACGTAAGAGTAGAGAATGACAATATTTTTTTGTGCAGCAACAGTTTGAAATGAATGACAGGGGATGAGATGCTAAAAAAGCAAACTAAGAGGAGAAAAATAATTTCTGAGGTAACAGATTATGACAGCTGAATTCAACAGCTAGATTTTAGAGCCTTTAATATAAAATCCACATTACAGCCAACTTCTCAGTACCCTTCTGGTTATACCTTCTTGTCAAATAACTGGAATTTTATAACACTTGTTAGTAATTTAGGTTTTCGTTACACAGGAGTACAAAAGCTCCATTCCACTGAGCGCTAAACAAGCCTTCAATAACCCAGCAGACCAGCAGCACTTAACCTTCAACATTAGAGTGGCATGCAGCTTTCGCTGTATCAGATCATCAGCTCCCAAATCTCTATGCCTTTCCAAAGGCAAAATAAGATGCAAAGCTGACCTGACAAGACACCAGAAGTACACCCTCACGGAGAAATAATCAGGCAGTGTTGGCATCTGTTCTGAGGTCATTCCCAAATATCCGGCTTGGAGCATCATGTGGCTGATTCAGGCCCATCATGCTACCTCAATTCATTTAAAAGCTGTTGGTCTACTAAATGGCATAAGATAACCTTGGAAATAGGTTGAATCAATATAAATTGTGGGTTAGCAAAGCACGAATAAGCATTGCAGATGGTATACGCCCAGCCTGTCTTTGGTCATGCCAACGAGAACAAGATGCCAGGAAATCACTGCCGGATGAGAGATTCAGAAGAAATCAATGAAATGAGGCTTTTTGTGGTCACAGGCCAGCTTTGCAATAAATGAACTATATTTGTTTGCCTTATACAGATTAGGGTACTGTAGGATTAATAATATCCATTTGCCTCATATAGATGAAGGCTGTTTTCCATTAGTAGAGAAATACTACAAACAGGATGTCTCTCGGTATTGAATCTGTGCACACACACAGGTTTTAATTTATACATGCCCACAGACCTTGCTGAAATCAGTCTTGAATTTTCAATAGCTTAAATAACTTTTTTTCCTAAGAGTTTTGCTAACTTTAAGGTAAAATTTCAGATTCTAGAGGATACAGTCATGCTTGTTCCCATTACTCTTCATACAGTCCTTGATTTCACGCTCCTTTTGTATGTGAATTCTTTATGTTTTATTTGCATTATGGTTTAATTTATTCATTGCTGCATGAGCTTCAGATTTTATGTGAAGTTCTTTTAATGTTTTGCCAGGAAAGCCTTGCCATTCTGGAAGTCTTCCTTTACCTTCCTTACTTCCAAAGGGATGTTTGACAGTAAACATCACTATGCTTTAACTCTGCTTTTTGTGTGGGACAATTTCTGGCATTTCTCTATCCCCTGCATCCAGATACATAACTTTAATACCACAAATGCAAACATGCAAACCTATCAACCTACAAATTATTATTTATCTGTTACCCTGCACCTTTATTGCCTGTGGAGAGAAATAAGTAGTTTTAAAATGTGGTTCGTCTGCATCGTTTCAGATGTCCACTACACTCCATGCACTCAACATGCCTTTTTCTCTCCACAGGTTATTAACATAGTCCAGAAAATTCAGCTCATATTAAAAAGTGGAATATAAACCACACCCTTTATATGACCAAACCACCATTTGGTCACACAAATCCTATGCTCAACCCCTGGGTCAAGTACTAACCCAAGTATAATGCAGGTATCTCACCTCCCACTTCTCCTGTAGTGAAGACCAGACGGCAAATGGCTAACTTTGCATGGTACTGTCAGGTGGTGGAAAGCCATACAGGTATAAAGCCTCCCTCATAATCTGCTGCGGATATTGGTGAGGCCTATGAGCAATAAAAAGAAGTCCAAGAAACCAGTGTGAAAAGTATGGGCCTGCCTATGACAACACTTAAGATGTCATAATTTGAGCTGTGCCTCGCCCTAGTGCTGGACCTTCGCCAACAATATACTGATGAAATCACACCTACATGATCTGTACTCCCCGATAATCCTTCTGACAGTACTCCATCCATTTTGTAGTAGATCCAGTTGTTAAATTACTTAAGTTGTTTCTCACCTGCTTATAGGTGAGGAAAAACCTCATAATATACTTTTATGGCTGGCTAGGATAAAAACCCAGAGCAGCTCCTCCTGTTTATGATTCCCCTGGGCACTTACGTGCCATTTTAGTTTTCTGTAGAAGTTATTCAGTGTCTCTGCAGAGACAGATACCATTTAGATACACTGGAATGCTGCCATCAGTGGAAACAGAGAAAATAATTTTACTTAGACTTGAGGAAAACAGTGATGGGACAAATACGGAGCTGAGAGCAGGGTTCTCATCTCTTCTCCATCACCAATTCCCCACATGAGCCAGACAAGCAACAAAGCATTTTCAACTGCAAGATACAAGGATTGACAAGCTGCTACCCAATATAAATCCTTTTGTCATCATTTATACTAATATAAAGGTCAGTGTAACTTTATTGGCAGGTGGGGGTAACACCTGATTAATTTGGCTTGAAAAAGCTTTATCTGTTAGCTTTTTCTTTGCTTCAGTTCTCGGTTGTAAAAAAAAGGGGGATATTTGCATACCTATCTCCACGAGTTGCTATAAAGATCCGTCCCTAATGTCTGCAAAATGCAAAGCCTTTTTTATTACTGCCAGTGTAGGAGGCAGTGATTTCTTTTGTGATTTGGAGAAGCGTAGTACTGTACGAAATTACAAAAATAGCTGTTTAATGGAGGCTTTAAAGGTACTTACAAAAGTTTAAGTGAAACTCGACAATCTTTCTAACCATTTAAAAGAGCACTTGAAGATCCCATTTCAAGTAATGTAAAATAACAATAAAAAGAAACGAAGGAAAAAGTAGAATCATCTTACTGAGAGTCTTTTATTAAAGGAAGCTTTATAATGAATTTTAATTCAAATTGATCGAATCTTTTTATTTTAATATATCAGCTTTTAAGAAGCATTTGTGTATTTTAAGTCTGTTGTAGTCAGCAGAACTGCACCAAAGTTAAACTTGGGTTTCGGCCACAAAGTTTTTAGAAGCCAATCTATCTGATTTTTTTTTTTTTTCTGTAGAAACTGTGTTTGAACATGTCAAATTTGTAGTGTTTCCTGAGCACAATCACAAGTATAGATTTCAAAAATCTGACTTTCTGGCTACAGTACCATAATTCTGACTTTGACAGGTCCTAAGATTTCTCCATGTCAGGCTTAGCTTTACTATTCACCTTCTTACATATAGGGCGCAGCCAGTGATTTCACTCACAGGTTAACAATCCTCACTTTGTGTGATGCAGGTTTCTATTATTTCTCAGCAGGTTGAATGAAGATTTCTCACACTAAAGTACAAATTCATATATTATGCAATACCACACAGGAAAATTAATTCTGTGCTGTGGTTACACAGGCATTTTCTTAATTGCTCTTCTGATGTATTGATCTTCACAATGTGTGAGTTGAATTGACCTATGGCAACAACACAAGACACCATTTTCAAGGTACTGTAGCTGTTGTGAGAATAACCTTCCTTTTCTTCTAGGCATGCCCGAACACAAAATGAATGATACCCTGGTAACATGGGCATTTAAACTTTCTTTCTGACCATACTCTAAACGTATTTTCTCAATAAAACAGCATCAGGCATGAAATCCACACAACAGGAATTTGTCACTGATTTCAGTTATGATGATTACACTCTAGCGAATGTGAAATGTGAAGCGTAAAAAGAGAAGGCAAGTCTACACAGAAGGAAACTGGACACCAGAGGCAACTACAGCTTCTTCCAACTTCATAATAAAGTTTCTCAGCTGAATATCTGTCCCTCAAAATAGTGTTGTTTAAGACTAGAAATCGTCTCTTCTTTCTTTATCAATTTCAGCTGTGCTCTCCTTTGTAAAGAAGCACAGATTTTATACATCATTTTGTTAGGCAAGAGTACTGTGATGTTTTTTCATAATAAAACAGATTTCTTTCCGCTTTTCCTTTTACAGTTACCAAGTTCATTGTACAGACCCTGAAGGAATTCAGAATTAAAAAAATGCTTTGCTGTGTACCACTGCCATCTGCTGCTAATCTCTCCCTGTGGATACCGAAGGCCTTATTTCACCATATATTTAGTCCATTAAAGATCTTCAGCTGAATTTGCACAGTCAATTCAATATTTTTTTATAATACTTATCAAGCAACCCCTTCCCATTCCTCTATAGAGCTTCTCATTACACATCTTCTCAGATTTATTGAGGTAATGGCTTCAAATACCTTTTTTCTTTTTTGCCAGTCAGTGAAAAAGGTTTGTGCTTGCAGACTCAAACACAACCAGACAACTGTTCCAGAAAGGAAGTGTCCATCTTAGAGACTCCGACAGTTTACGCATTTGCCATATGTACTCCACAATCTTCAGTAAGAACATGTTATTTCTAGAGCCCCACTTCTGCAGTACTTCTGACACCCACTCTTTCACACCCTTTCTAAGGAGTACATCATATGTCAGAATGCAAAATTGTTGTGTAGTTACTTTAATTTATATGGTACTCTGACTTCAGCTTCTAAATACATGTAATCTGGATATGTCAAGATCTGCCGCATAAATGCCATCGAGAAACAAGTACAGTTCTACATGAAAAAGAGCAAAGGAGAGTATAATAAAGAAGAAAAATGAATGTACGACATACTGATTTATAGCTGTATGGCTACCTGAAGCTACAAAACAAATCAATTGAACAATATTTGAGTTGTGGGAAAATGTATCGTCTCCCTTACACCTTGTCTTTTGAAAAAGACTTAGCCATATCTTTCACCTCCGACATTCGGAGAACAGAATAGCTCCCATTAATATTTGACACGATCCTTCATTAATTTTTTAAGCATTTCAGAATACTCAAGATTTCAGAACACAGACAATCCCTGTTCTGGAATTAAAAGAAACTTTATGATCAGAAAAAAAAATGCACGGATAAGTGAGGTTAAAAGGAAGCAAGTGTTAGGCCTCAGTTACACATTCACTGCAGTCAGAAGACAATCACTTAACTTCTAAGCACACCACTACACAATGCGTAGGTTGTCAAGTCTTAGCTTGCTACCTCGCTTTCTCCTTCTGCCTGGAATAGTTGAGTTCCTCACCCCCTACAGATGAACACGTAATGTGGAAAAAGCAGCCACAAAACTTTCAATGACCACTGAAACCAGTGAAGTAAACTGTGCCCATGCAGCCCTGGGCAACGTGTCCTGGACTTTTTGACTAGTTTTGCAGAATTCCCATTTGTCTGATGGATATACATGTTGCATAAGTTAGTTTTTAAGTTTTTTTTTAAGGGGTTTTAGAAGGTATAAGGGAGCACTAAGACGATTAAGTCAGATATAGGCTTTCTGTGCTTTAACAGTGAGATCAATTACAATGCATTTATATACACAGAATTTTATCTTACACTAAGAGTCATCCCAGCAGCCCTCACAAAAGCACTGGTTTCAATATTATAACAACAGAAAATCACACAATAGGTGTAATCAGAAAAGAAATGTGACTTCACTTTTTAAATCTGATGAAGTTCCATATTTTCAGAGGAATGCGGTGTGTGTCCAGGCATTCAATAAAAAACCTGTAGCTTCTAAACAGTAAACATCTTTTCCACTTTGCTGCACCTCCTGAGCCTCCTACAACCACAACTACGGAAGAACAGTGTGCATATTGATTACAGGTGTATGTTGTCTTTGATCTAGGCTAAATAGAGAACTAATGCTAAAAATGTATCTCTTCCTCTGTTCCAAAACCCAGAAAAACTACATCCATATCCATGTGGCTGGGTAACTACAATCATCTCTATCTACTATCATTTCTGGCCTTGCATTAAGTCCTCTTTAGAACAAGTGGATTAAGTCTTGTTTTCATACAAACACCTGCAGCTTCTAAAGAGTAAAAGCACATTAATAATCAACAAGAGGACTATTCAAAACATACAGTTCACATGCAAACTCACTTTATTGCAACTAAAGCATGAAAGCACAAAAGAGCAGCTACTTCTGAAAGATCACGGTGCTGTTCAGTATGTCTTGATTTATTCTCTTTTCACCTACAGGATAGCAATAATAGGTATTGTTTAACATCATTTACATAATCTGCGAGCAGTAGAGGAAACAGTTCTGAGGAAAGTAAGAATAAGGGTGGAAAACGAGTGCACACAAGGCCCACACATCTCAGAGAGCTCCAGTTATCAGCAAATCCCTTTTTACCTCAGGTGTTTGCTTGGACTGTGACTGAGGCTGGGTGGTAAACTAGGACATACACAAACAGTGAGACCCACCCAACTACCTACCACATCAGTTAGGACACCTGTATATGGTGTTCAGCTTCATGAAGAGAAGAAAGAGGTCTTTGTGTGTTTTGGCAATGCTAGAAGCAGAGACGCTTTCCAGAAGGAATGTAGCCTGAACTGCAATTGGAAAGTGCGCCAGCGATGGAAAGAAACTCCAAAGCAATCTTGTAAGAGGCAGCTTGCTGTCACCATGGTCAGTCTCAGCAAGCAGGGTCTAACTTTTTGCATTTGTCAGCTCTTCATAAACATTGTGGGAATTTCTGCTGTTGTCAGTTCAAAAAAGAGACATCCATCTTGACACCTCAGCCCACAGATATGGAGAGAAGGGGGGAAAAACAAGTATGTTAATTTTTCTGACTGTGACAGAAATTGGAAACTTGAAAGCACAAAGAATTTTAGATTGTATTGTAGAGGTATTGCATCCAGGAAGAATACCTAGATATGTTCCACCGCAACGCTGAGCATAGCAGGGTACCAGAAACTCTGCGCTCACTCACTGAAGACTGTTGGGTTGATTGCTACCAGGTGAACCTTGACTGACCATCAGCAGACTTTTGGTCCCAACAGAAAACTGATCAAGATTCAGATCTGAAAAGGGAGTGAAGAACCTGGCATAGGACTGAGCTGAGAATCTGGACTGCTTTTCTGATAATTAAGAGAATCTCTTTAGCCAGCTTGAAACAGCTGTGTTCTTGTGGTAAGACCATTCACCAACTGCACTGCTTGGTCTGGAAGCAGAAATCCGACATTACTTTTTGATTTCTAAGGCAAAGAGAACTACTATGAATTAAGCCTAATTTTGCAAAATCCATTCTCGGGCCACTCCTCTATGTTTTCCAGTTCTGGGTCAAAAGTAAAGTACATCAGAGTGCCTAGAACATCAAATGCAGCATTCTCACAGGATCTTTAGGTTGTATTCGTATATCGACAAAAATGACTGATAGTTTTCAGATTACTGAAAATGCTTAAGTGCTACAGGGAAAATCTTCTCAATTCATATGGTTTAAATCAACTAAAAATCAAAGTGTTTCATTGAGTTATTAATGATACATAATTAATCAGCAATCAGTGAACTATATATTTGGGATCAGTGCCAGCACTATAACTGATAAGTCTCAATGCCCGACACCAAATGTTAAACATTTTTGAGACCCTTCTATGACTAATCCCCAAATCAACAAGTCAGCTCAAATCAACACACATGACATACACATAGTCAGATGCTCCTGCTTTATGTGTGCCCATCATTCCCTAAAATTTGCTGATTTATACACTGGAGAAAGAGCATCCCACAAAATCACATACACGCACTCAAGGTGCAGGTCCCTGCTTGGTGCACGGTGTACACATGAAGCCCACTTATTGGAGGCAGGCTGTTCGTGGTATTCAAAAGGGAGGATGGTCTGCCTTCTTGAATTCTGAGGTGGAGCTGATGGTAGTCTTCAGAAGAAGAAAATGCTGAGGCTTTTATTGATAGATATACCGAGCACATGTTTTAAAGCCCAGAAAATGGTTATCTTCATGCAACAGACACCTGCTGTGAGGATGAGCTGAAAGAAGTCACTTGCTGGGAAAGTGACAGGGATGAAGTAACACCTCTGGCAATGCCTGGTCAGAATTCAAATGACAAGGTAACAGGGGAATACAAAAAAAAGATCAAGCTTGAAAAGGCAGATAATTATAATCTAGAGCACATGAACAGATGGCTACACCATCAATCAATGAATAAATAATAGTGCAATCTGACTTGATGGGATGATTGGATGAACTCAGATGACACCAGGCACACTCCACCTTATATAACTAGATACCAGCCATGAAGAAAAGCAGGATATAGCACATTTGTGCCCTACAGAATTGAAAATACAAAATTAGTAGTCTTGTATGACTGGGTGTATGAACACCAGTTGTGTTGATGACTTTACGTGTAGGTTATCAATGAGATAGAACGAGCTACAGAATGGCTCTACAACTGGCCAGTAAGAAGGGGGGGAAAGCAAAAACAGAAATGCAAAAGAACAAGAAGAGCAAATGGCATTGTGCGTGCTTCTTTGAATGGAAAGAAGCACGTTGCCACCAATGTCGCTGTTAGTCACACTCCTGTGCAGCCCTACCAAGTGATTTTAGTAATGTGTCACCCACTTTGGTCCTTCCATTTCATGCTTCGTAGTTAAATTTCATTTCCACTACTGAAGTACAGTGGAATTGTTAGCTATACAGTATTTCAGATGCCACTGCAAATTCAATTACAGTTTTATTTTGTCATTTGATATGTCAGTGGAATAGAAACAATCAAGAAGATTGACACTGATCATAATCTGAATTGTCATGCCCAGTCCTTGACAGAGGCATGAGTTAGAAAAGGTGTCAGTCATTCAAGACTCCTGACTCTCCAAAGTATCATGGAACAAGTGCCAAGATGGTGGAGTTTTCTCTCCTTGTAAATAAAAAATAAATAAAATAAAATAAAATAAAATAAAATAAAATAAAATAAAATAAAATAAAATAAAAATAATAAAATAAAATAAAATAAAAAAATAAAATATTACGCTTTGCAGAACAGTATTTTCTGGAGAGAAGGATCACTTCTAAAGACTCACTTAATTTAAGAACTAACACTTGTGGCTATGCTTTTATAAGGGAGATATGTACAGAATCTCAGAAACTTCATTATTTTTAATGATCATGTTACATTTTCTTTCAGCATTTTTTAAAGCAGTGTCCTAGCCTATTTTAAAGGAGGTTTCATCTTTTAGTCACACTAGTATTTTATTTTCTATCTATTGGCACTGCAATAGTTTGGTGTTTCTGTTATTTTCTGCAACATGCTAGTATTTGCACCATCAAGGTTGCTCACTTTGTTTGAGCATGCCCAGTTACTTCATACACATTATGAGATGAAATAAAAACAAAGAGGCAAATCAACCTAATTTCTGCATAGTGGCGATGAATCCCTTGTTCCTCTAGGATGTCAAAATAGGTAGTCACGTCTCAGAGCAAATGAGGACAAGAATAAGCTACTGTTTTAATGGACACAAGGGAAGCACTTCAAAATCATTTAATAGCTTGTTCTTCTATTCTACAAATATTTTAGAGGATTGCAAAGGCAACAGTCAAAAGTAAATATCTCCAAATACTGTTAAAATTCATGCTAATAGTTTTGCAAAGAATGATTTAATGGCAATAAGTAAACACCTATTCTTATTACAAAAATGAATACAGAATAAAGCAGAGAGAGCATAATCTACAGGTACTGGATATCTACCAGAAAATAAAATCAAATTACCAGTTTACTAAAGTATAATGTATGGGCTACATTACTTCACCCTGCACTGTATATTACTGTAAAGCATTATGCTGCAAGTTTATAAAGGACACACTAGCATTTACAAGGTCAAAATGAAGAGTTAAGCAAGTATATATTTGCTGCTGTTAAATACTTCTATCCTAAACTAAGGCAGTTATATTGTAGCCACTGCCTGTATAGCAGGGCAGCAGAGAAAAGTTATATATAAGCAAGAAGGCCAAGAGGGGCCCAAGTTAAATGACTTAAACATCCACAGGTTCTTGTGTCCAAAACGATGATTCAAAAAATAGCCACCTAACAATGGAAATAACCAAACCTTGGCAAGATCCTCCTTGTCCAGCCCTACGAGATCCAAAAGGCTGTGTGTTACACAGAAAAGAGAGGTAATTTATCAATGATTGATATTCTCTGAAACATATAATCCACACACATATTCAGAATACAGGTTTTAGCAGAGACAGAGACATTTCTGTCTTCAGAGTAACATTAACAGCCGTGTTCAGGCTCTGCTGCCCCTTCTGTTATATGCCAGAATATTTGTTTGAATATTGTCTTTGTTTCATACAAAGTATTTTCACATTAATTTTTGTTCACCTACAAAACCATGTGCAGGCAATAATATTAAAGAGTTTTGAAAGAAAGGGATAGATGAAATGAGTGAAAATGAGGGAAAATGTGTATATCAATTTTAACTGCTAGGAAATAAGCTCTCTGTCTTTCACCGAGAAGCCACACAAAGGTGGCTCCAAACTGTTCTACACATTCATAGCTCCTGAGCTGGGACCATGTCTTTCATACAAACAGCACATTCAGGGCCACTCAACATTGTCTGAGTATTTCTTTAATGGCAGCAGGGAACACTGAGGCTGTGAAAGGAGTGCTAAGTGGCTGGCTCTGTAAATATCAGGAACGGAGATATTTCAGAACAGGATTACTGAATGAGGTCAACAAAGCACGTGGATAAAGGAGATGTGGTTGAAATAGCCTAACCTGAATTTTTTAAACGGCTTTTGAAAAATCCCTTATCAAAGGCTTCTATAGAAACCCAACAGTCAGAGCTTTAGGGAAGGTCTTTATGTTGATAAATAACTGGTTAAAAGACAGGAAACAGGAGGTAAGTAGGTTAGCCAGACAGCTCTTGCAATGGAGGGAGGTCATTAGTGGAGTTCCACAGGGATTTGTGCAGGGGATGCAGTTGTTCATCATATTCCTAAGTAACCTTGTGAAATGGGTGAGCAGTGAGGTGAGAAAGCTTTATAATGATATTAAGTTATTCACAGTAATAAGGATGATGACTTGCTGACTGTGAAGAACTGAGAAAGGTCCTTATGGAAGTAAGTCCCTAGGCAATAAAACTGCAGATTAAATTCTTTGTAGATGAATGCAAAGTGATGCACAAGGGGCAAAACAATTCCAGCTTCACATATGAAACAAAAGCCCTCAGCTGACCATTATAGCCCAGCAGCAAGATCTTCAGGTTATGATAGATAGTGCCGTGAAAATGTCATCTTAGTGTCCCATACTGTTCCATAGTGCCCTCCTCCCCCATCCTTCCCCACACTAATAGGAGCTATTAGGAAACGAATAGACAATCAGAGAATATCACAATCAGCTACAGGCTACAGCTACTAGCTACACCATCACCAGCCATGTAGGACGTGTTAATCTCATAAAATGGGAAAATACAAGAGCCCCCTTCATCATGGAGTGAAGATAAAAAATGTCTAATAAAGAAAAATGAAAAGAATGGAAGAAAATACATTTTTTTCAGCACTAACAGAGCCAGAACATGTAACAGGGTGAAATTTGTCCTCTGGAATAACAAACACAGAAAACCTGGTATGTCCAAAACCAGCAGTAAAGTACATCTCCTGGAGCTTTTTCAGTTAGCACTGAAAATCTCAGAGAACAGAAAATCTTACTCACAGAAGAACAGATAAGCTTTTTCAAGGCAAGCAGCATTCCATTACAAGTTACATGTTATGATATATAGCCATGATCCTTCAGGGGAACTTAATGATGTGTCTCTGAGGCCTCAGAAGCTTCACACACCCAGGGAAATTGTGTGTTTGGGGTCAATATCCTGTTCCACTAATAACGAAAGGTAGGTGTGGATTCACCACTCAGTAATAACCTTTTGAAATTCCAATACTATGTCCTCACAAGAAGTCTTGGGTAGGTCTCTTCCTCCATATCCACCCATCCAAGTGGATAGGAAGTGTGTCTCTGTCAGTCCTGAACCAATGGGTCAGTGGAAAAAGTGGTGACCTATCATTCTTCCATCCAGACCATTGGAAGTACTACTAGTTCTTCTGCTAAGATGGTCAAAGACAGAAATGGTGCTAGGAGCATTCATGGTCCCAGGTGAGGGAAGAGTCCAACTGAAATTAAGTGAATTCATCAGAAAGAACAGCCAGAAATTCTGACAGTGATTCAGCTTACACTCTGGGACACCATAACAAGTACTGCACTAAAGCACAGTGTTGAGAGAAGTCGTAGTTTCTCCATTTAAAAAAAAAAAAATGAACAAACAAAAGCACGGGGGTACAGATTTAGTAAATACTGGTTTGATAAAAAATAAACGAAACCATCCCTTGAGTCTATCATTGCTCCTGATGATGTGACTCAGAGGAGTCTCTGTTGCTCAGTGATCTCTCAAACCTTCTTGAGTATCATCTAGCAGTTAATGAGGAAAAAAATAATTTCAGTTAAATTACTTTGCAGCAGGAAGGTAAACGGGAATAGGATGCCCTGTCAATAGGATCAGCCCCTGATAGACTCATGAAGTTCACTGTCAGTCTCTGGCTGAAGTTGACTGCTTCAGCTTCTTCAGCTTTTGATAATACTAGCAGTCAAGGTATAAGGACCTTGTTTGCACTCCTTCACACATATGTAGGGCTTGTAGGCAGGGATATGTCATTAATCTAAGCAGCAATGACAGGTGGTAAGCAAACCTCTCAATGTTGTATGAGCACCATTCATAATGCAATGCTAATCTTTGGAGAGCCCAAAGAGCCATCACCCAAAGTGGAGGACAAAGTATTGACAGTCTAAAAGCCAACACTGCCTGGAAAGAAGCAGGGAAGCAGAGTGTTCCAGCCCACTAGGAAGTTGCAAGGAACAGAGGAGGCTCTGAGTGTACTCTGCCCTCTCTGTCAATATTCAGTGCCACCCACTCCTTTAGGTAAATTTTGAGCATGCTTTACCACACATGCTCAGGACTTGGTCCTCACAAAACCACAAGTTTTTGTAGCAAGTTGCTCATTTTTACAGAGACGGTCAGGAGGCCACCTAACTGTAATCATCAGAGATTCTGCCCTGGCATGAGTTCTTTCCCCAGCCTGCTCACACTCTCCCAGATGAAAGCCCTAATTTTTAGTTTATAGGCTTGTCTGGGTGAAATCCAACCCTTTTTTTTTTTAAAGCTATCCCACTGTGCCAAATCCTGTGGCTTCTGCCTCAAAAGCACTCCCCAGGAGAATAGTATGCATTCTATTTGAGCAGGAGACTATGTCAAAGCAGGTACTTCCCTGGCTTCAAAGAAGAAAAAAGATAGGCAGTTAGTGTATTGAATCCATTCCTCTCTTTGCAGACCTATTTAGAACATCTAACACTTCCTTAGAAGTTCTTGTCTAGAGGTGCAATGGAGAAGCTCTTGTGCACCTGGAGCATGGCCCCATTCCCATTACACAATGGAAAAAATGTTTCCGATTTTATTAGAAATTGAGTCAGACTCTGTCACCAAGCTAGTCAGTGAGCAAGGAAGTGTTGAGGAGGAAGGCTTACTTCTGCCTTTTCAGTCTAAAACAAACAGCAATCCAAAACATATTTTCCCATTTCAATCACTTTCCTGATTTAACAAGCCTGCCCTAGCTGTACTAGGGCAGCATTATTGTTTATTGATTCCTCATTTTGAAAATGTAATACCATCTGTTTTGCTTTATTTACAAACTTTCCTATTAAACAGGGAATAAGATCTTAATTCCAGTATGGTTCCAATGCACTGAAGTGAAGGCAACATCTGCTTTTTCATCTTCAGTTTTGCAGTCTAAAGGGTGGGTGGCTTCCTTGCAGAATCTTCTTAAACATTAGGAAATAGAACCACTGCTGTGGATGTGAAAATGTGTAAAGGTTCCGTAACAGCCTTTCTTTTTTCCGTTTCCAAACAGGATTGGAAGACTCCATAACTGCACAACAAAAAGAGGGCCTGTGGCTGCTGGTCAACAGCCAGCTGAATGTGAGCCAGGTGGCCAAGAAGGCCAAGGGCATCCTGGCCTGCCTCAGAAATAGTGTGGCCAGCAAGTCTAGGGAAGTGATTGTCCCCTTGCATGCAGTACTGATGAGACTACACCTCAAATATTCTGCTCAGCTTTGGGCCCCTCACTACAAGAAGAGTGATGAAGCTGGTGAAGGGACTTGAAAACAAGACAAGAGGAGTCACTGAGGGAATTGGGGATGTTTAGTTTGGAGAAGAGGAAGCTCAGGGGAGACCTTATCGCTTTCTACAACTACCTGAAAGGAGGCTGCGGTGAGGAGGGTGTCGGTCTCTTTTCTCAGGTGACAAGTGACAGGATGCGAGGCAATAGCCTCAAGTTGCACCAGGGGAAGTTCAGATTGGATATCAGGAAGAATTTTTTCACAGAGGGAGTGGTCAAACACTGGAACAGGTGGCCCAAGCAAGTGGTGGAGTACCCATCCCTGGAGGTATTTAAGAGACTTGTGGATGTCGCACTAAAGGAAAAGATTTAGTGACAGGACTTGGTAGGTCAGGTTAGACTTGATGATCTTGAAGGTCTTTTCCAACTTAAATGATTCTATGATTCTATGATTTTATAACACGTAGTAATTCCAGAGAAGACTCATGTTACTTTGATATTGTTTCCATCCGGGGCTTGACATGCAGAAAGTCAAGCAAATTCAAACAGTATAAAGTATAAACAACATGGCTATTTATGTTCATATAGAACAAAATTGCTAAAGTTAGGCTGTGTGAGCAATTTTCACCAATGTACATGCTCTCCACTGTTCCTAATACCTTTACACCTGACACTGTATATTTTTGATGTTCCTAGGCTTAGCAGCCCTTAAAAATCGTCATTTCCATAGACTGATTCACACACTTTGTCTAGAGATTTGCAAAAACTGCCCACAGAATCACAGAATCATCTAGGTTGGAAGAGACCTCCAAGATCACCCAGTCCAACCTCTGACCTAACACTAACAAGTCCTGCACTAAACCATATCGCTAAGCTCTACATCTAAACGTCTTTTAAAGACCTCCAGGGATGGTGACCCCTCCAGTCTCTCCCAGTCTCTCTCTCATTCTTTAGTGACAACTCCGTCCTCCACTGGAATCTGATTTGGCACAATCCAAATTTTCCTCCACTGCTGAAAAGACTTGAGAGGGTTTTGAGTACACAGGAAAGGGAGGATCAGAAGTCTCATGACTCTTGAATCAAGCCATTTCTATGTTTTATAAAGTGCTGCATGTAACAGGGTTTTTTGTTTGTTGGATTGGTGGTGTTTTTGTTGTTGTTTTGTTTTGTTTTGTTTTGTTTTTCCTTGAAGGAAATGAAAAAAGGGGGACTTAATAAGTGTAATATTACCTAATGTAGTGTGACTTACACAGACTCTGCTGTCGGAACTCTAAGTCATGTATGTCTGATGAACATGACCCCTCTCAATTCAGCTTAGCTTATGCATCAACTTTACTTACACAGTTGTATAATGCTGTTGAAGCCCATAAAATAAAGGGTCAAGTTAAAGGCATCCAGAAGTAGCCCTGAATTTTATTACTGATTCAGAAAAAAAACACATTAATGGTCAGTATCAGTCAACTCACCAACTCTGCAATGTCCTTATTGTAAACTTGCATGTACAGATGGTTTGCTCTGCGCTTGATTTTCATGGCCGCCATTTCACAGAGCATAATTTTTCTTGGACAAACCACTGACACATACTAAACAATATGCCAAAAAAAATCCTTGATGCTGTTTTTTTTCTTTTCTTTTTTTCTGTCTGTTGTACAGTATGTTCCAAATATGTGGAGGATAGAAGATAAATTGATGTAAACTCAGACTCCTCTTCTAAGACTATTCTTATAGTTTTATAGACTATAGCCTTAGAGTCTCACAATGATTCTTATTTGAAACCATTCCTATAGTGTTTTTTCCTAACACATACCAGAGCCCTAAAATTCATACACCTTGGCTTGTTCCTTTGCTAACATCATAGGTTATTACAGTCACTGGCTACATCCAGTGCTTAGATTTTTTTTCCTTCATGTTTATATGATAAGTGATATACATTCATCATCAGGCAATGTTCCCTGTTTTAATGAACCCCCTTAGAATTATGTTGATCATTTTGAATAAACAAACTGAGTTATCAATGAATCACTAGGGAAGAAAATGATTTAGATTAATTAAAAACAAACCTGAAAGCTTAAAAATCATGAACTCCTTTCCCCAGTTTAAATGAATGTCATACAGACTTCAGTTACTAATGTAACAGTCACAATTGTTATTTCTTACCAACACTAATCATAAAATCTAATGTTACTTAAAAAAAAAAAAAAGAATTCATTTTTTATTACTTTGTGTTTAAGAAATGTTTTTCCCGAACAATAAAAACACATTTGCATATGCTTCATCTTGTTACCAGTTAACTGTCATTTTCTGGTTCTTTTTCGCTAAGTAGGTAATTGGACAGCCAACCTTTCAGGAAATAACTTTTTTAACAACTATAATCCAAGTGAAAAGCAGCCTCATAAACACATCTAATCTTTTGTAAAAGTTTATTCCTCTAAAGCTGTAAATTAAAGACAAATTTGATCTGATAGTTTCAATTCAAACAGGCTACCTTCAAATTCTGAGAAGTAACAGGTTTACTTTCTTTCCCCTACCTCCATTTCTCTTTATCACATCATTCAATTAATTGTAATTCTTTTTCATCTTTTTCATTGGACTTGTTTTTCTTAAATTATTACTCTCAGTTTCACCAGATTGCCAGTTATGATATAAGTTCAGAGCAAAGAAGGGCTAGTGACTGTGCTGTCTTTACATAAGTCAACGGCAAAATTCCCCCTCATAACAGAAGGAACAAAGTGATGCCCCAATTCATTTCAACTCAAACTCTTCAGGATTCCCAGCTAATTAAATACCCTGCCATTATGGCACTTTGTCATTCGTCTTTTTTTTTTTTTCTATTTCTGAGTTGAAACACTTGAATACTTCAAGAAATGGAATTTCTCCATTCTCCTCTCCTCTTTTGCTTGAAACACAAAAATTTACTCCTTCTTTTTCTTTTAAAACATAATATTGTATTTCTTACCATCCATGCTGTGACAAAATCTCCCATCCAAGTCCCAACTGCAGCTACCTTCATAAAATTTTCATTCCTGATGCCCATGTAGTCTGTTATAATGTATGCACTGTGGAAACAAGAACACAGACTGTAAGCTAAACACGTTGGCTTAATGCAGTTATAAAGAATTTGCTTTAGTGACAAAATTTATGATTAACTGTGAAAGATTTCCCATTTCCTGCATAATCATTTTTTCCGCTAGATCTGAGTCTTGACATAGTACTGAACTAGGATGGGTCAATTCCAATTAGAAATGGAAATGTGAATCTGATTTTACAGCCCACATCTCTTTTGAAGGTGCTGAAATAACTATAGGCAAAGGCTTTAGGATTATAAATGGCTTCTAGAAATAAAAATAATTTTACAATTTTTACCTCTTTCTCTGTACAAATGGAATTGCAACATTCGCAGTATTGGTGACTTTGCAAAATCTTTATGATGAAAAACGAAAATCTTTAACTTCTCTTCAAAAGCTAATTGAGTCACTTGACTTTTAACTCTACCAGGTATACAAATATATGTTTCTAAACACAAGAGTGCGAGCAATAGAGCATTTCAGTAAGAAGCCATTGTTTCTTGATATATATAATAATGTATTTCCGTACATAAATTTTATTTAAATCCTAAAGAACCGCTTTCATTCTGTTTAAATAGTGCAATAGATAGGATTTAAAACCTTACATGGTAATTTGACCTCTACTCTTAAATTCATCATGAAGATAAAAGGACAGTTAAGGAGATAAAATTAATTGTGCTGGATTAAAAATTCTTTAAGAGAAAGCACAGCTTTTAATGTAGTCATATCCTTGGCTAAAAGGCTTTTACAGTATTTAGGAAGACACGACTCCCCTCAGGAGCTAACGCATTGAATAATTATAGCCATTATATTTTAACTTTCCAAGTGATATCTGTGTTTTCAAGATACCTGGAAACACTGCTTATATAATGCTATGCCTATTTAAGGATATGCACAACCAACTCAGTTGCATGTAACAACTTCTTTGAACATTGCATTATTCAAACCTTACCATTATTATATACTCAGTGTTGTAATTTCTAGGAGCTAGGGGACGATATCTATGCAACTGGATCAGTGCAAGTTGACCCCTCTGTCTAGAGCAGTCTTATTAAAATCAAAACTTTTGATCAGGATACAGGCTCTTGTTCACACAACTACATGTACAGCACTGAATCACTACTTAGATGTAAGTTAGTAAGTTGTAGAGTATAAATGTTAATGTCAGTGAATGGTTTCATGACAGATGTGTAAAATGACATACTCTAATGGCTCTTTTGATTATACACATTTGGTGACCTTGTAGCTAATATGTTACTAAAAAAAAATACCAAGCATTTTTTTAATCAGTTGAACATCTAATCAGTTGGCTTAGAGTTTCTGCTGGAATGAAAATAATAATAAAATGGAAAAAAAAAAATCCGAGCTATTTTTAATCATGTTCCATGTAGCTAATAAGATCATTGATACTCTAAATTTGTCACGTTGCTAATAAAGATCTAAGAACGCAAAAGCAGCTATACTGGGGCAGTCTAAAGCCTCTCTGTTCCAACCTCCTGTCTCCAAGAGAGGGCAACAACAGATACCTAGGAAAGACTGTAAGAGCAGACAAGCATACACTTCCCAGATGCATTCTCCCAGTCTCTATAACTGGGAAACAATTGGAATTCTTTTTTTTTTTTTTTTTCCTGCATCTTGGTTGTGTCAAACTTGTAACAACTTGTTAAGCTGAAAAATAATCAGGTCTGCATTCCTTAAGGAAGTGTCTCATAAATAAAAAAGGCACAATGTGAACATCAGCTGTAAGAAGTAGACCCCAAAAGCAACCTGAGTATCTTTATCATTTTCATCAGTGTGAAACGCATGCAGAAAAACATAGTTCTCACCTTTTTTTATTCCCATTTCTCATATGCATTATACACTCTCATATGCATTATACATGATTACAGGTGTACAGAAACTGGCTGAACGCTTGCACAGCACTGATGAAAACCAGGCCACTAAGGTAACTCCTATAGCCCATTGCATATAGTGAGCTGACCACAGCCACCCACGGCAGGATGATGTATACAAGACAGGTTATCCAAAAAGGCTGAAACGCAACTGATTACTGTATATAGGTATTAAGAAGTAGAAGAGATAACAAACTAGAAATAAACCTTTTTTTTTTTTTTAACAGAAATTGAAATTCTCCATGTAGTCACTCGTTTTCACTAATGTTAAAAGTATCTCAAGGCTTACAGTAAGGTTGGACAAGGTGGATACAATACTCAAATACATAGAAAGGACTTGAAAGCATCAGATCATCCTAACAAACCTTTCTGAAATTTGAAGTATGAAGATTTGAAACATGAAAGCATCCGAGAAGCCTAGTATAAATTGTGCATCATAATCTATAATGAATGCCACAATTAAATATGCAAATTGACAGAACTTCACTTAGAGTTAAAATGACATTATTATGAAGAAACTCATAAGAATGTCAGCTGTGTATATTTTAAGTGCATTTACTGATTAAAATAAAATTACAACTTTTTATGGACCATGCAAAATATTTTCAGGACTATCCCTGCCTTGTTAGGAATAGTAATGAAATACACTTCTATTTTATTAACTATTAGGGAAACATCACTCCCATTTTTAAAAAGGGTAGAAAGGAGGACCCGGGGAACTACAGACTGGCGAGCCTCACCTCTGTGCCTGGGAAGATCATGGAAAAGATCCTCCTGGAAGCAATGTCAAGGCACATGCAAGACAAGGAGGTGATCAGAGACAACCAGCATGGCTTCACCAAGGGCAAATCATGCCTGACTTAGCTGGTGGCCTTCTACGATGTAGCGACTGCATCAGTTGACAAGGGAAGAACGACTGATGTCATCTACCTGGACTTCTGTAATGCCTTTGACACAGTCCCACATGACATCCTGGTCTCCAAATCAGATATGGATTTGATGGATGGACCATTCAGTGGATAAGGAATTGGCTGGAAGGCCACATCCAGAGAGTGGTGGTCAATGGCTCTATGTCCAGGTGGAGGCCAATGACGAGATGTGTCCCTCAGGGGTCTGTCCTGAGACTGGTACTGTTTAATATCTTTATCACTAACATAAACAGTGGGATCAAGTGCACCCTCAGCAAGTTTGCAAATGACACCAACCTGCGTGGTGCGGTTGATACAATACAAGGAAGGGATACCATACAGAGGGACCTGGGAAGGCTTAAGAAGTGGGCCCACGTGAACCTAATGAGGTTCAACAAGTCCAAGTGCAAGGTGCTTTACCTGGGTCGGGGCAATCCCAGACACGAGCACAGACTGGGAGAAGAACTCATTGAGAGCAGCCGTGCAGAGAAGGACTTGGGGCTTCTGGTGGACAAGAGGCTCAACAGGAGCCTGCAGCACGTGCCTGTAGCCCAGAAGGCCAACTGCAGCCTGGGCTGCATCAACAGAGGGGTGGCCAGCAGGGCGAGGGAGGTGATTGTGTCCCTGCCCTTGTGAGGCCCCACCTGGAATACTGCATCCAGGTCTGGGTCCCCCAGCACAAGAAGGATGTGGAGCTGTTAGACCAGGTTCAGGGGAGGGCCACTAAGATGATCAGAGGGCTGAAGCACCTCTGCTATGAAGAAAGGCTGAGAGAGCTGGGGCTGTTCAGCCTACAGAGAAGAAGCCTCCAGGGTGACCTCATTGCGGCTTTACAGTACTTAAAGGGGACTTATAAAAAAAAGATGGAGGTGACTTTTTGCTCAGTCAGATTAATGACAGGACAGGGGGAAATGGTTTTAAACTACAAGAGGGGAGATTTAGATTAGAGGTTAGGAAGAAATTCTTCACTCAGAGGGTGGTGAGGCACAGGAACAGGTTGCCCAGAGAAGCTGTGGATGCCCCATCCCTGGAGGTGTTCAAGACCAGGCTGGATGGGGCCCTGGGCAGCCTGATCTAGTGGGTGGCAACCTTGCTCATGGCCAAGGGGTTGGAATCAGATGATCCTTAAGGATCATCATGGCCCTTCCAACCTGAGCCATTCTATGATTCTATGATTAGCATTACATCCCAGTCTCTGCAGTATTATTTTCATTTAAAAACACAAAGAGGAGATGACTTGTTTTTTAAAATATGGATTTGGGGCTGCTAAAAATGAAAAAAAAAATAATCCACTTTTAATTCTCACATTTTAATTTCATGCAAATGAGAGTAACTGACATTTTTTAAAAAGCCATGCTTGCCTCATGATGTAACATGGGTATTTATTTTACCAGTAAAAAAATATATTTTACAAAGTAAAATTAGTTCTATTTTGGAAAAAATCCCCAGAGTTTTCTCTCTTTTAGCTAGTGATCAGAGCAGTTTTCTTTAACTGGTTACTCTGTTTCATGGCTAGGACCCAGGTCTGCCAGGAGGGTTAATGGCTGTTGGGTTCCAGATAGCTTTCATGGTCCACCTGGGTTTTATATAGTTTGTCAAAAGGATTCTGTTTGTTTTGCCATACTCCAATTCTGTAGCAAGGTACATTCATATTACGTGAGCAGCACAACCTAAGAAAACACTGACTGGAAAAACTCAGCAGTTAAAGCTCATAACAGAGCAAAAAGCTCTTCAGAAACAGAGAGGATAACTAAATAATTAAAGGCTGAGGAGCCCATGCTTGTGAATTCTATAGATAAAGGACAAGCTTGTAACTGGGATTTGGGACAAACCCACTATTAATCTTTGATAATAAAACTGGAAGCTGCTAAGCAATGGAAACTGCTCTTTCCAGGCCAAAGCCTGTGGAAGGCAGACCGCCTTTTTCACACAACAAGATAAAGCAAAGGAACCAAAAGACAAAATAAATAAATAAATAAATAAATAAGGAAAAAGGGGAGACAAAGTAGAAAGACATAGTTCTAAAACAGTTCCAAAAACATCATCATCAGGTGATGTCTACATCCATGTTGTTGCAAAAGGTAAGTTAATAACAGGCGATCAGAAAACAATGTACAAGCACAACGTATTTCATCACTTTTTGGAGTTCGTACCAGAGTATGCCCAGAACAGACAAAGAGGGAAACAACAGCACTACACCCAGGGAAATTTTTCAAAGAAAGGGAAATTTCAATT
Source organism: Anser anser (assembly GCF_964211835.1). NCBI lineage: Eukaryota > Metazoa > Chordata > Aves > Anseriformes > Anatidae > Anser > Anser anser. The sequence goes on along the minus strand of NC_139720.1, from coordinate 32,888,260 downwards.
TTTATTTAATTTTTTTTAAAGATGGATGACACTTCAGCAGCCGCCAAAATGACTAACGGCCTGAAAGTACACAGAGCATTTTTAAGATAGATACAGATGTACAAACCACAGTGATGCTATCAACATTGTTACAGGCACTGAAAGAAAAGCCACAGATGAAGCTCAAGGCTGAAGTGGTGTCTTCCTGACCATCACATGAATTTAGACACTTACTTTTAAGCGTAAGCCAGTGATCCAAACTCTCAATGAAGCCTTAATCAAGATAGTAAGTGAAGATTAGAACATGATTCGTCCTTACCCTACTGTAGACATGCTAGGTGAAGGATTTGTATACCTTTTGTTACTGCAGGATTGCTAGCATGTCAAAACACTAAGTTCATATACCAAAAGCCATTGTTAAACCTAGGTGACTACATCATTGCAGGTGCTGTGGCATATCCTGGTCTCCAGCTGATAATCCAGATGGATCTGAACTCCAGTAAATCCCGTGACACATCAGACAATCCAGACACATCTGAACTGAACCTAGATCTAAATGGACTTCAGTGAGAGTATTGACACTTACGGGAGGTTGTAGTTGCCTCAGTGTAGGTATTTAATGCCTACAGTGCATTGGTGCATCTTAACAATCCTTCAGATGACTTTTTGCATACTCCAGAGTATCTAAGGCACAGGGCTGGCACATAGCACACAGCGTGTTTTGTACAGAGTCTACAGGAACAGCACCCATGGAGTGGTAGCTTGAGGCTCTTCCAAAAGGAGAGCAGGCCTAGGTGTCTTATCTTATGAAAAGTGATCAAAAGTCTGTACATGTTCTGCAGTCTGATACATGCTGTTCTGAGGCAGTTTTATTAGCTGGCATTCCCCCTAAATAGTCAATTATCTATTGAATTCATCTTCTTTGGTGCACCTGACAAAGTGGAACTTGCTGACGATGGCCAACAAGTGACAGCATGGGGGTTCACACAGTCTGAAAAGATGTGTATTTTGACATATCACCGCAAGCTTCTTGATTTAACAGAGGCAAAGAGTGTCAGAATAGCTGAAAACACACAAAAGACTGTAGATACAGTTCCTCATCCATATTTTGCACTCTAAAATGACAGAATGGCAAATGAGAAACATGGTAGCACTTTGCTCAGCTGAAAAACTACCCCTCTGCTGCCAGAAACTAGAACAGGATCTGGCAACAGGATCTGGAACAGGAAGATGCTAAGAGACAGGATCTGCTGACCTATAAACTGGCACATCATAATGAAAGTGGTGTTAACACATAGCTACCTGCCAACAGTACAGACAGCACAACACCTAGTCACATAGTCACCAACCCTTCCTAGTGAATACCTTGGAGGTACAGACGAAACTTTTTCTATGACACCAGAACAGAGAAAAAAGAGGCACTGAACCAGATATTTGGCTTGACAAGGCATCAATGAGGTAACTGCTACTAGAGGCTCAGCAGGCTAATCTACACAACAAAATGAGGATTCAGTAATGGCTTGACCACAGCAGGGTTCCCCTGAGACAGATCCATGGCACAGTGCAGAACACCTGAGACTAACGGACTGAGGCTGCAGCTGAACACTGCTTGTTGGTAACTTACTTATACATGTTTTCAGAAATCAGGCACCAGAACTGTAATTCTGAAAACTTCTGCTCATCAGCCTACAGGCCCAAGGGCTGCCTAACACACTCTGGGGACTTAGTCTTTCAAGCTCCCAAGCCATTTAAAGCTCCGCTGCTAGGCATGTACATGAGCATCTCACTATCCACAGGAATAGCATTTTGGCTTCTGGCTCACATCCTGTATTGATTGATATCAATAAAGTAGTTATTCCTCCACTTGGTTTGCCTGCAGAGCTCCATCTGTGAAGTGTTTTGCAAGCCTGCTTAGTAGACAAGGCCCATTGAAAAATGCAGCAAACGCTGAAAAACTCAGCAACCACATTTCTGCCCGTTAATGTAGAGAGGTGCATGTACCTAACTTAAATGGTAGGAAACACATGAGATACAATCACTCATCGAGGGAATACTGGTTCAATCCCTTTCCAAGTTAGAGAACTGCATCTCACTATCAGAACCCATAAGAAAAGAGGATGAGAAATACATGTTTCAGCCTATTCTGGTGAAGGACAACTGAAGATATATATCTCATACTACAATTGCTGGATTTGAGTGGGGTACCCCTTCACAACTTCCACATATGAAAAAGGAACCTGCTTTCTTCCAGTTTTAGAGCAGTTAATTATAATTTTTTTCATAGTAGTTGGTATGGTGCTGTGTTTTGGACTTAAGATGCGAATAATGCTGATAACACACTGATGCGTTAGCTGCTGCAGAGCAGTGCTAACACTAAGCCAAGGACTTTTAGCTTCTCATACCACCCTGCCAGCGAGGAGGCTGGGGGAGCACAAGAATCTGTGAGGGGACAGAAGCAGGCCAGCTGACTCAAACTGGCCAAAGGGGTATTCTATGAGTCATGCTGAACAATAAAACTGGGGGGAGTTAGCCAGGGGGGCTGCCACTATTTGGCAACTTGCTGGGCATCAGGTGGCAGGTGGTGAGCAATTGCATCGTGCATCATTTGTCGTGTACATTCTATTATTATTATTATTATTTATTATCATTATCCCTTCCTTTTCTGTTCAATTATCTATCTTTATCTCAACACATTAGTTGTACCTTTTTCTGATTCTTTCCCCCATCACACTGAGACAGGAGGGAGGGAGCAAATGGCTGTGTGGTTCTCAGCTGCCTGCTGGGTTAAACCAAAGCAACCTTTTCTAGCCATCATATGAGCCTCTACAGAGGCTACAGAGACTCAGGACAGGAGTCTGGATTAGATCAAAAGCATAGGGTAACTAAGGTGCTTAAAGTAAGTTACTTTAAGTTGAGTAAGTTGCTCAGGTAAATTGGCTTACTAGAGACCTGTTAAAACAGGTTTTAAAACACATTATTGTCCTTAATATAGCTCCTTGGGCTAACGGTAATCTTTGTGAGTGTTGACATACTCCCAGAGAGTTTAGATGTTAGAATTTGATACACCTACATTTCTTTTTTTTAGCCAAACTTTAAATGACACAAAATCAGAGAGCATTAGTGGCTGAATTGAGAACTGAACCCAGATTTTCCATCTCATAGATGAGCAACATTCCCCATCACTGTGCTAAGTGCTTCAATGCAGAATGCTCTACTACTCCTACAGGCTCCGCTACAAAGCCCTTCCTACAGATGAGATAGTCTGAGAAAAACACAAAAGATGACTGACAAGAGAGTTTGACAAATTGTTTGATTGTTCAAATGTATTATACCCATGGGATTTTTTTTTTCATATTTTCCAGGCTCTTTGCTGTTCTTGTGCATCGTGTATCACTACAGGTATATTCTGTTTAGTCAGACAAAACAAAAAAAGGCTGCAGAGAGCATTTAGCATGTCAGTAGCAAATAATGGTTACACTACTCAGCCAAGGACAGGTTGCCTGAAACATTTCTACTGCTGCTGTGCTAACAGATGAAGGCTCACATTAACTTACATCACACAGTCTTACGAACTTCCCTCCACACTCACACACGCACAACCACTGCAGCAGTTTATTTGTAGCCACTTATGCTTCCACTTAAACTCTATAACAACCATGTAAGTTCTTTTACTGAATGACATAAATGACATCAATGACATAAAGGGTTGCCTCTTGCCTTTTTTACAGGCCTGTTTAACGCTATGGGAGAGGATAAAGAGATTTACATGCTGCTAAATGAATTGTTTACTGAGAATTGTTTTAGTGAATAATCAAACAAGTTAAAAGAATTGTCTCATTTTTTTTAGTATCTCTTTTAATAGGCTAGAAAATTTCTGTAAATAATCGACGGGTCTGTAGTATGAGCTGGTACATGACATGTCTTATTTGATTCACTCTATTTGCCTCTACATTATGATATCAAAATAGTTTTTTAGTGAAAAGATCCCAAATGTCCATATGCCCAGGAACACAAACAGAACAACTGTCCTTGGGCATACCCATTTTGAGAGTTTAAATCAGATCTTGACTCACCACTTTGTACCACACCACAGACATACAAGTTTGCAGTCTTAGCCCTTGCTATATGCATATGGAGAAGGGCAGTTGCCTATTTTCAACAAGCTGGTAAACAGCAAGCTAGATTACACACATGAACATTGATGAAAAATGTATACCGAGTTTCTAAAATTTAGAAAAATGTAAATCTGTGGATTTTTTCTTTATATCTAACTTTTTGTTAAATGTTATAGGTTTGCTTCATCTGAAAATGCAGATAATTGTTTGGCAAGCAATATTAAAAAAAAAAGTTACTAAAATTTGAAAATAACTTTAACAGAAACTGAGGAATATAACAGGCATTTGGGAAGTTTAAGTTAGGTTAGATGGTTGAGGGAGGTGATTGTCCCGCTCTGCTCTGTGCTGGTGTGGCTTCACCTCAAGCACTGTGTGCAGTTCTGGGCACCACAGTATAAGAAGGACACAAAACTATCAGAGAGTGTCCAAAGGAGGACTGCAAAGATGGTGCAGGGTCTAGAGGGGAAGATGTATGAGTGGCTGAGGTCCCTTGGATTGTTCAGCCCAGAGCAGAGCAGGCTGAGGGGACGCCTCATGGCGGCCTGCAGCTCCCTCACGAGGGGAGCGGAGGGGCAGGCGCTGAGCTCTGCTCTCTGGGGACAGCGACAGGACCCGAGGGAACGGCATGGAGCTGGGACAGGGGAGGGTCAGGCTGGGGGTTAGGGAAAGGTTCTGCTCCCAGAGGGTGGTCGGGCACTGGGACAGGCTCCCCATGGCAGTGGTCACAGCACCAAGCCTGCTGGAGTTCAAGAAGTGTTTGGACAACACTCTCAGACAGAGGGTCTGATTTTTGGGTAGTCCTGTGTGGAGCCAAGAGCTGGACCCAGTGATGATCCTTGTGGGTCCCTTCCAACTCAAAATATGATTTTATGATTCTATAATTCTATGAACACTTTATTTTCAGGAATCTGCACTCATACCGTGCAGCTGAATGACAAGTAGCCAAAGGACTGTCCTTTCTGCATGGAGTAGGGGACTCCTCATGTTTCACTGAACAATGGAAGACGCTGCAAGAACCTCTTGTGACTTTCGTGACTGGAATGAGACAAGGTGCTTCGCTATAGTTAAGGTTGGATCAATGTTTGCTTTGAAAAGCAACCCTTTGGATGTGGTTTGAATTTGAGACTTGAAAGTCCAGATGAATGTAATCTGCATATGGATGCCCATTTGTAAAGCAATGGAGATATGACATATGACTCACCTTACACTTTGCATCAAACTTATGTTAACTTGAGGTGGAGGAGTGAAACTGCTGCTAAATAGGGTACATTTTTTTTTTTTTTGCAGTACATCAGTACTGTGTGTTAAGTTTTTGTTTTGACATTTTTGTTTCCAGAATTTTGCTGCAGAGACATCAGAGTATGTGAAGCTGCACAGACATAGACTAGAAGGCTACTTCTCTGGCACACAGACTTTAAATGACAATTCTAAATCCAGTCCCATTACCTTTTATATAAGCTATAAGGTTATTTGATTTGGCTTGTGTGCTTGTAGTGCAAGTGCTACTGGTACACGTCTCTTTCTTCAAAGTTATGAGGAAAAAAAAACAAGAGAACTTCATCATTATAAAATGCAGGTCATACATAGTGTGGAATCCCTTAAAGGAAAACATTGTTTTTAATGGACTGGGGGAAAAAATCTGAAAATATAAGCATATTTTCAAAATGTAAAGCCTTCCAGTTCTCAAAATTGAAAATTATCTCAGGGTTGGGTTCGAAATTTAAGTTATTTATTTTTAGAAATATTTAGCTAGATTTTTTTAAACCTGTTTCTATAATTATTCCAGCTTTCTTTCTAAACTTTTATATCATAAGCATTTTCAAGATTTTAATATCTTTTGCTGGTTCAGGACAGAAAATTCTTTTAATTTGCCAAAATTCTTGTGAGACTGAAAAAAGATGTCCAAATCACTTTGGAATAGTATTTGTTTTGCAAGATTTTTCTTTCAAGAAATGTATTTCTACCTCAAACTACAACACAAAATAAAGTCAGGTATTCCTTTAGAAGATTCAAAGCTTAACTACAGATAGGAAAACATTCATCCTACAGTAACAGTCAAGGGAACTTGAAGCTTAATTATATCTGTAAAGTATCAAAATCAATTTACCAGTTTTCTATTTTCCTTTTAATTATTGCTTCACAAGAAACTTCTCATGTTAACTTATGAACCAAATTCAGATCATGTAAGCAAAGTTCTCAGAAAGTGTGTAAAATAGATTGTGTAGGACTTTTAATGACTGTTTTTAATTATCTGGACCAATCTGGGATTTTGCATCATGATCATTAAAATTGTGAATAATAGTTCAAAAGTGTCAAGGTTGTAGAACAGGTGATTCTGTGCCAATATTTTAGAAGTAGTTCTTTGATTTTTTTTTCTCTGTAAAGATAACTAATATTTTAAATGAATGAGTCAGGAACAAGACAGTAAGTGATAACATCTGAAATTGAATGGATGGATAATATGGGCAGAATCCATCTACTTTGCATTGCAGAAGTGCTCTAAAAAAGGAACACTGAGTAAGTAATACCTGAAGAGGAGCTTGTGGGATGTTGGCTCTATTTGTAGAGTGGAGAATGGACTATATGAAAGTTTGGGGGTAAGATGAAAATTTCTTAAGTAGCTATTGGAATATTGAAAGATCCACCAAATAAGCAATTAGTAGTAATTAAATAGAGTAGGTAAAATCACTGAAAAAAAATTAGATTGGAATGAAATTCAAGAGATGATCTTGTCCACCCCCTCATGATAAACAGGGCTAACTGACATTAGATCAGATTGCTCAGGGCTTTATTTGCATAAATTGTTTAAGGATTGATTATTTTAAATAAAATTAATTAAAACATTTATTTAAAACTATATATTTATCTCACAAACAAAGCTTATCCAACTTAAATATCTAAACAAAATTTAAAAGGGTGCTAGAAAGAGAGTGCACTTTACAGCTCACTGCTCTGGTCTTCTAGTTCAGAAGGTCTCTTTTTGTTTTGGGAAAACCTCATCCATATAGTGCTAAAGCAACCAAGTATTTGGCACAGACTAATTCTATTCAAACAGTCAAGATTTTCCTCTCTTTATCCGTCTATTAGAGTTCAATAAAATAAAGTATATGCCAATATACATCACCCCAAACAGTATGGAGAAGGAAGAGAGCACTTCATTTTTTTTTATCACATCACTACAGAGTTAAGTATTTATTAAATATCCTCCACAAAATAAGACAAATGTAAGTATTTTAAAGTAATATGAATAATACAAAAGTTAAACATGCACATAGGCATATGTTATTAGTGCAGCATGAGGGTTTTTTTGTTGTTTTTTTTTTGACATTGAGAGACAGAACAAGTCAGAATGATAACAGTAAAGTTAACTGAAAACTCAATCAATCTTCTATAGGATCTATCTGTTGTATATGGGCAAAGCCTAAAAAGTGGAGCAGAGGCCCTTGAAGAATCTTACTAGTAACAGAAGATGCTTGTGTCTGATGCTCAGCTGATTCCTTCATGAACACTAATGGCTCTTGCACCTGTGCCAGGGATTCCTCCAGTGGGTGCTGGGATCCCTTGGCATGCAAAGATGTTACACACTGAATTTGACAAGGACCATGGAGTGATAATCAATCAGCCAAAATCAGTGAAAATGAAGTGCAATAGGAGAAGCAGAATATCAAAAAATATATATATTTAAAGGAAGGAAGAGAAAAGAGGAAACTGGACTGACTTAATTTGATGGGAGGGAGATGACAAGATGAGCATACGTAAACTCATAAATACATTTCAAGTACAAAATATTTGAAAAGGAAGAAAGGTGAGAGCCAAGAATGGAATTGACATTGTCACAATCCTCTATTGGTTTTAGAAAAGTGTTTAGATTCAGATGTATTTTGCTACTCCTCTTATAAAGACTCAATTGTCCAGAATCTCAGCATTTCAGAGTAAGTTTCACTATGAGAAGAAAAAGAGAGATGCATCCTTCCTTGAAAAGCATTCAACTAAAACCTTCATTTCAGACAAAGGAATATGTGCTTTCTATAATGTTATTTTAGTGTGTCTAGCTGCTTACAGATGCTTTGCTGCATGTGTAGATAAAAGGAGGCTGAAACTACAGTTTGTTCAAGGAATTGGAAGAATTACGTTCAAGGAATTGAAGGGATATGACAGTTTGGAACATCATTATGCAATGGTAGAGGTGAATATGCGGGGTCTTATGAAAAACAAAAATGGTATTAGCATGTCAGCCTTACTATGCTTTTGAAAGAACCAAATCAGCAGAAACAATAGTTCAGCCTAAAAGAGAGAGAGAGGGAGAGACTTTATTCACATGGAAGATGGATATTGCAATTTGATACAGCCAAAGAAGGAACTCTAAATAATGACCTTCTAAAACATTTTACCTGTAAATGTTTTGTTCCAAAATGTTGTCCAAGTTCTACAGCCTGTATACACATAGACGATACTCTCTGCCTAAATCAAGATGAATTAGGAAACTCTCAGATGAGAAAAAGTTATTCTTTAAAGTCATTTACAGGTGCAACAGAACAGGAAATATTTTTCTGTTATGTATGATTAGTTTCATATCTATGGAAGATGACTGGTGCATATCAGTTCTGCTGTAGTCCATAATACCAAACTTAAGATACAGAAACTGTTGGAATTGTTCAGAAATAAAAAATATACTATGCTTACAGGTACTTTTGAGGAAAAATGGAGCAAATAGTGTCATGAAAACTCAGAAGCCAGTCTAAGGATTTGGTTGACTTGTCTCATAATATAACAACAGCAGCAGATTGCAGAACAGATGGAAAAGAACTAGACTTCAAGCAATATACAAATTGAGGAGATTGCTTCTTTACTATATTACTTGAAATTGGTATATAAAGAACAACTGGGTCTAGGGCCAGTCAGTTGACAAGAGCTGGCATATAATCGTGGCAGAGAATTTCACATGGAAAATGAAGGGAAAAAGACAGCCTGTTCTTTCACTCATCTGCCAAAGCAAACACCTTGATTACAACTACTTGACCATCATCTGAATCATACAGAACATACAGCCCCAAAGAGTTCAACACTGGATCTGCTACAGATTTGCTCTGCATTGTGCTTACTACTATATTCTCTTGTCCTTACTCTACTCAGCATTTAAATAAAATTATCACTGAAACAAAGGGGACAAATTGTTTAAGGATGTGATCCTAAAATCAACACAGCTCTATTGCATACTATCCACTTCACAATACAGCTTTCTTTTAATAACTTCAGAATGAATTATCAGAAGATAAGCACGTCAGAACCACACACTGCAAGTGTTTGTTCAAGCACTATCATTTGTAGTACACACACATGGAGAAAAGACAGAAATTGTGGTGTGAACTTCACCCTCATAAAGAATATTCTTCTATTTTTTCCCATGTCATCAAACAATGGAGAGAGCTAGGGATATATATGTGCATATTTGATACCCCTACATTAAATCTTTGGCTATATCTTTAGGGGCAATTAGTTACAAATGCTGGGATTCATATAATGTAAATTTAGACTTTTTTAAGAAGTCTCAATTTCAGATAGTAATTCTAGAATTCCCTAAAACAGTTAATTTCTTTCCATCATCAATGGAGAGGAAATAAGCACTTTACAGATGCAATAGATGCAATTGATCTGACTTATCTTAGACATCTGTACCAGGTCGGCTGGGATGAAGTTAATTTTCCTGATAGCAGCCCATATGGTGCTGTCTTTTAGATGTGTGACCAAAACAGTGCTGATAACACACTAATGCTGCCTTCCAGAGTTAACTCACAACAACATCTCAGGATGAGATGAATCATCTTCTGGAGGTTTGAGTTCAGTTATTAGAATTACATATTATTACTAAACCAGTCTAATGCCCATAAAATGTCCTTGCAAGTCTACATACTTCCCAAACCGCAACTAAAACCAGTGACACTATGGAAAATATATAGAGAGACTTCTATTCTATTCTATTCTATTCTGTTCTATATATAATTCTAATTGAAAAACATCTTTTGTTTAGATGTAAGGTTGAAAAATATATATCCAAATAACGTAAAAGGTTACATGATAAAACATTGTCAGTAAGAAAATTTTATAGGAATTAGTAAACTGCAATTAAGATTTCATTAGAAAAATAAGTTAAATCTAAAGTTGAACAGATGGCTATCAGGACAGATATAAACAGAATTAAATAAACTACAGAGTAGATGTTCTATCTTTGTCTGATGCTTATGATGGAAAACTAATCAAAGCACTACTGTTCAATGATAATCTCATCCAGAAGTAATTTTATAGTGTGCAAAGTTATCACCCACATGTTACTGGCTGAAGTAAATAGTGTAATTAATACAAATACCTTGAGATCTTTACATTGGATGCATGTAAAGATTCAGGAACTAAATGTCTACATTTATTTTTTAAGTATTTCCTTATTGATTACGTGTTGACTTATTGATTATGTGGGAGATTTTGTAATTAAACTGATATTCTACAATGATGAACTGAAGAAATAGAAGGCTCTGCAGAGTAATTAAAATCTCTCTGCTCAGAAAGAACCACCACAAAAATTCTCTTTGCATTCTGAAACTAATTTTTTAGGATGTGAGAATGGTTGGAAGTGTCTGTTCTGAAGAAGATGAGACTGAATGTAATTATTCTGCTAAAAATGTACCTTTTAAGCCTTGTACAAGAATATTTTGTTTGTTTGTTTGTTTAAAAAATATGATATAAACATCTCCCTTCTTGCAGTAAGGGGTATACCACTGTGAAAGTAGAAGGCAGTAAAATGCTATGAGAACTAATCAATAGAAACTGCTGGCTAGAGGTGGAGTATGAATATATTATCATATTTCAGGACTGTTAAATCCCATTTGTAATCAAAATTTAAATACATCAATTTTTTAAAAAATTGATTATTTTTTCTAAATTAATATTTCACTAGCTGTATGTCAAATATAAAATGTCCCTTTGTGTTTTCTAAAATGTCTTTTCCAAATGCTCATATACAAACAGAAAAATATATCTAAAGCTGATCATTAAATGAGACATAATACCGCACACCTCCTTTTGGTATATGTACTGGGTCTGGCTGGGATGGAGGTAACTTTGCTCATAGCAGCCATACAGGGCTGCGCTTTGCATTTGTAGCTATAACTGTGTTGATAACACACCAGTTTTCTGGCATTTGCTGAGTATTGCTCCCACAGCATCAAGGCTGTGTCTCCAAATCCTCCTCAAAAGGCCAGTAGGCTGGAAGTGAGCAAGAGGCAGGGAATAAATATCCTCTTTTTGCTTTGCTTCCATGCATGGCTTTTGCTTTTTTTTATTACACCATCTTTATCTCAACCTACGAGCTTGTCCATCTTATTTTCCTCCCCCATCCTGTTGAGAAGGGGGAGTGAGAGAGTGACTAGGTTGGTGTCTGGTGAGCCAACCCGATATATTATTATCATGCTGACTTTCTAGTGTCTAGTTAATGTAGCAAAAAGAGTTCACAACTGATAAAGTATACTCTGATTTCATTTTAATAGTGCTTTAAATATTACTAAAACAATATTTTATATGAATCATAAAGCAAAACTGGTGGGATTTTCAGAGACACCCAGCACCTACATTCATCTTTTTGAATATTACCTTCATATATGTTTGGCTCTCAATGATATATTGTTAAAATAAATACGCCTAGAGATTTCAAAAATATAAGTGATCTTCTTTTGTTAACATCACTTGTTTACCAAATCAATACCAACAGATTTGTAAAACTGAATTTTCACATTTCATTCAACTGACTGTAATCTAGATAGAAGTACTGCATTCCTATGTGTAGATCAACCTTTTATCGTTCACTATTGGTTGCTATCTGGGACATCTACATTTAGGTCTTCATTTCAAAACCTATGAACCAGAAACCTTCACAACATCATATATTTATAATACATGTAGCAACCTAATGAGAAATCTCAATACTAACAGGACAATGCAGGCGATCTGCTAAAAAACAAAACAAAACAAAAAAACAAAGCAAACAAACCAACAAAAAACAAACAAACATCCACATGTTTGTGAGTTTATCTTCTGTAACGTTTAAAGATTTTTTTTTGTCTTCTTTTGAAGGCTGTTCAGTCAGTAGTCTGCCACATTTGTGAACTGAAATTCCATTTCTTGTTCCGTACTGCAATTGAAAATAAAATCCTCTGCCAGATAAGAGACAAAAGAATGCACTGTGACCCTGTCCCTTTTGATTTACTGGTTGTACGGCACACTGTGCATTACATTGAGTCATCTCTTTAATTTCCCCAAAGGTTACATTTCAGAGCAGGTAGATCTGCCCCTCGCAGAAATCCAGTTCCTCTTTTTCAAAACCAGTTTTCAAATTTCTTGTTATACTGACTGGAATTCAGCTGTTCTACAGGTGAATCTCTATTCTAAATAAAAAACACAAGCAATAATGCGAAAGAATGAATTTGAACTATTTTCTTATTTTTGTACTTCTCCTGAAAATGTACAATAATTTAGGTTGGAAGGAACCTCTGGAGATGACTTAATCCAAACTCCTGCTCAAGGCAGGGCTAACTTCAATGTGATCATGTTGCTCAGGGTCAGCTGAGTTTCAAAAGCCTCCAAACATGGGGATTGCACAACTTCTCTTGGTTGTCTGTTTCAATGCCTAAGCACCTAGAACTTCCACTCTCTCTTTTTTTTTTTATTTCTTTCTCCAAAATCTAGTCTGAATTTTCCTTCCTTCAACCAAAAACTGTCGCCTCCCTATCCTGTCACTGTTACCTCTGAGAGGAGTCTGGCCCCATCTTCTCTATACTCTTCCATTTAGGTAACTTTAAAAAACAGTCAAATACTTCATAGCCTTCTCTCCAGAGAAAATAAAATTCCCTCAGCCTCTCCTCACATCCCGTGCTCCTGCCCCTTTCCCCTCACAGTGTCACTGTAGTCAGTCAGCACCTCTCTTGCACGAGGAGCCCAAACCTTCCAGGAGGACATGCTCCACGGCCTTCCCCCAGGCTGCTCAGCCTGGAGCTTCCTGGGCCCTCCCTGCTCCTTTGGCAGATGGACATAATGTTTGCCTTTCACAAGTCATCAGGGATCTCCCCACTTGCCCTGACCTTTCCAGGATGACAGAAAGCAACCTCACGATGATATCCATCAGCAGTCTCTGTACCCTTGCATGTAGTCCCATGCACTCGGTACTTAGGACATTGTCACATCACTGGTTATTACTTGTTTTATGTTGCTTACATAGACCCTAACTTGATCCTTCTCTGGGGAAGGTTGTACCTCTTAATCCTTGAACTCTGCCACGTACAGAGACCTGGAAGCACATTTCACATCAGTGCAAAGAAGATTGAGACTTGGAAGGTTTGCAGGCAATACAAAATGAGGAGGAGGCTGATACTCCTGACGGAATTATGCTGCCCTTCACAGGGACATCAACAGGCTGGAGAAATGTGCCAACAGGAACATCATCACGTACGACAACAGGAAATGCAAAATCCTTCACCTGGAAGGAATCACCCCATGCACAAGCTAGAAAGCAGCTTTGTGACAAAGGACCTGCGGCTCCTGGCAGACACCAGGTTGAACATGAACCACGTGCCCTTTGCAGAACAGCCTCCTAAACTGGGTTACGAAAAGCATTGTCAGCAGGTTGGAGGAGGTGGTCCTTCCCTCTGCACTTGAGAGACACATCTGGAGCTCTAGATCCAGTGCTGGCCTCCCCAGAACTGAAGAGACATACTGGAGTAAGTCCAGTAAATGGCCACAAAGCTAAGGAACTGGAGCATCTTCTTCTCTTCCCTCAGCAGCCTAAGCTCTTAAATTCATGGTCAAGCCAATGGTGCCATTAACTGACCCTGACCCCTTCTGCTTTATTCACGAATAGAGGGTTCAGCAGAGTACTTCAGTCCAACTAGAACCTCTGTTAAAAAGTTGTCTCCAGTGCATTCATAGGTATCTCTGATTTTTGCAGAAGCTTTCAGTATCTATGCCATGTCTTTTTGTTCTACTGTATGATCTAAAAAAAATAAAAAATACTAGAAATATACAAAAATTATGAATCAGAAAATGTGATGTGACGTAAAATTCCATTTTGGGGTGGAACAAACATTTTAAATACCCTTTATACGTATAAATATGGAACTTAGAATAGTGCTGCCAAAATCTTGAAATGTTGTCATTGGATTTGTTGAAATTCAACATGCAGCTTTATGCTATGCCTGATCCAAATGCTTTGAAGTCATTTAAAAGATTTCGTATAACCTTCACATGGATTAAATCAAGGCCAATGAGTGCTCATGCACATTCACATGATGACTGACTAAAATGGCTGCTTTGAAACTTCTCTTGAGTTTCAGATAACTGAAGAAAGCTGAACATAGAGTTCCTTCCAGCAGGATTAACTCCAGGAATATGGTTCAAGCTAAACCACAAAATGAGTCTGAAACAGACTTCTGTATCGGATGATTTAAAATATATCGGCTTTTTTTTTTTTTTCCAGAAATCTCCATTTTGCTTGTTTTAAGTTTATTTGTGATGAGTATTCTGAGTTGTGCACTCAAATTTTGAAAATTTCAGATGAGCTACAGCCATCTTTACAGCAATCATGTTGTTACATAAAGAAAAACACAGCTCAAAGTAAAAACAAATGTGTTATTTGGCTTCAGACTGAAAAGCCCACAAAGATTTCTTGTTAAACGAGAAATTACTAACAGAATGACTAAGAAAGGGCTATACATTTGGATAGATAAGAAGCTATCTTCACTGCACTCTCCTTGGACTTCAGCTGGACTGCTGACAGTGATTAGCAACTGACTTTTTGCTATTTCTTTAAAGGGAAACAAGACTTAGGCATTAATTCATCACATTGTCAGGAAGCATTTCTAAGACTAAGACACCTCTTTGTTACAAGCAGATCACTCAGGAATGAAAGAAACCATGTCACAGATAAGAAATACAATGGTCTTCCTCCACAGGACAGTTGGGCTCTTAATATGCTGTGGCTATGATATAATTTTCCAGTTCTTTTCCAACGTAATGTTCCACCCTCTGTTCTCTCTACCCAGTTGCAACTTGACAGTCTCTGGTACAGCCTCATATCCACACTGTAACTAGTATGGCAGGCTACAGCATGTACACTGCTGCCTTGTCATGCAAAAGGACCTGTTGGAAGACAGCACTAACCATATGGCTTCTTCCAGATAGACGAATAAGTTAGGATTTGGAAAATAAGTACATGAACTATGCTGGTATCATGCCTTCGGTCTGCAAGAGAAACAGCCTCACCAAGATAAGTTGTCTTGGGGTTTTACACCCCTTTTCTTGTTGTCTTTTTTTTTTTTTTTAAACTGCAGTCCTAACAGTCGACTTATTACAAGCTTCTCTATGTCTCTCAGGTGAGATTTGGTTATCAGCACCTCCACTTGTCTCAAAGTGTGACTACCATGAGTTAAACCTGAAAGCCCAAATGAAAATTTATTTATAGAAAATGAGCTTTTTTCCCTGCAAAATAGATGTTCATTAACTTAAACTATGTAGCTATACTGCCTTTTTTTTTTCCTGTTACTTTTTAATTGCTGACACTTTTAGGTCTTTTTTATCAGCTTAACATGAGAAGGAAAACTTTTTCCACTGAAATCAGTGATTCAGTAATTACTATTAACAGGGATGACATAAAATTAGGTGAGTAAGGAACAAGATTTCATCTTGTCACAACATGGATGATTGTTCTTTGAGACAAAGTGGAAGTAAAGAAATCCAAAGTGGTTTAGCCAGACAGGCAAGATAGAAAACAGATATGCATTGGATGAACTCTCTTATCAGACATTTGTTTTCATTAAAAAGACCACGTTTCCCTTAGAAAAAAAATGTGGTAAAAGTGTCTCCTCATTAAACAAAAGCAAACAATTAACTTCAAAATAATGAAGACAGAAAAGATTGGTATGAGACTAAGTAGATCCTATTTCTCTAAATCCTTCACTGTGTTTTAAGTCCTTCAAGAGAAAAAGTAATCAAGGGCAGCATTTTCTTGATGCCACCAACAGTGCCAGTTTGGAACAAATATTAGCTTTCAATATTCTTAGACGACTTCCAGGACAGAGAGCGACCAAAAAGTGGAACAACTCTTATGTTAATAGGAGCACTTGTTCCCAGAGATAGTCTGGGGATAAATTTCCAAAAGATGGCAAAGGGAATAATGTATGAGGATACGTTTGATAGGCCACATTTGGAATGCTGACGCTTTGCATTCTTACTGCTGTAAGATCAAAACTCATTCATTTATTAAGAATTAATACTTCTTTTTTTTTCTGAGACATTTTCAAATAATTCAAAGTACTATAGTCAGCTTGAATAAAATATATACAAAGTATAAAGCAAAAGTAGGGACCATATTCAACATACTTCATCTTGAAGTTCTTCGGGCCAGAGCTGCAGTAAAGCAAAAGAACCTGCTCTGACAGAGAAGACATCAGCAATAAGAAACGAACAGTAATGAAAAGGTTTGTCATCCACCTATCTTTGCCTGGGCAATGCAGGCACTACATTTTAGTAGCTTTTAAGAGAAAAAAGGTTTTAGCCACAACAGCGGCCTTCGTTATTAGTAGGTATTTCATCTACAAGCTGATGCCCATGACCGCAGGAAGAAATTTATTTTTAAGGCAGGCTGAGTGAGGAAGCGACTGCTGTTTGCTGGAACGAGAGCTATGAAACACTAACGTGGCAAGTGCCAACAAAAGAAGTGATATTGAAAGAGAGCAATTCTTGTATAATTGCAATTTCAGACTTTGTATGGCCTCTGGTCTCACTCATCGATCTTTCCTTAATGGAGTGAAACTACCCACAGTAGGTAAGCTTGTAACTGGAGAAAAAGCAACAGCTGTTTACCTTGGGTCTTGCAGTAGGATCTTGTGGCTCTGACTGCTACTTCCCTGCAGATGCTACTTACATAGTTTTGCCCATATCTCCATGCCATCCATCTGAAGCAAATTTCTTTCACATTTCAACTTTTCAGTTATTTGTTTACCATGTTTTTACTAGAATATTTCATTAAGTGAAAAATAACGTATGTGATAGTTAGCATAGTAATTACTTGTGAATTCACAGATTTAAAGGTTGTAAAGCGTAAAACATGATAATCCATTCTGATCTGTATAATCCAGGTCATAAAATTCTACAGAGTAATTCTTAATGGAAATAGACTCTTTCCAGATGAGATTAAGCAAGTCCTTTACAAAGTCTCATTTTTAATGCTCTTAGCATACATATGGAGAATGGACACATCAAGGTTTTGCAATAGTTGCTTAATCACACTATGACATAGCTGCACTTTATTTCTACTCTTAATTTGTCCAGACTCTGCTTTCAGCTACTGCATCTTCTTACACTTTACGTATACCTTTTATAAAGCTGTAGAAAGTAAAGCACTTTCCTGTTTCTATTTTGTCTACTTTCTTCCTTCTTCAAAGTCAAAGAGGAAAAATAGATTATGTAAGCTGGCCTTGATCCCATCAAAATTGTTTCTAAGGTGTGAAAAGCTTTATGGAAATAAATAAATATAGTCATTGCAAACTTAGTCCCTGAGCAAAATCAAATCTTACAAAGGAAACAAGGAGCAAGGCCAGATCAAAGTCACGGGATGATCTGGCAACTTTTTTCCTAACACATTTACCAGTTCAATACATGCATATGCCTAAAAAAAAGTGTTATCACAGATTTTATCCTCTTTTTGCTTTATTTTATTTTAGAGGCATTTTTAAGAGAAACACAATGTAGATGTGCCTTTCCTTATTGCCACCAGAAACTCCACATATCCTCACTCAGACCAATTCTGATTTACCAGGAAAAAAATCTGCCAACTACAGTCAGGGAGTATTACACATTAAATGGGGGAGCGGGAGGGGGAGGAGGGGGAGAGAACTTGAAAAATAGTAATTGTGGGGAAAAAAGGTGACAGAACTCCTTAAAGGTGCCGGGATAACAGACTAAAACCAAACCAGGTTAGCATAACAGATTGCTAATTTTTCAGATCAAACTGCCATTTCAGCCAAGTGAAGGAATATGGTTCTGCAGCTGGGGGTGACAGTTTCCCCCCAGTAGGTCACCAATCTGCCACAGTTCCACCCCCCATCTCAGAGTATTTGAAAAACCAAGATCCTAAAAGCAAGCATGTGAGGTAGGAAAGCGAAGATGCTTCTGAGAATGCAGGTAGTGTAAGTTGGCTTGCCCTGGTTTGGCACAGCTGCTTCTTATTAATGCAGAGGAGAATTCAACCTTTGATTGGAGAGGAACTTCCTAGCATCCAGTTCTTTAGGCTGGACAAGAAACTCACACATGATAGTAAAGAAATGAATTGAAAAGGATATTTAAAGCAACATAAATCACCAGAGTGCAAACAGCAAATGCAAATACTAGTAGCAGATCATTTATCACTAGTTTTCAGAGCCTGTTTTTTACTTTGTATGCAGGTTCTAGCAACAGACATACTTAAGATCTGTTGTTCATTATCTCTCCTCCTAAGGCCTTAATTCTTTCTCTCTTAGTTAACTTTTTCAGAGTCATTAGTCATATAAAGAAGACTCTCATGGAAACCTAAAGAAAGTCCCCACTAAAGATGGATTTGTAAAGTTAAGCCAAAAACTGGGCAAGCACACTTTTAAATCTTTACAGAATATTGTTCACATCTACGTTCAAACTTCAGAGTGTGTGAGATACTGAGACTAATTTTATTTAAATTCTTTCTGAAAACAAGATTAAATCACTCGTGTTTAATACAATTGGCCCCCTTCACCCCCGCTCCCTTTCTGACTTATTTTTAACAATCTTCTTTAATGATGTTGACTATATTGCACTTGCATTCATTTTACAATTCTAAATATTAAATTACATTAATAAATAAAAAATATGGGTAGAAAATGATGCACTTTTGCACGAAGGCAGTTAAATTCATTCAAAGGCAGTTAATATAATCCAGACAGGATTTTGTAATATTCTTCACAGAAAGGCTATTATAAATCAAACTGAACATTTCTCAAAATCTCAAATCAAAGCACAAGTTTGGTTTAGCCTTTTGCAGAACTTGCAAGGTTCCTGTGCTCTCAGGGCTGCAACAGCCAAGTTTGTCAAGAGTTTTGTATTAAGTCTGCTTTTCACCAAATCAATACTACTGTTAAAATGAAAGATTGACTAACATAGTAACTGCACTGGTTATTACTTAACATCAACAACACTGAAAATGGTGTGCACAATGAGTTATTAAACAACTGTATTACAGTGCCATAAAATAAGCCTGAAATATCAATAGGCTATTCATTAATTTATTCTGACAGGATTTCATTAATGAAATTGCAAGGCATCATGTTACTGATCTACTAGGCTTCCCTAAAATAACCTGCTTGATGAGATTAGGGATTCATGTGTATACGCAGTCAGAAGGCTGATATCTTGGATTCATGCCAGCCTTGAAGTAGGTCCCATTGGGAATCATTTACTTTCAAAGTGGCAATAGTCAATAATTCCAGATGCTCAATTTAACAGCTTCAAATCAGTGTAACCAAACATGTAAGTTCAAGATGCTTTTTTAGAACTATCGGGTTACAGGATTCAATAATACTTAAGATTCATTTCCCTCCCCAGCAAAATGCAAGTTGAAGACTTAAGTGTCACTCTCTCCTACAATCACAGATTGCTTAGCAGAATATCTAAAGTTTGTAGACATGGAGCTCCAAATATCAGCCGTTTATAACATTTTCAAATTCTCAAATAGCCATATTTTTAGTTGTGTTCTAACCTTTGTGTTTCAGAAACCTGCAAAGAGCAGGACACTTAGCTTCATGCACATCAATGCTACTGATGCCAGACAGTCTGTGCTTAAATTAAGCATGTTGCTAAGTTTGCTGAAGCAGGATATCCTGGCAAAATCAAGTTCTTGGGAAACTACATAACAATTCTGGGGAAAGAGTGATCTTTTATCGGTTATTACACAGCAGTTGTTTCTAAGCTGGTTTCGATGATACAGTCTGCAGGGTGTTTTCAGCACTCACAGAGTAAAACTGAATAAAACCAAAATGGAATATATAGACAATCAGAAAGATTTTAAGATAGGATGTAAGATAGAAAACTATAGGCATTGTAGGCATAGTTCTCCACTCTTTTGTGTCATGTATGCAGCACTAACCATAAAATTAATAGGAAGTGACTAAAGAGAATAGTATATATTCACTTTGATAGATGAATAAACAACAATCAGGGAACTGGATAGTAAATCTTTATACACATAACTATCCAGTATAACCAAAATAATCTATTATTAAATAATCTATTATTAGATAAAATTAATTATAACAAAGCAAAATATAACATCACATATTTATGCTAGGATTTCCATGTAGAGACTTGTTTGAAGAAAAGACAAATTTAACTAAAAGTTACAAAAATTGGATCAGATATTCAGCAAATGAAAGCAGCATAATTCTTTGCATTCACAGTTTAACACAAATCGTGGTTTCACCTCAGCTGGCCCTCCCTCAAGTGGATTCGTTACATTTTCAGGGTCACGTAGCCTCAAATTAACCAGCAAAACCAATTCAAACAAAAAAGGCTAAGTCTGAACATGGGCTTCTAAATTCACAAATGCAATTCTAAAAGCTTTCACCACATCCATCAGATATTAAACTACCTATTTCCGAATCTCAGCAACAAGTAAAATAAAAAATTGCAAAATTCAGAATATCAGTGACAGCTTATCACGAAGTAGACCAGTAAGTAAATGCAAGCGAACAGTATGAACCAGCTCCTGGTTCCTGATTGATTCATTACTAAAATGTAGGTGTCAAATAAATTATTAAATAAATCGTTAGGTATGGCTGTAGTTCCTTTTGAAATTGCCTGTTTCAAAATAAAACTCCACATTATTCATTGATACAGAAATGTACTTCCCATTTATTAATTGAAATATGGCTACATATTAGCTGTATGAGTCAAAATTAAGAGCAAAAAGAACATTAAGCATTTAACTATAATTCTGAAGCTCTGCGCAAGGTTATGAAGAGCTGTAAATAGGTGTGAGCTGATAGAAATCAATTGGATTGCACTGATTTACATCCACAGATGAGCTGACCCTACCCTTCACATTTATCTCATTTCATTAAGGTACATTAATGATAGTGATTATCCTGAAAGGAAATAGAATAAGAATCTCGAGACGAGATAGATGATGGTCATTAACAGTGCATATTACCTTGCTGTTAAATTGTATAGAGATTGATTTCACCAAATACTAGCATTAGCATATAACAGAAAGCTCAAACAATACTTAGAAAACTGCTGGAAAATGAAGATTGAATTATCTACAAATTTGTGCCTATTGCTTTTTTGAATTTGCTCCCCTGAAACAGCAACAGCAAATTATTGAAGGGCATGTATAATTTACAGTAATTCCTCACAATTCAGAATTAAGCATATATATTTTTGTACTTATTTGACTCAGACTTAAAAGAGCAGACACATTGCTGCATTTTTATTTCCCCAGTTTTTATAGCATTTTACAGTAACTGGCACGGTGTATAAATTTCTGGACACTATTAATACTTAAGTGGAGGGGAAACTATCTGACTGCCTTACTCACAATTCCATTCATGAATCTTTTTCTACATTTTTTTTACTTACTTGCTTAGTCCTGTCAACTCAGTTTTTTGGTTTTCTATTATTTCTCCTTATGCCTACATTCATCTTGTCTGTTCAGATTGTCGATTACTGTACTAGAGCGTGAACTAGGAGACGCTGACACTGCAGATCTGCCCGGCTGAGGAGGAAATAATTCTGTTAAGAATAAATATCCCGGATATAGACTAAGGAAACCACCTGGAGCTGACAAGAGACAAATAAAATTATGCTGCCAGAATCACTTGCCTTGCTCAAGAGAATGCCAAAATCAGAAGGGCTGACATTCCCACTTACATCTCAAGGTTACAAACACAAATAGAAATAATTTACTTTAACTCCTAGTAGACAGACATTTCCTCTCACAAAAGCACTGAACAGAGTTTAGCAATTTAACAGATGGCATTTCAAATGAATCCTAAGGCTACAGAAAAACAAAAAAAAAAAAAGAAAAAAGAAGTTGGGTCCCTGCAGATTAGCACAAAGGTGCACCTCTGATCAACTTCCACATCAGAATGTGACATATTCTCTTTTTATCTTGGCACAGGTCAGGTTGTTGCTTACATTTCTATCAATTCTAAACTCACTGTGATGACAGAAAATAATTTATTTCTATTTGGGATAATACATTTTTAAAGTTCCAATAAACGACCACTCAGGATTTCTCCATCCAAAGAGAAAGAGCAAAACTAAACCAAACTTCAGACGTAACTGGGCATTTGGGGAACACTTCAGAGATCTTTCCCACGCTTGCACTTGCATAAATGTCTGGCTTTAGAGCTGCTGACAGCAAAAAGCTTAATAAAAAACAAAATACAGACAAGCCTTATATAAGCAACTGTGTTAATGAACTGTTTGCATTGCTTGCAGCTGGTTAAGAATATTAAGCCTTTGCTCCTGCTGAGTACAGCAGAGAGTTTCTATTTGTTATCTCCCTAGGAACTTGTAACATGTCTCACGGTAAGGATGTCTACACTGTAGTTAATGGTTAGTAGGTAAAAAGTATCTGCTTGAGATCACTGATAGATTATATATGTCACCTACATGGCAGATCTGACAGCACTTTAAAAGCCTGGCTTTATAATTGGTCTACAGCTTAATGAAGACTAGTCCTCCTGCTGAATTGCTTAAGGGGCTGAACTTGACCCCATTTTCCTGCTTGTGTCTACTTTTAATGAGTATGCTTTGCTGGATCTTCTCACAACAGATGTTATTTGCACCTACAAAAGGCTTTTACTCGGTATTTCAAAGGTCTGACTGTTAAAATCATATTTCTCATACTTACAAAATGAATAGTTAATGTAAGGGTATGGACCTTCAATATTATTTCACACAATCTGAATTACTAATGGCAGCTACACCAATGTTTGTTAAATCAAAAATACTTAGAATACTTAAAAAATACTCAGTATCAATCACAGCATCACACTGTATTTACGAATACATTTGAAATACTTGCTGTTAGGAGTTAAAGATTTTTCATTCATATATAATTACTCCTTATAATTATTCAACTCCATATAAATGCATGGCAAACTGAATGCATTATAACTTTTGACACACAAAGCATCCATTTTGTAACAAAAATGGTAACGACAATTGCTATATCTCATTACTGTACTATTCCTAGTCCAGATTATACAGGCCAAATATGTAAAATACTTTACACATTGTTTCAAGGTTCCCAAGGATATTACTTTTTTGTCTTCTATTTATTATTTTCTGTCTTTTAAGAATAAATAGGTGGCTGAAAAGATCCTAGATTAGTGGAAAATAATTAATTTTATATGCGTTTAAACTGACAAAAAAAAAAGACTTTCAATCTTCACATAAATTCAGTGTTTCAATACTCATTTTTCTCTGAAATTGGGACAGAAAACTGCTACAGCAAAACTTTCTGAAGAAAGATGAATTCTGAAAACTGCAATTCCAAAATGTATTTTTTTGCAGATACAACACCTGTGCCGCACTGTGGACTGTGCATCTACCAGAGAAGGTACAGTACATCAAGAGAGGAACAGGCTGGCTGTTGAGCATTGGCAGCATTAAGCATGAAGACGTGAGTTACCCAGACCATGCTTCCTGCAGTTCCATACATCACCACAATGGTTTAGATACATGCAAAGAGTAATGAAAAACTGTTTTAAAAGCTGACCTTTTATACCACCTTTCCTTAGAAGCGAATAAAGAAATAAATAACCAAGTGCAGTTTCTTGTTAAAAAATAAAAAATAAAAAATTTATTTGGAAAAAAAAAAAGTAGAAAAAAAAATCTAACTTAAAAGTTTTATCCAGTTGCAATAAAAATTTATGAGGGCCCTTTACTTATTTATTTATTTATTTTCCTCTGCTGGGTCTCCCAGTAGTGCCAGTCTTTGGTCAAGCAGCCCACTGGAAGAACCAAAGAACCAGAGCTGCTTCTACCTACAGTTAGCTTGACAGCAGATGTCAAGGAAAATGTGCTGGAGGGCAATCAGAAACATATGCAGGTCAGATCTGAGGAAAGAATGGCAGTGTGGGAGCATTTTGAATGAAATACTGCAGGAGTGCTGAAAACCAGTAGTTCAAGAGTTTCAAGCCAGCCATGAAAACACCAACTTCTGTAAACACAGACTTGTCATTTGAATTCTCTGCCTTTTTCTCCGCTAGCTTCAGTGGCTGATAGAAGATATAACTACATAATGAATGTAAATCTCCGTGTAGATTAAAGAAATTACATAAGTGCTAAAGAGCATTACTGTTATTATAACAAAGGCAGTTTATTTATTGAGGGGTTAGAAGTACTTTAAGCCACTGCGAAGCCTCATTATTAAAGTCTTGGTAAGAAGCCATTAGCAGAACTAACCTCACTCTTTTATTTCTACTGCAATGGTGAGATCGAAATGGAAGAAATTAAAGGGTAATTAAATGAGGTATTTTTAACACGGATTTCCATGTGTATACAGATGGGAGCACGAGGAATTTCTATGGCATGAGACATCATTTTGAAATGTTTATATGTGGTACTTCCATTTCACCTTTCTTTGCTCTTGGCCTTGCTAATCGATCGCTCCCTTATTTCCCAGAATCTGAACTGGCTTCTCAAGACGCTTTCTATACTTCAGATTTTCAACTGCTAATGCCAAAAATGAGTGTAAATAAAGCACTAGTAATAGTCTCAACAACGTTCAAAATCAAAATAAATGCACCTTCCCTTCTTCTGCTCTGCTGGATTTTTAGGCCCACAAACAGATACTGTCTCCTACCACAACTTCACTGTTCTGTTTCTTTTCTTTCTCAGTGGTCCACAGGCAGGGAGGCACCCTCAAAACAGCAGCATTTTCGATCAGACTCTCCCTTTCAAAGCCTTCATTACCAAGGAATAGGTAGAAAACGGCTGTTCAAGTCACACTGCAAAACTCCCGAGGAGAGGACACGCCATGCAAAATTTATGCTTTGTTATGAAACGCAGTCACCTGACATGCTCTCAGAGACCAACAACTGCTGTCAGCAGAACTCATCACCAGCCTAAGATAATAGTGTATTTTTACTCCATCACACTCAGAAATGTTTCAGTTTACTTCAGTTTCAAAACTGTAACAGCAGCACAGAGTTAACCCTGCATTTCAGTGCACTGCACTGTGGCTCAAGGCATTTATTCATCTTCCTTGTTCTTCCTTGTTGCCTGTAACATGTTTCACATGAGGACAGCAAGATACAATTATTTAAAATGAATGCTCTGTGATGATTCCAGCAAGGGGAGAAAAAGCTTTTAGTGTAGGTATCTCCACCATGCAAACCATTAAAAATGGGCCAGATTTTGAAATTTTGGTCTCACAGCCTCAGTAACATCCTTTCCATTGACAAACACAGGTAGACAAAAGGTTTTTAAAGTGCTTAAAAATGAGGAAACAACCTCAAGTGTAGGTTGGCTTTGTATAATGAGTTAGAATTGGTATTACAGTAAATAAAAAGCAGACAAAATATTCTTTGAAGCCCTGTTTTCAATAGGAACATTCCTTCCTGAGCAAGAACAGCGCTGCTGTCCAGCAGATAGAATAATTCTGTTTTAGTTATGGTGAAACAGTGGCTGAATACAAAAAGATTCATTTTCTTTGCTCCAATTCACTGCTCGCTGGGTGTTATAAAAACCCCCTTTTCAGTGGCAGCAAGCACAAAGTTACCTTTCTTCTGCAAAGTATCTGGCACCAGCTATGCTGCTGCACTGGTACTGAAGGAGCAATGAGAAACCCTAATGGAGTCACCTGCATGCAGATGTAACAGAGGGCAGGCAAAGGGAGATTTCTGTGATATTTTAGGGAGCTCATCTACCTGAACTGTATGAATTTCCCTTTAAGGATTTTTTTTGTACATCTCAGAAAAGAAATTCCATTTCATTTGTATTTTCTCATGCCAATCTTCCTTCACTGTTAACTGAAATTTCACCTAGTGATGAGCCCAGATGAACAATGGCATCAATTCAAGATAGTCTCTGCCCTCCCTTGTGTCTTTTTTTTTCCACAAAGAAGTCCCCACTGCTCTCTGTTGGCTACCATGGCTACCACCACAGATAATGCTTTTTTTTTTTTTTTTTTTAAAGCCTAAATGGGGCATTTCATATGAAAAAAAAGTAAACAGTGGTACAAGATACACGAGTCCCAAATATAAAAGGAGAAACAACATGAAAATAGAGTATTATCATTCTGTCCCCTAACACTAAACCTAGTTAATAGCCAATGAAATGAGCACAATTTTAATGAAGCAAGTACTTTCAACAGACGGTACGATGTAGGCCTGGAGCACTGCAGCCGCTAAAAGTTTAGGTAACGTGAAAAAGTGATAGTACAAATTCATTGAAGAAAGCACATTTACTGTGCTACTACTGTATAGATACATCAGCTAGCTCAGAAATCTCCTAAGCACTGCCCTGGTGGAAGCTGTGAGGGTGCACTGGTGGAAGCACCACGGCATCCTTCTATGCTCCTGTGCTCCCTTCTCAGATGCCCGACCCCTGGATACCTCTGTAAGTTAGAACCGATGATCTGGCACATCAACGCCTTTCTTACACATCTGTTTTCTGGCAACAACACTGAAAACTGAAAACTAGTTTATTCATTCCGCTCCTCCTGGTGTGACATGAATTAGTCCAAGGGGGCTTTGGAAAACCTCATGGAGCAAGTAAGCACTGTTTGTCTGTGGGCAGCTCCAAAGAAAATTTAACGCTCCGTGGTACCACGGTGCCTATTTTAACAGCGGCAAATTTCACCATCTACTCTCCCTTCTAAATAACTTTTTTTTTTTTCCCCACAAAAATACAGCAGTAAGACAGTCCCTCTCATGCTGTAATGGCTTTTGGTATACGTTACCCATTAGGCAATCGTAACTTGGGGCATCTCTTAAGCAAAAGGTACTTTGATAAAAAATACACGCGGTAAGTATACAGGAATTAAAAGTCCGTTATCTCTGTTTAGCCCACACTTCTGCTCTACTGCTTGTCACCCAGACAGTCCCTGTTTTCCTGATGCCTATTTCATTGGTGACCAGAGCTTCAGAGAAATCACATGAAAGGAAATTACAATGAACTGAGTGGCCTGGAAGCGATGTGCTTCCCTCTGTATGCTGAGACAGAACAAAAACAGAGCTTTTATTTCACCTGATCAAATGCTGCTCTCTGTCCTTCTACAAAGCATCTGTTTGTCCAAAGCACAAAGCATTTTCTGGGCTGCTTTTACGAAACAGAGTTGCTGGGGATCATGGACATCAGCTGCCTCCCAGTGGTGCAGAATACGGAAAGCAATGTGCAGGTGGATTTACCCTGAAGGAAGGCTGCACGCTACTGAGGTGCCAGCTTCTCACTCAGCTCCCACCTCACGCTCTCCTGCAGTGGCACTGGTGTCCACGTGAGGACCAGACCCAAGCCAGGCTGAGCAAATCCCTCACACACCCCAGAATGTATATAGTGAGGGCACTTGGCCCTCGGCACCAGCTGTTTGGCTTTAGAGATCTACTTTTGCTCTGCCACACAACTTGGTAATATAGATGTGGGCCGCACGGATTCATCTTGCTTAGCTGAAAGAAAGATCAGTCTGTGTTTGTCTTATCCTTTTGAGAAGGCTAGCAGTTACTTTTAGCTTAGCATAGAGCCTATTCTTGTCTCTTATATTGTATTTAACTGTGAAGGAGATTACACTCCCTCACTCCCTGCCTTTTCCCCCTTCTTTTTTTTTTTTTTTGCAAGGGCAAATTTTTACCCAGAAAATACACTGGGTAAAGCTGTATTAGACTAGCTGCAGGCTCTCAACAGAAAAAAAAATAAAAAAAAATATCCAAACATGCAAAATATATACCAAATCGTAAAGATAAATTGTCATAGTGGGTGCCACTGCAGGAGCTGTGTCTTCAGGAGCAACAAGGCTCACCCAGGCTACTTTGAGCCAAGGATGGAAATGAGGATAAGCACAGCAAAACAGGGAATCAGCCTAACAGCCAGTCTTCTGGGTGATGCAAATAGATACGGGGGAAGGAGAAAGAGAAACTCAGTGAAATAAGTACTCCCATAAGGAACAAGACCAACCAGAGTACTTGGCTGGGTCAACTAAAGCTGAACTCTGAAACCAACATGGGCCACACGAAGCTTACCACACCAATTAATTAGGACATTTGTGTGGAAGGTATGTAAATGGTAACTGATGTGTTTTTTTTTGCTGCAACATTGACAGCAAGGAGATGAGCATCTAACTGGTGGGCCAGAGGAGGCCCCAGAAAAGAACTCAGACCATGAGAAGAAAGCCCATCATTTCTGTATTTAAGAAATTAGCCAGATTCAATGCATGTGAAGTGACTCGTATGAAGTCCTGTACTACTGAAGTACATAAGAGCTTAAACCCCCTCCCCTCTTGAGGCAGTGAGCAAATTGTGAGTGACTTGCTAGTGAGTAATTGCAAATTGATCTATTTGAAGACTTTGTGCCTTGCCAGGCCCTAAGACATGCAGCTCTGCAGTCCTCCACTCAGCTTCCCTGCCTACCTGCTAGGGGGTGCTGGTGGAAGGGTCTGCTTCTCAGACTTTGCTCCTTTCCCTCTCCGAATCTCTTTTTCCATTTTCCAGGCTGGAAAACTCACCTCTAGCCAGGAATGAGAAAAACATTTCCTGAAGTGAGCAAGTTATCAAGAAACACCCAGCGGCTAGCCTGTCTCTGCTACTTCTCTGAATCTTCCCTCAAGCATTCACCTCCCCGAAGGGCAGGGCAATGTTTTTTTGCCTAAAACCAAAATTTCTAAAACAAAAATTTCTAAAAACAAAATGCAACTCATAAACAAATGAAGTTACATTCCAAGGAGGGGCTTACAAAGCAAAAAGCAGGTTTAAAACACAGCTACAAACACATCTTTTTGTAGCAAAAGGATTACTAGTACTACAGAAGAAAATCCATGGCCTGGAGACTTGAACTACACTTGTCTGTCTCCCACAGATGTTTTCACTGTCCTGCTCTCTATGCTCATTGTTCCTGAGGTACTTTCATTCCTATCTAATGAATTAATTGCTTCCAATTAATTGACAGCAGCTTCGTACTGTATTACCAAAGGATTACAAATTAAATTTTAATTATGGTTCATTGTGCAGGAGAAATCAAGTATAAACATAATCACACTCCATTATAAAGTAAGTACACTAGACATTTTCCAGAACAGATGCATAGTGTCCAAATTATAGTCAATTCTGATATATTGTAAACAAGCTAAAACTCATTTATTAAACTGAATGTATCACACCTCCCACACATAAATGCATGAGACAAATGTTTAAAGCTTCACATTTTCACAGATGGTAGCGAGAAGAAAACACTGCTATAAGACAAGTATTTTATGCCTGCGGTCTTCAGCAGCCACCGGCGTTCCACTGAAATACAGGCAAAATCCTCACTACGTTTTTTTCCTGGGCCACAGTAGCAGTAAAGCCACGTAATCGTCACCCGACATCATGCAGAGCTTGATCGCTGGGCTGCCAGGTGCCTACCTCCAAGATGTTCAAATACGTGTTTGAAAACAAGTTTAGTGGCTCTTCAGGGCAGAAAATAGTCCTTGCAGTAAGGCTATCTGAGCTTGAAAAAACAGACTGGGAGAGGAGGGGTTAGAGAGTGGAAACATACCGCTAGAATCTGAAAAAGAGTACCTCCATCAACGTGGTGTCTAGGAGAGGATGGCTCTGTTTGCTTTAAATGTTCTGTGGAACTTCATCTGCTCTGGGAGAGCAAACAGAGTATTTTTGGAGGCAGTGGGAGGAAGAAGGATAAAGCACAGACACGTATTTCCAGAGCAACTTCTTTTTCTTCTGACTTAAAAGGTTGACTTCAAAACATCTGATTGTCAACCTAGCCAGTGAATTCAAAAATTGTTACATAAACTAGGCCAGATCCTCAACTGCTGAAATTTTACATAGCTCCACTGATTTGCTAAAACAAATTCTTTGAAGCTGAGATCTAAAACAATAGGCAGTGAATTCTTCCAGATTATAAAACGTATACATGTACGCGTTTGTCCTGGGATTACAAAACCAGTTGTCCTTCACTGATCTGAAACCACCAGAAGTTGACTGCTAATAAAACTGCAGCTGACACAAGGCTATACAGCAAATCCCAGGCACAGTTATGTAATCTGGACTATTTATTATAGTGTTTTCATTTAAATAACATTTTAATATTCAGTAAAATAGTGCTAATCTGTAAAACAAGAGGGATACCATGTGAGAAAGCATAATGCCAGCATTATAGCAAGGAAAACCCAAGGTCCCAATGCAGTACTAACATACCAACATCCCTGTGAATACACACAGAGGAATACCTATCCACACTGTGAGGACAGAGTTACTCCTAGGTATGGAAGCATTTTTGGATATCGCATGTATTTTCTGAATGCTGTTTAAGGTCCTGAAGCTCTGATGAAAAACACCAGAAAGATGGACAAACACAGGAACCACTAGATAATCAGAGGAGAGTAAATCCTGCCTTGTAATGAGAGACTTAAGAGTCTCTGCCCATCTGATCAAAGTGAAGATTAAGAGGGGACTTGATTACACCATGCAAGTACCTACATGGGGGACTGTTGATAGTAGAGAGCTCTTTAATCTAGCCAAAAAGCAAGTAACAACATTAAATGGTGGAAAGATTAAGTTAAATAACACAAAGTAGAAACAAAGTACGTATGTCCAACTATTAAAATAACCTTTGAAACACCCTGACTTTAAAAGTCTATGAATTATACACAGTGTAAACCAGTAGAATTTATGACAGTAAAGAGAGATGTTTACCATATGCCTCTATTCTAAATCCTACTTTTTTTCCTTTTTTTTTTTTTCTTTTTTTTTATGAAAAGTATTATGCAAAAAGCTTCCTGACTTTTTGGTATAAGCAAACTAAAATCAGCAACATGCTCATTTCATTTCTATTGCAGTAATATTTTAGTTAATCCTCTGTGTTTGTATTATATGCGTGTAGCTAAAACTTAATCTACTGTCCTGTATCCTGGTCCTGTGCAGAAAATCCTTGAAACTCAGAAATGTGTTTCTGAATACAGAGGCACACATTGCTAGTGATACTGGAAAACTGCCTTTCAAGAGCATCAGCTTTTCTACATGTTTTACAGAACAAGCAGAACTATTTACATCCTCTCTGTGAACGAGTACTGGTTAGTTAAGTTAGAGGTTGGGCCGCTAACTGGAGCGCATGGTATTGTCAGCAACCTTCATGGAATATTTACACCAGCATGTATACAGGCATGTCAGAAAGAAATACAGATACACATCACAATCAAATGATTGCTGGCAATCTTTCCAGCTATACTGCTGCTGTAACTTTAAATGTATTCCTTGTAAGCTCTCACATGGGACCTGCGGTGTAGCACAAGATGCTGCTTTATGCACACTGCAGACGCTTCCCTGTCATTTAGCAGTCTGCTGACAAAAACAAAATGATACTTCATATACAGCGACATGCAGCAAAAATGTGTTATCGACATGATTTATAAAAAGGAAGCCATAATATGTGTACACTTGTGGTGATAAACAGTATGTAAATTGCAAATGCGAGGACAGATACTGAACTAATTCAAGGTTCTGAATGTTTCATATGTTGCGTAACACATGCGCATGTGTATGTGGGGGTGTCAGGGAGACGGAGAGGGGCTGATTTATCCTGTCAAGCTTTCAAATGTTTCCTTCTTTCGATATTTATAACAAGATGTCACTCTTTGGGGTCAGGTTACCAATGGCTTATTTAGCTAATATTTTAGGACTGTGGGGAAAACATTTGATGCACTACATTCAGTCCAGTGCCTGACAGGAGCTGTATGAAGTGAATGAATGAATTGGTGACTGGATGAATGAAATAGGCAGTTTTTCTTTAGTATACATTTGTTAACAAATAGAAGAATTTGGACAGAACTGCCACACACAGTGTACCCCAAGGAATTTACAATATTATCTCTGTTGCACTACAAAGTGCTTTCAAAATACCTTTCCATTTTCATTTTCTCATGTCCATGTTTCTCATGTTTTTTCACTTGCCATCTCTTTTAAAGGGAAGGGCAAGACTACAATAAAAGGCCAGTAAATAGTCAGACAGAAGTACGCTCATAAACTTACTGGTAGGACTCCAGTATGCTTATGCAGCATTCAACAATCTTTCATCTCTCTATTTCTCACATAACACTTTAGTAATTCATAATCTTGCTTCCTTTTTTTGTGTAACATTGTTAGATTTTGCATTATATTCTTTCCTATGGGTTTAGCAACATAGTAAGAATAAGAAAATATTCATTCACCAATGAATATTTAGTTAACAAGTTTGATATGAAGGCTCCGTTCCTACTGCAACTCTTCAATAATGTATATCAGAGTAAACACTATGCTTTTGAGTCCCACGTTGGAAAGATTTGCAAACTATGAATTAGACATAGGAGAATTTCTGATGGATAAATAAACACAGGCCAGTACTTTCAACCAATTTTCCCATTTGTAAGTCTATATACATTAGTCACCTAAGAAGAAACTTCACTTTTTTTTTCACTTTTTAATTTTTTCCCCACTTTGTTGCTAAATTTCCTTTCAGCACCGAAGCATCTCCAGATTTTTAAGGTCACCACTCATTACATTATAATCAGTTAAACTATCTGGCAGATAATTTTTATCTTTCATGAGATTTCTTAGAAGAAATGTCAAAAACCATAATTTTTCTGTTCAAAGAATAGTAGAATGGGCATGTTAGGAATGTAACCTGTAATGCTCTTCAGTATGTATTTCATATGGCTTAATACAAATATGACAGTGTTTGAAATATCTCCTTTAGTATAATCTAACATTTAAGAAACATACACAATCAGAACAATAGGAATATAATCCTACTTGTGCTTTGCCAGATCAAACATCAGTCTGTCCCAATAGCCTACCTCTGACAGATGCCCAAGGAAAGGATTAGAACAGGGAAACCCTATAGGTGATACTTCCCCATTATAGACTCCCAGATCCCAGCCACCTGAGGCTCAAGCCAGACATGATATCATCATGTTTAAAGCTCCATTTGTTTTCATCGTACCATTTGATATTATTTGATAATCCCTAAATTTTATAGTATGAGAAACATTGAAAAATTGTTCTTAGTTCACTGTGTGTCCCCCCCATGATTTTTATAGACCTTTTTATAGGCCCTAGTCTACTTAATACCTTCTGATATGGGAGGTGTTCCTTTGATCATCTTTGCTGCCCTTCCTTGTGTATTTTCAAGTTCTATATATTATTTTCTGAAGAGGAAACAGAATCATGGATGTTATTAAAGACGCAGGAGTGCTTCAGGTATGAACAGTGGCACACTGATTTGTTCCTTGTTCTAAACTCAGTTCTTTTTTCTCTGCTCTTTTCTTAATAATCCCTTACATTCTCTCCTTTGCCCTCTGCTCACCGTTGAACTGACATTTTTATACGGGTACCTATATTAACTCCAGGCCCTGTTTGCTGAGAAGCAACAGCTTGTCATCTGCAACATTGTCGTCTAGTAACTTGGCGTTGTGAAATTCTTCTGTAATTCTTCACAGTGAGCTTTCATTTTTGCAACACTGAACAACGTAGTACCATCAAAACTTTGCCTTTCCATTCCTTACCCTTCACCAGTACACTTCTGCAAATACTGAGCAGTACAGAGACCAGCACGGATCCCTCTGACACATCACTAACACATTCCCTTCTTTCTTAAAACTGACTGTATATTTCTACCCTTTGTTTAGTGTCTTTTAATAAGCAGTTCATTTCAATATAAGTTTATTCTAATCCTGACTGAGAATCTTGAAAGCCTTAGAACAGAAACTTGTTGAAAGACTTGGAAATGTGAGTATGTTATACCAATTGGATTTGTTAGTCCACATATTCAGCGATGCCCTAAGGATTCTAAAATATTTTTGTAAGGCATGACATCCCCCTGCAGAAGGATTCTTTTAGAGTCTTCTTTAATAGTGCCTATTTGTTTACAGTTCATTGATCCCACCGCTTTGCCCAGCAGGGATGCCAGACTTCTGCAGCTGGGCTTTTCCAACGGTCCCCAACTGCGTTTTAAAGAGTAACTGCAAAAGTAGCCAAAAAGTAGCCAAAAGTGTGCCTGTATTGAAATTGTTAGTTCAATTTTCAAACTGAGCACCACAAAACTTTTTCAACTATAGCAACACATTTATTCTCCAAAGCATGACTGTAAGATGGATAAAAATCCAGGACCTATATGCCTCAATTCCCCAGAACCCTCATAAGTTTTTAATATTGCATTTTAATACTATTTGCTGTTTTTTCGAAGCATACTCCATCAGTGAATTTAATTGAAAAATATTCAATATTAATATGAATATTCAATATTAATATAAAAATATTAATAATATTCAATATTAATATGAAAAAATATTGAAAATAGACCAGTCTGTCTAGCATGATGCTAGGGATGAAATTGTATATACTTCTTCTGAAGGTGTATCTTTTACTGTTTCTACTATGTCATCTAGAAATGAATGAGATACCTTTTTAAAGCCATTATCTATTTGTTAGTACCTCACCAATAGAGTTTTATTATTGGCAAACCAACTCACGCCTAAACAACACCTTTCTGAACTGGCTGCCTTGTTTCACAGCGGCAAACCATTCTATAAGATTCCAGACCAGAAAGTAAGACAACCTCACATCTTCTGAAGATACTTGAAGGAATGTCATTAAATACTGGATGTTAAAACCAATGATTCTAAACATGTTTTAGGACTCTCTGGGATCTGATAGAATATGGAATTTTCAGTGAGTTTACTAATAGCCATTTCTATTTAGTAATGCAGCAAACAGGAAAAAAATACTGTCCAAAATTAGCCATGAAAAAAAAAAAACAACTTAATTGAACAACAAATGCTCTCAGCAAGGAACAAGGTAATTTTCCATAACCATAAACAGTTTCAGAAGGCCTGAAGTAAACATCGTGATGGACAGAAACTCAAGGGATGAAGAAAGCAGAATTGTAAGTGAAACAAATCATCATTTGAGGAATTCGAGGATTACTTAATAATCCAAAAGGGACTGCCACCTCTACAGCTGCTTACTGGCATGGGCAGTGCCAGGATACGTGATTCAAACATCCTCCTGGGGCTTTGTGCTACTGGCTGCGGTTTTCCTCAGATTTTCCTCCTACACAAATCTCATTGCTATCTCCTGCCCATGCGGCACAGTGTTCCAGCAAGACAGTCAGCTGCTGGGCACCGAGGGCATTTGACTTGCAATGAACTAATGTATTTTCTCTGTCATGCCTATGGGCACTCACATATGCAGCCTGCTAGGTTCTTCCTTCTCCCTACTCCCCTCCCTCTTGCTCCTGAAGCTCGAGGAGTAGCTCGTGGCATACCACGTACTCCAGCAGTACACAGATGTACTCAGCCATTCTCCTTCAAAACACAAGCACCTCTGTTATACAGGCCTGAATATGTTTAAACTGGAAGTCCCTCTAGATATAGAAATGTGTATGCCCTAAAAGACAGGTTCTGCTGTGTAATCACAAGGTCAGTTCTGTACTCAAAAATGACTAAAGGAATAAACAGCAACGGGTGCTGGACACCATAGGGTCAATTGCCTCCGTAGGGTGAGCAGTGTAGAGATGAAACAGTAGAACATGACCAGGACTAACAATTGGTCTTTTCATTCAAAAATTCTGTGTAAAGCAGTATTTATCAGGGCCATTTTTAATGCTTTTCCAAATACTCACAGGTAGCAAGAGGAAGATCCAAGCCTATATTGGAATGGCTTAATATACTGCTTCTACCAGCAGCAAAGTCAGTCAACTGAGGAGTGGATGTGAATGACAGACTTCACTAGAGGGGGATGGAGGCCAAAAGATTTAGGGAAATGCCACGTTAATTTGCATCAGTAACAGAAGCAGCATGCAGAACAACAGGAATCATTTTACTTTTGCAAACAGCATTGGTAAGACTAATCCCAAAACGCTGCATCCAGTTCTGGAGTTCAAAGCATGTTGAAAAAAATGAGAATGTGTCAAAAAAAAAAGGCTGGAGAAAAAATGTACAGTGAGTTCTGAAACTTGCCTGTTTAGCAGAGCAGATTAAAAATAGCACTGAGAGGTGACCTGGTCACAGAATAAATGCATCTTTACAAAAAAAAAAAAAAAAAAAAGAAAAAGAAAACACAAATCACTGGATACAGAAAAATTCTTTAATCTATTACAGAAAGGTATAAAACAACCAGGAGTCAGAAGCTGAAAACTCAAACCAGAAAAGCAGCACAACAGTTCTCAGAACAGCAGCAGCTTCCCTGTCCAGTGACATACTTAGATCAAAAAGATTTTACATCTGCAGTTTTTCCTCCATGAGATGGCAGAGTGCAGAGTGTATATATCCTAGTGCATTTACCGACACAGGACAGGAGCCTCTGGGGTAGGATATCTGACCACTGTCAAACTCATTAATGTTCAAAACCAGATTTAGCGGCCCCCAATATTTAGACAGTCAGAATGGATAAAGGGTAAATAACATCTTCCCAGCCAAAGCCTGGGAAACAGAGGACTGAGAAGTAATTTCTTCCCTAAGAGCAGGCTAAAGGAGGGGTTTCACCTGAATCCCAGGCTGTAATATAGTGAGAAGGCTGTGACTGCACACTTGTAGTCACTCAAGTGCCAGGTACACAAAAAGCAGGGAACTAGATATGCACTATTCTCTTCTAACATTTCATTAGTAAAAATGTAGCCTGACACTTAATCAATCCATGTCTGTCTTCATTTACGTGGGAAATACTTTTATCAGTGTAAATCCAACTTGTATCCATCCTGCCTTTCTAACCATCTATTTGACTCTGATGCACGAACAAATAAAGAACAGGTGCAAGAGAAGATATCTCTCTATGCTTGGTCTTATAATGCCTAAATGTAAAATACATTGTCAACAACTGCAAAGAATTATTATGGGGACCAAAAGTGCTCACTGGGCTTAAAGGATTATCAAACGATCAAAACAAAAGCAGTGTTCATGTTTCATTACGTGCACATGAAATCGCAGTTTAAGTAGTCAAAAAATAATGCTGCAGAGCAATGCTTCTACTGGTTTACATTAATTTACCTGAATAATGAAGGAAAACCTATCCTCTGTGGACTTCTGGGACTACCCAAAATTGCATTTATAAACAGTTGTTTTGCAGAATGAACTGCTGGGAGGACTTCTATTTAAAACTTGCACTCTGCTGAATCCCTATAGCTTTGATCTCTATACCACCAGACAGAAGGGATTCAGACAAGTCTCCTGTTGGAGAAAGGAAAGGAAAAGAGATAAAAACAGTACACTGTATGTTTAGTTGCCTCAAACATACCTCAGAATTGGCGAAGCATTAATGTAAAGAGTTTATTTTCACATTGAGACTCTGAGTCTCAATGAGAGGAATCAATTGTCCTGTTTCTCTGTAATCTAAGGACTCTGCTAGGTCATTGTGATTCTTCTCATACCTACCCCAATAAACTTTCATTTCTATTTGGTGGTTTATTATAGTGTTTTTTCCTTGGTGAAAGTAAAGAACATCTGAACTGACAAAATTGGTTGCCTTTAATTAAAAATACCGAAGGTTAATCTGGTAACAAGTCTTATAAATCATGAATTTAATACACTTATGCAACTATTCATTAAATCAACACAGTCGGCTCCAATTAACATTTTTAAAAGTATACTTCGTGCAATATTCACAGAAACAGAATAGCTATTGGGAGTGTGACAAAAATTCAATATCTGTATTTACTGTTGGCGAGGCTACTGCAAACTCAGATGTTCTCCAGGATATACTTAGAGCTGCTGCAAAGGTGCAGGCATATTTTTCAATGACACAGGAAAATAACAAGGCCAAAAATCAGGAACAATAGGCTCAATCATCAGCAGCCTGAAAAGGAAAATTCCCACCCCCTAAGGACTGGAATCATTTCATCTTTGCCTTGAGCATGCACTCAATCCACCAATAAACCCAAGACTGATAACTGCCTCAGCTGTTACCCACCTTGTCACCTTCCCGAATGAAAGAGAGACAAAAGAGAGAGCAGTTGAGTCATGGTGCAGCTGCAACACGCAGCGTGAAGCTCATCCCAGCTGAACTGCACAACTGTGACCGCTAACCAGCACACACCAAATTAGGTGGGATAAACACACGATTCCACCAAATGGATGGTGTAATTAGGTAACAGTAGTTAATTGGTACGTGATTAATGTAGATAAAAGCACTCAGACATGTCAGATGTAAACCTCACATTAAAGAACCATATGTATAGCCGTGTTGTGTCCTGATGAAATATCAAGAACTCTCGAATCATGAAAAATAATGTAACACTTCATCCGATTCTCACCATTTTTATGCAGGAAACAAACACTAGCACTCTGAATCACTTATTTTAAATTGCACCAGAGCCCTTAATAATATCAATACACTTTCCTGTATACATTTACAGACAGATTTTGTACAGCCTAACTGTTCTTCCTTTATCTATGTACGTATCACATATCCAGCAAAGATTACCTTGTGATTTAGAGTGAGTATCTGGCACCTGACTTACTAATTCAAAGCAGTTTACTTATGGGCAGATTCAGTGTACTTCACTGACATGAGTACCAATTCACAATAGGTTGTTCTGCTTGTGCAAATGAGGTCATACAAGCGCTAATGCATTCCTTGAGGAAATCTGTGTAACAAAATCTGACCTTAAATCCAATCTTACATGTTCAGAAGCTGCTGTTCTCAGTAAAACAAAATCTGGAATCTTTCTTTGGTGAGATTTCCGTGACATTCATTTCACAGATGTAATACTGCTAGGTATATGTGAAGGGAGGGATCAGCCTACAGAAAATATTTTCTGTTTTACTCAGTTTCCTAAACATGCAGAGTAAAGACCAAACAAACTCATGAAGTAATATTTTATGCACTGCACTGAACCTCTGATCAAAAAAGCAATTTTTGACATACGTAGGAATACCTCGTCACCTATTTACATACATGAAGATCCTGGTAAAACATATGGAAAACATCTACCCTTATCAATTATGTATAAGTTAGACAACTGTGATTATTGGTTGAAGACTTCAACATCTGAAATGTACAGATGGCACTATAATTATGTATATGGTTTATAGTGAATATATTATTTTGTGGGAATTCAATAATACCTTCTGTATATTTTTGTCTCTTCACTCAAAAGCTCATCAAAGATGGAAACAGCACATCTTTCAGATGCTTTTTTAGATTATTTAGATATATTCTAGGAATGACAAAAGACATGAGGGGCAGCTTTAAAGCTATTGTTAGTTCTCAATTATAATTTATGTCTGGCAAGTAAATCAGGTCTAGTTAAAAGGCACGTTACAAATGTTTAGCTACAGTGCCCTCTAGCTGCCTTAATTTTAATTTCATAATTTTAATATAGTTTTCCATACACAAAAAAAAAAAAAGAAAAAGAAAAAAAAATGCTTGAACTACCAGCTTTATGCAGCACAAAATGAAATTGCATCTCCACTGAGGAGACTACAGGCATCACTACTGGTGATGTATCTACCTGTTTTTCCTTTATCTTGATGACCCCATGTTGTCCCCCAAAATAACATTTGTCCAATCCAGTGAACCAAATAGAGCAAAATAGAACAGTTCAGTGGGATGGGACCTTCAAAGATCATTGAGTCGAACTGTCTAAGCACATTGTGGCTAACCAAAAGTTAAAGCACATTATTGAGGGCATTATCCAGATGTCTCTTGAACAGACATGGGACATCAACCACTTCATTAGGAAGCCAGAGTTCCACAGTTTGACCACCATCATGGTAAAGAAAATTTTCCTAATATCTTGTCTGAACCTCCCCAAGTGCAGCTTTGTGCTGTTCCTCTGCATCCCGTGATCGGGTACCACGGAGCAGAGACCAGCACCTCTCTCTTCGCTTCCCCTCCTCAGGAAGTTGTAGAGCAACAAGGTCACCTCTGAGCCTCTTCTCCAGACTAGACAACTCAAGTGTCTTCAGCCTCTCTTCACTGCACAGACCTGTGTGGCAGGGACACCTCCCACCAGACCAGGTTGCCCAAAGCCCCATCCAGCCTGGCCTTGAACATCTCCAGGGATGGGGCATCCACAGCTGCTCTGGGCAACCTCTTCCAGTGCCTCACCACCCTCCGAGTGAAGAATTTCTTCCTTATATCTAATCTAAACCTACCCTCTTTTAGTTTAAAGCCATTAACCCTTGCCAGTGCCTAAAGGGGGCTACAGGAAAGTTTTCCTGTAGCCCCCTTTAGGCACTGGCAGGCTGCTGTAGGGTGTCCCCAGAGCCTTCTCTTCTGCAGGCTGAACAACCCCAACTCCCTCAGCCTGTCCTCATAGGAGAGGTGCTCCAGCCCTCTGATGATACATTTATGGAAAGGAAAGGTCATACTGAATCAGCAGGAAAACCTAGGGAAAGAATCACAAAGGCCCTAGACCCATTTTGAATTTCCTAACCCAGCTTACTGTGGTTTTTATTGTGCAAAACCTAAGCATAAGTTTGTGGTAAACAAAACAAGACCAAAAAAAAAAAGTATTTATTTGTAGCCATTTTTACTCTCTTCTCATTGTCAAGTGACAAAGCAGCTGGAACCAGATGGGCGCATGCAGTCGTACACAACATAATGTTAATCACTGGAAAATTCAAGCAATATCTCTAACACCGCATGCACTCTTCTTATTGACTGCTTATGATTCACTTCATCTATGCAACTGCAACTTAAGGCAGAGCACAACAGGGAAAACCTGGCTCTTAATATCCACCGTGTGGAAATATGCAGGGTCACATAGGAACCTTTCAGCAAAAGGAGACAAAACCAAGATTTTCCTCCTTAACTCCACCAGTATGAGAATTCAACATTTACTCTCCATTTCCTGGAGGAGGCAGGCAACCTTTATTTGGAAAAGAAAACAACACAAGATAACTAAAAAGTGGATGTTTCTGAGTCACAAGCACTGATCACGGATGGATGGTTGTAGTGTTACACTCCAGCTTATTGGTTTCAGCTTACTGGTAGGAATTTTTTTTGCTGCATGTCATTTTTTCTATCCTAACTTCTATTCATCTTCTTGCATGTATATACGAATTTCATTTCAACGTGGAATGCTTCTAGTGGATAAGTTTTGCAAGAAAGCAATTCTTTATTATCAGCAACATAACTCTGGAAAAAAGACTAAAAGATTATTTTGTGGATCCATGTTGCTACTTATGACTAGAGGCACAGAAAAGTGTATTTTAGCCCTTAAAACTTCCAGATTTTTGTGGCATGTTTCTGAAGTTTACAATGGAAGGTTTATTTTTTTTTTCTGTCCCTGAGCCAATCTTGCCAGCCTTGGTACAAGCCCAAGAAGCACAGTACCCACAGGTCACTAATAGCTGGTGTCACAGAACCAAAACTGCGAGTTTCTGTCACTGCTGACACACTGCTCAGGAGCGAAGCTGCTGCGTGAGGAGGCATCAGGGAGTCTGCAAGGTCTTGCCCTCCACTGTTCCAAGATAAGAACAAAAACCCTGTGCAAATTCTCCCATTGTGCCTTACACAGCGCAGGGTGTGATCTTCCGGATATTTCAGATGGCTAAGTGCTAAAGGAATATCCCCTCTCTTAGCTTTACGGGTACTTTAAGGCTAGGAAAAGGTTCTTTTGATAATATTATCATTTATTAATCAATGGAGAACTAATTGTAGGTGTCAAACACTGCTGTTAACTAGTATAAACTTATGTTCTCAGTTACCATTATGTGTTAGATACAATGGAAATATTACAATGGGTCATATGAAAGAACCAGACCCTATTGTGT
Organism: Anser anser; assembly: GCF_964211835.1. Taxonomy (NCBI): domain Eukaryota; kingdom Metazoa; phylum Chordata; class Aves; order Anseriformes; family Anatidae; genus Anser; species Anser anser. The sequence continues at coordinate 32,846,155 of NC_139720.1, read as the reverse complement.
GTCCTTACCCTTCTTTTCAGAGCCTGTGTCACTGAAAACCATTTTATCACAAATCTTTTTACAGGTTGCTTCCATTTAGATAGGCTCTAACTGTGTGATTTTCAACATTTCATTATAACTTTTACAACCAGCAGTGTTCTCCATCACAGTCATGCTGATTCTTTTACAGTAAAAACGTCTCTAAAAATAAATTTCCAACCTACACTTTGCTAGGGGAGAACAGGTAAGAGGCAAAATATTTCTAATCTATCTGCATGGCACTCAAGAATTTTCTGTAAGAAATTATTGCATGGAAAAACTTTTGCATTAGAAAATGTATGCTTACTTACATTAACCTTTCTGCAGGCATATATAAATACCATTTAATCAGGGAATTCTGGAATTTGGTGTTCAGCTGTTTTTGAATTCATTCATTCCTAGATAGGTGAATTGCATTTTAAAAATTATTTACTTTAAAAAGGGCAGGGGGTGTGGGTGTGGAAATCTTGAAATACAAGACTCTCAGTAATGCCTTAAGACAAAAGCATACATCTTTACATTATAAAAGAGCCATTTCATGTTTTTCAGAAATATACATATATCATTAATATTCCTGTCTCTACCTATGTATGAACACCCATTCCTAAACACACACAAACACAAACAAGACATTCTTAAATACACTGTCCATTCTTCCTCTCACAGAAAATCCCTACAGAATGGACAAGATAAAAATCTCAGTGAATGTAACTGCATTTTGTCTGAATAATGCTGAAAATGTCATATTAATTATAATGCTTTAACATTAAATGTAACTGAACAATGTTAACACAGAGAAAGCTGTGGGAACATGCATTATAAAAAGTTCTTTTCATTAATTTAGCAATTTTTTCTGCCATCTGGTATAGCCATAAGTAGTTGTTTGCACATTATTCAAAATGGTCTTTGAATTCTTGAAGAATTTTGGACTGATTATTAACTTTTACAGCATGTGGTCAATGTTTTATCCAAAATAATAACTGTCTCAGTTTGCAGAAACCAATGTTTGGCTACCCAGCTGTAAGAATATGTTAATCACTAAAGTTTAATTTAAAGTTTTAACTGCACAGCACTGTTCTGATCTAAAACGAATTTTATGAATTACAGAAGAATTTACATTCTTATCAGCAGGCAGATGGAAACACGAGTAAAGCTCATAAGCAAACACAGGACCACCACCATAAGACTATGTAACAAAACTTCCAGGAACTTATTCAAGTGTGAAGATGCTTTGGGTGCTGAAACTACACAATATACATTTTGAGCACAACTAACAAAAAATAAAAAATGGTAGTGAGTCCTGTCTCTAAACTTTGCAAACTAGAGTTGCACAGAAAATAAAAACACTCTCTTCAAAATCTGTAGATGAGTGCACTGGGAAGAAGGCTTAAAATGTCTGTGAAGAAGATGCTATTCTAAGACGCTATTTGTTGTTTACCAGTAAAAGCAAGGAGAGTTTTGCAGTTATTACCAAGCAAAAATCCTGGATCATCGTATGGGTATTCTGACTAAAGAACTCAAGATTTGGCACGAAGACTCACAGAGTGAGCCAAAAGCTGAACTGGAAAAAAAATATACATGAAGAAAAAAAAAACAAAACTCTTTAATCTCCTCAGTGTTTTATTGCAGACTAGATTTCCTTTATCAATTTTTGAAAATTTCTCCTCCCTCCCTAAATTTACTGTCTTTTTTCCTGTTGAAGAACTAGATATGAGGGTTGCTCCATATTCTGAGTATTGTTTAGTATGCTGTTGAGACCAACAACAAAAATACCACTAGTTTCAATTTAAGATTAACTCAAGTTAAAATCATGCAAGTAACAAGAGTGAGATGAACTATTGCTCTGCCATCTTCATTTGTTTCCTTTATTGTCTGGTAAACTGAATAGTACCTATCTCTCCATGACATCCAAGGAGATCAAAAGGCTTGTGTCAAAAAAAAAAAAAAAAAAGTAGATTTTCAGCCATTCTTCTTTTACTGGAATATATCTCATTTTTCTAAAAATTTTCACAGCTTCTGGCTGACAGCCAAAATGCGAAAACTTTCTAGCTTGGGTGACAATCAGAAATTTTTGAACAAAAATATAAAATGTCTAGGTTAGAAGAAAGTACTCAATTCCTGTTAAAATAAAGGAAACATTTAGAAGTTCGTGTATATGAGCACATCTCTTAATCTGCTGATTTGTGGAAGTATGTAAATATTAATGAACACGTGTTACCTGTGAGGCTGGTGCCCTGTTTTAAAACTCTTAACTTTAAGATAACTGCAGCAATCCTGCAGATTTACCAGATTTACCAAAGCACAGTTGTATTTACATCACAGTTACAGATTCTCTTTGAACAGGCCCAGAACATATAGAATTGCTGAAAAATGCAGGTAAATAGCTTTTTTAAAGGACATATTATTTCTGTTATGGTTGTAGTTTTAGTTTGATGGATGGTTATAACAGCAGATAAAAGTCATAGGGAGACGTGTATTACCACTAGCTAAACTCAGATGTTTCTGTAAAAAATTCTGTGCTCTGACTTTTCAGGATGACAACAAAATGTGTTTTACAAATGCATGTACTTTTGGGGGTACTGCAATCGTGAATGCTTGAATAAACTCAAATAATATTTTCTCTGAGAATAAATCTGGTCTTTCATTTTCTTCCATTCTCTCTCGCATTACTGAAAGATGAAGACAACAGATGGATTGCCCTCTCTAGCAAAAGCAGTTTAACCATAGCACTAGGGCCATAACCCAGCAAAGACTACCTTAAGTGCTCAGTTTCTTTCACACAAGTAGTCGCATTCCAATGTGAGACATTAAATGCATACAGGCCATGGGAAGGCTGCTAGCAGGGACTATTGTCCCAGGCCTTGCCCTGTAGGAACTGGAAGCAGGACATGGGCCAAATGTGTGAGTCACAGCAGCTGCTGCTACTGCTGCTGCCAGGGGAAAGCGAGCGCCTATAAATTTTCTTCCTGCATTTGCCATTTCTTTCTCTGCTCTGTCCTGGCTTTCATGTTCAGCAGTCTGAAGCACAACTGTGCCCTCCACTCCAGCAGCCTCACAAGGCCGGGGAACAGGCTGCCGACCCACCTGCTGCTACCACCTACTTAGTCACTGGCAGAGATGATGGGGACCAGTTTGCTCTCCATTCCCCTGTTTTGTCAGGACAATAAAAAAGAGAATACAGCAGCAGTACCTAGAGCATGCAAATGGCTCACTGGGGTGGCAGCCGTGCCACGTGTTTTTCCATTCCAGGTACTTCTTGCCTTGGGAGGTTCAACCAAAGTGAAGAGGGATGAAAAGTGCTAAGCAGCATTTTCCTTCTTAAAAACATGCTTTTAGTGAAAGTGCTCATTAATAACTTAATACTTATTAAAACTGTATTTGTGTTTATCTTGTATGAATTAAAGCAAATGGGAAAAAGAGAGAGACATTAATGGACCAGCTCCTCAGTTAGCAGGAACTGGCAGAAGTTCCACACAGCAGAAGAAATGGCTCAGTTCTAGTTTTTCATTCCAGGCAAAAGGAAAAACCTCCTAACAGTACAGATTACAGCTTTACACACTTCCTAGTTTATGGTGAGAAGAGATCACCTAAGGATTTGATTTACTATACAAGAAGACAGAAGAAGACACCCAGATCATCTTGAAAGGCCTACATCCTAACAGGCCTCAGAAGGTGTCTTAGGCCCTTCAGCCTCCTACATTACGATTCTCCATAGACATATGGCTCCACATCATGAGCTGCTATGTAACCCACTAACATTAAACAAGGTTATTTTCTTCCTTTGGAACCCAACAATTTGGGTTAGAGCCAAACATTTCAGTCTTCAGGAGACTCAGTGCTTGTGTGTCGCGGGCAAAGAAAACGACACATGGGCAAAAGCAACACTGTGGTTCCTCAACAGGCAAGAGGTCTGACAGAGCAGAATATTTCCCCAAATCCTAACAGACAATGCCACAGTCACAATGTGTGATTAAGGAAAAGCACTACCTGTGTCTACATGTCAATTCAATTCAGAGTGGTATGAAATAAAAAAGCAATGTTATAGCCCTTACCTGTACCTTCAAAAACAAAACCAAAAACAAACAAACAAACGTCACTGAGTGCCCACAGAATGGGCGCAGGAAAAATCTGTCATTGTATTTGTGTTGTGAACAAGAACACTTCAAAAATGGTCAAATTTACTGTATCATCAAAAAATGAATAAGCTTACATGAAGTTTGGTTCATATTCTCTTCACATTAATACAAGCACATTAACTGATCTTTTGAATATTTTAAGTTGTGGATATTTTTTTTTACTTTAAACATAATAATTTTTAAAAAATGAATCAAATAAAAAGTAAAATACGTAACAGTGGTATAAAATAAGTTAAAAATATGTAAAAAATAAAATACGTAACAGTAAACTTCTGCATAAGGTATAACTACACAGTGACATGGTCAATTTATTTAATCGGTCCTACCCAGCACAGGAAAGGGTGTTTATTGCAAAGGAAGAAAGGGGAATCATTCTACACAGCCCTAAGACATTCCCAAAGTCACATCAGTGTCACCATAGCAACACCGCAGGACAGCTCTGTCACTGCCACAGGCTCCTTGCTCCTCTGTCCAACCCAGGGCTCGACTGCGACTCCTCGGGTGCTGGACGTGCCGCTGTCTCTCACATGCTTTTCCCATGGCAGCCGCCAGCATCCTTTGTAGTCGCTATACTTAGCTAACAGGCCTGGCTGTTTTCAGCACTTACAGTTCTTCCCTCTGGCATCTCTGATCAGGGACAACCTTCAACTGGTTTAGCTTGGATTTTTTTTTTCCTCCCACTTTGATTTTCTCTACAAACTCCTTCTAATTTCAGTCATTCCACCAAAATGTTTAGCACAGCTCTCAAATTGATCAGCCTGCCTTATGGGTACTTTATGATAACACAGCTCCAACTGTGGCTTTTTTTTTTTTTGGCAGGCTTTGATCCTGCTGACCACAAGCAGGATCTCAAGAAGTCTTTATGGATTAGGGAGCTTTTTGGGAGCTTATTTACATGCTGGGTTCTATGATTATTCTCTTGTGGTTGTTCTGTGATCTGCAAGACCTACTTTGTCCTCTGTCTGCACAGAGAGCATGGTTTGGAGAATGAATTTTTTAGTATTTTAATGGTTTGGAATTTCAGAATCATCATCTTTTAATTACAGCCAAACTAAACTTTTTTTTTGCTCTGGTGTTTCCTGGCTCAGGAAGACAAGAAGCTTGCCGAAGTCTACTTTACACAAGATAGATGCAATATGGCAGATTTAGCAGATGAAACCAAGAGGTATTTTTTCACCAGATGATATGACTGAGAGTATATGTAGCTTTATAGGTGCTATATTTATAGGTGCTTTTCATATTTTTATATAAAACACCTTAACTGGTTTGAAAATTAAGCTTAAATTTTTTAAACTTTGATTTTCAAGTACTGATGTTGGCTCAAGAGATGAGGTTCTTCAATCACAGTTACTTAGAAAACACGGTTTCTTTTGCTGATGAGATCTCCCTAGACACCTGTGGCTTAGGAGCCCAGCTAGGACGACAACCTGCAATAAAAAGCCTCGCCCGAAGACCACTTCAAGACTGCTTTCTTGTGCTTTCTTGGAGCAGTATTTTACATCTGTAATTCTTACAACTCTACTAAACTTTCTGATATCTCTGTATATTTGCACAGTGTACATTTGTCACAGCCTATGTTAGACCCTAAATCTTCTAAAGGAATCCCCATTTTCTGCACACTCTTTAGGAAAGGCTCATAATGCCCACAAAGGATTAGTCTCTGGGAATGGCATAGAAGACTTATAGATCTGAAATCCTTCCTTCTGGCAGTTCACAAGAGCTTGAAATTTCTGAATTTCCAATCCTTGCCAACTGAGCAGGGACAGATATTAAGACCTTTTTTCTAGCCGAGTGCTTTAACAAGAAAGCATAACAAGAACAACAAAAAACAATTTATACTTTGCCTTATAGGACGACTATGGTATAACTATCTGACTAAAACAGATATATACAAAGGATATAGCAACATAAAGGTCATGAAACACGGTTGAGTAGATACATCTATGAAGGCAGTCTGGAAGGCTAATAGATCCATTGTGGACCTTGCAGTTCTACAGAACAGTAACAGTAAAACACGTTCCTGTTTGTTCCTAACGCTTGCCAAAAAATTAGGCTAATGATGACTAGCCTTACAATCGCTGAAAAGCAAGTATGCAAACTAGAAGACTGAATCCTGAATAAGATCTGGTGTAAAGACTTCGGTAAATACACATTTCCGGGGACACCATTATTTCTATGTAGTTGCAACAAGGGAGAAAAAAAAAAAATAAAAAGTGGAACTGTGTATCTATTCCAGACAAAGGTAAAGTATTTAATAGAAAGCTCTTGTGTGTGTGTGGTTTTTTTTTTTGTTTGTTTGTTTGTTTTAATGTATATAGCTGCTTAATTGTTTCAGGTTGTTAAATGAAACACAAACCCTCTTTATACGCACTCGTCAACTGCAGAATGTTTGGAATGGGGTCACAATTCACTTAATCACCTAAGCAGAGTCCTCTTCAAAATGAGCCTTTGTTAAAATTAATTAAAGGAATACTTTTAATTCCTAAGTAATTTCTGCTATTAATATATACTTTGCAATTTCACACTTTTTCTGTGAAAGAAATAATCTCTAAGATGCAAGTACACCAAAAAGATGTACTTTCTCCTAGTGCTTTATAAGAATAACTGAAACACAGTAACAACACATATAATAAATTCACTCCAAACCACCTCCTGACACATTCAGCACTCAAAGAAGACAACCCTGACAACCTGTATTATAGCCATAGTAATGTCACAATTAGCAACAGAAGAGAAAATGGCATGTGTCTACGATTTTAATGACACTTTACAACGTTGAATAGTGATGCATCTCAGCACCTGCTGGTCAATTGAAAACTGATTCATCTAAGACAGCTGACATTTGTGAGAAAAGCAGTTGCAACTCTGACTTTTGGATGTTACATGAAAAATACATCACTCTGTTATAATTTTAAACCTTGGGGCATTATTTACTGACACAGGCTTACATAGAATAGAACAGATTTCCTTTAGGCAATATTTTATCCATTTAAAGCAATACAACTGGAAAAAAATCAATACATCTTGGTACCAATTTAAATTATTTTAGTATGTTAAGCATACAAAAGTCATATATAAAAGGCAAAAATAGGGGACAGTTCCTACATAGTTCAAGACCCAGAATTCCTTCAAAGAAGAATACTATAATTTAGGGACTATGAATTTGTTTGTGGCACACAAAAGTGTTGGAAAAAAGTTTGACAGAAAGAATCCCCGTATACTTCCACTGGATTCAACTTTTCCAACATTAAACTATGCCCTTTGCTGCCACCGCGTGGGCCTTTTCGGGATACACTCGGAAACTGAAAAAGTTTTACAGAAGAACACTAGCAATATTCTTTTTTTTCCTTCCCTTCACTAACAAGTCATCCTTCCCATTTGATTAAAAAAAATAGTTTCAGATACAGACCTAAATAAATAATCTCTGTTTTTCATCTGTTAGATGTTTTGCTGTTTAAAATCACTGCAAAAGACTACAAGTCTGGTTAACATATAAATGAATGCACAAGACCCTCATGTTTCAAAAAAGCATTCAATGGTACTTTGATAAAAGAGACATCACACCTTCCCACCTGCACTTCAAACAGATTAATCCTACCTGTTCAGACACTACTAAGTTAATCATCGTTCCATAAGCTCACTGCACAGGGTTAGGACCTAGATGGGACTTCAAGCAGTGGCCAAAGTTATTTGCTAGCTGTTATAATAGTACTAATTAGAGTACCTATGGCCTGAAACACATGTATGTGGCTAATTCTTATGATTAAAATAGATAGGGCTCTGATATAAGATGGCTTCAGTCTGACTGGCAGGTTACATGGGCATTGAAAATTAAATACAAGATCTTGAATAGATAAGTGTTGAGAAGTACCACAACTCCAGGCCCTGGATTCAGAGGTCTGCCACACAACATAGGCAGTTTTTGTGACACCTTGAATCCACACCTGACACACTGCACAGTACATTTATACTAAGCACATTTATATTAACCTTCACTCTACAGATAAAAGCCTCCCTTCCTGTGAAACCAAGCTGGAAGTGCATACCAGCATGCCTTGTAGCACGCCATATGCCTCTGGTACTGGGAACTTACGGTACTGAAACATGGAACAGACCACAGCGATGTGATCAGTCCTCCTGCAGTGGCTGTGGGCAGGAAGAGGATTCTGTAAACGTCTAGAGGATTGGCCACTGTACAATACCTGGGATAATAACAGGTCAAGAACTACTGCCTTTCCACTGCGTTTAGCTTTTTGACTGAGTCCAAAGTCAAGGTGCAGAAATCAGATCTCTGGCAAGGTAGCACAGAGGCTCCCTGTAACAGGCAACTGGGGGAGGTCTTCAGAAGGGAGGGCACCCTGCAGCTTGCCAGCTGACTGGATCTGCACGCTGTGAGCTGGGAATCACTGGGAAAGCCCTAAGAAATCCATAGCCCAACACAGCTCCAGTTTCCCCAAGTAACAGGCAGAGTTGGACTCTGATGAGTTGGTGGGGTTTTGTGTTTTTTTTTTTTCCTTTTTTTAAATTATGTGATACAGTAAAACATTTTTTAAAGTACTTGTTATTCTCACATTGTCCTTGTTACTATTTATTATGTGAATGCATGTATTTAAAAAGTTTTTTAAAAGTCTTCAAGCTAGGTCATGCTGACCTGAACTTTCCGGAATGTCACTCTGTGAAACATTTTTATTGTTTAATCCTCTAAGGGTCTTACTTTAGCACAATGGGCTCTTCGCTTCTGCACATAATAGGTTTGGTTTTGCTGCAAATGTTCAGCAGCATTCCTGCTTTTCCAATTTTACTATTTCTAAGAGAAATGTTGGCTGGGTGTTATTAATAACGTCCAGCACAAGATATTATAAGCACTTAAAGGACCCAAATCACCTCCCAGAAGACCATGAAGGTACTTAGGAGATCAATCTCCTGCTGAGGGCTGTATGAACAGGATCACCCTGTTCAGGGCTGTGTGGGGGGACCCCAGATGTGCCTGCTGGCACACTTTGTTCCCAGAGGGACTGTGCAGTGACCACTCCTGACAGACAGACATCCAGCTTCCATGCATCTGCAAGTTCAGTGCCCCAAAGAGGCCTCCACCCTGGGAGCGTTCATTGCCCCAGGTGAGTGGCTGGGTGCTGGGGCCTGCTGAAGGTCGGATGAACTCTGTCACGACAACTCACTCAGTCACAACAAAGTGACACTAAACCATCCCTGGTGGGCCAGGAGGCACAGGTTATGTAGAGGAAACGCCCAACTCCTGCCCCACATGGGGACTGGGGTCAGAAGGGCCGTGTGGGACCCCAAGGGGCTGGTTGTTAGTAATGGCTCCTCCACCGCCACTTCCTCACAGCATGGCCAACAGTGTGCCTCCACTCCTACTCCCATGGCAATAGTCTACAAGCTCTGTGCCAGGCACCTGACGGGTTTAATAAATCATCTGGACAATTCTAAGAAATCGAGCATGGATGGTGCTCACACAACAGCCACCTCCACAACAGAGGAGGTCTCCCTATGGCAGACCAAGGTGTTTGGCCAGCAGCCCATACAGATCAGGTGCTGTGACTGCCCTCTTTGTAACAGGCATTGGGTCTCAGAACTTCTTTTTTCCTCTGATGCTGCAGCCATGGTGATGCCACATTAAAGTTGTACAGCCACTCTTCACTGGCACTTCACCTGATCACGGTGTGCTACCACCACGTCACACTCTTCAGCCTTGCTCAGCAGCATTGGCAGTGCTCCAGTTCAGCTTCCAAGCAAACTGGAACTCGCCCCTGCCCTCCATTGTCAGAGCAGTGGGTAAAGAAAACATTACAATGAAGTGACAGGAGCTGTTAGACACTTTTTAGGATGGGAGAACTGCAAAGCAGAAGCTGAGTTCCATAAAAGAGCAGTCCCTATCTCCTTATTCTCTATAACTACAAAAAAAAAAAAAAATCACCCTTCTGTTCGGTATATGCAGGCCTGTGTCAATGGAAATAACATTCAGAGTATGAACTGAGGTTTCTAAACAGGCTCCCACAGATGTTGTAAGATGGATAAAGAAGGGATTTTTTTCAGCCATGTGAGGGCAAAGACAAGTGCTGAGCAAGCAAACAGACAGCAACAGGCCACTTTAGACATCCGATAGTCTGTTTGCTAGGCCTTCTGGACTTGCTGTGCAGAGGACTGTTGTGCAGAAGCAAGATGGACTACAGCGTTCTGACCTTGCACTTCTGTTCATCTGCACAAAACCATCGCAAGATTTATAATGTGAAGAGCAGATCCTCAGGCCAACATGCATCATGTCATGGCATACCCACATCCCTCTCTCAGCGCACTATATTGCTGGCTAATGTAGACATACACCCATTGAGAAGATGTAACCGGCAATGCCCTTCTCACTACTTCAAAGCCTTAAAATCCCGATTTACAGAGGAAATGAAATGGCCTCCTTCTCACTGCACAGTGCAGCCTCTGGCATCATGTAAGATAATATTTCTTCTGATCCTCTGCAATTGGTTTTACTGTGCCTCTAGTATTAAAAGTATTCCAGAATAAATCTTCTCTCCTTATCTCAGCATAAAGCATTCCTTAAGGTTACTTTGGTTTACATAGAACAACTTTTTCTGCCTTAGTCTCAGAGCAGCTTTGACAAGGCCTGCTACTCTATTCTGTGGGAATTGTGTTGGTATGTTCCCCAGATCTCTAAATCATTAGAATAATGGCTGAACCTTCCTACCTCCAGATTTTTTTTTCACATTTAGCCTCTTTTCTACATCTTTCTTGCACAGAAGGACCAGTCAGACCAAATACCAAATACCTTGTTCCTGTGCCTCAACCCTGCTGGGCCTTCAAGATGGTTACACAAACTTGCCAGTAATTTTGTCTTGCTGTTGGCATTTCATGCCTCTTGACTATTTAGGAATTGTTTGGTAAGCAATTAAAAACACACTTAACAAAAAAAATCCCTTAACTACAATTACCTATCCTTAAATAGCACCTAAGAGACACAGACCTTGTAAAATGAGGCCTGACTGCAAATCCTTTTATTTTAACCCTTCCTTCAGCCCTGGGTTAAATTATCATGCATAAAGAAGGCATCCTTTCCTGCTTTCTGTCTCCAGTCTGGTCTTCCACAGCATCACACTAGGCTTACCACAATCCTGACAGAGAAATTCTCCGTTAAAGACCTTGTTTTTCTTGGGCCCTGTGCCCAGCTAGGCTTCTGCTTACTATTTTCAGGGATGAGAAGCAATAAGAAATAATAGCTGCAGATCATTGTCGGACAGATTTTCAAATATGTTTCCTCAACAAGATGTTGAGCTCTGACTAAAAGAGCAATAACCTAAAGTACAGTGGGTCAATGCAATAAATGGTGAAGTCCCTAAAAAGAAATGTTGCTGAATAAAAGAAGAGGCTTAAATTAAAAATGATACATTATAATCCCTCACAAAAATTTCAGTTCAAATAGTTACACTTTCACCCAGCAAACAGCTGTATAATATATATTCAAATACCAGCAACTTGTTCTGTTTCTACTTTTCCCAGCAACTTACGGTCTGTACCTTTATCCTTTAAGGGATACATTCAGACTTTTCAACTTTGCCACATTAAGACACATGTGAAGTGTCTTCAAAAATACTCATCAAAAAAAAAAATCTTGGCAATCACAAAATGTATCTTCTTAGAGACGGAAACATGATAGGACTTTAAAGCACTCCTGGCATGGGTTTATCAGGCCCTCAACAGGATATTGCTTCTGCTGAAGTCACCCAGGCTGGCATGCATATGCAAGACATATGATTCTCCTACTGGTGAGCCACCCAGGAATTTTCATTGATGACATCAAATATCTGACATACGTGAACTTTTCAGAACCACTCGTGGCAGCACACAGGGCAAGGTGAACCAGAGACAGAGCAAGGAGCAAACATATGCAAAAATAAAAATTAAAATTTAAACAAAAAAAAAACTTTTTTCCACTCAGTCTTAATAGACAGTATCTGTAAGTCTTCCACAAACTTTGTATTGGAAAGATATGTATTCTGAGTGCCTGTGTTTCATAAGATCCCACAGAAATGAGGTCTACTTATCTCTACAAAGACTGTAACCATCATACAGGTGGGCTCTGACCTTTCGCCTGGAAGCCAGTTTGTCTGATGCCAGTTATTTCGGTAAGGCACTGTGGCAAAATACGTAGACAGAGGTGTTGTTTTGTACATAAGTACAAAACATGAAACAAATGGCTTTCACAAGGATTATATTTACTCGGAAGAAACTAATCCACTCCTTAAAACATTTTATTATGACAATGTGAAGTAGTTGGCTTTAATGATGTTTGACTTTTGTTGTAGAAATCCTCTTTTCACAAGCATTACATATTGTTCTATCTTGACTTTGAAAGGACTGATCCAACAGCTCTGTTTGTTACACTGATGTTTTAGGTTGTGCAGTTTGAAACTGAAACTTTTTGTTCCTCATCTACTTGCTGCCTTTTTTGCTGGAATGCACACACAAAACAGCCTTACCAAGCCTCCACACACTTCAGAAAGTCAGGGTGATTCCTGGAGCACGGCATGGTCAGTTTCCCAAAACGATTGCAACAAACCTAGGGCTAGCATCCCTTCCAGGCAAGGAGGGACCTCACTAGTAAGTGAGAGGATAGGCTGACTAACACCAGCTATTTTAGAAATAGGCTGTGCCTATCTATTTCCATAAACGTGGACACTGATTGCCACGCAATCTCCTCAGTGCTGCTAATGAAAGTGTGCAACAGATAGGGGCAACAGGAATGTTGACAAGGACAAATGAGCTCTGGTTGCCAGTCATGAGCCAAGCTTTCAAAGCAGTTAATGTTTGTCTAATAGCCAGTTATAGCTTCTGAAGCTTTAGAAATACCAAATATAAACCTTAACATAATACCAATAAATCATATGACTATGTAAATAAGGAAGCCAGAAAGCTGCAATGCTCCCACTCTCCCCACTGCAGGGAGGATTATTCTGCCTATTATTAGGCACCTGTTCATATTTACCACATCATTACCATGATCATTTCCCGATCATTTCTTCTAAAATATTGGGTGATTCTGCTGTTTTACCCACCTTGCCTGAATCAATTTAGTCTTCATGACACATGATTAGCTCAGCTGGTCTGCACTTGGTTTCATTCTGTGACACCCTATCTGTTCTCTACTCAGGGTTTGTTTTATGTCACATTGTTAAGATGACTTTATACGCTATGTATTTTTGTTGACAGCCAAAGATTTGTAACATGCCACACCAAGGTCCATTTAATAACACTTCATCAGGTTCTGTTGATATGCCTTCGATATTTTGCTAAGAACAAGTCATTCGATTATTTGACACGGTTCTTCAACTGAAATATACATCGAGTTTCTTATTTCTTGCTAAGAACTCTTCAGATGCTACCTTGCCTTTCATAAACAACACAACCATGTATTTTTGTCCAATGATCTCATTTTGCCTGTATTAGACAAGTAATAATGTAGGTTTTCTCACAAAAAAATCAGCATGTGAAAATGGTTTTGTCCATAATAAGAGAAAGTAAGTTTTCTTAAACCATAAATTTCAGATTAAAAGCTTAATTTAAAATAAATCCCGACATAAGAAGATAGCTGTTCATCTCTCAACCAACAGTAACTTTGCCCTGTTGGAGCATTTTATGGGAAAAAAAAACTAAATAAATACAGATTTTTAAGATCTTTTTAACAAACTGGATCAGCAAGTATTACTTTGCATAACCAAAATAGCACTATACTGCACATTTAGTATTTGTGTTTTGAGCGTCTGCTTCCTCAGGTTTGGATGTTTCAATTTCTTTTAACTTTATCTCTGAATTTCCGTAGTATGGACAATAGTAATGTTTATACTTTTAAACTACTCAGTCTTAACTTCAAATCAAATTTGCTGAGCTATAACTTCAAATCAAAACAATCTGATATAATGTTTGTTAGTACCCTGAAGTAATAGTTTCTATCATTTGGCTAGGATCCCTCTTTTTGTAGCCAAGAGCATTAAAGTTTCGGTTCATTAACCAACTAAATTATTATTCTACCTAAATTCAGAAAACAGAAATAATAAAAAAGATGGTGAATATTACTATATTTACATTTTGGTAATCTCTTGTTCACTCTAAAGTAGCATAATATGAAAAGTTTCCAATTGAATATATTCTAGAGCAAAAGAGAGAATAAAACTCTGTAACCTACCTCATATTCCCTTCCATAATGAGGAACAGATTATAAATGTGAGAAAAAATGAAGAGGAAGAGGATGGTACTGAAGAACATTGTCATCCAAGACCCGTGGTCCTCTCGAAACATTTTCAGACGGAGCAACTGACCTGTGGTATGAATATTACAAGAAACCATATTTTAGTCAGTCAGTAAACATATATGTTTACATGATAACAAAAACAAAATAAAGTCCTAAACTGTGTCTTGTTACGTCCAATTATTTCACTTTGTGTGGGGAGGACAGATTTGGTGTCAAGCAACCAATCTAGTCTTTTGCAGTTCAGTATGGACAGAGATTGTTCTTACAAAATTACAAGGTTGCTTCCCACAAACTGGTGACAAACTGATTGAGGTTCTGATTCTACAATCAAAATCATTAAACTGAACCTCTGAAGGAGTTCACATCAGGTCCTGTGCTACCTGACCAAAATGTGGCTGTGGTTTCACATACACCACACATAATTCTATGTGTTGATTAAGCAGCCTTTATTGTTTCCCTGCTCCAGCTATTAACATCTGTACCCACTGTGCTCTAATGCTGGCACAGCAAGCTGAGCAGCTATGCACAAGTGAACAGGAGTGGGGAACTAACCCATCTAGAAAAAAAAAATTACCATTTTTCTTCCTATTAATTAGGTCCACCAACCTGCTGACCTTGAGACTCAGTGAACAGTAGTGCTGCACATCTGTGTAAAAGTGGGAGGGAGTGATGGACCTGAAGGACAACTGAATAAGCCATCCCATTTTCTAGAAACTGATACATCATAAAATTCTAAACCAAATACCACAGCAGGGAAAATCTCACAAAATTAGACCTCAAGGCAAGAGCCACATTTAGTGGCATTTGCACAATGTCCAGAGAAACAAGTCTATAAATTCAGAAGTACCTCAGGCTGTACAAATCCATTATTTGCTGCCAGACTCTTGAGCAGTAAAAACAGAGTCATTAGCTCTTTACGGTTGCCTGTCTCTTTCCAGTGATTATAGACAGAGTCAGATCAACTATCATATGAGGTGATCGAGATCTCCTCTTATGTGTTGGTCTAGCTTGTGAAAAACATGAACATAGAACAGAAGTGGAGATTTCAGGACATTTGGGCTAATGAGAAAAAGAGATGTGCTTTTCTGAGCAGGTGACTGCAGGACCAAAGATGATTCTTGCTTAAGCCCAAAGCACACATGTATAGATGGTAAATAAATAATCACCCTTCCTCACAACAAAACTGAGATAATACTGTGCAATCTCATTGCTCCCCGCTTTTGTGAGGTTATACAGAGCTGCCACATGTTCTTGTCTGCTACCCATTTAATGGCAGCATCTGAAACCCTGAAGAAGTCTGAGCTTCTTGAAGTACATCGGGGGGCGTAGACTCCAGGTCTACTGAAGTGTTCAGCTGGGGTCACCTCCCCAGCGATACACACCAGGCAAGTGCCATGAGATTTAGAGTCAGATTCGAATTCTACCAGAGACGTCTTGTTATGTTACACACCAATCATTTACCCTCTGCACTCAGCTCCTTGATCCACAAAATGGAAGACAATAATATTCTTTTTCTTACGGTGTTGACTTTTGCTACATTATACCACAAGACCCCAGAATGATTAAGCCCATACGTGGTAACATAAAATAAATAAATAAAACAACAACAACAACAACTAAACAAGCAACCAAACAAAAAAGTGTCACAAATCAGAATAGAGCTTATAGCCATACTTACAATGTAATTATTATTCATTTCCTAGCCAGAAATGTACACCAAATGCTATCACTGCATCACAGAGAATTAAATGTTCCCTAGAGTATCTGAGCTGATTGTTTCTTATGGTAGTGTTCTTGTCATTTCACAAATGTAATGTTACACATTTGTCAGAGCAAGACTGATTTTCTTGTCCTACCACAGAAGTCTTAATGCAGTACAACACTCTCCTCATTCTTTGTAGTTTACACGTGGTTTCAATGGTTCCTATTGAGCAAGGGCTATTTATTTTTGGTAATTAATGATTTAAACAGAAGTCAGTGAGTAGTGGTGGAAAGTTCTAGAACTATTTTTTCAGTGCTTGACTCCCAGCAAGATCAACACCTAGCATCCCAGCAGGGATTTCAAAAGGACTTTGTACCAACAGGTAATATTTAACATGTTTAGCAGCAATGTAGTTGCTATCATTTTTACTGATAAGGCAATATAAGAAAGACTGATCAACTACCAAGCAGTTTTTTAAACTAAAATTTGCCAAGTGCTGAATAATAATGCCTCACTGCAATATTGCAAAATAAGACCCTAGAGTCCTCATTTTTTCACCACTCACACACAGAGAAAAATCTCAGTTCCTTAAGCGTATTTTTTTCTGTATCCTATTTGCAAATATTACACACTGAATATGAAATCTGAAGGAAAAAAGAAGAGAGAATGCAACATCAATTTGCCAATAACAGCATTTAAGAGAAGCTGAGAAAGACCATTACAATTCAATTCCAATGTTAAAAAAAGTTACTGACTCATACATCATCTTTCTCTTCATCAGCTTAAGAAAGCCTTTCTCCTGTGAAGTATTTGAAGTAAAAGTATGTCCCCTGACATATGTGCTTCCCTGATTTCATTAAGACAGCAAAGTTGAAGCCTGTCTAAAATCTGGTACTGTTTTAAATAGTTAGATGTAGGTGCTTTAATCATGTGATGTGATATACCTCTCTTCATTCTGTAGAGGATGCATTTGTCAAAGCACACTAGTATGTCTTGTCACTTGGAAAAAAAGCTCTCCTTACTCTCATCGTAGGTAATAGGAGAAACTTTTGTCACGTTTTCTTCAGGAACGTATTTTTCCTGGGCTAGTTTTCCTTTTCTTTCTTGTCCTCTTACTTTTTTTCTCTCTGTCCTTCACTGTCCTAAACACATCAGTTTGTCACCTCCTTGTCCTGTCACCCATTAGCCTTTTCACTTCTCCAAACAGTTTCATTCTGCCCAGTTTCCAGATCTTTACATCTACCCTTATTGCTCCTTTCCTCTTCTAAACCTCTCTCAGTCTCATCCAGCCCATTCCTTTCCTAAAACAAAGATATCTGTCCAAGCTCTGCAGAGGGGCAAGAGCAGCACAGGTCCACGGCCCAGATCAGCAGAAGGGCAGCAGTGACAGGGATTCTGGAAGTGAAGGAGGGGCAAGAAAAGGAAAGTGCAAACATACACATACATGCCCCAGGCCTCTCCACTCTTCTCTTTCATGTTATCAGTGATGAAAGCCCCAGACCAAGCCAGACTGTGGATTTGTAGTAAGTCCCTTTCCCTGAAAAGCAAGTGGAGGCTGCTATGGTAATAGCAATTTGTCTCGACTGATTGAGAGGAGGGGCATAATGATGAAATGATCTCTCTCTTACAGTTTGACATTTGCTCTGTGAAGAGCTGCCATTGCATATGGAATACTACTGAAACCGTGGATTAAAACCAGTACTTGCAAAACAGAGTGGTGATTTTAGAAGATCCCGATTAATGGAGAGAAAAACCAGAGCCTGGAATCCAGACTTCTGTAAAATAGATAATTATAGCACTCCTAAAACAGGTAAGAGAAAGATTTATTACATATTCATCCCACCTGTATTCTCCACAGAAATATATATTTATTTATTTTACTTAGCTACTGCACACTGATTAGTACATACGCATATAAATTTCATATTATTTAAAGTATTTTTTTTATAAATATTGCCTCTGGTAGGAAAATTCTTAAACATTATCTAACACTCTACTGTAGTTAATGTTTGCCATATGGGATTTCACTAACCCTCAAGTAAGTACATGAGCATCATTTTTTAATGAAAGAAATAGTAGCTTAATCATAATACAGATTGAGTCATTAGGAAGAAAGGAATTGGCTATCAGTACAATGTACTTATCTCACTGCATACAAATACAGCTTTATATTACTTATTGTCCCCAGTGTATTCTTTTGATATAATGAGCTAAAAGGGTACACTTTGAGAACATATGTAACAGAAGTAGATTGGTATGTGAATAGGCAGAAGTGTGGAAAACCTATGGTAACCATATAAAATTCTTAGAATAATCCAAACAAAACAGCTGCTGTAAAATCAGGATATATACTATATGTCTTTACTATAAAGATTAGCAAGTGAAAAGGAGCAAGGGACAAAGAAAAAGTGGATAAGGAACAAAATTACATAAAATAAACTGTTAATTCAGCTTAATCTTTACTTCAGGACAAATTAATCTCTCATTACGACCTTGTTACAAATGTCAAAAAATAAAAAAAAACAGGTATGATGTGGAAGAATGGTTCCTAGGATATATTTATTCATATCGAAGTAAATACTTTAAAAATAAACAAACTCATTATACATAATGGAACTTCGGAAGTACAAGTTAAATGCCATATAAATGATTAATAGTGATAAACTGTGAGCTACAATTAGCTGTATACATAGATTAGATTCTCTTCAATGATACAATGCTTCTTAGGTCCAAAAGGAGTTTCATCAAGAATTTATTTTTTTAATCAAACATGTTCATTTATCTACTTCAAGACTTTGGAGGCCATATCACAGGTACAAGGAGAACAGAGTCAAGTAGAGACTTCATGATTTAGGACACTGCAACAAACCAGGAAAGATATCAGCTCATCAGTCACGGCCAGCATAGTGAGCCACAGTAAGTCAATTTATATTCAGATCAGGTCTTACATCTTCTATATAATCAAAAGCATTAAGAAATATGACTTCTTCTAGAAAGAGAAACTCTCTGGACTTTGTTACAACTTACAGATGCTGCTAGGGGGAAATGACAAAGGAGCTTGTAGATAGTTATTGTTAGAGAGTCACAGATCTAAGCCATATCTCTTTCAGGTCCAGGAAATGAGACAACACAATAGACAGATAGAAAAACTGAGTCTATAGGTCACTGTTCTAAAATTAAAACTTTTCTAGCAACCTTATATCCATAGCCCATAAGACGGCTGGATCCATTATACTGCTTCTTCAAGGAGCAACATACAATTCCTACCCATGACTTTAGCGTACTTCCTTGTCTTAATTATCGGTGCTGGAGTTCATAAACTTCAACTCTTTCTTGGTCATATGACTGAAATTTTATTATCAAGGCCTTCATCAAATAAAGATATTCCTTTAATTTTGGATGACCCATCATGTGATTGATCTTTCTGTCCATCTAGTGTTCCTGGCTATCTCCATCAACAGCTGAAACTGTTTAGCTGGAAAATTAACCACAAAAATGGGTATTTTTAGCTTTGAGAGCCCAAATTCTGGCAAATCTGTTCTTAGTCAGCCACTAACAACATATGCATCTCCTCACCTGTCACAGGGTAATGTCTTGGTGCTGTTGCTCATTCTGCCACTGCTAAGATGTGTGTATGCATGTTGGCTGGCTTTGCTTAAGAATACATGGACTTAACAGTGAACAAAGTAATGTTCAGGAAAATAAAGTTTTCTTAAACTACAGATGCAAAATTTTGGACTTGAACTGTGAAGATGACGTAGTCACATCTGGTAGCTTGAGTTAGTTTGTTAATGCTAAGGAAGTAGACAGAAAGCTTGCCATTGTCTGATAAAATAAAAAGTCACTGCTGAAATCATTACAGCATATATGCTGATCTACTGGACATCAGCGTAGCTCCAGTAGTCTCAAGACATGGCAGGGTATGCTGATTGTGTCTACTCAGGTGCAGTGAAACTGGGTCTTGATTGTAGAGAAGTCTTCAAATTCTGACGGAAGACCACGAGTTCTTGTTATAGCACTAAGTTGGGAGTCAAACCCCTTTCTGTTCTTCTCCTGCTCATTACATTTCCTCAGAAAAGGTTCTATTTCTTTCTGAACCTGTTTGATTGTATCCAACCTGTTTGCTAGGCTGTAAGTCATTCACACCGATTGCAATGCATAGTGTTTCAAAAATCTAGTCTTGGTTATGGCTTCTAAGCTCAACTATAATACAATGAGTAAGTAAGAGACAATGAGAACCTTTTAGAAAATCCAAATATAAACCCCAAGGTTCATGGGGTTCATGGAAAAAGCCTAAAGAGATTCACAGGAAATTCAGAGAATATGGAGAAACAACATAGGAAAATGCAAATATATTTTCTAATGTGACTCTGAGCTCCAAATGAAGCTGTGCAGTTCCAGCACCTCCAGATACATAGCTCCATATATAGCTCATCCCAGAGTGCAGTCTAATAAACTGAAGGTAACAAAGGGAACAGTGGATTTATTAGTTCCAGTCTGTAATTGCCTTAGTGCAGTCACAGGGCTACACATCCAGGCTTCATCCAGCCAGCTTAGAGCAAAGTGGAGCAGCTGGCACAGCTGCCTGCCTCCCTCCATTCAGACCTACCTACAGTCCTTTTCCAGGAACCTGATGGAATCAGGAATCCCTGACATTACAACTACCTCATGCAGCTATGCCCTTCTTGTTTGTAGCCAGTTCAGGGCTTATTTATACTGACAACACAAATGGAATTGAGTGCTTACTGCCTTCATTCATAGTTATCCAAATGGAAGGCAGAGAGGTGGGAAATACAATGAAATTCAAAGCAAAGCACACATGGTGTCTAGCCAGGATGATTTTAGGAAAAAATAACTTTTCTATACATATTAAAATTCCTTTTAACTGAACACACTGTAAAGCAAATGTTACTTAACTCTGTTGTACCTATCAGGGTGACTACATTTTAAAGAATTTACAAGGTCGTCTCATAAATTTGAAGAAAAAAATGTATACAAAGTTTGATATTCACAAACACTACAGAAAAACACACAGGTAAAGAGTACAGTTATCCCAGGTTAAAGTACAGTGTTTCAAGACTTAACAAAATACATTTAACAAAATACATTTAGAGAGCAAACATTTCCCACCTGTAAAATATACTGGGAGTTGAACATATGGCTTTCTATCTTTCTGCAAAGTCATTTCATTGCTGAGAAACAACTTTTCTTCTTAATTTTATTCAGTACAGCCTGAACTAACTTTTTGTAAGTTCACTGGGTAAATTTGCAAAGCTCAATAACGCAGTCTCTATTCAGCAGGTCATCACAGCAGCTCTTATGTGTTATATTCTGACCTATGTCTGTGAACACACCTTTGGAAAAGTTATATTGTGTTAAGGAATACCTGTCTTCCTACCAAACATTGTTGTGGATTCTGAGCTATAAATGGCTGTTTTTACGGCCATCAAATAAGTTCCAGCTTGGACAAACCTTACAGATTAACATCTCCTTCATCGTTCGGAGCAAGGTTCTAGAAACATGACAAACCGAAATTGGTGACAGCTCACTCTAGCAAAACATTCCAGCCTTTGTTTGTTTTTGTGTTGTTTTATTAAGAGTCCAAAATCTTTGGGATTAAAGGTAAGTCTTCACAAGTGTAAAAACCTTGCTTAAAAAAAAACACACTGTAGATTTATATTCCTGATTATCCATAATAGGAGTTGATACAAACTGGGCAATAAAGACTGAGACAAAATGAATTCTTTCTAAGCCTGCCAAAACCCCAGTGTTTGTGGTCTGGGACATTCGTTTGAGAAGAACCCCAGAAAAAACACCAACAAAGCAGCTTGTTCATTGCTTTGGATGGAAAGGTTGGTGTCGCCTTCAGCGCAACCAGGATTTCATCCTGATTTGGTTTGTTTCTGTCTTACGGCCCTCAGCCACCACCCACTGCACAGCTGCCCACATCACAAATGCCTCTAGGCCCCGTATTGGTACCTAAGGCAGTCAAAGCAAGGATGGAGCGAGCCTGGGCAGTTACCGCCCTTCTGTCCTCCTGTCCTCCCCTCTGCTGTCTACAAAGCTAGACACGGATACATCAGTGGGCTGTTACTACAGGTGCATGCTTTTTTTCTCTCATCTATTATGCACTACATTAAATATTAGATGGGAAAGAATATGAGGGTTTTTACAAAAGCCTGGGATGTGTTGCTGTAAAGTAAGATTGTTGCCTACATGGAATTTGCATTTTTTCAGCTAGAGAGCTTGTACATTATACCTTATTCTGAATCCTTCTGCCAGTTCAAAAATACTGAAATTAACTTCTAAATTAAGTTTTTAATTGTAAATTCAACATATTTAATTACGTTTTTATTTAAAGTCTGTTG
The DNA here is from genome assembly GCF_964211835.1 of Anser anser. Taxonomy (NCBI): domain Eukaryota; kingdom Metazoa; phylum Chordata; class Aves; order Anseriformes; family Anatidae; genus Anser; species Anser anser. The sequence goes on along the minus strand of NC_139720.1, from coordinate 32,823,658 downwards.
GTCTCTTTTTCCTCTTCAGGCATACTCTGTGGACAGACGATGAACAGCACATGCATTATTTTCATTTGCAACACCAATTCTAAGCTGGAGTGGTACTGTTACTTGCTGATTCTGGTTTGCTTTTTCATTTTGTTAGTGGGATTTCTAGGCAACATACTTGCCCTACGACATTATGTGTACTGCAGGAAGACATGGACTACTAACAGCATATTTCTGTTTAATTTGGCACTGTGTGACTTCACTTGGATTCTCATGGCACCTTTTTCAGTATACTATAGCCTCCAGAGGTTAGATGACTATTCCAGTCAAACGTTTTATCACATCATAAGACTGTTTTTTAGTATTAATATCTACGGAAGTGTCTGCTTCCTGACATTCATCAGTTTTGACAGATACATAGGTGCTGTCCATCCTATCAGTTCATTAACGTGGTGGGACAAAGGAAAGGCCACGTCTTGTACTGTTGCTGTATGGATCTTCATAGTCACTGCATCGGTGCCAGAGATCTGCTTCACAATTGAAATCGGAAGACAACATGACAGCACAAATTCTCAGGATAGCACTGGAGGAATTTTACAATTTGCCGTGCCATTTGTACTCTCCAAGATTGTCTTGAGATTCCTAATTCCAGTCACGGTCATCTTTACATGCTATATGTTGACCCTCAAAGCATTGCTACAACTCAGTAAACGCCAGCAAAGAAGGAACAGAATTATTAGGCCTTTTTTACTGATCTCAGCTGCTATGATTTTATTTGTTGTTTGTTTCACACCTTATCATGTCATGATGATGGTGATACTAATCTACAGAATTACTTGTCAGGCACCCTGTGGGAGCACAAATACATTGCTTGCTGTTTATCAGATCACAGAGATCATCTGCAGCATCAGCAGTTGCCTTGACCCAATCATTTTTACAGTAGCAAATAAGACATTCTACCAAAGAATGAAAGACATAAACTGTCATCCCAAACGCCAGTGCTGCTGTTGTCTGACACAAAAGGTAAGGGACATCATTCTGTCCCCAAGAACGGTGACTTAAATGTCAATCTACAAAGACACGCATCTCTTCCTACCCGTTTGGCTTTGTACCATTAGACCGGTTTAAAATTTCATCTCCTGTATAGCACAGCAATCTCCTGAGTAAGCAAGAATAGACAGCAAGGCAGGGTAAAACTTAACATGTAAATCAACCGCAAAAGAAACACTAGCAACTCCTGGCTTTCCAGAACTGGCATTTTAAATATCATTGTTATAAATATATCTTAATTTATTGTGGCATAGCACTTCTTCCCTGTACGTACATGTGATATGGAATGAACAACGAATAAAAGCTCTAAGCAGCTACTTCATTTCTTGGCCAGAAAAATGCCAAGCACACCATGTTGAGGAGTCTTCTTATAGCTTCTATTAATTATTTTTTCATATGTTCGTAAGTGCTGTTGTGGTTGGACTGTGCAATTAATAAGAATCATGATGCTAACGGCTGAACTTCTTGAGCATTTGTAGAGAGGCTTTCTATAAGTACCTAATTTTAATTCTGTAAGTACTTATAGAGTGCACTAGAGTTCCTCTGGCACTGCCAGTGGAACCTCATTAACCCGGATAAATTCAATAGATTTCCAAAAATAAACAAACAAAATAATAAGGTAACATCCCTAGGGATAGTCAGAGCCATAGTGAGTCTGATCTGAAGCAAACAAACTCCAAGTTGTTTGCCAGTGAACTCTGAACTCATCAACAGGGAGAAGCGTGCAATGGAAAAGTTCTGAAGTACAAAGGGGGCTGAGCTGCAAGAGTAAGAGACACTGCTCTCTTATAGAGAGTTCTTTTTTTCTTGTTCATTTAGGCTCTTAGCATCAGTTTCAGGGCAGCCTGAGGTAATCAGTCAAGAGTGGACTTTGCTAATTAAAACAGTAAAATTTATAGTGATTGAAGAACATCCATCCGTCTTCAGTAGTCATTAAATATATGTTCTCCCAACATACACAGGCAAGGTCATGCTTCATATTCAACCACCTGCTTTCTTGCCACGAAATACCTTAACTATAAAAGCCTATATATTACTAAGCCTACTAACTTTATTTTCAGAAATTAGTGACAAAGTACTTTTTAATATACCTTCTCTAGTATACTATTTTTTTTATTCCCAAAGTTTGAATATGATTTTGTTCTCACATCGCTATGTAAAAATAATTCTATTCTCCATTGGTATTAAATTTCACTTGTTGAATGTTTCAGTTGCATTGAGTAAATATATATGTATATAAAATACTTAGAACATTGTTTTTTCTAATTTTTTTTAACTGTGATGTGAAATGAAGAACCAGGTCCTGATAATCTAAAACACTTCAGATAGGTTTAGATGTGTATAAATGAGGACCTCATAGCAACATTGCTTGTCTATATTCTGTTCAGTGGAGTTACACACTCACCTCATCATAAATTCTGCTTTTATTCCTTTGATGACTTCTTAATCCTTAATTTTCTTGTATTTTAAAGGAAAAATACTTTGTTTTATGCATGAGTTGTCTTTTGTAAACATGACAGGGTTATTAGCAGTGCACTAACTTCCTTAAGAGAGTTTGTTAATCTCTGAATGGGCACACATGGGCAGTTATCTGCTCTAGTATATGCTCACATCGCAAACTGATACAGAAACAATGTCAATGCCACTTAGTGGCAGCGGTGCTCTCAGCATGGGAAGGGATAGAACACGAGAGATAAGTGTGAAGCTCTGCAATAAATGAGTTTATTGCTCCCACTGGATTGCACCACTAAGTTTGTAAACAGTGAGCTATTTCCAAAATCAAACACTTGCTATTATTATCTTCTAAACTATCTTTAAAGCTACAGATACACTGTCTCCTTCTCACTTAGGTATTGCTTTTCAACAAGTTAATTTGTCTGTAAAATTCAAAGTGAAATCAAAATAAGTTTTTCCGGACACAAAGTTAAACAGAAAAGCTCAATGCAGTTCTCATTGCTTACTATCTACTATATAGATAGTAATGCTACTATTACATTATTAAGCTACTACCATTAGAAAGGTCTTCTGTTGTTAATGAGGAAATAAGCATTCAACTCAGAAGAAATTGTGAAAAACATTATTGAAGTCATTTCTTGACTTTGGAAAAAATCTATATATATATTTCCTCTTAGAATTGCAGCCTTCATAACACCTTTGAATGCAACGTGTGCTCACAAGTCCCCAAAGTTGGCAAGAATAAAATTAAAAATTTTAATTAAAGACTGGATTGAAAACCTGCATCAAGCTCAACAATTAAAAAGCATTACAGATAACCCTTCCACAACTCACATGCAATGCCTTTTGTGAGCAGCATTAACATGGATTGCTCAGATTCTCAAGCAAAGTCATGGTTTTCACTGCCTGTGTTTCAGTGTGTAAAAAAGAAAAACTTGTTTTAGGAAATGCTTTAAAGTCAGTGAGACAGTCTGACTCAAAAAGTTTTCTATAAGACAAGGAGAATTTCATTCTGGTCAGGTAATCAGAACATAAAATACATTTAACTGAAGGAGAATGACCTTTATAGTCTCTATGTGACAGAACTATGCAGAATACACATAAAAAGATGCAAAATGAGGCAAAATGAGCTGATTTCTGCTGTCTGTCAGCATCGCCCTACCAAAGGGCTGCATGGTCCAGGGCACACCTGATGGAGGGATGCCAGAAATTGCCATCATGGTCCTGGGAGAGTATTAAGGAGCGCTGTAAGTGCTGCGCCCAGTGACCAGGAAAGGACATGGGAAGCAAAGAGGCAGGGAGCTCTTTTCCCAGGCACGAACCCTGATCTCAGCCAACTCAAAAGATAAAAATTGCCATGAAATAGCATATATAAAGATGATACGGATTTCTGCTGCATATGCTTTGATCCTCCCTGATTTCCAAGGATCTGAGAAAGAGATACAGGCAGCATGGATGGTAGTCCTGCTCTATATGCTTCGCTGGGTAGAAGCAGGAGAAAACTGGAGACTCCTCTAGTTTATTGTATAAGGCAGGTGTCCCATGTCCTCAGTCCACAGTTCTGGGTTCATCTGCGGAACAAGGGACACACTGTTTGGACACTGAAACGCTAATAAAAAAACATTTTCTGCTTTTCTCTTTTTTGTATTCCACAGACAGAGAAATATGGGGAAAACTGTATTACAAAAGTAAATCCTTCTCTCCAGGTCTGTTTCTGTAGCTGGATGGAATTCTCCACAAACTTATAAAAGCTCACTATTTTTTTGTCAATAAAGCCATCAATGACACACAAGGTGCTCACAGACACAAGAACGTGGGGAAGGAAAAACAAACAAACCACCTTACACCCCTGAAAAGATTATTCCCAGACAACCCCAAATAATGAAGCACAGAAGAGGAAAAAAATGAAGACATCCTAAAAAAAATAAATATATATATATATATACATATATCTGTGTCACAGTGCCTCTGTTGCCTGTTCTCCCATCTCAAGCTTCTTCTACAACATTCCTTGTACTGGGTTGAGTCTAGAGGCACAATCTAGTCCTTAAAGATCATCTTCAGACACAAAATTCTTACGAAAAATCATTCACTCTTTTCCCTCTGCTGTTCAGATAGCAGTTCCTTATGATAATCAGCTGTGAATACTCCCTGGTAGCTGACAAGGCTTCTAGACATTGTTTGCCTGCTCATAAGAGATGCTATAATCAATTAAACACACTTTTAAAAAGTGTTTTCGTTCAACCAGGCTGAACTAATGTTAATGTTCTCCTGACTGAAATCAAAAGTTTTCTACAAAGTAAGAATTAAAAGGCACAAAGCATCTGTTCATATTTACTTGGTCATATTTTTGTTTGGAAATAAAAGCTCCTAAAATGTTTTATTATAATATTCCGCAGATAGTTTGACATACACATATAAAATCAAATAAGATTATTCCATTTTCCTACAATAAGTGAACAATAAACTGAACAGCTAAGAGCCAAAGTCAACATCTTCTATGATGACAAATATGTTGCAATACTGGTTCCTCACAGACCACTGTTTGGATTAAATCTGACGCCATGGTATCTAATTAAATGCCCAGCTGTTCTAATGAGTTTGAACACACCAGTTAACGTGGTAATAATTTATTAGCCTACAAAACTGACTGCCAGGTATGGGTAGCTTTCACGTACTGTTTCTAGATTCTGAGAAACGACAGTGAGGGACATCTTTATAAGGTACTAGATGAATACAAAATGGCCCATGGCCCAAAAGGTTTGAGTACTTACACATGTGATCAACTGAGGTCAGAGAAACAACTTTCTTATATGTTACTGTAACACTCACCTTTGTTTTGCAAGCAAAAAATGTCAAAACAGAGAGCTCTAAGTTGAAGATGTAAATAGAGCTACAGATGTCCCAAAGGTGCTTTGTAAGGTAAGCCATCTTTATGCATCCACCATTCCGCATTTGCCCATTCAATACTTGTATCTCACACACAAACCACCTGAAATTTTCATATTAAGATACAAGCCTACCTTTTTAAAATAACAGTGTTAAAACGCTCCTAAGGTTTTGGGTTTCACTTCAGTATACATAGATAAATGTACTCTGATACCAAAGTTTTTCTTTTCCACGCCTCAGAAGCATTGCACTTGGAAAGAGGCCATGACAAACAGTACAACAAGGCAGATAACATACTTCACCTTTGTACGCTGCTTTCACAAGTGGAAGTCAATGCTCTTTAGACGGAAGAAAAAAATATATCACCACACTGATTCTACTGCTGGAGGAACCAAGGCAGAGGCAAGTAATGCAACCACATCCATCCAACCACCTCAGAGGGAAACGAGGTGGTTCCCCTGTCTTAGGGAAATGTCCCAGTCTCCCAAGTCTCCCAATGCTGACCACAAACCACACACCGGGCTCGTGCTTCCCCCTTGCCTGTGGCTGGGCCTGTGCCCTGCACCTCTGCATGGGTCACGCCACCTCCTCCCCAGCCACCCCTGCTCCAGACACAGGGAGTCACAACACAGGGAGACACTGGGTCAAAGCCCAGCTGTGCCTGCAGCTGGAGAAGAGGGCACATGCCAATGGCCTGCAGAGAATTACTGCCCGGGTAAGCTCTCTCCCTTCCTTTTCACATGGTTCAGTGTGGACAGGGCTTCTCCAGCTGGGAAAGGTCAGCCTTAGTTGGGGAGGACTGCAGTTCTCAGCTTTCGCACTCTAAAGTAAAACTCAGCCTAATGCCACAAAACATGCACATTCAAGGTCTCAGCTACTGACCTGGCTAGCAGAGCGACGCCTTCACACAGTACTCCGTGTACTATGGGAACCCAGGACCTCCGGTTTCCTGCCAGTCCAGCCAACACCACTCAGAAGACCAGCGTTAGTAGCCAAGGCATCTCCATCAGGCTTCTGGTGAACTGGTTTTGGGGGTCACATGGACCTGATGCGAACTAGCCTCACATGAAGCAAATGCTGGTGAAACGCATTTTCAGGAGGTGGGGCCCAGATGAGTGGACGGTGAGGTGGACTGGTAACTGGCTGGCTGGCAGAGCTCAGAGGGCTCCGCTCAGTGGTGCAGTCTGGTCGGAGGCCTGTACCTAGCGGTGCCCTGCAGGGCTCTGCACTGGGTCCAGTGTTGTTCAACTTTTTCATCACGACCTGGATGATGAAACAGAGCGCACCCTCAGCAAGTTTGCTGAGGATACAAAGCTGGGACGGGTGGCTGATAGCCCAGAGGGCTGTGCTGCCATTCAGAGGGACCTCGACAGGCTGGAGGGTTGGGCTGAGAGGAACCTCATGAAGTTCAACAAGGGTAAGTGCAGGGTCCTGCACCTAGGGAGGAACAAGTCCAAGCACCAGTACAGGCTGGGGGATGACCTGCTGCAGAGCAGCTCTGCAGAGAGGGACCTGGGAGCCCTGGTAGACATGACGCTGACTATGAGCCAGCAATGTGCCCTTGTGGCCAAGAAGGCCAACGGTACCCTGGGCTGCATTCGGAAGAGTGTTGCCAGCAGGTGAAGGCTCTCCCCCTCTCCTCAGCCCTGGTGAGGCCACACCTGGAGCATTGTGTCCAGTTCTGGGCTTCCCAGTACAAGAGGGACATGGAGCAACTGGAGCGAGTCCAGAGGAGGGCTACAAAGATGATGAGAGGACTGGAGCAGCTGTCGTATGAGGAGAGGCTGAGAGAGCCAGGCCTGTTTAGCCTGGAAAAAGAGAAAAGTGACAGGAGACCTCATCAACGTATATAAACATCTGAGGGGAGGGTGTAAAGAGGATGGAGCCGGTCTCTTTTCAGATGTGCCCAGCAAAAGGACAAGAGGCAACGGGCACAGACTGAAGCACAGGAGGTTACGGCTGAATATGAGGGGGCGCTTCTTTACTGTGAGGGTGACAGAGCACTGGCACAGGCTGCCCAGAGAGCTTGTGGAGTCTCCTTTTCTGGAGGTATTCAAAACCTGCCTGGATGCCATCCTGCGCAACGTGCTCTGGGTGATCCTACCTGGCAGGGGGGTTGGACTAGATGAGTGTGCAGGCAGGCTTAATTCTGCATTTTTCTGCATCTGTCAATTTCCATTACACAGATTTTAAATGTAATTTACATTAGAGACTTTACTCTTCCTGATGTCATTACATCAGCCTTAAACAATTGTGCTGATGCAGTTAAAAGAAAAACTAAAAAATAGATATTGATTTCCTATCATGTTTTAGAACAATTTTCAGTAGGAAAGCAGCTGAAAATCCTGCCTTGGCAATACAAAATGCTAACATGTTTATTTGTGAGGTGCAGATTTTTTAGTTTTACTTGACTGTATCCCAGGTTATAAAATGATCATGAAAAAAAAATCTCTATTTAGATGTCCTTACTTCATAACAAAAAGTTGGTTAGAGGGCATATAAGGATGAATTATATTTTTTCACTCTTTATCCTTTATGATTTTTTAGCATTTTTAAGCACCTGCTTTTTTAACTGCCAGAACTATAAAAGTAATTCCACGATCCTCCTCCTTTTTCTTATTCCAGAGTTCCAATACATTTCATCACCTTGTTTGTAGTACCTAGTAGAAACTACAGTTTTCTTCTCTGAATTTACTAGAACTCAAATTTCACAATAAGTAAAAGAAGCATTACAGTATTTATATCCCATATAATGCTGATGCTGAACTCTGAAGGGCAGGACTGTAATCTCTGTTTCTCAATACCACTTTAGAGACACTCTGCAATGACTTGTCAAAATAATTAGTTCAATTTTTTTTAAACTGTTTGTTCTTTTCTCCTGACACTGCACTGAAAGTGATTCATAAGCTTATTTTTAACAAAAACAACAAAAACTAGATTTGCTTACAACCTATCTACCATGCAGTCCTTTCAAAAAGAAACATTTGTAAAGCATTTTTGAGTCAGAACACAAAGCAGATTCTGTCCTCACCCATCAAGGAGCAGCCATAGCTTTACAAATGGTCTTTGTGGTAAATTGTCCAAAATGCAGTATTGTGTCAAAGCAAATTACAAACCTGACTGTGGTGTTACATGTAATTTAATATGTTTATATGTAAATAGCTTAATATGTTTACATAATAGCAAGTGTGCACAATAAATATTTAGCCTGATTTGAATAAGGAACATCCCTTTCTTTCAAACACACGAAGCTGAGGTTGACAGAAGGCAACCACCCCACAACTAACTCTGAACTGGAACTCAAGAGAGCTTTGACCACAAGCTTTGCCACTAATTTTCTACAGGACTAAGGCAAGCCGTGTTGTCTCTGGGACTCACTGGCAGGAATGTAAGGTCCAGAACGAACATGCATGCTGAGTTGTCAAGGACTGGCAGAGAGCAAGAGAGAAAAGAGATTTACATTTCCTTGAGTCAAAAAGTTCAGTCAAATACAGGAGATAGCACATGTTCTAATAAAAAGAAATTGTGTCTCGAAGGTTGAGAAACAATGCTCATTTTAATTAAAAAGAAAACAACAACAACAAAAGAAGCTAGACTCTCTCCTGGCCAACAACCAGGAGAGAACAAAGTACATTATTTTTTGGCTAGACCCCCACAGCAGACTCAGGAAAGCTGAGCAGCTACAAGAGCTCCCTGCACAAAGTTCTCTCCCTCTGAGGCCTAACGTATGCAGAGAAAAAGAATAAAAAAGAAACCCTGATCAGAGACAGCTTACTGATATAATATCTGTATGAACAGATTAAGCATGTGCTTTGTTTTGTTTCTCATCTTCAATAAATATTTGCAATTATGCCGTCTGTTTTGGACACTGGGAATAAATCTCACAGTTCACAAGCAGGCACCCCAGAGGTTACAGAGTGTGTTTGCATTTCAGATGCACAAGGCAAGCAGAGAATTGATGTTGTAGGACTGAGAGGACGTATATTCCGGTGACAATCAAGAAGGCTGTCTAGCTTACCATGAAAGACTGGGGAATTCGCTTAGACTTAAGTATTTGCAGATTCAGAGAAAACTATTATTTCATAAGCTATACATTTCTCAACTAGCATCTGTATATGTGTCCAGAGAGACGCTTGTCTGAACACCAAAAGGGCATCACCAGTTAGTCAAGTCCTACCTCAATATTAGCGTGTGCTTCAAGCACAAAAACAGTGAAATGGGGTATGTTTTCACTGCTTAAAGCATTTGCAAGACCTATTTCAACTGTGGGATGAACTTTCCAAATATTGAAAAAATTGCTCAGGAAAAAAGGTCGGGTTCTTTACTTTAACAACACAGGGCTATGTTTATATAAGTAAAAAGATTAACTGTAATTATATCTTCTTTGAACAACCTGCAAATTGGACTTCCTGTATTTGACAAAGGAACCCAATGAATATCAGAGAATATGTGCTCCATGCAGATAGCTTCCATTAATGCACATAACAAAACTTCTGCAATTACATCATTGGAAGCATTGCTCATTAATCCTAGTTTGCCGTTCTAGATATAGCACATCATTTGTGTGTATTATGTGGGAACACTCTGTGATACTGTCCAAAAAGGAATATTAACAGCATAGAAACGGAAAGAGTAGAAATCTGCAATATCAGCGAAGCCACCAGATACATTTCAACTAGCAGCATCTTTGGAAAAAATGAATTTTAAATAATTTGATACTATGTTATTTGCAAAACTAAGCAACCATGGCAAATACTATATTGACAAATTTATTGAGTAAATATATCTTTCCTGGAAATAAATTGAATGGAGAAACTGTTACCATTTAGTGAAATTTTGAACAAAATAACAGCTTTGTAGCAAATTTCATCTGGAGCTCAATCAGAGCTAATGAACCCAAATTTTCATTACCAAAAGAAAGCCAAAGGGTGGGAAGGTTCCACAGCAGAACACATGAAAATACAGTTTTATGGTACGTGCATAGAAAGCTGGTGAGCCAGCTGGTTTCTTTTGGCCAGAGAGGAGTGGTTATTGAAAAATGTGATTTTTTTTCCAAATACGTTTTCCCTATTCAGGTTTGTTTTAAAATCAATTTCCAACTTAATCATTTATATATTGTACAGAACCATTCATTATTATTATTCTTCTACCATATTTAAGTTTCCTAATTTCAAGAAACTGTTTAACTGCCTGTCATATTCACCCAATACCACTAGAAGGTGCTCCTCTGTTGAAAGATAATTACTTCTGTCTGAATTGCTTCTCAAAGCCAATTTTCCTCTGATAACTGCGGTTCTGGCCAGGTGTTTACACAGGCTGTAATTGCAACAGCCGCCCCTGTTCTACAACAGCAGGAGCTCGTGTGTCATAGCCATTAACGCAGCATGGGAATAGCAGACCTGCTGTCGCTCATTTGCTTCACCGGCGAGTATCCCGGCTGAGCAGGACTCCAGGGAGTTTTGCTGGAAGGTGAGTTGGGGAAACTGTGGTGGATCTGGCACCTCGCGAAGAGCCCCAGTTTCTCTGAGGTTAGGAAAAACTCATTCCTGGAGTACCTTAGAACAGAACGCATTCATTCCTGGAGAGACACTTGGCTGAAGGCAGGAGGGTCCAACGTTTTAAAAAAGGGCAACCACACAAACAGAAGCGTGTGATCTACACCACTTCCACATCAACAGTTTCAAGACACCAAAGTGTACCTGGAAATAAGTCATATTTCATAGACAGCACTATGTGAGCCTCAGCTGAGTTAAGATTTAGTTTGCTAGGGATCTGGTAACCAGAAAGGCATTCTGACAACCCCGAGTGCATACAGACTGCCTCTGCAAGCTCTTCACAAATACAATAAAGAACTGAAATAACTGCAGTTCTTCTAATAGAAAGGTTCAGCCTGCATGCTGTTTGAAGAGTTAAATTTTCTGTCATGTGTTGTTGGGTAAGATTTTGGTGAGAAAAGGGAAAGAAAAGGGAAATAAGGAAGGACCGACTGGCTAAGGCAAGATTCTGGCTCTTTTAGTTGTGAAATTTGGAGAAGGTCTTCAAGTGACCATTATGGAATTCAAATATTTTGGTGTACTTTGAGAGCCTATATTTCATCAGCTTCTTTACCTTAGACAATATCCACTAGAAAGCCCATTTTCACTGAAAGATGGCAAAGGAAAAAAGTGTGCATAGAATTCAAGGAGTGAATCTTTAAGCCATTAAAACCTAAGGTCTGCCCCGGGGAGAAGGTTCCTGCTGGTGAGGATACGTGTACTTGGACCTTCATAAGCTTCAGTATCACAAGGGAAGCAAACACAGCACTCCTCAACTGGAGCTCTTCAGCTGGAGCACTTTACAGAGGCTGTTGCAAGAGGCAAACTAAGCTTAGAAGCTACTCAAATAGAGTTTGGTTCACCAGACAGGTCTGAGTGATCAAAACTGAAATAATTAAAGGAGAAAGATGCTGGTAAGCTGTTCGGGAAGAAAGCCTGTTCCATCCACCTCTGTATGTTAATAGGGCAAACATTCCCAGGGAACACAACCCTACTCCCTGGGAAATGTGATACTAGTACAGAAAATCACTCCACCCCTAAAGGTGCATGTGTCTATTTTCACATGGAAAATAATTTATACAGTTCTAGATCTGAGAGTTTAAATGTAAAAGAAATAATAAAACATGTAAATGACACAGCTTTCAGATCCAGCATGTTTTATGTGCAGCATGATACTGCACAGCATCTTTATCTTCAAATAGCAAAAAAAGAGCTCTCCATCTTGAGATGCCAGTGTCTTAATAAGAAATAGATCTTAGTAAGAAATAGACAGAAAAGGGTATATGGCACTTGTTTTCTTGAGGTTACAGAGCACTTTCTCAGTCCTGCTGCTAAACTTTTCCAGCTCTTTCAGAGGAAGATCCTTTCCCTTATAGAGTAAGGAATGTAAACCTCTTCGATAGAATCAAATATCTTCACTCATTTTGAAGTAGTATTTATTTCAGGAATATCTTTTTAGACTACATTCAATACATCTTGTACGGTAGTGAGGAAAAACAACCACAAATTTTGTCTTGAGGCATTTACAATGGTCACAAAATATTCACTGGGACTCCTTAAGAGGTCTATTTATAAAGGGATTAAATATAATATGAATTATTCAGCCAAAATAAATAGTGCCTTTCATACCGCCAGAAACACCTATTTGACACTGATGTACTGCGGAATACACACATTCTTCTTGGAAGAAATAATCTTTGAAGGACTTCGCCTTTCCGTTATAAATCACAGCAAGTAAATAACTAGGAGACACTTAACTTGCTTCCCTCAACAAGCCAAAATCATGCAAGATGGCTTTATGGCATATCTCTTGAAGGACAAGGTTTGTAACTGTAAAAATGAAAAAGAGAGATTAAATATAACTCAAGGTAGGTAGCATGAGAATTTCTGGTCTCAGTTTTGTTCTTCTAAAGGAATTATATCAGGCATCAATCTGACTTCCAGTGCACTACCCACAATACAAAGTAAATGAAGAACCTGTGCTCCACAGCAAATGGAATAACTTTTCCAGGAGAAGCTGAGCTATGAGGAGGCACTTGTACAGCATTACTGGAAGCAGGAGAACTAGGAATGTTTGAATTATCCCCACAGAACACAGTATCAAATGAGACACTGGCACCGAAGGTATATAGCTTTTGACACAAAAAGGATCTCAGAGCTCCAGCGTTCGTGGGTGTTGGCAGCATGCTGAGGGTAAGACTCTTTCAGGTAAGTTGTGGGCCCACCCTGTGCAGACGGCAGTGTTGCAGTGTGGTTCCATTGACTCTGAAGAGACAGCTGATGCCTGCATTTGTTTCGGTATGTGTCACTAGCACGGCAATCAGAACCAGTCTCAGGAAGTTTTTGCTTTCTCCATCAGCAGGCTAAGAAATCGAAATCTGTTCCCGGAAGAGAAATACTTCTGTTTTACCCTTTGAATTTAGATAGGTCATATAGAAGTGACCCCTAGTCTAAATAAATCTGCTCCACCTTCAGCTGCCACAGAGAGGAGGTGCTTGGGGTGTAAGCACGGCTCAAACCACTTTGAAGTAATCTACCTTGGTATGTATCAGAAAGAACATCCGTCAAAGTGGGAGACATGGAGAAAATTACTGAAAAACCTTTACATTTTCATTTGTTGTATGAAAGTGATACGAAATTGAATGCTGTGCTAAGCTCTGAATTCCTTGGGGCAGGAACTCTACAGAAACTCCATGTAAAATATTCCTTTTTGGTTTCTTCTTCACTTTCTATACATCATGAAACTCCAGCATATTACACCATCAAGTGCCAATTGAGATCCATATTTTCTGCCACTTTCATCTACGACCATATTTTCTGTCACATCTACAACCATAGATTAGCAAGACAGCTAGGACATTTGTGCTTTATTGCTAATTAAAGCCAGGATTAATCAAATTTTAGGCCTTGCTCTCTTTCCCCCCCATAAACTATAATTTAATATTGCTGCTTTGACTCTCTAGGAACTTGATCCCGCCTAATCCCCTACTGTCCCCTCTGCCATAACATATCACTTTCACTATTTGTTTAGCATGCTTGACTTTGACTGAATCTTGCACAGGTTTTGTTTCTTCTTTGTGTTAGTATTAAAGAAAAGTGTGTTTCTCAGTACCATGGCATCAGCGTGCCAGAAACAGAAAACATTGTTTAGCATGGGCATAAGCTAGCCTCAAGCAGTTGTCCTCTTTGAAAGATCACATCCCAGGGTTGCAGATTAAAGATGAATTCAAGGTAATTTAAGACAAGACGACCTCAGCGGAAGAATCTGTCTCCTTCCAACTGGCAGTTTGTTTTTAAAAACTTCAGTTTTTCTGGCCTTCGGGCAAATGGCCAAAACCAACAAGTTTCACAATATTCCACCACAAGTAGGAGGAAGAAGAACTTGATAAATCTGGGGGTTTATGTGAAAATTTGTGAAGGGTTTGCTTCTTAGCAACAGGTAGGCAGGAATAAAGACTACTGCTGACTATAGCTTTATTATTTGTCTTCAGAATTACTGTCAAAGGCACCTAAAAATAGACACATTTTTGTTTGAATCTTGAAGAAACTCTTGGAGGCTGGGAAACTATTCTGGGAGTTATCAGGACTGTCTTTCCTCAGTATCCATGGCAGGCCACTGTCAGACACCGAGCCAGAAGTGTGTCTGGCTTAACCCATAAAGTTTGTAATGTTCTGAAGTCTTATAAATCATAACAGGAAACAACTGACAATCACATCCAAATCATCTACTTTGCCATAACTTATTCTATGGCCAATTTGGATATGCAGTATATATATATTTAATAATTCCAGATAATTAATTAATAGACACATAAAACAAAGGAAAAAGCAGAATTTACTATACTAGAAGTGGAACAGGGAGGCAAGGAAATGTGCAAAAACTGAAATGATGTTTGTAGCTTGTAATTTTCAATTCATGTCTTAATAAATTACTTTTCTGCCTTTTGTTTGGATATATAATCTCAGAAATCTTCAATTCCTGCTTTGCTGAGCTTTAGAGAAGACACCACTTTCTACCTTTTAAACATTTTGGGATATTTATTTGGATATTTTGGGCCCAGAGAAGCTGTGGGTGCCCCATCCCTGGAGGTGTTCAAGGCCAGGCTGGATGGGGCTTTGGGCAACCTGGTCTGGTGGGAGGTGTCCCTGCCCATGGCAGGGGGTTGGAGCTGGGTGGTCTTTAAGGCTCCTTCCAACTCAAACCATTCCATGACTCTACGATTTATATGAAGCAGAAAAACATTCACTGTTCTTCTATTTACTGCTGTCATCTTTAAAGTATGTAACTATACCTAACTTTACTGTTATGTATGGTAATAACTGTCATAAGTATCGTTAAATCACCATCATTTTCACATGAAAATTTCAAAAGAAGAGTCTTGCTCTCGAATACTTACGTAGTCATCTGCTCCTGTGTTGTGCTGCAGAGACTGGGCTGCCCCATAACCATGCAAAGTCAGAGTCAGTTCTAATGAGGCCCTCCTAATGGCACCAAGGAACCACAACGTGCTGATGCTTGGGCAGTAATAAACGAAGGCTATTTGTGGATTAAATGTCAAAGCATTTCTAAAAGGTATGTGTTTGATATATGGCGGAAGTCACCCTGATTAGGACTAAAATGCAGCTGTCTCTGGAGTGAAACATGCTAGATATGTAAGAACATCTCACCTTACTTAGAAAACAGGGGACACCATAATGCTTTATCTGAACCAAGCCTTTCTGCTGCTCTACCCCAGGTGCCCAGTCTGCCCCACGGAGACTCTTTTGCCACTTTGCAGGCTCGTGCAGAGTTCAAATCCTTAAAGCAGAAAGGTGTCTGCTGTTCCTGCCATCCCCCTGGCACGGGCTACCAGTGCAGAAGGGGGCACTGCCCCTTCTGAAGAAAAGAGAGAAAGCAAGCAGAAAACTGTTTTCCAGCATCTGAAATGCCTCACCAGAGGAATTACTGACTCACCTGTCTCTGGAATCACATTTAGAAATACCGGGTTATTTCCCTACCTGTCTCACATAACACACATGCTGATCCCTCCTCCTCAAAAGAGAAATGTATGAAGATGTATTAAAAAGATGCATAAATCACATTTATGGTTTTCTTAATAGTTCTCAAATCCTGAAAATATATTCAGAGGTTTTTTTAAACCCTGGAATGTTGTTTTTGTTATTATTCTGGAAATTTTCAAAAAACTTTGTATGTCAGTCACACTAGCTGATTTGGAGTCCCAGCAGGATCACAGAAAGAGAAATGCTGTCTGGTATGTGAAGAACCTTCATGCCACTCTGACAGCCTAAGGGGACCTTCAAAAAGGCACAGCAAGACCACTGAGTTCATGTTCTCCTTGGGGCTCCCCATCGGGCACGCAGCAAGGTGATGTTCCACACGAACACCCCCTCCATCTCTTTGCTGTAAGGAATAAGGAAAGCAGAATTATGCCCCTGCACTAGGCTGCACCTGCACTATGCCCATCATGCTGCTTCTGCCAGGAATAAGCTCACTTCTATTTCTAGAAATCAGGGAATTGAGACATATTATTCCTGCAAGTGGCAGGCATTATTCCAAACTCACTCCCTGCCTTGAATGGAAAGAAAAATCTGAAAGTCACATCAAAGAGATCAAAACACAGAGTTGACACATCAATATTAAGTAGCAATGAGAATATTTTTAGTTTTCAGGCACTGGATGCTAAATATTCTCTAGAGCCTTCCCATTACGGATAATCTGACATGTAGCTCTTCCCGCAGTCTCATGCTGCTGCCTGGGGAAAGGAACATGTGCCTCCAGAAGAATCAAAGCCTTCACTGCAAAAATAATCTTTTTCGTAGCTACTGTTGCTATATCTCCAATTAAACTCTGTAGTTTGCAACCCATAGATAATACGGCGTCAGACAGATTCCATAACTAATGCTAAGAGCAGACAATGGCATCCTCATTGAACCTTAGGAAAGGAAGCAGTAAGATGTTACAGCTCTTCTAAAAATACAAGAGTAAAAGAAGAAATTAGGAGGTCACTTGCATGCCTTTTATTTATATTTCAAAGGTCACTTGTGGTCTCCGTGGTGAATGATGTAAAATTTATTTTAAACTGACATCTTAATTACTGGCAGTGTTGCAGAGCTGGAATCTGATGAGCCCACACTCGTTCAGTGGCTGGCTCTGAGTTTCTTGCTTTTTATGCTGGTTTTTTTTGCTGTTGTTGTTTAGGATTCTGGCTTTCAAAAATGCTTGCTCACAGTCATTTGTGTGTTATTATTAGCTATCTGTTAGATTGGCCCTTTGGCACACATTTTGTAGGACCAAAATAATCTGATTGTATTGCTTCAACATTTACTGGATACAAAAGAGGTGAATTGACTTCGAAGCAATCAAGTAGACTTTGAATGTCTTCAACAGCATAAACTTCATTGTTATTAAAATTCATATTGAACAGGCTCCTGAAGACAGTTTTTTTTTTTTAAACCAGGTATTACATCAGTAGCATTCTATTAGGCTGAAGTCATCAATGGAAAAGAAAAAGCAGGAACAAAGCTGCTGGGTATTAAGTGACAGCTCTTATTGTAATTGAAGATAAGAGCTGACAAAAGAGAAGAATATGCTCTATCCATCAGGTTAGAATTTGAGGCAAGTATTGCCATACACCCATTATTTGCTCCTACAGACGGTGGCACAACTGTTCATGTAACTGCTATCCAACCAGAACGGGAAACAACCTAGCCGAAGAACAACCATGCAAAAATCCTAGCACATCTCTTTTTTTCATGTGGTTCATTAGCCATGCGCAAGCCCCGCTAAGCGATATGCCACAGCAACGCTAGCAGCAATACCACAGCCCCGATTTTACCCTAACATGACCTCTGGTATTTCAGGATACTTAACAGTCATATATGTGCTATTGTGCAAATTTATCTGATGTCAGCTAGCTGCCTAACAGATTCACGTTTCTCATGTGCAGGATATTATCATCCTGACTAAATCCCATTCCACCTAATTTCCTCTTGCCATCTGCATACATTCATTGCTTCAGTTGTTACATACTTTTACCTCTCAGCATAAAAGCAGACATGAAGAGTCTGTTTATAAGAGGTTTGCAATATCTTTTAGAGCCTTTCAGATTAAACGTTCGACAAAAAGAGTAATGTTTTCAGACAACAGGTCCTCAGTGGGTGTTTTGTTTGAAACTGTCTCTCATGAAATTGCTCCCAGCATGGCACTACCGTCCATTAAAAAATTTGCAGCGTTAGTGTGTGCGTACAGCCCAACGCAATTCTTGTAATGACTGCTTTATTTATTCACTCCTCTGTCTACAAAGCTCAGATTATTATTTAATTCTAGACAAACTGCATACTGTGAACATTTGTAAGGGAGCAACCCACTGAATTCAACATTTATTCAACTGCTCTGATTTGCTCGCAGTAGTACGATGGTCCACCTGTTTTAAGAAATACAGCTTTCATTCTGTTTATCTTGTTTTGCATAATTTGTTACAGCACATTAAGTATTTACTTTCCATCCACAGCATTTAGAAATGAACTTACAAGCATAAATTTGAACATACTCGTTAGCAACTGAATAAAATCCAGCCTCCGTAATAGCAGACTTTTAATCAGTTTTGATCTTTATTATCACTTAGAATGAGAGAAATGAGCAGGTATATACTTGCACATTGTGTAGTAAGCATGCTTTGAAAAACTGATGCATTTAATATGCAGCATAAGCTAAGGTTTATTACACATCAAAGCAAAGATGTTGGACTGAAAAAAATAAGACTTTTTCCCAAGTATACTGCCCATTTATCTACAATGCTAAAAATCAATGTGAATCAAAAATAATTTTAAATTTATGTGATAGAATACATTTATATACTTTGATGCAAAATGCACAGCCTGAACTTAGGGTAAAAAATCCCCACTGAACGCATAATTTGGGCCTGAGGCTTGAGTACAGAGCTGCAATTGTACATACGCTGAGAAGGTGCCGATTAAAACATACACTTTCTACACACTAAAGATTGTGTTATTTTCCAGACAGTGCCCCAGAGCGATACAAAAAAATATTTGCAAGAGCTTATTCATGATTTTCTTTTAAGTCAGTATGCAAGATTTGAATGCATTTTCTGAATGCACACTGTCATCTAATGGGGTCAGTTTATAAGCTCTTTCTGTTTTTAATAAAGCACAAAATAAACCAAGAAATCTCAAAGCAAGAGCAAAGGAGATACCACTTTTCCCCTCCTCAAGTAACTCTCTCATACAGAATCAAAATTCACTGGGGTATAAATCTTTATTTCCCCAAACTTCCGATCTTCATCTATTGCCTTTCATTTTCCAGTGCAAAATACAAAGCACGTCAGAACACAAAAGCTAACCAAATGCAAGATATGCTTGGTGATGAATCAAAAGAATGTAGTGGATAACAGCCAAAAGGCAATTCTAAAATTCCATTTGTTCTGACCATATGCCATAAAAATATAAAGAATCTACTCGATGAAGACTGTTTTCCTCAGAAATCTTTATCACCGGAGATGTTTATCAAATGAAGTAAGTTATTTCTTGAGTGAATAGCAAGAAATGTAGGGCTTTTTTTCTCATCTTGTTGTAACTCATGAGCAGTGTCTTGAAGAAGGTGCCTGAAGAGGTTACTGATCAAAGGCTGCAATGAGTATTATCAACTGGAAACATTTCACCATGCCCTCTAGTCAAGATTTGTACTTCTCAACAATATCATTTACCTATTCTCTTATCTCTCTGTAGTCTCAGAGACATGAAGCCTAAATTATGTTTCTAGCACCCCTCTCCTTCTACTTTTAGGAACGTAACTTGCCTGAACTTAATTCTATTACTTTTATAGTTCACAACAGTCACGGCTATCGGATGGGGTCTGTCATAGATGGTAAACTACATTACGATGCAGTTGTAGAGGCACTATTTTTCTAGTTCACATGCACACTCAGCAGCAAGAAATACAGAAGACAAGGGACAAAAGAGCAGGAAGGGCATAGGGAAAGAAAATCCTTTTCACTCCTCTTCATCTAAAGTGAGATGTGCAGACTAATCCTTCTCAATTTCAATTTGCAGCATACGCTGTGAGCCAAGATCTGACACAGGGAGATTGACTGGTGCTATTTGGTTTCCTGACAGCAGGAAATTATGCACAGGCCATAAGAAACGACCAGTCACAATTCCTCTACAAACAGAATATAACAGAGAAATATAAGCAAATACAGAAGGACTGAAAAACTAAAATGGTTCCAAACAATTATACATGAAAAAAAGGATTAGATTGGGGAAAAAAAAAAAAAAAAGGAAGAAAAAAAAAAACACATCCACAAACTTTTTAAAATGAGATACTTTGAAATATCTATCTATATCTCTTTTGAAATAGGGAAATTAAAAACAATAATGGTCTGAATTCATAAAGTGCTTGATGCTAGAAGATCTAGAGGGCATACTCAATGAGGATCTCAATAAAATACATATTTCTTGGCAGTAAAGCTTTTGAAGTATTGACAAGTAACCAGCAGGAAAGATTTCAGTAAGGGCTGTACAAATCTTCTGGAGACCCAGAGGTACGCTCAGGCTGCAAGCCTCCTCTGAAGCCCACAACATCATGGCATCAATGCTATCGCCCTCCACCCTGGCTAGTGTACAGGTAGCGTGGCCACACCAGCCAGCAGGACAGGCAGACCGCCAGTCACCCGGACTGCCACCCGCTCTCAGCACATCACAGGCACCACATTTCCACCGACACGCTGCGTGGGTGCAGTCCCACAGCACTCCAGCCAACAACACGAGGTAGGGCTGCCATGGCCCCCGGCGAGCTTGGCTGCACCGACCTTGGCCACCGCATCGGCGCTGGCACCTAAGGGATCGCATCGGTCCAAGGAGCACGACAGCAGAAGCAACTGGTTTTCCATGGGATCGGCTGCCTGAGCTGAATCACATCGCATTTGGGAGGCACCAAAACCACGCGGCTGGGTGGGACTGTGGTAGATTCACGTTGGCTTGAGCTGCCAGGAAACTGAGCTTGCAGCAACTAGCCTCAGATCAGATTGTTATCTAAATTCATACTGCTCCATCAGACCAGAACTGGAAATATCCCTAAGCCAGGACTGGAGCAGAGATAGGACAAATCTTGCCTGTTTGTTTTCCCCCTTCATTGTGCTGCCACAAATATCTGTATGACCAGATATGATCCTCACTGAAATAACAGGTGGATACTGCAAATACGCTTAACTTCCCTAACTAAGCAGCTGCACAAGAGCATGAACAAGCAGCAGACATTGAAGGTAGGGCAGACCTTCTTTTGGCAGTAATGCTGATTCAAGCCGCTTTAAAATTCACATTCAGCTATGTCCTCTCTATGATATACACTTTCAAATCCAGGAAGAATTATCATAATAACCTACCTAGCCAGAATAGAACATAATCCCAAAAAGAAAATTCACTTGTCCTGATGACTTGGTGATGCTCCACCCTATCACTTGTTCCACTAATTATCTAGCTTTTTCAGGGGAAAAAAAAAAGGAAAAAAAAAAGTGCACCTTTGGCAATTTGCCACTTCCAAGCATTGGACCTTGCAGTGTATTTGCTGGACTGAAGGTTCTGTCCTTCAAGTCAAATTTGAGCGAGTCACCCTCTAAGCTTTCCTTTATCCTCTAAATCCTCTCATTATAGGGCTTATTTCCCAATTTTGTCACTGGTTTAATTACTTTTCCCTAACTTTCCCTAACTAATTTGGAAATTAACAAAATCTTTGCTCAGTTGTGGAAGTCAGAACTGAAAACATAATTGCAACAGTGCTCGTTCCAGAACCCACGAACTAAGGAACTAAAACATCCTCTCTGTGGGGGCATTTTCCATTTACCACTACATTATGCTAAAAAGTCCACTCAATAGGCATCAAAATGCTCAACTATTTTTCAGAATTAGGGTTTTAAGAGAAGTCTCTTAGAGTGGCTTTTCTTATTTGTTCCTTGACATAACAGCTTTCCTTTCAATTTACTGAAATAATACTGGCTCTCTTTTTATCTTAAATGAGGCAGACTAAGGAAAAGGCCAATCACTCATGAGCTTTGAGGTGGTCCAGCAACAATCCATCCACCCGGCAGTCCTACCAGCACAAGAAGGTAGCACTGGTCCATCGGGTCCAGCAGTGTCTCTCTGACATACCTAGAATCAGATGTTTCAAAACCTTGCAGGTGGCAAGGAAGAAGTAATCTTTTCTATGACTTTTACTTCTCTCTAAAACCTGACACAGCCTTGAGCCCTCAGATGTAACATTTTCTACATTTACTACATCACTCAGTTAGGACAATGATAGATATCTCTCTTCGTATCTCTATAAGTCTACACCTAAGTTCTCAGTCTCAGATTTCAGTCCAGGGTCATTCCATTCCTTCGACTCAGCACTTGCTGTCACATTTTTTCCACTTCCTACCTTTCCCTTTCATTGACTTGTTCTTGAACCGAGACAGGCATATCTTGCTTCTACAGAGCTCCCGTTTTAGTGTGGGACTTGTTTATCGCATGTCTACTAATACAAGCAACAGCCCTGCCTCCCATTTATGTGACTTTAGACAAGACATTTAGTGTCACTGCCTACTGGAACAAAACTTTTTCTGCAGATTGCTGAGAAAATTACATAAGATTTAACATTCGCTTTGAAAACAAAGTACTTTTTTAATATTGAAAATCACTGACCTCTCGATTATTTCGAACACATCAGCTTTCACTGCTTTTAGCCTTTTTTGACTGAATTTATTGTGAATTATGCTCACATAAGCAGACATGGCACTAATTTCCACAATGATGCAAGCTTTGATGTGCTGAGATCTATACAGCTCTAAAAATTTGAGGTGATTAATAGGAAAGCTTACAAAATAGTACGTAAGCAGGAAGTTTAAAGGCAAAGTCCTAAAGCTGTTATTAGAAAGTCCATAGGTGCATCTTGTAACTTACCAAACAGACGCTGATGGAAGAGGAATTTCCCAGCAATCAGTCCTATGAGAATGGCAAGCAACCACAGGAGCACCTTCAGACATCTCCAGCCTCCTCCTTCGGGGTACTTATTTGTTACAAAGGAGAAGCAGTTACCGACAACAATAACATTGGCTTCTGTCTGGCTGTGAGACACTGGATCCTCAGCGAATATTAAGAAGTTAAAGAAGATCACTAAGTAAGCCACAACTAAGCGAGACCACGGGTGCTGGAAGTAGTAGCGGAAGTCTTTATCCATCCTCAGATAGTTCAGAGCTGTTCTTTGCCTGTATGTAAAGATACAAATGTGCATTGTTACATATACCCAGAACTCTGGAAGCTGAGGAGATACCTGCACATTACAACAAACAAATCGCTGTAACCTTGTGATCGGTCATTTCTAGTACTTGGGATTGACTTGCAATGAAAGTTTCCATCAGAAGATACTGTTAGATTCAGGTGAAGAAAATCCGAAATTTCTACCCATTCCAATGTAAAAAATACAAATAAAAAAAAAAAACGACAAACACATGTATATTAAGGCACAATATTTTTAGTCTCAGCATTTCTATATCATCTCTTTAAAGGCACAGCTCTGTTATAGAGAATGAAAATACAGCATGAAAGAACACGACAGGCTACAGGAAACTCCGAGTACCCTTCCACCCACACTCCAAGAAATACAACACAAATTTCAAAATGTTGATGCTATACCTAGATTGTGTCTTTCTCTTTATAGGAGGAGGATGGAACAAGCCCATGAGTGCAATGAAGTCTTCTGCTGCCTCATCTCCAGGACACTTAGAAGCATGTCCCTCAACCACATTGGAAACTTGTGTTTATGTGAAGGAACAACTTGATGGAAAAGTTCCTAGAATTAATCCTTACAGCTCAGGCAGGTCTGCAGAGATCTTTTCATTGACTTCAGGTATTTTCAAAACCAGAAAATAAGAGTGCCTTGAGCACAGTTTTGTACGAATATGAAAACCGTATATTGAAACTTCTCTACTTACGTGGAACAGCTGTAGATAAATGCAACAGAGTATGGTTAGTATTTCTGTTGTTTGTCATTTGATTTTTCTTTTATTCACAACAAATCAGTTGTTTCATCCTGCTGAACCATGTTGTTTTCAGAAAGATATAAGGCCTTTGTGTTGTGGAACACCACAATTATTCAAGGGACTCAGAGTGTAGGAAGGAAAAGAAAAAAAAAAAAGAGTATCTAATAATATTGCTTGTTTATCACAGCGCGATCCTTGAAGGATACACTGTACTTAACTGAACAGTACAGATTTTTGCAAATGTCATCTGCCCTGCGGAAAGAAAAAAATCAAACCCAAATGCCAGCAAAAGACCTAAATAAAACAATAAATTACCCATCCCTTCTTGGACTATGGACTGAGTATTACACTGCAAACTTACAAGCAGCTTGAATTACGACGTCTCTCTTTAGGTAGTCTCTTCAAAATGACTGAACTCTATAATCAGAGTTATTTTTTTTTTAAACCATGAGGAATCCTGTATCCATTAAAAGCAAAGGAATGAGAGCTCTCAGCAGGTTCAGACAGGGCATTCAGTAAAGGTACAAAATTAATAATGTCACGTTACGCGTGAATTACCTTCGGAAAAGCCAAAACCCCACCAGCGAGTTGAAAAGTCTGCACGGGGAAGCGCCAGCCCTGTGAAAACTTTCTGACCGAAGCGAGGGGCACCGGCCCACACCTTAGTAAAACACCACTGAGGGGAGCAGAGCCCACCTTGGGGAACCCACGGACGGCCCCAAACAATTTACCTTTACAAACCTGCGAAGGGCTGGGGATAAACGGCGGTGTGAGCCGTGACAGCACCCGCAGGGTGCCCTGACACCTCCGGCGGCCCCACGGCTGCTTCGGGAGCGCTTCGGGGCTCAGGGAGCCGCTTCGGGGGGCTCCGGTTCGGGGGCTCCGGCTGCGGTTCTCGGTCGCGGGGCTGCCGCAAGGCGCTCTCCCCGCTCCCCCGGCCCCCCGGGCAGGCCGTGCCGCCCCCACTCACCGCCACGGCGATCCGGCGCTGCGGCTCGGCGCGGCTGGGTGCCCGAGGGAGGCTCGGGAGGCTCGGAGGGAGGCGAGGGAGGGAGGGAGGGAGCGAGGGAGGGAGGGAGGAACGGCTGCGGCTCTGCCCCTCCTCTGCCGGGCGGCGGGGCCGGCCGTGCCGCAGCCTCGGTGGGCAGCGCCGCTGCGGCAGGGGGGGGTCGGCGGCCCCGCCGCGGGGATGCGGCCTCGGGGAGCCCCGCCGGGGCCCAGCCGCCGCCACCGCCGCGGCCCCGCCGCAAAACGCCGGCCCGGGGGTGGGAAGGGCCGGAGGAGGGGAGAGGCGGCGGCGGGGCGGTGCTCGGGGCTCGCCGGCGGCTCCCCGCTCGGGGCTCCCCGCCCGGGCGAGGAGCGGAGAGGCTGGGGGAGACCACGCGGGGGTCAGATGTGTGCCGCGGAGCGGCCCGGGGGAGCTGCTGGCCTGGGGCTTCGGGCCGGTGGCAGAGCAAAGGCTTTCTGTGAGGGGAATCGGTCCCCAGCTGGCATTGCTGACATCCCGGGGAAACGGCTGAGGGATGCCCTTGGCACTGCACAGGATGCTCTTGGTGTTGCGCTACGGCAGGGCTTCGTGTGGTACCTACCCGGTCTGCTGGGGAGAGGTAAACCCTGCTTGAAGCTCAACATT
This sequence comes from Anser anser, assembly GCF_964211835.1. Classification (NCBI taxonomy): domain Eukaryota; kingdom Metazoa; phylum Chordata; class Aves; order Anseriformes; family Anatidae; genus Anser; species Anser anser. Next base: position 32,798,087 of record NC_139720.1, on the reverse strand, counting down.
GCCCTAAGATTGGGAAAAGTCATGTAAATCCTTGGCAGCAGGTCGCTGAAGCATGGCATTGAACTTAACACATGTATATACATGTGGTTGCTTCAGGCCAAGGTACAGAGGAATGTGGATGATGCCCACTGAGGAACGTGGATGGGCCTCTAGGTGGGTCGTGTTGGGAAAGGCCAGCACAGCCAGAACAAGCACCTGCTGAAGTCTTGTGAGCCCCTTCCGTACTTACAGCAGTATAGTTTCATATTTTTCTCAATAAACATAACCGTGTTGAAGGTATCTGACACAATTACATCATCTTGAACATCCGGAGGTGTTCAAGACCAGGTTGGATGGGTTCCTGGCCAACCTGATCTAGTGGGTGGCATGGCATCCCTGCCCATGGCAGGGGGTTGGAACTGGGTGATCTTCAAGGCCCCTTCCAACCCAAACCACCCTATGATTATGGGATCTCCCTCAGTGGAATATCCTGTGACACCCTCAATTTGAGGTAGAAAGATAGAACTTACAATATATTTAGCACCACCCCCACCACCAACATGCTATCTTTGCAGTAAACAGAAATTTAAAATATTCTGAAGCAAAAAAAAAAAAAAAATCATCATGTGCAACTAGAGAGTACTGAAATACAGCACACAGCACTGCCTCTTCATGCAGCAGCTCTGTGTGCGCTGCCACGCTTAGAGAAACCAGCCTCCTTCTGTTCCGCAAATGGGAATCCACAGAGAAGGAGGCAGCACCCACCACAAAAGAGATCACACTCTTCATGCACCTACACACTAAAAAAAGAAAAAAAGAAAAAAGAAAAACACACAAGAAATGCTGCTCAGCTGAGATGGTAACACCAAACATGCTACAACTACAGAGCATTCATCCACGTTTTTGCAGATAGTAAATCAGTGAGCAAGTTTTTGAAGCCATTGTAAAAGTCAATCACATGAAAACCATGTCCTTTTCTACTAAAGTAACCAAAAACATAAGTACATCATATACCTCCCCCAAACTTCTTGTTGCAATCGCTTCCCTAGGGAATGCTAATTTCTATTTTTCAAGTGTAATATTTCACTCATATATATAAATATTAAAAAAAAAAAAAGAGCTGGACCACTTCTATTTCATTTTTCTTAACCAAGCCATCAAAATTAATTTGATGGAACATATTCCTTAATCATAGAATGGCTCAGGTTGGAAGGGACCTTAAGGATCACCTAACTCCAACCCCCTGCCGTAGGCAGGGATGCCACTCACTAGATCGGGCTGGCCAAGGCCCCATCCAGCCTGGCCTTGAACAAAGTCATTTCTCGACGAGGATGGGATTCGAACCCACGCGTGCAGAGCACAATGGATTAGCAGTCCATCGCCTTAACCACTCGGCCACCTCGTCACAGAAATAGCAGCAATTAACATGATCTAAGAAGACAAGACTAATCAGGCCCAGTGACTAACAGCCAGGAAATGTCAACAGCTGAAGAATGTAAACCAACTCTGTCGATGGAAGTGTCGATAACCTGGAGGCCAGCAGTAAAAGCAGGTAGCTGAACCTAAAAAGCAGGTTGAATCAGGACAGTGAGACAACCTGAAATGCTAGTTTCTATATTTGTGAATGACGCTACGTTACGAGCTCTCCTACTATAAAACAGCCCTTGTTCAAAGGCTATACATTTACACTGTTTCCAGCAGAGAGCTGCAAGCATTGAACCAACCGTACAAATATCTTACTGCAGTCTCAATTTCTGTAAAGTCATTTTTACGCTCCAATATGAGGATTCAGCCCTCTGCACATAAGCCTGCAACTGCAAAGTTCTCTCCCCAGACTGCTGCCTCAGACAGCCCCGTCTGGCACAGGAACGGGCACCGAGCTGCTCTACGTTCCAAAATAATGTCACTGTAATAACAGACAGCTTTCTTTGCTTTTTTTACATAAAAACAAAAGTGATAGCTTCATCAGTGAAAAGGCTGCAGGTCCAAACTAAAACAATTGGTGTAATCGTTCTGATAAAGAAAAAAAAAATAAAAAAAGAGAAATTTGTTATAACACAGCCTGGTTTCTCCTTGTGTATCCAGGATTAGAGGGTAGCTCTACAGATGGAAAAAGTGCTACAGTTTCATCTGAGAAAGCTCTCTAGTATCCCATGTCATCTATACAGAAGACGTGCTTAGTTACCAGACCAGCAAAATTGGGGTCACTGACCACCCACAAAATTTCATAGGATCACAGCAGAGCTGAGGTTGGAAGGCACCTCCGGAGATCCATTAGTCCAGCCCTCTGTTCAGAGCAGGGTCAAACTAAGTTTTTGTGGGTTGTGTCCCATGGGGTTTTGAGCATTAACCAGGCTGGAGCCTCCACCACCTATCCGGGCAAACTGCCCCAATGTTTGACCACCCTCATGGGAAAAAGCTGTTTTCATATGTTAAATGAAGCATCCTGTGTTTCTGTTTGAGCCCACTGCCTTTGCATAGCACTGAGAGGAGTCTGGCTTCATCTTTTTACTCCTCCTATCAGGTTTTTAGACCCTTCACTAAGGTGTCCTGTCCCCCCAGTTTAGCCTCCCCTTCTCAAGGTTAATCAGCCCAAGCCCTCTCAGCGTTTCCCTCTCTCAGTGTTTTCCCACTCCTTTCATCTGTGGCTGCACAAATGCCTCCTCCCTCGCTTGCTGCTTCGAAAAAGTACTTCATTCCCTCAAATCTCAAAACCCCATTAGTCAGGGACTGTGCTCCTAATGTATTTTTCTTCCATCCTGCTGTTGTGGGTTGGCCCCTGCCAGCAGCTCAGCACCCACACAGCTGCTGGCTCGCTCACCCCACCTCCTCCCTCAAGGGACTGGGGAGAGAATAGGAAGAGCAAAAGCAAGAAAATTCATGGATCAACAAAAAGACTACGTGGAAAGTGAAGGAAAAAAAAATGGAGATGCAAAGGCAATCACTCACCACGTCCCACAAGTAGCCTGATGCCCAGGCAGCCCCTCAGCAACAGCCACCTTAGAAGAGAACCCCCGTCCTCCCACCGCAGGCTTTATTGCTTAGCATGATGTTATAGGGTATGGGGCATCCCTTTAGTCTGTTTGTGTCAGCTGTCCTGGCTGTGTCCCCTCCCTTCATCTTGCCCACCCCCAGCCTCCCCACTAGGGTGGGAGTGGGGGCAGAGTGGGAAACAGACAGCCTTGACACCCTGTGAGCGCTGCCCAGCAGTAGCCAAAACACTGGTGTGTTATCAAGGCTGTTTTAGCCACAAACCCAAAACACTCCCCTGGGATGGAGAGTTAACTCCATCCCAGCCAGACCCAGTGCACCTGCAGAAAAACATGCTTGGAATAAAAGATTTCGCCCTTTGAAATTTCACAGATGTGGTTACGGCAACCAGTCTCAGCTACACCACTGTGCATTATCTGCATCCCCAGCTTCTTCTAACTGGAGGGGAGGGGAGGGGAGGAGATTAAAATATAAATTAAAATATAACACAACAGTTAATTTACAACTAAAAAGTTAAATAATTTAAGAACTCAGAATAAAAGACAAAAAATATACATCCCGCTGAAAGTAAGAATGTTAAGTTAGAGATGGTGACACTTTAAATACTATTAGTGCTTTACTACTAGATATAAAAAGAAAAAAAAGACCAGGAAAAGAAAAAGAATTGCCTAAAAGAATGTTGAAAAGTAGAATTATTCAATAAATATTTCTATTGCACATTTGGTAAGCATAAGCTGTGCTTTCACATTATATAACATTTAAATACTTTCTATTAAATCAATAATACAACAGGATATAAAAGAGCAGCAATTTAAATTAAACTTTTTTTTTTTAATGGCAGAGTTATTAGAGTCAAAGTGTTATTAGAAAACTAAATGAAAGTAGTGATAGGCAGCAATGTTAATCATTAAAATTGATTCCTAACAACTTCTGAAATGCTAAGGAGTTTTCAGAGAAATAGAAGAAAGCTAATGTTGTAACAATATTTAAAGGATAAATAGGATGACCTACTTAATTACAGGCTCATCAGGCTGACAGCCAAGCATGGGCAAAAATATGAGAAAGGCAACTTCAGGACTCAGTTAGAGAAAGGAGTGAAAGGGAGAAGAACCGGAATAACCAAATGCTTGACAGTGGTGCCGGCTGTTCCCCCGCCCCCACTATGTGAGTCAGAGCATTCACCAGATTTAGCAAGTTTGGCCTAACTAGTACCTCTTTTTCTGCAATAACAGCCACCAAGAAAAAGAGCTGGCAGAACACACACTTTGAAAAACTGTTGTGATGTCACTTCAGGAGACATCCCATTTGTTTGGTTAGGTCAGTAGTACCTACACACGCACCAAGACCTCAGTGTATTTATGTGATTGTGTGGCAGGGCACGGGAGCTCTGCACCGACTCGCTCGGGAGACCAGCTCACCTACTGGCAAACCTACCATGGAGTCCACTCGGCAGAGAGCTCATGCCAAAATGCCTGTGGTGACGTAGATGGGGACATGTGGCTGTTCAGGCCTCTGGCTGCAGGGAGCGCCTGAGCCTGATGCTGCCGGGGGAGGGCAGCCTGTTCTCAGGGGGAAGGTCTGCTCGCCATGGTGGCAGAGCTCAAGGAGGAGGTGGAGAGACTAATGAACATCCAGGCATGTGAGCAGGAGATTGGTGGTGTAACTCCCTGGCGTGCCAGAGAGAAGGGCACTGGGGGATGCCCCCCAGAGGGTGGTGGAGCCCCTGCCCTGTTGCTGTCAGGCAGTGGGAGGGGACCAAAATGATGAGGAGGGCTGGAAGTGAGACCCAGTTCGGCATCGTGGGCAACCGCCCTTCCTACCTACCTCGCTCCCCCAGGTGCCCCTCGGTAAGTCTGAGGCTCTGGGACTTGAAGGAGAGGTAGGCGAGGGTGTGGTGGAAGGCACGCCTGTGAGGTCACACTGGAAGAGGCAGTCAACACCACGCCTCAAGACTGCCTCCAATAAGAAAGAAAGAAGGGTAAATGTAGCAGGAGATTCCCTTCGGAGAGGAACAGAGGGCCCAATATGCAGAGCAGACCCTCATCAATTACAGAGACGTGGTGGGACAGCTCACATGACTGGAATGTGGTCATGGATGGGTATGTCCTCAGAAAAGACAGGCCAGCAAGGCGAGGTGGTGGAGTTGTTCTTTATGTGAGAGGGCAACTACAATGTGTTGAGTACCGTCCAGGGGTGGATGAAGAGCGAGCTGAGGGTCTGTGGGTGAGAATTAAGGGGCAGGTTGGCATGGATGATACTGTTGTGTCTATTACAGGCCACCAGAGCAGGATGAGGAATTTGACGAGGCCTTCTACAGGCAGCTGATAGCAGCCTCACAGTTACAGGCCCTGGTTATCGTGGGGGATTTCAACTTCCCTGACAGTTGCTGGAAGCCCTGCTCAGCCAGCCATCTGCAGTCCAGGAGGTTCCTCCTGTGCATTGACGACAACTTCCTGGTGCAAATGGTGGATGAGCCAACTAGGAGAGGAGCGCTGCTGGGTCTTGTCCTCACTAACAAGGAGGGGCTGGTTGAAGCGGTGAAGGTTGAGGGCAGCCTTGGCTGCAGTGACCATGAGACGATGGAGTTCAGGATCTCACGTGGCAGGAACAGAATACCAAGCAGAATCGCAACCCTGAACTTCGGTAGGGCCAACTTTGGCCTTTTCAAGCAATTGCTAGGGGAAATCCATTGGGACAGGGTACTTCAAGGAAAAGGGGCCCAAGATAGTTGGTTAGCATTCAAGGAGTGCTTCTTCCAAGCTCAAGATGAGAGCATCCCAACAGGTAGGAAGTCAAGAAAGGGGGCCAGGAGACCTGTGTGGTTAAACAGGGAACTGCTGGGCAAACTCGAGTGGAAGAGGAGAGTCTACAGATCATGGAAGGAGGGGTTGGCCACTTGGGAAGAATATAAGATTGTTGTCAGAGGATGTAGGGAGGCGGCTAGGAAAGCTAAGGCCTCCTTAGAATTAAACCATGCGAGATGGATCAAGGACAACAGAAAGGGCTTCTTCAAATACATTGCAGATAAAACTAACACTAGAGGAAATGTAGGCCCACTGATGAATGAGGTGGGTGTCCTGGTGACAGAAGATAAAGAGAAGGCAGAGTTACTGAATGCCTTCTTTGTCTCTGTCTATACTGCCAGAAGCTGTCCTGAGGAGCCCTGAGGAGCCCTGTACTCCTGAGACCCCAGAGGAAGTCAGGATAAAGGAGGAGTTTGCCTCTGTTGATGGGGGCCAGATTAAGGACCAGTTAAGCAATCTGGACATCCGTAAATCCATGGGTCCTGATGGGATACACCTAGGGGTACTGAGAGCTGGCGGAAGTCATTGATAGGCCACTCTCCATCATCTTTGGGAAGTCATGGGGAAAGGGAGAGGTGCCTGAGGACTGGAGGAAAGCAAATGCCGCTCCAGTTTTCAAAAAGGGCAAGAACGAGGACCCGAGTAACTAGAGAGTCAAGCGCAGAGCCACAAAGATGATTAAGGGAGTGGAGCAACTCACTTACAAGGAAAGGCTGAGGGAGCTGGGTCTCTTTAGCTTGGAGAAGAGGAGACTGAGGGGTGACCTCATTAATGTTTATAAATATGTAAAGGGTAAGGGTCAGGAGGATGGAGCCAGGCTCTTCTCAGTGATATCCAATTGTAAGACAAGGGGCAGTGGATGCAAGCTAGAACATAGGAGGTTCCACTTAAATATGAGAAGAAACTTCTTCATGGTGAGGGTGACAGGACACTGGAACAAGCTGCCCAGAGAAGCTGTGGAGTCTCCTTTTCTGGAGATATTCAAAACCCTCCTGGATGCGTTCCTGTGTGATGTGATCTAGGTGTTCCTGCTCCAGCAGGGGGATTGGACTAGATGATCTTTCAAGGTCCCTTCCAATCCCTAACATTCCGCGATTCTGTGATACCCATTGGCATTTCATTGAAATGGCTTCCAGGTCATGCTAGAGGGACATATTTTTTGTTCCATTTAACATTTTCATCAATGAAACAAGAAAGAGATTGCAAATCATCTAAGATGAGGGAAACTAATAATAATGGCAAAGGGACACACACCTTTGATGCTGAGTCTCTGGACTCTGATTTGTTGGGTACAAACTAAAACATTTCAAAATAAATGTAAATGTGAATAGGAACAAGTTATACCTGTTGCTTTTATAGGGCAGGGAAAAAATAAAAATAATAAAAAAGGAGCTTAGATACAGATTATAACAAATATAAACGATGTTCTGTCTAAAAATGGTAGGGGAATCTTGGGATCTGGGTAATTAATGTGTAATTTTTGATCCTTATCAAGAAAGTTTTACTTTGCCAAAAGGAAGTTAAGGGATGATTTCATCTCTGTTGGTAGATTAAGTCACAAAACCAAAATTTGAGCAGAATTTGATACATACAGTTGCACATACAGAATAAGAGAAAACAGGAATTAAGAAAAAATGCAATCTGAGTTCAGACTTCCATGGTACTGCTTAAACACAATGTCCAAGTTTATCACAGTGTAAAAAAAGGTGCCAGAAAGGTAGGATTCAGGCAGGAAGACAAAAGTTCAGAAAAATAGGAAATTGGTAACAGAGTTGGGAAAAGAAAATATGTTCTAAAGTTGCCGAACTCTAATATGAAAAATACAGCATCACTTGTTTCGTACGATCTTTGCATTATTTTTATATGGTGAGGCCTCATCTGACAGGAAAATAATGTAAGACTTGTTGGTTTATTCAATACTAAAGAAAAAATGATTAAAAATAATGAGGAGCAATTACTTAACCTCAAGAAAAAATACAGAGTAAATAAAAACTCCCATGTTTTCAACTACTGCATCTCATGTTATGCTTTTAACATGCAATTAGCAACTGCACTTTGAATATAAACAGTATGACAATTCATTGTGTCTGTAAAAAAAAGTTTGAGGCTTTCCTGTCCCTTCAGATAAATTCCCTGTGTCTTGATCCCATTTCTATTAAAACAAAAATAGGTGTAACATGACCTTTAAAAAAATTTGCTTCTTGTCCAAAGTATTGCTTTTAAATTCGAGCACAGTGTGATAACTCAAATAATTAAACATCTTAATTTTCAAATCTATGCATACCACAAATCGGAGTAAATTATCGAGTGAGATAAGGAGTCTGTGCTGATCCGGCACTGTCATGTACACCTGACTGGAGCGAGGAAACAGAAACACAGCAGGGCAGAGAGCACTAACGAAGCGCTGGCTGTTTGGTCTGGGTGTTCCAACAGAGGTTATAGCAACCTGGTGCTGCACCAGTATAACTCAGGAGCAAATCTGTCCCCGATGAAGCAGACAGATACAGGTGTCTTGTGCAAGTACAATGTCTTGTTCATGACTTGTCCAAGCAGTGCATCAAACCTCAGCAATACAACTGAATTACACATGCTAATGACTTCAGTGACTGTCCAAATGGTAGCACGTAGTGAATCCTAACTATAATTTCACTGAAAATAATCAAATATGACAACATTAAACATGAGAGAGCTAACTATAGCGTGAAGATAAGAAAAGAATCATATATACATTGCTATGCCTAGGGAGGGGTTTCATAGCTATCAGATATTTAGCTCTGGACAAGCGATGAGAAGACCAAGCTTTGTGACCTTTCCTTAAAACTCCTTCTTATCATATACAGGAATATGCAGTATCTATTATGCAAATAGACCTTTTTTCAAGGGCCAAAGAATATCCTGTGACAAATGGCTGCTATTTTGGGCTCGCACTAATACACTGTGGAAAAAAAAAAAACAGTTATGCCAAAAAAAAATTACAATGATAAATGTAATAATTTATTTAACAGCTGAGAATCCATTGAAAATTGACAGGCACTTTGAGTAAGTGCCCAAGAGAACAAGCAATAATGTACAGTGCAGTCAAACTGTCCTTCATTTGTTTTGAATTTCTTTTCATTTATAAGAGCAGCAGTGTGTTCACCGTAGAATCTTTTGGAGCTAAAATGAACTTCTGGAGACTGTCAGCTTATGCTGAACCATAGCACACACCTGTTTTGTGTGTGTATGTGGGGGTTTTATTCTGCTTCTGCACTAACGGAGCAGGCTTAAATGCTAGACATGAATGATGCTACTACTCCAGGTTTCACTGCAGGTATTTTTCCTACCCCTCTTCTGCATTTCTGTCTATTGAAACAGTAAGCACTACAGAGTAAGGATCAATGGTACAGTTGTATTGTCACATCTCACAATGCTTTCTACAAACAAGTAGCAATAAAAACCGTAATTGGCTTAATGGAGACCTTTTGAGATAAAACCTCCACACAAAGCACATTTTCTTACTATTTTCTTAGTAGTAACTTAGAGAGAGAAACTCACTTGTGAGGGACCTGGGAGAAAGGCCTGTCTGACTGAATTCCTCTCCTACAGGTGGGACCCCATGAGGAGGAAGAATCCTCTGTCCCAGGTACCACCATTCTTCCACCTCAGTTTTGACATATCTCAGAGGGCCTTAGCTGTCCTGATGATGTCTACATCAAAAAGCAGATTTATCTAACAGCAGTTTTGAACCGTTTTGTTATTTCTTTGGAAAATCATGTAAGACCTTAACATAGGAATGAGAGGTATAATAGGAGCCAGTAAAGTGAATGAGAAATTAGATCTAATATGTCCACAGCCATTTAAGCCATGGACAATCAGACAGCAATACAGTATCTCAGAAAGGATAGGTAAAATGTCAGACAAAATACACAACAAAAGACTGAAATTTTCAAATATTAATCCCCCCCAGGCTACAATGTAAACAGTCTTAGCAGGACACAAAGACTTTGGGACTCTTCCTAATTAAGAGAGGAAGTGACTTAAGGACTTTGTGTCTTCAGCACAGAGTGCAAACAATGCCTTGGCCAGAGCTGCTTTTACTTCATCTAGCATTAGTTTGTACGAACTGTACCTCATCAGGAGAGGAACCGGTATCTCTATAGCGATGGAAAACAAGATAAGTGATTGCACGTGATCAGCGTAGTGCTGGTGTTTCAGCTGACTGTATTTCACAACATCTCAGTGCACTCACCTCAGGCAAATACTAGAAGAAAGTGGAAATAGGTATGAAAAGAATGTTGCCCAGCATCTCTCTTTGGAGTTTACCAGGAAAATGAATGGATCCATGCTAGTACAGCACCAGCATATCATCTTAGATCATATGCTTCCAAGAGACCTGCCACTAAAAACTGCTCACGTGCTCTCTACTAGTAAAGTCCTGACTGCAGCAAAGTCAGTGAGAGAATTCTTGTTGATTTCAGTAGGGTCATGATATCGTCCATGTAATAGTTGGAAAAATAAAAGTAAAATCTCTAATTTTTGTGTTATGCATTTTCACCTGATCACTGTATCTGCCTTGTTTGTTTTTACCAGTCTTGGCAGATAAAGCCTATTCTAAATCTAGATAGCATTGTGTTTGGTGGCTCTTTGCCAGCACTCACTAGCTTTCTGAAACTAGCTTCCTTCTACAGTCACCAAGTGCTGGGCTATCAGTATGAGCAGCCAACTGGAACCAAAACGGTCCCAGGAACATTTTCTTTCTCATCAAGAAATAGTTACCAAATCCAATGGAGTGGAAGGCAGAACAGCCCTAATGAACATGAAAACATGAAAGAAGAGGAGGCTACTGGAAGGCATTGCATGTACCCAGTCTCTTCAACAATAAATGGATATTGGAACAATTTTTCTAGTTTGAGACGTGGAGGAAGGTCTTACGTGAACACAATCAGCTGTTGATGTTTGCCTTGGAGTTGTGTTGTTGTTGTTGTTTTCCGTTATAAAAAGATGTTTATTTCCATAAGGATGTTTGTTTTTAATATACGTACTATTAAAGTGAGAAGTGGAGCTTCTTCTTGGTGGCAAGAAGACTTCATTCCTATTGAATGAAGACAAAATGGCTTCAGTTATTGCTTTGTTACCTTCAGTCTGAGCTAGAGCAATGTAATGTGCCTTGCTATAAATAATTAGTACGTCTCTAGCCACTCTCCCTACTGGTGCGGATCATGCCCTACCTCTGTTTTCTGTACAGTTTTCCCCCAGAATCCACTCAGATTTAAGAATCTTAATGTTTATGGCCAAGCTTATAATGGTCTGGGAAGAAGGCACCCAGGCAGAAGCTGTCCCCTGATACATTTAAGATGGAGATTGTTATTTATAAAACTATTCCAAAGGCCTAATGGAGCTGCCCAGCTCTTTACAAAGTTTTTCTTGTTTTCTTTGACCTAGGAATCACTTTGAGCCTAAGATGATTGTTAAAAATCTCTTTCTTGTGCACTCTATGCACAAGACAAATTTCTTTGACCTTGTCATCAATAATCGATAAAGTAAACATAGGTTTTAAATAATTAAAATAGTATTTCCCTTTGGAGAGAGAAGGAAAAAGAAAAACAAGAACCGCAGAGATACCAGTCGTACTGTTTAATGCACTTCTGGAATGCATTCAAACACACCATGTAGGCAGAAGACCGGGTGGCAAGAAAGGTGACTGGATCACAAATCATTTTGCACAATGATTTCGCAGTGGTATTTACATGTTAGTTAGTCACTACTATTAGGGTAAATATATTAAAAGATGAACCATGTGAAGAATTTCATGATTTCAAAATCACTGAGAGCATGAAACAATGTGACCGTCATATTGCCCCTTATGCTGTAAAGGTACCCAGAGAATGTAGATGCCATGTCTAATGTCTACCTACAGATTTACCAGATGAGAATATGAGCTAGAAATGGACAAAGATACCAGCAAACCATATTCAGAGTCAACTCTTTAATAATTTAACTCTGCACTTAACAGAACAGAACGATGGAAGAAATATGGGAATTCCCACCAATTGTGCTTTGTTTAGTTTATTTCACCAGACGTTTGCTTCTTATTGTCAAAGCATATCAAAATACAACAAGAATCAGTTGCCTGCAACTTTTAGGATAGCATCTGCAACTTTTAAATAGCATCAGTGGCTGGGAACCCCCTACTACCTCAAACTTGGCTATCAGCTATATCATAATTTAGTTTTAAAATAGTTGTCTGCCTAGCGTGTACCTATGAGCATAAACAAATGAAGAGATATATTCACAGTGCTATGAAGACTTACTGAAGTACATAAAATGAGAGATGTCCTTCGTACTGTAATAACGACATGCTTGCTATAATGTCAAAAGAGTGTGGAGTTCCTATAGCAAGATTTTTAATAACAGACTACACATAAGGTCTAGTGATTATAAAGGAATATCTTTTTATTTGACTTGCACATAGTGTGTTGGTTGATTAAAGCCATATATTCTGAGACTTACAAAAAGACAACGTCATGCTCAGAAATCACAGTCTATTTTAGTATGAACACCTTTCACACCTATATCCTTGAAATTATAAACAAATCTGGCTGAAGGAGTGGTGTGATTTATTTGTTTAGTTACCTATGGGTGTATGGGAACGGAGATTACAGGAAGCAAACAGAATAGAACAAATTAAGTTTTCACATATCTCTGAAGGAAATAGTTTATATTCATTCTTATTCTATATGGATGAAAGTTTATCTTGCTTATGGAATAGTTCTCTAATACTATAATTATTCTTTTGAAAATGTGGTTATTTTTGAAGAGCATGCTGATTGGGGAAAAAAACAATCTAAGCTTAAGCTTTGAAGGGTGTCAGGATAGAGACCTGCAGGCATTGGGGCTCTACTGCAAGAAAATTGAGTTTTACTATTGTTCAGTAAAAAAGTTATCATTCTTCACCTGGTGGAAATGTTTAGTGTTTGAAATATCACCTCTAGATAGGTATGGACTGCAGTAATAAAAACTGTATGTAAAAAAATATGTGAATTTGCGTTGTCAGGTGGACAATCATAGTCAAACTTGGAATGAGCCTTCCTGGCAACATCACAACAGGAGAAAATGTTTGCACACCATTATGAACACAATTAACTGAGGACTCCACAGAGATTATACCCACAGCATTAAATCAGCTAGCAGAAGTGAATAGTGCATTGTTAAACCAATGAAGAGATAAATGTATAGGGAAAGAAAATAAAGACAGTGGAAATAAAAACAAGACCCAGAAGTCATACAGAAACTGCTGTATCAAAGTCTACTAAAAATATTTCCTTCAAAACAAAACAAAACATCATTTATTATTTAAGTTAAAAGAATGCTATTAAAATTTGGGAAACTCTGCAATATATAGTCTCTATCAAAACAAGCACAGCCGTAATCAGATACAAAAACTAATGTACATTGGAAAAAAATAATTTAAGTACAGGGAAGAAAATATGAGTATAACTTAATGCTTATGCATATACTAATAAATAAACCTCTCTATTCCTCCCAACAGTCGTATGACTTGGATAGCAATTTAATCATCAAAAACGTTTTAGGAAGGCTCCAAAGTAAACTAAAATTCATGTGTTTAAGCATATTCAACAGATATAAAATCTTTACTTGTTTTTGCTTGTTTCTGTGCAACATGGTTTTGTTTGTTTGTTTTGTCAAACATCAAACACTGAGATTTTTAGAAACTACCTAAAACTTTCAGTTTGCCTTTTCCCCAAAAATCTCACATGAAATGCCAATGTGTACAAGGCTCGTTTCATATGAAGCAGATGGTAAGATCCCTCGTCTGTACTTTAGAGCCCTCTGACAGATTGGTGGGAGTTGATGTGATGTCACCTCAGACAGTCAAGGTGATCTCGATGTGGTGACAGACACTACAGTCTCGTACCATTCCAGTATCTCTAGTCTAAGTGTGGGTTGCCACTGAAAGCACAGTCACAGCGTGACTCCACAGTTTTGGCTGTGCATCCTCATTGCCACTCTGTGCCAACACCAGTGCTCCTGGGGACACATGACCAGCTGGATCGTGTTCTTCATGATCCTTTTCTTTGGTACATTTGGAGACAAATCAGTTCTTTATAAACACTTCTGTTGTTAGACAGAAAGGACCAGTGGCAGACTTGAGTTAAATGATTTAAATTGTGGTAGTACCACATCTTTGGTACCACTCTGAACTCTAGTACTCTAGTTGCTCTTGGAAAAGCTCTTCTCCAAGAGTTGCTTTACCATTTTACAACCTCTACGCTCCTGGAGGTGTATAATAGAGGAATTAGAGCTGGCCTCACTGTTCTCTGGGAGGTACCTCCTATCATTTTTTGATTTTCACATGAAGTATTTTCCCTTATTTTCTGCTTAGAAAATAAGCTGCAGCTTCTCTGTTTCCCCAGCCGCTGCAGTCCTCAGTTAACCCCAGCTCACTAGCTGGTGACACATCTCCATAGTGACTTCTTATTTGCTGCACTAGCACTACACAGTGCTGCTCACGTACTACAGTTACAGTGCTATTTCACATTTCCCAAATAGGACACTGAATCCCTCACACGGTGTCTTTACACCGGGGATATGACAAAGTGCAGGCACCCACGTCTATCAACACAAAGAAATCAGCTGACTTCAGAAATTCCTCTAGAGGCTGGGAAGGTGAGCCAGGCAAGTATTACCACATGCTTGCCTTACTCTTCCTTTTTTTTTACTGTGCCACGGTGGGGATAGGCCACTGGGCTAGGTAGTTGATGTGCGCTGTTACAGCATTTCTTACGTCGTGTGGTTAGTGACCATAAACACCCCACCAACTCCCTAGAACCTGAAAGAATCATGAACATTGGGACATTTTATTAAGTGCCCACAGCCCTGTTACTTCTACAATGCCTGTATGTTTCACCTGGGGAGTCTAATCCAGACCAGAGCCAAAAATGCAAATGATGGTACACGACACAAGAAAATGTTTAGAGAAGAGTTAGGATGCATCTTTTATCGTCAGAGGGTGGTGCTTTTCAACCTGTGGACAGAAGTGCCTGTGAAAGACAACTAGCAAAAGCAAACGCACCTTCAGAGGAGGCTTAAACTCATTACTCTGGACTCTCCTTTGCTGGGAGCATTGGGAAACGTTCAACAAGCTGAAAAAGTGTAAAAGCCTTTGCCTGTGTGGATCATCCACTCACTGAGAAGCAGGTGCACCCTTTCTCTGCCTGGATTCACACCCTGGCAATGCAGGCGAGCACCTCAGCGACCAGACCCATGCTGAAGTAGAGGAAATCTTCATTATTTCTTTTGAAGCTGTGTCACCAATTGGCAAATATGAGAAGCGGCTGAGGGAATTGGGGTTGTTTAGTCTGGAGGAGGCTCAGGGGAGACTTTATTGCTCTCTACAACTACCTGAAAGGAAGCTGTGGGGAGCTGGGGGTCAGCCTCTTCTCACAGGTAGGCGGTGATAGGACTAGAGGGAATGGCCTCATGTTGCACTGGGGAGGTTTATGTCAGAAATAAGGAGACATTTCTTCTCAGAAAGAGTGGTTTGGCATTGGAACGGATTGCCCAGGGAGGTGGTGGCGTCACTTTCCCTGGGGGTGTTCAAGGAAAGGTTGGACGTGGTGCTTAGGGACATGGTTCAGTGGGTGACATTGGTGGTAAAGGGATGGTTGGACCAGATGATCTTGGAGGTCTTTTCCAACCTTAATGATTTTATGAAATAATGCAAAATTAATGGAGATAGACTCCCTAGTCAGGAGCAAAGGCTCGAGTTAAAAGAGATGTGGCTCTGGGCTGTGTTCCCTGATATATTTAGCTTTTTACTGGTGACAGTTTAATGCAAAATACACGATAAATACAACACACGTAAGCACCGTATGGACCCTTCCCTCCTGCCCCGGGCAAGAGAGGGCGGTTTCGGTGCCAGGCCCCCGGAGATCCCCCATTTCCTTGTTATTTCGGTCTGCAAACCACCCTGCGGGGCACTCAGTCCCTGTCGGGGCGCGGCACAGCGCGGGGCTGACAGGACAGGACCGGGCACGGCAGTGCCGTCCGTGGCGGCTCCGCGCCCCCACACGGCCGCACCGGGCTCGGGCCGGCCCCGGGATGGCGGCGGGGCGGCCGCTGCCCGCCGGGGCCCCGCTGTAGGGGGCAGCAGCGCCTCGGGGCCGGCCGGGCCCGGCAGGCGCCGCGCTCCCTCCGACCGCTGAGTGGCGGCGGCGCCATCACGTGTGGGCGGCCGGGCCGGGCCGGGCAAAGCCGAGCCGGGCTGGGCTGGGCTGGGCTGGGCAGGACAGGGTTGTGCCGTGCCGTGCCGTGCCGGGACAGGGCAGCCCCGGGCGCAGCGGTGCGACATGTCCCACCAGACCGGCATCCAAGGTACTGCCCTCCGTCTCCTTCCCTAGGGGCGCGCTGCCCGGCGCCTTCTTTGTCCGCTCCTCTCTTGGGGCGCTGCGGGCAGGGGGAGCCCCGCTGCCGGCTTCAGGCACCGTCGTCCCGCCGCAGCCCCGGGGCAGGGGGTGGCTGGGCTGCCGGAGCTTTTCGGGAAGCCGGTGTGTGCCCGCCGGCAGCACTGCCAGTGCCCCGACTCGCTGCCGGCTCGTCCTGGGGAGAAGCTGTGAGGAGCCCCAAAGGCGGAGGAGAAGCTGGAGGGAGCCGGCAGCCCAGCGGGAGGGAAGCCCGGTGAACCCCTGTTATAGGAGGCCAAGAAAAAGGTGGAAATGTACGGGAAAGCCTTTTTTCCCCTCTTTTTCCAGGCCTCGGAGACTGTGAGGAGCAATTATGTCTCAGTATTATCCCCCCACCCCGGCGCAGAATTGCTGAAAGGGGATAACACAGCGGGATTGCGGGGGCTTTATTGTTATGATTTTTTTGCGGTCTGTTTGCTCAGTGAGTAATGCGCTGTACTTTGTCTGCTCTCCTGCATTTATTGGTGAAGGTGACTTTTGTCCTGGCCGCAGTGGCTCCTAACTGCTCCTCTAGTCCCTTTGTTGCCTCTTGGCTACGTTTGTTCTGCAGCCTTTAACCTCTCCTCAGCCCCTTCCCCTCTACGCCAGTGTTTGCTCTTCTTAAGTTCGTCACCCCTTCTCAGGCTTGAGGTGCTTCTGAAAGAGCTTTTTTTTTTTTTTTCCAGGCTGGAGAAACTGTTACAGTGGCTCTTCATTCCCTTGCTTTTTTCCTCTTGCTGTCATCAGAGGGAGGAGCAGCAGAATACCCTGTTGCTTACTGCAAGGACTGCTAATCCTCTTCTGCAGCTCACCTTCATTTCTTGGGGAGCCTTTTGTCCTCCGAGGGGATCTGCAGGGGGCTCGGCTGCGTTCCTGCGCCGATCCTGCCCCGGCAGGCCGGGATGCAGGGCAGCCCGCTAGGCAGGGGTCCTGTCTGTGGCGAGGCCTCTGCAGCCGGGAGGGGAATAGCGTTTGTCAGTGCCATTGCTGGGTAGCAACAAACAGCCTAGTGTCGCTCCTAAACAATTGCAAGGCTTGGCAGCACGGCGTGCGCTTTTCTGGGAACAGGAGTGAAGTAATGGGGACAGTGATATGTACCAGGCAAATGCTGAAGGGACTGGGCTTTCAAACAGGGCAGTAAATAAGTAGTGTAGGAAGTCAGGGTGCATCGAGCTGTGGGGAAACTTGCTAGAATATGTTCGAGTCTTCTAAATTATTTTAAAATGATATTCGTGAAATAAACGTAATTGAGTTTTAATATTCCATGTTGCAGGTAAGTCACTTTGAAAGTGCAGCAGAGTAAATCCAAGGAGTTGATAACTGTGTGTGTTCACAGGCTGTTTTACACCATCCTTTGAAGCCTTTAACTAGTTTTTGTAATGGACTATTCTAATACTGAATAGCTTATTTAACGTGAATTTGCTCATTGAAGAAAGAAGTATATGTCAGCTTGTCTATCGTAGTTGTGTATGTTGCATCTTTTTAAAAATCCTGTTGAGAATAGTACAGAGACAGCAGATAATTTCCATTGCTGAATAGGACAGGATATGTAGAACTTGTATATATCCAGAGTTTCTTCCCAAATATATGGTAAAGCATTTCTACTACTGAAATATAACTTCACTAATAGAAGCAGTAGTGCATATGGAGAAAATAGATGTGTTTATCATTATGAATGCTTTTCAGAAAATAAAGTCAAATTAAACTGTAAGCTGGTCAGTGAGATACCACAACCAAATTGTAAATGAGGTCTCAGCTATGCAGAAAATTTAAGCAGAAATGATATGATTCTGTTGTGAATTTTAAAACCTTGCATGTGTGGCGGGGGGAGGGTGTACCTCACTGATAGTGAGATTGTTCCTTGATAGCTGGTGTCTCATCTCAAAAAATTACTTCAGGAGCTGTTAGTTCTGGTATAAGTGCAAGGGACTAGTCTATCTTGTTTGGTTGTGTAGGCTTGATGTAAGAGGACAGAGAACAAAAGATCATAGGTGAGAAGAGGACAAAAAAAATCCCAGTGGAACTGGGAGGTCTAGAAAGTGGCGTAATGTTTGTGTGCTGAGTGGAAGCGTTAGGAAAGGCAGAGACGATCAGAAAAGCTGATCGCAAATCACAGTGAGGGTCTGCACTGGTGAGTGGGGAAATGCAAACTGAGATGAAGCTGGGGTTGGACTAACCCAATGCAGTTCAGTTTGTTTAAATGCTAAGGCTCCCGGTCCTTCCCCCAGCCTGTTTTGGAATTGTAGAATGGACCCAGGCATTGCATAGATGGACATGAATTTTAAATATTTTGAATATGGGCAGTAACATAGCCAGATGCCATCTGTTCCTTCGGCCTCAACGTCACTGAATAATCCTTTTTATGCTTCCTGGTTTGTTGTTTGTCGTGCTGGTGCTATCCTCTGTGCTTTGGGATTACTTAAGGGACCAGCTTGCAATGAATGTTCTTCAATAAATGCTGTACAGCCCCCTGTCTGGGGTATAATCGAACTGATTTGCACTCAGATTATTTAGTAGAGCAGTTGAGATTACAGTGATCTTCACAGGACTCGAGCACAGCTCTTCTATGTGCTTACAGAAGCAACTCTATCATGTTTGTGTTGTGTTAATGTGAATTAAAGAAATTTAGTTTTAGCTACTTCTTTGTAAAGTCATTGTAAATCTACCCTACTGTGGTAGGTCAGAATTTGAAAAAATGTTATCAAGATTCATTCAAGTTGATATGAAAGATGAGCAAAGAGCAGCAGCCTTCCCGAGTACTCTTCAGAGGGGTTGTGGTGGTTGTACCCAGCTGGGCAGCTGAGCTCCACCACTACTGCTCTCTTACTCCCCCTCCTCAAAGGAAAAGGGGGAGAAAATACAATGGAAGGGGCCCAAGGTTTGAGATAAGGATGGAGAGATCACTCAACAATTATTGTCATGGGCAAAACAGACTCAGCATAGGGAGATCAATATAATTTATTGTCAATTACTAAAGACTAGAGCAGTGAGAACTAAAAGCAAACTAAAAACACCTTCCCCCTATCCACCCTCTTCTATGTACTCCTCCCCGAGCAGTGTAGGGGACAGTGAATGGGGGCTGCGGTCAGTCCCTAACCTTCATCTCCGCCGCTCCTTCACGGTCCCTCTCTGCCCCTGCTCCCCGCGGGGTCCCTCCCACGGGATGCCGTCCTTCCCCAACTGAGCCTGCGGGGGCTGCCCACAGGCAGCAGCTCTTCAAGAACTGCTCCCACACGGCTCCGTACCACGGGGTCCATCCCCCAGGAGCAAACTGCTCCAGCACGGGTCCCCCACGGGCGGCAGCTCCCCCCAGACCCCCTGCTCCTGCGTGGGCTCCTCTCCACGGGCTGCAGCTCCGGCCCGGGGCCTGCTCCTGCGGGGGCTCTCCATGGGCCGCAGCCTCCTCCAGGCCACATCCACCTGCTCCACCGGGGGCTCCTCCACGGGCTGCAGCGTGGAGATCTGCTCCGTGTGGGACCCATGGGCTGCAGGGGGACAGCCTGCTCCACCAGGGGCCTCTCCACAGGCCGCAGGGGAACTTCTGCTCTGTGCCTGGAGCACCTCCTGCTCTCCTTCTGCACTGGCCTTGGGGGCTGCAGGGTTGGTTCTCTCATGTTTTCTCACTCTTGTTGCACAGCAGTTTTTTTTCCCCTTCCTAAGCTCTCCCAGAGGCCCACCCAGCGTCACTCACTGGCTCGGCTCTGGCCAGCAGCACGTCCCTTTTGGAGCCGTCTGGAGCTGGCTCTGATCAGACCTGGGGCAGCTGCTGGGCTCTGCTCACAAAGGCCACCCCTGCAGCCCCCTGCAACCAAACCCAGTACAGGGATGTCCTCAGGAAAGACAGGTGTTTTTTTACAGACAAGCTCTTAACTTTTTCCTGGCAGGCATAAAGTTATGTCTGAACGTTTGTACTAAGCCTGCAGACTTCATGAAGCTATAGTAATCTGAGTTGCATTGTGTTTTGTGTTGCTGTGTGAACTGTGAAACCTGAGAGCGGTGATGTGATGTCACCTTTAATTTTCACAATGTTGAAAATGATACAGTGTGTGAGTAAGCAGGTCTGTCTATAATGTCTGCAGATGTTTGTAATGTTGTCTGTCGCCCTTTTGTGGCATGCCAGTGGCTGTAACATGATTTGATAAGGAGCGTAGGGGGGAACATCACTCTTGTGTTCTTTTTCCAGTCCAACGTTTTAGTGAAGGGCCAGGTATATGCTTTTCCAATGTTGTTTTTACCTTCATGAGTATTCTTTATTCCAGGAAAGTAAAATGTGTTAATTTGGTTACTTTTATTTTCTCTTTTTCAGCTAGTGGAAGTGTCAAAGATGTCTTTGTTGGAGCCAGAAATGGAAAATACAGGCTTTTAAAAATAGTCATTGACAATGGTTAGTCAAATTTTATTATTTTTCTCTGACTTTTTTAGTTATTTTCCTAGTTGTTTTAGTGACCTACATATAGAATTGTTTAAAAAAACAGAACTCCACAAAACTTAATGTTACCAAGGTCTTTCCTGTCCTGGAGGTAGGATTTAAGTTTTGGCAACGCTGAGGTTTTCAGTATGCTGCTACTGTATTTTTGCACTAGAGTTTTTCTTCAAATTGTCATTTAATGTTTTACCAAGAACTGTTGCGTATTTTGGATGGAAGTACGTCAAGTACCCACCTTGTTACCTCGAGGTGTTTTTGGTTGTTCCGAAGTTCATTCATTTATAGTACACTGAAAAACCTGTTGGTCGGCGGAAGGAACATGTGTGCGTAAATACACATACATACTTTTATTGTTAGGTAAGTAACCTACTGCTATCTTCTTTGTGTTTGCTTTTCTTAGGAGGTTTTCTACCATTTAACACCGCTTCTCTCAAGGAAGCAGCAATAATATAATGGGCAGGTCACTGTCGTAAAAAGTCTCACCCATACAGGTTAGCAAACACTGGCATACTGTTGAATTTGGTTTTATTATTAGGCAAGGTAAAACAATGTGCTTTTGTGTATATGGTACTCCCTATTTATTACCTTCATTTTGTATTAAAAAGTATCTTCCATTTTTTGTCTTAATTTTTTCCTGTATTTGTATGTGCCTGCGTGTATGTTTGTGTGAATGTATATATATTACATATATACACATGCTATATATAATAGATGTGTGCATTTTGTCTGTATGTGGAACCAGAATTCAGTCTCTAACGCTGTTTTCCACAGTTCAAAAAGAAACTTCTGATGCTCCCAGAATGCTAGAGGAGGGACAGTTGTATCACCTGTTAGCAGGATCTTTCAGCAACTGTCCTTAGCGAATAGATAATACTCAAATTGAGTTCAGCTAATTTGAGTGAATAAGAGAATAGGCTTGCTGCTATACAACATAATTGCTGTGGGTTTTTTATTATTATTTCTTCCTATCTTAAATTCAAATGACTACAAAGGCACCTAGAGCTAAGAATTGGCAAATACATTCTGGATGTTCTGGTTGTCTACGTGTATGACTTCAGCTACTTTGCATCTAGTTCAAAGAAGTGCCAAATACTCTCTTGCTCTGAACTGTTAATGCTCTGTGCCTTGGAAAGTTACTGTGGGAGAGTGGCTTGTTCAGAGAGTTTTGCATTAGAGGCATTTGAATACTGCTGTACTTTTGTCTGAGCTATCAGAGTTGTGGTCCTGGACTCTCAAAAGATACTTTGCATACCAGCTACTGTAATAGTCCTCAAATCATTGTGGGAACCATTCAAATAAGGTGCTTCTCTTTTGGCTGCAGGGGCTAGTATTTGTTGGGAAGTTAATGTTTTGAAAGCTACTGTAGTAATATTTTTCCTGTGGAAAAACTAAGACGTGATTTATAAATGAGAGAGAAATCTTGTTGCTATAGCTGTTCACGTAATTAAATCTCATCTGAAGTATTCTATACAGACTTAAGCCAATTATACGTAATAAACAACTTCAGTCATTTCAGGACTGTAGTTATGAAGCTGTATTAGAAAGGGCTTTATCTGCTTACTGTCAAATTAGTGATTAGTGCAAGCATGTTCATTCCCAACTCTTCACTATACAACTGACTGTCTTTTCACAATAAGTACAAACACTAGTGTGTTACAGCAAGTAAGAGCATCAATAAAGCTAATTTTAAAAATTAAAAACTCTCATCTTATTTCTATTTAAGTGTTTCGATTTAAAAATAAGATAACCAGCAAAACACGGTTTTTATTTATTTCTTTTCTGTGCACATTATGCTAAAAACATCAGTCTTGTGACACGTGTTATGCATTGAGAGCTTGTGCAGGAATTCACCTGCTTTCACATTGCGTGTTCTTGATTTCCATTGTTGTGAACATGATTATAAAAGAAGCATTTGATTATCTGTTTATTACAACAGCTAATTTTGAAAAAAAACAATATTAACTATATTGTTGCTAACACGTAGTTTTGGTTATTGGTTATAGAGCAACTTGTTCTGGGATCCTCTAGACGGCCACTTGGATCATGGGAAAAGGATTACGACTCCTTTGTTCTTCCCCTTCTGGAAGACAAGCAACCATGCTATATATTATACAGATTAGATTCTCAGAATGCTCAAGGATATGAATGGATCTTCATTGCATGGTCCCCTGATCACTCTCCTGTAAGTAGTAGTCATCAGAGGCTTCATGTTGTTAATGGTTTTTCAGCGGTGCCTTTTGATCCAAATCCTAGGTGAGAAGGATTTGGAGAGTAAAGCATTCCTGAGCCTTCCCCTCACTTTCTGACAAGAGAACCACAGAAACATTTTTCTTGAACCTGATTGTGGGTCCAGATGGAGTGCAGCTGATCCAATTTATTTCTAGCTTAATTGGAGGAAACAAAACACATGTTTATGTACTGTTTGTTTGTCTGTCTTTTCGTCAGTGTTTCATGGAAATTCATCGAAGAACACAAGACAGAAATCTCAATTGGTGTCATTATAGGGAGAAAGACTATAGTTTGAGCTCAAGCTATTTGTTCTACTTGGCTTGCTGGCCGACTGGTTGGCACTTCTGGATCTGTGGCCCACCACAGAATGTACTCTTATTCGGTGAGCGGTTAGAGAACATGGGAGGAAACTGAAGTCGGAGATATGGATTTCTAGGAGAAACTAGGGTGTTATGTACAGGTTCAGGGAATGTGAAACGAGGCAGGACAAAGTAAAGCTATTACTAGATTCCTGCACTATTTCCAATAGCAGTTAGAAAGGAGTTGGAGACCAAAGGGTGAAGTGCATAGAAGAGATTGGGTGGAAGAGGTAAGGGTACTGTGATGAGGATGGCATGATGTTGAAATACGGTGGGGAAGGTGGGACTGTTGGGAGAGGAAAATGTGAGTATGTTGGACACAAATTGATAGGGAGCATCATCAGATCATCTGCCTCCAGAAAATTTCATTTTTGCATTCTGTAGTTGAACTAAGCCATTGCCACGTCAAAAGAAATAATGGGTTATTTGCAATTAGCTCTTTCTGTAACTATTGTGTCCTTTAGTACACAGACCAGCGATAAATGATCTAAATCATTATTTTTTTTTCCCCACTTAAAATCAGTAAGGATTGTGCTCAGTTTTTTGTTTAACGTTTTTATTATTGTTGCTATTTTAAATTTTATTTTTTTAAAGATCATACTCTAAAGCTACAATTTATTTTTGGAATTACTTTAATAATAATAATGCATAGTAAAATGTCTCATTGTGCACTTCAGAATTTAATAGCATATGTTAGTATCATGCTCTAGAGCTCATGCTGTGATTTTATTTGTTATTAAGAAGTACAACTTCAAATTTCATTTTCAGCTCTTAAAATAGCTGTTCAAGAAGGGTGTTTGTTAATGGACTTGGTACCCCAAAATACTAGATTCTGTGTATACTAAAGAGAAAAAAAAAATAAAAACCCCCATGTATGTTTTCTGACATACTAGGTTCGTCAAAAAATGTTGTATGCAGCAACCCGGGCAACACTTAAGAAAGAATTTGGAGGTGGTCATATTAAGGATGAAGTATTTGGAACAGTAGAGGTAAGTTCTTCTCTTTAAAGTCAGCACATTATTCTAAGGAACAGTTAGAATAGTAGCTGGTTTTACTGGTAAAAATTTGTGGTGGTTCTGTTCTTTCCTGATGAAGGAGAAGGAATATTAAAAGCTATGTGTATTGCTCCAATGTAAAAATGTAATTGCTCTCATTTGAAAAAGTAATTAATTTTATTGAACAACTTCAGGCTAAGATGTCCTTGCTTCGAACAGATATTAAAACTAAATAAACTAGGACTAACAGGAGAATCTTTTAATTTCAGTGGAGACATGTGAATCCTCAAAAAGCCATAACACCTCAAACTTTCAGGCCAATTGTTCATAAAAGCCATTATGGATGTATGGGTCCGAATCAGAGGTGGGCTACAACAGCTATCTGTAAGACTTTAACATCTGAAAACAAATATTTATGTCTTAAACCAAGGATATGAAGCTGCCAGTTCTTTAAAATTTGACTGTGAAATGTAACTTGAGTCCACGTCTGCCATCTTAATTTATGGAAAGAGAGTTTTAGTAGCTAATGATTTGTTCAATGAAAATACTAATAGTTGAACGTTCAGTTACGGTAAGATAATTGGAAGGTGCATGTATGAAGTCTGACAAACTTCCAAGGAATGTTGAAAAGCCTGCAAGTGTTGTGCATGTAAGGGAATCTGAGGCTTTTAAAGGGAATTACTGTGGTTTCCTTGGGACATATGTCTAAGCTGATTGTGATGTCTGCCAGTTTGCCAATATTAAGTGTTGACTTTTTGATCCATTGCCAGTTGTAAACAAACACAAGTTGGACTTCTCAAAGATGCAGAGTTCCTATAGCTTTTGTGAAAACTGATGATTAGCTAGAGATCAAAGTTACTGCTTCCTTTTTCCTCCTTCAGCAAAGATAGAGTGAGCGCAGCAGTTACATTCTACTGGGCTCAGAACTTGATTATAAAGTCATATCCACATGATTACATAAATCCCGCCCTCTTCTGAGTGAGATTCTTAATTATTGAAGCACAACAGTATTTGCCTCTGGTATCGGCATCTTTGGAGAGGGACAGAACTGACACAGAGAATTAATAACTTACCCAAAGTGGTTATCAGAATTTATCAGTTCTGTGAATTTGCATCCTGAACTATTGGCAGCGTTATGTCCTGAGGCAGTATTCCTGTCTCCCATTTTTTCAGGTAGAAAACTATCAATCAGCCACCAGTCTGAGCATGCAGATTTCGTAAGAAAATGTGCTTTTTTTTTTTTTTGGTAAGAATTGTGTCAGTTCTGTGATGTTTAGTCCAAGAAGGCTGAATGACTTCATACATACCCCAGTCTTCATTGACTAATTTTTGAATTAGCAAGGTAATTACGGGGTAATTGTGGAAATTCTGCCCGCTGTACAACCAGGTACAAGAGCAGCCCAGCGGATCCTGCTGTTCAGGAAGCCAAGTTCGATTTGCAAATGCAAGTACACTTGCAGTCTGTTCAAATAAAGCGAACGTAACTGTATGGGAAATAACTGCTTATTTATGCTGCATAGACTGTCTTGAAGAAAGCCTTTATTATAAAAAAATAAAGAATAGTGATATTGTGCTTTCAGGATGATGTTTCGCTGAATGGATATAAAAAATATTTGATATCACAGGCCGCCCCTGCACCTCTGACTGCAGCAGAAGAAGAACTCCGACAAATTAAGATTAATGAGGTACCTACAGTGTCTTTGAGCATGTTTGGGGCGTTGGGTTCAGAGTTCCTAACATACCGTTAGAACCATATTGTTAGGAAGAAGCCTTTCTGGGGTAAAAAGGGCAGAACAGAAAAGGGAAAGTTTAAGTGGATGAGAACACAGATTTCTCTCTCTGAGTTGAGGTTGCAGGACGATGACGGCTGGAGACAGAGCAGCGTGATCCTGCTGAGTTGACAAGGTCTGGTGTCTGGGTCAGAGGCCTCCCAGCTGAAGAGCTTACTGGTTACAACTTTGTTCCCTAGGGTGCGTTACTGTGAGGGTGCCTGAGCACTGTCACAGGTTGCCCAGAGAGGCTGTGGGGTCTCCCCCCATAGAGACCTTCAAAAGCCACCTGAACGTGGTCCTGGGCAGCCTGCGCTGGGTGTCCCTGCTTGGGTGGTGGGTGTTGGAGAAAGGGACTTTCAGAGGCCCAGCCTCAACCATTTTGTTGTTGTCCACATCCATTTCACATGGTGGCAGAAATGGTAGAGAAAATGCCAAATAGCAACTGTTGCAGTGAGTAATCCCGAAGAATGTTTCAGCCGCCTTTATCCCTAGGTGAAGCTTCCCCTTTCTGAGCTGCCAGAACCAGTTTATTTGTCTTTATTTTGACTTACTTCTTCTCAGTCTTAAAGTTCAAAAAACACCACAACCAGAAATCCAAAGCAAGTAGCTAGTCCTTTTAAAAGACTGATCTGTTTTTGCTACAAAAGCCTTATAGAAAGATTTCCAGCAAATGCCTTTAACCAAATAATTTGATGATTGTTGTTAGCTAGTGACTGATACGTTTCAGAGGATTCTTTTCTCACATTTTTCCATGACTCAATCTCTTGTTTGTGTTCAGACATGTATTAATAGGCCTTGTGCTGATCTTATTAGTTCTTTAGGCATGTATTTTACAGCCACTGGGAAATCTGGTTTGTTTTCCAGCTGGATGCCAGCAAAGCATCATGTTAAATGCAGTTCTTTATCTTCTCTAGCATTTTCACCCTCTAGCGTGCTTTTGCTGTAACTGTGTTGTTTATTAACGATTATTTTTGTGACTGGTGTCTTCTGTCATTTTCTATCTTTATTTTTGATTAATTCAGTGCAGAAATGCGCTCATCATCACTAAACACTGTATTTTACCTAATGAGCTTTAAAAAAATAAAAAGCAAAACACAACAGTTAGAGACTGTAAAACTTACGTGGTGTCAATGATCACTTACTCTTGGTGTTAGTATTGTCTTTTATGCCCTGCGTGCATCATGTTTAACAGCTGATTCATGCGGACTAATATTTTATGTGCTCTAATGAAACTTCAGCAGCAATAGCTGTACTTCTCAGAGATGAATAAACTGCAGATTGCTGCCGCTTTGGCTTTATTTGAAGCATCCTGCAGTAGGTTAACTTGTGTCATTTGTATCTTTGTTGTTTCTGCCACATGAAGCCCGTAATTAGGCTCACGGAAGCAGCATTTCATTAACTTCCCTGCTTTATCTTCAGCAAACTAAAAGCTTTCTGATATTAAAAATAAAAATAAAAAAAATAAAAAATTGTGTTTTGCGCATTTATATTCTTTTGTCATTACCCTAAGAAGTATTTCACTGAATCAGGTCAGAGGTTGCTTACCTAGCCTACTGTCAAGACCCTAAGTTAGCAACAGCAGGAATCTGAGGAGGGTGTAAGAGCAGGGTAAGAGGCTATAACAATTCCTTTGAGTACTTGCCCATTGCCTCAGCCTATGCAGGTAGGGATCTTCCTGAGCAGGACGTGATGTTTTACTATGTAATTGTTTTTAATGTGTGTTGTTTTTTTTTTTTTAATCCATTATATTGTCTTGTCATTTTTCTAAATCCATATACAGTTTTTGTTGGCCACAGATCCTGTGGCAGTGTATTCCACAGCTTGACAAAGCACTGTGTGAAGAACTGCTGCATGGTGTCTACCAGCTGATTCTGATACCCCTACAGATTGTGTAGGGAAGGCAGAGAAAAGTCATTTCTCACTCTTCCTCCCCTACTCTCCACTATATCCACAAGACCTCTGTATTTCTTATCAGTTCTCTCTTCTGGGCTGAGGAGTCCTAATCTGTGTCCTTGTTCCTCCCAAAGAAGACACTCCATAATTCTGATCCTTTTGCTTTTCTCTGCAGTTTTTCTAGTTCTTCTATAAAATTTATGAAAAGGAGGGATGGGGAAGCCAGAACTGCATGTGGTATTCAAGATGCAGGCATGTTACTGATACCTACAGTGCGTAGTGATGTGTTCTGTTCTGTTCCCTACTCTTACTAACAATTCATAACATTTTATTTGTGGGTAGGAGTTAGTGGTGTTTTCTTATTTTTATTTTTTTGTTACTGTTGATGTTTTTTTTTTTTTTTTTTGCCAAAGCTGGTCACTGTGCTGACATTTTCAGAGAAATATTTTGTGTGACCTGCATGGTATTGCTCCTGAAGGGTAGTAGCTAGTTCAACCCCATTGCTGTACAAGTAGAAGAGAGGTCATTTGTCCTTCCACATGCGTTGTTTCACATTTGTTCGCATCAAATTTCATCTGCCATTTTATCACCCTCTCAGCAGACATCACTAACAAATCTTGCAGTGTGATTTAAGTATTTTTTTAAGTGGCTTGGGTGTTTTGTTTTGTTTTAGTGGTCTGAAATATGTTGCAGTGTGGACAAGGCGATTTTAATCCTTTCCATAAATCTGGATGCTGGGTTACTCTCTTTATCTTACTGTCCCAAGACTTCCAAGATGTCTGTGATGTCTTTTATAGTTTTTTAATATGTTTTATTACATTTTGTTCTGTAATGCCAATTTTATAAGGTTTATTAGTCAGGCTTTTATGCAGATATATTTTGCAGCTATTTGTCATATAATCTTGTTAATAAATTTATTAGTTTTATATAAAAGTAAGCTCCTCCGTTTCTTTTTGTTTCCTCCTTCTTTGTTACTGATAAACTG
This sequence comes from Anser anser, assembly GCF_964211835.1. Lineage (NCBI taxonomy): Eukaryota > Metazoa > Chordata > Aves > Anseriformes > Anatidae > Anser > Anser anser. Next base: position 32,769,212 of record NC_139720.1, on the reverse strand, counting down.
TCATTTTAAATATGAAGTATAATTTAATATTGTCTGAAGTGTCTCTTTTTAAATTGTTTTCATTCTTGTTGCATATTTCATTATCTATTTTTAATTAAAACTGATCAGCTGGAAGATGTTAGATCTAAAACCCACACTTTCCATTTTGTGTGCTTTTCTGTCTGGCTTTTTGCTACCTCTTTACCAACGTTAACTGCATTTGTAAAATTACAAAAGGAAGTCAGGACATTCAAAAGCTAACAGTTGGACAAGTTTAGGCTTGGAAAGACTGGAAGCCAGAGCTCATTTTCTGAGAAACTGTGTATGAACGTTAAAATACATCACATAAATTCTTGAGAAGTGGCTGTAAAGCAACTGTCCTTTTATCTCAAGTAGTTTATGTGACTAACATAACCAGATTATGAGTGATTGTCTAGCTTGCAGTTACCATCAGTTTTTCTACTTTGTGTTATACGTAGAAGTCAAGGATTGAGACTTTGCTTGTTTGTTTTCTTGTTTGCTTTCTTTTTGGTGTAGGATCTTGGGGGAAGGATGATGAAGAGGGAGGGAGGGAAGATGCTTTGTTTTTTCCTTTAAGAAGATCAATTTCTCTAATAAGACACAACTTTTCTCTCTTCCTCCCAGAATGTTGAAAAATTACATGTCTATGTTTCGATCTAAAAATGTTCAAGATACAGCAAAGTTTATAAACAACACTGTCAGTTCAAAAGCACAGCATATGAAAATCATGCTCCTGGCTTACTGTGTCTTTGTACCAGAATTTAAGTTGGAGCTTCCTTAACGCTTGGGCAGTTTTTTCTCTTGTGATTCTGTGGGTTTTACAAAGCTAGTTGTTTCAGAGACATGAAATGGTTTTCAGGTAAGTAAGCAAAATGTACCATAAATTAAAAATATGCAAGTCTTTTCCAGAAGTGGATGATGGTTCAGGGTGGCTTATTCTCAGAATAGCTACTGCTAACTCTGCGTGTTGCCATATGTGATGCATCGTCAGTTACTGCATGAAACAAAACGCTTGTGGAAGTTTCTGTTTACATGTCCATTGACTTGTGTTCCAGGTACAGACAGATGTTGGCATAGATACCAAGCATCAAACACTGCAAGGAGTAGCATTCCCCATTGCTAAAGAAGCTATTCACGCTTTGGAGAAATTGAAAATTAAGCAACTCAATTACGTGCAACTGGCAAGTATAAAATACTTTAAATATTTTTAATAGTGAGTACTAATTAGATCGCCTGTGTATTGAACAATGTACATTGATGCCATATACACGTTGCCATTCTGTATTAGATTAATTAAATCTTTTTTTCCATCCTGTCATATTCTCTGGTCTGCTTTCTGTGTATTAACTACATGCATTTTTCTTTGTTAACAGCAAATTGATATGAAAAATGAAACTATTGTTCTGGCTAACACACTTCATACTGAACTGAAGGACTTGCCAAAAAGAATTCCAAAGGATGCTGCACGTTACCACTTTTTCCTCTATAAGCATGCCCATGAAGGAGACTATTTGGAATCCATAGGTATGAGAAAATTTTCCAATATTAACTTTCATTGGCTTGTTTCAAATAGTTTAGTAATCTTGAGGCAGAGAGAAAGATGCATGAATCTGACCTCTCAGTGTAATCATAAATTTCAGAGTCATTTGGTTGTGAAACTGACTTCTGAAGAGTCACTATGTTTAGAAAGTAGAGAGCTTTTCCGTCTGATTATGAACATGCATAAATCAGTTGTCATGTGAAAAAATAAAGATATCCCCTCTTTTGAAATCAAACGCTGGAGCAAAGCATCCTAAACTGTTCTGGATATTTTCCCTTTCAGACTATCCAGTTGCTTTGCAATGTCTTTCTGCTCTAAATGATTCTATGATACAGGTTTTGATAGGGTTTATTTCTGTTCTGATTTTTTTTTTCCTGCAGTTTTCATCTACTCCATGCCAGGATACACCTGTAGTATACGAGAACGAATGCTATACTCTAGTTGTAAAAGTCCACTTTTAGAAATTGTAGAAAGACAGTTGTGGATGCCAATAATTAGAAAGGTAAGTACACTGGGTATACTGGTATTTTTTCCATCCCTCAGTTCCCTTCTTAACAGTCTTAACCATAATTATCTCTGCCACTACTTTCTGTAAACAATGAAAAGTTCTGCATAGTTATTAAAGATCTGCATAAGAGCTTGTCCTGAACAAGAAATACTTGTTGATTAAGCTTCAGGGCTTTTCTCTGGTTCATAATTTCTACACTTTCGTAGATTTAGTAAACATATTCTTCTGCATCAACAGTGTCTGAGAGTACTTCGAAGGACTATTTACAAGTAACATGATTTCTTACTAAAAGGCCTGTCATTCTTTGGACCGCAGCATGTTGTTGTTGAACATTAAATTCCTTTAAGGACAAGGTTATGTAATAATTTTCAAAATAAAAAAATCAAGCAGCAGTTCTGGAACTTAAATTGCATTAGGAGTCCTTGATGGGGCAAACAAGGACGTGTGAGTAAGCTGATCTTTCCACTCTGTAAAGATTTTTACTACTATGCAGAAAAAACAAGGGTTTCTCACTTCCAGAGCAGAGGCCACAGTAATGGTCCATTTGCGAAATACATGACTGATGGCTACATTCTTAACGCTTGTGCTGTAAATTTAGGATTTTGAGGCTTGGTTTCAGTGGGGGTTTTTGTCTACCTGAAAAAAAAGTGGTAGACTTGTCACTAGCCATTTTTATTGTGTTGATGTAACTTAAGTAGATTATCAGCACATGTATTTATACATTGCTATTTCTCAGAAATGTCTTTAGATGAAACATGTACCAAAGGACTCTTGAAAGTCCTGCAGACCTCTGTGTGAAGCATGTACTTGTAACAGCAATAAAGTGGCTGACAAGTCTGTCAAGTGCTATGGTTGGCAGGCCGTGAAGTGTTGAATGCTCAGCAGGACAGGGCCAAAGCATTTGTCTGAACTCTAAATTCATGCAATTAAAAACTGGGGTTTGGCTTCAGAACAGTGTTTTCTTTCAGGTTTATATTCTTACATTTAAAACAAAACAAAACAAACCTCTGTTAATTAAATTTATTTTGGCTTTTCCCTGGCTTGAATACTTGCTGAGTTGCAGCAATCCACGAGTTGTATAAGCTGTTTATATTCCTGCTTCAGGCTTAGGAGACAGCAGTATATATACGCATTGCTTTTACAACTTTAATTTTTAAGACACTTTCTAGTGAAAAAGCTTTAATTCTTAAAATGTGAAGATTATGCTGGAACAATGAAACAAAGTTTCTACTTTTGAGGGGAAGATAAACAAAGGAAACTTTCTGAAAGATCACATGCTGCTTTATTAAGGAAGTTTCTTACGGAGGACTAATAAGCACTTGTTTCCACAAGGAGTGTGAACTCGTATACTCCTAGTTATTGCTGTGTATGCTGTGCTAAAGCTTAGGCCAGGAGGATTTTCTCGGGATATGTAGTTGTGCTTAAATATAAGGAAGAACTGATTAAATCAAAATGCACTTACATCAATACTGGTAAGAGTGTAGTTGATTCTCAGAAAGACTATCCAGGATTTCTGAGGTGATTAGGGTCAAGTTGAGAACATTTCATGTTAGACTCTGAACGTTATTGTACATATTGGTTTTAATACAGTATTTGGAGCTTCAGCAAATCCTCTAAATGTTATTAAATGTCTAAGATGAGTATGGTAAGTAACACTATAAGCTGCTTTTTTTGTTTTTCAGATTGAAATTGATAATGGTGATGAGTTAACTGCTGACTTTCTTTATGAAGAGGTTCATCCAAAACAACATGCACACAAACAAAGTTTTGCTAAACCAAAAGGTCCTGCAGGGAAGAGGGGAATACGAAGACTGATCAGAGGTCCAGCAGAGACTGAAACATCTAGTGATTAGAAACTGTCGTTTGCATTAATTATAGGGTATTACAGTTTAAAAAAAAAAATCTGACTTTTGCTAATGAACTGAAATCATTCCATCTATACATGCTAGGGGGAAAAAAAAGCTCTTTTTTACTCTCCCCTCTTCTGACCTCAGTGCTTCCCATGTTGTTACATGATTATATTTGTTGACCATATTTTATGACATGTGGAAGAGTTGGTTATTTTAAAGGTAGAGGAAGAAAAATAAGCTAGTATCCTTTTATTTTAAATTAGAATCCATTATTTAATAGCAATACATGTGATCATAAGCTTCATGGACAAGACTATTAAGCCCATATTTTCTGCGGGTAAGTAGCAGCTGTATGCCTAGATAGCAAACCTGTGTCCATATGAGTAGCCTCTTGAAACCCATAAGACTTCACTTGCGTGAAGAGCTGAAACACTATCTAACACTGTCCCAGATAAATCATTATTCCTTCTGGTAGCTCTCATGGACATTAATTTAGCAGAAGATTTTCTTACATTTTTGACGGGATGGATTGTTGGTGGTTTTGTTTTTGTTTTTTAGTCGAAAAGATTAATTAAAATCCGTTATCTATCAGTTAATGATAAGTACTTGCTCAGGAATAGTGGATTTTTTCTTTCCTGTGCATGGTCATTTCAAACTTATGACCAATTTAGTGGAATTGTCTCTCAAAGTAGTGTGACGTAAAAACCACTACAGCTTTTCCAGACTTCTATACCACTCATTAGACATATATTAAGTACTGAATAACCGAGTTAAATGTGATTAAAAGTGCATCATTCAGTATACTCAGTAGACTACAGAGCTGCTTTCAAAGTGATATGCTTAAAGTTTCTAATAAATGATTGATAATCTATCTATGCACTTAGATCTAAAACTGTGCAAGTTCATTAAAAATGGAAATAGATTTGCTTTGTTTCATAATGATGATTTATGCTTGAGAGCCTAGTGCTCTTCCATTATCAACAGCAACTTTAAAGGTATTCTGAAAATTACTTTTCCTAAATGTTTGAACTTTAACAGTAAGTTAAATCTTAAACAAAATCCAACTGAGTCTTGAAAAACTGCTGGCAGCACCTGAGTAGGATTTTGTGGGGTTTGTTTGTTTTTTTTCTGCTTCCCTTCTAAATTCTAAAATTAGCCAGAAGAGTCTTAAACTTGATTGAACCATGATTTATCTATTTAATAGGAAGAGGAAAAATAGATGATTTTAACAAGGAGATTAAAGAATAAATAGATGTGGAAATCAAGTATTGGATGAACTTAATATTTAAAATTGTGTAATGAGACAAATTCTAAAGTAAAGGATAGATTATATTCCCCAGCGGGGACTTGCTTTTTATTATCTTGTATGTGAGCTTTGTGCTTTTGATTTTTTTATTATTATTTTAAGAGCTTCATGGGAGCTTCAAGTCTTGGTTCACTGCATATTATCTTAGGTGCTGGTTGTATACATTGTATAGCTGAATCATGTGTTTACCTGGCGGAGGATAGCTCAGTTTAACGTAGTTCTGTAGGGAAATAAGGCTTAGACACTACTAGTTCCTGATAAAAGTTGTTTTATCTTATGTATTATGTCATTTGGAGATACTAGCTTGTTATTGAGATTGCACTATGTAATGTGAAGGTTGCAATAGTCGCTGGTTTTACTGTGTTGTTTCTATGCAGTAGAAATTTGACACCTCAGCTTTTTTTCATTTAATCGTATACACTACATCAATCCAATTCAATAGCTCCTGATCCTCAGATAATCTGCTTGCCCTTAGCTGCTGTGTTCTTTCTTCTGCCTCTTGCCTTCACCTTCTAGGACAATGAGCTGGTCCTCGGGACGTTTCTTGTGTGTACTACTGGTGAGACAAGTGTCATTGCTTTTAGACATGGTTAGTGTGTATGCAGCATTACACTATAACTAGTGTTTTTGTTTTTTGTTTTTGTTTTGTTTTTTATTTGAAGTCTGAATCATTTCAGCACTTTTTTTTAAACATTTGACTTGTAGCAGTTAAAAATTACTGCAAGAGGGCTTTTTGTTTGAATTTAATATTCCTGCCCATGTGTCAACCATGCCAAGAGTGCACATACATTTTTTTATACTCATTTGAGCCAGTAAAGAATTTCAGCTTTTTAATATGAACTGTTCTAAATAATGAACAGTTTGACCAGTTGTGGTTATATATGCATGTTTTGTTGTTGCTGTTGTTTTTGCTTTTTTTTTGTTTTGTTTTGTTTTTTGTTTTTTTCTCTCTCCTAATCCTGCCCTAGGTAGATGAGGATAGAAAGTAGAAAGCTTAATCTGGAGGATGGCCAGAGCTGGTTAAGTGATTATGTGAGGGAGCTTACAACGAGCTGCTGTGGAGTTCAGCCCAAACCAGACATTTAAGTTATTTTACTTTAAAATATTTTATGTGGGTGTACAAACGCTCGACCAGCCAGCAGAGTAATGTCCTGAGCGTATTTCCCTCTCACTTTTTCCCTGAAAGAGAAAGCCTGCTCCAACAGACAATTCTCTTTAAATTACACAAAGTCTTGCACTGCCAACTGCCTCTTCAGGCCTCTTGTAGCTATTCTCCTGACACAGCAATAAGAAGCTTTTCTGATCTTTTTGTAAGATCTATCATGTTTACATCTGTGTAGTTGCCTCCCATAACACTACTACTGTTAAGACATGTTCAGAGCCAGCACACTACGAGGGCATTAAAAAAAAGTTATTTCTTAAACTGTCTCTGGTAATTTAATAAAGTGTCCATTTAGAACTATTGTTGGCCTTCAGAAAGCCCAAAAGCAATGCAGCTGCTTGCATTTAAATCACAAGCTATTTAATTGTTGTAAATTAACATGACATATAATTATTTTTGAAGTGTCTATGTTGTAAAGTAGGGACAATTTGGTCTTATAAACCTCCTGTGAGGGGGTTGTGAAACTAGCCAAGGTAATAGTTGGTTTGATAGTTGAATAAACACATCAATAAAGGAAACTTTTGATTTATGCTGTCTATGTATTCAATGAAAACCACCTTCAGATGCTAAAATTAACTTTATCTATTTTGTAATCTACTTTATAAATAAAGATTGATGCTTTAGTTCAGTGTTGTCTGAATCATTTCATAGTCTGCCTTTTACAAAGATACGTATTTTATCATCACTATGTGTAAGTAACAGGCAGGTCCTGCAGGATTAGAAAGCAGTATAGAAAAAGTGACTGCAGGGTAAGAATAGAGGTGGGCAGGAGCAAAGTTTCTGGTGCTTGCTACTGAAGAACTCGTAATACGCTCTGTTATACCGCTACTTTCCTGTTGCTTTATGGAAGCAGCATGGAAGCCTTCATAGCGGGATCCAAATGTGTTTAACTCCTGAGGGAGTTATGCTTCCAACAACAAACTGCTTCAAAAACTTCTTTCTTCTAAAATGCTGAAGTAGATGATTAGTAATATAATAGTTCAAGCTGCTGTTAATTGTACAGCATGAGGTAGTAAAATTAAATAATCAAAGAGTGATGTTTCATAAATGTTTGTCTAAACTGCCAAAACTAGTCTGCTTGTAGACTTCGTAAAGTTAGTGGTTTGGCTTTTCTTTTAAATGTCCTGCCAACACATCCCCATGGGGAAAAGGGATGATAGGGTAGTTTGGCAGGTGGAAGAAGGAAAGTTGTGGATGTTTTGAACTACAGTTTACGAGAATCACTTTTAATGCAAAATGCTGTACAAAAAGACGGCTGTTCCTAGAAGAGGCATGGGTAAGAGAGAAAGGAGGTATGCTGTATGTGAGCATGAGTATCACAGACAACTTGAACAGAAGCGTCTTTATTTGCCTTATGTTGAGGGGGTGTTTAACACAACTCTTCACTGGCCATCTTAAATACAAAGGTGCAGCAATTCTTCACATTTCAGCAAGAATATGAAATACTATGGCTGACAAAAGGTGTGAAGGCTAAAAAAAAAAGAAGTGCTCTCCAGCTACTAGCAGCTGTACCAAGTTTTCTCTCACCTCCAGCTCCATCCTTCCTTTATTCACCAGGAGCATGAATGACCAAGTTACTGACTTCTGTCACAGAAAGCTTTACTATAGTAATTAATGTAAAGGCTGCAGCCTAGGATAGTTAAATGCTTTTTGCAGGGAATAAATGAAGCAGAAGTCAGCTACTATTGGCCTCTGTCAGTGGCTATAGGTGCTGGTTTTAGTATCTGCAGATCTTAAAAAAAAAAAAAGCGCTTGGGTGGGGTAGAGAAGGTCCCCTCCTTGCAACTTGTGTATATTAGAAACAAAAAAAACACATAAGCTAGCTACCTTTATTTAACACATATCTTCATTCCTCACTAGGATTCTATGAAAAGAGCTCAATTTTTATAATTTATTAACTGAAGGGGTAGCAAACGTGCTTCGTTTTCAGTGAGTGAGGAGAACTGCCAGCAAAACGTAGGTGCTAACAGGCAGGCAGCCCAAAGAGGCAGCTCACAGGTCCACTATGATGGAAGAACATTAATGCTCCTTGTACCTAGAACATCACATCTGGTACATGAACAAAATTGTTCTACAATACCAGCTGTGAATAGCACTCACCAGGGAGACAAGGAACCCACTTCAGGGCAACAATATAGATGTATGAGCTCCAGGGAACGGTAGAACGCAGAAATGATCTAAAAGGAAGCCTTCAAGTAACAGCTGGAAGAGTTGTTTAGAGAATGACTTAAATGCATTTTATTCTCATTTCAGTTTATAGCAGCGTGGGTTTTTTCCCCCTCCACTATCCCTGGTCCAAAGCGGTACAGCTTTATTCCCTGCAGTGAGGTTAACATAATGCTATTATCAGACACAAGCAACATAAAATGCCAGTTGTTTCCAAGACTAAAGGTTTTAAGAGCTGGAATAAGCATCCACAGTCATAATGCAGAGTTTTTATTTATGTTAAACAGCTTTTAATGTTTATACTCAATAAAACTAGAAATGGTTTAAGTGGATACTGTTTTCTAGGTTAATCTATCATTTTGAAAGGGAAATACAGAATAACTTAATAGCCAGAGTTCTGATGTTATAAATAGAACTGCTAGATAGAAATCATATGCCTTCTACAAGGATATGTGCCCCTAAATGCAGTCAGATCCTTTTCTGTTTAATTTTTTTTCCATAATCATAGATCTTAGTTTAGCTGTACACCAAACTATTTTCTTATCCCTAGGCTGTCAAGAAAAAGTTTGAAGTACAAGAAAAGGTTTATATGAAACTAACTTTTTCATTTACAAAGGTAATCCAAAGTATCTAGAATCTCATTAAAAATGGAATGAAGTGAATTGTCTTCTTTGATCTGTCGATCTTTCTACTTCAGAAAGCTTTCCATGCCTTTAAATGTATATTTTAATATTTACTAATATCCATACATGTAAGTAAGAGCTTAATTATTTAGCTAAGGAGAGGGCAGAATTGGTCCTAACAACATTATATTGGCCTCTTTTAACAAAATAAACCATTTCTATATGAGATATTGCAACTACAATCTTATTCTAAAACATAAAATATTAAAAGTAATTGTAAGTCTTCCTATGAACAAAGATTAAACCGTTTGTCATCACACCGAGTTCACCGAAGAAAGCTATACATATTTTTGTGTTTGCATTGCAATGTAATTGTTTTACTTATAAAACCTTGAAACCTAGAAGATAGCAACACTTATTTGAATAAAACAAATCCTGAGAAGACTTTTTGAAAAAGTCACATTCACAAACGTTACCAGTCTATTCACGCTAATATGAACTCTCAAGCTAAAATGCAAAACAAGAAGTGGGTTTTAAATGGGTACTACTATTGTGTCTTCCCAAGAAGACAGTGTAAGTGCCAATTACATCTATTAAATGTTTTCCTCTTCAGTAGAAAAAGGTCTAGTAGGTCACTCAAGAAAGCGATTGGCAGAAAGACATCCTACCCTGCTTCTGCCACGTGTGTTTGCTGAAGGCATACTTGAAAAATCAAAAGACATTTCCATTTTACAATCTATTTGTTTAAAAAGCTGTGTAGAAGATGTACCAGCATTAAAACTTGTTAATACAAAAACAAAAATAAAAAATAAAAATTTGTTGAAGGTCCAGTGGCTAAGGATATGTGGAAATGCTGCTCAGTTAAAAAATAGCACAATGGTGACAAGCCAACAGCACACCTTATATGCAGGCCAGAAAGTTCTGGAAAGCAGAAAAGCTGATAATGTCACAGTAAATGCTGATAAAAGTCTGCGTTTGTTACTGGTCTCTGCTCCATTTAGAAAACACGTGTATCAGAAGAAACATATGTCAAGCTTTTATCTCTTGTAGATGCTGCTGGACCTGCAAAAGAACAGAGAGAAGTACAAATAACTGATGCTGTAACTACAAAAAAAAAAAAGGCTACAAATAAGCCTTCAATCTGAAAAGCTACATACCATCTTACTGTTTGGCCTCCTGTTTTTCTTCTCATTCAGACACTGATCAGCGATTGAATACATTTTATGAACTGAAGTTGCATCCCAGTCATGCATCTTTACATCAACATAATCCTCAATAGTTGCTTCCTCATCCTCAATTTCATCTTTGATACTTAACTGCAAGAGAGTTTGAAGCAATGAGTCCATAACATGGTAAGCATCTGAAGATCATGTATTACACATTAACAATTTGAAAACTTGCTTTTCAGGGCTCTGCATTTATTTTTGCAACTGCTTTTCTAGACAATAATGACAATGGTTTGGCTGCATAATTATGCATCAATATTTGCAGAAACAACTTACGAGACTATAGTGTGTGATAAAAGTGTACAGTACATTTATCTCTGAGTTAACACAAAATCGCATAGCAAGTTCCTTTTAGCTGCGTCATGCAACTTTAATATTCAAGGCTCAATTAACAATTCAAGGCTTAGTACTGTTTCTTATCAGGCTGCTTCTCTTGAAAAAGTAACAAAGTACCCACGTTTACTTACTAACCCACAAGTATGCAAGCATAAGCACAAATAACTTTTCTTTTTTGTCAAGTTTGTAAAGCCTCATTCTGGAGATAAATGCCTTCCTCCACCAGTCAGTCACTGGCTGCTACGTCTACCCTATGGAAGCTTCTACATCAGTTGACAAGGAAAAAACAGACAGTGTCATCTACCTGGACTTGTGTAAGGCCTTTGACATGGTCCCACATGACACCCTGATCTCCAAATTAGAAAAATATGGATTTGAAGGATGGACCATTCAGTGGATAAGGAGTTGGCTTGAAGGCCGCACCCAGAGAGTGGTGGTCAATGGCTCTATGTCCAGATGGAGGCCGGTGACAAGTGGTGTCCCTCAGGGGTCTGTCCTGGGACTGGTACTGTTTAGTATCTTTATCAATGACACAGACAGTGGGATGATCGAGTGCACCCTCAGCAAGTTTGCAGATGACACCAAGCTGCGTGGTGCGGTTGATACACCAGAAGGAAGGGATACCATCCAAAGGGACCTGGACAAGCAGGAGAAGTGGGCCCATGTGAATCTCATGAGGTTCAACAAGGCCAAGTACAAGGTGCTGCACCTGGGCCGGGGCAATCCCAGACATGAACTCGGAGAAGAACTCACTGAGAGCGGCCCTGCAGAGAGGGACTTGGGGGTTCTGGCAGACAAAAAGCCCAACATGAGCCAGCAGTGCACTTGTAGTCCAGAAGGCCAACTGCGTCCCAGGCTGCATCAAACAAGGGAGGGGATTGTCCTCCTCTGCTCTGCCCTTGTGAGGCCCCACTTGGAGGCCCCCAGCACACAAAGGATGGGGACCTGTTAGAATGGCTCCAGAGGGCTGGCCACAAAGTTGATCAGAGGGCTGGAGCACCTCTCCTACAAAGACAGGCTGAAGGAGTTGGGGATGTTCAGCCCGAAGAACTCTGGGGTGACCTCAGTACAGCTTTTAAATACTGAAAGGGGGATTATTAAAAAAAAAAAAAGACAGAGCAATTTTTTGCTCGGGCAGACAATGACAAGAAAAGGGGGAATGGTTTTAAACTAAAAGAGGGGAGATTTAGAATTTAGATGTTAGGAGGAAATTTTTCACTCAGAGGGTGGTGAGGCACTGGCACAGGTTGCCCACAAGAAGCTGTGGATGCCCCATCCCTGGAGGTGTTCAAGGCCAGGTGGAACAAGGCCCTGGGCAACCTGCTGTAGTGGGAAGTGGCCCTGCCCAGGGCAGGGGGGCTAGAACTGGATGATCTTTAAGGTCCCTTCCAACCCAAACCATTCTATGATTCTAGTCTGAAATCAATTTTCAAATCTGATGGTTTTAGTCCCAAACTTTCCAGCCCCAACGTACTTGAAATACATTATCGGCAATCACAAATACTGTCTGAGGAATACCACAGACAAGTCAGTATGGTAATGGAAGAAAGAAATAAAAGTAAGCAAATAGAGGCAGGCCTTCTGTCTTCCCCTGTAGGTGAGTCTGAAACTGCTAACATTCAACTATCCCAAAATTTTCAAAGCTAGGAATGTCATGTTGCCTTACACTGACCATTCTCTTCATGCTCCCTAAAGTATGTTACAATGATAAAAGGTACCAATCACAACCTAAAATGGAGTATAAAGTGTGTTTTATCTTGTGAAAAAGCCCACTTTTTAAAGCCTACGATTGCATTTGACACAGTGTTGAGATCTCCAAGGTCATCACAGAGTTCAACAGGATAAGTATTACACCACTCCAGAAGATACCGATTAGAGAAAATATTCTGTTAATAGTACACAGGTATTCCTAAAGCTGTGTTAGAAGTGATCTGCTATTGAATAGCATGGAACAAAACCAAACCAAAACTCATTTCTATTTCATACTCAGTAAATAATTATGTTTTTACATTAGAACTACACCATGAAAATCTTGGATTAAATAGTTTGAAATTTAAAATTAAACCAAATGAAAAACAGCAAGCTTATAAGATGTTTAATTCAAAAGAGTAAGCTTGGAGACATAGTTTCCAAATTAGCAGACAATTTCTACTTAAACATTAAAAATCAAAACACCCCAGAATAGCTCCTCCATTCCCAACTTCTCTAGGGTTAAAACCAAGATATTTGCAAATTCTTAATAAAGTTGAAGAAGATGAAAAATAATAAAGCAATGGTAAGAAACATAAAGAACCAATGGAGATGAATGCTTTAAGATGTTCTGGTGAGAGATGAACTATCAAAGTTTCTGGGTAAAACCGGAATATACTGATAAATCAGAATGGTATAACAATAAGAAACAGTCTCAAAACAAAGAAATAAAGTATCAGATTGGAAAGAGATGACATAGGGGACTGGGCAGTCATCTACCAACCAAGAGAGAAAAGTTTCTGCCTCACTTCCAAAACACACATTGATATAATAGCTCTTATCACAACTGCATCTCCTGCTGACTAATTTGATTGTCTAAGAACCTGTTAACTGACTATGATTTCACATGAAGCGATTCTGGAGGGAGAAAGATTAAGTAAAAAGAAAAATACCAGTAACTGTGGCTCCCGGTTTTCATCTACTGGTGGAAGACCCGTTATTATTTCTAATAAGACCTATGAGGAAAAGAAAAAATCAGAAGAGAAGCATAAACAACCCTTAGTGTATATACCATTTGAGAAGAGGAACATAATCCTCAGTCTTCCAACCAAATGCTCACAGGATCTGTATTTGTCCAAAGACAGCCCTCTATGCAACTGATCGTTGTTCCTTCCTTTATTTCCATTATCAGTTATTAGCAGTGTGGTTTGGGAAGTTTTTCCTCACCCTATGTTGCGTTGCTTCAAAGCAAAATGGAAGGACTCCCAAGATACTCAATTACACCATCTGGCCTACCTGCCCATGAAACTAAATGCCATGAAGGAGGGTGTCAATGGCTCTTCAATCTATTCAGAATGGATTCATTTTTCTCCCAAATAGTAAGGAGTTATCTTTTTTGGATAGGATAAGCACTGTATTCAGCTTTAAGGCAAATCCCACACGGTACCACATATTTGGTGCTGAAATACAGTAAAAGAAAATTTAAAATTTGCATCATTTTCTTAAAAATCTTCAACCAGAATCACATTTCTGTGTATTACTATGCAAGACGTAAAACTGTTTTACATTACTTCAACCTGTATTTATCTAGAACCTGGAATGTTATTTTACTCTGGTCTTTCATACATAAATTCACATTTTAAAGATAACCATTTGAAACTGCATTAGCAGATTCAAAGTTTTGATCCACATAGTTAAATGCTTTTAAACAAATCAAAGTTTAGAAATACTTTCTTATGAGCACGTCCACCAGGGGAAGGAGAAATAATAGGTCAGAGTTCTGTCATGCTTAGTTCTAGGTATTCTTGATTTTGTACACTTTTACCATTTACAAAACAGAATTCATATATGGCTTCGAACATTCTACTTACTACTCCAAAACTGAAGATATCGGATTTAGGCGTTATTTCTCCCCGCAAAGCTTCAGGTGCCATATAGGCTGCTGTTCCAACAACTCTATCAGTCATGATGGTTTGTGTAAATGTTACAGACGCTCTTGCAAGTCCAAAGTCAGAAATTTTGGGCACATATGTATCAGTTAATAAGATATTTGCACTGGTGGAAAGGGGAGAAAAAAGAAAAATAAATTTTCCAAAACAGTAATTTGGTTTTATTACAGACTAATAACTCTTTAGTAACTAAATGCAAACTGGTATTCTGAACGTTTCTTGAAATATAAGGTCCTTATTCATATTTCTTCATATAAGAAGAAATGCAGTATTTTATTTTTTTTTTGAAGTTGCTCAATTTCAAAATGAATCGCTCTAAGTAAATCAAGAACCATCTGACAGGAAGATAAATCCATGCATAGTTTTTCTTGTGTATGCCTGCATGCAGAAAAACCCTACCACAAAAACACAAGAAAAAGCAAAGTTGGGTATTGGGTCACATTAGAATTCTTAATTGTTAAATCTCTACGCAGAACCAATAAAAGCAGGTTTTATACCTATTATCTAATACAACATCAACCATTACAAATTCCTATGTCAAATGAATAACAATACTTATATTCTTCTCTTGAAAGAGAAACAATACTTCTTAACACTGGAAATGTGCTGTGCTTCTATTTGATCTCCAGCTTTTACCTGCCTTACAGAAAACCCAAAGAATGAGGCCTATCTAAAAGATCTTATATTTTTGAAAAATACTCAGTGGAATGAATTGCAGCATAAATCCTTCTACTGCTTCTTATGCTTGCAGAATTTGGAACCATTTCAAAATCACTTATTTAATATTTATGTATTTCTCCTTATTTTCTGACCCCCTTAACGGAACTTATTAGCAAACTACACAGCCAGATACAATATGTAACACTAGAAAGTTATTCCTAACTTGCCTTTCTTGTTCTCTAAAACCTTGTCAACAAAATTAACACAGCTACAAGCTACAAAATGTCACTTGGCATTAGAACAGTTGTAAAAAGTGTTATAATATATAATCATTGCAAAAAGCCAAACATCAGCCAATCAGTTTCATATTTAAAGCTCATCTTCTAAAAGTAGGAACAGGATCACAACTTCAAGTTGATAAGCAGCTCAGATCTCTGAAGAGTCGAGCTACAAGAGGTCACTTTGTGATACACACGACAGAATCAAGTTTTGTTGCAGCTGTCAAGCTTCAAAAGATAAATGAACTATCTCCTGGGTATAACCAACCAAAAAACTACAGTCAATTCTGAGAACACCTATTCAGACATGCCCTCTCCAGCCTACAGAGAAGCTGTTCCAGTGCCTGTGTAGTTATGACACGTTCCCACGTAATAGATGAAAAGACATCTAAGTTTTACTTCATTTTTCATTTTGCTAAGTTTTACCTGGGAGCGGCAGCAATATTAACAACACCAACCAAATTGATTGAACTAGTCACAGTGAAAGTGCAAGAGGTTACAAAATGGAATTCAAGAAAAACAAAACAAAACTCAATCCTGTAATATGATCAACTCACAGCAGTTAGAAGGGTAGAGCAGCACAAGGTAATAAAAATGAGTCCCTCCCAGGCATAACACTTGTCCAGAAGCTTAAGCAGGGAAGAAAGAAGAAGAAACATGAATTGTCAAAGCAGCAGTACATTTTATAAGGGAGCTGAAGCAACAAACTCTTTCTGCACAGACTAAGTTCACAAAACCTATGCGGTCTAGATTTAGCAGAGTTGTCAGAAGCCAGAAAGCAACTGAAACATTCATCCATGACACTCAACCAGTCAGTTTCTCCTTGTTAACCCACAAAAGGAGTAAGGCCTTTAGGGCTTTTCTTCAAACATTTGTACTGCATTAGTATTTCAAAAGAGAACCAAACTGCTAGCAAGAAAGGGAGAAGTAAAAATCACAGAATGCAAAAGCTTTTTCTGATCTCTGATATCCCTAGAAAAAAATCTGGTATAACCAACAAGTGAACACCACATCAACATGGAAGGGCCCTGAATTTCATAAACCCGACTTAAGTCATTTTAAGTCTTCATAATAAATAGAAGGAAATCAAAGGAGACACTCAGAAGTGCTCTAGGAAGAAAAAAAAGCTGCATTTTCATCTGAAAAACTCCCAATTTAAGAACTCATAATGTTCTCCAACAGCAGCTTTTTTGTTAGCAGCAATTGTGAAAGAACAGAACTTCTGTGTGTCTTTGCAGCACTCAAATAACAGTTTGATAGTGACAGATTACAACAGCTCCAATTATCTTTAGAAGTCTGTTCTGGTCATGTCCTTGCGGCACAGACAAGATTATGGTGATGGATGGCACTTGCAGAAAAGATTGTGCCCTTGAGTGAAGCAATGATTCTTTCAGTCTGTTCCCTCTAACAAACTTGAACAGGGTACAACAAAGAAAAAACAGACAGTGATAGTCAGCAGCTTTTACCTTTTAATGTCTCTGTGAATATGATTATTGTCATGCAAAAAGTTGATGCCATTTGCTGTACCTTGAGCAATTTTACATCTCATATCCCAAGAAATTGGTGGAGTGTCATCCTTGAATAAGAAGGGAAAAAGGGACGTACAAACATGAAAATCTATTATACACATAGATACAAAATGTCTACATAATACAAAACAAACAAAAAAACACAATCCAAAACAACAATTGCTTGCTATATTTTGTGACTTTCAAGTAAATCATTTAAAAGACTAGTGGTATAGATTTCTTAATATACCTTGACAGAGTCACATTTAGTTCTCTTCCCCACACTTCACATCAGATTAATTTACTGTTTTGCAGCAGGTGTTCTCAATAATATTTGATGCTGACCCTGTATGACAAGCTACATTGCAAAGAACTACCAGTATCTACTGCACCTTGCTCTTTGTAACAGCACCAATACCAGTGCCTTTTAAGTCAAAGCCAATCATTCCAAGCAATCAACATTTTTGTACTACTAGTGAGAAGTCTTCCAAGAGTTTAGCTCAATCCACGCTAATAACTAGGCGTTGGAAGTGAAGACACCTTTCAAAGTGCATTTCAAAAGCACTTTTTAATCTTGTCAGTGGCCAAGGGAGGAGGATTAGAGTATTTTATCACTCCACCACCTCCCTTACTTGCTCCTCAAAGCCGAGACAAGAAGCAGATGACATAACAAGAATTTATGCCCCAAACAAAGCCAGTGAATTCACAATGAATCCTGCTTTATCAGCATGAGCACACATTCAGTATATGCATCCCTCACCTACTGGACTTTATCAGATGAGGACTCTTTCTGAATTTATATTGTAAATTTGTCTTTCCCTTGTAAAGGACTCAGTATTTCCTACTTTAGCTTTCAATTACCACTATTCTTCTCAGCTCACTTGTTGATAATGGCCAAAGTTACATGTATACGAAATGTTCATCTCTGTCAAGGACAGTCATTTCTACAAATAAACTAGCAATGTCTTAAGCAAAACTTAACTTGTCTTCTACGTTGACTCAGTTGGAAAGCAAAAACAAAAAACCTGCATGCATGTAGGTATCTGAGCAAATCAAACAAACCAGCCTGAGCCAGCAGTGCTACCACACACATCCAGGCCTTTCCCCATCCACTGCTGCTTATTCTCATCCTAACACAATTCCTTCCTGATGGGGCAAAGGTGGAGCCTTGCAGAGAAAATGTCTCCAGCTGAAAATTAAAGATTTCATTCACAGACTTCAGCTTGATCAGTACACCAGTGCAGCTCTCCATCCAACTACCAAATGTTTGAGCCAGTACAACAGGAAGATCAGCGAAGAAAAAAGCAAAGCTACATTTTTGGGGTGTGGGGGCATCAGGTGTTGAAGAAACACCATTTTAAAATGTTGAACAGATGACAACCTCAGAAGTTGCACCTGCTTAGTATAAAGCAGGTTTTATACTGTTAAATTACTGTGGACACACCTAGCAGGTTAAATCTGGTTTACCATTTTTATCACTCTTAACAAGGGCTGGTTTCTCCCTCATACACAAAGTTGCCTTTATCAAAACCAAACCAACTTATGTGTTATTAAAGGCCAAGGCTAGAAGATACGTCATTTGATTAAATCAGATGAAAGCACTACACAAAATAATAATTAAAAAGAAGTATACCCCATTTGCTTAGGCATTTCATAAAGAGATACACAGACTAGGAATATCATGTTACAGCTGCTATCACAAGGGCAGTTTTACAACACAGAATCTCAGGGACTAGCAGAGAACAAGCCATTGTCAGAAGCAGGAGCTGCATCACCCTCTGCTCCACTCCACAAAGGCACAGCAAGTCCAAGCTTCCCTGGACTTCAGGGTACTGGTACATCACGTTATATCGTTATCTGCTTTGACTAATTAACATTGGGTCTAAAATATCTGTATATAACATTATTGGAAGAGTACTTCTTATCATGTGCGTCTTACTTCTAGAACACAGGAGCAAGTAGTAAAATACTGTTTGGCCACTACGGTTTGCTACTGTTTCAAAGGTATTTCAGAAATAGCCCCACTTCAACAAAGTAAGGCAGCTGGAAGCTAGAAAAGATTTTACTTACCAGACAAGCAAGTCTGTCAAGCAATGAACCATTGGGCATGTACTCATACACCAGGCAGGGCTGAGCACCATCACTCGAGAAACCAAGCAATTCCACTAGATTCTCATGCTGACACCTGTGGCAACAAAATTCTATTCAGATATGTTCTGCCAAATGCCTAACATTTGTGAAAAAGCAAGGCAGAGGGAACTTGCTGCCCCGTGCCACATTCCAGCCCTACTGCACATAGAAACCAGCCGTTTCTGCAGCAGTGCTTTGATGTGAACCAAATACAGTCATGCTGTATATGAAGTTTAGCAGCATAAAGTAAATTTTGAGGTTAAGACAAAAATAAGGGACAATGCTAGCTAAAGTGTTATCTAGCAACTCAGATACCCAGGAAAGGTTATAATGACATTTAAAACCTTGTACTTACATTTATGATCTGGTACTTACTTTGCCATCATTTCTATTTCTTGATCAAATTGCTGTTTCAAATCCTGAGCACTAATATCAACCATCTGCAAAGAAAGTATTTGACATTAATATTTCTGTACATATTAAAATCCATGATTGCTCACAAACCAATTGAATTGTAGGCCTTTCTTCTAATTATTTACACATAACACCTACTCAACTGTTACCTGTATTTTTTTGACTGAATTCAAAAACAAACAAAAAAAGTATCAGAACATGATCTTTAATATCATGTAACATGATGTTACTGGGGCAATTAATCTAGTTTCAGCACAGTCACCAACCTAGCACAGAATGGTTTGGGTTGGAAGGAACCTCAAAAGCCCACCCAGTTCCACCCCCCTGCCATGGGCAGGGACACCTCCCACCAGACCAGGTTGCCCAAAGCCCCATCCAGCCTGGCCTTGAGCACCTCCAGGGATGGGGCACCCACAGCTTCTCTGGGCAACCAGTTCCAGTGCCTCACCACCCTCATAGCAAATAATTTATTCCTTATACCTAATCTAAATCTACCCTCCTTTAGTTTAAAGCCGTTACCTCTTGTCCTGTCACTACCCCCCTGACAATCCCACTCCTGCTTTCCTGTTGGCCTTTTAGTACCTAAAGGGGGCCCTTGTAAGGTCCCTGGGCCTTCTCTTCTCTGGCCTGAACAACCCCAGCTCCCTCAGCCTCCTCGTGGCCCTCCTGTGGACTTGTTTTAATAGCTCCATGTCCTTCTTATGCTGGGGGCCCCAGGGCTAAACGCAGTGCTCCAGGTGGGGTTTCACCAGAGCACAGGGGGTCAGTCACATCCCTCGCCCTGCTGGCCACGTTCTTTTGATGCAGCCCAGGACACGGTTGGCTTTCTGGGCTGCAAGCACACACTGCCAGGTCACACTGTTTCCACCAACCAACATGCCCAAGTCCTTCTCCTCAGGGCTGCTCTCAATTCGTTCTCCACCCAGCGTGTATTTGTGAGTTTTACCTCACTGGATTCTCCTACTCGTACATTTTATTTCACTGCAGTTTCCTACTAAAAGCACTTACTAGTTACATAATTAATTATTCACACAAAACATTTATTACGAAGACTGAAATTATACAGCAATACCTATTTAGTTTATTTAGCTTGTGAGTCTCCCACCTGACTGTGCCATAGGAACTAGAAGGGAAACCTCGCTTGCGCCCCTTCCCTTCTGCTACTTCTTGTGTGCAAAAGGGGAAATGAGGGAGCACCCTGCTCATCCCGACAACTGTCCGAGCCACTGTAAGAACTACTGATAGGCAAGACTTCACCTCTGCTGATGGTGACAGCTTGCACCTCGCATAGGACTACAGGATAAGGTTCTCAATGCAACTGATGTTTAACGTGGGGATGCTTTTTGAAACCTACCATTCAACGCCTTCCACAGACATACAAGACTACACTGTACGGTCATTTTTAAGGAAAGATGTTGAAGATAACTCACAGCAGCAAGTTTCTTGACAGCCACGTTTCTGCCATTGATGTAGCCTTTGAACACCACGCCAAAGCCACCTTCTCCCAACTTATTACCTCCAGCTGATTCTGGTCGTGCATCGAAATTATTTGTAATACTTTCCAAGTCATGAAACCAAAAATTGTGGAAATCTAGAAGAGATATATGCCATTTAGCACAGAAATGCATTCTTGCTTCTGGGACAAGCGTATTGAATTGATTCTCTGTCTATTTGCTACAAAACAAATCCTGACATAACAGAGCCCTACTTTCTGATGCAATGAAATAAATTTAAAAAAAATCTGCAAAAAATCAATGCAGATAAATATATATATAACTGGCTATGCATAACTTTGTTCAGAACTAGTACTGTAGCAGTCTTCTGACTGTATTTTTTTTTTATTAACACTCCTAATACAGGTAAGAGAAAATGTGCAGCAGATCACAGAGAGTACACGAACTGTGTTAAATGTAAATATATGTATCTCTATCTCATATCATGTTTCTGGCAGCAGCCCAAAAAGTGGTATTTCAGGGAGGAACAGACCAATCATATATTTCCTAGAATACTTTCTTTAGTCATCTTTTCTCCAACCTTCTCAGGTATTTCTGATACTTAAGATCCAGCTCTAAAGCACAAGGTGCTAAACAGTATTGAAAGAGGGGAACAGGTTTATGTGTAGCACTAAACAAATTGCAACTCAATTAATAATTAAGTTTTCCATTACAGTAGCCACACTAATTGCAGGGTGCATCTCATATTCTGACATCTTATTACCACAAGCTGCATTCAGAGTCATGCAGAGCAAAAACAGAAGCAAGGAGATAGGAGTATAGTCATTACTCCAATATGTTCCCAAGATTTACTTCATATAGGTGAAGGACAAATCAGCAAAACAGACTGTACTTAAGTTTTGCAAACTAAGCACCTACCCGTGTTACTAGACTGTGAGCTGTTGTTTTCTTGACTTAAGTAGGAAGCAGTTGAAGGTTGCTCCTCTGTATTCTCAGGTAGACCGGGCTTTACAGATGCCACTTCTTTTTCCTGTATAGGCAGATGTTTCTCATGTATAGGCAAAGTTTCCTGCGAAGAAAGAGGCAACGTAACTTCTTGTGCCTCCTTTACAGCTTCTGAAAACGGAATTTAGAGAAAGTGTTAACTATATTAGGGATAAGAAAAAACATACAAACAAACAAATAAAATGATGCCATTATTAACTTAGATTGTGCAAAATGTAAGCTCGCTGAAAAGGTCATATTGTTCTAGCATGTGTGTACTGTAAGGCTTTAAGTTAGACTTGAAACACACTAAATCAATTCTATAAAACTTGTATCATAAATAATGAAAAAGATATCCACTTCTGGTTATTTTCACATAATCCTTTCCGACCTTCAGGTTGCTGTGAGGCTTCTTAGCATCTCGGGGCGCTGCTAACACAGCCCGGAGCGCAGGCGGGCGGCGGTTACCTGGAAGCAGAAGGCTTGCCGCCGCCAGGAACTGATTCCTGACCAGCAGCTCCACCAGCTCCCCGACCGTGCAGTTCGTGGTCCCCCAGTCGTAGAGCAGCTCACACGTGGGGCTCTTCCCCATTCGCACGAACGCCTCCAACCTCCTGCAACCATAAATCGAAAGCGGCTTTCAGAAGGGCGCCGCGGGGAACGAGGAGGAGAGGGTCGTGAGGAGGAGAGGGTCATGGCGGAGGCCAGGACGCCTTCAAAATGAGAACGTAACGATACGCGCGAAGCACTTGGAGACGTGAAAAATAGTAGGGAAGTTCAAATTCGGGTCTAACGCACGTAGCTTCAACGTTTTGTTGGGGACATACGGTACGTTTTATGGGTCCGTGGCTCTGGTTTATTCCGATTTTTGTCGGTTTTGCTGGGCCGTCGCCTGCCTGGGAAGGCGAGCGGGGAGGAAGGAAGAGGAACCGGGCTGGCAGCAGCCCCGCGGGGCGGCCTCCCGAGCACTCGCAGGCGCAACCAGAAGTAGCGCAACGCGACCCCCCGGCATTGGTGCTAAACACCCCAAAAACGGGGTCGCGCTGCAGGACGCGGGACTTCCCGTTAACCCCGGGACCTTATGTGCAGCTGGGTGTATCTGCTCTCCCCCGAGGGGCCGACGATGTCGGCGGCCAGCCTCCTCCAGCCGTCCTGCGGGTCGATGTAGGCGGCCAGGCGCTGCAGCAGCCCGTAGGGCAGGCGGCGCACCGGGGTGGCGGCGCCCACCGCCCCGCTCATCCCGCCGCCACGGGGCCCACCGCGCCCCCAGCCGCAGTTCCCCTTTAAGAGGGCAGGGCCTGGCGGAAGGGCGCTCCGCTCCGCCCTCTCGGGGCGCACCACTGGGAGGGGGAATAGAGGGGGGAGCACCCTTTGAGCGCTTCCCCCCCTCGCTGGAGGGAGTTGGTAGCGCCCTCATGGCTCCCCCACGGCTCTCCCGCGCCCCTCCCCGCGGCGCCCCCTGGCGCCATCTTTGACTCGGAACCGCGTGCGGGGGGCCGTCTTTATTTCCATTTTTATTTAAATTTTACTTGTATATTTTAATTTTAAGTCGATTTTTAACTCGATTTTGAGTTTTAATTTTTAACTTGGGGGCGTTCTCGCCCCGCGGGGGCCATGCTGCCTTCCTTCGGCTACGCCGCCCCTCACAGCGGCTTCCGCGGCACCCTCAAGGGCTGCCCCGGCGACTTCGTGGTGGCGGAGCTGCCGCTGCCCCAGCGCGGCCCCAAGGAGCCGCGGGCGGAGCCGGCTCCCCTCAGAGCCCCGTCCCCCGGCGGGCAGCAGCCCGCTGCGGCGGTCCCCGAGCCGCCCGGCGACCCGGTGGCGAGCTGCCTGGGCGAGGAGGCGAGCGAGCGGCTGGCCCGCTTCGCCCGGGCGCTGAGGGAGGCGTGGGGCGGCGGGGAGCTGAGCCTGGGGAGCCTCGGGGGCAAGGCGGAGCGGGCAGGGGTGCACAGCGCCGTGCGGCAGCGGTTCCCCTTCCTCGCCACGGCCACCAGGGGCCGGGAGGTGGTGGTGAGAGGCGACGATGCCTACCGGGAGCTGCGGGAGCTGGTCAGCGAGCGGGAGGCGAGCGGGTTCTTCAGGTTTCTGGACGCCAAGGTGGAGAACTCCACGTTCTCCTTCGAGCCCGACGGGGACAAGGAGCACAGGAAGGCGGTGCACCACCTGGTCAGCAGGAGGTTCGGGAAACTCCTGGAAACGAAAACTTTCGCCGTGGCGCACGGCGATCAGCAGGCGAACATGGCGATAACGGTACGGTTCCGAGGGAGAGGGTCCAGGAAAAGGTCTGCTGAGGGCTCCCTTGAAAAGCAAGAACTTTACACAGGTAAATATTGCATTTTTAGTAAAAGTGTTAGGTCTGTTCTCCCACGTGCCTGGTGACAGGATGAGGGGGAATGGGCTAAAGTTGTGCCAGGGGAGGTTTAGGTTGGATATTAGGAAGAACTTCTTTACCGAAAGGGTTGTTAGGCATTGGAAGGGGCTGCCCAGGGAGGTGGTTGAGTCACCATCCCTGGAGGTCTTTAAGAGACGTTTAGATGTGGAACTTAGCGATATGGTTTAGTGGAGGACTTGTCAGTGTTAGGTCAGAGGTTGGACTGGGTGATCTTGGAGGGCTCTTCCAACCTAGACGATTCTGTGATTCTGTATTATGGTGTTCTTTACTAACACTGACCCTCAGAATCATTTTAGCATGATACATAGGCCTGATGTACCCATTGCTTGTCCTGAAATAAATCGTTCCAAATGTAATGTAGTTCCATCACTGAAAAATAGACCTGAGATGGATGAATCAAGTTCCTACAACGACTTACATACACTGTTCACCGTTAATGCTTACGGGTCTTTTGCTTGTACCTCTAATTCTCTGTTGCTCCCTGTGCGTTAGTTCTCCCTTGAAAGTAATTGAGGGTTTTGAAAAGATGCGTTTTCATGTTGGACAGTTTAGGAAGGTCAGATTTGATTTATGATCTCATTTCTTAAAGCAGTTGTTTTCTGATATCCCAAGTGTTTCTAAGAATAAATCATGTTATTTGAATTGTGTTGCGTTTTGTCAGGTACTGCTCTTAAAGCCAGCGGGAGATTGTACTTATTTTTGTTTAATGCATCTTTATTCTTCCCTTTCAATACTGGAAAAAGTCCCATTTCCTTTAATTTTGTGGGGTGGGAGAGGAAACAGTGGGAGCACTGTTTCTTTGTAGTTTCCATGCTGTCATAGTTTGAAGGGAAGAACCTGCTCTGGAAGAGCACCTGTATGATTTGGA
The DNA here is from genome assembly GCF_964211835.1 of Anser anser. Taxonomy (NCBI): domain Eukaryota; kingdom Metazoa; phylum Chordata; class Aves; order Anseriformes; family Anatidae; genus Anser; species Anser anser. Next base: position 32,744,169 of record NC_139720.1, on the reverse strand, counting down.
TCAAATTCCTAATAATTCTGAGATGATTGTTTCAGCTTTCACCCTTCAGAAAGAAAACCTAGAAACACTGGAAGCAATTGGCATCTTGGCTGCTGAACTTGGAGTTCTTCCTTCAGACTTCAGTTACACTGGCATCAAAGACAAGAAGGCGATTACTTACCAACCTATGGTTGTGAAGAAGGTTACTCCTGAGAGGTACTAAAAATCTGGGTATATTAAGTTTAAGACATGTTTAATATGTTAATATTAAACAAGTTTAATATGTTAATCAGTAGATTGCACCATGTTGATACTTAAATGTTCATTAAGCAACCTGGTCTACTGGGTGGCATCCCTGCCCGTGACAGGGGTTGGAACCCGAGGGCCTTTAAGGTCCCTTCCAACCCGAACCATTCTGTCATTCTACTGCTGTGTCTTCCCCTCCTGTATCAGAGCACAGTGGCAACGGCTTTAATATTTTGTGGCTTTAGGATATATACAGCGTAAAATTGAAGTCCCTCAGTGTGGGGAATTTAAAGAAAAGTCTCCCCTTTGTTGTTTGTTTTAATGATATGAGTATACTATATCATCTGGGACATTATCCTTCCAGTTCATGCTCATGTGATCCCCTTCACAGTTTCTTGAATACCATCTACTGCCCGGAACAGTTTTCCAACATGCTATCAAAGTTTTATCTTGTGGTCCACAGACAACTTAAGAGCCATATACAGATTTAGAAAAAATAAACTAGATCACTGCAATTATACTTTGGACAGATGTTCTTTTAGAGTGCCGAATATCAACTTCTCTTACATTGCTCGGTATAGAAGCATGAGACTAAGTAAAGATGCCAGCAAGCGTGGAGGTGGAGCATACATCCTGAATAACGTGACAATAATACAAGGCATGCCATTCAATTCCTCATTTTCGTTACTCTTAGACAAAACTCAGTGGGTAAAAAATATACTTTAGGTTCTGCAGTAGTAACTGCAGTAAAAAATTCCCAGTGTAAAAACCTTAACTTATTTCTTCCTCAGCTTTAACTTTCTAATGGTTTTTAAGTCTTAGTGAAAAAGAACACTTTCCAAATAAAGGGAAGTAGAATTTATGTTTTTAGGGTTTGAAACTAACATAAATGAATAATAATAGTAAAATTCCACTGCAAACCGGGCTATAAGGCCATTTGTTCAAGAGATTAGGCAAAACTTGTCTTAATGTATAAATGATTAAGCACAATAGTTAAATGCTTCCAAGCCTCTTCTATATCAGGAAATAATTTATGAAATTGTTAAAATATTGCTTAGAAAGTAAGCTGAAATTTCCCTTGATTTGAATGGCTATTTCATACACATAAGAACAAAGAGATTGAGCAGATGCTTTAAAGGGCGGATAGCTGAACTGTCAGCTGTGTTTTCAATTACAGGCATGTGCAAGCATACCCAGAGAAAATCAGTGCTCTGAGTTTGTTTTTGTTAAGGCTGACCAAGAAAGAGCAAATTGTGTTTTGGAGACCAATAGAGTGGCAGACATTACTTCCCATCAAGCTACAAAACATAAATGCAACTGAAGCAAACGTTGTAGAAGCGTTTATAGATTACAGCTGAATTTTAAGACTGCTGTCTCTGCCTTTGTTTTTTGTTTTTTGTTTTTTTTCTCATAGTAATCTGTTTTAAATCTCTTTTGAATTCTTAAGCCTTTTTAATTCTAGTGTAAGGTAAAGAAGACATTTATTGCAAGTTCAATAGCATTTACAGCGGACAGCTTATAATTTCTCCCAATTATTTATGCAGGTTGAAAGAAATTGGAAGCAAAATGGAAAAAAAAGGCATGAAAATACACAACATACATTCAGCATCCCAGCACCTTAGGCTTGGTCAGCTGAAGGGCAATCACTTTGATATAATTGTGAGAGATCTCAAACTCCACAGTCATGACTCCCCTGCAGATTTGAAAGAGAGAATATCTGAAGCAATGGAAAATATTAAGGTAAAAAAGCTGCATGGCTGCCAATAAGGGGTTGTAATTCTGTGCTGTAAAACAAATTGCATTTAAAAAATGTTTGTAATGGCAGAACAATGGTGACATTTCCCTTTTTTGATGTCTTTGCTGTTTTATGGCCTTCCTGCATTACTCTTGGAACAAAGATGCTGTCTGAAGGGGGCCCATAAGTGAATTCATTCTGTGTGGCAGGCTTCAGAACCCAGCATGGTGCAGCAAGACAGATGGGAAGGCAAATTGGTAGCAAATGAGTATCGATAGGTGAGCTGTCAACCAAAGTGATGTGTTTCACAGTGGCAGTTGATAGGGTAAAAGAATATAGTTATACGTGTCAACTGCTTGCCTTTTTTGGTCATGTGAAGAAAACGCATGGTTGGCTTGGGTGAAAAAATGTATACTTTGATGACATAAACACGTGTGAAATGTTTGCAGCAGACAAAGATCCTCTGAAATTGAGTGGATTTTGATTGCTGTTATCCCTTGTCTGATGATGAGGGTTTTTTTTTTTTCAGGTCCTATTTAAGTCACTGAGAAAAGTAGAAGAGAATCATGGAAAGGAAAAAGTTGAGATGTTTTGCACAGCAGTAATTACCCTTGCTTTCTAAGTAATGGCTAGAATACAAATTACTTTAAGAAGATTAATCCAGGAATAAAGACTTGAATGAAAACTATCCAGTGTGCAAAAGCCAAATACATGACGTGTAAAAAATTTTGGAAATGTATTTTATTACTGAAAAAAAAAAACCACAACCAACTGGTGCTTTAATGCCTTTCTCTCTTCTACACCTTACTTTTTTACTCTTGGCCTTTACTGTTGTAATAATCATACAAACAATCTCACGTGAAAAAAGAGCATTTTAAAGAAAAAATGTCCAATGGTTTGTACCATTCATTTCTTTTGCTGTGCTGCATTTGCTTCAATAGAGATTTCATAATTTGACACATAGAAAGAACTCTTTGATTTGAACTGAAGTAGTATTTACAATAAATACGTATAAGAGATTTTGTTTCACTTACCTAGGGTTTTATGTTTTGAAAATGAAGAGAACAGAACTTGATTGTCCTTTTAGACCTTTCTAAATCAGTTGCTAAAATAATGAGTCATAATTTTGTTTTGTATTTTTTCAGATTAAAATAACTGTGTGTATTTTGGATATAAATACAGATGTATGTGTGTTGTATGCTTAGTCTCACTAATAGTACCTGGTGTTTTGATGTTCTTAACATATTTATTCTTTCTAATTCTAGACAAAAGGTTTTGTGAATTACTATGGACCTCAGCGATTTGGCCAGGGACAAAATGTTCAGACAGATCAAATAGGATTGGCTCTACTGAATGAAAAAATGGTATTTTCATTTCGTAATTTAAGTAGTTACTGTCAAGTTCATTTTACATTACTGTTGCAATGTCTGGTGCTGGGGCTGACCTTCCCAGGGAGCAATTTCATTTCTGAGATAAACCCCTCTGTGTGCTGGAAGTAATTGCCAGATTAGTTCTGACAACAACGCAAGCGTGAAGATTTTCACACTGAATCAAGAAAATCTGTTTGAAGCAGTAGGTGCAGCTGCAGGTAGCTCAGGAAGTGATTCTTCTGTCTGTGATGGGAATGGTATCCTCATCGTGCCACTTCTCAGGGCTGCATTCCATACAACATTTGAACACTAAAATGAAGCAATCTTTATACAATGCTTATTCATGATCTTCTTAACCTGTAGCCTCTTTATCCTCCTGGGGGTCTATATTCCTTTTGCAAATGTCACAAGATACTGCATAGGATCGTACAAAAGGATTTGCTTTTTCAATGCCACAGTAATTAATCTGCTGTATAAAAGAGATTGCTGCTTTCCATTATTCCTTGGCTACTGTCCCAAAATCTTAGTTCTGAGCAACTGTAAGCTAAGGAGAACTTATTTCTTAAGTAATAACTCTTAAGATAAGAGTCATATACTTTTCAATGTATCTAGCATAGTATTTGGCACAGGTTTAAGACAGAATCAAACTCTACAAAATCAAATGAATACTTGAGTATCCTTTTCCTCTAATCTTGTTTTGATACTGAGAAAGAATTTGAGGGCAGACCATAGAAGTAGCTGTTGATGTGTCTGACATTTTGAATTCTGATATGTTAACAGTTGACACAATGTGTCAGTCCCCGCAGAGTAATGATCTAAATCTCTAGTCTTAACTCAGTTACTTTTTAATTTGAAACATGCATTTGTGTTAAAAATGTGCCAGTATATGTTTACACAGTCCCAATACAGAGGAAGACAACAAAATGTCGATAAAAGAGATGAACAGCAAGAGTCACAGGCTGATAGAGGTTGTAGCGAACTGTGTGGCTCCACCAGTGATTCTGTGACATAGTATTTTCCCTGTCACAGCATCAGTTCAGTATTAAAAGAAAGGATTGTTGCCCCTGTGTGTGAGACTACAGAAAGTGCTCAGCTTAAGTGTTACACGTGTCATGCTGGAGGGAAAGAAAAGGAAGTAACTTTCCTGCTCAGGATAGAATGATGGCGTTACAATGCAGAGGAGGAGTTCTAACTGGATGTCCAAGAAGACATTTCTCGTAGAGCTTTGAAAGCAATCTCATGCCTCCTTTGTGACCAGAACCTTTCCTTAATCTGAGAATAACATAGCCACACTGGTGGCTGTGCTGTTCATGGTGTCTTCTGTGAAAGGGAGTGTTTCATGTAGACCTTACAGCACTGAAATGATTTTGAGAGGTTGCAAATCTGTCAGCACAGATTCGGGTGCATGATTGTCTGTTTAGTTGACAAATAATTATTTTTACGTGCAGAAAATATAAATTATTAATATTGTTCTTTAAAGGTGGAAGCTGTGAAATTATTCTTCACGCCCGAAGACACTGATGACCCTGTGAACAAGGCAAAAAGGTACTTTCTTCAGACTGGTAAGTCCAGTTAAATTGTCTATTTATCAGTTCAGCATAGGTATTGTGAGGGAATAAAGCGTTGCTGCACAGAGGGAGACTTTTTATTTTGCTGTTGCTTTATGTCACTTATTACATATTCCATGGAACTCGTTAGAACTGCACATGTTTTTAATAATGAGATGAAGATCAGGCCCTAAATGTGCAAAATAATGGAAAACTAATGTATTTCAGGTGCAAGCGGGTGCAGAAATAAATGGCATATAGCATAATGCTGGAAAAGACTACAGTATTATTCTCAAAGCAGTTTTGGCCTCCTTCAGTCTGTTAGCTTTTGGAATACAGCTTTTTCCTCTCTAATTTAAAAGGAAGAATGCAGAATGAGGCACCCAGCTGACACTCAGCATTTACCACATTTGGGCATCTAATTTTATGAAATTTCTGTAATAATCTTAGCTCCTGGGTTCTTGCACCTTTGGGCTCTGGTTTTATGTCTTTTTAATTACGTATCTTCTTCCACACATTCCTCTAATCTGCCTTCTTTCTTTCTTGAACTGAATTCAACAACATATGCCAGAAACAGTGTGCTGAGTAAAACGCTCTGTGTGTCATATTTGTTGCTGTCATTCAACCGGCCAACTTTCCGTCCAAAACTAAAAATTTTAAGTTGCTCTTGACCGCAAATGTTTGATCTCTTCAAATCTTCAACATCTGTTAGCCTGCTTATCGCTGTACGTTGACACGACAGCTACAATATGTGGCTTCAAGGGACACAGAGACCTTTCATTTCACAGATGAGATAAGATGAATCATTCTGTGTTGTACATTGCTGCGTGATGCATGGAAAGACATTGATGCGGACTCTGAAAACAGCTGCTTGCCTTTTCCTGAAAGAAAAGGCCATGCAGTGGCTCCTTCAGATAATCGCACTTTGTAAGAAAAATTAGGAAGGAAAAAATATGTAAAAACATAAGATTTTAAATATAAAACATTTATATAACGTAGTATAAATCTGATTAAATACAATTTCATCTTGGCTGAGGCCTAGACTTCCTAGTGGCCATTGTGATTTGTAAATTTAAAATAGACATATTTTTTTACCCCCTATGAAATACACGTTTTCAAATGACTTAAAATCGAGATTAAATGTTCTGTCCTAGCTTGTTTTCTACTTTCAGTTACCTGATCCAAAAAGAACTTTTGGAACAATGAAATACATTTCTAAGAAACTGCAACTAGATTGAATAACTGAATGACAGCCAGTTGATTTATCACGTGTGAAATACAGAGAATAGAATTCATGGGACTGTGTTGACAGGCATATAAGATGGAATTTGTCTGACATGACATGTTGAAAGAAAGGGAATAATAATGTAAAAGTCAGCATAAAGGGGTTAGACTGACATAATTTATTCCTACTTGATTATTTCATCTTTTTAAGTGTGTTTTTTTCCTCTAGGTAGTATTTGAAAAATCGGTGATTACTTATATGATTATTTTTGTTTGTATCAGAGGATGCAAAGGGCACACTCACTATGCTGCCAGAATGTAAAGTGAGAGAGAAGATGTTGTTACGTGCTTTAAATCGCTATGGTGTAAATCACGAAGGTTGTACCAGAGGATGGCTCAGTATTCCTCACTCCATGCGCATATTCTATGTCCATGCTTATTGCAGTAAAATATGGAACGAAGCAGCGTCGTATAGGCTGGAGATGTATGGATCAAAAGTTGTTGAAGGTGATCTAGTCTTCACTGAGGAAAATGATGAAAGCCTTTCCCTGAATGACAAGGTGAGTCTTTACGAAATAGTTCTTGTGAAAAATAAGCTTAATGCGCTTGAATACATTACAGAATCACAGAATCGTCTAGGTCGGAAGAGACCTCCAAGATCATCTTGTCCAACCTCTGCCCTAACACTAACAAGTCCTACACTAAACCATATCACTAAGGGCTACATCTAAACGTCTTTTAAAGACCTCCAGGGATGGCGACTCAACCACCTCCCTGGGCAGCCCATTCATACATTCATATGTCAGACAATAATCCAATGCTTTTATTTTGGCATGTTTATTAAATCAGTTGCTGTTCATGATAAAGAGGAAAGAAGTGATGTATTTCTTTTTGATTTACCACAAAGAGGCATATACACTAGACGTATTTTAACAGTTTTTCTGTTTTGGCTATTCATTTTATTGAAGGGATGAGAAGGGACAGAATGGCAGAATTGATGTATGTAAGAACTTACTCTGCCTGGCATCTGATGCTCTTCTTAGGGTCTGGCTGGGGAAAACCTTCAGATTAGGCTCTGGGTGGACCTGCGTTGTCAGTCAGTGTAGATCTGAGTCTTGCTTTCAAGGTCAGACCTTGCCATTTATGTACGTTATTGAATGTGAGGCCTGGTGCAAGTTGGCCTCAGACTGAACTGCTAATCATGCTGCAGCTACACAGTCAAAGCATGTTTAGCAAAATTTCTCTTACTCAGGCAATTAAAACAAATCGATGAGGAGTCTGAACTGTTGGCAGCTGTTCAAAAATGCACGCTACTCTTCTTGGGAAAAGAGTAAAGAGCAAGGGAGTGCTTCTGGTTGCCCATAGCACAGCCTTGGTGCTCCGCATGGAGCCACAGGTGAGCAGATGTGTTAAAGCCAGCATTGAAGTGTACGCTGGCCACAGGCTTGGGCATGCTGAAGTCCATTTCTGAAACAGTCAAACCCTTCTTTCAGGGTTAACATACCTTTTTCTTAACTGGATAAGGAGGCAGTTATCCTTCTCCTGATCATCACATAAAGCATAGAATTTTGCAATGTTTTACTGGAAAATAAACAGGGGTGTGCATGGGCAGAATGTATCTCACTTCTTGGGTGGAAATTCTTATAAATCTGAAAGCAAAAGCACTCGAAAGATAACTGAGTAATTTCTAGTCCCTGTAAAAGAGTGGCTTATGTTTCCATTGTGATTTTTCTTCAATAATATTTTTGAGAGTGAAGGTTAATAAACCAAGTAGATCAAATCGAATGAACAGCAGGGCCACCAAATATAGTAGTAAGTTACCGAGTTTACTATATATTCCTATTCAATAGAACACATTTTAATCAGTGGTTTTTCTTTTGGCAATATAACCCAAAATTGCTGATTATAGTAAACATTTGTAATATTTTTCATAGCTGGAATAGATTATTTGGCCTTGTAGTAGTCAAATAATCTTAGAATGCAGAGTTTAAAAGTTTTCAAACTTTTAAACTTTTTCTTTAAAGTTTGCAAAAGTGTTTTTTTTTTTTAAGTTTAAAATAAATTTATTTTTAAGTCTTTTTTTTTTTTAACAACTGTCTCTCCAGGTTCATGTTGTCACCGCTTCAGAAGAGTCAGCTAACAAATATTCTATATACCAAGTAAGTCTGTCTAAAACATTCTGAATTGATGATCTCTTTATTTGATTAAAGTGTTTTGTTTTAAAGATAATAGGAATATATTAACTGGTGCAGTCTTATTTCTTGCCAGAATGCACATTAAAGAAAACACATGTGAACTAATCTCCACCCTCTCAAAAAACGGAAGGAAAAAATATTTACTTTGTAATGGAAATTAGAACAGTGTCATTTGCAGTATGGTAATGTTTTTTCTGAAGTTGGATATAAATGCTTTGAAATTTTTTTCAATCTATGTCTGGAAAAAACACTTGAATGGTTGATGTAATTTTTTAAGGCTCAGAGTGCTGTGAAGTCGTACATCTGTAACTTAATATCTTTATTTCTCTATCTTTCCCATCAAGTATGGAAATTCATGTTAGTATATTTCTAGTTTGTATTAGAAATCGTGATATATTTCTTATTTTTTCATTTAAATTACGTCCAAGTAACTGCACAGCTGTATTTAGCAAAAGGTGCTGTTTTGCTATTTCAGGACCCAGAACAGAAGATTTAAACACATTTACAATAGTAATCACATTTCTTTAAAGGGAAATTGGTGAGCTTTATTTCAAATCCTTTTTTTTTTTCTTGAAGGTTGTTCTTCCAATGGTGGGACATAGTATTAAGTATCCCAGTAACAAAGTTGGGCAATGGTACCATGAAAGACTTTCCAAGGATGAGCTGCAGATGTGCAAATTCAGAGTGCCTCCACTACAACTGAATATACCTGGATGTTACAGACACATTTTGAAAAATGTTCAGAATCTGTCATATTTTATAGAAGGCAGTGAAGAAGGAATCAAAAATGAAGACAACCGTCTGAATGAGTCAAAACTCTCTCTTCATATGTCGTTTGACCTTGATCCTTCGTGTTATGCAACAGTCTGTCTGAGAGAAATAATGAAATGTGACTTTTAAGATACCAATTAATGAAAGATTGCAGGAATATTATAGCAATGGTGGTATTTTTTGTATAATGCCAAGAAAGTGAGGGAGAATCCCACTTTCAAGCCAGAAACATGAAAAATTAATAGATTGAGATTCATACTGAGTAGGGGAAAAAAGCAACTCCAAAATTAGTTCCAAAAACATTCCAAACCCAAAATGCAAATCCTTGGATGCACTGGAATAAACAATGCAAAGCTGTGTGTCATGTCAGACAGGTTTAACAGAACTTCAAGAAGCTGTGAGCTGCAAGCATGGATTTCGTATTTTTGTTGATGTCCTACTTGCAAAGTTACGTTCTGGGAACAAATGCAAACAAAAGTATATTTTGTTTCATTATCATTTTTATAAAAGCTGGTTTATACTGAGCGTTCAAGAAGGCTGAGTAGCCATTATGTAACAAGTTTGCAGGCTACAGGTACCTAACTAAAAAGCTGCTGTACTGAGGTTCACTAAATACTTGTGTTTTTGTTGCATTCAGGCACCAAGTCTTAAAAAGGTGCAAGTCCTTAATCAACAGTAACAAGTCATCTGGCACATTGTCAGACAGTTGATGAATACAGCTACTTAAGTTCATGCTAATAATTCCAGGATTAAGTGGCACATAGCTTTTTAGTTAGTGCTTATTCAATTACTTGATGAGGTGTTTAATTAATATAATTGCAAAAGTATTTATAATAAAAACCAAACCCTGTTTTATTGTTTACAGAATGCACGATGTGTTTCTGTAAAGCCTTATGGTGACAAAGAATTTTTAATGGAACCATCCCTTGGGAAAAGAAAAAAAAAATCTTTTATATTCTTAATTAAAAAAAATCAACTGTGATAAAATGAGTGCGTTTGTAGACAACGGAACAATGAAGAATGTCATTTACCTTGACTTCAGTAAGGCTTCCGCCATGGTGTTCCACAGTATTCTTGTAAGCAAGTTAGGGCATTATGTTCTAGATGGGTGGACAAACAAGCAGATAAAAAAAAAAAAAAGTGTCTGGAAGAGGCTAGGAGAGTAATGGTTAATGGGCTACAGCCTAATGGGAGTGAATATCACGGGGGACTCTTCTGGGCCCTGTGCTCTTTAATGTCTTTGTCATCCTCAACAAGTTTGCAGGTGCAGGTTTGGTGCAGCTCACACCAGATTAAGGGAACAAACTGGTACCCTGGAGTCTGTCATTCAGGGGGACCTAGACATGCTGGAGGAACATCCCGACAGGAACCTTGTGAGAGTCAGAGAGCAAGAAGGTGGAGCCAGGCTTCACAGTGGTGCATGGCAGCAGGAGAGACAATAGACATAAATTGAAATGAGAGGTTTGGACTGGTTATAAAATAAAAACTTTTTTCCCCTTGAGGATGGTGAGGCAGTGGAACAGGCTGCCCAGACAGGCTGTGCAGTCTCCGAGGAGGTTTCCAAGACCCAAGTGAATAAAGCTGTGAGCAAGGTGGTCTGAGAGGCTACCCCACTTTTTGGAGGTGCTTGGGCTATAGACCATAGATCCCCTCCAGCCTGAATTACCCTGTTATCCTAAGCAGAGTATTGTGTTTATTCAAGCTGTAGATGGCAGTATGACTTAAAAGTAAAAGGGAAAAGTCTACCCATTTTTACTGAGAGAATTAATAACATGAGTTGAATTCTGTTTATGGCATCAGTCTTTCAGTTGTTGGTAATAGCTGAGCAAGATAAATCTCCCAAGGTTGATAAACTATTTATTTATGCCACTTTTATGGAAATATAATTCCCTTGATTTCAGTGCTTGTGTAAAATTGTGGCGGATCCAGATATTTCACAGCCTTAAGTAAGAGGATTACTCTGAAAGTCTGTGTAAGTAATTCAAAATTTGACCTTTAGCTTTCGTATGGGAAAATAGACTGTCATGCAAACAATAGCTAGAGAGCCACTGAAGGCGACTTACAATGCTTGCTCTATTACGGCGCTTACTTTATACCTCAGGTTTATGGTATGCAGCAAAACCAATTGAAAAATCCGTTTCCCTGCCACAACCCATCTGAGACAGCTTTGTTCCTGTCTTTGCTTTTCAGTATCACCTCTTCTGTCTTCCACCTGCCCTTAAAAATACCCGTCTTGTGAAAAACTATTTATTACCTGAATCATTTTGGTACAGCACAGCTCAGAAAGAGTTGTCCTGTCACCACTGACTTGGGAAAGTGCTACAATGCAGACAAGATGCTGCATGCAGTTACAACAAACAGAAGAAATGAATTAGCACTGAAGTTCCATTTGGACGACTGTGATTGTCTCCTCTGCATCTCAAAAGAGCCTTGAAAACCAGCTCCTCACAATGAGATTTGAATACATAGCATTAAAAGTTGATCCTTGATTTGGAAAGATGCAAGAGGTCAGATTAAAACATTTTTGACTGAAAGGCATGCTATTTAAAAATAAAAGATCAGAAGATGGTGTTAACAGAGCTCCTCTATAATCATTTTAGGCTCATTTGTCAGTACTTCTATTGAACACTCAAAGGGCTAATCTTCTTAAGCAAATCGTTCTTTCAGCAACTTGAAGGTGAAAGAGCTAATTATGTGTGTCCATGGGTTAAATTCCTATAATATAAGTGTTCTACTAGGGAAAAGTCAGGTTAGCTGTTAGAGAGTTTGTATGGTAAACATCCTGCTTATTTCAGTGGGCACTTATCTTTAATTCGTTCTCTTAATCTTAGCAGCTATTTTGCAGGATTATGTACGTGAACTGTTGAATTCAGGGAGTTTTGTATGAGTGCAATACTCGGCTATTTAAGTCTAACCTACATAAGCAAAACAGCTGTGCCCCTGCACTTAGAAAAGAAGATAATCACTGTGCACTGATCTGAGTTTGAAAAAAAAAAAAAAGGTCTTAGTCATCTCTTATTTTACTAAGTACTTTTATTGCTAACATCCTTTTCTGATAAGCCTTAAAGCATGAAAAGAGGTCTCTGATTCCATTTCTAACAAAAGGGGTTTTAAGTTCAATAGCCAGTTGATTTTTTTTCAATGTAGATTATAGATAATTAATTGGGCATTTGAATAGGAAAAATGCAAATGTTCTTAAGCTGTGAAATCCTGTTACTTTTAATTCATTAAAAATTTGACAACTAGTATTATCCTCGATAAGAATGTACAAATTTTCAGACCTTGCAGAATGCAGTGGATTAAGGTTACATTCCCATCATAAAGGCGGTTCAGAAGCCAGGTCGATATGTGTTTATTGGCCCAGCTCACTCATGCAACTCCATTAACTCCTCTCTTAGCGTTGGTGCCTGTGAGCTGGTGATTTGACCTGTCACACCCAGCTGATGAGCACAAAGCTCCTCTCCTTTCCCTTGAAGAACTTCTGCCCAGAACAAAAGCTTAAGGAACCAAATTGAGAAATTATTAACACTTTCCTTTCTCAGGATCCCCAGTCACGCCTTCCAGTGCATTGGTTCCCTTCAGGTTTCTTGTAGAGGAAATGAAACTGGAAAGTGAGCTCCAGGTGCGTGCCAAGTACACTCTACGTTCAAACAGAGGAACAAGGGTCCAAACCTGAGGTTGATAATTAGGACAGTTTCAAACCCTATACATGGATGTGTTCTCTGGTGGAGCCTAGAAGATACTTAGTCCAAGGTAAAACCACCAAACTGCATACTGTGAAGGTGCAGGGGCCTCAGTGCTCTAGGATGCTCATCTGCTTCTACCACACCAGATTGCTTGCTCATGTGACATTATCTGAGAATGTCATGTTTGTAAGGAAGGCAGAATCAGTGAAGTCATGTTTGCAACATCTGAAGTTAACTTTGTTCTGCTCAGAAGTCAGAACCTTGTATTACAGTAGTTCAAACTTTTTTTTTTTTTTGCTTATAGACCAGTGCTCCTACCTGTCTAGAACAGCGTGGCTTTTAATTAGCTTTAGAAATGACCCATTAAATAAAAGAAAATTTAAAAAACCTATCTGTCTGTCAGAACATTCTTGCAATTAAAAACTTAAGACCAGCCCCCGCCCTCGTAAAACACACTTCTTCATCTTTTTACCTTCACACCTCTATCGAATTAATATAAGCCAAATTTCAGAACTCTGCATAAAAGGAACTGTAATAATACATGGCCAAACTACTCACTTGTGACAGCACAGCAGGAATCATTTAGTGATTTCACACTGATGTTATATAGAATAAATATGTAGAATTAAAGTGAATTTGGTGTTAGAGCCATACTGCTGCAATGGTTTGAATCAGTGTTCAGTCTTGCACCTTCTTACCCTGTCTACAACTGTTTCTTTAAGCGGACATGTAGGAAAGAGTAAAGGAAGGGAAACATTTATGGTGCTTATCCTACAACCATGTTCACCTCAGACAATTTCCTGCACCTGAGTGATTTGGCCAGTCTTCCCTTGAATATATTCAACCTCTTCCCAGAGTTTCATGTTTGATACCTGTTATGTGAAGAATTACCAGAATCACCTTTTTCTTTCCTTTTTTTTTTTTTTAACTGCTCCCTTCTGACTTCATTTGATCGTCCCTGGCTTTTGTATTTCAATACACTGGACAGTGAAAAGTCCATCCCTATCCATTCTCTTGGTACCTGCAGTTTGTATGCCCCTATTGTATCCCCCAAATGAATGAATTACCACAACTGAACAACTGTGAGACTGCTCCTATGGAAGCTATTCCATACACTTGCTGTACTTCTGTGAACCGTTTCCATTTTTTTAATATACCATTTTGGAGATGAAGGATCTGGAATTGCATACAGTTTTATATTCAACGGCATGGATTTCTACACTGACTTAGTGATGCTTGTTTTGTCCTGTACATATCCTGCCCACAGAAGCTGTGGATGCCCCATCCCTGGAAGTGTCCAAGGCCAGGCTGGATGGGGCTTTGGGCAACCTGGTCTGGTGGGAGGTGTCCCTGCCACGGCAGGGGGTTGGAATCAGGTGATCTTTAAGGTCCCTTCCAACCCAAACCAATTTATGATTCTACTCCCAGTATGTGATTGGCTTTTTGACACACCCTTCTTCCCTATGCACTGAAGCAATGTATTCTTGAAAACAGCTATCACAATCCCAACATTTCACCCCAGAGTCAGGTGAAAGTCCATTATTTTGTGTGTGAAGTCAGTATAGGTTTTGTCTGTGTGAGTCACTTTACATGTGTCTACACTTCAAATTTTGTCTGCTGTTGTATTTCCCCTGTCATTAGCGTCATAAAAAAAAATCTACAGTTCTTCACACTCTACCTTTATCTTTGTTACCCTGAGAACTCAGCATCTTCATTTGTCTCAGTCACCTCCGCGCTCCAACCCTTAACACAGCCACTGAACTGCATTCCAGGGCCTTCGGTCTTATGCAGAGACTGCTCAAAGGTGCTTGGTGACGGCTCTGTCAAGCACCTTTCGGGAGCTCAAGTGCACCATCATAACTGCAGCAAGCATTTCCACGCAGCTCTTAACCCTGCCGCAGAGCTTCAAGAGGGCTGTAAGGCAACACTTTACAGAGGCCATGTCAGTTCTTCCCAAGTAGATCATAATTATTCAAGTATCCACTACGTCGATCCTGTGATAGATTTGCCTGTTACAGGTCTCTGGTTTATAGGCTTGTAGTTCCTCTCTTTTTTTTTTTCATTTCCGTCACACAATATATAACTAACAGTTATATAATTGGATAGCTTAGATATCTACTATATCATTAAATAACTGCGTAACATGCATATTGTAGTTACCAGTATTCTGAAGTTGTGTTGAAGGTATGAGAAAGTATTTTAAAGTGCTGCTGGGATTTGACTGATCTTGGTTTGGATCTGTACTCTGCCCAGTTCAAGGTGGAAATCTGAATCCATATTTCATCATAGCTGGTTAACCACTGCTGCAGCCTGTACAAGTTACTGTTAACTGAGGAAATGACCAATATGGCATTTTCAACAAGAAGTAAGAGAAAGAATTTTTTGAAATTTGAGTTTGGGACACAAAATGTCAAGTTCTGATCCAGGTGGGAAAGACTTTGAGTCCATGTGATGTAGTCACCAGATTATTGTGCAACAAGCGACTGACACAGCTGTATGCCCATCCTCAGTATATCAGGTTGTCGTGGTGAGATACCGGAAAGACTGTCTCTAATGAGAATCTTGCTTCAGTGCCTCAGAGGTTTGGGGTGAGAAAATGAGGAATCTGACCCCCTCCTCTGGTGCCTCCCCCACCTGCGCAGGCCCAGGCCCCCACATCATCCCCAAGGCCATCAGCCCCTGCCCCAGCAAGGCCACAGCAGGGCCTGGCCCAAGCTCCCCTGCCCAGCCATGGGCCCTGCTCAGCCAGGCCCACCCCCAGGCCCATGTCCCATGGCCAAGGCCTGGCACTGTCCCCAGGTGCCCTGTGCCAGGGCTGGGACTGCCCCAGAGCCCCTGGCCACCTGGCCTCTGGCTGTAGGACAGGCCCTGACAGACCCCGGGGGCAGCCCCTACTGGCATGGCCGCCTGACAGAGCCTCATTACCTCCCTCATAAAGCATTTAAGGCACATGCTGCAAACAGACTTTCCACCAGCTTCCTTCATACAGCCACTTTCTTTACACCTTGCAAATAATGCCTGTTAGCTAAATGGCTGCCAAATCATTAAACTGAATTACTCAGAAAAATCCTGGAAAACTACAGGGCAGAGTTCACCACCTCGCACCAGCTGTAAGCCCTGGCTAGACTCCTGATATAGATAGTGCTTATCACCTACGAGTGTGTCCAAGGCAAAGAGTAGATTTCTGTTTCACAACATTTTTCACGTAAGCACGCACTCAGGCATTTTACCAAAGCCTCAAGCAGCCCATCAGTTCCTTATCCTCCCAGAAGTGCATGTGATGTATTTTATAATGTTACTGTAAATGAGCTCTAGCCTATCTGCTTTCCCCAAGAAGAAAAACAAAAACAAAAACCAAAGACGATATAATTCATGAAATTAAAAGCTCTCTCAAAGACAGAAAGGTCCCCACCTCTCTTTTACTCAGGTCGCCTCCCAAGCCAAGTGGGTTGAGTGTGTCTCAGGGTGGGTAAAGCAGTACAAGCTCAGGTCCTCTGTCACCTAAGTGGATTTTGGGGTGGGTGCTTTCCACGGCTGATCTAAGGGTGACGAGGAGATGATTTTGGAGGCTGGGGTGACTGCTCTGTCAGAAGGGGCTACTGGTTAGATTGATACACTGCAGAATCATGTTGGGAAAGGCAGGAATGGTGGGAGAGGGATGGCCTAGGAAGGAAGTAGCTCCTGTAAATGAGTGGTGTCAAGAAGTGAAGAATACAGGGAGAGAAAGTCAGTAAGAAAGTAAGAGAATTAGATCTGCTTGGGTAAATTGGCATAGCCCCATTTAACTCAGTATTTCTTTGCACATGTTCTATGTCAGAGTCTGGCTTGTACTGACCCACTGTTGTCTTTGCTTGAAAGAAGGAAACCATCTTCTGAAACAGCAGCTGTGAAACAGCACCTTCCACCTTTCTTCTCTCTTACATGCTGAGAAGTGTCTTCATAGTAGGAAGCAGCAAATACCTTGTGCCCTTCTAAGCTAAAATGTGACCTTTTAATTCTAACCATTCCAAAGAACCTGCCACACTTCTTTAGCATCCATCCATGCCTACCCCTGCCTGTGGACTGCCTTGGACTACCTTCATCATCTACTTCATCTTCTACTGCCTGTGGACTACCTTCATCCCGTTCCCATCTCTGGTATGGAAAGAGCTATGTAGAGTAAAACTGCAGGACAGAGAATCAGTTTTGCAGTAGGGACATAGGTTCAGAAAGTTATTGCCGCATTTTCTTGCTGAGCTTAACTCTTCGACCCTTGAGAGCTTTCCAGTCCTGTCTCGAGCGTGTCAGACAGAGAAAGGGCAGACCCAGCAACTCCCAGAGCTTGTCCTGCTTGAAATTATACAACAAAGACCTTAACAAACAAGAAAAGTAAGATTGCAGAAGGCTGGTGTGGTGGCTTTGGCAAAGCAGCTGGCCTACAGGTGATACTTGCTTTTTCTCTTAGGACCTTTTTGATGCTGATTGTGTTCAGGAACTGTGAAGTGATTTGTCATCTTCAAAGGACAGGTTTGTCTTGAGTGCTTTTAAGGCTTAGTTAAGCAAAGAGATGAAGTGCTATTCCCAAAATGAAGTAAAAAGTGGCATTTTGTTCAGAATATAAAATATTCTAATGAATTGAAAAATGAGAATCAGGTGAATGTGAAAACTTTTCATCCTTGAAAGCTTCTTCCTCCTGCCCCATATATTAAAGCACTGCAGATGTGGAAGGTAAATCCCTTACCGTGTGGGATAACTATGTTTTATGCTGTGGCCTCTTAAGCTAACATCAGGAAAGAATATAAAAAAATATATCAAAGATCTTTCTTTTGTGACATCCAATCTTTACTTTTTAACATAATTTTCTTCCAATGTTATAATGCTGAAAAAGGATACATGAAAAGAACAGATTAGCATTTCTACTGTCAGAACTTCAGCTGCCTTCTGAACCGCTGGTATTTACTGGCCCCTTTTATGTTCTCCATTGTAATATATGAGCAATTTGCTGTGTCTTCTAACATTCTTATTTTCAGACAGACAAATTGTGCAGGTGAAACAACAATTCATAACTCAGTTTATTATCCGCATAATTGTCCATCCAAGGTAAAAACATCACAAGAAATTTGATTCGAGGCTTTAAATTGCTTTTAGGCATTAAAGAGTAGATTTCCAGACTGTCATATTTTTAACGAGTAAAGAATAAAACAGCATATTGTGCTGAGGTTCTTGATGAAAGACCATCATGTGGCTGTATAGGAATGCTGAGTTAAAATCAGAGCCAGACAGACAAATTTACCAAAAGTATGCGTGTGGAAAGGGCATTTGGTTTTATGTGCATTGGAGCCTAATCACAGAGGTTACACTAGAGACCCATGTAGGCACGAAGTGCTCTGAAACAAGGCGTTCAGTCAAAAGAATTGCTGCTTTCCAGAGATGAGCATGGAGGAGAAGCTGTGAAAATAGTGGTGTCACATTGCTTGAATTCTCTGTTTTTAAAAGTGCATTGACACATGCTTGCTATAAAATAATTTGGTATGCATTCCTTATTTCTAGAACATCAGATTGATCCATTTCATATGAATCAGATTCCAGTAGAGATCGCACATACAGATGTACACACATATGTATGCTTCAGAAAAGCTCTCTGCCCTGTTTCTGGTTCCCTGGAACATCTGAGGCAGAAAGGCTTTTTCAGGGCTCTTTGTAGGCTCCTTCACAGCAAGATCTCTGCGCTGGATCCCCACATTCACATGGAGCTGCTTATCTCAACTACATACAGATTATTATTCTCCTGCAGTAAGACAATTTGCATGACAGTGCCTAACAGCAGTCAGAATGTGGGCACAATTTACTGCAGTTTTTTCAATTTTTATGGCTTAATTACTATTTAAAAACAGTTACATAAACTAAAAAAAAATCCTTATTAATGAACTCTGAAATAAATATGCTGCTCTGCAGTGTTCACAGCACATCATACAAAATCATTCTGTAGATGTTACCTCTGTTTCAATTTTCTTGCATAGTAGTTTATATAAAGTTTACTAGAATTTACTAGATTATTGTGATCCATTTAGTATTGAGATTGGCAGGAAATGTGCAAAACTGTTTTTAGGGACTTAGATGTGATATAATTTACAAGATAAAGAACAGGTTTTCAGGGCAAAAACCTGAGAGGAATACAAAGAAATTCAAGATAAAATAGTGAGTGTTTTCCTTTAGAAGCTGAGGTATTGTTAGTATTTCAGAGCTGCTTCTGCCTGGAGGCCCAACACAAAGCTGTTTGCAGAGACCTCCCAAAGGAGAAGGTTTGGATGTTCTAGATGTTTTAGAGCAGAGCCAATCTCTTTCACCCAGTTTGGATGGATCAGAAATACTCTGAGCCAAGCACACTTTCAGCCTCATCCACTCGCAGATACCCTGAGGGTGGCTTTTTCTTAGCAGTTTTAATGTTCTCAGCTGAGCTACAACGGAGTCCACAGCCAATGATGTGGGCAGACCAGGCGTGGCTTTCCCAGCCTTGAGCCCACTCTTAACCTTGCTGTGTACATAGGAAGATTATGTGTAGGCATAATTTGCAATTCCACATTAAAGAATTTTTTTGGGTTTGTGTGGCTTTTCTTAAAAGCTTAGGAAATTGCTGCCTAGAAAGCACATTAAAAGAATATTATGGTTGCAAGAAGAAAAATACTGAAACTCAGATTCCCTGCACAATCTTAATTCAATCTCTGTTATTATACAGTCCTTTATTAATTATTTTTCCCACAGGAAAATGGGAAGGATGGATCAAGTTCTGAGGAAGACTAAGAATTGTGCAGTGAAAGAGGCTTTGTCTTGTGATCTCTGCTTATGGTGGAGGGGTCTATACAGAAAGGAAAAATGGCCTTTTGTTTCAGGCAGTTGAATACAGAATTGTAAAATGTGGAATTGCAGCAGTGGAGTGAGTGTTGTGGGACTTCATTCTGTCCTTGCCTCCAGCACAGAATTCCTATGTAATATTTTTCAAGGTTTTTACCCGCAGACTTTTTACAAATGTATCCTCCCCCTTAAGGGAAGCTTTTTAGGGACCAGGGAATCCCATCTGCAAAGTGCCGAGTGGTGAGTTGCAGCTGAAAGCAATGACACCTTTGCTGTTCATTGTGAAAATTTGACTGTAAACATCAGATTGGGCACCTAAAGCCAATGGAGATTTTTTTTCCTTTAGTTTCTGTTCCCCTCTCTGAAAATAAGTGATTCTTTCAGTTTCTGAGGTTTTCGTGAAAAATTGCTTACAGCTTGTTGAGGCATGGATGGTGCCATAATATAATGAAATGTCCATGAAGTCAGTAAATCTCTTCAGAGCAGGGTTTGAACTCTCACATGGAGCCCAAAGCAGGGCACTGAATTCTGCATGTTGAAGACTATTTTCTGTAGCTGTCTGCCTGGTGTTTATGGCTTCTCTGTCCCCTGAATGAGATCCCAGACCTGAAGAAGCAGAGGATATAGCAGTATTATGGAGGTTATTTCCTAACACAGAGTCACAATGACATTTAATGGCATTTTCTAACTCTGTGCATTTGACTGTGGAACCTTCACATTTCTGATGCAGCTCCTTCTGCCCAAGATTGCTATATGATGGCATCGATATTCACACTGCTTTAACAAGCAAACAAAAATAGATCCTGAGACAACTGGGTACTACAGCTTTTCTGCATATATGAACTCTTTTCATAAGTAGCCCCAAATTTATTTATAATTTATTTTAATTTAATAATTTATTAATAATAAAAATTAGTAATTTATTTTGATTGAACAAGCATGAAGGGACCAACTGTTATTCAGAGGTAGCCTGAGAACTTGATCTAATCATCGCTGACACCAGGAAAAGTATCATGTTTGTTCACAAAAGCTGATGGAGCTGACTATTGTGATCTGGCCCTCAGTTTACAATTTAATTTGTCTTAATGTATATAGTCATCATCCCAGATAAAAAAAAAAATGCAGTCCTAAGATAGCAACTTTAATTTGCTGCCAGTTTGGGCACAAATTCAAGCTAACAATCTCAAATTTCTATGTTTTTCCATTACTCACTAATTTTGTAGCCACCTGCAGTACCTGTTTAGATGAACATTTAATTACGAGAGGTAATTGAATGAAAGTGACTGACAGGAGCAATTGGAGCTAAATGCAGTATTCTGTAAGTGAAAATACTCTGCCCCTGCTCTTTTGATCCAAACTGGGGCTTTGTCAAGCAAAAGCTGATTCATGAAAATAAGAACACCTGATTTAACTGAATTATGAGATAAAATGAAATAGCAGGTGAGAAAACCCCCATCATTATGAAAACAATGCTGTCCCTTGTATTTACACTACAGCTGTCTAAATCTCCAAATGAAGGTATTAACTGAGATCAAAGATATTCATACAAATGAAAAGAGAAGGCCAAAACTCCAAGTAATAAACCAGGTAACTATACATACCGACAGCACAATGATTTTCATTTAAATCAGCAATAGCACTGGGATCTTATTTCTGGGGGCTATAGCACCTTTCCTTCAAAAGGATTTTCTGAAATATCCAGAAAGGAATCATTTCAGGTGGCTGAACCACTGCAAGGCTGACAGCTTGGGATAATGCAGCCCGGAGCAGGATGTAAGGTTGCCCTGATGTTGTCTTCTTTGAAACCTGCACCTTTCTCCTGTGAGAAACAGAAAGGATGAACTGCAGTGAAGGCTTTGGACTGGGACTTCGCAGATGCAAGTTCCCAAATATTACCACCGTGACCTTTGGCTTCTCTCCTAAACTCCCCTAAGAGCCCAGCATTTAATCATTTAGTGCCTGTGTTTCCTTCTCGTATTTTGGAGGTAACGGAAAGTCTGGTTTCTTCGCACTGAGGAAAGGATGGGATATAGAATCAACATGAAGCCTCAGTCCGTTTAGCATTAGGAAGAACTCAAACCACAAACTCTTTGGTTTCCATCAGGTGATGATTTTGAACAGCAAAGTTCAGAGTCAAAATATCAATGGTTGCTAGTGAAAAGAAAGAACAAGGAAAGGAAAGACAGACAAAATGCTGAATACAAGCCTGACAGTGATTATTTTAGCCAGTTCTCTGGTTCATAGGCAGTTATGTCTACAGACAGCACTCTGGAGCTTCTTGAAGGAGAAGAAAATGGTGGCCTGCTGAGCAAGCCCCTGATTCCAATCCAGTACGCTCCATATCTTAATGTACGTGGGTCAGAAGAAAAGGAACAGGCTCAACTGGTGCTTATCAAATTATTATTTTCAATGCGGAGTGTTTTTTTCATGTGATGGATAATCTTGAATGAATTTGATAATAAATTGACTTTATTTTCCTTTTTTTTTTTTTTTTGGAATTATGAAAAGTAATACAGAGAGTGAGCAGTGCTGGATTGTACAACGTGCCATCGTACAACGTGACATTACATTTGAATGTATCTCAGTGAAAGAAATACCTGTTTGATTAAACTAGAGCAAACCTAAAAAATTAAGCCGTGGCTTCATAACCAAACATGGTCAATGTGATGCTCACCTAGGAATATCTAATGCTAAGACGTGTGGCTCTCAGCATGCTTCTGAGCAAGCCCTTGGACAACATCACGCAACACCTGAGGAGAAATGGGCATCTCAGAATGTGGTGCATGAAAGGCGGAAGCTAGAGCTGCGTGTCCTTTGGTATTTTGCTACCTGATTTGGGGCTGTAAAGTGACATGTGCCAGGCTGGAATTTGCAATCTGTACTCTGTGTAACTTCTGCTGTCAGTTGCCTACGTGGTTGCTTCAAAACTCGTGGGTCAGCCATTCCTTTCTTTAAACATGCTGTTGCAGAAGACAAAGAAATAACCTGTCATATTTGTTCTCCTCAACCTGAGAACATTCAACCCCAGATCTTCCATTTCCTAGTTATCCTAAGGTGGATTTATCCTCTGTGTATCTTCGTGAAGCAGTGCCACTCTGCTAATAAGGATTTGTGATTTATTGTAGTGATAGATGACAGTGGGAGGGAGCACAAGCCCCTAGCTTAGTGGTGAGAGATTCCCCTGGCAGAAAGGATACCTGCTGCAAAGACTGTTTATGGACTTCACTCAGGGATTATTTAATTACAAACAAAATTTATTATCTTATTATGGTTAGTGTGGGAAAAAAAACAAGGGGATGGGAACTAGAGAGAATAAGGACAGGTCACTAGTCTGATGACTTGGTTAGCCGCAACGATGGGAACAGACTATTTTATCATCAGAGAAGATTAAAAAGAGACAGAAAGTAATGTAAAAGAAAACTTAGGAAGTAAATTTAGGAATAAAAAATAAATCATCATCTAGTCCGAAAGATGTTAGAAGTCAGTTTTCTTTGGCATTTACTTAATGTGAACCCATTATTATGTGGAGGGAGTAGGCGTAGGTTAAAGGCTAGTAAGCTATATTCCCATGTAAACTTAAAACGAGAGAATTGAATCAGCCTATTAAGAATTTTTACTATCACAAAAACCTCCTTATTTTTATGACAATGATAACGGGGCTCCATTATTGGTGGAATTGTTATTCCTAAGTAAAGCAGTGGGCTTCCAGTGCCTTGCAGTCAGCTAAACCAAGCTGCTGGGGCACTCTGCCAAAGCCCCAGCACGCTGTGAGCCTGGCCTAGCCCCAAATCAAGACGTGCTTCAACAGAAGCTCCTCTGACACTGTCCTACCAGTGTTGCAGGAGGTAGCTGATAAAAGGCATGCTTTGTTGCTCGTTCAGGCTTTGTCTTTGGTTTCAGCCTGCTGCAGCATTTCTCAGGGCAATGTGTTAGAGAAGTCCTAGCAGCATCGAGCAAGAGTACGGACCCAGCAGTCTGAGAACCTGGGCGCCACAAAGATGAGTATGTCCTCTTATGCCTGAATTGGAATCCTATGATCTGGCTCTGAAATACTACATTTGCATCTGGGCTTGTGAAATTTGCGGTACGGAGGTTCCTCGATAAGAGTCTGAAACCAAAAATTGGAGGAAAAATGCACTGCAGGAGTATATAGAAAAGGACAGATGTTTCCAAAATGATGACGGGACGTAAGGATGTTACAGTGCTGCTGAGGACACAGAATGAGATTACTAGATTGGAAGATAAAGCAACTATGTACTTCAAACAGCCACCCACAACGTGATGATGCACATGTGGAAAGTGACCTGCTTGTGGGACATTTTCTTGTAAAAGTTTTGGATTCAATTATGGATGCGAAAGAACGGCCTATAAAAAGCTGCTGAAAGATGGGCAAACAAAAGCTGTTCCAGCAGAAATAGAAAGGAAAATAGAATAAAGATAGAGCTCTTTTAGAGAGAACCATGGAAACCTTGGAAAGATTAAAACTATCAGATGGCAGAGGTGGTGAGCAAATATTGTAGGCAGCTGCGAAGGAAAGAAATTCCTAGATCAGAAACTGGGAAAATGTGTTCAATTTCTGCACAGAGCTGGGGAGAGTTTCAGTCAGTGTATGACACTCATGACACCAGAGATTAATATATTATTTGTTTCTTTGAGACCTCATGGAACTACCCATTTCAGTAGCTCTGACGCTACATGGACTCCACCATTACAGCTCCATCTCCTTTGATCCTCGTCACTAATTCCCAGTTCAGCCTCTTGCACTGCCTGTGCTGTATTCTGGTGCTGGAGCAGAGCAAGGCATGGCTCCCTTTCATTCAACATATCCCTTTGGTTTAGATGGAGCCCAACCTGACCTGCAAGGAGGGGATAAGTTGGCACTCCATTTAGCTAGGCCATAATGTCTTGGTTTTTAAAGAGACTGATGTTTGCACCGGGGCAGAACGTCCTGCTTGTCCTTTATCTGTAAATGAAAGCATTGTTCTTACCTTTTGCCTGGTTTGTGCTTTAATGGCAGTAATCTTGAAGTAATTGTAGACTTACACCATTTTTTCCTCTCCAAAATCCTCCTTTTGTATGATTTTCTTGTCGCAAACTTCAGAAAGTTGATTAAATATAATGGTCCTTCTTCTGTATCCATTTACTTTGCACTTTACAACCATGTGCTATTTTTATCCTATTTAATTTCTTTATTTATATCCTTCAGTCCTTGCTCTGTAACTGTCATTGGATTAAGAATGCTGAAAGGAAACAGTTTTATTCCTTCAGAAATTATCTTTTTTATCTACTATGAAAGCACAAGGTTGCCTTCCTCACTACAATACATTTCTTGATATAAAAAACATTCCGTAGCTGTATCAAAATATTACGATAAATAAATTAGTTTCTTAAATGATCAGCATAGTCAAAATGATGCTAAAATCAGTGGAAGAATGTTTTCAGTCATTTTGATGATAAACAAAACTACCATGTCTGTTTTCCCCAGTGAGACTGATTATGTTAGTCGCTGAAGCAGCAGTTAATATTCATGCGGCAACTGCACTAAATGATCTTATGGGAACTACATTTTCAGACGTAATATAGTTCTTACAAAAACACTTTTCATCACATGGGGACTTGTTCTATCAAATCGGTTCTTAGAGTGCCTTTCTAGTGGCCAATAACATTGATTCACTGTCACTGATAGTCCTTTCCAATTCAGAAACGATGTTATTGAGAAAAGCTGCATTAATCTTAAGCTCTGTTTACCAAGACACTCAAAGATCTGCCATGAGCAAGATATTTAAAAATCTGCTTTCCTTTCAGTAAGTGGAACTAGATGCTTAAAGACAGATATTCATCTATGGCCATAATCAGTATTCATTTGAGACTAGTGGCCAAGGCTCCACATTTAGCCTCTAGGACATTCGTAGGGCAGTAAAGGAGACCTAGACTCTGTTCTTATTTCGAAGAACCATTTCCATCCCTGTCTCCCTCGTTTGAGGCCCCACGGTTCCCTACTGCCCTAAGCAGTAATCAGTAATTCCCCATTCACCTTACCCAGGCCACTTAAGGTTTTGTAGTCTGCTTCCATATACGTCCTCGGTCATGTCCAGTCTGAAGGTTTTTGTCTGCTTACTTGTTTCCCATAGGAAAGTGGTTCAATATCTCTGAAGATCCTTGTCATGCTTCCTTGACCCTTTTTCATTTCTGCCTAGTCTGACCAGAGCTAATTGTCTTTGATTACTGGAAAACGAAAATTAGCTGTTATTATTTGCTGCATATCTAAATATCTAAGTAGAAAGGAGTCCAGCTCCCTGTTCCTGCCTCTCCACAGAGCTGTTCAGCTGCTCTTGTTGTTATAAAAAATAATTAGTTGCTTTGTAACCAGTTGGTTTTTACAACTACTTCTCAGTCATCTCTTCCAGAGGAAGTGAGCTGTTACCAGTAATAAACATCAAAATTTACTTTTACTGTATTTTAAGTTAAATGTTTTACATTATTGCAATAAAGTTAGTAATCAAAGTTAAAATAAAAACTTACATTAATACAGTAAAACAGTAAGAAATAAATAAGAAAATATAAAATTCCCCAGATTTTTCCCCACAGTTCAGCAAACCCTTTTGAATTTTCCAATGCCCTTCTGCAAAGACCGTAGCCCCTAATTTTAAATATTCTGCATCAGATTTTTCTGCAAAAGAAGGCCATGAACACCTCCTTCTATTTATTTATTTTTTTAAAGGAAGACTACCTCTCCTGCCCTCTTTTAGGAAGAATGTATCTGCCTAAGAAGCCCCAGGCTGGCGGCTGTGGCTGAGCAAGCCCTGGTCTGCTGCTCCCCTTGCGCTGCCCTGGGAGGGCCGAGGGCCTTGGTAGTGATTATTAGATAAGGTTGTGATTGTGTGCTTACTTTCCCCCCAAGAAAAGGGGCTGATTGTTAAAACATTCTCTGAAGAAGCTGTTTCAAGCTTTTCTGCTGTGCTAGGCTTCATCCCTGGTGATTAGCAGCCTCTTTGCTTTGAAGATTTCGTGCAAGAAAACTATACTTGTGTGACCTTTCGTTTATGCTCTGAACCCTCTGAAAATTCTTGTTTGGCACAAAAGAAGCAACGCTCATGCCAGCCTGACAAAAGGAAAACTGCTTTCTGAAATGGAAAGATACAAATTAGGCAGCAATTCCTCATCTTTGCCTAGCTGCATATTCACTTTTTCTTTCTCTAGCACAAGTAATGTAACTTATTTTTATGAAGTAGTTGCCATTCACAGATTGCACCACTTCTGTTCCCAACGTTTGCTGGAAGGCAGGGTGCCCTCACAGCTAAGGCTCTGACTTGACACAGCAGAAATGTGTTTGCAGTTTGTGGCTCTGCTTTAGACTCGTTGTGCAGCCTGTCGAGTGACCAGGGACAGGAGTGATCAGCCCTAACAGGCATCCGAGAGGGAGACTTCTAAATCGAGTGAGTCACTGACAGCCTGCTAGGCTGAGCTGGGCTCTCTTTATAGATACAGATTCCATTTTCTCCTAACATAGACATTGGGAATAGGTCCTGTGACGGTGCCTATTTATTTTCTTTAACCATGGAGGGACTCTAAGGTGACATATTCCTACTTAGCATTAAACTTTCGAAAAAAAGAGTTCTGGAGAAAAGACTCCCACTTAAAGTCTCTCCATACATACTTTCTATCCATAAAATTTCAGTTATGATATCATCTTCCTGTTCTTTGTTTTCCTCTTCTCTTTAAATAAGAGATTTCTGGGGAAAAATCAGTGTTGTATCATGTGAGTTTATGGTGCCTACTTTGGATGGTTGGTGGAGGGGAGTCTCGGGTTCAGGCAGGGCTCTCGCTTCATTGCTGAAGTTAGATTCTTAATTTTCACTGCCCAGCTGGTGAAAAGGTGGGAATGATTTACCTGGCTGCAACAAACTTACCTCTTGCCACAGATAATCCACGTCTAGCTTTCTAAAATGCACTGCCACCTCTAGCAAAGCCATTCTGTAATTATGTTCCTTTTGGCAGAGCTTTATTCATGGCAAAATATTTACAAATAATTACTTTGCGTTGCTCAAAAGTCATAAGATGATGTATATACTGAACCCCCTCCTGGTGGTTTTGCACAGTTGTTGCTTAATGATCCTTCCCATCAAACTATGGAAGTCTTGTTTCCAATCACCAGCATCCATATTGGCTTGAATTAATTTTTTCAGAAGCTCTTGTCAAAATATTTTTTGATGTCCTTTCCTCTCTAGTGTTTTCTAAACAGTTCACAACTGCCTGGTGATTTGCTTGTTGGTATCTAGATCTTCTCTTCCAGAGAACCACTGGAATACTGCAGTTAAGGAGTTTTCTTTGACATTATTCACAAACAGATAAATCAAATAAATTAGTTCCATCTGACTTTCTCTCATCTTACTGCAATAACTGGCTAACTCAAAGGATTTCTAAACAATGAAGAGAGTGAAGTTACTGAAGTTCATACATATTTGCTGTTTGCCTCCATTAGAGAGCTGGGTTTGAGTGGTGCAGAATGATCCAGATGGAGCTAGTGCCTGAGGACAGACTGTCTAGCTGGATACTGTGGTTCGATAGATAATAATACGTCTTCCTCTTAACTAGCAGATGTTGCTCTTTCTCTCCTCAAAATTCACCCTATCAAAATAAAATGCTGTGAAATGATAGTTCTGGTCCAGGAGGAACTACTTACGCCCCGAGGTTGCAACTGATGCAGATATAGTCATTTTGACAGAAGAGCTCTGGTAAAAAGCGGGTCACTTGGTAAGGTGAAAAAGATAAAAAACAAAACAAAACAAAATAACCCAACATCAAAAAAACAAGCAAACAACTACAACAAACAGAAAACAAAGCCAAAAAATTGAAGTAGGAGAAAGAAAGAATGGGAAAAAAATTAACATTGATGTTGAGGAATAGAGAGGCATAGAAGAGAGGAAAGGAAATATGAGAACGTACTAAAGTAAAAAATTACTCTGCAAATATCTGGAAGACTTCTCAGAGGGAAAACACGGGAAGTAAAATTACAAATGAATAAAGGAGATTAAGCCACATGTTCAGAGATAGTTGGAGAGATCATAGCTTCATGCAGCATGATGAAAGCCTTTATTTATAACAATACACTCTACATCCCTTAAATAAGTCTGAGCTGATTCCATTGACATAATTGGCTTTCCATGTAACAGTTTTCAAATTGAAAAACATCAGAAAAGTCAGATGATGCCCCTGGAATTCATTGGATATGCAGCCACGTCACCTGAAAGCAGAATTTAGCAAAGTAAGTTGAGCCAGTGCCAGCAGTGATCGTTTTCTCTGCTGTTATTTTGGGATTAGTTTTATAAAGACATAAAGTTTGTTCAGAGTAAGTATCCAAAGTTTTCTTTGTGGTGTTAATTTGATGATGATCCTGAGAGGTGTATTTTCTTGGACACACTCATGAAAATCTCCAAAAATAAGCCTAAGTCAGAAAATTATTACTAATTATCTTAATAATTCAATATAATAGCTGGTAAGTAAGCCTTTAAAACCATTTATTACCCAGCTACTTATCTCCACACTTATTTTAAGATATGAATTAATATTTTCTTCACCTTTATAAAAAATACTAGCCATAGAAGACTTTCATGTGTGCTTTTCCCATGTTTTTCTATTGGGATCAGTAGTGCCCTGCGGGTTACTGTGCTCAATTTTTCTTTCTTGCTGGAGGTTACGGCAGGTCCTAGGGACCATCCCTCTGAAGTTGGAACAAAGGCGATACTTGAGCCTATCCTTTCTAATTGAAGCAAAACAGTGGGAAAGAAAATTTCAGGCTCTGGGACTGGGGTGAGAGGTTGGAGTGTAGGAAGAGTGTAAACTTCTCTTTATGCTTTTTGATACATCGAACGGAGATAAATAAAGAGCAGCTATTGTCCAACAGATGTACTCCAAGCTAAGCCTTTATCAGTCTGATCATCGTTGCATTAATGAAGGGGGATAAAGAGTTTGCCCTGCAGAAAGTGACATAAGTCCTACTCTTTTCCCAGCTCCCTAATAATTTCCTTCCTTGATTTTCTTTTATTGCACCATCCCTATTATTAGATGCCAAAAGTTCAGAGGATTTGGCAGACTGCTGCTATCATGTGGCAACCCCCTTTGGTGCGCAGTAGATATGTTGTGGGTTTACATTGTGTATCTCCTTTCCACATGCTTGAATCAGAGCGCTCTTTTTATCCTGTACAATGCTGAAACATTGCCACGAAACTGCAGCTGGAGCTGTAAAGAACACCATAGGCTTGAGGGCCAGGCCTCAGAGCCACTTTATTGGGCAACAAGGCAAAATTTTAAACAGAAAGGAAGAAAAAAAGACACCAAGCACAGCAGGCTTTTTTCTTCCATTCCGCAGAAGTGGAGTTCCCAAGCAGGGCTGCAGATTTCAGCTAGTAGCGGGTTGCAATAGTTTGCCAGCTGCAAGCACCTTTAATACCACCAAAGTAACTATTAAAACTTTTATTCACAATACATCAGATCCCATTTTTGTAAGAGAAGATAAAATCAGCTGTTCTCTAGACCCTGCACGTATGGAAGATAGCACTACTTCCAACACAGTGCCACATCACATCCTTTAGCTCTAAAATCTTCAAATGAGGGATCTTTCATCTTACACTTTATCTATTAAAAAAAATAAAAACCTTAAAGAAATGGTAAAAAGCAATTCTTATATTTAGTAACAAAAGAAATTAAAAAGTTTAATGTTTGGCTTACATGAGCAGAAAAGAATATTTAAATCCTTTTCTGAAAGACAATGAATGCATTTGTACTTTGGTGGACAAATCCAGCTGTGAGGGTGGAGAGTTTCTCATTTGTTCTGTTATCATCTGGAGAACAAGGTATTTTATGTCAGAAGTAATTTCATATATGACTGAAATCCTCTAGTTTCCTCTTCGTAGATGTTAGGAATTTAATTTTTCTCAAGATTAAAATAAATCTGTTTGCAGTCTTGTTATATTGGAAAAGAATTTTTGGAAAAGTGATTTCAATTAAATTCAAGAGTTACTGGTCCTTCACATGGACATTTTTTCACTCTCATTGTCATTGTACCTGAGCAAATTCAGTTGGCTGTAGGCATGAGGAGGCTATTGATGAGGAGGTTGTAAATGAGTCTGGAAATTGCATTCAGTCTTTCTCTTCAGTTTCATGTTTTCTGCCATACAGAATCTACAAACTTGAATACAGGTGGAAGGTGTAAAATGTCAAATTTTAAAGAATAAAGCTCAAATTACCAGATAAGGCTAGAATAAAAGCTATAATACAATAGTAAAAATTATGATACAAAATTAAAATTGCTTCTGAGCTCTCCCAGTGATTGAATCAGATTGACATTGCAAATATTCCTGCAATGGATATGTCAGAGATATTTTTAAGATGCTCGTGTAACAGAATTCAATTGGACACCTTCAAATGTTTCATAAAGAAGAGACCAGGACAGGTGAACCGACTTAATTCTTCTGGATTTTTTTCATTTTTTTTTTTTCTGAATCTTGTTAATACTGGGGATACACAGAATTTTCTGCCCCTCCTGCAATATGAGGTGAGACAGCAAGAGATGGGGTTCTAGTCTGACTGAAGATGGGTGTGAAGAAGCTGGACCTGGAAGAACTTTTTTCCCAATAGAAGAGGATCCCACACAAGAAGGAAAACCTAGGGACTTGCATTCTTATGTACCAGAATAGACATTTAAAGGATTTTGTGACCCTTCTCCTCACACCTATCTTTGCCTTTTTTGTGGTTGAAATGTAATTATGAGAGTGGATTTTTTCTCCCTCTCCCTAAAGAGATCTGGAGGCTAGCTCTACTTCCAAGCTGATGAAAGAAATATGCAGATTGCTGCTTACAAAGGAGATTAAGAACATCAGGGTACCACCTGCCTTATGCTGAACCAACAGAATGCCTTAATAAAACATTAGGAGATGTGGAGGCACTTTCCAAAGGGAAGTGACCATCTTTTGTTCTTCTCCTGCTTTAGGTTATCAAAGAGCTTAAAAACTCAGGCTTGTCCATTCTCTTCCTCCAAGGCTTCCAATCATGTGGTTAATCTAGACACCATGTAGGGAGGACCAAGCAGGTCAGGTAGCCAGAACAATAATGGTGTTCTTTATGATTATGGATCATGCTGGAAACAAATATGTGACTTGGTGATAATGTGATGGAGTCTTAAGGAGACCAGTAAGAGCTGTGAGGGTATGACCCAAAGAGCTCCTTACCTTGGCACAAGGTACCAGCAGAATTACACAATTTATAGTTTCAGATAAAAAAATATCCGTGGCCAGATATTCTTCCCATTACACTGGAGAAAACCACGTAAAACTGGTGAAATTACAGCAGATAAAGTGAAGTTCCCTGTCCTGATACGTGTGTTAGCGGAATAAATGAAACCTTTCCATATTTAAGAAGACACTAAACAGTGAAATCAAATATTGTTACAAATACTGAATTTCAGAGAGATCAGAACAGCTAAGTGTAATGATAGAAGTTAAAGATGTAGATTCACCCCTTGGTCTGGTAAGTGTTACAAAGGCCATTAAGTTCATTTTAGGAAATTACTAAATACCAAGGCTAAATAACAAGAGTTTGACTGCACTTCTTGAATATTATATAAGATGGATCTGAGGACAGATTCCAGGACATTGAAAGTACAAAAGAAGAATCCACTAAGAGGAAGACAGCTGTCCTCAAAGCAGGAATGACTGCCTGTTGGACAGGTGGAAGGCAGCTGAAGGTTCTCAGCATCACAGATGCAGAGGCAATTTTAATGTCAGAGTTTGAGCTCAGTTGATTGCATCTTCAGAAGAAGGTTGGAAGCCCATTAAAAGTGAAACCCATCACTGTCAAAGGGATCAATATAATCACATATTGCTTTCCATGCATTGTAGAGTACCTTATAGATATTTTTGAAGACACAAAACAGGGATGTTTAAAAGAGAAATGAAACCAACGATTTTCCAAATTAATTACATGAAAGTTGAAAGTCTTTAGCTTTCAAGAGTAAGCAAAAAAAAGTTTTAAGTTAGAACAAAGTTAAAAATGCTGAGATTGGGCTTCTTTTTTAAAGCAGCCAAACCCAAATATTGTTACTTTGGAGTCTGGTTTCTTTGTTTATCAGAAGTTGCTTCTTGAGCAAGTTTTGCAATGCAGCGTGACTTTGTATGCAACTTTGTCCTTAGAAGAGAAGCCATGACTCTAGTCATGGGAGTGGAGTCCTCCCACCAGTGGGAGGAGTCCTTTATGGATTAATTACGTGGAATGTACTACTTTATAGGAAAAAGAGCTGTTTTATACTGTTGGCCTTATAATAACCATTGCTAAACATAATACTGTACACTACAGCACACTGTAGAAATACTAATGAAAAGTTTAATACAGTGGCTTTGGATTTTCACTAACTCACATTCGTTTGTTATTTTAATTCACTAGCAGGAGGAGCCACCATGAAAAAAAATTAGCTTTCAGAAAGAAAGTTTTTCTGTCAATGCACAGCAGTAAAAAGATTCAGAGAACGAGGATTTTCAGATAGCACAGTAAATCTGTTGAGTTCAATAAATTAAATATCTCAACTGAAGGAGTCATGCAAAGCTTGTGTTGTAAACATTTCCAATACAATTAAAGAATTTATCTTATAAAAATTTAGTTGATGAACTTGATGAAGAGTTAAACATAGAGAAATATGTTATAAAAGTCAGGGAAAAGACAACAAAATGGTGTAGTGGGTTGCTCCATGAAATGTGCTGTAACGTATAAATAAGCGATGTACAGAGCCTTTCTGCGTGTTTATCAAAGCCCTTCAAAGCACCCAGAATAAAGAGCAAGCCTAAACAGTTTCCGGAAATTGAAATCCCCTTGTATAATGATCTGACTTGCCATCAGATGCTACAGAAGCCCAGCCAAAAAAAAGAGTAGATTCTTATGTTTATATTGTTCGGTATCTCTTTGACTTCACTATGAATTAGTTCTCATTTTTTACTTCCAGAGCAAGTCAGCTCAGCTATGCTCAGAGAGTAATGTGAACCATATTGAGGGCAAAACCTGCAGGGATTTAACAAGCATTGGAGCTATCTAGGCAGCTTGGAGCCCTGAATTAAAACCAAGTTCAGTACATCATACATAATTTCCTTGATTTATTTGAACTCTATTGTTACTGTTAATAGTGCTCCTTTGAATGCTAAACTGCTTGCTTGCTAATGACAAAAATGTAAATTGTACATTAGGGAGGGATGTGGCACTAATAAAACATCCTAATTTCTTCCCTATGTGATGTTGTTTCAGTATTTGAATTATTTGCTATTTATATGCCTTTGAAAATGCCTTAGCAAAACCTACAGGTATTGAACTAACGTGTTTTGCTGGCAGGAATTGCTGAAAGCTCCTATGGATGCCCTCTGGTAATGGCAACATTGCTGCTTCTGGCATCTAGCTCAGCAGGCTGCTGCTTTTAAAATATTATCTGCTGAATTACAGCAATGTAGAGGCAAAAGCCCGAACAGTTGCCCATTTATGGAAATATCAACAGAGAATTGGTTGGAATCCGAGATTTTTTTGAACCTGGACAGTAGAAGAAAGAGTCTAAAGTCTCATGTGCTAGAGTATGGGAGTTTGGGAATATCCTGCAGGAGACAGAAAGAGCAGCTGAGGATAAAATGAAGGAGTTGGAGGAGAGAAAGAAGGAGTAGAGAAGAAATTTCTCAGAACAAAGCGGGCAGGAAGATGCTAAGCTTGGGGACAGTCAGAAATGACCAGGAGGTTCGGTATCATTCTTCAGTCAGCCCTTTCTCAACAACACGGTTCCCCTAAATCCTCTCCCGAAGATCACCAGGAGGGATGTTATGCAAAAGTAGATGTTTCTGTTTTATCATGTTGTGAGAACTGCTTCCTCAGCTCTGTCTCACCCTTCCCCGTGCAGATAGCCCTGGTTGCCCTTCCAGGAGGGAGGACTCGTGGAGTTTGGTGACCAAATGCAAAGAGAGCTCAATGAATGCAAAGCCTCACCATTCCTCAGTTTAGCCTCTCTGACAGAACAAGACAATCTCTGTACCAGTAGACAATTTAGGTCGAATCCTGGCCTTGCTGAAATGACAGAATCCCTGGTGAATTTATGGAGCCAGAATTTTTCATCCTTGTGTTCTCTTACAGGACTGTTATATAAGGAGAATTAACTTACTGCCACAGAGGTCAGAGTAGGTCTCAGTGTGAAACAAGTTAAATTTAATAAATAAAAGGAATAGGAAATCTTCCTTATTTATTTATTTATTTATTTATTTTGCTCATGTTTTTAAAAGGTCTGGCAATTTAATAAAAAAATTCATTTTGATTTAAGAAACAAATCTGTTCTACATAATAGCTCATCCTGTTTCTTAATAATAAATTGTATAATTTACTGTCAGAAGACACTAAAAATATGCTGTAAGCACGGTCAAATAGAATGACCCAAAATTCCAGAGGTCTGGAAACTGTTGTTAGCATAAAGAGCTGTGTTCATTAAAGTACTTTTTTATACTTGCCCAGAGTACTAGTATATATAATACCCATCCATGGAACAATATAGAATTTAATTAACAGCTTTTGTTAAATTGAAACAACGTGTATATAAAAAATCACTCATTCAAGGAAATACAAATATCCATTTCCAGAAACTGGCATTTGAGTCATACATGGAGCTTAAAATTTGGAAATTGTTCCATGCATCTTATCTGCAATGCTGTTCCCTGCCAGTAGTTCCGATCTGCTTTATTTCAGTAGATCTGCTCAGGGTGAAGAACTGATTCCTAATTATTTCAGCTAGCTACAGAATACATGAAGCAAGGGAGTGCTGAACGTGAATCGCATCAGCAGAATCAGATCAATATTTGAAAGCAGACTATGGTGTAAAGGATGGAAACTAATTACTGCAGGCAGCATATTTTGCTATTTCATTGTAGGCAGCTGTGTACCCTTTTTCTGTTTTCTTTGAAAATTTGGTAAAATCATAAAGAATATGGGAAAAATCCTTTCTTCCCTGTTTCCCATTAAAAAAACTTGTCCGTGAAAATATAATAAAATAAAAATTAAAAGAAACCCGAGTGTAAAAAAGTTAAAAGGGAGGTTTTGTCAGGGTAGATCAAACCCTGTTGTGCCTTACTTCATGTACAAGGCCCGTTCAGTGAAAGCTGCTGTCTTTAAAGTTATAGCTCTCTGTTACTCTAACCCTCTCACAGACTTTGGTTTATAACCAAAATCTTGGCACACAATTTGGCAAAAGTTAACACTGTGTAATCTGTCGCTATTTATAGCGCTTGCTGTCTTGCTGTCTCACTGATTGCAGCCTATTGTGATGCTTACATACATTTCTTACTTTGTGATATGTAAGGGAACACCAAAACACTGCAAAGAGTGAGCACCTCAGAAGAGCTGTGCGTACTTCCCACTTGCAGGAGACAATGGAACGGTTCTGCCAAGCCATCACCTCCCTTTCTTTTAAACCCACTCCAGAAGGGTTTCTTCAACTAAAATGCGACATAGCACTAACAGATGACAACCACAAACAAAAATTCTAGTCAAATCCTCCTGGTTCACCTGTTCTATGTTTTCTGAAGGCAATAAACTCTTGCAGGAGAAGCACGTAGGTTGTTTGGGGCCTTCTCTGAGCATACTGTTACCAGTTAATAATTGCAGAAAACAACAGAGGAAAATTCTATCAGAGATGAACTGCTGAGCTTGCAAAACTGAATGACACTAAAGTTGTGAAGTTCAGAAATCCCCATGAAAATAAAACAGCTCTCAGGAAGCAATAAGTTCTCTTTCCAGAAATTAGTGATGCTAGACTAGGCCAAGAGAACAGCAATCTAGGCTCCATTAGGTCTGCGATAAACAAGAGACCAGCCCCTAGAATAAATCAAAATAACGTCAGCAGAACAGAAACTAATGTCAACAGAAGCAGAGTATGAGCATTTCTTGAAACTGCAGAGATCTGTAAGGACTGGGAAAAAGAATGACATTTTCCTGGAAATAGCAAGCATATAGAGAGCTACAGCCAAGTGTGAGTAGATTATTTAACCTGTCAGGAATGGGACTCTGCTCTACCCCCTGATTTTCTTCGCAAGCCACATGGCAGTGTGTTGGATCAAGGTCTGTGCCATGCTGTAGCTTCACTCACCCAGAAACGTGAGGGTCACTTCTGTGCTGGTACAAACCCAGCTACTATGGAGCCAAAAGCTGCTCTAAAGCCTGAGAGCTTCCAAAAGATTTTCAGCATCAAGGGTAGCTGCATCAAAATGTCTCCTCCTCTGTCAACAACATGGGTCCAGCTATGTGATTGAGCTCAGTTTGAAATTCAGAAACCTAAATACGGTTTGGAATAGGCACCAGTCTTTCTGTACATCTAGACTGCTCAAAAAGATGCAACTCTCTTTTGCTAAAGCATTGCATCAGTGAATAAATGATCCCAGAATAAAAAGGAAGGAAGCAATGATGATGTCTTCTGCACACATGTCTCTCCCATCAAAAATGACAAACTCGTTTTTGTTCATTTCTGCAGAGCTTCAGCTTCTGCACTTATGCTTTCAATTATTCACATTTTTTTCACCATGCTTTCAAATATTTATTATCATTTAAGCTTTTTCAGCTAAAGAGTTAAAAGATTGTTTTCACTCTTCTAATGCAACTTAATTCCTGTATTGATGTTGCCTTGACAACCCTGAAGAATGGAGTCTGCTCATCCCCGGAACAGGTACAACACAAGCAAAACCACTGCATTTATTTCCACGTTGCCCTCCCAATACATCACAGCTGTTGCTCGAAGAGAGTACTTCTAGGAGTGAAACAACAGTTTAATCTCCATGTCCATTCAATTTCTGCCCTCTGTAAAGAGACTGCCAAAAAAGTTGCCA
Source organism: Anser anser (assembly GCF_964211835.1). NCBI lineage: Eukaryota > Metazoa > Chordata > Aves > Anseriformes > Anatidae > Anser > Anser anser. The sequence continues at coordinate 32,706,703 of NC_139720.1, read as the reverse complement.
ATTAGTGCTAATTGTAGGGGAGGTTTTTGTGATGTGCTCCCTTGTCCACTGAAAATTGGATTACAACCATCAACCTCATTTCCTATGCTGCCGATACGCTTAATTCAGGTCACCAGCACTTCTCCAGTTAGCCTTTTTTAAAATGTTGCCTGATCATACATGAAGAGAACAGAGGTTGAAGACTCATTGTTATCTTCACTCTCTTTTCTCCCAATGTGTTAGATTTATCTGGGGGGGTTATGTTCATTGAATTTTCTCAACCACGATGCATGAAAACAAAATAAGACTTCAAGAGCCTTTCGGTTCTCATGTGGTTATGTAATAATACATTAATATAAAGGATTTCCATTTTTAGACATCAAACCCCTGACAGATGTTTTTGGATCTAGTTGCCTTTAGTTAGTCTCCATTATTATGGCACACTTTGATCTGGAGCATTCCTTGTCTGTGATCAAATGCAAAATGAATTCAGATTCATTCCCTTTCATCTCATGTGAGCAAGACGTGTGAACCATTTACTTAGCTCTGCGACTCTGTATGATGAGTATTGTCTTTTCCACTGGTTCCTGGTGGGATTTTTTTCTTTTTTTTTTTTTTTTGGTAGATGAACCAGCTCCTTTATATGATCTTACAAAAGACACTGGCAGAATGTCACTTCACATTTGTCAAGAGCAAGCCCCACAATCTCTTTAACAAGTGATGTTTTACAATGTCTTGCAGGAGATTTTTGAGAACTGATGTTAATTAGCCTAGGGAAAAAAAAAAAGGAAAAAAAAAAAAGATAGCAATTAAGGCATCAAAACTGTCTTCAGAAAATCTGAAAGGTGTTACTCAACCCCAGAGAGGTAGACATTACAAAGGCTAACACTACAAAAGACTCCTTAACTCATCTCCATGTAACAAAGCATTGTAGTAATCAGACAAGAAGAACTGCCCCCGCTTAGCACTCCTAAGGCTCAACAAAGTGTGCTGAAAGAGATATTCAGTAATACTAGTTTCTATGTTTTCTCAGGTTTACACTATATCAATATCATAGCTGTACGCATTTCTTACACCTTGATATTGTTTCTACAAGGAACATGGGAAAGAGAAGTACGTAGAACAAAAATACTTTCCCTACATGCTTTTAGGATCAGTAGCTTAAAGTGCTAATACATGTGTTGGGCATCATGTCAACCATTTAAATTCCGAGCTTTCAGTGTCTGTAATATCTTCTGTAACCTATCAGAACAACTAAGTAATGTTCATACAAGTTTTGAAGAACAGGTTCCTACGTATGTATTTTGTACGTATGATTTTTTATACGTGTATTTGTAAATTATAACTGACTCCTATGTTTTACGCTCACATACTTGAAAGCAAAATACTGCCATGGACTACAATCCCACAGCATATAAGTGTGCATTTAACTTCAGCAATTTAAACAGTCTTACAAACATAAGAGATGTCTGCTCAGCACTCACAGCAAAGATATATTTAGCCAGAATGGGATAGTCTTAAACCTGTGGGCCTGGGTGCTGCTAGCAGTTCAACCTCTGCAGAAATTTGTCTCAATAACCAAAATCAGCCTAGGGCTCTGCAACTCCTCTGTCCTTGTAAACTAGAAATGGAGAAGGGTAATATGGCAAATAACAGTATCAAAATGGATTCTAATTTCAACCTTAAGATACATTTTCTTTTTGTCCAGATTATTAACCTATGACTTCAAACCATGTAATAAAATCCACTGACCTTCTTGCTAACAATGACAATTATTTACTTGAACAATTCTTTACTTGAACATCTGTGTGATGCTTAACTTAACTCCCAAGTGGTACTGATGATATCACAAGTTGTTTTTATTGTCAGCCTAGTGCTTTGAAACTGCTTCTTCAGAGAAAGCTTCTTTAATGCCATATCACATAGTAGGTTAGAAAGGAGGAGCAAAGTTTATGAAATTTTGTGGAAAGATCAGTGACATTGATCGTTGCTGAACTGACTCAGTACACAAAGTCTGCGTAAGACTATCTTCATCTTTTCAGCCTCTCATGTCCATGTGGCAGCTGCTTTTGCAAGGACAGAGAAATTTCTGGTCAGTCTTTTGGAGTGAAAGGAATTAAAAAGCAAGTGCAGCAGCTGGCTGGATGTAAGAGCAGAGGCAGGGCTGGGGCTGGGCGCTCTGTGGGGATGAGCTGCAGTCCTCCTGCAGAAGCAATTTCTGCACATAGGTTACTCAATAGCAAATAGTGAGTTTAGTGTCATAAGCAGAAGCATAAAACTTTTATAAACTATCTATTGCTGTCCTTTTGGGCAGCATTTTAGCCGATGGATGCTTGGAAAGCACAAATGTAATTTCCAATGTATGTGAAAAGGGACAATAAATATGGAGAATTATGTAAACTTTTGAAAATTCACAGGTTTTCAAAATAGATGGTTGAAAGTATAATGTGAACGAGCTGATAATATAACCTTTTCCCACCTGCCATGGTCCAAGAGTGTGCACTCTGAGCATTACTGTTGTGTAGCTGATGTGGACATCTATCAAGCAGTGGTGGCAGCGCCCTTACAAATGCGTGGGCAGTCCAGGGAGTTTCCAAGGCAAAACTCTATTTTCACTTTCTTACTGCTTTGTAAAACTTTCTTCTGTTTTGGCAGAAATTCAGCTCAGTGGAGTTTTCTCTCCAAGGTAAGCTTTTGGAGGGGACACTGAACAACAAAATTATGTTGGGGTAGTATGCAGATATTACGAATGGGAATATCTAAAGATATAAAGAAAATGATCCATGTGGAATGACCTGTAACTCTTATTGGCACTTGTTTGAAATACTTTCCATAATCTTTTTTTTCTCCTCAGTCATGTAGACTAGTATAAATCCCAAATTTATGCTGGTGAAATCTTAACATCACACAACCTTTAATCTTATTTCAGAATTTATTATTGTCATTTTAGTTATTGGTGGTTGGGATGCAAAGTCAGTGCATGCAACACCTGCCATCATTTCTGTCTGCTTTACTGATGGCTGAAAGTCCTTTGCTGATTTTATTCTTCCAACTTTTTCTGCTTCTGGCATGGTGCATACACGTAATTATTATTAATATTGGTTCTATATTGCCTCTGGATGGCAGTAAAGAGACTGATGTTAGAGAGATTATTTTTTCACACAGGGTATTTGTAGGCTGCATTGTGCTGTACGCTATGCCAGGCACTTTGAGTTCCCAAATGTTACAGTTCTGGGATAATAGGAAGGCAGTGAATCTCAGTCCCAAACTGAAGCATTCCAGGCTTCAAGAAACGTTTGTGACCTCAATTTTCTCTCAGTAAATCCCAACCTTTCTGGCTTGTGCACAATCCTGCAGGTTATGGCCACATAACTTAATGCCTTTTGAAATCATTTAAATGTCATGCATGCTTTCTCCAGCAGTACGCACACAGAATAAATTGAAATAGTCTGAAAATTAGCTCCTGCAAAGGTGCATAAGCCTACACTATCTTATTTCTTAGGCAACTGATGGAATGCTTCGACAGTCGAACAAATGGTCCAAAAGATGCCATCATTTAAAAATTCTGTATTTTGAACAGCGTTACATCCTGGAGAAATGAATACACAAAAGCTACTTTGCAGCTGTGGAAAAGATTGCAAATAGTTTTGTTCTGCCAACAACTGCCAGCCAGAAAGGGCACGCAGCGTCACAGTTTGCCGTTCTGTGTGGCCACGGTTATGCTTTCTGTATGCAACAGAAAAAGCGTTATGCACTTGTAGGCAAATTTCACTCAAAATAGTAGGGTTCACAGAGGGCCCATAGTTTCATCCCATGAAGGGTGATAAGAAGAGCTGTAAACCAGGCAGACAAGGGGCCTTTTGGTGCTCATGAGCGTACCGGAATTACTTTGCTATTTTCTTCCAGGATGTTGGGCTTTCCCCTTCCTCGCATTCAGAGGGCAGAAAGGAATTCAGTGGATGTCAAATATTACCAGCGCAACCAAAAGAAACCTCCAAGGGACTGGCAGGGGGATCAGCCTGTTAGCAGATGTGTGCAGCACCCTTGGAGATGCCCTCCAGAAGCAGTGCCACAGATCCTTCCCCATGGCCTCTCCAGCATCCCCTGAAGCTCACCGTGTGCCTGAAGAGGCCGCAGCTGCAGGCAAGAATTTCGTATTTCTGTGTTATAAATCTCTAAGGCCAATCCTTCATTTCCATCAGGTACTGCCAGTGAGTATTTCCCTGATGGCATTGCATATCCCTGTTTCTACACAGGGTGGTGACCCCAAAAGCAGCTTGGGCTCAAGTGTAGAAGTCATTTCTACCCAGGACTGTCTGTAACCTGCCTGCTGAGCTTGAACTCACCTAAAGAAAACATCTAAGAGAAACTTCACATTGGGTGTCAATGCAGACAGAACTAGATATCTCGTCTACCTAAAATTACTTCTAGACTAGACTTATGTTTTTCTGGCTGTTGGCTTTGTGAGAGCTTGTCTTTTTGAAGAAACTCAAACCTGCAGTGACCAAACCAGGGAGAAATACAGGTAAACTAATGGAATCCTGAGAGAATCCTTTCTGCAGCTCCATTTTTGTTTCTGTTTAATTCCCAGCAGCCATTTTTTTTCAGAATCTTCGTGAGGAAGTCCTACAAAAACAGAATATAGTCCCTGTCTTCTTAAGGCCTGGACTATATCCATCTGAAAACTTTTGCTCTGTGAAATGTGCCATATCCATCAACAAATTTGGAGCCCTTCACTTTGGCTCACAGTGGAATTAATCTTCTGGCTCTGGTACTCATACACAAAACTTTTTCTACTTGTGATTTTTTTTTAATGCTATATAGTAAGCATGTTCTTTATAGTCACCTCTGAAAATTTGCTAACTGGTTTTCAGTGTCAGCAGGTAGGAAAAGTTGGGGAAATGTTTTTGTCTGTCTACTTGATGACCTGAAAATCTATCAATAGCAGCTTCTTACAAAAATAAAAGTAAAATGCCTTTTACACCAAAGTTGAGAGAAGATGGTTGTTGGACTACCCAGAGATACCACTTTAAACCATGATGATTTTTGTAGTCCCTGTATATAATGTCACACAGCGAATCAAACGCATGCCAATGTATCAGAGAGCTGATCAACTTTCTGAGTTTCTTTCCTGCTGCAAACTTGAACAGGTGTCTTGGACAACACGTCTTTCAAGTGTTGTTGGAGTGGGATCATTAACTTACATTAGGATATTAGGTTATCAGGATTTTAGGATATTAGGAAAAGGTTCTTCACCAAGAGGGTGGTTGGGCACAGGAACAGGCTCCCCATGGTAGTGGTCATGGCACCTGCTGGAGTTCAAGAAGCATTTCGACAACACTCCCAGACATAGGGTCTGAGTTTTGTGTGGTCCTGTGTGGAGCCAGGAGTTGCGCTCAACAATCCTTGTGGGCCCCTTCAAGCTGGGGATATTCTATGGTTCTATGATACATTCAGTATAACATACTTTGGCTATTCCTTTTTATTTTTTCTGCTGCCACAATGTGGGCAGCAAGATGTCTTTTGTATTGATGCCTCACTGCAGGAAGAGGAAAAACAAGCACATATCAGTGCCGTCTTGTCGATCATTTAAAATATTGGTACAGGAAAGGTATGACAAGAAACTTTGACATTTGTATGGGCAAGTTTGTTTTTATCATTGCTGTGCTAAAATGGTGAAAGTTCTACCAGAGTTCCACTAGTTTGTCCATTTTTCATAAACTTTTAGCCTGCTGCATTTCAGTCCTTAACATTCAGAGTCTTCTAAGGTGTTTCCTTCCTTTACAGAAGCTATTTCTCTGAGAACTGAATTCAGACAGGTTTACTGTGCAGACTCCTGGGACTGGAAACTCAAACTTGTTCTGAAAGCCTCTGAGTAAAACACAACATCTCAGGGTCTGGTAAGTCGATGCTTTTATCACTTATGTCTGTCTCTAAGCAAAGAGAAGTGCACTGATATTCAGGAGAGAAAAAAGTAGCACACTATGATTCCTACATGTGTTTACCAAGCATGACAATTAGGCTAATCTTGGGTATTTTTCAGCTGTCAGAGAAACACTCCAGGATTAAAAGAGATGTCTTGCTAAAATTTTTATCTACCACATTTGGAAGGGAGGGGAAGTGGAGGACGTAACTAACTTTGTATTGTTATACTGGAACACAGAAACACAGCCATTGAAATCAATGTTTTGGATCTTGGTTAAACACATTCCTCCTGACAGTGCATGCCTCACATAACCTTTAGTGCCTCCAAGGAGGAGTGTGAAAGTGGTCTCTCTCAGATTGGAAGTACAAACTAATATAGCACTCTAAAGAATGTAAAGCCACATACTTAACTCTCTCTTCACTTTAACACCATTTATGAGATCCTTGCATACTATGCTAAGTGATATAATAACAAGGTGTTGATGATTTAGTTAAAGACATTTGTGGGAAAGTTATATTCACCTTGTGTTCAGACAAAGTCTCCAGCTACGTTAACAGAGTTTTATTGTGGGTCACAGCATACGAATGGTAAGACTTTAAACTGAGAGTTTAAATTAAGTTTGAAGTTCTGGACAAAGATCAAATACAAAGGCATGTTGCATTGAAGTGTAAGACTTTAGACTGAGAGTTTAAAATGTGAGGTCCTCATATCTGGACATGTTTCATGGCTCTGCTACAGATTTCTTGAGTGAAGCTAGCAAGTCATTTAAATCACGATGTGTTGCAGTGTTTTGATCTCTGAAATGAGGACAATGACAACTGTTCATCAGGAATGTCATGATGACTAATATCCCATCGAAGCATTTTGAAGGCTCTGGATGGAAGTTGCTCTACAAATATACAGTATTACTATTGTAACTGGGTAATTTACTCTCAGAGGTTGCTACAGTTATAATATAGATATCACTTTATGTCTTAAGTCTTTGTTTGCTGTGGTTATTTTTTGGTTATTTTAGGCTGCAAACTTATATATCCACCTTATCCCAGAAGCCTGAAGGAAAGCCATTCAGCTGTTAACAGAATATTTTAAAAAATGATTTCTTTCAGCTGTTAAAGAAATTGAGCAGGAGTATTTGGCACTTGGCTTCTAATATGCATGTGTGGTAATCGCGACAATGAACTGCTGCTTTGTTAAAAATAGTTTGAGATCCAAATTCAGTTATCTGCTTCATAAAGAAGAAGCATATTCTTCTTAACTAAGGAGATGGAAAATATAACACACACGCGCACGTATTTGAATAACTAAAAACACATTGGCAGCTCCTATGGGAATATATGAAAAACGTAAGGGTAACTGAAATAAATAAAGTACAAGTAAGACAAGCTAAATCTTTTATACCGTGGATTCCAAACTACAGCTGTTGTGAGAGCCAGCAGCCCTAAATCTTCATCCCCTGGCTGCTTTGCACCAGCCTATCCATGGAGTGTGCTTCGCTCGGGATTTTCTTTATGGAGCGAGAATCTCTCCTGGCATTACGATAATTGTGCTCCAGCTTTCTGGAAGTGGAAAGGAAGAGGTTAGAGCAGGGCTATGCATCCTTAAATTATGTTTTTGCAGGCACTGACAACTTTGCCTAAAGCACAAGACTTCTGAGTCTGGTATCGGTTCTGCCAAGGACCAAGCGTTGCCCCACTCCTCCCCAGCATTGTGCAGCTCAGAGAGGAGCATGCCATTATTTTGGCTCTCATCCCCTTGCCTTTTCTTCTGAGCTGCTTACCTGCACCAGAGTCTTGTTTCCATAAACTGTTGTCTCGAAATATAGTGAGGATAATACTCTCTGTGGATACAGTCACATAGTCCTGAATTAAGGAGAATTGTATCTCTATGCCATTGACACGGCTGACCCATAGTTTTCCTCCATTTAAGTTGATAAGATTATGCCAGTTTACGCAGCTGAAGTCTGAGCCAATGAGTTGAAAAATGTTCTCCACCCCTGTGACTGATCATATCTGATTTCTTTTTGTTAATCAAAGACATCCAGACTAACGTTAGTGTAAATGAAATCAGAATGGGATTCAAGACTCCAATTTTTGTTTTAACCAGTTACTACACAGAAACGTAGTATGCTTACTGCCCAAGTATTGCTGAATGTGACTGCTGTAAACCAGATGAGATTTACATACCGACAGGTGGGATTCGAGCCATGTACTCTAAAGCTGAATTTGGGCAGAAGTCTGACTCCCAGCTGTATAGACAAGGATAAATGTGCCCCCTTAGCTTGCTTGTTTTAAAGTCTGCATATTTTCAAATAAGGATATTTTTACCATGAATATCTACATTTATATATACACAAACTCATGCACACATACACGCACATTTTTTTGCTTGTATTCACAAGTGGTTTCCACATCTCAGGCTATAACAACATGAATTTCTCACTAGCACAGTCTTTTGTTCATACATCCTACCTGTACTCCGTTGCCTTGGCAGCTTGTTTTGAAGAACCCAGGCCTTAGCAGACGAAGATCAGTCTCAGCAGTCAGACAGAGCACTGACACTGATGTGCGCAGCTTTTCTGTGTCTCGATCTTGACAGATCACGTCAGTCTCTTGGTCTGTGGAGATAAAAAAGAGACAGGTCTGGCTTTTATGTCCTTTTATAAGAAGCGGGGAAGAGCCAGCTAGCACATGTTTAACAAAATCATGCAGAAAGCCATGTCTGTTTTTCCTAAAGCCCCTATTAGTATAAAGATCCAAAGTATGAAATATTTATTTACTTACTTTCTGCTAACATAAGTAGCCATGGTAGATAAGACTTGTATGATTGCTTAGAATTAAGACTGTAGAAGGCAAACTTTACTGGATCCTGTTTTCATTGCTCATTACTTTACCAGACCTTGGATTGATTATGTTTGCAAAAATTCAGATAAGACATTGTAGCCATCTCTGATTACTAGATTACATGAAAAGAAAGTTGTTTTGTACTCACTGAAAAAAATGCTGTTTACTTAAAAGTTTCTTGGAGGAGAGATATGCTATATATAATAGTTTATTGGCCTTCGCATTCTCACAGGCTTGGCAAATTATAAAGCTCTGAAAATTCAGATTGCAGTAGAGATTTACATGGTTAAAGAGCTCAGTTCCTTATAGGTTCTGTCCACATGGAATTTGCTTTGTTCCCTTGCAGCCCCTGTGCTGATCAGACTGCATATATAGCATCCTCAACTTGCTATAAGTGAGCAAGCTGTGGAACACCAGATGAGATGTTCTGGCACTGGGTTTATTACTGTGCAAAACAATAAGCTGCAAAAAGCTAAATTTAACCAGAAAAAAAAATCAACAACAACAAAAACAGATCTGCCAGGAGCCACCAGCATAAGCTGAGATGTCTGCAAGGGATTCTGTCTTTGCCATGGGGACCTTTTTCCCCAGCTGAGACCTCCTGCAGGTTCAGTTCATGATACAGACAAAGGTGCCTATGGCCATGCACTGCTAGGGATGATAAAACCAGCCAGAGACACCCCGCTTGTGTTAGAGGACCTGAAAACAGGCATTGGGGCAGAGGAGACAGCGGCTATGAAGTGGCAAAGAAACAGTCCCCTAAGGGTAGTGTGATTCCCTGTCCCCCGCTGGCAACACCTGATGCAGAAATCCTGGCTCCCTGGAGCTCTTTCTCTGGCTCTCCAGTGAAATTCCTCCTTCTTCCCCTTTCCTCCTTTCTCTCTCCTGAGACACAAGTGAACTTTCTCCTAACTTCATTTTTTTCAGGCAGCAAAATTTAGTTTTGCTTCCCATGCTGAGAAGCTTTGAGCTGTTTTTGACTTCACTGCAGGAGAATCAGGAAAATGATGAAAGAAAGCAGATCAGAATAAAGCACTTTCCACTAATTAAATATTTAGCCACACTTTAAAAAGCAGGATACTTGTAATGAATTCTGTTGTACTTTTATCTTGGCATATTTTAACACTACTACAGGTTCATGAAAACTAGCTTTAATATATTGAGTGGTCATAATTAAAAAAAAAAAGAAAAGAAAACAGGTTGTATAATTTCATCTTTCTTACGCCGCTGCAAGTAATTTTGTATATTATATAACCTTTTATTGTCAATCAAACTGACTACAAAAAGCTCTTTTTAAAGAAGAGATATACTTTAATAATCAGCTACATGGTGGCATCTCTTGTAGCAGCTTTGGAAGCACATTTTAAGCAAGTGTAAAGTTATATTCTGGCATTTCTTCAGGACCCTGTTTCTTCCTGACAACGTTTTATTTTACAGAAGTGTAAAAGAAGTGACAGGTTATTGTGTATGTAATCATGGCTACTTTTTAACTTCAAAAACTGCTCTCTGATCTTAAAAGCTTTTAATTTGTTCATAGGCACAGGTTTGTACAAGCCCTGTGCAACATCTGTGCGCTGTTTTAATGATTAGGTGTAGTGGTAACTTGCTCCCAATCCAAAAAAGTTTAATTAGATTTGAAAAGTGGGTTAAGCTCTTGCCTGACTTTGACATGGACGTTCACACTTTGAACCTGGTACTGAAAGGTGCTATGGTTTTCATGGAAAAATGTCCCTTCCCAAATCCTGCTGAGACTGGTGGGTTTCAAGGTGCTCGGCATCTCTGAAGACACGGTCAGTGACTTGTTGAACTTCACTCAGCATACATGGGATAAATATGTGGGAACTCTGTAGTTCAAGTTCTCTGTAGTACAAGTCTCGCATGCGCTTTGGTAAGGTTAGGAATTTTCAGTGAAGATGCTCAAATATGTACCTGATCCTTCAATGATATTAGGGGTCAAGAAAATAGAAAACATAACTGTGTAGGCCCATGTTCCCAAATATACATTCTCCACTACTCCAACATGCACTATATCACAAATACTCCTCTTTAAGAGGTATTTTATTTAAAAAGACCTAAACTCTGTGACTAACAGCATCACAAACATCATCACAGTTAAAATACAATGTTTACGTATTGTCGTGTGCACAAAAATTTACATTTCATTCAACAGATGACTAAATACAACTAAAACTAATAATATTCATCAGTAATATTTTTAACTTTGTAGTCAGTCCAATGGCATTTAAGGAAGCCTATATGTACTTCAAAATAACTTAAAATTAGTTAAAGTGTTGCCTTTTCTGAAATTCATATCAATTTCCATTCATTCAAAAAATCTTGAAATAATTAAGCTTGTTCTCTGTATTTAATACTTAAGTAAGTAGAATGTCTTTAAATAGTTCTTGATATACATTTCTTTAAGAATTATGGCTATTTCCTAATAACCAATTTAACATCTTTGTAAGAGCCTGAAACACCTCTACATTTTTAATTTGTAGTAGAAGTAAATGTTGGATAGTTAGGAAAGATGGAATTAATTTTTAAACAATGACCAAAATTTGCTGCTTTGGTAGAGCTATATCTATTTATGTAACCGGAACATTTGATACTCTTTGTGTTCAAGCAAAAATACGTTATTATTCTGAAAAATACACAGGTGCCCTTAGGGTCATTTCACACTTCAGTCATTCCCTTGTCCTCAACATTAGTTGCAGAAGTCCCGCTGATGTTGCCAGGAGCTGCACTGACCCCGTAAAATTTCTTCTTGTGCAGCTGGATCCGGCCTACTATCCAAAATCCAGAGCAAGGGGTGAGGTTTACGGTAACACCTATTTATAATTCCTGCTTGCTCCAGAAAGCACGAGCAGGGAGTGAAATGGGATATGTCTGCCCAGTTAGGTGATCTGAAGCCCTCAGGCGGGTGAGCACTTCTGGGCTTTAGAGGACAGACATGGTATGACCTGGGTCTGTGACCAAAATGCAGTCCTCTGCCACCCTCGTAGGTGTCACTTGCAGTTTCACGTTTAGTCTTCTTTGCTTTGGGCTCACTTAGTGCATGGCATAGTTTGCTAAAAAGTTTAATTCCTAACATCCATCTTTCAGCTGCTCTTATTCAGGTGCCTTTTGGCATACCCCAGCAGGAGCAGATTTGAACTGCAGGTCAGACTTGGATACAGCTGAAGCTAGAGCAACCAAGGTAATCTCCCTCCCTGCTCTAAAATGGCTAGATAAAAGGAGATATTAATAAAGCGGAGGTTTAATATCAACATTCAGAAATAACAAGCTGTTTGCTCTGCATTTCTATTTTTTATGACGTAGCTCTCTTTAAGGATTAAGGTTTTAAAATTTAAATTAAAAAAAAAACAACCTACAACAGCAGTGATGTAGGAAAATATATCTATTCGCATTGCGTGGAGATCATCTGGTCAGTATTTCTACCAGAGGGTGCTGAGAATCGCCCGTTGTTGCTGGATGTGTCCTGCAGAGAGCCTGGGGGAAACGCGAGGACTTTTTCAGTGGTGCCATGAGTCCCGGCTGCTACGTGCCCCCTAACCCAGCACAGCCCCCTCTGGCTGGGTCTCAGAGCTGCTGCTCACTCTCACTCTTAGCTGGCCCTGCAGCTTCACGTCCATGCACCAAAGCCTTTCTGAGAGGTGTGTGCCACACAGCGCTCGCTCTGGTTGCTGCTCTCCGGTCACCCCGTGTGAGGGTTTTCCCTCTCTGCTTCTGGGCACACAGGAGAGGTAAGAGAGGACAACAGGCAGTGCTTGGGTCTGGCAGGGAATCAGCTGCTCCTGGTGTACACGGTCACACGTCCCTTCTCTGTGTTGGTCTCTAAGCACAGCAAGCTTTCAAAATGCCAGGAGATTTTCACTGCAGAAATACCTCTGAGTATTCATTTACATGAGCGTCCGTAGCTCCTCGGCTCCACACAAACGCTTTCACCTCCAGAAGCTTACCTTTCTGAGTATTTGCCAGCAACAAACCCGGCAAGCTCCAAATACTAACACAGCACAGGTACATGTTTTAAGTCCCCGGGAATTAGGAAAGAGATGCTTGCTGTGCTTAGCCCGCTCGGCCTGCCAGTAAGGGCAAGGCAAGTGTCCTGTGGCCGTGCTTGGAGTCCTGCCCTCCGGCCCTTGACATGAATGGCTGGTGGCTCTTTGCCTCTTGTCACCTCCACCCTGGTGTCACCCTACCTCACTCGGCTTTCTGTCAGATCACTGGGCCAAGTGCTGCAGGAGGAGATCTTCCCTTTCAACTCCTGCTGGGCTCTTTCCTTGGCCAGGACCCTGTTTGGATGTGTGACATTCAGTCCACTTTTACTTTTAAACCCTTCTTGTAAAAGGATGTTATTTTCTAATTCTCTAGCTTTAGGGTCTTTCATTTAAATTTGAAGCCTTCTGCTGCTCCCTCCGTTTTTATGACATCCACCAATATGACAAAAAGTCAAAAGTATATAAGCTAAAGCCCACAGAGTACTTAACAATACTACCTGCAGAAATTATAGTTTAAAAAAGAAATCCAACATCATTTAATTTTTTCATAACGGTTTTTCAAAAAGACCATGAAAAATCTACCTAATATATTCAGATTTAGTATGTCAGGCAAGGAATATATCTGTTGCCCTGTAGGATTTTTTTTCTATGGTTATGCAGATCAAGTTTTAGATATTTTATCACCTATTTGAAAGGAATGAAGGGTCAGGTAGATTCTGGTTGTCTAACAGTTCGCCATAGTTGGTCATTGCTGCTAATTGTTTTCATCTTTAAAAAAACAGTAGGAAAGACACAGGTAATTGTATTTTACTGTCCCTCTGCAAGGTATTACATGTCTGCCTATACACTGCAACAAACTGGTATCAGACAAATTCAATAAGCAAGCATACTGCAGTGCACGGGAAAGTTTGGTATTCACTAAGTGTGGAAGCAGATAATCATTTTCCAACAAGGAATGAGATACAGTAATAATAGTAGTATTGTGTAAGCAACACGGGTTAGTTTCTACTTCCAGATACATAATGTGCTGGCCATATTTCTGAGCGAGCCTTTTACTGCGCCTGCAGTATTATATAACGCGTTACTGCGTGCACACAAGAGCATATTGTTGGGGCATTCACTCATGCAAGCGGCGTGTGTCAAAGCCGGCTGCTGAAAGCTGTAGAAGTTTCCATGTATTATCAGTAGTTATCTCGTAGCAAATTGAGAACGTAATCTTCCCTAGCATGCTTTTGAGAAAATTGGATGTAAAGTGTTTCAAAACCAGAAAGACTGTATTCAATGACCACAAGCTATGAGTATTAAAAACTATTTAACACTACACATAGTGTACAGCCTAGAGTCAGCTGTGAGAACAGTGTGTGTGTGCATGAATACATTTGTTAAAAAAAGAGTACATTTAGCAGCAAAATCCTCTAGAAACAGAAGTTTAAGGGAACTTGACTATTGAAAACAAAGCTATATTTCTTAGAAAATGCATTATGCATAAAGAACTGTTACAGGTATACCTGCTGCATTTTTAAAATCTATCTCTCTGTGAGGATATGTACTGAATGGGTGGCCCAGTAAATGAACTGAAAGGAAATTAGGAGAAAAAAAAAAATCATAAACTGTATAAATGAAAATATTGTTTAGAAAAGGGGAATAACAGAGCACATGACATTACCTCACCAAAGAAATATGATTGCATATTTTAAAGTAACATTTTCTTATTGATGGCCTGGAGTGCAATGAATGTAGGAAGAGGAGTGTAACCAGGACGTCATTGCTGACCCGCTGGGAGCAGAGAAGTTTGCAGGCACTTTGCAGACTGTGTGCAGACAGATCCACTGAGTAAAAAGACAGAGGGATCATGGAGTAATGGAGACTTCACAGTATCTTTGCACTCATTTTGAAGTGCAAATAGTAGAATCAGTATCAAAACTAAAACCCCAAAATAAACAAACAATACTGATATGTATACTGACTTAATTGTATTAATTAAGACAGCTCCCGCGTTTCTTACATGCTTCTGATTTACTGCAACTGGTTGAAATACTTGTGAAATGAATCAGTAACACATATTAAGGAGGTATGGTGTTTTTCTCTGTTGTTAATCTTCCTGATGAGGCTGATTTGTTTTTTATTAAAAGTCTGAGTGATGCCACCACCTGCTGACTTGGGATCACTGTATCAGATAAGGCACTATTTCCTTCTACCACCTGCTGGATGGGATGCAGCTGGAATTCAGCTGATGTTTTTGGATACTGGTGACAAGATTATAACTCCTTCTGTAACCAGTATTTTAATCTAGGTGTTTCCCCAGGATTCTTCTGTTAATTTTAGCTAGTTCAAAAGGCTGCATTGAATAAAAAATTTGGACTCTGATGATCCAGATTTTAAGAATTATGCTTTCCTATCTCTTAATTTACTTTGGTTCCCTACCAAATCCAAGTATTGAATTTACTTTAGATCTTCTACTTTTTTTTTTTTTTTTTTTAATCAGTTGGTACTTGTTTTGCATTGGGTTACTTGGCTACAAGATGTCAAGCCACAGAGGATGGCACAGTATCTGTAATAATAAAATCTCATTATTTATAAAGTAGGATGTAGACTGTCCAGGTATTCCAGAAATAGAAGTAGCGTAGCCATTTAGAAATTAACATAACTACTCTTTTTGTCTGAATAGTTTAGAAGAACACAAACGTGACATACCTCCACATGCACACTGATTTGACGTGGCCAGTCTTAGAGAATGGCTGATTTACAGGTAACTCTCTATTTAAACATAGAGGTAGTTTTGTGTCCAGAAGGAAGTGTGCATTTCAGCAAAGCAATTTTCCCTGTAAATGGTTTACATGCAGTTGGATAATTCTGTGAGTTGTATTACACAATGCACAGATCTGTATGTCAGCATATCTCCATTGCAACTTTTAAGAAAACCTTATTTTATTAATATTGAAAAGCCTTTTCTCAACAGGATAAACCAGAAGTGGAAAACATGCAGTTTGTCTATGAACATTTAATTCACGTTTTCTGTGCACATAAATGGCACATCGTCTTCTGCAGTTTGAGATGATCTGAGGATGGGGTAGTAGTAAAGATCTTGACTGATATCTCTATGCTAGGATATGTTTTCAAGAATAACTAGCACTAAACAAAGTTTCAAGAGTATCTAACAGATTTCATAAGTTTCAAGAATAGGCAATTAGCCAAAGGCACAGTTGCTCTTGTTTGGCAAAGGTGCAACTTAACAGTTATATTTCTGTAGGCAGTCAAATTCACAATAAGAAATGCTCTCAGACTTTTATTATCTATTGAATAAGACTGCCCATAATTGTTTAAAAGTGTCATGAAAGAGCTTATCGTTATGCATGTGTGGGAGAGTAATGCTAAAATCACAGTGGAACTACTTGGGGTTTCTCATTCTTTAATAACAAATGCATTATCGAGTACAGAAACTTAATATATCTTTGGTTTTAGAAATGAAAATGTTTAAAAGAAGAGGGAACTGGTCTTAGGAAGGAAAAAAAGAGGGAGTGAAAGTGTCTTGTTGCTAGATAGCTCAAATTCAAAGTGGTTTACAACTGACCCAAATATTGTCCATTTCGTGACTCTCCAAGTTCTTAAATCAAATGTTCTGATGATTCTGCCTCAGGGCTTAGCAAACAGGATCTACAACACAAACCCCTTTGTTTGGCAGGAAAGTTAGGCCATCAGTAATAGGTATTTGGATTTTGCTAGTCACTAATGTTAAAGTTTGTGTCCTAGTTACAGAAGCACAAACACTCTGAACACTGGTTTTAGTGAAATGCCCTGGCTTTGTACCTCTCACTTGTTGGAAGTGACTTTATAAGTCTTACATCAAGTTGAACAGTGGCATCTCAGAAAAATAACATAAGCTCTTAATAAATCACTTTTTGAAGCACTGAGGAAAGTATCCTTGTACCAAAATACCAAAATACCCAAATCCCATCATTTAAACATTTTTTGCACTTTGTGACCTGTCCATCCTCAAATCTGTTCACAAATGTAAACATTAAAGGAAAATATTTCAGGTCCTGTGTGGCAGTATACAAAAAAATTAGCTTTTTGTTCAGGGGCTGAAACAAATTTTTATTTTAATTCCTTTGTTCAGACCTGATCTAAATATTTTCCTGACATTCTTGACTAGAAAATGTAAAAGGGAAATCTGGAAAAGCTTCTATTTTGATGCCATTCCTTTCAAGCTTTCAGAAGTAAAGCAGGGGACTCCAGCTATAAGGAAAGAAGTTCTACTCCATAACCCAGGCTTACAGACCTCAACAAGAATGATGCAGGATCCTGGAGTTTATTTTCTGTCGCTGCCATAACGAGATATGAAACCATGCAACAGAAAGCTGATCTAACTGCTATACTGTAACAGATTTTCCACTAGCGAAATGGAAAGTATGTGGAAAATACATAGTGGAACATCATCAAGAAAATGGGTTACAAGCATGCCCAGCTTACTCTACTGCATAGCTAACGGAAACATCAGATCAAATCTCCTTTGGATGAAATAGGATTAAACCTGGGCTTTCCCTTAGATCAATTCTGCAACTGATGGCTGGGATAAAAAAGCTCTCATCCTTCATTAGTTTTGTAAATCTAAAACTAAATTCAGCAAAATCATCTAGTGAATGGAAATTTGTTTATCAGAATAAAAATCTCAGTGTATTCCCCTTGAATTTGTAATCAATTAGTCCAGTTGGGGCATCACTGCCTTCTGCAAAGACAGCATATACAACCTGACTATTGGGAGATAACCCTTCAGATTTAATAAAGACAGAGATACAATATTTCCAAGCCTTACAAAATAATGGATTCCAAACCAGGGTGACTGAAGTAACTGAAATTAATTGATTTTGGTAAGTGTCTTAGTGTACATACTGGAGAAAATGTCTTAGTATACATAATGGAGAAAAACAACAACAACAACAACAACAACAACAAACACGACAAACTATTAAAAGCACATGTGATGTTTCTATCAAGGAAAAACACTCCTTTTATAAAAGGAGGGTTCCTGTACCCATAACTCAGCTTTGAATATTGAGTGTGTACAGACCAGATACAATAAACACAGTTCCACACATACAGTTTTTTATTGTTTTGCCACTGGAGCCCTCATCCATTCTTTGTCCCGGTAGTCAGTTTTTCTTGTGACTCTTCAACTCGGAAAAATAGCGTATGAGGAGAGGTTAAAAAATCATGTATCTGAATGAACAGAATAAAGATGGTAGCTGGTGGTGTGCCAATTCAGTGACTGTCACCTGGCAGAGAGCTAACAACTCTGTTCCTAGAAGTTTCTTGCAAGGCGTGAAGCACATACTGTCTCCATGAATGGTCTGTTAATGCTATAGAAAATTTCACCCTCCCTTTGTCTTCAGCAATTGCGCATTCAGAATTATATATTCTAATATACGAATGGTATTCTAATATTGAATGATAACATCTTGCCCAGCAACATACAACTAAGGCCCATGAATCTGAGATGTTGCTGTAATATAATGTCAGAACAGTGAAGTTAGTGCAAAATAAGCTCACACCCTGTCAGAACTGCAACACAGTGATATGAGGCGGTCTGATGATGCTCTTGTAGCCCTAGTGATATGCTCTTACTAACCTTTTTTATTTCTCTGTACAGCCATAGTAGCACAGTGAATTCACTTCAGATGTTTCTGAATCTTTCTCTTTGTGCAGCTCTCTCATGTTGACTTTAACACAAATTTTTGACTTTGAGGAGCCTAATTCCTGCTAAAGACAGCATTTCTAGAGGGTGCGGAATAACACTGCAGGATAACACATGCAAGCACTGGTTTGAATTACCACAATGAGGAGCTTTTTCACTTGCTATTAGCAATTTGATGTTCACATGATATGACTGTTGGTAGTGTCTTGCAATATTAAAGCTACATTCTCTTGTGGAGTAATTTTAGGGTGCTGCCCAGAGTGAGACTCTGGAAAAGGCTTGGTAGCTAGGAGAGTGCTATGTGAGCCAAATTATCCCTTGCATAACTAACAGGGTTGATACGAGAGATGAATTGGGCGCTATGTCTCCTTAGTGTAGGAATACTTTCTCTCGAGCCAAAGTAACAGCTGCAGTGTTCTTGTGACTGAAAAAAAAATAAAAAAAATTGCATTTTTGGCAGAGTGAGTGCACATGCTTTTGTCTTCACACTACCGAAATGCTTATTTTTCTGAATGATTTTTGTGGGGTCACTTGTGAACCTCAGGTTGGAAGTTTTTTTTCTTATGCACTCACCTCCATGAGTACGCGGTGACCTACACTTGTCTGCCCTGGAAAGCTGAAATTCCTCCGGCTGATAGTGACAGGTGCACTGTGCTGACGGAGCTCCAAGACGGGGTGAAGTTCAGAGCAGGATTCCTGCCCTGGGGTTAGCAGAAAGCACAGAGCACTCTGCCAGCTCCTGTCCCGGGACACTGAGCCCGTGTACTTCCACGGTGATTGCACAACCCAGGGTGTGATACCATGTAGCTGGCACACGCTTCTTCACTTTCCTTCCCAGCTCATTTGTAATGATATCAAACTGCCTGTCTTCACCTGTAATACAAAGAACCTATTTGAATCAATCCTTAAATTAGTAGCTATGACTGTCTGGCATATATTTTATTATTTGCAAATAATAATTTTACCAGTAAGACAGCATTTCATTTTCTCAAATTGTCAAAAGACAATACTGCAAAATTATTCCCATCAAAAGTAATGCAAAATCCCAATAAAAGCTATGGGAAACCAGTTCCAATTACACAGTATGGTATGTCTTATCACTATGGCAGTCACTATGTAAGCCTGTATTTCACAAGATGAAACTTGGCAAAAGGCTGCATGTTAAATAACATAAGAGTAATGCACTTCCACTTACCTTTGATTAAGGGAAGAGTAAATGTGCAGACATTAACCTTGGAGTAAGTGATCACTGTTGCACAACTATTATACATTGTTAACATGGATAATAACAGAAATGCATACATACCATAGGGCAAACCCCACCATCTGAAAATCTTTTGAATCATGCTAAGAATGAAACAGATTATTGCATCAATGTGTTGAAATAATTTGTAATATTGTTCAAAACCCCTATAAATTTCTACTGGACCTCTATAAAATTTCATTGATTTCACAGAATCATCTAGGTTGGAAGAGACCTCCAAGGTCACCCAGTCCAACCTCTGCCCTAACACCAACAAGTCCTCCACTAAACCATATCACTAAGCTCTACATCTAAACGTCTTTCAAAGACCTCCAGGGATGGTGACTCAACCACTTCCCTGGGCAAAAACTGTCAGAGCCCGTGTGCCGTGGTACCGCCGGGGCGATGCCGTGACTCGGATTCGAACCGAGGTTGCTGCGGCCACAACGCAGAGTACTAACCACTATACGATCACGGCACGCTACCGGGGCTCTCGTTTCTCTCCTGTTAAATTCTCTGGGTTTGTGGGCTCATCTACACGCTCACATTGAATTGCTCCTCAGTACCCTGGTGTCCTCAGCACCCGCACCGCACACAGAGTAGTGCCCTCCTGGGTTGCCAGGCTGGTGGAAGTCACAGTCCCTCCAGGGAGGGAGGATCAGACCATGTCAGGGTAAGCCCCCTGACTTACCTAAGAGCTTCTCCAGCAGCACCCCTGCTGTCCTCACACCCTCACCCATATTTATACACTGCTTGAATCTCACAGACCTTGGCATCCTGCTCCCAAGACCAGAGAAGACCCTAGAGCTCTGCTATCCAGGCCACATTTTTAATAAACTTAGGCCCTTTATTAAGACCCTAAGGCAATTAAGCCTCTATTTTACTTGCATCAGTGGCAATATTTCATTGTGACCTCTGTGCTGTCCTCCTGTACCGTGGGGTCTCCTAGACAGATGCCCTCGCGCAGCCCTGGAGCTGCAGCTGGGCTGGTGGGTGGGCAGCCCTCTGCCAGGGGAGCTGAGGGCTGGGCAGGATGGCATGGCGTGTGCCTAAGGAGGAGAAAGCAGGGTGGAGAATCAGACTAACGTGGTCTTAAAGTTATTTGGAGCGCGCCCAGAGACCTTGCTAAATGGCTCTGATGGTGTTCTGATGGGTGATACTGCCAGCTCCAAGTCTCACTGGAGAAGCCAAAGCTGCCTGCAGTGGCAGTGGCTGGGCACGCAGAAGAGCCCAGCTGTCACCACGCACAAGTCACCTGCATGAATCCATCCAGACAGACGTCTCCATCCAACTGGGCACAGCAGAGCTGTGGCACCGAGCAGTGCTCCCTTCGGTGCTGAGTGTCTGGGCACGGCCAGCCCGCTCCCGGTGACAGTGGCCTCAGCGGCCTCGAGCAACGGGGACTCAAGCCACTCCTGAGCTGGTGCCAGGGATCAGGTGCCTCCATGGTGTATGTCCCATCACAGTACAAACATAACCTCTGGGACTTCTCAGGACAAGCATCAGTCAAGGTGATGAACACAAGAAGTGACTGAGCAGATTTGTGCAACGGGCTTTGTCTCTTGACAAGAATGGTAAATAAAAAGCCTGGAGGATTGATTTAAATTGTACTTCATGAGACAGAAAAATGCCAAGGTATAGTAATGAGGATGTAGAATACATACTTCATATAGTCTCCTTCTCCAAATAAAACTTGTTCATCTATCTTGTTTTTAATAACAATTTCACTTAAATGCGGCCTTCGCCTTTTCTAAACAACTGGCTTTTATCCTGCTACTATCTCCCACTTTATGATTTTCAGTCAAACCGCTTACAAAAGACCACTTTAAAAAAGCGGAGGCAAGGACAGCCAGAATGATTTAATAGCTAATCTGTGGTAGAATGTGCTGGAGCTAAGGAGGAAATTCATTAACCACTAAATGTGCATTTTTACAAATCCCACTCTTTTATCTGGAAAGCCTTATCTGCTGCAGTGCGTTAAGTGTACACTGCAAATATTTGAATAATCATGACATAATTGCGATTCAGTTGGTCCACGCAGTCCCACTGAAACCCAGAGGAAAGCAAGTGGTTTCAGCGAGCACACAATATTCTTGTATTTCATTCATTTGCAAAGTAATTGGCACAACGCGCTTCATTCCAAACATTTCCACTGAAAGAGATAAGTGAAAAGAATAAACAGTGTAAATAGATGGATTTATTTCACTGATGTAGGAGGCATTTTAAAGGCAACTGTTCAATAGCAAGCTTTAATGTCAGTGCAGATTTAATTAAGTCGGAATACATTACATCTCTGAGGACTGTGTTTGCAGTTGTAAACCAGCACAGTCCCATGGCCTTAGCTGGAGCTTTACCCATCTGCAACTTCCAGCCTTGATAACATGCCAAATATTTTCAGTTGCTTCTCCTTTCTATTTGTTCCATTTCTTTGTAGCTTTTCTCCTGCTTTTTTCCCTCATATCTCTGTTCTTTCAATAGGGCTGATGATTCTCTTTTCCCGAAGTGAAGGCACTTTGGTTTCTATGGATTTCTCCAGGATCCTTTTAAATGTGTTTAATAGAATCAAAGATTAATTTGGGCAGGAAGGAGCCTCTGGTGGTCATCTAGCCCAAGGTCCTGCTCAAAGCTAATTTCAAAGTCAGATCAAGTTGCCTGGTGACTTCTTGTCCCGCTGAATTTCAAGTATCTACAAGGATGGAGATTGCACCGCCTCTCTGGGTCCTTGTTCCAGCACTCAACCCCTCATTTATAGCTTTTTTTTTTTTTCCACTTATCCAGTTGGAACTTCCCTTGCTGTAACTTCTGAACATTGCTTTTTAATTGTTTAAGTGTGCATCTGTGAGAAGCACCTGGCTCTGTCTTCCCTATACCTCTCCATCAGGTGCTTGACACAACTAGATACTCCTTAGCCTTCTCCTTTCCAGGCAAAGCAAACTTCATTCCTCTGCTTGTTTCAGTTCCAGCCAAGCTTGGGCCTTCTTAATTTTGTGTGCCTGGCTGGTGCTTCCATATTCGTTAGGGGTAGTTCGTTGTGACTTTCTGTAGGCTTTCATTTATTTATTTATTTGCTTTTGAGTTCAGTCAGGACGTCCCCATCAGCCACGCTGGCAGCCATGCTGGCAGCCTGCTAAACCTGCCTGTTTTCTTTATAGACAAGGATGAATAGTTCTTGTGCTTTGAGAAGTTGTTCTTGCCCATTGAACAGCTTTTCTGGTCTTCTTTGCCAGGGAGGGCAACCTAGATCCCACCTGCCTGGTTTTTGAACAAAATGAAGGTTTTTCTCCTGAAGTCTACTTTTTCCAGGCTCTCCCCAGTATCCAAAAGCCTCCATCTGCAGCCAAGGTTGCTGTAGCGTAGGCTGCCATTGACTGCCCAGCCCCTCATCGGTTCTTTCTTTTGCAGACAGTAGATCCTGTAGGGCTGTCACCAATTATTCTAAAACCAATGCTATTTTTCAACTCACTCTTTCATTATGTATTTCTGCAGTTGTTCCTTAAAAAAGCTTCTGTAATTCTCCAACTTTGTTTCATCCTCATGCCTCACCATTATACCCCTTAATGTCATAGCAAACACACTATGTCTATGCCTTGTGAATTTTCTGATGCACTTATGTTTCCTCTTAATAAAAATATACCCCTTCCTTTGATATACAGGGTTATATTTACTTGTCACAAGACTCAAACTGATGCCATATGGGCAGAGGTCAGGTTGAATGACCGCAGCTTATTGCCCAAAGCCATTCAGGTAACATGAATACTACTACAACTGCCTAAAAAAATCCTTCTTTTTCTCCTTTGCTCTGCACAACTAACCCATCTTGTGATTGAAAATCAGCCTTGTGCATAATATCTGTAGGGCTTCTCTTTTTGTTAAATACAGTGTTCAGTGGTTTCTGAGAAAGACGTGGCTTCTACATACAAAAAGGGTTTAGATTTGAACGCTTGGCATGATCTAAATCACCAGATGTCTGGAAAATGTGACTGTATAATCTGGCCACTTTTTGAAATTTATTTTCTCTTTAGGACAAAAATTTGAAAAAATAATTGAAAAAATTGGCCCAACTGGCACTGGATTTTTACCAATAGTCCCATGGCACTACCAGGAACTACTGGAACAACGTTTGGCAATCTAAATAAATGTTGTGACTTCTCAATTGCTCTAGGAGGTCCATCTTTAGACAGAAATGGACCTTCCATATTTACTATAGGAGTGTTCCATTCTAATGGGGAATACAGGAAAAGTTAAGCGTGTTAAAACGGTATCTAAGATAAGTAGTTATCATTTCTGAAATACTCACATTTTGAAGTAAATGTTGCCTTTTCTAAAATACTGGAAATACATACTACTCTAAATTTCCAACAAGACTCAATATTCTCAAGATTGTGCCAGACAACAATACCAATATGCTTTGGAACAATCCAGATACCTCTTCTACAATCCTGGACTCCAACAGAGGAAATCTGACTTCAGCAGTGAAGGTTCTTCCCCTACTACTCACCTTCATTCAAAGCCTGATCATCTCATCCATTCTTCAGGAGAAGAAAGCATGTCCTCCGACTCCATTTCCGTCTTACAAGATTCCTACAGTAACAAGTGAACTAGATTGCAAAACAGCATGAAGACATAAGAGGAACTTCAAGCTCAAAGGCCATTCCTGAGGCCGTTTTTCCTGTGACAGAACTGTCATTGACTCCTCCTGCATGCTGGTAAGAACAGTTGAAGAGGTTTGACAAGCTCCGTTCCACCTGTGCAGACACTTCCAGCTATACAATTAGCACCATCTTGACGGCACTGAGTTGAAGGAGCTTGCAAACAAGATGGTATTTCTGACACACATGGCCATACTCTTCCCAGCAGTGCCAACATTGGTAATGGTGGCTAAATTAGTATGGCTTCCAATTAGTAACTATCAACAATAAAGAGGATTGTGTCTTCGCCTTTTTCTGGAACTTTGGTGCCCACAAAGACGCTGGCTTAAGTACCAGTCAAGTCACTGCATTTTAAAGCAGCATATAGACCTCTTTTCTCCACTTTTCTAATGCTGTTTCATATGATCTGATGAAGATTTATTCACATAGCCTGATTTAAAATTTAGCAGAGGCACTTTATTGGGCCCACCTCGGAGGTGCAGCCTCCCAAGTTGTTCACATTATCTTGGCCACCAGCACACCGATAAACAAGCTCATTGAACACAGCACTTACCAAGGTTATAAACAGCTTTGTATACCTGACTTACTATTTGCTGAAGGAGACCAGAAAAGGTTGAGACAAAGCACTTTATAAAGAGAAGACAAAAGGAATATTTGGGGAAAAAGAGAAAAAAAGTTGTATGTACAGTGCACATTTTCTGGAGAGCATTTGTGGCTGAACACATGGATCTCTCAGCGTGCATTGACTAGACCAGTTTCCAGCTTACAAACCTTAGTCACGATAGGTATAAGCATTGTTGATATTTTCATCTAGATTTCAGAAGCTGAAAATGATTCTTCCATTCCATGTATATTTTTAACAGTAATTGGTCATCAGATAAATGAATTCTCCAGCTTGGAGATTTTTTAGTGCAAGGCTAGACTTCTTTACCCCAAAGATATAGGTTTAATCACAACTGTAAAAAATAGAGTTGATTTGAGGGAGTTTTGTAGTTTGAGTTATGTACAAGGTCGGCCCAGTATGTCCTTGTGGCCTTAAAATCTGCAAAGCTATTTTCTGCAAAGGATTTATGTACCTGTATGTATGTGGGCTACATCCACAGAACTTAGACAGCAATGCTGAACGCTGCAGCATCCAATATTTAACTTGTTTGTATTGCACAGCAAAACTGTTTTTGTTCTCAAGGCTGTGAAAATACCGTCTCTCTGTCATCTTTTTCTGGAATATTTAGTTATTCTGAGAAAAGAGGAGCAGCTTTGACAGGAAGAACTGAGAACTTCTGTGGCTAAATCCCTGTTGCAGCAGCAGTGTAATCAGCAAAGTTTCCGGAATACCTAAGATCAAATCTAGTTTAAGAAGGAAGACTTTGAAAAAATATTTAATTAAGCTGCTCAACATAATGAATGTACAGAATGTTAGTTATTAAGCTGTTAATAAGTACTGACATTGTTTATACTGCGTATAATATACAGTATAAATACTGTATAATTAACACAGATGGGGTTGCACTCCTTTGAAGGGTTGTGGCTAGCACTAGGTTGGCACAGGCTTTGTGTGAGGAAGGGCTAGATGTATCTGGGGCCATCGATCCTGGGGTAGCCCTTACTCAACAGACTCACTGGGCTCCTCAAAGTCCTGTGTGGAGGTCAAGATGACTCTGCCTTACCCCAGGCATCCCACTGCCTCTAGGAGCCACTGGGACAACCTCAAAGTGCTGCTGTAGAAGGTACACAATGATGCGACCCACACATGTGAGCATGGGGTGGGCTGGGGACCTTCCTGCCCTCTGGCTGATAGTGACTGCTAGTACGGTCTCCAAACAAACCATTTTCAGCAAGGTTGATAGTCCATAATCTCCACATAATGGATGCAGGGCCTTCCTGAATGCTGCTTTAAGCAGTTTTATGAAGACTTTGCTCAGACAGAATAAGCAGGGGATTCGGCATTAAAGAAAAACAAGTCGAGTCTGTTGACACCGCGGTGTCAGCCTGCGCTCCGTGCCGAGATCCCCTTCCTTCAAAGCTGTGCGTGAGGAGGTCCTCGCCCTACAGGTGTGAGCAAAATCTCAAACAGGTACCTCAGAGGTGGTCAGCGGGGTGCATGTGGGCAACCACAGAAGCTGATGGGCCACCCCCTAACCGCACGGAGCTCCCTTTGCCCTTCTCAGGGTGAACTCGGGACTGCCAGCCTCCCTGATTCTCCTTCAAAAAAAAAAAACACAGCTAGCGTTTGCTCGAAAAGCCCCATTTTTCCCTTTCAGCGACACCTTTCCCTCGCCGGCCGGCCGGGCCCCGTCCCCCCTCAGCCGCCCCGCGGGGTGCGGGCGGAGGAGGCGCTGCGCGGCGGGCGGCTGCGCTCCGCCATTGGGCCCGGCCTGCCCCGGGGGCGGGCCGGGCCCCGGGGCCCCGCTTTGAAGCGCGGCTCCGGGGATGGCCCCCGCCTGAAGGCGGCTGGGCAGCCTCGCCTCCGGCGGCTGCGGCAGGGGCGAGGGAAGGCGGAGGGAGGGAAGGAGGGAAAGGCCGGGCCGCCCTCGCCCACCGAGGAGGAGGAGGAGGAGGAGGAGAGGGAGCTGGGGGCGGCATGAGGGAGCCGAGCGGTGGCAGCGGCTGAGGCAGCGGCCCCGGGGCGCGCCGCGGGCGGAGCGAGCCATGCGGGCGGCGGGGTGGCTGGCGGCCGTGCTCTGCCCCCTCGCCCTGCTCGGCGCCGGGTCGCGGGGGCTCCGCTTCCACCCCGGGCAAGGTAAAGGAGCGGCAACAAAGGAGGAGACGGCCGGGGGGTGCCGGGGGGCTGCGGAAGGGGCCGCGGAGCGGGAGGGAAGCTTCTGGAGAGCGCTGCGGCTCGTCCTGTCACCGGCAGGGAGCGGGCGGAGGTGGCTCCCGAGCTGCCCGGGGAGGCTGAGTGTCCGTCTGTCCGTTGCAGAGACCTTGGTGAAGCGGCTGTCCTCCTACGAAATCGTCACGCCCGTCCGGGTGAATGAGTTCGGCGAAGCTTTCCCTCACACGCATCACTTCAGCAGGAGGAGAAGGAGCTTGGAGGGTCCACCGGAGCCCGCCGCTTTCCGGACGCACTACCAGCTCGCTGCCTACGGGCAGGTCTTCCAGCTCAACCTGAGCGCTGATGCTGCCTTCATCGCCGCTCAGTACACCACGGTGCACGTCGGGGCCCCGCAGGAGCAGGAGACCCCAGATCTGCGCCACTGCTTCTACCGCGGGCACGTCAACGCGCAGGAGGCGCACATGGCCGTCTTCAGCATCTGCGGCGGCTTGGTAAGCGGCTCGGTTGCTCCCTCCTGTCTCCATTCACGCTCTTTTCCCTCCCTGAAAGAAGTGTAGTGGGATGCCTTCGCCGCGGAGCCGAGCTGGAAGTTCTCGGGCGTCGTTCCAAGTAGTTGGTCGCGAAATGTCTTGGCGTTGGCAGCGTGCGGTCATGATGAGCCGCTTCTGGCGGGATGTACAAACGCTGCTTTCAAAGGATCTGTTGCTGGCCAGCGACAGGATGGTTGATGTAACTCTTGACACTTATGGCATTATAATGGAGGGAAAAAACCATGCATCAGAAACTCAGTAAGCTATTGTTTTAGTAAAATGCTGCTGTGAGTTGGCATCAGCTATGCGTTTGCAGCTAGATGGATGTGATGTGGTTATGAGTGAGAAACAGTGGTGCTTGAGATGATGAGAGAACAACTAACGTTGGTACTTTTCTTCCTGTGCTTTCAGTCACCCTGTAGCCGTGTGTCATGTTCCAGTAGATGCACTGCAGTGCTCTCTAATTGTGTTTCTATTAAAGTGAATGGGAAGTTTCCCATTGACTTCACTGGGAGTGTGACTGTAAAATGCTTCTTTACTTAACTGAATTGAGCAAAGGAATCAAAACTCTATTGAAGTGTGTTCTTTACTCGTACTTTGATAGTATTCCTTGTGTTTTTTTTCCAAAGGTATAATCAAGAAATAGTACCACACAGCTGTCTGTCAAAGCCATTGTACTGTGTTGCTGCATTTCATAGTTTTATATCTAGAGACAAGACTCCCACGTGCCTGGTGATAGGATGAGGGGGAATGGGCTGAAGTTGCGTCAGGCGAGGTTTGGGTTGGATATTAGGAAAGAATTTGTTTACTGAAAGGGTCGTTAGGCATTGGAATGGGCTGCCCAGGAAAGTGGTTCAGTCACCATCCCTGGAGGTCTTTGAAAGACGTTTAGATGTAGAGCTTAGCGATATGGTTTAGTGGAGGACTTGTTAGTGTTAGGTCAGAGGTTGGACTGGGTGACCTTGGAGGTCTCTTCCAACCTAGATGATTCTGTGAAGACATGATATCTGGTGCTTTACCATACTACTGTTTATTGAAATACTGAGGACAGCTACAATGGTTGCCAGACCAGCCATTCCTTTGCAGTGCTTTAAAATAGCTGCACACCTTAAAAATACAATGTTGTAAACCTTCCGGTGAATGGCAGTTGAGGTTGAGACAAGGTTTTTATTGTAGCCGATGAGGAATGTAAAGGTGCAAGACTTATTTCTGGGAAGTGAAAAAATCTAGTGGTATCATATTCTAGTCTCTTTCTGGTAGCATATAGAAGATAGAATGGAATTGGCTGGATGCATGTGGGCGAGAGAGATGCATATTAAAAGAAGGCAATACGTGTGGTAGAAAAGAGGATCAGAAGTAAATGGTACTTCCAAGAGACACCTCTACTGTCTAGTGCTTATTCTTGGATATGTGGATAGATGCCATCTTGTCTTCGGGTTTGAAGCCTGTAGACTTGGGCTGTTCTGTGGAAATTACTGAAGAAGCAAGCATTCTAAACCATTAATTCTGAATTCACCACAGTTTTGCCTAAGTATCTTTCTTTACAAACAGATCTCATTGGTTCATCTGCTTTGTACAAAACCCAACTTGAACCTATGCCAAAGCCTTCAGTATGTTGTACACCTAGCTCAAAGGGAAGTAGAAAAGAGGAGGAGTCACAAATAATTGCAAATAGGTTTTCATGTTCTTGTTCGTTCATATACCATGGGACTGGGGATAGTGTCATACTCTATAATAAACATGAGAAACTTAAAATCTTCTCTTTTCATGACTTTTATTGTCTGTTTTAATCCTCTCCCTGCAAATAATCTCTTCTTATTGCTTGAAGGGGCTGCATGTGCTGAAAATCATTTATCTGAAAAACATGTACCTACCACACTTCAAAGCTGTCCCAACTGCCTACTGCTTCATGGTTTTCAATTCTTCAGTGCAAGACCTTCTTTGCTATAGTAATTCGAATGTCTCACTTCTCTTGTTTTTTTCCCTATTTCAGTTGTACTACGGTCTGTACCATGCATTCTTCCACTTGTAAATCCTTGAACGCCAGTAAACTGAGCCTTTTCCTCTTCTAGATGAACCTTGTAAACTTTCACTACAGCTTCCAGCTGGACTTCATGTCCTCCATCATTGCCTGGCTGTCGTTACGAGTTCCTTGTCTGAACCACCACCAAAGGCCTTGCTATCCCAGAGCTTGCAGGACTTTCTCTTGCTGCTTGTTTCAACTTTTTCCAGGCAGACAAAGCCATTGTGGCCGCCTTTCTGTTGCTAATGAACCTGGTATGGTTTTGAGAAGATGAAGCAGAGCCTTGCATGGTGGCTGGTGCACTTCTTGTGGTACATGACCACAGCTCCCAAAGAGGGATTGTTTGAGTGTGAGGAGATGTTGCTGATACCTGCACAGAGTACCCTCCTAACCTCACTTAGAGCTTTCAGCTTACTGTTCTTCATCCGTAGTCAGGCATTGGGACGGGTTGCCCAGGGAGGTGGTGGAGTCACTGTCCCTGGGGGTGTTCAAGGAAACGTTGGACATGGTGTTTTGGGACGTGGTTTAGTGGGTGACATTGGTAGGGTGATGGTTGGACCAGATGATCCTGAAGGTCTTTTCCAACCTTAATGATTCTATGACTACCAGGGGAGCTAATTTCTTTGGAAGAGAAGAATGGGCATAAAAGCAGGGGGACAGAGGCCAGGTGGGTTTTCTTTTTCTGTGAAATCTTGTCTTCCTGGAACACATTCTGCACTCCTGGGTACAGCTGTCCTCATGTTTAAGGACTGTTGTAATGGACTTGTTGTAAAAGTTAGTGGAAAGATCCTTTTTTTTCTTTTTTTTCCCAGTGTTTTTAAAATGTGTTTGTTTTGTGCATTCAACAAATGTACCTGCAAAAATAGGCTAGTCAGTTATTTCTCTTTTATCGAACTGCACTCTGCTTTGTGAATAAATGCAAAGATTTAAGTGATTTAAGGACTACAGATGAGGTAAGATGAGGTATTTATTGTGAGATACTAGAAACTAGACTGTAGTGACTCAGCAACCCTGTATGATATTTATTTGAAGTAAAATCCAGTCTCTTCTTAGGATACATTTTCTCCCTTGCTGAACTTCGGTTTGGCGTATAGAAATTAAAATAGACGGGGTTGCTTAGAATTATTAGGTATAATTGTATCTTCCAAACTTGCATCTATGAGGCAGTTGCAGTAGACCAATGCTGTAAAAGCTAGGGATGAAAAAAGGATGTGGACTTAGGAGAGGAAAAACAAACAAACAAACAAAAAAAAAAAACAGGAAAACTAACAATGGAATCTTAAAAGTTGCTCTGAAGGTCTGCCTGAGAGTGATCTGAAGTTAAACTAGGTGCTTGCACTCACTGTATCCTGTAGGCGCCTTTCCCCAACCTCTGCACTGCCTGCATTGGGAGCTTCACTGCTGGTTCCCAAGTTCCTTCTCCTCTTGTTTGCATTCTCAGGTTGTGTTCTCCCCCTCGAGCTCTGCTTTCCCTTTTCACCCTCAGTTAAGCCTTTTTCCGAGTGTGCCAAGAGCATGTACAGCCCAGAGTACCCGTGGAGCTTTGCTTAATGGCTCCTGACACCCTGTATGCAGTTTTGTTGTGTTACATTTCAGAGCGCGCCCTGGGTTCAGGGATGCAAATGGCAAAGGGAGGTTAGAAGGTCAGCGGGGAGCCTGTAGTAATTGCTAGGAGGGAGCCTGTAATTAGGGAAGTTTGGGAGGCTGTCAAAGGCAGAAGGTCATTTGGAGTGATGGCCTGGCTGCCTCGTTGAACATCTGATCACATACAGGCATATTTCTTACATCTTGAGAGTAATTTTTGAAATTTCAAACTCAATTTCACTTTATTTTCCTAAGTTCTATATCTTTTTTGCTTTTACTGCATTAGTCAACTTTAACTTCCTACAGACATGGGAAACAGGATCTGCTGAGGATGTCACTGGATTCATGTGGACTAAAGTGACCTCTCATACATTATCCAGACAGCAAAATCAGAGGTAAAAATGCTTAATTTAACTTTCAAGAACATAGGCTACAAGTTGATTGACAAATACCAATGAGTAAAGTATCAAGATGTGAGGCAGATATCATGAGTTTTAACTGGAATGTTACCAGCAGGCTCAGGAGAAGAAAAAAAAAAAAGAGCTTTTTGAAGTTATTTTGCTTTTTATCCCGAATGCTATAGAAAAAAATGTTTAGTCCCTTGAGAAGCCTGGTATTCTTCCTTGGAGGTCAGGGATGTGTTGCCAGACTCTGGGGACAGCTAAAATTTGTTTTTGTGAACTGGGAGAGTGCCTAAATGCCAAAGGTATTTGATGTGATTTTACTCTGAGAAGGGAAATTAAGTGAGGAAGAAACCAACATTTCTTTGGGTGTGCAGTCTCTGGGGTATAGAGAAATGTCACATGCTAAGTGACTGGCAAAAGTTAGGAGTACATGTGAATTTTTTTTCTTGCATGGATTTGCAGATCAGCTTTCTGTAGTCCAGGAAGGCAGGGCTGCTGTGTTCTAGTGTAGCTTCTGCAGAGTAGTGAGGTCTGCACGACAAATTTCTTCCTCCCTTAGGAGTTCAAGGAAGCCCCTTTTTTGAACATCAAGCTTATATTCTTGCCATTCTCCATGTAAAAATGAACTGAAGTGAATCTTCAGAATTTGCTCAGTACAAGAGGCTGTACTTATTTTTTATTATTGTGGATCACCGGATCACCTTTTTGGGAGATTTTGAAAACAATTCTGTCTGCTATGTATGACTACAATGGTCCTTTTTTTTAGGGAAAGTAGGCAGCTCTGGAATTTATTTTAATGAAATTCTAATTGGTTTAAAAAATAAATTGTGCAGGAGTTAGAAGCTGTCACTAGTGTAGTCAGCATACAGTTTCTTGTGGAGTTGTAATGCAGGTGACGTACTCCTTCCCTTTATCGTTCTGCCCTCCACAGTTTTGTGCTGTGTGGTACTAGTAGCTTCAGCGAGTTAAACTAGTGATTTTTTTTTTTCCCAAAAAGAACTTTTAACACTTGTAACTGAAAGATATGCTTACCCTAGGGCAACTTAATGTTTTAACTTAGTGGCTGCAACTTCAAACAAGTTACCATGTAAATCTGAAAGGCAAATCAGTTTCCAGCATTCAGGTCACATTTATAAATCTTAGCCACATACTAGTTTCTATAGATTTTATCTTCTTAATGTAGAGATTCCATCATAAACAAGGAATAAGTCATGTTAAAGTGTCAAGAGAATCACTTCTTGTTTGGACAAACCAAGTCTTATTAGTGCTGACAGACTGACCTGATGACTTCTACTTGATAGTTCTGGTTTCACTTGTCGTATAGGTATACAAGGTGAGTCAGCTAGCCCTGAATCCCTGCAACGTAACAACAACAAATTGCAGTGCTACCACTACAGTCCCTTGCACTTATTTCATCTCTCACAAGCGCGAAATGAGTTTAGGTATAAGGAATGAACTTCAGTAAAAGATAATTTTTTTGTTTAATTTTTTTTTAGCTAAACAGAATGAAAGCGTATTAGGAAGTAGGTTGAACCCCACCTTCTCTATAGTGTAAGAATCTACATAGCAATGGAGTAGAAAAATTTCTTCATTTGAATCTTTCTTTATTTTTATTTTTTTCTTCTCTGCTTTCCTCTCTGATTATTTCTTCTTTTGCTATGGCTTTTGCATAGTCTTTTGCTATGGACTTCATTTCATTGCAATTTTTGTCTTTCTTACTTTGGCTTATTTTCCTGTTAGCTTTTCTCTAACCTGTATGCTCAGAAGCAGGACCATTTTGTTGTTATTATTTTTATTTAATTATTTGACTTGTGTGACGTTTGATCCTCAGTTGCCCGAAGTCTTCCCAGTCTTGCTCTGTTGGCCACAGAGTGGATGATGCAGACCTTTTTACTCTTGCTGTCTTGTCTTTTCTTAGCTTTGTTTTCCTGCATGAAGGCACTAGAGATCTTTTTTACATACATTAGAGAGCGGACCATAGTACTTGAAGATGGTCCTTTATCCCTGACTAAATTTCTGCTTGCGTGTTTGCCTGTTTTGGCAAAATAACTATTTATTGCACAATTCATTAAAAAATAGTAAGACGGCTTAAGTTGTGCCCCCCCCCCCAACCGTTAGACATCAAAATATTCCCAATACATTTTTTCCCAATCTCTGAGCATCTCTGCTTCCAGAGATGCTCTGCTTCTACCCAGGAACCAGCATAGATCAGCAAATACAGGCAGAATTAATAAAACTTTAAAATGAGAAAACATATGGGGAAGGGAATTGTACAGCTGAAGGTCTGTCACAGAAAATGTTTATCAGAAACAGTAGGCTCTGAGTATGTGTGTGTCTGCTCTTTTGACCAGCCGTTCTACAAGAACTGTCCTTCATCTAGGCATGTCCCAGGCGGCTTAGCATCCTTGACATAAGATGTTCAGCAGTCTCTGTTCTGCCTTTTGCCCACATCCTGTGTCTGGTAGCCTCCTTTCCTGACAGCTTCCTGAGTGCATTCTGTTTGTCAGATAAATTGTTCTGGTGGCAGTGGCCTCATGGAATTGCTACTTTTTACAGGCAACAGTCAATCTTTCATTGGTTTGGGTTTGTGGCACAGGTGGACTTGCTGGAAGGCTGCGTGCAGCCACAGGAGACTGGATTTGCTTATAAAAATGTTTTCATTAAACTCTTGGGAAGCATACAGAGGGTGTTGTGCATGAACATACTCGGTTGAGTTAGGGGAGGAGGAAGGACACATCATGTGGCCCTCTGTCACTAGAAGAACTAAATCACTGTTCAGTGAACTGTGTAAACCTGCTTTTTCTGCATTAAACTAATGCTTCCACCCCCTGGGGCAGGCAACAGTTAACTGTCATGGATCTCAGGAGATTGTGCGTGCTTGGGGAATATAAATGGGCTTTCCATGTGAGATATCAGATCTGCAATATGTTCAGTTCTACTTCCATGATCTACTTTCATGTAGAAAACGGCAAGGTTATGGTAGCTAAGTTAAACCATGAAAAGAGACTGTATCTTCTGGGTATACGTACATTGACAGAAGTTCTCCAGGTAACTACTGTGTGATTGACTAAAACAAGGTGAAAATCTAGCTATAGCTGTGTGTGCTTGAGTGATAACTGCCTGGTGATGTATGTGAGGTTGAGGTTGAAAGGTCCCTTTGGAGCTATTCACCTCCCTAGGAGAATGAAAGGTGGTTCTGTGTGTTCTTAAAACTAGAAGAAGCTAGCAACTTCTTCTTAGAAGAAGAAGCTAGGAACTTCTTCTCCCTGTTCTTCTAACAGGGATAAATCTCAAATGCAAATTCGCTTCTCATTCACTGAGACAGGCAAGGTTATATAGTAGTTTCCTTCCAGACTCTAGTGTGGAGGATCCCTTAGGTCTGTGTTCTAGGGAAATACTTAGCTTGATGATAGCTTATTCACGTGTGTTTAACTAAATTTGTGTATACGTACACTTCACTTTCCAGTTTCGCTGGATATTACGGAATAGCTACTTTTCTATAATGAAATCTCTGTAATGTTTCTGCCGCAAAAGCTGTTACATTGTTAAAAAATTGATTTGTCTGACTAGTTCACTGTAAATTTTATATAAAGGTAACAATAAATAAACTGGCCCTCTCATTTCCTTCCACTCCAATGAATCTTGGTAATTGCTGTGATCCCTGCAGGCTTTTCTGCCTGCTTTTTCCAGCTGTCCTTGAGATTGTTACTATAACACTCTCAAGTTCTCCACTATTTAGCTAGTCTGTTATTCCAGATTGTATTTAGAAACTTCAGAAATGCCATTTTACTTGGCTTCAGCCAGGCTTTTTGTTGTCTGGAATAGTCTTACCAAGAGATGCTCAGGGTACCTGCCACTGGGTTTTCCGCTTCCCACATGTATAGGCTTTCCCCTAGGCTGTTATGCAGAATGGGAATTGTCTTTTTTGTGTGTTCCTGAGTGGAAGTAACCCTTTGGGGGGCTGCTAGGGTACTGGATCCAAGACTACAGTTTTCAGTATGGTTAGATCAGGCATGATCTAAACACGTTAGTAGGTAAGAGCCCTTCAGGATTTTACATGGAACTTAATTATGTAATTCCAAATTGGAACTTGTATTCAGCCAGTGACTAGGGACCTGTCTTCTCAGACGAGGATACTTCTGAGCAAGGATGGGTTGCCTTACTAATTCTGTTACAGGTGTGATTTAGTACGCCAAAGGTATGATTTCTATCTGCTAATGAAATCCTAGTGTCACTGAATTTGTGAGGAAATGTGAAGTCAGATCATACGGTTCAACTGATGATCAAATATTTTTCCCTATTCTTTTTGTAGCACTTTATTCTATCAGTCTTTAAGAGCTTGAAATGTAATGCTGCTTCTAATCACTCCTAAAAAGGTGTTCCACCAGGTAACATTTTTTCATTGCTAGGTGGATTTTTTTAATGTTGTTTTGCTGGTATATTATTTATTATTTTATTCCTATTTCCTTTATTATATTATCTGTAGTTGTAATAAGTGAGCTGGCAATCACTACATCTTACTGTGCTTCTCGTTTGTTTTCTGGTAAAAATCTCTCTTCCAGATGTTGGCACTGTACCATGATCAGATAACCTCTAACACTTTTTTTTCTTCAGTGAACTAATTAGGCTATTCTTCTCAAGTCTTTCATTAGAAAATGTTGTAACAGTGGAACAGGCAGAGAAGGGTGAAGGGCTTCTCACATTATTTGGAAGAGTTTTGAATTAACACAACACTGAACGAGAGAGAGAAAATAATACGAAAGAAGGGTATTTTCTAACTTTGACTGAGAAAGTACCTGTTCTGTAAACTACTTGCAGGTTTTTGAGCTGGAGTTGAGAAGCCATGCTATGAGGGCATGAAAAATACTTAAGCATAGGAGCAGAGCTTACCTGGGAGGGAGTCTGCCAGTTTGGAGTCATGTTTTCCAGAACTTCAGTCATTCGTTTAGCATTTTTCTGAAATCTTTCCAATTTTGCTGTTGGACATATTAAGATTAATTCCATGTTTCTGAAACCTGCTGTATATCCCTTATGTCTTCCATGTGTTCTTCCAAGTTGCCATTATACACAAGGATGTAATTTGTATATATGGGTATGGTCCGTACTTTACCCATAAATCCTGCAATACTTATTTCTACTACTCCTGGAATAGAGCAAACGCATTGATTAAGACTATACACTTTTAAGCCACTTTAAACCACTGAGACATACCATACAGAGTGAGTAGCTGCCTTGATCCATTGAACCTTGATTCAATATAACGTGTCTAGCTCATCCAGAAGATCTTAAATCCAAGAAATAAATTATCTTTCTCATGTGGGCTTTCTCATAAATTTCCTCAAATCTGTGCATACGCATACAGTTCTGCGTAGTGCTCACTCTTTCCTACTTTCTTTGGACCACTTATTTATGATGTGCAAGAGACTGTTTTCAATTTTGTATTCCACTTCCACCGAAGAGATCTTTTAAATGTACTTTTCCCTCTTTATCTGAGAACAGAAATAGAATGTTTAGGGCAGATTTCTTGTTACATGATTTCAGAGGCATCTGTGGCTGATAAGTAAATCCAGTTCATTTCTGATTTCATTTCCTGCAAATGCTTGGGCTCCTGTTTCAGCAACCTGCCTCTGTACATCTCAGTGACTTTGTTTGGTTTATTTGTTTTTACCAAAGTAATCTTCACTTGGATCTTACAGCCCTCTTCCTTGCGAGCCTAACTCACAGTAATGGCTCCATTTGTATCTGCAGGATCTGCCACCAGATCACCAGAAGAAGCAGCGCTTTTGTGAATGAAGGACTGCACACCAGGCAGAACAACGTAGTTTGTAGACCTCTGTGCTAGGCAAATGAGGAGAAAACCATGTGTAGCTAATCAAAATCCAGCTTTAGTCTAAGAATTGATATTGGTGGTTTCAAGCATAGCTTCTCTTAACTTTTTCTTTTGACTGGGTTGCTTTCTGAGATGCTGGTTTCCACTCATTAATCCGACTGCAACCACGTATGGGTAGTGCTGTCTCCCAGAGCTTGGATTTTTGTTAGTTTAGTATTCCACTCCAAACTTATTTCACTGGTGACTGTTGAATAAATTGTAATGTCTGCTTGGGTTTTAAATTACAGATATAATACGCTCTTCTGATGTTAGAGCACTTTTTCTCATCTCTTATCCTTTGTGTTTTCACTTGCAATATAAAGAGTTCTCTTGAACTTGCACAGGGGATGTGCAACAAAATAAAGTTATCGTGGGCTGCTGCTGGGAGGTGTTCCTAAACAATGGCAGTAGTTATTGCTTGTGTATCCATATACTGTTGATGAGGAGAGAATTAAGGAGAGAATAAAAGTTTTTTGCATTATGGGTTTTGATCAGCCATTTTGTATACGACTAAACAGTGGTCCTGGGATACTGGGCCAGAGCGTGAACAAGGGAGAAGAAACCCAGCACTGTTTTTCTAAAGTGGCTAGCCCAAACATCTGGAAAGTTGGAATCTCCTGTTTTAAGGACATTATTATGCTTTTGGTATTAATCTGGTTTCAAGCAAAAAGGAAAAACACTAAGAACAATTTTGAGGGCATGAAATATAATGGAGGATTCCTCCCTTCCAGCTGTCTGTCTGAATTTTTTGGATTGTAAGCGTATGATGTTTTGTTTATTTCTTTGCTATTTTTAACAAAGGAGAATTTGTTTCTTTTGCTTTCTAGGCATTTTCTCTATTTAATGTAAACTAGAGGTAAACACAGTTACTGCTACTTCTGAATGTCTTTTAAGAGGGAAAATTGCCTGCCTTTTTTCCCTAGGCAACTTCAACGCGTCTATTCTTAGGACAGGATTCTGGATTTCAATTAAGAAGATACTTGTATGAGTTCTGACTGAGATATTTAAACTATAAGGTAATGAAAGTTACGCCCAGATGTTGCTAGGCATTTGATACTGTGTATTTGTTGTTAGGCCCCGTGGGATAGGCAGGCATTAGAGCACCTTCTGAGGTGCCCGATAGTCTGGTTTTGCAGTTAGCTTTTGCTAACAAGGCTTATTTTTTATTTATGTATCTATTTTCAGGAGAAATGGTCCTCTGTTCCCAGGTAACCCTTGCTGTTTTGGTTGAAAAATAATTTTCCTTGATAGGAGGCTTAGATTTTACCTGGAGAGGGGTTGGTGCACTTTTCATTGCTGCTGCTGAAATGCAGTGTGGGAGTGCACAAAGAGGAGAGGGGAAAGGCAGGAATGCTGCTGTTGGAATATCAGCAATGTTAGACTGACTTAGGTTAGCCGTGATGCCTCATGCTGACTCTCTCCATGAACTGGACAGGTCAATGCATTCAGAAATGTAATTCCGAATTCCTAGGTAGTGTACCACTCACAGCATTTGATTGAGTACAGGATCAGGAATCTGAGTGGAATTTTCAAAGTTATCAAACTCACTCAAAAACGTCTTAGCAATTTTTTTTTAACTTTTTTTTTTTTTTTTTGAGTTTGAAATGGTAGAGATATAAACTCTTGTTCTTGCAGCTCTTTTTTTTTTTTTTCAGTGGAAGTTTGCTATTGTGGAAGATGAGTTTGAAAACGCAGCACAAACACTTTCCTTGTTAGTTCTGTGCTATTATTCTCATACTTGGTATGTTTCTCATAGCTGAAACCATTTCTTTGTAAGATCTGAAAGCCTGTTAATTGGAAAAGCCATTGACGTAGCCAATAAAGAACCTGCTCTAGCTGTTAGGGGTAGAGGGAAATAAAATGTACATGTGGGAATAAAGCAGCAGCAGTGAAGTCTTTGCTTTTATTAAATCTTAAAAATAATAATAATAAAAAAAGACTCTGTTACCTAGTAATAGGGCTTAGGATATGCCAGGAGAAAAGAATTAATTAGCGTGTTAATGTTCACAAATCTAAATTTATGCCACTTGGGTGGTTCGGACTTGGACAGTTTAAATAAAAACATTGATGTGAGTCTTAGCATCCCTTCTTACTGCTTTGCCCCTTAGGGATAGGATCCCCACATCTGTGCCTGTCAATTTGCCCAGAAAGTTGCACCCACCTGGGTCTAACTGACAAGCTGTAGCATAGCTATTGCATAGCATAACTAACGGTCTTTTAAAAACAGAAAACTGGCCACTGCTAGAAGGGCCCTGAATTCAAGGGGATATTATAATTCAGGTGTAATGCCCTGGTTACAAAAGTAGTCTGCAGCAGATTTTAAAAG
The DNA here is from genome assembly GCF_964211835.1 of Anser anser. Classification (NCBI taxonomy): domain Eukaryota; kingdom Metazoa; phylum Chordata; class Aves; order Anseriformes; family Anatidae; genus Anser; species Anser anser. The sequence goes on along the minus strand of NC_139720.1, from coordinate 32,666,864 downwards.
ACTACCGTAGGCTGCTGGGGAAAAAAAAATATATATTCTCACATCTATTCTTAGATATCTTGCTCTGCCGCTCACTCTTCGTTTGCAAGGTTGACTTGAATACCTAATCTCTTAATCCATATAATGTAAATGTTTACTGTTCTCTTTATAGATAAAAAGCCTATAATAGTTAGCCTACTAATATAATATGGCAAAACAGTCAACGAGATGCTATGCGCTCCCTCTTTCTGGATGCTAAATTGAAATTCTTACATGTTTTTTCCTCCTTCTAGCAGTTGCACTAGCCTCAATTGTGTTTTATAGAACTATGTCCTCATTTGTTGCTGCGTAGTTTCTAAGCAAACCTTGTGCCTGTCCTCGCCTCTGCTAGTTACACATCTTTTGTTTCACATCTTTTCATAATCTTCTGAAATATGGCACTAAAGCCATAGGAAACCATAAATTTTTGTTAGAAGTGCAGAGAGAAGGAAGAGATTCCACGTTAGGATTTTGTAATTGAATGGATTATGGGGTGGTGGGAAAAGGAGCTTAATTTTTGTTCTTTTCCTTTGTATGTATGCCAGTGCTTTGGTTGGTAATCAAGTTCTTTTGGTTCCCAGTACATAGTTAACCATGTGTGTCCCCTAGGGGGAAAAAAAAAAAAAAGAGAAGAAACATTTATGAAACTGTCAACCCTGAATTCCTGAAACTAGTTTCAGTCTTTTAAAAATACTGAAAAGAATATCAGGTTAACACTGTTGCTAATATGTGGACAAAATGCAATTTTAGAATAAAAGTGTCAATGATATAAAGGACAGAAGGCCTCATCTAGAACTCAGACAACACAAATCCTGAATTTCTTGATGGCTTCCACTCCCCTCTGCACAGTTTCCCAGGTGATCTTGCTTGGTTATACCTACATTGTTTTGACTTCTCTGATCTTCTTTGTTTCATTAACTCTGTAAGGCTTGTGTAAGTTTTATTGGTAATACGTAAGGTGATCTTTGTTGTGGTTTACACTGGTGGGACAAGATTCTCAACGAGAAACTTTGCCTTACTTCCAGCTTCTGTCTCTGCAGCTCCTGCTGAAGTTTCCTCCGTCTCAAGTGCAAATTTATTTCTGTTATTCTGAAAATATTATTTTAGTTTACTTCCATTAAAATTGTTTTTATATTGGTATTTTAGTGCAAAATAATTTTATTACTTCTCTTACTTTCAGATGGGCACCTTTAAAGCACATGATGGTGAATATTTTTTAGAACCTCTCATGAAAACGGATGGAGGTGAACATGAAGATGAGCATAACAAACCACATCTTATATACAGGCATGAAGAATTTAATAAAAAGTATCAGAAATCCCACAAACCATGTGAAGTTTCAGGTATAGTCCTACTTTAAATTTCAATGTGACTTTTTCAAGTGTCTGTGTTCTGATATTTAAAAAAAAAAAAAAAGAAAGATTGTTCCACTAGAACTTATGCTTTTCTTTCACATAGGCTTGGCAACAATTTTTTTTTTCTTGCCAGTGGCTAGTTTAGATGTGGGAGAAAATGGGTATGTAGAAGTGTATCCTGACTTTTCAAGAACTTCTCTGTGGATTTATTTTTACACCTGTGTGTCATATGTAAACATTTAAGGAGCAGATCCACAGGAGTTTATGTTGCTTATATTCACAAAAGATAATGAATTTATTGCAAAACTAATGGATAATATAGGACATCTGTCCTTAAAAATGGAAGTATATAATATTACCCATCGATACAGGTGTTTTTCTGTATGGATATTTTAATGTAGTCATACTACAAAGCAATATTTAGCTTTATTTAAACTATGTAGAAGCAAGGGGGTATAATATACAAGCATACTGTTAGGATGTGTCACAAGTGAATGTGTCACATTCTAAATACTGAGATGTCATCTGCTTTGAGATATTATGATGTAGAAGCCTTTGAAGGCCCTGTCTGAGCAGTGTCCGTCTGAAGCTTCGCTAGTAGTGCCATTTTAAAAACATTTTTGCTGTATCTGAAACATTTCTTATTTTTTAAGTCTAGCGAGAGATTAAATGCCTTCTTTTAATAGATGCGTATGGGCTTCATTTAGTGGGCATCAGAGAAAACACAACTGGGTGGAGACCCAAAATAGGAGAAAGCAGCTTAAATTTGGTTCAGCTTGGCATTTAGAAACATCCTGTCTAATTAAAATTCTCCACTTTACATGAGACTGAAATCTGCATTTCTTGCATTTTGAATCTACTTGCATTTCAGGAATGTTTATGCAACGCTGAGTACCTCTGGAGAAAAGGAAATTCAGAAAGTCTCAAATATTACTTTCTTTTAAGGAATATCTGACCAGCTGTTTTCAACCATAAGTTGCAAAAATAGTGGAGTAGCTTGTGGCTAGTGTTAGAATTTTGGGAAATTCTTAGATCGCATTTTGTACTCAGAAAAATATGTTGAGAATTCTGCTTTTCTTTAGAAGATGGCTGCTTTCTGGCCTTAATTATGGTCATCTTCTGTTGAACAAATTCTGCTGAAATGTATTTATTTTCTTGAGTCTGTTTTTCTGGAAGCTGTTGCTACCTGTTTATTTGTGGTTGCTATTGCAGAACATGGAGTTAGTACTTTGAAAGCCAGGCAACTATTGATTAAAAATATATATATTTTTTTTTAAATTATGAATGGTATATACTGAACCAAAGAAGAGATCTTTAAGGTTGTGGTTTTTTCCTATGCTGCATGTGATAGAATATGCTTAATATAAACAATTTACTGTAAGAAAAGGCTCTCCCAGCATTAAGAATATGGTCATTTTCCCCTTTTCATGTATTGTATCAGCTACAGAAGACTGTAAGCCAGGGATTACTGTAACTTATTTTGAGGGACGGTGGACATTGCACAAATATATATGGAGAAAAAAGCTTGTGTGGTTATATTTCTCCTAAGAGATTTGTCTCCTTTAATGCTAGCCTTGCCTGTCTATTTCTTTTTCTTTTTTTTTTTTTTCCTTCAAGGAGAAACAGTATATCTAGCAATACTTGTGATCATGAGAGTTTGTTGTTCTTTAGTTGGTGGATTTTGACAAGGGGATGTGGAGAGGCTTTCTATTTGGCAGTATTATTTCTAAGTTAAGCAGTGGATGTTTGATCAGGTTGTGATTTATAACAATAATGACAATAGTGATCCGTCTCATCCCACTCCAGACATTGTACATCTGCATTAGTCATCCTTAGCCCCTTTTTAACTTTAAAGGAGAGAAAGTCACCTATATTTACTATCATTCATGTGCTTATTTTGGACGTGTTCTTTAGGGTAAGATGATTTGTTACCAAAAAATGTGAGTTTCATTGCACTGACTGTAAGGAGAAGCTGGATGATTAGACATATATGTTTAATATAGTCAGATGAATTCCATTATCTGTGTTTAAAGAAAATTAGTATTGGATATATCTAAATTTTCTTTGAATCCCTCATCTATTTTCTTTTGTTTTAAACTGTTTCTTACTTGTTCATCGGTACAGTATCAAAATGTTAAATCTTTCATCTTGACTTGCCATATTCTGTTTTACCTTTACAGTATTTCCTAATTTGTGCATATATTATTTGTTTTCTTAAAATATATTACAAGAAGTACTGAAAGAAGGATTGAAAGAAAATAAGATTGCTTATGTTACTGTAGCAAGTCAAGGTCAACTCTTCCTCCATTTCTAATATTCATTTGTCAGATCTCTATGGAAATTACAAACTTTCCTAGACTTCCTATCCCTGCATGTAACTGTTTGTGAAATAACGTCTTCCTTATAACCATACCCACAGTTGCCTTTTAACAATTTAAGTCCAGGAGGTATTCAGCATTTTTTCGGAGTTGATAGTGTGTTCTTTTCCTTGCAGATCTGAAGAAGGTCTGTTAGTAACATACTTCTCTTTGGAGTAAACATACCCTTTTTTCTAAACTGTTCTGTATGGATCATGTGTTCAGGTTTCTTCACATAGTTGTATTTTGCTGGATTTTTCCAGATTTTGTGTTTTGTATTTGGAAAAAAAAAAAAAAAACACGAAAAAATATTAGTTTAATAAAGAGTTAAGCTATTCAAATTAGTTTACTTTTAAAAAAAAATAAATAAATCCCAAAACACGAGGTTTTAGCAGAAGCATAGTCTATGCTGAGCAGCGTGGAAGGAATACCTTAGATGCATATGGACAACGTAGCAATTTATACATTCCAAGATAACTTACTCTGTTGTTGTTGTTGTCTATGTCTGTCCTGTCCCATCCCCCTCCCCACTAACCCCAGAAAAAAACACTATTGTTTCAACTTGTCATTGACTGTAATGGTTGAGATCCTTTGCTTAAAAATAAAAATATGTTATTTAACTTGTCACTTTTCATCCCATGCATCTCTGGCCAAATGCAGAACGTCTCATTTCTTTCCCTTGAATTGCAGCTTTTCTTTTTCTAAGCCACTGCCTCCGTTTTTCTAGATCATTCTGAGATCTGATGCTGTCCTCCAACATGTGTAGTACTCTTCCCAACCTCTGACATCTGCACATCTAGTTTTTTACTTTGTGAATAAAATATTTTGAATAGCAGATATACAACATGTCACCTTTGAAATCTCATTTAATACATCTTTTTTGTTTGGAATCAGGCCATGGTAATTACTTCTATAGATGTCTAGCTAATCTTTTTCACACTTGTTTCTAGTTTCTTTTTAACTTGCTGATGAAAAGTTAATTGGAAACTGTGCTATAAGCCCTACTCAAGTCAGGGTAAGACATCTGTTGCATTTCCTTTATTCATAAATTCTGTTTCCTCAGTACAGGGAAACTAGAAGAGTTTGTCACAACGTTTTTGATAAATATGATAGCTATTACTCATCCTTTTGTTTATTTATAAGCACAGTTATTTTTATTTGTTCAAGTACTGAAGCTGTCTTGGCTGGTCTGCAAATTTGTCTTAAACTCTCATTTTAAATACGGGTGCTGTTTTGCGCTTTTTCCAGTAGTCTAGTCTCAGACACCTTCTGTACCTTACTAAAGATGATGTGAATGTGAGACTGCTTCAGCTAGTTCTCTTTAATCAGGCTCAGTCAGTCTGAAAATATCTGATATAAGTAGGTACTCACTAACACGTTCCTTTTCTATGCCAGCCCCCACATTTCTTTTGAATTCCCTCTTTAATTGTTAGTGCCAATATTTTTGCAATTACTGTGCTTATATTTTGTGACTGATTCTCAGGTGACTACTCAGCAAACTTAAAGGTGCTTGCGGTTGTCCCTTTACTGCCATTTTGGACAAGAGGAAATGGCCTCAAGTGTTGCCGGGGAGGTTCAGGTTGGAAATGAGGAGACATTTCTTCTCAGAAAGAGCAGTCAGGCATTGGGATGGGTTGTCCAGGGAGGTGGTGGAGTCACCGTCCCTGGGGGTGTTCAAGGAGAGGTTGGACGTGGTGCTTAGGGACATGGGTTAGTGGGTGACATTGGTGGTAAAGGGATGGTTGGACCAGATGATCTTGGAGCTCTTTTCCAACCTTAATGATTCTATGATTTTCTGGCTGTATTGTGCCCTGACTTTAATGGAGACAGATAGTTTGCCTGTCAAAAGTAGCTTAAAGTTTACTGATGAGGGATCTTCCACTGAAATATGGAATGCATAGATTTAAATCCTCTCCAATTGAGAATGACACCGAGTCAGGATCTTTATAGTCAGTACTGTAGTCCTTCTAAGTCACTGGAACGATGTAGTTAGTAGTTACTGGGACTATATTCTATATATTCTATATTCTATGGTTATATTATGAGCCATATTCTTCAGTAGCTGCTCATTAAGAAGACGTCTAGCCTCCAGAAAAACAGTGAAGACTGCTTCTGAGTGGCTTCTGAGTGGCTTGAAGTATCTCAGTAGGTGCTCAAGTTCCTGAGAACAGTTAGAATTCAGACGTGCTTCTCAGCTAAGTATTTCTGTGGGCTGCTGCTGAGGTGACTGTGATCAATGCATGGGTTTTATCAGGCATCAGAAGTCCCTGGTGGCTGGAGTACATGCTATAACTGGGAAGTGTTACAATACTAAAATGCCTCCAAACTATATCTTTTAAACCCTGATTCAATATGATGAATATTAATGAAGCTGTCAAGGAAATCACTTTATACAAATTTAATGATACATAAATGAAAAAGTCGACAGGGACTTGAATTCAGGACTCAGGTCTAGTCTTTGTCATGGCTTGCTATGGTTGGTTTTATTGATGTTAAAGGTTTGTGTGTAAAAATGGATATTTTAATTTGCTCTTTTCTTGCACTGCTTAGATTGTAGTACGTATCTCCTTCCAGCCTGCCTGTTTGAATTACGCTGTATTCCAGGAACAATATTACCACTGTCTAATTCTTAACCAACTTTCAACAATTAATTTGTATATGGAGGGAGTAAATGCTAATGTTCCAGATAGCTATTTTGGTGTTCCTATTACAGCATTTCATGTTTAATTTATTTTTTTGTTCTTGTACTGGTTTCATTGGAAGTAAGCTCATAATTACAATTTTTCTTTGTCTATTTTAGGCAGAGTTTTACCTGTCTATTTCTAAATTTAAAAACTGCATTCTACATTAAGTCTTTTTTTGCTTTACAGAAAACAAGCTGAAAGAAAGCACTTTACTACATCCAGACTTCAGCAATTTAAATGAAGAGAGAAATATTTTACAGAAGTCCCCAAGTATAGAGTATGCTTTTAAAAATCTATCTTTAAAGGATGGTGGCAATAATTCACATTCCCGGAAAAAACGTTTTCTTTCTTATCCACGATATGTAGAAGTGATGGTTACAGCTGACACCAAAATGGTTCGTCACCACGGGCAGAATCTACAGCACTATATATTAACACTGATGTCAATAGTAAGTAAAACCAAAGTTCATAATTATTAGCAATTTTTGTTATTTCTGTTCTGGTGTTTTCTCTTTTGCAACTCCCCACTCTTCTGATTTGACTGAATTCTGTATTAAAAATAAAGATTCCATAAACAAAAAATGTAAAGCCCAAATTTCAGATTCGTCATCTTTCCAGCTTAATGCAGTAAGGTGTGTAGGTGAAATACTCTGACCCATTTCCTGATTTGCTGTTACATTAAAAGAACTGGTAAGCTTCAGTGAGTTAAACATACAGATTAATTACAGCAGACACAGAGGTTAAAAGGCATTGTGAAAAAATGCTTGATTATAGTAATCCTACTTTTTCAAGTAACTTTGAATTAATATGGGTCAGATTTTGAGTTGACATTTGGTTCAAGGAAGAATTCAACACAGAAAGAGCTCAACTAAAAGTCACCTCTTGTATTGGCTCTGAACTCAGGACAACATGCTCTGTAAAATCAAAAGGTTTACTATGACATCTGTTGAACGGTTTTTCATTAAAACGTGCTAAAACACTCTCTATAATTTGTGTTCAAATCTCTAGATTTGTGTCCTTGCATAAATTAAACTTCTTTAGTAGATGAAAGCTGTATCTTTTTGTTGGGCTTGCAGATGAAGATACCTACACTTAGGTTTCTGTGGAGGTATCTGGTTTAAATAAGAGAGCTCTTTGCTTGATCAGTTATAGACATCTACTTTTGGATGAACAGAATAGCTCAATAGTTTCCCCGGGGCTCAATTAATTGGCACTGGATACTTCTATGAAACAAATTAAGATGCCATAGGATATCCACCTTGGCCCCAGCTGCTGCTTCACAAAGGTGTGCAGGTCTCGTGTAGACTCTGTCATACGTGCTAGTTCTTTGTAGGGATAAAATGTCGTAAAGCATCTGAAATGACACTAGATACGGGTATGTAGGCAACTGAACCGAGTTCTGTTCACTCTCATGACTACATGACCAGCTGACAGAGGTGCTGTCACCTCTTACACAGATGTAGGTATCAGAGTTTAGAAGTCTTAATGCGCCACATTGATTTTTATTTTTGATTTTTATTATTTTAAAAAATTAGGAGGGTGGGGGAGGGGGATTTTCAAAATGTAAAAACTGTTTTCTCCCTATTGTGCACCTTACAGTGCAATTACAGTAGCACTACAATCTCTTGTTAAATGCTGCCTTCGTCCTGTGCGGTTGCACACTTTATCTCTGTCTTACAAAGAAAATTGCATTTGAAGTATGACTAACATCTGTATCATACTTAAATAATTTTTTTTTGTAGAGCTTCTTATATAACTTCAGAACTCTGCTATCATTGCACAATAGCAGAGTTGGATGGAATCTTCTTTGATCATTTTATAAGAAAAATTATGGAAATTAAATGTGTGCTGAATCTCATGTCAGGTTTTTAGTAATTCGGTATAGTCTTTGAGTTTTTATGCTAGCACTGAAGGTCTGAAAGGTCATGTCTGACCAAAAAAAATCACTGTTGGAAGGTGTTTTTTCCTTTTAAACTTACAGCGCAAATTCAGTTTGAAAATCATTTAGAAACTATTGGTCCTGCAAATGTCATTATTATAAAATGACATTTTAATACAGAGTTGTACTACAAATCAAAATGAAATGGTCCAAACATAATTTTAAAATAGAAGCTGTTTTTCTATAAAAACCTTGCAGTTAGATGAAATGATACATTTAATTTTTTTTTGTTGTTTAGAGCAAACACAGTTCCTGCATCTGTAGAGGTCATTCATTCAGCCACTATGCCTTATAATGTTTGTTTCCTGTGTCTCTTCACTCACATAATTGGACTTCTACTAACTAAATAGGGTATTCACTGTATAACTGCTTCTAAAGAGAGCCTATATAAGCTGTTTTTAAGATTAGCGTTTAACACGTACATGATGAATGAAAAAAACACCAGTTCTTTGCTATAAATCTTGTGACTTCATTCTTGCATGCACCTGTCAATACTGTAGAACTAGGGCTTAGGTCATTTATTGCTGGCTTTGAGGTAATGGCACACAACAAAAAGGCACCTTTAATGTGAATTTAATATCTTTATCTACTACAGTTTTCAGCAAGATGTATAATGAGCATCTTTTGGCAGCTATTAGTCCACATGCACATCTGCTAATTCTGAAGGTAATCTTGAAACAGAAGCTTGTTTAAACCTTTGCGTAGAAATACTTAGCTTTTATAAATGCAAAACTTCTTGGAAATACAAAATTGGATCCTAACTGTGGAAATTTTTTCTTCACAGTCGAGTTAATTTTTCCCACCAAGAGTACGTATCCCAGCTTAGTGTCCTCTACTTCTTTAAGCATTTCAAATAGTCATAGAATCACTGAGTAATGTAAGTTGTAAGGGACCTCTGGAAAGTCATCTGGTCTAACCCTTTACACACATACATGTTGCTTTGTCAAACGAATCCAATATATGCATATGAAGATACTATCTTCGCTATCTTTTCTTCCTTCTCATGTATGCCCCAGCATACTTGTGCTTCAATAAGCTAGTAATAAATGTGGAGAATAGGAAAACAGGTAACTACCACTCTTTGCTATGTAATCTATATCAGAATTCATCAGTAGGCAAGTGGGTATTTTCTTGATGCACAGCCTATTCCTGTTTGAAATAGAATCCTTATTAGTCTTATTTCATTACCCACAAAGGGAAGAAATGAAACTATTAAATTTTATCCTTTCTACCATAATACAGATAGCTTTGATTATTAAACTTAACTGGTACTTGTGTCTGGTCAAGCAACTTCTACTGTTACAGGAAATTGTCAGATTGCTGGCATTTTAAATGAATCAAGCATTATATTTTGCTCTTATCATTCTGAAACTTCTAAGGATATCCAGTTTTGGCTTGGATTTTAAAGAAACCTAAAGTTTAAGCGTATAAATCCCATTAAATTTTAATGAAACTTAGATATCTATCTCCCAGAAGAACCTTTCAGATCCTGGCCCATTTTTTTTTCTTCTTATTTTAAACATCAACAAAACCAGAAAAGTAAACTTGCTGCTATAGGATATTTTTTTTTTATGGGTGGAAAATAAGAACCAAAATGTACTGCTAAATATTTTTAGGGTTTTAAGTGTCTTGTCACTCATCCAATTCAACCTGAAAAGGCTTAACTCTCAGCATGCGAGTAATCCCATTGAACTGAAACTGGAATGTATTTAAACTGGAATGAGTATTCATAGTATTTACTCTGTCTTGGAAATGCTTTTTACTGCTGGTTGAAGGATGTATTTGAAAGTACAAAGAATAGCTTTGCCATGGAAAGGCTTAGGACTTTATCAAAATTTTTATATTGAAATACAATAAACAGTGGCATTATTTAATGTGAAGTGATTAATAAAAAAAAATCTGCATTCACTTAACTCCCCATGTTCTTTCTTGTTCTTCTAAATGTTGCACCAACATAGCAGGTTCTGTCTTAATAGATGTCGTGGCTGGAAGACTCTGTCTTAGGCATTTAGGTTGCAGCAGTTCAAAGTTCCTAACAGTAAAGTGAGATCTTAGAAGTTGAGATAATTCATTAAAATTCATTAAAACCCTGGAGTTTACTATAAAAACACCAGAAAATTGTCACATCAGGTTCCATAATACATTTTGTGGCACTGTCTTTTTGTCCATCAGGCACCTTAGTACTGACCCATTTAAAGATATTTACAGTTTAAATAGTTATTTTGGAGTCTTCTTAGTCTATAATTAGCCTGCTTGCAGCAAGACCTGTGTAATCTCTTGTCGTTCTGAAAATAAAATGTGACGTGAAACCACCTGGGGTACGGCTCTGTTGGCCAGCTCACATTGTGGACTTGGCTGCTTGTCTGGTCGTGAGTGCCAGGGCTGCAGTATGGCAGGAGGGCGGCCGCACATTCACGGAGAGGATTGAGACAGCGTCAGTTTAGCTCATTTAGCTTGCAGGGGGTTTGTGGAATCATAAAATGGTATTATTCAATGGCAAAACAGTACCGTTATAAAGTAGTATTAAACCCTGCTATTTCTGTTTTCATCAAGTTCCTGCGCCTCTCTTTGTGCAGGGAGGCTTTTGCTCTTCATTGTTTTGTTCTTTGATCTGAATAAATCTGAAAGATTACACAAACTGCCATTGATATACTACTGTCATTTTAGTAACATTTTATGCCTACTATAATTTACTAAGATGTAAAATGTAAGGCACTGAGTAACAGCTCTTAACAGCAAAAAAAGAAAAATAAAAAAAAATGCTTCTAGTTGTAGACTTGTTTATATAATTTTTCTCCCTTCTGACAGCATAGTGGCAGCATATCATCATCAGCATACACCCTGAAACATTTTCTGTGTGGAAAGAATCCGTGCCTCAGCATGCTGCCCCCTTTCATTAAAAACCAGCTGAATGATTTTGTCCTAATATATACGGAATGAGTTTAAAGAATGTTTTTAGACTTTCATAGCAGTTCATGCTATGCAACTGTTAACATTTCAGCTTTCCATAACAGCATGGGAAAATATCCAGATGCAGGCTAGCATTTAGGAAAAGCTAACGTTATTGAATCTAGCATATAGTCATAATTTTTAAAATAGGCAGTAGACTGAAATAAATTGTAGGTTAATCATATTACTTTTGTATGAGTTGGCACCTGAATGACAAAATACATTTTTGAGTTCAAAATCTTCTGATGAGTGTGTTTCTCTACTGCTGAAAGGCTGCTACTCTTGTATTTTACTCTTTCTTTTCACTCAGGTCAGTGTATTGCTATTAATGCTGCAGTAATGTTCAGTGCTTTACATTTCGCTTATCTTAAGATAAAGAGAGCCAGCACAAAGCCATTTGTTCTTGCTTAAGCTCATTCCCATACAAACTGTATCTTGACATACAGATATCTCTCTCTATAAAAAACACTTTTTTGTTTTATTGACTGACTACCCTTACAACTGTTCCAGCTCCAGCGTGCCTGTTACCAAATGCTGTAGTGCCTCATCGTGTAATGCTGTATCTTGAGGTCCATCGGGTAACACAGAGATGGAAATTCTGCAGCACTTAAGCAGGCACGTACTGCCATCATTATAATTCACTGCTGTTAGTGCTCTTTACTACTATTGTTAGCTAGTTCTGTTGTTGTTAATTAGATATTTAATAGTTAGTTTAGTACTAATCTCTGTGTTGTTCTCAGCAGGACAGTGTTCAAGGTCTACCCCTGTGGTGAAGCCTTAGTTCTGTTTAATTATAACAAAAGCCTTGCTATAAGCCACACAGGACTCATGTATAAGAAGGAGACATTTTCCAAACAATACCATTGTCTTTTTGTGTGTGTGTTTGAAGCTTCTAAGGGGTAGAAAAGTCTGGCCAAGGAACAAATAATTGTTCCCTGTGAAATGATCTTTTCAGGTAGTTTCTTTCAGATACTAAAAGGAAGGATGCTTTGACATCTGAGCTATGTGTGGTGCCATTTGATGTGATCTGATTATAGCCTTGGTGTCTATTTTCATCAAAAGACTGTAGCTGGTGATGACTAGGTTACCATTTGCCACGTTTCTGCAGCATTAAGGGGATATCTTTGCAACTGTCTTAGTCCCAAATTACGGATAAGACAGTGCCCAGGCATTCCTGACAGGGTGACTCACCCTTTAAAAGGGATGTGTTCTTTCTCTTTGTCTCCTTCAGAGCACAACAGGGAGTCTGCTGGAACCTCTGCTTGAATAACTCAGGGGATGGTAGATAGGAGAGGACGGTAGGAAATGGCAGGAAAGAATGGTTTCTCTGAGCTGTGTAGGTATATCTGTGCAAGTTTGCGTGAGAAATCTCTACCAGTGTTAGGTTCCTCCAAAAAAAACAACTTTGTGTAGGAAAGGTGGATGGAACAGAATAGGAGTAACACTGGCAGAAATAACACAGCTTTTTCTTATTCTCTCTCAGTGAAGCAATAAATGCTGTGATGACTTCTTTATCTCATGACTTCAGACAATTCTGGGGTCTTACGAAATATATGGCAGAATCAGGATATGACAATGGAAGAGGTGAAGGAGAAATCTCCCAGGTCCTGGATATCTCACATCCTTTCAGCACCACAGTGATAAATAAGAGATTGTTGGAGCCTGCAGAAGACATGTGAGCTAAGAGCTGATACCATGTTTCTTCCAAGTGATATGAATGTTTGTGTTCTCCTGGTATCATGGTTGCGTGTAGCAGACAAGAAGAGAAAAAGAGGTCTTGTGATGCAGTATTCAGGGGAAAAAGATCTGAAGAAATTCAATTCTGTTTAGATATATCACTTCTTTTCCAACATCTAGAGGTACTTGCTCATGTTCTATCCCCTTTTCTGAACTTGACGGTTTGCAACAATTCACAGTTCCAGTGTAATGGACAGCTACAACAGGGACAGAAAGAGAAACTAAACTCTGCTGTGTCACCTGGCAGCCACAGCTAAGGTGATGACATAATCTGACTTTAGTCTTTGGCAATTTCATGAAAATGAAAACCGTGATCCTTCCATTGAAGGTTAACTACCTTCATTCTTGCTTTTTTTTTTTTTTTTTGCCTTTCTTTGTTGTGTGGTCTGAGCTGCTGTTCAGTGATGTAGGTGCCCATATCAAGAGTCTGAAAAATCTCTTGAAAGTTATTTCCCTTTGTCTTGGCTGTTATCTCCTTCTTTTGCGAAGCCTGGATTTAGATCACTATAAAGCAAGTGGATCTGGAAATTGTAAAGAAATGGTGTGTTCTGTTAAATTCCTATCCCATTTCATCATCCTTTTTTATGAATGCTTCCAATAAGAAAGCACTGAAAGAGGTGTCCCTAGAATATGGGGGCCGGGAGCACTTATCCCTGTACTTCTTACAATAAAACAAGAAATAATAGCATATTCCAGGACTTTGATATTCCTGCATTGATCTATCATTTCAAGTCTCAGCTGATAATTTTAGCCCGTATAGTTCCCTAGGTAAATCTTTTGAGATTGGTTTGTTGTTTTCAACTCTCAGAATTTTTCTTTTACCATGCGTTCAAACAGCTTGCAGGAAATATCGTACATTGCTGGTAGGAGCATCTCATTACCAGCACAGAGTCTTGCTCCTTGATCTTTCTAAAGCAGTGGTGGTAACAACTAAATCGTTGGAGGTCATGAAATCACCCATGAGACAGAGGATCCGTACTTCTGCTCGAGCATAGGGTTACTGAGAGCAGTGATAGCTTTTAAGTTTATTTAACAGGTGCTTATGTGCCTCCAGTACAAGAGAAAGTATGCTTCAGATTCTGGCAAGAACTGCTGGCCTCAGATATCTAAATGTCAAGATTTCAGATCTCACCTGTGCTCTAAACAGAGGTAGCCAGTAAGTAACTCAGATGTTGTGTGCATATGCAGTTAAGGTCCTACAACAGATGCCTTTCAGGTGTACAATGAGATATTCTTTTCTCTCATACTTGGTCTGATCATACATCTTCTCTGAGGTAAGAGCAATTTGCATTGCCTTTTGAAGAAAGGCTTTGCTCAGATGTTTTACATGGATGTTGTGTCAACAGGCAGACAGGAAGGCACCTGGCTGGGTTTTGTGCTGGTTTCTTTGCATGTGTTGTTTTCAGATTTTGCTAGCAGATAACCTCAACAAACACCAATTATACAACAGTAACAGATTTTTCAGAAACCTGTTACTGTATCTGAGGAAGGATCCATCGACTACAATAAGAAACAAGAACAAGAAATGCCAAGTTTTAATCCCAAGAAAGCTCCAGCTTGGACTCTTTGTTCAAATCCTTCTTGTCACCCAGGACCAAAAATGAGTCTTCCTCTCACATACTTATAGTACTGGAGGCCTTTATGAAACGGAAGGGTAATGCTGCACTGAAAATTATGATAGTCCCAGTTTAGGCACTTGTGATATTATTTCTTGTCAGCTGAACTTAGTTAAACCCCACCCAACCTCAATCACTTTGACTGTTGTAATGGAAATATATTCTTGTAGAACCGGACAAATCCCGTATCATTAATTGTTCAATGTATCTAGTGTCACTTTACTCTTTACTTGATAGCTCTTGACAGCCAGTGAAATAGAGCTGTTCCCTGAATTTCAGAGCGTTCTGTTCCAAACCAAGGCATTCTTAACTAGACTGATTTACCTATTTAATTGAAAGATGTTTACCACATTTCTATAGCAATACCTGTTTCAGCATTGTACTCGAGACATAAAACAGTCTGGCTTTGTTACCTGTTCTATAAAAGATCTTTCTATTAACATCGTATGTGTATGGTGTTCTTGTATAGGTTTGTGCTGTAACAAATTCTCTGATTATGGTGTAAGTAGCTCTTATATCAGTTTAAGTGATAGGAGAGTCAGTCCTCAGGACAATTTTCTCCTAGAGTGCATTATAAGCCAAAGACCCTTGCAGGTCTCATCTCAGATTCCTCTCTGACATGATTTTGGAATGCTGTATCAACCAGTTTTCTGTTTCTTCTTTGCAGAAGAGAAGTAAAACTTGAAAGAGTTGGGCTGGAATTAATCTCATACATCTGCTAGTTAGACATCTAGTCTCCCTCCATTGTTAAGTGGATGAAGAAATGAAATAATTTATTGTACTGTTTTGTTTGAAAATACATATATCTAAATATGTATCTTAAGATAGGCATGTCTAGATGACAGTTCATCTGTTCTTCTTCTCCATTAACTGTCGAACGAGGCTAGGCAGATAGCTTAATGTTTGTTAAATGAGATGAATGTGATAATGGTGTTAGGTTATTTTAAGAGACAATTGATTCAGAAATGTACCTAGGCTGTTTGTGATCATTCACAAGAAGGATAAATACATAGAAATATCCTCACTAGGTTTATTGAAGTGGATCTCAAACTATTAAAAAAAAAGAACAAAAAGCATTTGAGGCTGATAATTTGTGGTAGTTCAAAGGTAGTTTGGTAGTAGTTAAATGGTAGTTTATTCCATTCAAACTCAGGTAACATCCTCCGCATACATTCTTATTTTTAAATCTATAGTGCCTGAGCTCTACCTGTACAGGCACCTGTTCTTTCATAAAGGTCTTCTGAATGTTTCTATTCCTAATTGAACCGTTCAGCATGTGCTCGAGAGATGCTCCACGGAATAATCGGACACTTGCTGGTTAGTAACCAAGGATGCAGTCCATATGGAAGGAAACAGACAGATAGCTGGGCTTCTCTGAAATATGTTTTCCACATGGATTACAAAACTCAGCCTCCTTCCCTGCTATTATAGAGTCCTCTATATCCGGCTTGTGTGCCAACAAAGGCATGAAGGACAGTGCTGCGCATTGTACTCGATCCAGTGTACAGAAAGGGATGGTATGAGTCATGGGGAGCCAGGGCTCTGTCAGTGCCAACTTTTAGCAGAATTACTTGGTCTCAGGTATGTAGGATTCACCGAGAGCAAGGTTGTGATTTTGCAAGCTGTTTGAGCCAGTTCAAGTGCAGGCTACCATTGAAAGAAGCCTATTCTTCTGCACCGTTCCCTCCATCAGCACTTGTCTTGGAGAGGCTGCACCAGGAATGAGATCATGGTAATCAACATAACGTGATGGAAGAAAAAGAAAAGAAAAAAATACTGTTTTCAGCTACATCAGTTCCTTGATCCTGTTCCTTTTGTGGCCTTGCAGCCTTAGCACAAGCCAGAGGGGTGGAAGGTCAGGGCTTCTGTGTTTGATGGCAGCTTTCATTTAGATAATGCTGTTATTCAACAGCTGCTATCAGCCAAATGGTGGAATCCATATGGATGGGGTGTCTCAAGCAGTTGTTGAGAGTGAATCAAGATTTTTACTGCCTTTATGAAGAATAACTTCCCAAATGGTTTAATTTGGTGTATGGAAATGGCTTACAGTTTTCACTCTCTGGGACAATATTATACAGAAAAATACCTGTTGGTTATGTAAATACAAATAAATGAATGAGTAAAGAAACCTTTGTGCAGTGTGTCATGTATGTTTTCAGTGCAGGCTTACAACTCAGTCCTGCCTCTGTGAAAAGTAGAGGCAAAAATGTATTGGTTCAAAGTTGCTTTCTGAAGCCCTCTAGTATTTTGGTATTAATTCTACAAATGATCTGTGTAAACCAGCTTATATCTATCGTGGTCCCAGTGGCATTACTCTTTTTCTGTCTTTGATATTTTACCAATAAACTACAGGTCTTCCAGGGTATAATAGGTGTACTTGCTACACTAAGCTTACCAACATACTATCTGTTTGGAAATGAGAATGAAATTATAACTCTTTGGATATTTTAAAAATGCATTTGTAGCATTTAGGAAAACTTTCGTAGGATAATTACCTTCTATGTGGCGAGTAGTACTGGAAAACATCATGCATGCGTATTCTGACCTTCATGTGTGTAGTAAATGTGAGTTGTTTTGAGGTAGCATCTTAGTTTAAAGCTGGGCAGCTACTTCAGGTTCATTACCAAACCCTTGGGTAGAAAGGTACAGAAGGATGCCTGAGACATCTGTTGTATAGAAACGAGTTATTCTTTGATAACTTGTTTGCATGTCAGAATGATTTGTCAAATGAGTGTAATATCTTGATCTTCTGACTTCTTCCTCTTTAGGTTGCAGCAATCTATAAAGATTCAAGCATTGGAAATCTTATAAATATCGTTATTGTAAAGTTAATTGTAATCCACAATGAACAGGTAGGAAAAATAAAAAATAAAAATATTTCTAATAGAATAAAAAATATACAAATTTGCATTATAATTTCAAACTTTAAAGTATTTTAAATACTTTTTTTTTAAATTTAACTGTATAATTTTATTCTAGAAAAGGAGAATAAATATTAAATGCGCTCATTGCACAGTGCATATTTAATGAATGTATACAGAGGTTAACTGCAGAGCCTTTATTTGATGTGTGTATTTCACCATCTGTCTATAAGCACCTCCTGATGACCTAAACGGGCTTAAATCAGATACTGTATGAAAGGTTTTGACATAACTATTCATGCAAATGCAACTGGGAAAGGGCAACTTTTAGAGGGTTTTGACTGCAAGTTTTCAGCACCAACAGCTGTAATATTTTAAATTGTAAGAAATACATATTTTTCAGGTATATGTTTTTTATATTTATTTATTATAAATGTCTGCTACCCTATTTTTCTGTATCTAACACAAGATACATTAAGAAAAGGGTCTCATGGCTGGTGACTTTTAGCTAAGTTAAGATCCTGATTCTGCAAATAAATCTGTGTGGGTGAGCTCCTGTGTGGAGTCCAGCTCAGGACTCCTTTCCACTCACAGTCATTGTTTTGAAGATTAGGGGCACAAACGACAAAATAATAAGTGCAAGCATGTGAATATTACAACCCTTTTTATTTCTTGGACATTTCTTGCTTAGGAAGGACCAGCTATCACTTTCAATGCAGCTACCACGCTTCGTAATTTTTGCTTATGGCAGCAAGCACAAAACATTTTGGATGATGCTCACCCTTCTCATCACGATACTGCTGTTCTTATCACTAGGTATGGTATCTGAAATAGCCAGAATTACTCAGCTAGCTGAGACAAATGCTTCAGTTTCTTTCTTACATCATCATTTTTAACTGTCCCACAGACACTGTTAATAGTTAATTGGAGTCAGTAAAGAATATCTTGCATTTCCCTAACCACAGATGATCAATATGTGAGCAATTAGACTTGCAGTGCTGTGTTGGTAATTAAGCATTTGATCAAGCTTATGTTAAAGATAACAGAAATTATTTTGACCTGAAATTGTTACAAGGAAATGAGTTCTTCAACCATTCAACGCGTAAGTTGCATATAATGGGATCAGCTAAAGGATGCAGTGATGCAGCTCTTTATAGTCGGGATATAATTAGAACCGCCAAAAGCTTACAAATGGAAAATGTTAAAATATTAGTGTTGTACACTGATTTCCTCAGTGGAGGTTCTGACATTCATTAACTTAAGTATATTCTCTCTTTTTTCCTTTTCATTAATTTTTTACCTGTTGTTCAAACTGGACTCACTCCAGCACTTAAAACAGTTTGATATATTTCCTGAAATATGTTGTTATTTTGGCATCTGCTCCACTGCATAAGGTATTTTCAAGTAGGCTGGAATCTGCACGTTTTCAGCAGCATTTTATACTTGTGAACATAGTGGAGAAATAGCATAGTACATCAATTTTTATTCTTTGCAAGCTAGATAGCAAGTAATACTGTGAGTGTTGTGTCGTGAATATAAATTCTTTCACAAGAATACAAATTGTTTGAATGGACTGCAAGATTAAAAATTGAAAATTGAGATTTGAAACTGCTGTAACTAATATAGCAACAGTGAAATACTTTACATTGAAGTACTTTTTATTTGCTCCAGTAATTTCAAATAAATCTTTTCTTTCAAGGGAAGATATCTGCAGAGCTAGAGAGAAGTGTGATACTCTAGGTGAGTTATTCTTTTTTAATCAGTATGATCTTACAAGAGAAAATCTGTAAGAGAATTTTACTGTAGGAGATAAACAGGGAAAAAAAAAACAGAAATAGATGTAAAATTTAATTGAGAGACAAAAAAAAGTAATCTTTTCAGGGCTGTGATCTCAGGTGGAAGTTGGTTTAATGTAAATTTGGTTGCATAGTTCATGCATGACTTTCAAGTCTTGTGCTTTAGCATTCATTTATAGAGTCATTCCTATGTGAAAACTTGTTCTATTAAGCTTTTATATAAGAATTCAATTTTGCAGGTTTGGCAGAGCTAGGTACAATGTGTGACCCACTACGCAGCTGTTCTATAAGTGAAGAAAATGGATTAAGTGCTGCTTTTACTATAGCACATGAACTTGGACATGTGTAAGTACTTATTTCCCTGCGGGTAATTTTTTTATTTCCTTTTGAATACTACCAGTTTCCAGTGATGGGCTCTACTTTTCCAAGAGTGAGCAGTCTGCTACATCCTTTTAGAACAGTCATTGTTCTTGCCCCTTGCAAAGTCAGGTCTGCCAGCCACCTAGAGGTAGAGAATCCACGAAGTTTATAACCTGGCCACTTGCTAAATCTGGATGATTGGAGATACTGGCCATACAGCCATCTTCTGTCCTTTTGTCATATCAGCTGGTTGGGACACTGGAACAGGTATCGCAGATGTGAAATATAGTCCTGTTAACTCCACTTGCATTCTAGCCCCAACAGGAATTTAAGGAAAGACATTTGTTAATATAACGCAGAAATATTCTTCCTTCTCTTTGATCCTTTTAGAATACAATAGAGTAACACAAAGAGAAATACTTTACATAGAAAAATAAGAGATGACAGCATTTTGTTTTATGAAGCGTACCTCATCAATGATGGCAGAAGGGTGCTATACTCTAGCTTCATGAGGTGGAGGTAACCACAGTGTAGGTAACAAGGGCATTTCAGAGCTCGGTAACTAGCTAGTTGATTTTCATAATCCTGGAAGTTCACTTATAGACATGCCATTTATCATCTTATTTAAACTGAATTACAAAGTATGGTGAAGTATTAGCTGCATAAATATGACATTGATGTGCTCTGCAGTTTGTTATTGAACAGTAAGAGTTATGATGTGAATGTTGGGGTAATCTGTTAAGGTCAGTCTGGATATGACCTGTATATTCAGTTCAGTAGATGGGTTGGCCATTTAAAATGTCGCACTCCCAAAACACTGGGATTTTTCTGGTGAACTAAAGAATTACGCAATTGTAAAATTCTTACTGGGTTCAGCATTATTGCCATAATGTCAGATAGCCATAATAAGGGAGACCCATTACTATGCTAAGGCATTTTCAAACTCAAAACTGGAGCTTTTGCTGCTACAAGAGAAGTGTTTCAGTTAATTATTGCTGAATTTGTTTTGGAGTTTTTTTGTTTTGCTTTTTAGATTCAATGTGCCACATGATGACAGTTTTAAATGTAAAGAAGCTGGAATTAAACATCAATACCATGTGATGGCTCCAACTTTAAATTACCATACAAGTCCATGGACCTGGTCAAAATGCAGTCAAAAATACATCACAGAATTTCTTGAGTAAGTACCAGTATAAATGCTGTGCACTTTTTTTTTTTTTTTTTCTGTTTTGTGTCAATCTGGAAAGCATTTTAAAAGTATTGCTGAAGTACCACTTCTGTGTTGTTGTTGGCTTTAACAACTGACTTGTAGGGCCTCAGTCCTCCAGAAGTGACAAGCGTTTAACTCTTTGGATGATGATTAGTTCTGTGGCTTCAGTAAAGTTACCCTCAAAATGTAAAGCTAAGAGCAATTTTTTTATGTATTTTTTTAATATCATGGCCTTGGTTATTGAAAAAGTCTTTAGTATGATTTTAATAGTCAGGCACACTTCATTTTAGGGAGTTTTTATTTCAAAAAATGTTAAGTTAGGTATAATTTTAGTCAGTAACATTTTTTCTTGTCAGATTGTAAAAATGAGAAGTGACAGTCAGAAAACAAAGACCCTAAGCTGTGTTTGGTAGATATAACACATAATCCAGTAAAGAAAAATCAAGTGACCTAGTTTATTTTATTAATTACAATTAATTAATATCTTTATATAGTCAGGTGTGCGTACAAACCCATAACTGCATTGAGATATGCATGTGTAAGCGTTGTGTAAATATGCTCCCAATGAATTAATTAGGAATGATTAACTCACATTTTGTTCCTGTTTGTACAACAGTACTGGTTATGGTGAATGTCTTCTAGACAAACCTAGTGGAAGAATATATGATCTTTCCTCTCAGCTGCCTGGATCAATGTATGATGTCAATAAGCAGTGTGAGCTTATGTTTGGTCTTGGGTCACAAGTCTGCCCCTATCTGGTGAGTGAACTAGGCACAGACTCATTCTTAATAGGTACTAAAAACTGCTGAAGGTTAGGCTTAAAAATGAAATCTCAGTCACTCCATTTTTGGAATAATTTTATCCTTAAATATGTCAAAGTGCAGATTCTATACTGCTGAAGGGAAATCATTCAGTGGAAAGCGTTTTCACATTGCAACCGCTATATTACGTTAACAGCTTTCTTACCTGATTTAAGTACTTTTATAAATTTATAACTTTAAAATTTATCTATTAATTGAAATATTTTCTCCCAATGTTTGGTCCAAATATTTCCTCTACTTTGTTAAGTATTTCCATACATGTTAGAGTGTACATTTGATGTACTTCACCAAAAATTCGTTAATGCAAAATTGGCATCTGGAAAGAAAGTAATAATATAAAGAATTGAGTAGATAAAGATTGAAACTTTAGTTGCATTTTGAAAACTTAATGTGGCCTGTTTGCCAGTACAATATATAATGACAAGTATAGCGTTATGGCTTCATTTGTTTCTGTCAAGATGTCACACAGAGATTTTGGACCAACTTGTTGAATACCTGTACTTGTATTGCATGGCTTGTTGGAGCTGTTTAGAGGAGACAATTTAAGATCAGATTCAGACTGAATTAAGTGGAGCTGTTGTTGAGGTAAAGTACTGTTTAGGAAGAGTCAGGCTTTATGGGAATATTATAGAAAAGTAAAGAGGAATTCAAAGACCTAGGGATGGTTACTGAAGACTGCTTTGTAAATTTAGTAAACCATAAATGGTATTTGTCCATTAAGAGTCTTTTTAACAATCTGAAAAGAAGGTTTTCATCTTAATATTCTGGCCAGCGACTTTTTAAAAATAATTCCAATAATGTCTTTATCTGGACATTATTCTCGAACTGTGCTGCATAGTATCAACCATAATCTCATACATGCTTTTTTAATTAAATCATCTAATGAATTAGAAAATAGTCAGCTATTCTTTCTGATCATGTCTGTTTCAAATATTCCACATTCCTGCCTAGTGTTATACAAAATCAATTTTTTTTGGGGGGGTGAGGGAAGAGTTATGTGAAAACTAATAGTACTAATAGCAAAAATTAAACTCATATTTTATGAGAAAAACAATGCAAATATCCCAACTGATATCTGAAGTGGTGTTACAGGCACAAAAAAGGTAATCTTTTTTTTTTTTTTTTTAAGAAACAGTGCAAACGCTTATGGTGCACAAGTACAGAAGGAGTTCACAAGGGATGTCGTACTCAGCACATGCCTTTGGCTGATGGAACGGTTTGTGGTGTGGGAATGGTAAGCCTTTGTTTTTCAGAGCTTGCATATGGCAAAGTCGTTGGTGGAAACCAAACATCCCAAAAGCATGTTCCCCCAATTTCTCTAGTTGAGGCTGTTTCACTGAGCCAGAACTAACTAAGTATGAGTGACTTAGGTACAGGAGTACACTTTTTTGGACAAAGAGTTTGTATTAGACTCCTGGCTTTAGTAGATATTTGTGTATTATGTTTGTTTCAGACAAAATGTGAAAGCACGTATCAGTACCTTTTTATCTATTCCAGTAAGTACCTTAACAACACATAACTCACACTCATATTCTGCTTTGCCTACTGTAACATAATTCAAGATACTTGGATCTGTTCAGGGCTAAAAACCAGAACTTCTCATCCATTTACAACATAAAGTGTTTTATTCGACCTGGCTGTGTGAGGGACAGATTGAATTTTTTGAGACATAAAAAGGAACAAATTGAAGCTGGACTTCCTATGTATACTCTGCTTGTTGGTTTATTTCATAGAGAGTGTTTAGAGGATGAGACAGCAGCTCACTAATTCCTTATCTGGCAGGTGTGGTTTTGGTGTTGTTTTTTGTTTTTTCGAATGCCGATCTTGATCTGTATCCTCTGAGAACATAGCCTGTCTTGGTCTTGGCAGGGAGTCATGAACAGCTAGTTACTAGATATAGTCAAGGCACTTAAAATACCGTGATAGAAACAGAAGTACTGGTGGATGGTAGTCGAATCCAGTGTTAACAGTGAGGATTTGAGGGTCTTAGTTTTGGATTTACATGTAGCTTGGGACATGAACAGAAATAAGATGCTCGAGTTCTTTGCTGACCTAGTCTTCAGCCTCTCCCTGTCTCAGTTCACTACCAGCAAACAGAAATATTTTCTCACCCATCGAGGGACTGTGAAAATAAATATTTAAATATTTCAGAGATTTTGACATGCTCAGATATGACAGTGTTTATCTTAAGTCTGGCAGGTTTATTATGCTGAGCTGTTTGTAATAGTAGTGTGCTTTGACAGCTTCAGGGGCTGTGGGAGCAATGTTAATTTTTATCTTTTAATAATTTTATACATTCAAAGATGTTTTTTAAAATTCTGGTCTAATTTCTATGTGTAATAAGCTATATTTAACTCAGTTATTACTAAATTTTCCCCGATAACTTTTAATCTTTAAAGATTGCTTTTTTGTTTGTTTGTTTTTTCTGTATTTGATAAGACATAAGAAGTGAGAAATTTGAAAATACTGTCCTAATGGTTAACAATTTAGTGGGTAAACTGTCTCAGAAATCTCTTCTCTCTTGCAAAATTAGGAAAAGTTATTTGAAGGTTGCAATGGAAGCTCTGCTTGTTTATGTCTGATGATATGATATATAACATTAAATCCATTTTTCAATCTGTGATTGATCAGAAAGGAAGTTCATAATTTATATAAACTTCGTACGTAACATTTAATTCAATTGACTCTAATTTGCCAACATCAAAGCGCTTCTTTTATGTAAGAATACAAAAACCTATTTTATGCAATTACTGCAGTGAAACCAAACAGTTTTCTCTAGGAAGTGAAGAACTAATTACAGTCATTACCTCTGAAAGATGTAAGAAAGAGCAGCAATTAATCTGACAAATTGTCATCTGTTTCTATCTAAGGGACAGTTCTTTTCAAGCTCAGTGGGTGAGTTTCTTTTGATTTTAGTGAGATTAAGGCATGGTGACTAGTAATTGTAACTAGTATTTGTGAGCATGCTGAATACATTTATATTTGGTGCTTGTAGCATTTTTGCTGTGATAAATACAAAAAGATCTATTTAAGGCATTTGCAGTTTATTTTATTTGCAGTTTATTTTATTTGCATTTTAAGCTTAGATTTGACACATGAGTTCACTTTCACAGTAATCTTTTGTTTTTCTTCAATTTGTGTGTCTGATTAGTGGATCTTGCTTTATGGAGTGCTCTATAACAGTCTGTACTTTATGTCTGTACTTTCCCAAAATATAAGAAGGTATGAATTTAATATTATCAGAGACTCTCAAGAGAATGAGCAAACTGCTCTTTCTGAGCTCAGTGGAATATCTTTTTGTCATATGCAACCTGTCAGCATGCAAGCTTTTTGAAAGAGATTTTTTTAGTACGTACACTCACTCATCTGTAGAGCTCAGTGACTTCTTAATTTATGTAGTATCGGTAATAGGTATAGGTAAGATTTTCTTGTACGACTAAAGGGAAAACTCAGCCTAACTTACTTCAGGGTCTTAGTAGAGAATAAATAAAATATTTTCTTGGGAATTTGAGAGATTCCTGTATTAATTCTATAGTTTTAATATTATTAATTATCTAGAATTAATATTACAAAAATAGAAACCATTTACTACAATTTGTTGTCTAGTAAAACTCATTTGATTTGATCAAACTGTACTTTGTTCATCCTAGAGTTATCTGCAAAAATGAATTGTTTTTACTTGCTGGGCTTCTACCAAAGGTAGAAAATTTCTCTCCTCCTCCTCCTCTTTCTATACATTCTCATTACTTAGATTTGACAGCAGCCTGTATGTAGCCATTCTGCTGTCTCTGAGAACGGTTTTTCATTCCGTTGATACTCGTGTTGTGTTACATCACTTCAGGTGCTTTTTGTTTGCTTTTTTGACTTCACAGAGATCCATAAGAAGTCTAAGCTTCTGCTAGGTCTTCTAACATCACACAGAACTTCCCTGAAGCAGGTGATGCAGTCTTTAAATTCTTTGGCCTAATTGGTATTTCAAAGAGAAAATAAGTGTAAATATATCTTGACATGCTGTATGTGAACATTTACTAATTTTGCAGTGGTGAATTTCTGCAGACCATGGGAATACAGTAGTCATTGCTTGAAAATGTTTCTGGTGTTTTTTTTGTGAGAGACATCCAAAGGTATTCATTCCTGATTGTCTTCCTAAAGGCAATAATATATATAACCTTAACATACAGTTATTATTTAAATTTTGTTTTAAGTTAAATGTTATTTTTGTTGTGTATTGAGGCACAATGATATGAAAAATATTATATGGTTAGTGCTTTTTTGTCTTGTCTCTGTAATCAGAGTTGCCATGGGAATATCTTTGGAATTAAGAACTATGCTGTATGATTAGTCTGAGGTAGGCTGCTCACTGGATGCCACAATGAATTCAGTATATCACAGAATCACAGAATTGTTTGTCTGAGAGGATGTTCTTATTTTCATCCTTGCTCATGCTCATTCATGCTGAATCTGTGTGACTTCTAAGGTTCATACTCTTTTCCCATTTCTATGTAATTTGAGTCTACTTTAAGAGTGCTTATACTCAGACTTCTGCTATAGGCCAGATGCTGCATAGTGAACAGATATTATGCTTCTGCATTGCCTTTAGTGTTTATCTGTTTTGTGCCACCAGGTATGCTTATTTTCCTTTCACACATTCAGCCCGCTACAGCTTTCTCTCCCTGTTCTATCCACTGGCTTAGTCATTCTCAGAGCTCTGTCTGGATATCAGGAGTGAAAAAATCATATTTTTTAAGCAAAAAAATTAAACAGAGCACTATAGCTGGATATTTGGAAAGCAAAATACAAACTATAATGTCCACTTCTGCAACACTGTCGTTTTCATGTCCCCCTCATACTTTTCTATTCTGTTGAATCGTCTTCTTTCCTTTTAGAAGCATCAGCAGCTACCAGCAACATCTCTGGAAACATGTTGGTGTTTCAAAGCAGATGAACTATTTTTTCCGAGCCTTCTTTTCTGCATGGCTACACAAGACTCAGATTCATGAAGCTATGTCCTCTCACACTGATTGTCATTTCAATCTTTGCCCCAAGGTCTTCAAAAGCCATGGCGGTAGCTCTGGAGAACGCAGGCAGCAAGAGTGAACTTGGAGTCCTTTTCCTGTTGAATCATACCAAGCTCTGTATGAAGTCCTTGATTTCTGAAGAGCTCTGGTGCTGTTCCATGTCCATCTGTCACTCTTCTTGATTCAGTCGAAGTTGATCTAGCCTGACAACGCCTTTTTTTTTTTTTTTCTTTCCTAAACTTTCTTTCCTGGAAACTTAGAAAGCACAATAAGCTATGAGATACCCTGGAAGTACCTGAAATCAGTTTATCCTATCATAGTTTAATCCATAAGTATGCGTCAAGCTACTTATTGTAAGCAGGCAATTAAGAAATATGAATATGGGTACCTGTGGGTTCATTGATCCCAAACCTGAACCATTAACCCTCCCTCTCCTATCTGCAGATATAATAATTACATGTGGATTTGGGTCAGAATTACTGCCTTTTTGACAGAAAAGCTACTCTTGACCCTAGCTAAAGCAGAGTTGCCACTTGCTGTAATCAGTATGTTTGGAATTACAAGTGATAGCCATTTCACATGATGCATGCATTATATTTGCCATAACAAATGTAGGAAAAAAATGCTAGTGATTATATTTAAGTTTATGAGAGTTCTGTGTATCATAGCGTTCTCAGTGAAGCAATGATTCAAGGAGGCAAAGAGGAACATCTGGAATGCGTCTGGTGCCTGAGTTTTCTACTGTGACTTCATCATGTTGCTTCTGTAGGAATGTAGCAAAATAATAGCTGAGACAAGTTTGTTGAATAAGCTATTAAAATCCCAGATGTGAACATGTGCTTTGCATTTTTATGGATCAAAATAATGCTGTTGTGGGTATAAAATTTCGTTTTACAACTCTGTCTTTTTCTGAACTCTCCCTTCAAGTTATTGTAAATGTTTTTGTGGATGGGAGAAGGATGTAAACTCTAGGTCCTAGTCACGTATTTGGATGGGGTATTTCTTTTGTGAAGTGGGGCTTAGACTCCTCAGACTATAGGAATCCTCAGCCTGTATATGAAAAATTATTTCATAAGATGTTAATGACAATTATTGGAAAGGCAAGATATTAATGTTTCTTCATGTTTACCTTGCTCTTTCATATAGTGTAGCCGTATCTTTTATGTTAGTAGTTGCTTTAACTCCTAAAGGTACTAGAAGGTTGAGGTATAGAGGTACCCTAAAGGCATCTAGAAAAAAGTAATAAAAGGTAGCAGTAAGCACTGCAGTGATATGCAGATACCCACTGGAAGCATGGTGTCTTTTTGGAGTTAAGTTATAACATTAGTCTGAGCATTAAGTGAGTAATCTGGCCAGTTTGCTGAATCATTTAAATAGTAATTTAGCAAGATAGATCTAGCTTTTGTTCTGTTTTCGCTTTGTGCTGGAAGTCATCTTAAGTGGTAACATTCTTAGTTAGAGGAGGGCATTCAGGGCTTAAAAGAAAT
Organism: Anser anser; assembly: GCF_964211835.1. Lineage (NCBI taxonomy): Eukaryota > Metazoa > Chordata > Aves > Anseriformes > Anatidae > Anser > Anser anser. Next base: position 32,638,656 of record NC_139720.1, on the reverse strand, counting down.
GGCCAATGCTCAAGAGTCAATGCAACCTGGCAATTTATTTGCAATATTTGGCAATTTAATCCAATTTTATTGCCAAATTAGATTAAGAGTTCAGGCATTATTCAGAACGGATAATCTGATTCTATAACAAATTCCTGTTTGGAGAGTAAGGCCCTGGTCCTCATGGGGTGCTTCAGCTGATATTCAGCTGATATAGCTGGAGGGACAACACAGCACAGCATAAGCAATCCAGGAGGTTTCTGGCATGCGTTGATGGTAACTTCCTTCTCCAAGTGACAGAGAAGCCAGTAAGGAGAGGTGTGCTGGTGGACCTCATGCTCATCAACTGTGAAGGGTTTGTTGGGAATGGGAAGGTCAAAGGCAGCTGTGGCTGCAGTGACCCTGAGATGGTGGAGTTCAGGATCCTGATGGCAGGGAGGAGGCTGAATAGCAAGTTTACAACCACAGACTTCAGGAGAACAGACTTTGGCTTCTTCAAGGATCTGCTTGGTGGAGTACCATGGGATAAGGCTCTAGAAGGAAGAGGAACCCAAGAAAGCTGGTTAATATTCAAGAATCACCTTCTCCTAGCTGAAGAGAAGTCCATCCTAAAGAATAGGAAGTCATGCAGAAATGCCAGGGGGCTTGCATAGATGAACAAGGAGATCCTGGCCAAACTCAAACACAAAAAGGAAGTGCACAGAGGGTGGGAGCAAGGACAGGTAACCTGGGAGGAATACAGAGACGTTGTCTGAGCATTCAGGGATAAAGTTAGGAAGGACAGAGTTCAAGTGGAACTGGACTGGTAGATGAGGGGAGAGCACTGGATATTGTCCAGCTGAACTTCATTAAGGCCTTTGACACTCTCCCCCATAAGATCCTCATAAACAATCTGTAGATGTATGGGCTGGGTGGGCAGACAATGAGGTAAAATAACTGGCTGAATGGCCAAGCCCAGAGAGTGGTGGTCGGTGGCACAAAGTCTAGTTGGAGACTAAATGTCCAGACCCAGGTTAAGAATAGGGATAAATTTTCTTTCATATATAGTAACCTTTTGCTTGACTTACAAATTTTGCTTTGTTTGTCAACTGTGCAGCACTGCCGCCACGGAATTTGTGTGAGCAGAGAAATGGAGACACGTCCTGTAGATGGAGAATGGGGACCATGGGGACCTTACAGCTCATGTTCAAGAACTTGTGGAGGTGGAATCAAGAGCACCACCAGGCTGTGTAATAGACCGGAGTATGTTTTTTGCTGTTCTTTTACATTAGAGCGTAATGAAGGTATTACAATGTAATGGATTCATTCAGAACAAAATTAAGGTATTATGGTTGCATGAATTTGTTCAAAGCTCCAATAAGCAAATGCTTTTTTCATCAATGTTTGAAAAGAGGGATAAGTCTAGAGACTCCAAAATGCAGGGAGTGTTTAGATTTCTTTTGTCTCACATGTATCATTCACATTTATAGGTAGATCTGAAGACTTAACTTTGGTAAAGTCTTTTTTTTTTTTTTTTTTCTAAATGTCGAGGGTTTATTTAAACTTTCTGATACTTTTTATGGACTGAAAGCTGCAAAATGAAAATAGATGTATTGCTAGGTAATCTTTTTAGTGAAACACTTGATTTGTTTAGATTTGAGGCTCTTTGACAGCATCACCACCAGTAATGTTCACAAGGAACCCTGGTTACAGCAGGGTCATTTACAACTTCCCTTTATAATAAGAAACTTCCACTGACTGAATAATTCCATGTGGGTTTCATTCTCTGTAACAAAGGTCAGTGAGAACTTTACCCTTAACTTCTACAGAACAAGAGCTGCAGCTATGGTTATGGTTTTTATTTTTACGAAGTCATGTCAACTTGATATTATCGGCAGGATAAATGAACCTCAATCAAATGACCCCAGATTATTTTATTTTTTTTTCTGATGAGTGGACTAGATTCCTATTAAATATGGCTATGTCAGTCTTAGTATCTGGTAATATCAATATGCCATTGTTTAATTTATTTTCTTTTCCTCCACAAGAATCTGCTAATACTGAAGTAAAGTGTAACAGGGTTTTAAGTCACGAACTGTATGTTAGACTTAAGAGTAAATGGGCTGTTGTCCACAATTCTCCCTTTTTAGGTCTTTTGATCCTCAAACTGAAACTGACATTAAGACTAAAGAGAAGAGTGTACCAGTTCTTAATTTTATCTTCTTTCTTTGTCACTTTTTAACATAATAATTTAAAATTACTGAGGGAGGTGCTGCTTCTGTGAAAACAGGGTTGTAATCCTGGCTAAGTTAATGGAAGCATTGAAGTTCATTTGCCTTTTACCAGGCAAAATAATAATAAGAGAAATAATAAAGCATTTAATATAATAGACAATTAAGATATTAAGACATTAACATCAATAACTTGATTACCACCACCCCCAGCAGTAATCCTTTATGTGGACTTTTTTATTTTCTTCATATGGGTACAAATGTATACCCAGTGCAATAGAAGATGAGGGGTTTTGGGGGGGAAAGTCAATACCAGACTGACAGAATGTTGCATGTTCCCTTTTAGATCAGTAGGTCAAACCACTTTTCATGGAAAACAGGAATTTTAGAAACAGAGAGAGATTGTTTTACATTTAACTGTTTTTATTAGACCAAGAAACGGAGGAAAGTACTGCGTTGGCCGCAGGATGAAATTTCGATCATGTAATACCGATTCATGTCCAAAGGGCAAAAAAGATTTCCGGGAGCAACAGTGCTCTGAATTTGATGGCAAACACTTTAACATCAATGGTCTTACGTCTGCTGTTCGCTGGCTTCCAAAATACAGTGGTAGTAAGTGATTATATTTTTTTTTTCAATTAACAAAATAAGAATGTTATTTTAACTAAAGTCCTAAAACAGTCAAGAAACCTGTTGGATTTTCTTTCCAGTTTCTATGAAAGATCGCTGTAAACTTTTTTGCCGAGTTTCTGGAACAACTTCCTACTATCAGCTGAAGGACAGAGTTGCTGATGGTACTCCCTGTGGAGCAGAAACCAATGACCTTTGTGTTCAAGGCTTATGCAGGGTATTTAAATCTAAACTTACTAATTATTAAAATCAATTTTAACAGATGGTTAAATAATTACTAAATAAATATACATCCAAATAACCATTACTGAAAGTATGTAAAGCAAGCTGTTTTGAATTTACTTCAGTTAATTTTAATCCCTACCAAATTAAGATCTGGAAATGGAGGCAATTAAGTGAAGAACGTAGAGTTGAATCTGAACACCCACAGTCTTTCCTCATTAAGCCTGATGTGTGAGAGGGTTAATATTGTCCACATGAGCTGAGAGAAGCTGATCCAAAATTGGTGTTAAAGGGAGTAAAGAAGCATGCTGTCTGTTTATTGCCGTCATATTTCTGCTAGCAAAGAAGTGAAAAACTAAAAAATCCGAGGGTAGATAGATCACACATTTATGGTTTCATTGCAAAATCAGGTGGAATGGACCCCTGAAGGGGATCATTTCAGCATTGTTTGCTTAATAGCAGTTAATAGAAGTGCCACAAGATTTTGTTAGAACACGCATATTATAAAAAATCAAGACTTTTTTTGTCCATCCCAGGTAGAATCATAGAATCATTAAGGTTGGAAAAGACCTTCAAGGTCATCTGGTCCAACTACCAATGTCACACACTAAACCATGTCCCTAAGCACCAGGTCCAACCTTTCCTTGAACACCCCCAGGGACGGTAGTTTTGCTGATTGCAGTGAAACTGGCTAAATTCAGGATGAGGAGAAAATGTAACCTTTTTTAGAGTATATATCAAGAGGAAAGGGGAAGTCCTGTTTATGACCATGTAAAAAAGAGAAGATTAAGTAAAGATATGTAAATGAAGTGTTTCTATCCTAGTCTACATATTTTCCTTTTCTTGTTTTGCAGTAATGACAGACTCTAATAGAATTGATGTCTATATACAAATACATACTGATTTTAGGATTCAAAGAATTTTTAATGCAAATATACCTTAAAGTTTATACTCTGTGTTGATATTTTTATACAAAGTCTTTGCACGCTGTTATGTATTCTTGTACAGTTCTTGGCATATTAAGTGTATTTGGATTATACATTCTTAGTACAACACAACTGTTGTGTTTTGCCTGTACATCACAGCACCCGAAAACATAAAAGGTTTTTCATGAATTGCCAAGGAAGACTAGATATATGCAGTGAATAAAAATGTTTTAGGGGAGTGGGAAGTTTACATTGTATGTTTTCATTGTTTTACGTTGGGCTGAATGACACGGGATTGTATTTTTTTGTAGCAAGCAGGCTGTGATCATGTTTTGAATTCCAAGGCAAGGAGAGACAAATGTGGAATCTGTGGTGGTGACAATTCTTCATGTAAGACTCTTGCAGGTACTTTCAACAGTGCTCGTTATGGTATGTTTTGCTTTTCTTTTTTTTAATCTTAATGTACGTTTCAGTATGGCTTAGAGATTGTATTGTATGTTTGAGGAAGTGGAATTTCAGTGTATGTTCTTTAGGGCCTCTGCCAACAAAAAATATCTCTGATTGTCAGTCACACGTGCCCTCTCAAAGATGCAAAAGGAAGCGCTGTCACACACTGACCCATTCAAGGGGCAAAAACCAATCTGCTCTAAGGTCAAAACAAAAGACATTAAAGAAGATATGATGAGGGCAGAAGTACTTTAAAAGGAAGAATGCTTCCTGCTGTGCACATTGTGATCTCTCTTATCTGGAAGTATCTCCTTTTGGTTGTGTAAGGAGATATCATGAGGGCTGTGGTGTGAGCAGCTGGTGAGCTTTCTTTTTCCCTATAGTGAAAGCCTGTGAAATGTGACCCTTTTCTTTCCAGAGAATATGGGCAGCAACATTTATGTTCTTTTCTCTTCATTGGCATGTAAGGAATGAGAAAGTCTTCTGGAAAACTCTGGTACTTTATATTTCTTTGATTTAATTTCTCTAATAGAGCTACCGATAGTTCTCGTATATAGTGATAGTTCCCATTCTGGGAAGTATGGAGAGACCTTCATATGTATGTAGCAGTGCAGGTCAACAGTTAGAGTGTAGAACATAAGGACAGAAGTCTCTGGATTAATATCATATTCCAAAAGGCCTCTTCATGCGGCTTCATTGGTTGAAAGAGACCACAGGCGAAGTGAAAATGACACCTGGAGAGCTGCCAAATAGGATCTTCACAGGACAAAGGAATTGCTGGTCAAAGAGGAAAGTATGCCCAGTATCCTGTTGGATTTTTTTTTCCTGGCAGAGGGCTTGTACCATGCAAAATGTACCAAAAAGCTTAAGGGTGGGCTATAAGTATCCTTCCTGTACAAATACATGTAACTTTTCTTGTGTTTGTCCTGAGATGCTGGAAGAAGACACAAACAACTATTGTTATTGGAGACTGGATTTCTGAATGTGTGGTCAAAACTCTGAAGGAAAATAATGTATGACTTTGATAACTCTGAGTAAAGGACTGTCAGTCTTTTTGTTTTCAACCACTATGAAAGATCTTTTCATTTACAAGTATCGCATGAATTATGTCACAAATACATTTAATACAAATAAGCAGTATACTGAAACTGCCATTCATTCAAATATGGTTGACATTAACACTCTATTGTTTATCAGCTTTGTGTCATCTCAGATTTATTTGCTCCGAAGTGAAATTAATTCCACAAAGTAATAAAAGTTTAGTTTACTGTATTTTTTTTAACAAAATGATTCTTCTCAAAAAAAAAAGAATCCCTATCATTTTATATTAAATAGTAAATTATGAATAATGGAAGCTCTTTTTTTCCTTTTTATAGTCTATGACATAAGGTAGTCTGATTTGAAAGCTACTGCTTCATTTGTTTTCCCATATACTTTAATTGACATAATGTAGGACTGTGTATTCTGAGGGAAAAAGCTCAGTTAGGGGTTCATACTTATATTGGGAAGATAGATGACTGAATTCACTGTGAAGAATATGATTAAACAAATTTCCCACCTTGTTACCATAGAAAGGATGGAGGGTCCTGAGTTCTTTCCGTACATTCCTTGAACAACTGCTGGATGGAGCCACTGCTGGATGTCCTTCAGTTATTGTGGACTCTCACTACGCTGTAATTCAATATGCTTTGTGTTTTGTTCTCTAAGATTCTGCCTTTATACATATTGCCATCTTGGCTTTTTTTTTTTTTGCTAAAAATACTCATTTGGATATTTCTGTGGCTTAGCTGGTCTTGCACAGGGCTTGAGAACAAAATTCAGTATGAAAAAGACAAAAAAGATCAAAAAAGGTTTTTTTATTATTTATTTTATTTTTAGGATCAGGAAAAACTTGTTTTAATATTTTGGTGGGGTTTTTATACTCAGTTGAATGATTTACATTCTGTTTGCATCTTGGAGTTATATAAAAGAACATACTGAACTATACTACTGGTTAGTAAGCTATAACATAAGGGATTATCACTCAGCTGCGCTCAGGCAGGAGTGCAGCACTGCAAACAAGAGGTGGTAGCTAGCCGGCCACCAAACTCTGTTCACGGGAGGCCTATGACATCCCCAGGCTAATGACTGAAAACACTGTCTGAGGAAGAGTCCTGAGTTAGGCATCACTCAATAAAAATGCCAGTCTGTGAACCTGGTCTTTTTCTTTTAACTGTAAATGGTCCTGTTCCGTACTGTCACAAGCCATTTTACTGAGGCCGAATTTGGGATTAGACAAAAGCAGTCAGTGGTACAGGCTCGTATTCATACAGTTATGATGATGATTGTGATGTTGTCATTAAGTGTTTAAACAGCAGTGAAACAGTCATAAGACATTCATTACAATGAAACGCTAATTTGCTTAGCTCCCAGTTTAGGAAATGGTCATCTCATTATGTGCACATAGTTGTTATGTTGTCTATTATTGCATCAGACTAGAGTATGTGATGATTTCCTGGAAAATTGTCTGTCTCACTGCCTTAGTACATGATCTGGTGTCCTGTCCTATATGCTAGGCAGTTTTATTTATAGTTTCCTCCCATATTTTTTCTTCTGTCTTCCTATTACCACAAGGTTTTCAGTGTGTGTGGTGAGGAGCTTTTTAGTGTGTTTTGGTTTTCTTCCCAGTAATTTTGGAAGATTTACCAAACATTTATCCAGAGCAAGCGGCATGCCGATTTGCAATTGCAGTGCTGCCCCCAGCTGGTAACCGTGATGGACCTGTGATTAGATGAAATGTTCATTTTAAATGCATGACATAGTTTTATTACATTAAAAGCACTGGGAAGTTAGCGAATTAAGAAATTGAAAGAGGATATTGCCATTTAATTTGCATCCCACATATGAGTCAACTAACTAAAGTTAAATTCAGTCGAGTCTTTAAAACACAGCAAAACAAGTGGCAAAGTTAGCAAAGATTATATTAATGTTTCAGATTGCATGTTTGTGTTTATTATTGTTTCCTATATTTGCCATATTCAGTTGTTCTTAGACATTGGGATCCTTTTGAATTTATAATCAGTATCTGTGAGAAACAAATTTTTCTTTTTTTTTTTAAGCTTATATGGATGTACAGATCAACAGTTCTAATACATAGATCTTTATGCATCTATTTTGATACCTCTAGGCCATAATTCTCATTGGAGGTATTATAGGAAACAATTGCTCATTATCGAAGCATTTATATTTTAGAGGGCACACACTAGGGTAACACTTTGTGTAGGAGAACGTGGATCTGGCATGGCCTGTTTACCCAATACGCCTACATCTACTGCAGCACTGCACTATTTGAGTATTTATGACTTGTTCTTTAGAGTGTTGTCATGTCTCTTGTAAGGCAGAGAAAAACTAACCCAATTGTACAGACAGGGAATGGAGGTACCTGAGTTTAAGTGATTTATTCAGATATCATTCAGAAAGTTTTGTGGTTAAACTGTGAGCAGACACCATGTTTCCTGAGTCCCACATGATATACTGGACTGCTCCTTAGAGTACTGCTAGCTCTCAAGAGATTTTTCTGAATAGGTTTAACTCATGTTATTGTCAAAGAACAGAATTCACTTTGCTGAACACAGGAATTATTTTTAACTGTCTCGAGTTATGAAAATAAATTTCAGTTCAACTGATTAAAAAAAAAAGGAAATTTAATATGCATAAAAATACTCATATTTCCTTCCTAAAAACATGAGGGTATTAAGCAGCAGTAGTTGCTGGTGCACTCTAGGTTTTTGTGAATAAAACTAGTTAAACTTATGCTCCTATCTACTAGTATTTAAGTATTTTTGTCTGCAATTAATTTGTGAATAATTGCATTGCAGGTTACAATGTTGTAGTAAAGATTCCCAAAGGAGCAACAAACATCGATATTCGGCAGCACAGCTACTCAGGGAAACCAGAAGATGACAACTACCTTGGTAAAAGCCTCCTGTGTATAACACTGATAGATAGTTTTTGCGCTTTTGCCAGAGGTCTGCTCTAAACACACAGCCAGAAGTCTTTAGAGTAAATATGTAATCATTATCATCATTTGCCTGATTCTCTCTGTAGATGTTAGTTTTAAGAAAAATGAGATGATGATAGGTTTCTAATTCCTAAATGTGTGTTCAGTTGTCAGAGAAGGAGAATTAAAGCACATTGTATAATTTTGTCAATTTTTGACTTTGTAGTGGCCATGTTAATTAAATCATCATGAGTCAACTGAAGAATAATGCAGGCATTTGTGTTTTCAAACACTGGAATCGTGTGGTTTATTTAGAGATGAAGCAGTCATCAAACATCAGTTATTTCACGTTTCTGTTTTTTTTCTGTCATGTCTGGGTATAAAGATCACATTTTAATAAATTTCTTGATAAATCTGCAAACTTGAGAGAAACAAAGAACAAGTGAACTGTACCAAGTGAATTGTACTAAAAATCTTGGTTGTCTTATTTCACAATATTTATGTTACCTCTGAAGTGCCTGAGAGTATATTGATGCATAATTTCCTTCTTTCTTTTTTTATTACCATGCTATTTGATAGACTTCAGAGCATTCAAATTTTTTTTTTCTTGCTGCCTGATTCCCTGCTGTTGCTTGTGCATCTCACAGGATACACAAACAACCCTCACTCCCTGACACATAGCATGCCTTTACTAAATATTTTACTTATTTTTACTTTGTTATTCATCTTTATTGTTATAACAATTGGTTATTATTTTTATTGTAAATGCATAATAGTTTATTTTTACTTTTAAATTTACTTTTAGTAAATGACTATTTAGTTAGCCACTTAACTAAAAATACCTCTAGCAAGTACAAGAATGTGGACTGTAAAATAGGACACAAATATGAATAATATTTGCTCTCTTCTCCAGCAGAATGTAACCAAATTTAAAAGTGATGACTGTAGTTAGCTTTTAACAGAACAAATATTATTATAGTTAAGTGTTATTGCAGAGAAAATCCATGACAACTGCTCAGGTGAAAGCTACTGATGATTGGGATTGAATTCATGAACATTTAGAAACTGTTCACTAGAACTGTAAAAACTTACACATGGACTAAAACAAAGTGCTGATGCAAAGACATTTTTAGGAATTTTGATTGATAGAACCTTTTAATCAAAATTGTTGCTTTACTTCCAGTATTCTTTTTTTTACTTACAGCGTTATCTGATATTCATGGAAATTTCATTTTGAATGGAAATTTTGTTGTAAGCATGTCAAAAAGAGAAATCAATATACAAGGAGCCATTTTTGAGTACAATGGTTCAAATAATACAATAGAACGAATTAACAGCACTGATAGAATTGAAGAAGAGTTAACCTTACAGGTGAATGTTTACTTTTTTTCATAAGCTTAAAAATTTTCTACATGGTCATTGTGTTCATTATCTTATGTCACGCTCAATTTCACTGAAAAACAGTTATCGTTTTATCTCAATTAAGGTTTTGTGTGTAGGGAATTTATACAACCCTGATGTGCGTTATTCATTCAATATCCCAATAGAAGACAGAAGTGAGCTGTTTACGTGGGATCCTTATGGACCCTGGCAGGACTGCAGCAGGATGTGCCAAGGTACTGTGAATTCTTTTGTTAGCAGATCCAAAGACCTGATGCCATTTAGGAAGGGACTAGTCTTAAGCACTCAGATTTTGTCACCTCTACTAATGAAGAAACTCAGCATTCTCAGTAAATTTTAGGCACGCATAGCATTTAAGTGCAGAATAGCTTCTGATTTTGTTTTCCTGTTTTCAGTATTTATGCAGCACAATTCTATATCCAAAATTACATTTGTGTTCCTTTCCCTTTTAGCCATAGGAGTGGTTTATAGAAAATAGTTGAATCGAGTATAATGTATCCTTAGTAAGTGGAATTGTATATCTACTAAGATGTATTAAGCTTCTCTTATCATATTTCCAGATGGTGCCTGAGGGGTTGTCTAGTATCTTTCATATCTATTTCTTCAGCTTGTTTTGGTTATCTGCTATTTGGAGTGAAGCTATTTGGGAATATAATTTTAAACTGGCGTGCTATAGGCCATTATAATGCAAAAATGGAGCCACAATATGTATGCAGTGTATATATGAAATGTACGTACTCAGATTTTTGATAAATACTTTTATACAGGAGCTAGAAATGCCTGTACTTGAGACAGAGAATGGTGAGTTTCTTTGGATTTTGAGCCAGGCTGTAGACATACTCATGTGTTAGGGAAGCAGCGCATCTGTCAACTGTGCTACTTCTCCAAACACTCTAGTTATTTTAGGTACTCCGATCAAACTTTCTCTTTTCCTGAAAGAAAGGATCATGACCTCTTAGATAATATAGTGGTGTTCAGTAATTTGGTAATTAGGAAAGCACAGATATGATGCAAATGGAATACATAGCCTGATGAGTAAATTTGTTGTACTTTGTATTAAATGTAGTTTTCTGGAGTTTCAAATCCTCATGAGACCACTGCAGTGTAGCTGGGAGATGGCAGTGGTGGTGGGCATGACCAGGACAAGTCTAATGTTTATGCAGAATCTCCTGTATAAAAAGATTAGTGCTAATGGGGTGTCTCAGTTAAATTCCTAAATGATTAATGTAATCCATTACTGTAGAAATGCTCTCTTATTTCAGCCCCTTTTTCACTTTTCTTGTTTTCAAGGTATTCGAAGAAGGAGAATGACATGCATACGTAAAAGTGATCATGTGGTAGTATCTGATCAAAGATGTGAATTTATACCTCCTGTACCAGATGTCTCAGAAGAGTGTAATACAGAATGTGAATTAAGGTACAAAGAGGTTCCTAACTGATGAAACTACTGTGGTCTTTCCTATTTTTGTTGATAGAGACTGAAACAAAGCAATTGACTGCTTTATTGTCCCTCCCACCACCTCTTCTCCTTCCCTCATTCCTCCCTTCTCATGTCTTTCCCTCCTTTCCTCAAATCTATCGATATAATGGGTTTATACTTTAGACTTACACCTTTGAAATTAAGTATAATTAATGTATTTTTTCTAATTCTTATTCATGAAGTTCAATGTCTTTTGCTAGGATTGTGAATCTGTTCTCTATATTCTGTCACACAAAAATTGTATTACTGGGTACAATATATTTTTCACCAGAATTGTACCCTCAACTGGAACTAATTTGAAACACAGACGTGTGTTTTTGCACTCCAAAAAAGCCCACACTGAAGTGTTCAGAAGATGAAGGATTAGAATTATAGCTTACATTTTTCAAAGTCTCCTGGGAGATTTAGACAAAAGGATCTTTAAATTTCAAAAGATGAGTCAAATTCTTTTATATTGTTCTGAAAATTCCAGTCATGATACAGATTTTATAGTTTTAGCCGTTGCCTAAAATTTGTATTACAATTTTAGGTACACTCTCTGAGTGCTTAATTAACAATAGTTTTACTCTTTAAAACATAGTTAGCTTTCTATAACAGTTTATCTTTGTAGGTGGCACAGTATTGGCAAAAGCGACTGCACATCAAAGTGTGGCCCAGGGTATCGGTCTATAGAAATCCACTGCATGAAGTACTCTGTTTCAAAAGGACTCACTGCTCCAGTGGATGATAGGTACTGTGCCGATCAGCAGAAACCACCAACCAGAGAGCCTTGTCATGGTGACTGTATGTTGACAAGTTGGCACTACACAGAATGGTCAGAGGTAAAAGTTCAAGACCTTATAATTGTTGCATTATAGTTCTAGTTAGTGTTCATAACAAATCTTAATTTCTATATATTTTTTCAGTTTAAATAGCTAAAAGAAAATAATAATTGACAAATCCATTGTTGTTGGAGGAGCTAATATCAATCTCTCTATTTTGGTAACTGCTGGATGTAATTCCTTGTATGTTTATAAGAAACTGTAGCTGTCTATAATAGTTCCCAGCTTGTATTTGGACGTCAGCAGAGAAGATCTGGGGGTTAAAAGTATGTGTTTTATTTGAAGTTTTAATAATTTAGTTCTGTATGGATTGGAGTAAAAAAGTTCAGCTTTCATCTTCATAAATGAGTTTTATCTTGGAACTGCTAAACAAGGTGCCAAATTTATCTCAAGTTGACATAGTAACAGTCTGTAACTTAGATGTAGGATACATCTGTCTAACATAATCTTTAATGTCTCACATTTAAGACCGACAGTGCATTTTGACCTGCATTTATCATGCTGTGTTTCCTGTTTCATAAAATCTTCTGAACACTGTAGTGTTCCAGGAGCTGTGAAAGAGGTGTCAGAACCAGAGAAGCTTTCTGTTTGAACAACTTGGGTCGTCATCTTCCTGACAGAGAATGCCAAGAACTTCCACGAGTTGTAACACAGAGTTGCAATGAATTCTTATGTCCAAGCTGGTCTGTTAGTGAGTGGAGTGAGGTAACGAACCATGTAAAACTTATTACTCCTTTGGGCCTGGTCATTGATATTAAAATAAGCTGTTTTGAGTGTTTGTTTTTTGTTTTGGTTATTTTCCAAAGTAAAAGCTCTTTAATCCTAGGACTGTGTTGATACATATCTCAGATGTACAATGGCGTGAAAACTTCTGAAAAGCACACCTGTAATTAATTTCTTCTCTGAAATTTTGTTACATTAATATGAGATAATACAACTACTTAATCTTTTTAGTCATACATATACCTTCATTTTTTTCTGAAGCAAAGAGAATTATCCCACCAAATGAAAAACAGAATTATATCCATTTTATTACAGTTTTTATGTATATAATACAATGATTGATAGTTTAGACATGTTCCCTGTGATATGTGCACTCACATTTTAACTATTTTTTGTTCTGATGGAAATAAGTGAGCTGTACATTGTTTTGTATTGTATAGCTTTGGAAACTTAGTGTTATGTATTTGCACTGATATTTACAAGAAATACAGAGTTAACAAAATAACTAGTTTTGTTGCATGATGAACACTTATGAAATATTTTTATCATTTATGTGACCTTTAAAATCCAACAGATTACTACAAGAAAGTGAAGCAATTAATAGAGATTCATGTCTTTACAAACAGATGACTAATATTATTTTACAGTGCCCTGTGACATGTGGCAAAGGAATGAAACATCGGCAAGTATGGTGTCAACTTAATGATGAACAACTGAGAGATGACTTCTGTAATCCAAACGATAGACCAGGTTCAGTAACACCATGTGAACTTCATGAATGCGCATCTTGGCAAGTAGGGCCTTGGGGATCAGTGAGTACATCAGGATTCCTGGCTTTTGTCTTGTATTTCAGACTATGAGTGATCACAAAACAACACCATTTAAATATTTTAATTGGACCTTAAGCAGCTACTTGAAGGTGAATTGGTTCGCACATTTGTTTGTTCCTATTGACTATCTAACCTGTAATTTAGAAACACCCTTATGTAAGTTAGGTGCCTAAAACAGACCCTGACTCTGAGCCTTAATATCAAAAATCGCCAATGCTATTTCACATGAATGTATTTAATTTCCAAAATAATGAAAATGTAGATAGCAAAGCATTCAAATGAATGAGACAGGTAAAAGACCAGATATTTATAGGTGTGTCAGCATATTTAAGTGATAGCTTTAATTAAGACCATAGAATTATATATGCTAATAATAGCAGACAAAAAGATTTAGTATTTGTTTCCTTCGTTTTGATCTTCAATGATGAAAGAGTTTCTATGTCTTAATGTGAGAGTGCTGTTCCTTTGTCTAATGATGCTTATGTATAGCAGAGGGGCTTCAAAATTCCAGAAAAAGTTGAATTAATTTTTGAAGGAAGCTTTTGTCACCAAATAGATGAGCATTAATTAAAAAATAATAAGGTACTTAATGCTGTGGAGCTTTCTCATGTCATATTTGTTCATGTTAGAGATAACCATGCTGTTGTCTAACATAGAATCATAGAACCAAAGAATCATAGGTTGGAAGGGACCTTAAAGATCATCCAGTTCCAACCCCCCTGCCATGGGCAGGGACACCACCCACCAGACCAGGTTGCACAGGACCTTGTCCAACCTGATCTTGAACACCTCCAGGGATGGGGCATCCACAGCTTCCCTGGGAAACCTATTCCAGTGTTTCACCACCCTCATAATGAAGAATTTCCTCCTTATATCTGATCTAAATCTACCCTCTTTCAGTTTAAAACCATTCGCCTTTGTCCTGTCATTATCTGACTGAGCAAAAAGTTGCTTTCCATCTTTATGCATCTCCATAAGCCCCTTTTAAGTATTGAAAAGCTGCAGTAAGGTCACCCCAGAGACTTCTTCAGGCTGAACATCCCCAGCTCTTTCAGCCTTTCTTTATAATGTTGAATTCCTTTTGGGTAATCTTCTGGTTATAGGATGCTGGCATCCTGGCTCCCTACAAGCTCAATGCAAAAATGAAAGAGGAAATTAAATTTCTTTAATTTCTTAAAAATTAACCCACCCCGCCTTACCCCAGTTTTTATTACTGAGCATGATGTTTTATGGTATGGATAATCCCTTTGGTCAATTTGGGTCAGCTGTCATAGCTGCATCCTTTCCCAGTCTGTTGCCCACCTCCAGTATACTAGAGGGGGCAGAGTGGGAAAAAAAAAGGACACTGTGCAAGCACTGTTGGGCAATAACCAAAATTTGGTTTGTTATACTATTTTAGCACCAAATGGTCTGCTGTGAAGAAAGTTAACTGCATCCCAGCCAGACTCAGTTCGCATTCCTATTCCTATTCTATGCTAGAGAGAGTTTTAAAATATAAAAATTGTAGTTAAAAAATTAATTTGGATTAAACATAGTGCTATTTCAAGTGTGTGAAATTATTAACAGTGTACTGTAACATGTGGACGTGGATACCAAATGCGTGCAGTCAAATGTGTTACTGGGACTTACAGAGTTATTTTGGATGATGACAGAGAATGTAATGCTGCTACTCGTCCTAGAGATAACCAAGTAAGTTAAAAACACTTTTCAGTCGGTTGTGCATTTTAGTTAAAATAATTTAAAAATGAATGTGGTCTAGTGACTTTTTGGTGAAACTTGCAAGAAACAATTTCTAGGATGAGGAAAAAAAAAACTGAAACTGTCTGGTCTTTTTCTATGCTTCAAATTTGGCCTTGGTAATTAAATAAAAGTAATAAGGAGATCGGAGATTTGAAAATTTGGCATATATTGACGGGGTCAAAGACCTTTTGTTACTTGTAAATAAAAATCTTTGAAGACCCTAACATAGAACAATGTAAGGTTGATGGCTTGTCGTGATGTTTAGTAATCGCACCTAACAGGCTTGATACTCTACTCTAGAATTCTGTTTGTTCTTAAAAGAAAGTCATGGTTACTTGAGGAAAGCTTTGATGGTGGCAGTAATGCTAATTTGAAACAGTATAGACTTGAATTATATATAGTTCAGTATGGTATTAATATGGTTCTCTACATTTCCTCCCCATCCCTGTTTGCTTACTTTTTCACTTCTTTTAATTTAAATCTATTGTTTTTTAGAAGAAATGTCTTTAATACAGTCAATGGGTTTACCTCTAACTGAAACCAATTATTGTCTAACATGCTATGGATTAATATGTTGATCTGGCTACCAGATTGATTCTTCACATTTATATCCAGTTAGGCTGGTAACCACTTACCTCTCTGAGGGCAAGCTCTGATTCTGATCTGTTTTTTAAGAATAAAAACCATAGGGTATTGTGGTCCAGAATAACCTGGTCACAAGTCACCAGCCCTGTGAGGGCTTCTTGAATAAGTTTTCAAATTATAAAAGCCAAACAGATTAAGTACAGATTAATTTCCACTCCACTCTAAATTGGTTGGAGTATGCTTCTTATTTTGAACTGTGGTACCTGTTTATCTGTTGGCTGAAACTGAAGAATTTCCTGGTTTTGGTAACTGAAGGTATAAAGTGGCACAGCCACTTTCTTCATTCAGTTCTGTACCGCAGGAAACAGAACAGTCATGTTCATGCCCCTTGTCTCCAGCAAATTACCTGTATAGTTCTTTCTCAAAGCACAAATATTACCAGTTATCATAACTCATACAGCGTTAACATTAAATAGTCTTTGCCTCTCAATTTGAAATAAAACAATTTAATAAAAAGCTTTGATTATAATGCCAGAGGAAAGTAAAAGATGACATTTACTATTTAATTAATGCTGACTTATTGGAATAGTAGCATCTATCTGTTTGTATGAGCCATCTGCTTTATATTTGTTTTTTCCAAATCTCATACTTTGAAAGCTTTGTTTGTTTATTTATTTATTTATTTATTAATCACCCCCACAGGAATGTGAATTGCCCGCTTGTCCAGAAACTACAAAATTATGGACTACATCGCTTCCTCTAATCCATGTGGGGAAGGTGACCCAATGGAGATATGGATCATGGACTCCGGTATGTAATGTAAAAGTGATCACAGCTGCCAGAGCAGTCTTCCCTTCTGTCACCCATTTTCCATAAAGGTGTCATTAGTATATCTTTCAGACTGAAATCTCCTTGAGACGATCTTTAAAGAAATTCTTTTTTTTTTTTTTTTTTTTTTAAGAACCTGTTTCTTTAGAAGGAGGTAGACACTCCCAGCAAATTCTGTGTGTTTCAAATCTAGCTAGGGAAAGTAAAGGAAAAAAAAAGGATTTGGGGGATGGGAGTTCTGAGTGGAACAGCTTTGATATGATTGAGAGTGTTCGAGGAAGTGTGTTTCAAAACAGTTTTGATCATTGTCTGAACATGGAGAACATCTTTCATTTTCATAAAATATGATTTAAATCTTGTATGTGAATAGCAATATTAAATAGTTTGGGTCTTTAAAGATCCAATTTCATATAACTCGTAAAATAAGTGTTACACAACAAACTAATTTATACACAAACTCTATTTAATCAAAGAGTGTTTGATTTTTGATTTTCATACTAATGAAAATTAGTTTTATTTGACAGAGATATGAAAATTTAGAATCATCTGTAAAAATGTAGGTGTTTGTTAATCCCTTGAGGTTCTTAATCAAGAATATAGCATTTTTATCTTTGCACAAACTGTTCTAACAAAATAGTAGTAAAGAGTGCATAGACTGGGGCTACTCAGAAGCTGTTTACTAAATCCCCCTGCAACTGTTCATCTATAATAGCATCAGAAGGGGCTCAATTTAATATGCTGATATGAACTAAAATGGCAAATGAATTGTGAATATCATTTTTTATTATTATCAGTTGATGTAAATATTGCATCACTGTGAAATAACTAAAACGTTCTGGAAGCTGCTCTCTATAATGTGTCTGGTTCTGGTTCTGCTCTCTAATGTGTCTGTGTATGGTTCCATATTATAGTTGAAATGCTACCTGTTAGATATGCTGAATTACTTTCCAAGAATGAAGGCTATGCACTTTAGTTCCAAGCCAACAGGAATTCTTAAGGCCTACAACATCCAGCAATATTTTGCTTTCCTTCTTGAGTGCATGGCTCTATACTTGTATATTGATTTGAGATAAAATCTGTTTCTCAGTGTTTAATTCTAAAGTTAAGCTGATACTAAGCTGTGTTAGCATTTTTGATGCTTGCATGATCTTTTTTTGGCCTCATAAAGTGTGGTGAAAATGGATTGTTCTCTGACAGTGCTCTGCATCCTGTGGGAAAGGTGATCGTGCTCGCTATGTAAGCTGTAGAGATGCTCATGGAGGAATAGCAGATGAATCTTTCTGTGCTCATTTACCACGACCAGCTGAAGTTTCAAGTTGCTTTAGCCCATGTGGAGAGTGGCAAGTTGGAAACTGGTCCCCTGTAAGTATTGCTTGGAGTGTTTTTTTTCATGTTTCTAGTTAGAAATTGGGACTTCATATTCTGTACATGTATTATTGAGTTTGCATCCTTTGAAACAGTGAAGTATGTTTCTTATTGTCAAAAGTAAATAGAAATGTCTTTGGTTATTAGTTACCAATGTTCTATCACAAATATTGGGTTAATTTTTGGTCAGTGTACAGTTACGTGTGATAGTGGAACAGTAACAAGACAAGTTATCTGTGTCAACTATCATCAACAAATCAACGAGAATTACTGTGATCCTGAAGGCCGTCCCTCTAAAGAACGAGAATGTAACATGCCACCATGTCCACCAGTTTACCATCATACTCCAAGAATACATGACCGTCCAAGTAATTTTCCAGAAATAGGTTACCTTCCAATACACCATCCGCAAGACAATACAAACCAGTGGAACCATCCTTCTGTAGGAGGATATCAATGGAGAACTGGACCCTGGGGAGCAGTAAGATTTTTTTTTAATATGTATATTGATTTGTTATCTCACTTTTGTGTAAACATTTCTAAAAATGTTATTGCAGTACGGGTTTGGTCAAAAGAAAAATACATTTATTTTTTAAAAAGTACTATTATGAAAAATACATTCGATCTGAAACATAATTTTTGTGCAATTTCAACTTTAAAATACTTCAACATGTTAATTTTTATTTGCAAATTTCCAGTTTGGAATGTTAACATTTTTTATTTTTTTTAAGTTTTAACCAACGTTATACATTTTTCTGATTATGCAATGGTGATATATATCTTTACATGTTTTGGTAGTGCTCTAGTACTTGTGCAGGTGGATTTCACCGTCGGGTTGTAGTATGTCAAGACGAGGAAGGAAGAAGCGCTAGTTACTGTGACGAGGCAACAAAACCTCCAGAGTCAAGACACTGTGATTCTGGACCCTGCCCACGATGGAACTATGGGAACTGGGGAGAAGTAAGATCATTTCACTTTCAAGTGGAAACGTTATTTACATAAGCTTAGATATAGCTTAGATATAATAATTTGAATGTGAATGAAAACATTTTTTTTACTTATTTAAAAATAATGAGTTTCAACCTGTTTATCTAAAATTTGTTCTTTGATGAAATACAGAACTCTAGCATAACTATGGGTAGTGTAAATATACATCTAAAATATGTAGGTATTGTGTGATGCTAAAGGTGTACAAAATAATTGGAAATACATTATCGTATTTTTAAAAAATACTATAGTGATAACTTCAGAAATTCTAGTTTTATTAACACATGGCTGGTATTTCTCAATCCATTAAGTCATTAAGTACTTGCTGTAAAAGCTTATAATTGAATGTTGTAGTAGTATATTGAATCTTTAAACAGACAGAATTATTTTCCTTTACAAAAAGATGAATCATATGAGGAAAAACCACAATGTAATAGCTAGCCTCAGAAAAAAAAAGTGAGCACAAGAAGCTTAAAAGAAAGGCTTTTACTTCAAATTCCATAGGCACTGACTGGAATACCTGCAAGCAGGTATACTTATTATGTGTATGAAAAAATGAAAAAAAAAAACAACCCTCCCACCCCCCACCCCCCCGCAAAAAAAAAAAAAAAAAACAAAAAAAACCAACCAACCAACTAACAACAACATAAAAGAACTTCCCCCTCCCTTGATTGTTGTAACAGATGAAAGGTATGAAGATAAGATGGTGCATCTAAAAAGTGTGCCAGGGTTAGAATGTTTTAATGCAATGTTATACGTTGTTGGGCAAAGAACGGTTTCTCCATTCTATGTATTGTCATTTTTGACCATGCGTTCCTGATCAAACGCTACAGAAGGAGTTAGAAATGTTTTGTCTGACATTCATTCTGCTATAACCTCTTACGGTTCCTACCCTCTTCTCTTACTCTTGATACATCAATATCTAGATTTGAGAAAAGAAGAAAAATTGGGTGAATTTTTATGTATTTATTTATTTTCTATTTTGGTCAAATCTAGTTGTTTTGTTCTCAAGTCCAGTCTCAGTGTCATGTTTTTTCATGTTTATTCTCACAAATAGTTATTTTTCCTTGAAAGAGTAGATTTTCTGTAACTGAAACTTTTTGTATTTTTTATAGTTTGGTAAATTATAAAAATGTAGCTTTGTAAATGTTTTGGTGAGAGAATAATTTTCTTATTATATGAAATTAGAGTGTAAGTTCTTATTCTTGAGTTGAGCACCCAGGGAACATGAAAGTAGACATGGTAGATAATAACATGCATCGATTATTGCTATATTGCTTTACATCAATAGTTTTTGATGACCCTTAACAAAAAATCTGTCTATAAAATTTTATGTTTTAGTGTACTCAAACGTGTGGAGATGGAATAAAGACAAGACTGGTGATTTGTCAGCTTCCTACTGGCCAAATGTTGGGTGATCAAAACTGTGAAATTCTAGACAAGCCACCTAATATGGCACAATGTAATGTGCATTCTTGCCCTGGTGATGTTTCATGGCATCGGGGACCATGGAAATCGGTACGATAGCATTCACTAATATTTTTCGCTCTTTGTTCTTTCTGTCACTCTATTTCCCCTTGCCTTTTAAAAATTATATTATTATTTTATTTGATAACAGTGAAATAATAATGCATGTGGAAATATAGTTGCTGTATTTTTATTAAGCAATTGCTTCTGCTGTCATTGAATTAAATGGGAAATAGCCATTTATTTCAGTGGGAACAGTATTGTGCTCTGTAAAACATCATAGAGAATATTCTGAAATTTACCAGAAATCATTATAGCTAATAGTGATGCCTATTAGGTTGTTCTATTTTGAAGGATTATGATTTGATCTGTGTTTTAATTTAAAAGTATATGCTGTAATTTATACTGTAGCATTATCTACATATTTATATTTGTAAAAAAAAAATCAAAAAAGGCTTTCTAGCGCATAACTTTTCACTAATAGAATATTTAAATATAAGCTATCTCACACATGTATATTACACTCTGTCATCAAACAACATATTACTCCATATTACGTGTACATTTGTGTATAAAGGTTTATATTTGTGGTTTTAAAACAGTGACTAATTAAAGTTGTCTGTGTATAATTATGTATGTAACTATAATATGTTTTTGTCTATATGTCACTGTCTATTAATGTATAAAAATGACCACAGTAATTACCATTAATCTTTAAAATTGCCACTAGCAGATAATTAACATGGAGAAGTAATCATAGTATACTCTACAATAGAGAGTACATTATATTTCCCAAGCTATGAATTTGACAACAATATTTATTAGTTATTGTGCTCAATTTTAAAGAGATTAATGGCAATCAAAGGAGGTTGGATCCAGTTCTGGTTCCGTTAGAAATCAGTTCAAAACCTGTCATTAACATCACTGGGAGACGGACTAGGATAACAGTTCTGTACACTTATTTAAAATATATATATAATTTGGTTCTTTGAATTATCATGGAGACATTAAAAAAATATTATCCAATTTCAGCTTTAAAAAATTGATTAGTTTATATAATCTAATTTATTGCAAATACATTTTAAAATGAATGTTTGAATTAATAATTTACCACAGTTATCTTTCTTCCACTGTGCAAACAGTTTTGGTTTTGTGTTTAACAGACACCAGAGTTTCATCTTTAGCCGTTATTCAAAAAATTAGTGGTGACTTACTAATACTTTATTAATATATTACTTCAGGTGCTGAGGAGGCAAACAGGGCATTTGGCACATCGTTGCCTTTGCATTAATAGCTTACCTATAAGTTATTGCAATGTGTTGTAAGTGGCATATATGGCTTAGCTTTGCAAAGATTTTCTGGTTGTTTTATATCACAGTTAAAGCCAATGTAATCTTTCAAAAACTAAGTTTAGAATGGAATATTACCAAGGAGAGAGTTTGTGGCTTCTGTTTTATATGCGATTGCAAGTTCTGCAGGTATTCAGTAATAACTTTAATTTCATGAGAAATTTCATCTGTGACGTGGTGTTGAGCAGAAACCAACCAAGTAGGTTCAGGAAATAAAAGTAGGCTCGCATACTAAATACGGTGTCACTTTTCAGTAGTTTAGCTAGTCTGAACACTGCCAACACACAACCTTCAGTTAATTTTTGTCGCTGTTTAAATAGAACAAACTTTCTTCATTGAGGACAACTACTATAAAGTAGTAGAAGCTTTAGTCACATAAACACTGATGTACCTTAGCACAACTGGCTCTGTTTAGTCTTCACCTATGGGTGGCTGACCAGCTATGTGACAGTCTGGCCTTAGATGATGGCTCTGCCTGTCCCATGCCTTCCTGGAGTACAGTGTGCTCTCATATAGGGTGCTCTTAATGGTACATTAACATAAATGCTGTGCATTTAGATGTAGTTTTGTCTAAACCATGACTGAACTAAAAGCTTTAGCTTACTGATTATTTCAGCTTTTACAAAGCCTGATAGTTTCCTTTTGATTTTTGTGTTCAAGCAGAAATGGATTCACAAAAAGCTCAATATTAGCAAAGACTAATCCAGAATCCTTAGAGTGCAGAACCTGAGCCATAACATTGAAAGACTGTTCTCGTTAATCAGTTTTCAGTGTCTTTTATGTGGAAGTGCGAACCTCCGATGGTGCTTGCCCTCTGTTTAGAACATAACTAAAATTACACTGATCATTTTAATGATGAATTTTGGTTAGACTTTTGAAGAAGTTTAAGGTTCAAATCACTGAAAGTTGGCCATGTGCACTGCAGTAGCTGTCCACTGTTCTCTCTTGAAATCTAATCAATTACGTGGGGAAGTACCAGGTATTTGACCTTTGTTAGTCTTTGAATTGCTTCAGACCACGATGAGCAGGCATCTAGTGATTTGTAATGCCTGGCTGCTTGAGCTTGTCCAGTTCTGCAAAGGAAAGGAAACTGATTAAAATGACTCAGAATAAACTCTTCAAAATAATGTTTAATCTGTCTTCTGAAGTACCCATTTCCTTATCTGAGTTTAATCATATCATGCGAAGATAAGGGAGTCAGGCAAGAGCATTTCCAATGTCTGCTCTGGACAGAAAGGCTTTTACTATGTCCAGTACAGACTTGTAAACCATTTATTGTAGGGCTTTTTTAACAGTAAATATTGAGAATTAAAATTGTGCAATAGAAATAATGATCCCAGATGCATAAATTTGTGTGACTACCTTGTATTTCAAAAGAAGCAGCTTCTGACCACTTCAGATAATTAGCTAATTATTGATTAACTAATTCCATACTATTGATGTAATAAATCTTACAAAGGCTGCTGGTTAGAGCAGATACAGAACGACAAGGTGAGGTTTGCAGCACGTTAATGTACAGTATCTTTCCCCCTTCAGTGCAAGCTGGGTACTTCTATTTTAGGATAATAAGCTTGCTTATACTTAGGGATAGCTCTAACTCAGACGCAAGAAAATTTACTACCATGTGGAAAAGAATGTTAGTTCAGTTAGTTCAGGTCTGTTCCAAAAATCAGCAGTAAAAATGTTTTTGGTTCTTCATCTTGATATTCTAGGCTGATACTTTGTACGGATATTTTTAGAGTTGTGAACTACCATTAACAGTACAGCATGAGAGAAGTAGTAAATTACTTATGGCTGAAGTCTAAATTAATGAGTCATTATCTAATTAATTTTAATCGGATTCAGAAACTTTGATTGTTTGAATTCCCGAAACTTTATTCAGTCCAGAATTTTCATATTCATGCTATCCAAGCCAGAGAAGCACTCTGCAGTTTTACAGATGGCTAAGAAACACAGCCTTTTGCTTGTAAGTTGAATTCATTTGACCTGGAGGTCACTGAGAGACTCTGGCAATGATCTTTTTATCTTTAGCTTACTTTTTCTGCCCTGTTATTTTTTAGCAGGAACTGAATTCTGCTCTTCTTTTGTTCAGCCTTTGTATCAAATTCCAGAAAAAATGGAGTGTGTTTACACCGTCCCTGCATCCTGAGGGACTTTGGATGATTGCCTTGTTTGTAAAGAACATTGGTGTCAACTCCTAATGTAAATGAGGTTGATAAAATATTGTATGAACATTCCTGAGTTCAAATGTTTTAAGATAATGTTTTAGCCTGATTGTTTTGTATCTCAGTACACTACCTCATTTTTGATCCATGAAAATTATGATACATATATATTTTGATGTGTACATATCTATAATGAGTTTATAAGTTATTATTTACTTCAGGTAAATACATTCTTTGCTTACTTTAATGGAGTTGCACCACCAGTAAATCTGGCCTGTGTGTCTTGGGTATTTTTCTTTTAGGCTACTCTGGTTTCATTGGTGAAGGGATTGAGGCAATGATCCAAAACTACATGAAATAATGAATAAATTACAAGCTACAAAGTATGGAAACCATATGTCACGTTATATAATGTCAAGAAAAATTCCATAGCATTCTGACAGCTGGCTGAGAGTACTTTGTTCTAATACAGATTTTTATTGTATTCCTTCCTACTTTCCACAGTGCATTGTTGGGTTTTTGGTTTTAGTCCATGCGGTAAGACTTGAGGGTTTTTGTATTAATTTTCATCGTAGTGGGTCAGGTTTTCTGACCTTAATGTCAATAAGTTATTTTTTACCCCAAGCATGAAAAGGGAGAGTATAACAAATTTACCAAGATACCATAAAATTTTAAAACTGAACTGTAGTGACTAGATTTAACAAATTTCTCCTAGAAGTGCTTTAGGATAATGTGACTTTACTTAGTTCAAGAATATGGTTATTTTATTTTACTTTACTTTACTTTATTTTACTTCATTTCATTTCATTTCATTGAACAGCATCTCCCATATCTACATGCTTTAGTACTCTTAGCCAAGCTATTGTCTCTTACCTGACAAAAAGTTATGTGGGAATATAATCGAATCAACAGTTAATCAGTTCAATGGTTATGCTTAGATACACCAAACCTACGGTGCACATGGTCTTCTAAAGCTTTTGTGGATACCAGTAATGTAAAGTAGGTATACTAGAGAAAAAAAATACTATTTTTAGCATATAGTACACAATAATATTAAATGTAATTTTCTTATGAATCCAGTAATTGACGTATTTATCACACTCTAGTTTTCCGAGACTAAGGACATAGAAAGTGCTGACTGGTAGCTGATAGATTGACCCACTCTGCTGCAGAAGGTGCCTGTTACAGCAGGTTTAAGGACTCCCCAGCTGTAAGCTGTCTGTAAACTGGAAGCTGTTCACCTGCCAGGTGAAGTGCAGTACTTGGCTGGGAAAGAGTTTGACGCAGTAGCAAGTTAAGAGATTTCTGGTGCCAAAGCACTGACCTGGTACCCAAGCAAAATGTGTAATGTGAACATACTTTTTGTTTTACTCTTCCTTCTGCTGTTCAGTAACTGATGACTTGTTTGAACAATTTGTCCTGAAACTTTGCCATATACCAGTTGTGCAGTCAAATTGTAATTGGAGGATTATTTTCTTATTTAAAGTTTTAAAAAATATTTTCTGTAATTAAAGGGACCTTAAATTAAAAGTGGATAAACAAAACTTTCCTAGGAGTATTGCTTTTGCAGAGTGCTTTTACACCTGTTCAAACTATTAAAATAACGAAACACTGACAACAAGCTAGTCAGCTCAATTATTCTTTGTTTTTAGTTAAGAAACTGAGTGTCACAAACAAGTGTTTCACTAACAGTTCAAATTACATTGAAAAAGTCCCGGGGGGGGAGGGGAAATACAGTTTAGGAATATTAGGTTGTTGTTGTTTTCAGAGTTCTTTCAGAACAATATAAATCTGGTTGTGCTGTGTCTTTATGGTCAGTGTTACAGGTAATGTTTGACCCTTACAGAAAATGATTATATTGTGTTTGTGTGAACTGTTGATAAAATAAGGATTTTTTTCCTTAATCTTATAGTTTTTACATAATTTTGAAAGTATTATTTGTGATTTCATATAAATTTAGGCATAAAAAGAGTGGATCAGCTCATCTTCTAAGTTAGCTTTAAGTGTCAGAAATTCTTATGAACTGCCCTTCAGACACATACCGTAATAGTCTTCAAAGTAGCTGTTCTTCTAGTTTTTCAGTTTTCTCTTGAGTTATTTGCTTCAGAAGAATTTCTGTTTAATTCTGTCTTTGCAGTAGTGGAAGAAGTCTATTATTACTTTTAAGAGTATAAATTATTTTTTTTTAAATTGACATCCCAGTTCCTTTCCAGTGATGTTATTGCCAGGCAGCCTATCAATCTCTGCAGGAGCAGAAACAGCCTAAACATGCATAAGTAAATATTTATTTGTTTTCATTTTAATGCAAAAAAAAAAAATAATGCTGTGTATGATAAGTGCCTTCATTCATTTTTTCTAATGTGTAAAAAGTATTTATATCTTTAAAGATAATCTTTTATATTAAAAGGGAATTCAGGATCCGTGAACTTGGTTTTCAAAACCAGCTTCAGTCTTATACCTCTACTTCTGCTGCTGCCTAATGTCGAACTTCAGAATACCTCATTACCAGTACAGCACGTTTATTTAATATCCCACTGGCTGAAATCTTAATGTTAGCATATGCTATTCATTTTTAAAAATTCTGGAAATGGGGAGTGCCTTTTCAGAGATAACTGATAACATATGTCACTACCCAAATAATGTCATGAAACAGGCTTGGGACAGTGAATTTCATTTAGGGTAATTCTGATAAAAATGAAAGAAAATACTTGTTTTCAAAATTCAAAAGCAAATATTTATGTGTACTGTTCATCAACTTTAGAGCACATTTCTCCATTTTGGTGCTATGTTACCTGTATAGCTTGAAATAATAAATAAGTTATAATGTATGTCTGATAATTTAATTTAATGACTGTGACTTGTGTCTGTGAAATACAATTGCATTTTAACCCTTCTTTTTGATGCATGTTGTGTGGCTTTGTGCTTATACTTAATGTGTCTTTTATTAACGAATGCTAATGTTTAAAGTCCTTAGGAAAAAAAAAAAGAAAAAAGAAAGGAATTAACTACTTTTGCTGAAAGTGCTTTTTTAGCATCGAATAATCTTTGTGTTGCACTGAACTTATGATATTTTAATGACATTGTTTTCATGGAGTAAGCACCTTTAAAATTTCCCTCTGTAAAAGATTAAAGGTTGCTGTTCCATAGAATTTGTAAAGGATCTTATACTTGAACAACAAGAATAAAACAAACT
This sequence comes from Anser anser, assembly GCF_964211835.1. NCBI lineage: Eukaryota > Metazoa > Chordata > Aves > Anseriformes > Anatidae > Anser > Anser anser. Next base: position 32,611,329 of record NC_139720.1, on the reverse strand, counting down.
TGTTTCTGATAAAATCAGCAATTGATGCCATTGCTCAGTTAGACCGAAATAGGCTGATGACTTCTGATCTCCTATGATACATGTCATTTAATGCCTTTTGCTGGAGCTGTCATTTTACAGCCCAGTCCTGCTCCCACGTAGTCAGTGACAAAAGGCATAGAAAACGGAGGATCATAACACAATGCTCAACTCATATAATCTCAAAGAGAGAACACTTTCCCACATTCCTAAAACACTTTTACATAACTTTCAGACCTTTCATGTATGAAGAGGACAAGTAAGAGGGGAACACAGTCAAAGTAAAAAAAAGAATATCATGAGAGGGGAAAAAAAGGGTGATCTTGGTGATCTTTAACGCCATTCCTAAATATATATAGCCATTCACTGAAAGTGAGTGTAAAGCTACTCATATATTTATTTCTTTTTGTATTATATGAATTTTCAGAGAAACCTCTGGATTCTGTGTGGCCAGATCCATAAAAAAAATAAAACATTCTGAGCTGCCTGTGGCAGCTATGTGGGGCAGTTCTGAAAATTCCAGTCCATGCTCATAAACATTGCCCCAAAGCGTTTTTGAAATCCAAATTTAAAAATTACTAAACATAGATTGAAGTGTTAGCATTGTCTAAAATTTATGGAGGTTACTACACATTTTGGTTACCTGGCATCTGTTAGGAAGAGAACAAGGTGTTCCATAGCTCCCTATTAGGAGAGTTCCTAGTTCTTTCTGTGAAAACAAGTTATCGTGGGAGATAGCCTGCTCCACTAATGCTATATTGATCAGTGTATGTGCTAGCATGAATCTAGCTATGGCCTTTGCACTTCATTGAGAGCAGGATTAGATTTCCTGCTGTTGCAGTCCTTCAGAAGCTTGGGTATATGCTCACATTTATGCACATAACTGAGTAATGTTGAAAAGATCGGTCTGTAAGTAATTGAAAATATACAGAAGAATGGCTTAGGTTGAAAATAAACTGGAAGACAACATGCAAAGGTGGGTAAAATGTTGTATTTCTTATGTTCTAAAATATCCTTATAAACATCTATTTTTGCCCAGTTAATATTTAAAATAATGTGTTATTTTTCTTAATTCTTTAGCTGATATTTAATGACATTCTTTAGAAAGAGTTATATTTTTGCATGCTTCTAGAAAGTTTAAACAAATTGTGACAATACTGTATCATTGCAGTATATATTGCTCTGTTTCCTTTTTTTTTTTCAAAGTTTAAATTAAAATAAATAAATGAAAAAAAGTGAAGTGGTAGATTTTGTAGAACCGACAGACAGAAAAAATCCATATGTATTTGGTATTGCTTTAATTTCTGATCTACTGTTTTGCTGCAGCTAACATTATTGAAAATGATAAACCAGAGACTGCAGTTAGTGGGATCCAATGTTCCCTTCTGATCATGTTTACCTTTTTGCAAATTCAGCTTAAAGTAATTCGTCTGCTATAGTAAGACTTCATTATGTCATTATTTCTGTAGTTTGTAGGTTGAAAAGACCCTATGTCTTAATATAAAAAAGGAGAATCCATAAAATGAAGTTTTAAATTGTGAAAAGTATAGAAACAAATCATTTTATCTGTGCAATCACTCTGTGAAAATGTGGCTCCCACACCAGAGATCCTCTATCATATTAAAAATATAGTCCATCTTTTACTGTGAAAATCTATATATCACTCTCAAGGGGCAAACATTACTTTTCAGTGAGAATGCAGATCATGTCATTCCCATGCCTTTGTTCAGTCTTCCCAAGCTTCATAAGAGGCAGAAGGCTATATCCAGACTCCCTGTGATGCACTGTTAAATTGTCCTGTTGTTGGAAGTAATAATGGATCAGTTTGGGTTTTATTGTTGTTTTTGTTTTGGTGGTTGGTGGTTGTTTTTTGTTTTATTGTTTTGTGGAGGTTTGTGAGCACAACTGCTGGATGGACACAGGTACATCTGTTGTTCTCCCTTTGGAAAATACGTCTGGGAATTTATCCTTTGATTGGAAACAAAAAAGAAAAAAAAAAAAGGTGTTTCTTTTGCTCTCACCATATCTCCTATCTCCATTTCTGCCTCCCTTCTTTCATGATACTTGCACTTTACTTACAATTTGTCTCCAGTGCTGCTGCCTTCATCTAGTTGCTTAAAGGGGTAACTTTTGTTACATTCTTGTGGAAAAAAGAAAGAATAAGACTTGTTGAAGTCTAGCCACACCAGAAATTTTCCATCTGCAATGGTGCAATGTTGAACATGCCTGCACTAAATATTTTCTGGGAGTTATCTCAAAGAAGGCAGAGAACAGAATTGCTGTTCAGTCTTGTAAATTTGCCACAAATTTATACCCATAGATTAAGATTTTTCAGAAAGACCTAGTGAGGTTCTGTCTCTGTTCCTGTTTGCCATTGATTTCAGAAGGAGAGGTAAGGCAGAATTGTCTGGTTTTGGTTTTTAATTTTCCACTGTTCTTTTGTTTTTACTTGTTGGTTAGCCTCAGCCATCTGTCTCCATTGTATATATCATCAACTGAAAGGTGATAAAAGTTAGGTACATGTACCAGATACGCTGTTGCAGGAATGCTTAATGGGCAATGCTGTTTGTCAGTTCTCTTCCCCACCCTCTTTGCTTCCCCCCAGCAAATAAATAAGCTGATCATAATTCTCATTGTTTTAATATATGTTCTGATTAATTACAGTGATAATGTTGCTTGAATGAGGGGTGATGGTGAAGTTCTTAGCAGAAGTATATGCAGACCCTTCAGTGACATGTAAGGCCTATCCAGACCTGCACATGAGGTAGCAGAGCCTGCCAAATGGCTGCTGAAAGGAGACAGAAATACCCATTGTTTTTCTGATTCTCAGGTGGCAACCAGATGCAATGGACTCAAATCAAGAGCAAGTAAGGCAGGAAGAGTAACTATACAACTGAATTTTTACTGTAATAGAGAGAAGATGAAATAGAACCCATAAAGGAAGTGTTAAATGAGTTACCAAATGTGACGTGTCATTACTGTTGAAGGCGATCACATTAATCATCCACTTGTGAAATAGTGACTTTTATTTTTAAATTTTCAAAAATATCAAACATATGTTAATAGCAACAGAAAATATCTTCAGTTAGCACAAGGCTTGTTTTTGCATCTCACTGGTGTTGTCATATATTGGTGCTAGCATGTCTGCCGCTGGGTGTCCTTTAGGTTACTGTTGTGTATAATAGTGAGCTTGTCTTCCAGGAGAGCTGAAACCTGGAAGAAAATAATATCTGGATGACAAGTCACGGCATCTGAATACAATTTGGGACTTTGACTCAACTATTCATGTTTGAGATCTCTGAAGTATGACAGTGGTCTTATTTTCTGTGAGACATTTTCCTCTTGTAGCCCATTTTTGCCACTGCTTTGTTCATCTTCCTTTCCTCTTATCCTCTTCCACTGTGCCACACAACCTTCCATCAACACACTAAAATCCCCATAGTCTCTGTGAATTGGCTTTTCCACAACGCAGAGTACAACACAGTTGTTCTCCAGTGCCTTGATTATACTCTTATGGAAAATGGGAAGATGGTAGCCTCCACAATATAAGCCATGTTGACTTGTCCAAAATTGGAGTGAACTTTGGTTTATTGTTATGAAACTCAGACTTGAATATTACCTGTGCCTAGATTTTCCCTTTCGAATCACATGATTATGGTTTTTTAGGCTCTACATTGAACTTATATGAGAGGCTGCTGTTTCATTAGTCCTCCTCAGGCTTGAGATTTTTACCTGGCATCAGGAATCTTCACATTCCTTGTAGCAACCGCATACTGGAGTCACCTCCAGATCAGACATATCTTTCTTTTGAAAGAAAATGGATCAGACTTTGTCTAGAAACAAAATCTTGTACTCCTTGCATGGGGAGAAACATCTGTTCAGAACAATGTCACCCAAAAGATTCAGACGATGACAGTTCATATCTGAACGTGTGTGATTCTACTGTGCACATTCTCACATACTGGTACTCTGACTGTAACTATACAATTTATTTATTTATTTAAAAAGCAGTCTCCAGAACAAACAGCAAAGCAAGGAGTATTCTGTCTCCTCCTGTTCAGATGTGACAGGTGTTTTTAGTAGCTTAGGATGAAGAACTTTGTGAGCACTGGCAAACTCCTTGGAGAGCTAGGGAATTGCGTTTTAAAAGGCGATCTAAATGTGCTTACATCACTTACTAAATCTCTACAGTAGAATTGTCCTCTATAAATTCTAAACTAATTATTTCTTAATACATCTTACATTTTTAGAGACAAAATGTAATTTGAAAATGCCGGATGAGTAGTTATGCAATATGTAAAGTATGATCAGTCCTTTACAGAAAAAAGTTTCTGATTTCTTTTTCTTTACTGAAGGCACCTGGAGTAGAACCTGTGGAATGTACTACTTTGAACACTGAATTATTATCTGAGTATTCCCTTAAAAAAGACTTGGGTATAAGTGAGTACCCAACAGGATCTAAAGATATAGGTAGAATAAAAGCCAAATCCTGTAGTTCCTAAGACAAAGTGGCAGCTGTTTTGTCTGTTCTGTTTTTCTTGTGTTATTGTACTAACTAAGATCCTATTGGAGGGTTTAATTGTACGTGGTATCTAGGTAGAACAAAGACAAGGTTGCTGACTGGAAAAGCTTACAGTCTCATTACGAGATGTATGTAGACAAATTGGGAATAAAAGGCACAGTGAAACCCTGCTGAATAGGACCTGGTAGGTGGGGAGCTGAACTTATTTTTCAAATGCTCTGTAGTTGGCCTCAGAAATGATGCCAGGCTTTAGGCAGTGATGGACAAAATGGTGGTGTTCATCCTGAGCAGGAAAGAGATGGCGGGGCCTTTGTAGATGGACCTGGTTTTCTGATTTGGTTGTGCTGAGCTTGAGGTAATGGGCAGTGCTTTGATGAGATGCCAGAGACATAGGCCAAGTTAAAAAACTTACTCACAAATCTAACTAGAATAAATAAATGAAATTCTGTGGGTGATCATTAAGTGGAATTTCAAGAGTTCTGGTTTTGATTTTTCCAACAGCTGCACAGAGTATAGTTGTTCATCTGCCATCTAGGCAGATTGCTGTTTTGGTGAGAGGTATCCCTCATTAACACTACAGCCAGTTGCACAAGACAAAGAAATTCAGACCACATGGTGGCAATTCTAAATACTGTCTAAAATGCCTCTGTAATACCATCAGTAGAATTGGACTTGTGCAGACAAGAAATCAACTTCCCTTCAGCATCTGTCCTGATGAGACTGGCTTTAATATACTGAAAAAGGTTTGGTTTGTGTTTTTCTAGTTGTTTTGTTATTTAATTGGGATGTCTTTATTTGTAAGGATACATTAACACACACAATCCTAGTAGGTGCCTTACAGATCCTCTCATAGCAGTTTTAGCTTCCTGCTCTCTACATCAACCCTAGAATGCCCTTCTTTATTCCTTCTTCATCTCTTGTTTTTCCACATATCCACATATATATGTGTATATACTTAGTTTCTCATTTATATCTACCTCCCAAATACTTATTTACTCTACTTAGTGTTGGTGAGGCTGCACCTGTGTCCAGTTCGATCCTCCCTCCCCCCAGTACAAGAGAGACAATAGACATGGACATAGTGGGGAGAGTCCAACATAGGCCATGAAGATCTTTGAGGGTGTGGAGTACTTCTTCTGTGAGGAAGTCTGAGAGAGCTGGGGCTGCTTACCCTGGAGGAGAGGAGGCTCAGGGGAAATCTCATCAATGTCCATAAATACCTGAAGGGAGGGTACAAAGAAGACAGATCCAGGCTCTTTTCACTGGTGCCCAGTGCCAGGACAAGAGGCAATGGGCACAAACTGGAACACAGGAGATTTCCTCTGAACCTCAGGAAGCATGCCCTTTACTGTGAGTGTGACAGAGTATTAGCACAGGTTACCCAGAGTGGTTGTGGAGTCTTCTTCCATGTAGTTCTTCAAAAGCCACCTGGATGTGGTCCTGGGCAGCCTGCTCTGGGTGTCCCTGCTTGGGCAGGGGCTGGGGCAGGTGGGCTCCTGAGGGCCTGCCAGCCTCAGCCAGTCTGGGGTTCTGTGATATGATTCAACATGCCTAAGAAGCAATTATTCAGAAACTGGGCATTTTTCTGTTATCTTTCAGATTAAAGTTGAAACAAAATTATCATCTTAAAAAGAGACAGACAAAGGTTGCCTTTCCATGGAGCAAAGAGCACTTAATCCTGTCAGAAAGGATGTGGCCATGGACTGTGGACAGGTTAGATGACCTCAGAAAAACTGCTGCTGTCTTTCACTGTTCTCAGCCATCACATTCAGACTTACCTGTTAGGCCATACTGTGGTCATACCCTCCAGAGTCCTGTACTCCCACACTGGATTCGGTTTGGAGTCCACTGGTGTTCATGTCCATGACACATACCATGGAAACCAAAGTATGGATGATAGGAAGTTGCTGTGTGTCTGGTTCCTACCCTGTTATGCAGCCAGTCCTTCTGAGCCCAGTTTCAACCCCTTTCATTTCTCTAGTTGCAAAGGCAACTAGCTTTTTAAAACTGTGGTAGGGCAGATCTACAGACCACAGCTGCAAGGAGGACTTAGTTTAATCAAAACAAAACATTTTCTCAACATGAGAAGTCTGATATAACACAACTTTTCAAATGAAGCTGTGCTCAATGAGGTGACAATGTCTTTAGTGCAACTTCTGTAGTTAGCATATGTCTAAATCTACATGTAAAAATAAATAATACACATGCCTCTTGGAATTCAATCCACTTTCTGAGAGTGGTGGATTATTTGTTCTTTTGTAGGCATGGTTCTTTCTGATTGCTTGAGCTAATGGCACGAGCATATGTGCTCGTTTTAGTGAAAAGTTCCTGACTCTGAATCCAAGAATTCAGTAGGACCCCTTCTTGGAGTCTGTGTTACTTCTTGACACTAGTGTACAAATGTAAAGGGAATGACAGTTTTGTGAAGGCTTTCCTCTGAAGGCTTTCATTTATACCTGTTTCATGCTCAAGCATCACACGGACCTCTGGGGAGATGCAGCTAGTAGAGAGGAGGCAGGCACAGGAAGAGCTAATTCTAATACAGCAAAGGAAGTGTTGAAACAACTCACAACTGAGTAGTGCTCAAAGGCATGTTTTATGAGTGTCTTGTGCAATAGTGGTCCCAGTCTACCTCTAATATAATTTTAAAAGAGCCCAAACAGACTCTTGGGCCAACCAGAGATCATCAAAATGCGGTTTGTCAGACAACTCAAGCAACTACTGTGTTTAACCCTATAGGACTGGAATTTTTCTGATATGTTATCTTTGTCATGTTTTAAATTCTTCCTGTCCAGTCATAGAAGTGCCTGCCAAAAAGGAAAAAAAAAAAAAAAAAAAAAGGAAAAAAAATAGAAAAAGAAAAAAAAAAAAGGAAAGAAAAAGAAGATAAAAACCCACACTTTCTAACATTTGTAATATTTGTTATCATGTTTAGTGTCAAAGCACTGCTTTTGGTCACATTTGTGTGTTAAGTCTCTTTATGGCTAATATGAATACAAAGAGACCCTGTTATATGCTTCCCATTTACTGGTTTGTTCTTCAGTCTCTCGAAGCCCGGTAAGCTCCAGCTAAGCTACACAAAATGCTCCCTTGAAAGAAAAGGTTAAGAAAATTTAGAATGAAATCCACCAAATAATCCAAAGTCTTCAACCTTGAAATGAAATAATACCAATAGTAAAAGCATCAAAAAAGGTTTTTTTTAGTATGGTTTTTGTGAAACCACATCTGTCAGCTGCAAAGAGAGCCTTAATTTGGTAGGACCTGATCATGGCATGCCTGCCTGAGCATCAGTCTGTGCTGCGGAAGGCACCAGGAGTCCTGTCAGGCTGATCCTCGTAGAATTTTACTGCTATGAAAAAAACAAACAGATGAATCCTAGTTACCAGTGTTATGGAATGACTTTGAACAATAGTAATCAAGTCCAGCTTTTTACTGCAGTTTTATGTTTTTAAAAGAACCTGACATATGGGAGATATTACTTTAGCCAATGTTGAGACAAGTGCTAGAATTTCTGTGTAAAATGATTACAGGATGTTTTTTTCAACTAGTATTTAAAAAAAAAATAATTCGTATTTATTTTGAGATTTAAAGTTCTTATGGATTTTTTTCTACACATGCAATCCACAGAAAATGTATGGAAAAAATGTCCTCTCCATGAGCCTCCAATCATGTGGAATGTGGTACAAATGAAGCCACTTTACAGATGTCTTGAATTGTAAGGATCAAGTTGTTCTTGACCACATGTAAATTTATTGAGTAGAAGGAAGTCAAGCAGCAAGAGAGTTAAGTGCCATTACACTTCTCCCAGTCAGGAGAGCTTTGCCTTGGGAAGATCATTACCAGAGCATCTCAGAGAACAGAGTGGGCACCAAGCAGCGAGAGGACCAGATTCCACAAATAGCGTGTAGTAATGTAGTAGGAGCTTCAAATATATGCACACAGGCTTGTGGAGGGCAAAAGTCACCCTCCTAAGGAATGCACTGTAGTCTAGATTCAGTAAAAGGACATGAGTGGATACCAGAGCACAGAGCGAGGCCTTTGTCCAGTGCAGGTGAAAATCCAATGCTTTGTACTGATGCCCTAGGTCAGTGTGTGCAATATGCAACTCTGAGGAAAACATAGATGATGGCGATGGAGCTCAATGCAGGACACCTCACTGTAAGCTGCTTGTAGATGCTTCTAGACGCTTGGGATTCCCAGTCTGGGATCTTGCACAGAACCTATGTTTCTCATTTAAAGAACTGAGCAACAGCTATGATCCATCTTTACAGAAAGCTAGAACACTCATCCCTACTTCATATTGATTAAAGCTTTTGATTCGTCATTTGAGAATTCTTTGGTATTTACTCTCTGTGCTGGAGGACAGGCAACCCCCACCGGGCCAGGAGTCACCAGTGAGAAGCTGTGTTGGGCAGGAGCAGTCTTCATTTGCCTTGCTGAGGGTGGGCCACTGTCCACTAAGGAGCACAGCTGAGCCTGCCTGCATCCAATGCCCAGGCATTTTGGGGAGGAAACAATCCTTCTAAGAACTATTTTTTATGTATTATCTATCATCCAGAATGTGTCCTCTTTCGGGAGAATACTGTACCTACAGAGTAATATGCCCTCTTGAATTTTCCATTGATGATCCTTGGATCATCTACATCCAGAGTGAGGATTTACTTTTGAACTTCATTTACTTTTGAACATATTAAAGAAAAAGAATTGGGAGCATTTCTCTTTCTTTGTTTGCATTAACTATTGTCTATCAGTGTGTTTTGTAAGGTGCCTGCTGTGCTACCAGTGTACACTTAAGAGGAATTTCTTTTTTAGCCTGACAGTGTGGAAAGGGAGAAAAAACTGTTTTTAGGATATTGATCATCCTTATGGGGAGGTAAAGAACTGAGCTGGTCAGTCTGTTAAAGGATTGTGCATGGTTGTAGAATTACTACCAAAGAAATTTTTTAATGTCTTATACTGTGGCTCAGGGCTGCCTAAGTGCTTTTGCAGCTGACGTGGATGCAAGACTAAGGATAATAGTCTTGAAATCGGTTGTCTAAATTTCATCCAAGCCCCACTGAAGTTACAAAGGATCTGATCCACAGATACTTAAGTTTCTCTTCCTCTCACTGGAGTTGGTGGGAGATGCTTGCTGCAGCGCATATAGGAATCTGTCCTGTGCTGGAGGCGCCAGCAGCTTCTCCAGGAGACACAGTACCCCAAGAGCCTGACTCAAGCAAAGCTGCTTGCAGTTACTTAGTTTTGTGGTTTACTTGTTTTTAAATTTGCACAATCATATTTAAGCAGAAGTTTACAGCTACTTACTGTCTGCTGTTTTTTTTGTGTTCTTTTACTAATGTTTTCATTCCTTCAGTGAAACAACAAACATGCATTAACCTAAATGATTTAAACTTCAGCATTTCTTCATGTCTTTTTCAGTTAAAAATAATATATAAAAAAAAAGAACAAAACTTCAAAAAGCTCATAAGTTGAAACCCATAGTATCAGAACACCAGTGAATTACCTCTTGCATAATGAAGTTTCTGTTTTACTGTAAGATCTGTTAAATAGGGGGTTTAGATACATGGAAATACAGGATCAGATCTGTAATTTGACGAATATGTGAAAGAAAATGATACCAGATCTGTATACTGAAATGCTGTTCCTGTGTTTCTGGAAAGCTTACACTTTGCCCATAAGGATTTACTGCACTTTGCAGATTTTTTTCCCATAATCCTGGCCTGTTGAATGCACCTTTTTAATTTATTACATATAACATTACATTAACATGAAGTGAAAAAGCTCCCTGGAAAAAGTATTATTCAAAAGTGGATAATTTCCTCCTATGAGTTGGCAAAATTCTGTAACTTACTGTCTCTCAAAGCAACAAAAAAGAAAACTTCAGATGATTTATCAGTTGCATTAACTGGAAAGCTAAAATGATCATAGAATCACAATATGGTTTGGGTTTGAAGGGACCTTAAGGACCACCCAGCTCCACCCCCCTGCCATGGGCAGGGACACCTCCCACCAGCCCAGGTTGCCCAAAGCCCCATCCAGCCTGGCCTTGAGCACCTCCAGGGATGGGGCACCCACAGCTGCTCTGGGCAGCCTGTGCCAGTGCCTCACCACCCACGCAGTAAAGAATTTCTTCTGAATATCTAATCTAAATCTGCCCTCTTTTAGTTTAAAGCCATTCCCCCTTGTCATATCGCTACACTCCCTGACAAAGAGTCCCTCCCCGGCTTTCCTGCAGGCCCCCTGTAGGTACTGTAAGGTACCCAGTATATACCCTTTAGGTATTGGAAGGCCACTATAAGGTCTCCCTGGAGCCTTCTTTTCTCCAGACTGAACAAGCCCAACTCCCTCAGCCTGGCTTTGTAGGAGAGATGCTCCAGCTCTGTGATCATTACTGTGGCCCTCCTCTGGACTCACTCCAACAGGTCCAGGTCCTTCTTGTGCTGGGGACCCCAGGGCTGAACGGAGCACTCCAGGTGGAGTCTCACAAGAGGGGAAGAATCACCTCCCTCAACCTCCTGATAAATTGAAAGGTGTTTCTTTTGAGAGCAAAAAGATTTAATTTAGAAACATTTACTGGAATTGTCTAGCACACAAGTAAAAGGCAAGTTGTCACCAAATCAGCACCCTTAGCATTTTGCAAATATAATTATAGTTGCAGGAAAAACATGCTATCCATTGCATTGTGTGATAAAAGAAATTTATTACTTTATTCTGCAATGACTTAGTTTTAAACACATTGGTGGTTTAAACCTTTAATATTACACTTATCAATGTTTACAAACATATACAAATCCCTTTATATCGAGGGCAAGAATTTCAGCTGAGATTCTATTTAATGAGATGAAGTTACTCTTATTGTGAAAAATGTTTTTGTATTAGCAGGCTAATTTGATATAGTTTCTTGTTCTGTATTTTAAAAGCTTATCTCTAGCCAGGTTTTTTCTGGTTTTGTACTGAAAGCTGTCTGTTCTGAGCTTCATTTCCCGAAAATAGAAAATTATGTGTATTTTAAAGTGCTTGAATGTAGTAATGTAGTGTGTAATGCTAGTGACACAGAAAACAATATAAGATAAAAGGCAGAGAAGTATCTTAGGTACTTGGAAATGAAGTCAATATTTATATCTTCTTTTTTTTTTTTTTTTCCATATCCATGTAGAAATTAAATTTTGATTTGAGTATCAATTCTGTAGCTGATTGTAAAGGAAATGTTTGTCCAAGTATAAAAGTACAGGGTAAATTGTAGAACAAAGTAAATGTGTTCTCTTTCCAGACACAAAACAAAGTGTCTCCATTTAACAAAACTTTTTGTTAGTATAACATAAAATAGAAATGTTAATTAAAAAAAAAAAAGAAAAATAAGAAAAGAAAAAGACTTAAGTGCTTGCTTTTTGAAAGTTCACGATCCAAAATAAACCAGCTGAGTTGCCACCTCATTTATAAATGCTTCAGATACTCTTTGGCTGAAAGTTCCCTGGGACCTGCAGTTCTGCTTTGCAGGTGACAGGGATAGCCCTGGTCTGAAGAGTTCAAGACCAACCTCACTGCTGCCCAGGAGGTGAGCGGAGTAATGGCTCATTTTCCAAAAGAGAATGATCTGTCAGATGCACCCTACTCATGGCAAATGCATACTGTTGGGATGGGCTTCACAAAATATGTCTGCAGCTCCATTGGTTTTATGTCAGAGTGGGAGATGTCCTAGAGCTAGCCTGGCATATCGCAGCAATTTTCTGAAAGAAACAGAAGAGCCAGGGGAGATCAGGGGCAGGGCCAAATCTCCAAGGCCTGCTCTGTAAACTGGAAAGTCTACTTAATACATCTTCTCTGGCCTCTGTGCCACATACAGTGAGATACCCAAAGCTCGTGGAAAGGAGGTGTCAGAGCAAGCTTGAGTTCATAGCCTAATAGCTGGAAACATCATATCCATGATTTTGCGTTTTTCTTTCTTTAAAGCTTATATTAAGCATGGTAAGCATACTGCTTACATGAAAATAGCAATATGCTTAGTAGAAACAGAAGGCTGATTGTGAGACTATAACGTCAAGCTGGCATGGTAGACTGAGCTCAGATATGCATCAGTGACTATTTGAATGAAAGAGCAATGTGTGATAGGGATCTGATCAATAATGCTAGGTACAAGAGAAATGGCATAGAAATTTCAGAAACGTACAGTAGATATGTCAGAATATAGAAGCTTATTCATAAAGCTGTAGAGTCCATTTGGGGCTCCTCCACAGATTCTTCTGGTTTTCTTATTACTCTGAGATTCTTACTGAAGTAATGAAATATACTTCTCTTTTCAGTGTTCTGTTTCCTGTGGAAAAGGTTTGAAGTATCGTGATGTGCATTGCTTTAATAGCTTCCAAGCTAAAATAGAGGAAGGAAACTGCAGACATTTAAAAAAACCACGGACATACAAAATCTGTAGAGCTGGAAGATGTCCTGCTTGGAAACCGAGCAGATGGAAAGAGGTATGTGAAATCTGCTATAATTATGTTCTTCTCTTCTATAAAAGTACAAGGCAATATCATATTCATAACATAGTGTTTCAATAAAAATGTGTCTGCAAGTTTTTACATGCAAATCACAAATTTGAATATCTGTAAGAAGTTCATTGTTTTTCTTTTCTTTTCTTTTCTTTTCTTTTCTTTTCTTTTCTTTTCTTTTCTTTTCTTTTCTTTTCTTTTCTTTTCTTTTCTTTTCTTTTCTTTTCTTTTCTTTTCTTTTCTTTTCTTTTCTTTTCTTTTCTTTTCTTTTCTTTTCTTTTCTTTTCTTTTCTTTTCTTTTCTTTTCTTTCTTCTTTAATAATTTACAAGAAATATCTCTGAAAATTGAAAGTATTTGGTAATCTGAACCTTGTACAGAATAGTTACTTGCAACTTTCCTTGACTTGAAAATTCAAAATATCAGTAAATTTTAGAAGCTTACTTCTCACCTACAGTGACAAATTCAGTGGTACTGCTGTTATTGCTGTCATAGTCTGAATATTGAAGTAAAGCCAGGTTTGTGGGGGGAAGGAGAAGAGAAACGGATTGTGGACACAAATACGTGATCCCTCCACCCCACTTTGATCTTGTAAAATATCTCTCACCTTGTTAGAATTATAAAATCACTTAGGTTAGAAAAGACCTCTAAGATCATCAAGTCCAACCTAGTTAACCTAGCACTGCCAATTCTACCACTAAACCGTGTCCCTAAGGACATCTTCTGAATGCCTCCAGTGATGGTGACTCAACCACTTCCCTGGGCAGCCTGTTCTAATGCTCCACAACCCTTTCAATGAAGAAATTTTTCCTAATATCCAACCTAAACGTCTCTTGATGCAACTTGATGCCATTTCCTCTTGTCCTATCACTTATTGTTATGGAGAAGAGACCAACCCCTATCCCACTACAAACGTCCTTTGAGGTAGTTGTAGAGAGCAATGAGGTCTCCCCTGAGCCTCCTCTTCTCCAGACTAAACAACCCCAGCTCCCTCAGCCGCTCCTCACAGGACTTGTGTTCCAGGCCCTTCACCAGCTTTGTTGCCCTTCTCTGGACACGCTCCAGGGCCTCGATGTCCTTGTAGTGAGGGGCCCAAAGCTGAACACAGTACTCGAGGTGCAGCCTCGCCAGAGCAGAGTACAGGGGGGCGATCACTTCCCTAGCCCTGCTGGCCACACTGCTTCTTATGCAAGCCAGGATGCTGTTGGCCTTTAGCCATCTGAGCACACTGCTGACTCACGTTCAGCAGGATACTGACCAGCACCCCAGGTTCTTTTCCACCAGGCAGCTGTTGTGAAATTGTGTTCAGCTCAGCACATGGCGGTATTTTACATTTCCCTCAATATTTTCTTACCTTCTCATATAGGAAAATGCCAATTTCCGTTTAGAAGTCTGTTCTAAAGCCGATCCCAGCTGATGCCTTGTTTTCTTTTAAATGCATATATGTATATATATATATATATTTAAGAAATAGAAACCAGATCTTCTTTTCAAGCAAATTAACCTAAATGGTTATTCTCTTGCTCCACAGATCAGTGAATAATTGCATGGAGAGTGAAATAGCTCTTTTCCATTTTATTTTCCTTTTAAGTGAGGTCAATGGGTAGTATGTTGCTTTAACTCAAGCAGTATGAAAGAAAACCAAAATGTTCCAAACAGGTTTTGGTGTTGTGGTTCATTTGGGGACTTTTTTGTTTTACCCTCCTGTCTTAATCCATCAGTGTAACATTTCTGATCACAATAGAAATTCCTACTATGAATAAAACTAATCAGTCTCAGATAATTGCTACTAGCAGGCCCAGGACACCCTAGAGAGGGAGAGTTTAAACATTTATCTGTCTAACGAAATGGGTGCAGTAAGGGCCTGGCTGCTGCCTAAAACAGGGGCTAGAGGCAGAGATTGTACAAAAGTCAAGAATGTTCTCCAGAGTTAACTCATAAACATGCTCTTATGCTTATGGTTAAATAGGTGTTTTGCTCTCTCTTTAAGAAACTGAACTAATTCACATATCCTGATAAGACTGATACATGTAATTTCACACATCAAAGAAATTGGTAGGCTATTACACTCAGACTGAAAAACAAGAATAAAAACCAACTGACTTTAAAGAGAGAATATGAGTTAATACCCCAAGCATTAAAGACCATACCTGAGTGATAAGGAGTGTTGAAGGATACACAAAGGTACAGAAACAGATGCTCTCTAGTGTTATAACTTTAACCATTTGGTAATTCTGTGATTTCATTAAAAGACCCATACTCTTAACCTTTTATAGGGAAACATGGAAACTTTGGATATTACAGGAGGAGGTGATGCAAGCTCTGTTCCAAAATGGTGGTGATAAAATGCAAGCTGCCATTTATTACTAGTCTCCACAATTTGGCCACATCTGATAGAGCAATATCTACTTTATGATTAGGTTGAGTCTTTAGGTATGTTTTGGGACCTAATTGTGCTTCTTACTGGGGTAAAAGAGAACATCTATTGCAGCAAGTCTTTGTATTAAGTACTGCTTAGTAAACTACCATTGTAGTTAACTCCTTTTGGCCAGGGATAAGGAAAAGAGACATATGGTAGACAGGTTCTGAACCTTTTTAAGCTCATCACGATTTAAAACCTTTAGTACTACCTGCAAAAGAAAGACAATAGCCTCATAATGCTGCACCATTTGCAAGATTTTTCTAGAATGAAATACTGAGGTTCTTTCTCTTTCAGTTTGATATTTGCATTTTAAAATAACAGGCAAGACTGACATTCTTCAATTGGATAATGAAATAAGGTGAACTCAGGACTTTGAACTGTTTGATCCTGCAAACCCTTAAACTTCTGTTTTGCATATGCATATGCTGATTGTTCCTACTGTGAATTAAGATAAGCAGACAGATCAATCTAGGCATGTTGGATGCATTTATTTTCTGTATATCTTACAGGCTTTGATTTTAATTGTAATGTACATTTTCATCATAAATTTATTCAGATAATATGGTGGGGTCTGTAGAGTGTATTTTAAATAATATTCTAATAACACTCAGTAACGGCAACTGCACCACTTTCTGTTGACTGTCTCATTTCACACTGACACAACTAATTTTGATCCATTTCAGTGTTCTGTATCTTGTGGAGTGGGGATTCAGCAAAGGGACATCTACTGTCAGCTGAAGGGCCTGGGTCAAGTGAGCGAAGCTGTGTGTAATCACGCTGCACGGCCCACTAGCCAGAGGCGTTGTTGGCTGCCTGCCTGTATGCAGTACCGCTGGTTGGCAGATGAATGGGAAGATGTAAGTAAGGCTTTCAACTTGTATGAAGTAACTACGAGTGATGTAATGAGTTTTCCTACTTTTTTCAGCTTTGGATACATTTCTAGTAGCCTTTATGTTGCAGAATAACAAGTGAACATGCTGGATATTTTAAAGGTCAAATTTGCAAAACTGCTGTGGTAGGTCCCTAATGATAGGATTGTGTCATTTTATTACAAAGGTCTTTATATAATGCAAAAAAGTTTTAATAAAACTTCATGATGAAATATGCAAAAAACACATTTTAAGAGGAGAAATACAGATGAAACATCAGCTGGAAGTAAAAACCTCAGCAATAAGATTTTTGGGAATTATTTTTTTTTCAAGAACTTCTATATGGCAGACTAACCAGAAAAGAAGAAACAAAAACAAACATGTCATACTCAAGAAAATCTAACGACTAATCTATCTTCAGGAAACAACTTTTTTTTTTTTTTTTTTTATAGTGATGACTATTTCCTACATGCAAAAATATGTAAGTTTTGTATCCATGTATGCACACACGCACATATGGACAGAGGGAGAGAGAAAATAAAACCTAGATAAATACATGAAATGGTGTACAGGAGAGCCTGTCTCTTACTGTAATGTTAAACAAAAACTCAGTTTGTGCAGTTGCAGCATCTTTAATCTGCAGTGTTACATTTTTTAGGACAACCCCCCTGAAACTTTGAATATGAAGACTCATGTGTCAGAGATGCAATGCTGTAGAACTGGCTACTGCTCATATGTAAATTATTTGCTGGTGTTTTGCAAAAACCTGGATAATAGTCATGCAATTCTGGCATATATTCCTCTGTTAAGCCACATTGAGAGAAAGGTGACAATATAGGTTTCTCCCAAGTGTTCACTTCTAACGTGACCTTGTTAAAATTAGGAATTAGAGTAGAAATGGCTCAGAATGTCCTTTTATCAGAAATGCAGATTTTCAGAGAGTGAGGGTGAGTTTTCCTTTCCTATCAAACGCTTGTATATTCCAGCTGGGTATTATGAGCTCTTCACTACAAATGCATTGTTTCACTACATGATCTGTCTACTTCCTAAATTTTTCCACATTTTTACTGCTGTTTGCTTGAAGTTCCCATGTTCAGTTACCTTCTCTCACCAGCTTCCTACATAACCCTGAACATCTAGCACTGGTAGTAACTCTTCAGGTGTTTATCTGTATTCCCCTCCTGGTGCAGTATGTGCTCAAACTCAGAATATTTTCCCCAGCTGTCTCTGCTCTGAGTGCTCGTGTGTCATTTCCTTGCCTCACCAGTCACAGCATATGAGAAAAATTTCCAGATCTAGCATTTGTACAGCTTACAGCTGGGAAGCTGGCTATTAGCAGCAGCCAGGTTTTTCATACCACATAGGCATTTTCACACTAAAAAGAAGAATCTCTACTGGAACAATATATAAGGCATAGTGAAAAGTAGCCTGTCCTCGTTACCTAATGATTGGGTTATTCCTCATGTGCCTAATATTTTGACCTACTCCATGCCATTAAAAGATGACATGTCTCTGTAAGCTACACCAGCCAACTGTATCCACACTGCACCTCTGATACAAGTCCACACATCTTCACTCTCTGAGTGACAGGATTTTTTAAAGGCTTAATGCACATATGGCTTCCACTGCTGAGCCCCATTCTCTTGTAGATCTTCTGAACAGGCAGGTAAGCTCTCTCTCTGGTTTACATCCATTATTCTCTCTGATTTCCCACCATCCTGCTTGTGGCCTCACCTTTTCAAGAAAGTAGGCAAGCGCTCAGATTGCAAGACTAGGAGATTATAAGCACTTAATTCCCTAATCATGAGTCAATACTTGAATTTCTCCTTCAGGTATTAAAACCTTACTCCTACCTAATGCAAGTGAATTTTTGTCTTTTTTTTTTTTCTCAAAAAAAAGACCACTACAAAGAGTGATGAGAAGCTGTTCTCAGATGTAATAAGGCTGTTGTTTTTCCACATCAGTAACATGATACCATTGATTGTTTTGCCTATTAATTTCTTGCTCACGTGAAGAGATAGAAGGCTAAAGCTTTTCATCTGAATGATTGTTTACCTGGGTCTCAGCTTGTTTAGAGCTTTCTGGTCAAGAGTGGTTTGTAAGCCTAGGTGTATATTTTGCAGCTTCTTTCAACAGTGTATTTATGTCAGTGAAATTTCTAAAGCAGTTGCTTGGGGCTCAGTGCTGCTTGCTCATGAAGTTTGCAGGTGACACCAAATTGCGGAGACGGGTTATATACACTGGAGGGCAGGGCTGCCATCCAGGGGGTCCAGACACGCTGGAGGAATGGGCCGACGGCAACTTTCTGCATTTCAACAAGACAAAAGCAAAGCGCTGCCCTGGGAATGAAGCAACCCTGCAGCAGCCCAGGCTGGGGAGGAGCAGCCCTGAGGCCTGGTGGCAGCCGAGCCTGGCCCAGCCGTGTGCCTGGCAGCAGTGACGGCCTGGACCGTACAAACAGGGACATGCCAGTACATCAAGTGAACTGGTATCTCTCTCATCATTTGTTAGACCATGACTAGCTTCTACATTCAGTTTTGGTTCCCCAGTTCAAGAAAGACATCGATAAATGGAAGGCTGGATGGGGGCTGAGCAACCTGCCCGTGAGGAGAGGCTGAAGGAACTGGGCTTGGTCAGCCTGGAGAAGAGGCGGGTTGGGGAGACATATCAGTGGCCTTCCAGTATCTACAAAAAGTTGCCAAGAAGATGGAGCCAGGCTCTCCACACAGTGTTGCATGGTGGGAAGGCACAACAGGAATAAAGTGAAGCCAGAGGTTCGAGCTGGCAATTATGAAAAGTTTTTCCCCCATGAATACAATTCGGGCAGTGGAATGGACAGCCCATGGAAGATGTGCAGTCTCTTAAAGGTTTTCAAGGAAACTTGATAAAGTTAGAGGTTTCCTCTCACAGAGCTGTTCTACCCTACATCTATTTTCTGTACTTCAGGTTGCCACTTTGAGTCAATAACAATAAAATTTGAATTATACATTTGGCCTATACATCAGACCTTGATGAGTCTCCTAATTGACTGTGGTTGGGTCCAAATCCATATTAAGTTATGCTCAGAGTCAAAAGTACCAAGTAGACAGTGGTATTGATTAATGCATCTGCTCAGACTGGAGTTTGTGTATTTGAGCCTTACATCTTTATTGCAGCCAGTTCAAACAGGTTAGTTTAAGCATCCGGAGCTGGGGACATGCTGTTGACCTGTATTATTACAAGCCTGTACCTCTGTGTTATGTAGCCTGGACTTTTCTGGATTCAGGTGGCAGCAAGGTTCTCAGTCCGTGCTGGCAGAGCTGCTGACGATACTCAGTCTCACAAACCTGCCATGGAAGGAGGTCTGAGGACATCCGGGGCAAAAGCACAGTCTCAATAGAGACTGCTGCCCCAAACTGCCCCTGGTTTTACTAATAGGCAGTTCTGCTTTCTTTTGTTTTATCAGTGTAATATCACGTATGTGCCTCCAGGGATTATTTATGTTTTGTTTCCAAGACCAAGTTATTCTTTCCATATTTCACTTAAATCCTATCTTGACTGTTTCCTTTTCATGCAGAAGAGCTTTTTCACTCAACCTATCATCTTAGTCTGACATTTTTATTTTCTGCTCCATCTCACCCAACAATTACAGTGTCATGCCATTATGTACTGTTGTTTTTGCAGCTGATTGGAGGTATCTGAACACTGAAAATAAAGGATTTAGATTCAGTGAGTAATTTGGTCCAACTCTGATAACACGTCATAAAATTTTTTGCTATCTGAATTTTAGTGATATGTGACAATTGACAAATAGCTTTATTCTGTAAATGAGCAGTTTAGTTCCACATACTGTGATTGTTTTTCTCACACTCAGTGCTCGACATCATATAGAAGAGAGGAAATACACCGAAAGGTTAAGTGTGTGGATGAAAACCAGATCCAAGTGGGTGAAAGCTTCTGCGATCCTGCCACAAAGCCTCCATCAACCAAAAACTGTAGGGTAGCTCCCACTAAGTATGTTGTGCTTACAGGAGAACTGTCACAGGTAAACTAATGATATTGCTCACACATTTTCATGTGACGTTACACTGAAGAGTATTATACTGCTGCAAAATGTACTTCATGAGTGCAGAGGAAAAAAAGCATATTTTCGTCTGAATGAGGGTGCCCCAACTTTCTTCACAGTGAACCTTCCAGTCAGTCATGGTTTATTGTAGTAAATCTGTCTGACTACTACCAAACTCTGATTAGTAAGGGCTATGGGATACCAAGTTATTAGAAAGAAGCAGTGCTTGGTTTTAGAGAAGCTTATGCTGTAATGAGGAATGCTAAACGATGCTAAAATGAGTGGTGGTGGGAACATGAACAGGAAAAGGCAGTGCTAGGGACTGTTTCCTAAGTGTTATGATTAAGGGAGAGTCACCATAAATAATACCATACGGGGTGAAAGAGTGTTATCTTTGCCACTTGACTCTGACCGTCATCTGGTAGCCTGCCTGGGAGCTATGAACACCTGCCAGAGGACAGCTGCCCTTACCACCAGACTCCTCTGCTAGCTCCAAAGGAAACGTCCTTACAAACTGAAGCAAACAGAAATCCCTTCCTTGATTTCAGTGAAATGTGGGATCAGTCCCTCGTTTCCCTTAGACTACCTACATGTGCATGAGAGGGAACTGCTCTGGAACCTCTGCGAGCTCTGAGAAGAGCTGCATGGAACTTTCCCTTTCCTCGGGTGTGTAATTACGGTAGACCTTCACTTCTGCACGCTGATTAACTGAGATGTCACACATAGGATTACAGGCTTTTGCCAAAATGAGGATCAGTGATGACTTATCTGTAGCTGCAATGCTGTGGGAAGGTTCAGCTCTGCAGAAATAATGCCTGTGCTTGGGGATTTTATTTTAGTGTTCAGCCAGCTGTGGGCTGGATTACCAGCAGAGGATCACATACTGTGTTGGAATCCATTCTGTTCAAAACAAGCATGCCTACGGCCTTCGAACTGTGGCGTACCGAGAATGCCCAGTAACACCCTCCCCATACATTTATACATGTAATATCAAAGGATGTTCACAAGGAGCTACCTGGAGAGTGGGGAAGTGGACCAAGGTGAGTACAGATGTGCAAGCTGATTTTTGATAGCTGCCTCATACACAAACCGATGCCAAGGTATTTGCTGACAAGCTTTTGTTAATTATTTTCTACCTTCTAATCTAACTTTTGATTGCTATCCTTATCTAGTGCTCAGTGACTTGTGGAATGGGAATAAAGGAAAGAACAGTAGCATGTATGACTGAAAATGGCTTATCCAGTGACTTGTGCCTGACGCGTTTAAAACCAGATGCCAGAAAGATCTGCCATGCAGAAGAATGTAAGTGGAAGCTGTAATTTTTAGGTGAACTTAATGTTTTCCCAGGTTATTTATTTTAAAGCAATGAATATATTTGGAGGATAATTATGGAAAAGTCCTAAAACTAAACTCTGTTCAGGAAATATTAATATGATTCAATCCTTCATTTTGAAGGTGAAATACTTTCCACCTGCAAAGATATTCAGATTAAAAAAGGGATTAGAAAAGATGGTGAATACCTACTCAACGTTAAAGGAAGGATGATAAAGGTACTCTTAATATTTATGAACATATATTTTTATTAAATAATACTTTCTAAGAAAGATTTTGCTAAAGGATTATATTTTCTCTGGCAGATTTATTGTTCAGGCATGCATTTAGAGAATCCCAGAGAATATTTGACGTTGGTAAAAGGTGAAGCAGACAATTTTTCTGAAGTATATGGATTCAGGTACAAATATGGTTTTGTAAATTTTATGAAGTGCATTTATATCTCCCAAAATAAAACAATCAAATAATACTTACCTTTGCTAAGAAAAGATTAATATATATATATATATTTTTTTTTCCTTTATTTTCTGTTTTGAATATCTAGGCATATGAACACATGCAGAAACGTGGATACTTCCAAGCTGGACTTGAGATAATTGCACTAAACGATTATAATTTTTTTTCTATCTTGATTTTAGTAGAAAATGATTGAATCCACATTAGTATTTCAGCTGAACCAAGGCTAATGGCTGAGCTTCTTGTTCAGTAACTGCTGGTTAATTTTCTATATGTGGCATAGTTCAATGCAATTATTTTTCACTATGATGTTCTGTTATGGAAAAATGTCAAAAGGAAAACTAAATCTTTGCTGTTCTCTAGGTTACAGAATCCATATGAATGTCCTTTCAATGGAAGCAGAAGGCAAGACTGTGCCTGTCGAAATGATTACCTTGCAGCTGGCTTCACAATTTTTAGCAAAATAAGATTTGATGTAGACTCCATGCAAATTACAAGTAAGCATTTTAGTAGTTTTAGCCGACGTGAGCCTTTTTTGATACTGTGCATGGTCATGATTACCAAATTTTCACTTCAACTCGCTTGTGGATTTAATGATGCCATTTTGGGGCAAAGAAAATTCTTATTTTCTTTAGGAATTCAATATGAATTAAAAAAAAAAATAGAGAAACCACCGCTACTTCCTTTGTTAGTTTGTCCCTAGTGGTCAAGTGGCATGAATATTACAGTTTCATATTTAAGTGATTTTGTAAATATTTTGTTCCCATTATTCCATTTCCTTTTAGCCACTGGCACATTTTTCTTGGGAAAGTCTTGTCATGCCATAGTTAATCCCTCTCAGACTGTGGTAGAAAGGCTAAAAGGACGGGGTATCTTGCAGCACTTTGAAGCCTCTGTCTGAAGGTGGCAAGCTGAGCCACAGCCAGCCCACGTGGGCTTATGTCCAGGTGCACGTCAGTCCTCTTCCTATCCCCATACTGTCTCAGAAAGCAAACTGGGCTTGTAGGTTGGGTTGTTGTGGCATAAACTAGAATTTCAAAAAAGAAAAAATAAAAGATTGTTGTTTCACACAGTTTTCACCTAATCTTCTAATGCAGCGCTTCCAGTGTTGAGTAATTTTCTGTTTTCTAGCCACAGATTTTCTTTTTGCTCAGACTATACTTGGGAGAGCAGTTCCATTTGCTACAGCTGGAGATTGCTACAGTGCTGCCAGATGTCCGCAGGTATTTATGATTCCTTCTCCCCTTGAAATGTGCACATAGAAGAAAAAAAAGTCTGCGTGACTGGTTTAGAGCTGTAACTCTAAAGCACTTAAAATCTGTTCTGTCTGGTCTGTGTATGACTTTATAAGTGTTGTTTTTTTTTTCTTACTGCTTTCTCTCCTGTTTCACCATCTCTTTTTTTCTGTTTCTACCACAAATTGTTTACTCCATGATTTGCCTCTAGGCCTGTAGCTGTATCATTTTTTGTACTGCTTTCATGTATTGCTCTCCCTCCCTCTTGAGTACCTGGATGTGAGGTATCCTTTGTTTTCCCTTCTCAGTCTTCATTCTCCTTTTATTTAACCCTGCAGTTTTTTTCTTTTCTAATTTGTTTCTTTCCTGACTCTGCATAGCTTTGAAGGCTACCAGAGAAATCGATCCTGTTTAGCACATGAATTCAAATTATACATCTATTGGTGTGTCTATGTTATTGTTTTAGTTTGGATTGGCTGGTGCTTCTTAAGTGAATCTCTCTATTGTCCCAGTTTACTGTTTGTTGTTTTGCGCCATGGAGCAGTCTTGGGACACATGGACCTCCAGATGAAAGTAAATCAAAGCTCCAGAAGGACCCTAGTGCATGCCAACTGCTAACGAGAATTCAGTCTGTGGGAATCCATGAGAGTTAGCCCAGTGTAAAACTCTGATTTGTGTACTGTGTACTGTACACTAGGTTCTCTGACCCAATTTTTTCACTTTACAGGTTTGCTCATACTGCAGCCTACTTGTTAACACAGCCATAGCCCTAGTCTGAGCAAGTCAACCTAGGCTGCCCTTGGAGTCCACTGGCAGAAATGGGATTCCCTAGAACACAGTACCTCTAACCTTACCCTGTTAGACATTTTATGGTTACCATCCTCTGGAAGCGCATATTTCTTTCCACTGATTATAAAGAGAGTTAAGACTCACTAGCCCAGCCTTGCATGGAGGTGAATCCCTGTTTTCTGTCTAACCTGGGTGCCTAAAATTAAGACAGGCTATATGCGTGGATGCATTCAAGGGCAGCTAGAAACCTACAGTTTAGGGGCAAATGAAGTGCCTAAATTATGCCTCACCTTAATCCCTAACATGAAAACAGTTGGAGTTCATTACAGTATTGGATACCTTCAACCTGCAAACTCTTCAGGCTTAATGCAATACATGTCTATCTGCAATCTGTAACTTTTGTTGGAAGTCATTTCGCTCATGTGTTTTTCACTGATACGTTTTCATCTGTGACATATGCATTGAAACTAGTGCTCTGTGTCTGTATGTAGATAAAAAGCCTCAGTTACATCACTCTGTCCTTGAAATCTGTTCCTGGTCTTGAGTTTACTGCATGACAGAGAGCTGTTATGCTTTCATTGTAACTGCACATAGCACTTTTCATTTATTTTTACAAAATGATATCCCTGTAAATGTAGTTAGTTTGGGCCTGTTAATTGTGGAAAGCACTTCACACTATTTGAATGAATATCCCCCAGCTGCTTTATTCATTAATAGAAATCTATAGAAACAATAAAATACAGAAGCTACAATATGTAATGGAGATTTTATCTTTCCTAAAACTTTGATCTTGTGTTTTAAGCAATTTTAACTAGGTCTGAATACAGAAATTCAGGCCTTCAGTGAACTGGAGGGGGGGGTTTCAGACTACAGTGTTGCCTAAAGCAACAGTTAGGCTCTTTGTGGAGGTAACATATATTTTAAACATACCGCACTTCTGTGTGAATGCAATTTAATCATTTTCTGTACCCCAGTTTGTTTACCAAGATTAGTTCTGTTAGTTCTGTATTCAGACTCTTCAAACAGATACTGCAGATCAGCCGGTTCACAGGTGCTGCTTACTGCAGAATAACTTGTTCATGCATCTCTGTGTCCTGAGAGTCAAAAATTAGGAAATATGTGATGTAACCAAGCCAGGTTAAGCATGCCCCTTTGAGTACTTAATATCTAGATATACCCTAAGTTATATGTGTAGCTATGCCAAAGTAAAGTGTTTTAGTGTTTTGAACTCTGTTCACAAGCCCTGTATTTTACCTTTTGTTTTTGTTTTGTTAGGGACAGTTCAGCATTAATTTGGCTGGTACAGGTCTGAGATTATCCAGTACAGTTAGGTGGATTGCTCAGGGCAACTATGCAACTGCTGACATACACAAATCTCACGTAAGTCAATGTTGTTTTCCTTTACCTACTATTATGACTTGCAATATTATACCTCAAGAGGTGCTGCTGATGATTCTCTAGTGCAACACTAGTTATGAATCAAGCGTAGAGCTCAAGGTCTCTGATCTGTCTAAATTTTCTTTCAAGTGCAGTATGAGACCTAAGCCTGATAATTTCACCTTAAAAATCTCATGGAATGTTTAATGACACCTCTCAGAATCTAATCCAGATCAACACTGCCTACCTAGCCTTCCCTTACTGGTTTTAAGGGCCTATTGCCGTATTAATTAGGTTCATTAAAAAATTGGAGATAACTAATACTGCCTCATAAAAAATACCATTTTATTGAAGATACCTACTACAGAAGATTCTTACAGATTGCTTACCTCCAACTTGATTCATATGGGAAACCAAAAGACCTGTTGAAAAAGAAGAGTAAAGATGCATACTTTAGGAAAACATTGGATAGTAAGGTGGGAAAGAAGGTATACAACTATAATGATAAAGGATCTCTGTGCCTGTTCCATTAATCTGATGCCCTCTTGATTTAGTGTTTACAGGTTTGATTTGTCAAAAGGTCTATTGTGTGCAAACCTTGAGGATCTTTTCGTACAACTATGATTACAGTTACTTCTCTTGATTGATTGCTTTCTCTGTCTCATTTCCAGGATGGTACTAAAATATATGGAAGATGCGGAGGATTTTGTGGGAAATGTATTCCTAACACAATTACTGGTCTCCAGCTTCAAATACAGTGAGGACTTTGGTGTGGTAAGAACATCAAAGCACAACATCTGTCATTTAGGTGCAAATTGTAGGTGCTGTGTATATATGTATTTTTTTAATTTTCATCTCTGTAATGCTCATGACTGTAATGCTCACTGCTAAGAATTCCATTCTATTTTCTTCAGTGTTTATCTGGGGAGGTGCTACCTGTTTGTGAGCTAACAAGTGAGTAAATCACAATCATAAACCTTCAGGTTTTCATGGAGAGGCATTCATTCAATGTATAGTAGGTATATCAACCAGTAAATTGCACTGAGATTGCTAGCATGGGTAACACCTTGAACTGTGCCATAATTGCAATACTGTACCTACAACTAATTGGTGCAATTCTGCATGCAGTATTCAGTAAAATTCATACTGTACTGATTTTCTTGATCAGCTACACTAAAATGTAGAAAGGAAAGAAAAGTCATTCCTATATAGAGAAAAGAGGTAATAATTTCGGATCTTTCAACTTTGTGAAACCTGTTAGGAATTTCTGTCAATAATTTACAACCAAAAAGTATATAACCAGTGTATTTTCTCCTGAGATCAATAGATCTGTGTGTTTCTCTGTCAGTAAAAGCATTTTTCCCCATACCTGTCATTATATCTATTGTGGTGCTCAAATACTAGCAGCAATGCTGAAAAGTGTGGTTTAACCTCTGTAGTCTCTATAGCACATGTTAAACATCTAGGCTTATTTTTTTGTGGTTACAGGAAGAGATAAATAAGGAGAAAAATTGCTTGGAAATCTGATTTTAAATCCCTGCCTCTCAGCTAAGAATGCTGTAAAAGGAGCGTGTTCTGTTTACATACCACTTGTATGTGATTGTATGTATATGCATTTACTTAAACCCTTTCCATATACCCCTTATTCCAATAGCATATTCATAATGGCAATAGTGTGCCTCCCTTTTTAAATTCCAACTCAATACAGTTTTCAGTAACCTTAAGAAAACTCTGGGGCAGAGGCAGCATCAAGCACACAGTGTGGCTGGTGTCCATCTTTGACTCCATTTGATATTTTTGAATGGCTATAAGTAAAGCTCTGACATCTGCTAGTTAAAATTATTTCTTCCAGAAAAGTAAGTGTATGAGAGAGTTATACAGTTTTAAAAATGATCTAGGTGGTTGATTTGTTGTTTTGGATCGCCTTACAGTCCAGAACCGTAGAAGTATATGCTTATAAAGATAATGTGTTTCAGGGCCAACACTCAGGTATTCTGAATAAAATTTACTACCTGCAAAATAACATGTATGATGTACTGGATAACTATACATACTTTTTTTCTGACAATGTGCATTCTGTAAACCAAATATCTGTTTTGCATGCCAGTAAAATTGTTAGATCAAATGGCAGCTATATCATATTTCTACCCACAAAGAGTTAGCCATGAATTAGCAATATGTATTAATTAAAACCAAGACTGTACCACATAAGTCTAAGCAGCTACTTTTAGATAACACATGTAGGTAATTATTTTGTGATCTCTGCATCAGAAATGTATTTTTGCACTATGTGCCTTATATTAGTTGTAAACATTAATAAGAATATAAAACATTATTTTCCTAGAAATGTTTACATTTATAATTAAAATCTTGTAATTTATAAAGTATTTATGTAATAAATATGCTTGTGTGAATCGTACTTGAGTACTTTTGCTTTTTTTTTTTTAAATCAAATACAGCACAGAACGTTGCAAAAATATATAATCTTGTTTATGCATCGAATAACTACAATATTAATACTGCCTCACCATTATAGATAAAGACTTATACTGGAATAACTGTCACACAGGCAGGTGGTAGTCATACAGACGTTTTCAACGGAAGCAAATGCTACTTCAGAGGTACAAACTCCACATCTGCATTCTCTTTCCAGCCCCTACCCCCCTGTTCACCTATACATTTTTTGGGGGGTTGCCTCATAGATCATTCACTGAAATAATCTAGGTCAGTTCTTCTGATTATTTTATAGCATGGTCCCTCAACAGCTACTTTGGCATAAGGTGAACTGAAATCTACCTCCATCTACAGGAGGATCATTTTCTTTTCAGCCCTGAAACACTGGTCACAGGCTGGGAAGTGCTCAGCTCTTCTGCTGCAGAATCTCTCTGAAAATCCACTACCAGATCAAGTGACTTTAACCCGATATCCAACATAGCATATTCTTGGGTAATGGTAGTGATTTTTGAATAAAAAATTATTTTCTATAATTAAAGTATATCCTGTGACCAAGTTAAACTTTTGCATGAAACAGCATTGCATCCTATTATTTTTTTCATCCTTTCTTTCCTTTTTTTCTTGTTTTGGGATTTCAGCCCTAGTCTAGGAAGAAAGTACTTTTGTGCTCTGTCATTATATTTTCATGTTATTATTCTGATTTCACTGAGAAACAGGGCTTAATCAATCCATTTAAACTTCCGATAATTTTCATCTTGTGGGCAATTTGAGGGAAACATGAGCCTGATGATTGGCTCTGATGAATTTGGAAACTTGGTGATGCTGACAAGTTAAAAGGTTTAATAAAAGGAGAATCGTGGGTTGTACTTACAGTACTGTGCTTGTATTCCCTTCAACTGACGTGCCCACAAGCCTGCATCGCAGCCCAGCTGGGTGCCAGCACAGCCGGGTGCTCGGTGAGAGGCTGAAGGCTCCACCAGGTGGGTCTGTGCCTGCCGAGCTGGCACCACTGGTCACAGACAAGTGATTCTCCAGCTTTGGCTGATGTCTAGGAAAGGAAACATTGAACTGTCCCATCACTCATCCTTACAGTAAAAAAATAAACTAATTGAGGAATGATAATAGAGGACTGTAATGATGCTTTCCCCGGATGTCCCCTAGACCATGTTCAATCCCATCAGCTGTTAGGTGACACAACTTGCTTGTGTATGCACACACGCACATTGAGGGCTTGTCTGAATGTTGAAGAGGGACTATATGCAAAAAAAACCCTTGTTGCTCACATTCAGCCCACAAAATGTCTCTCGGTGTGCTATGAAATGGTGGTGTACTGCCTAGGACCTGTGACATCTCTTCCCAGAATCTTTCTCCTACCCTTATTTCCCCTGAGGTGGAGCCAGAAACCCTGGCTTTGTCTCCTCTAATGGGTCTCCAATTTGAGTTGAATTCAAAGGTCTGTTCTCTCGCCCTTTTGTGCCCCTCTCCCTGCAGAGGAGCAGAATGCACGCAGAGGTGTGTTGTACAAGCAGCCCACCCCACGTTCAGGGGAACAGCTGTGGCTGTGATTCCACCACGTTTGTGTCTGTGTGGATTTTTGATGATGGTTATATATTTTTCTTGTCTAACTGAAAGGCTCTAATATCCAAGATGTACTTGAAATAATGAGGGAAGCCTTGTGGTTTGTTGTTTTTGATTTTTTTTTTCCAACTCCTGTAGCCTTGAATGTGGTTAGCATAACTTCTCAGATTTGTTTACTATCTGAAATAAAAACTACGCATGACTAGGAGGGGTTTTATGTCTTAACAGTTTTATTGTGGTAACACATGAGATCCCTGAGAAATTCAGAATCTGAACAAAATACTACAAACAGATTCCTGAAACTTGATGACTTGGTGTTCTGTGGCTATCAAAACTGCACATGAATTAGAAGTGAAGCAGAGATATGCTAAAATACTTTAACCTCACATTAAAAATTAGAGAACCAAAAAATAACATACAAAAACAGTTTTAAAGCATGATAGTTGAATTTTAATAGGAAATAAATATTAAAATGAGCATTATATATATACATTGCAGTTGAGATTCCATGCTCACCATAAATCCATGCTGAACCTATTTACTTATTTATAAATTAAAACAATTCCCAGTTGTACTCTAAAGAACCCCACCAGAACCTTTTCCAAAAATTAACTTCCGTGATACAACAGAATTCCCTATTTCATTTGTAGATGTCGTACTTGAGCCATGAAATGCCACAGGCTAGCCTTAAATGCATTTATATTTGCTCAAGTGTTGAACAATTCTGAAGTATTTTGCTCACTTAACCCAGGTAAGAGTAGCCTGGCAGAACTGATAGGAGATAACATCCTCAAGGCTAAAGAGTGGCAGCCCTGGGGAAGAATTTGCATCCTACGGACCAGCTCCTGGTCTTGTTCTTGTAAGGCCTGCTCTGCTCTCCTGGTCATCATCTCCTGAGCCTGTATGTTTTTTTCAGGATGGCCTTGTTGTGTTTATGCATTAACGAAAACTTTGAGGGGGGTCTCATCAGCCCCCTCTCTCTCTGGTGTGCTTTGGAAATATGCGGAAAAGATCATAGAAGAAGTAAGGTATTGCTTTAAAAGTTCATTCCTGCTTCACAGTACTGGCTTAGAGCAATAACTATGATAAGAGCAGAGGAAAATTACCTTCTGCATTATATTCAAACAGAAGAAAAGGCTATCTGACTTGGAGCTGAATCCAACGATTAATCTTCTCATCCACAGAAGGTGGGTTTCTTTTGCACAATTAAGTTTATTTTGCAATACCACAGCTTGAGAGGCTTTTCTGGGCTATGTTTATCCTGGCCTTAGAGAAGTAATCTGTGCTCTGTTTCTGATAAATTTCTCCTTGTGTTCACTTATGACAGATATTCCTTTGAATCGGCTGTATAAAAATACTGTAGCAGTAGAGCAGAGCAAAGATCTAACTGTATTTATGTCTATATTCTGTCTTTAAACATGAACAGCTGTGCATACATTCATCTGTCTCATGTCTGACTCTGTGCTGCCATCCAGAACCTTTTCCTTTTTAATAAACAAATGTTTCCTTCTTTAATCTGTGTGTGTGTTTTTTCTCTGTTCCTGCAACAAAATTTTCTTGTCTGCATATGTTTTTCAAATCTTATTTGTATAATTAAACAAAGCATGCAACACAGAGAGCCCACTCGGCAAATGGTCGCTCTCTACTCTCTCTCAGAGCAGCTGAAATAAAATACACTATTTCTGTCTTGCACACCATTACTATTTTGTTTTGGAAAGCAAAATCCTGCATTTATGAATACTGAAAGACTCTTTTTGAAATCCCTGTATGGTCTTATTTTACAGTCTGATTTACAGAAGCAAGAAACATTCAGGGAGAGCTCATGAATTTTCCATATGCAAAGGGCTGGAGTGATTCATAGCAGCAACAGATATTCATGCCTGATGGGATTTAATCCTTTTTTACACTTCAGTTGTCTCTGGTGGTTGTTCATTGATCATGATGATGATGCTCCGGGTCAGTTCATCACTCTCTGTGAGTTTTTTGATGTTCCTCTGGAAGCTGGAATAATTAAAACTGTGGTTGTACAGAACATATTTACATTTGTGCTAGTAAATACAGGGGGCAGTGTTTTTTTTTTTTTTAATGCTTTGTGTTTAAAATGTCCTGCAGAAAAGTCTTATTGTAAAAATATTTATTTAACACCTCTGTAAAGAAAACAGCAGCTCTGCTACTATTTGTGTTCCTTGAAGGTCTGCAGCTCAAACAAGGCCAAGACAGCAGCCACCAGTAGCCCCTTTCATCAGGGTTTACAAGGTATTTAGCTAAGAATTCTTTTGCCCTTCCGTTATTGCTTTCTGTCTTGAGTTTATTACTACTCTTGCCTGAAAAGGAACATCATCTCCAGCTCCTCAAACAAATCCCTGCTAGCAAATTCTGAGAGAAAGGAAAAAGAGGAATCAATTCATGGTTGTTACCTCAAAGGGAAAACACATAAGCTGTGGGTTTGGATATTTTTTTTTTCAGCTAACACAAAAACAGTACCAGAAAGAGCCCAGTTAAAAAAATAAATAAATAAATAAATAAAATAAAAGAGATTATTTTACTTCTAGAGTTGTATCTTCCAGCTTTAAAGATTCATTGCAATTTCCTCTTACATGGTTGGGTATATTTTTGGTACTCCTCAGCCAAATATTTACTCGGAGGAATTATTCTAAGATGGATCTATGGGGGAGAATGCAGATAGGCAGGCTTAAAAGAGGGAGATTGTCTTTGGGTTTGAAGTGCACTCTTCTGCAGTGTGTTTGCCTGGCCAGCTGTCGACAGCATTGCTTCATAAGAAATTCAACATTCAGAATATTTTCGATGAAGCAGAGGAAGTGAACTCTGGAGCACTGCTCTGAGCAGCAGCTTATGCCCCTGTTTAAGCAGAGGCACACAGAGGACTTTTTCTCTAAAATGGAAACAAGCTTCTGGCTATCTGAAAAGCTTACCTATCCCATAATCAAACAAAACCCCCACTATTGTTACCAGTGCTCTGCGTGGTCTGCTGTTACTGCCCTAATAAATTATATATAAACAGTAAGAATCATGAAATTTTAATAAAAATACATCTACAGGCAATTCTCTGCTATGCGGTGTCTTTTTCTTTCTGTGTGTTTTGTTCCATGTAGCACAAACACTGTTTCATATCCTTTGGATGAACCTGACATTTCGAGCTGGAACAATGTTCTTTGGAGGAACTAGTTCTTCAAAATGCTTCTGCTTTACTTTTGGAAAATGTGATAGCATATTCTAATATTATTGCCCAGGGAGCAGATATTGAAACAACCACCCCACACACGTACACTCCTTATCAAGCCATTGCAATGGTGTTTTCTGTGTCAGAAGAAAGAAAGAATTTGGCACGAGCATGAAAAGCAACTTGGCAAAGAGGCTTTTTTTTTTTTTTTTTTAACATGGTACAAGATTTTATGTGTGCTCGCAGTTCAATACAATAAAAGACTGCTGATCCCACAAGTCACCATACCAACGTGTATTTCTAGCCCTTTATGGAACCCCAATAATACGCAGCACATAATCCTATGCTGGTGCACAGATCTAGTGGGGGGGATCTAGCTCCCTGCACTTCAGACCTTAGGCTGTGGGGTTTGTTTTGGTTTGTTTCTATACATATCTGTGTGTGTCTGTATGTAAATGTATATACACACATATATATGTATAAATATTAGTGTTTATACACTAATATATACACTATATATTACAAATATATATACACACACACATACTAGGAGCTACTTTTGCAATGAAGTTTGTTCCTGGTTATGTGTCTTCCTCTAGTGTTTTGTCCAGGACAAAGCATGTGGTTATTTTTCATACATATTTTTCAAAATATACTATTGCTAATAGTAAAACAGGAGAAATGAAGTAACACATTAACTCTTTTTGTTTGTTTTTCATTTGTTCTATATATTTATTTTTAATCATGAGTTGCTATTTAAAATTTTAATTTCTCATCTTACTAGGAATGCTGCCAATTAAATTCCCTAGAGCTACTCAAGAGCTACTCACTCTGAAAGGAGGAATTACATACAAATCTGAGGGCATATTTTGCTTTAAAGATATATCTAGTTGTACACTGCGCTGCTAATTTACTGTGCTTTAACAATCTGAGCCAAAGCTAAATGATGTGATCAGTGTCATCCCAAATATGAGCTAAAAATATTAGCACATTAGATATGAGGTTATTCAAATGCTTTCCTAGCATGCAGGAGACTCAGGCTGTCATTCCTACATAGCTCCAACTAGCGTAAGAGAGTCTTAAACCTTGATCTTCTTCCTAAAAAGAGTATGCTCCTAATTGCCGAATTTCAGAGCATATCAAAGAATCTCTCTTGCATGTATTTATTTGTATATGTAAATATATGTATAAAGCTTGTTAGGCTGGAAAGTGATTTAGTTTTTTTTGCACTGGGTTGACCCAGTCCTTGCTCTGGCGATGTCGCATTGATGCTTTATCACCAGGAAAGGGCTTGTCTGTGAACCGCAGGAGGAGGAGTCTCCTGTGTGGACTTCAGTGGTCAGCTTAGATCTCACACCTTAGCATTTCCTAGAGGCAATGTGGGTAGCTTGTGCTCCAGCCATACTGGCCTTCTGTCAATGTCACGGCCCTAATTTTTCCCCAGGTACTGTCAAGGAACATCCTGCATGCAGCTGCGGCTCACAGGGCCTGGCAGAGCACCTCGGGGGCTGCACTGAGGTCCCTGTGGTGTTCCACTCAGGACGGATCTCCTTTCCTCCTGCTGAAGTTCGGGAGTCGCCTGTCTTTCAGCCCGTTGGAAGGAGCAAGACAAATAGAAGGTGAAAGGTGTCCTCTTCAAATGTCCCATTGTCTTAGGGCTTTTGGCTGTTCTTAGCATTTATTGTCTGTAGCAAATTTCACAGGTCCATTACAGAAACAGTAAGAGGGCCCAGCAGCTCTCAGTGGTCTATTTTATAAAGTCCTGTACAGCCATGTGCCTCAGGGCCAAAGGACAGTAATATATTGAACAATGAAATATGTAAGGCGACATACGCTGTTGAAAATCGGGAAATAATCTGTTTCACAATTTCCTATCCTGGTCACTGTATACCTGCATTAGGGTCAAAGGTGCTTCTTAACAAGGAAATGTGACTGTCAATCCAGACAAGAAACATTAAACAGCTCTTGCCTGGCATCAAATAAAGTCTTGCCTTTGAGGTTATAGCTACTCTACTAAGCAGTGGCACAACATAGATCACCTCCGTGGGTGTGTAGGTACGAGAGCCCCCACCAAGGCAGGGGTCCCTGCTTACTGCTGGGAGCCCCTGTCAGGGGCAACTCCAAAACATGTCCACAGCTCATCTGCGGGGTGGTACAGGCCCCAGCAGTGCCAAGAAACGTGGCACAAGCAGTGAGACAGTGTTGGGAAAGCCCACAGCAGCTCCCCTGGGGTCCAGTGTAGGTGTGGAAAACCTGAGGTGAGAGCCAAGTCCCTTCTTGTCCCTCTGTCACGCAGCTTATGCTCGTCACCTCGGCTGCAGCAGCAGCCTTTGTATCAACCTCTCCCTTTGGTGCAGAAACCTCTAACACCCCAGGCAGGGATGAAACACTTGCTAATGTGTTCCCATGCATGGAGCTGTCACGCTGTTTCACTGCCACCCTCCCCTCTTCTCATTACAAGCACAGCTAAATTGCATTGCTAATTTTCCCTGGGTGCGTTTTGAAGGAGGAGGATGCTCATTTGGGGAAAACATCTTGAATTTTTAAGAAGTTGCAAAAGAGTCTGTAACTCTGGCAGATTGTGAGGGAGAGGAAATTTGTGGTTTTGAATAACATAAAGTGGCGCCAGCTCCTCTACATTTATTCCAGGGGAAATTTTATTAATGGTTGGGAAATACAATCTGACTCCAGATTTCCCTATCTCAGACCTTTCCGATAGGCTGTCCTGCCTAACGCAGCAGCAGCATCGGGGCTTTCTGCAGGGTACCTGCAGGTGACACAGAGGGATTGCAGTCATGAGCCCCTGAGGGCTTGGCACCTCAGTCAGAAGCCCACAGAGTGGCGTGTTTGCTCATCACAAATCCCTTTTACTGTGCTAGGCCCTGCGCAGTGACCCTGGAACGAGTATACCCTGCATTTTGGGGTCAGGGTGCTCTTTCCAGCAGATGCTGCATTGGGTCTGGGTGAGTAGGGGTCTGAGCAGTGTGCTTACGGAGACAGCCCCTTGCCCCTTTGCAGCTCTGCAACCAACACGCACCGGGTAGAAGCACAGGACAGGTCACAAGTCAGGGTTTGGGAACATCTGGTTCACATTTATCCAGAAAAATTTCCATCAGACACCAATGGCTTGGACCGATGGAGAGAGGGAGTGTATTTCTCAAGCATCTTCAGACTAGGCAGAGTTTCTGAACTTGAAGCAATAAATTAAGGCTTAAGGAAAACATTTAATACCCAATGGCTGAAACAGGCCCATTCTCTGAGAAGACATAGCTGTTTATGTTAGAAATCTGGTTTCTCTTACATCTCTGTTGTGCCAACTTTCGTAAGAATCTACACTTAACCTTTGGGAGAAATATTCTGCCTGCAAATGGGAAAGTTTGCTGAGCAGCACAGTAAAACTGCAGGAACTCCAAAATGCTCATTTTACAGTATCATGCGCACCAATACCAGTGCAGTACTTAGAGCAATCGCTTCCTCCCTGTTTCTGGAGCACATATTGGGTGCACAAGTTGAAATCAGAAGCTTGCCAGATGTTACCCTAACGTCCCACAAGATGGTGACAAAATAATTCTAATTACATAACACTTTGATTTGTGGTACATGCAGACTTAGTGACTCCAACTATTTTCTTACCATGCAGTTGCATTAGACTCTGCTGATATAACATACTTTGAGCGTATTTTAATGTCTTACTCATTTGTAAGAGGTTCGTTCTTTCAAGTGCTTTTTTGATTGTATTTTAAATTAACTTCAGGACTAGATAGAGACTTTCAGTCCTCCCACATTCGGAGTCACAAGTTCCCTACACGCTGGAGAAGGAAAAGCAGTTTTATTGCTTCTGATCTATCCCTTTGCCAGACTGCTTCCCTTCTCCTCCTTCTGTGTGTTTTGTGTGTGTGAGATCTCATGTTTCATAAACTCTTTCCTTTCTGAATTAAACATGAAAAAAACTGCGGTAAGTGAGGCATAAGAGAAGGGATCATTGCAGAGCAGGTACATGCTCTCCAGAGGCAAGGCTGGGAACAAACACGGCTGGGAAGAAGTGAGGCTCCTGAAATGGGATGGCTGGAACTCCTCTCCCTTACCCTTACTCACCCAGATAGATTGTTTATTAGAGTTTTTTATGGTCAGTTTTGGCTGTTTGCTTTTTTGGGGCAAGCAAGTTGAGAAGCCTGAAAGGGGCCCGAACTGCAGAATTCATCTCTGGAAAATCATGCCCTCAAACTGGGCACTGGAGTGGAGATGGAGCAGGCATCCAGGCATCCACATCACCAACTGCTTGTCATTTGGGGTAACTGTATTGTCCTATATTAGAAACAGTTGCTTCCCTGGGTCCTATTGTTTTAGAAACAATAAAGGTGACAGAGCTCCTTTTTTTTTTTTTCTTTTATAGCCTGTCAAAGAACAATAAAAACAATCTGTAAATATACTGTAAATATTAGCTCTTAGTTTTGGTGAAGACAGGAGCTGATTTTCATAGACTGAGTGGCTCTGGCTCTTCAGTTGCCTGAAGATTGTAAAGAAAACACATTCCCAGCTGTAGCTGTGGGTTTCTATCAATAGATGGCAAGATCAGACTAGTCCTTTGGCTACAACTTACAAATGCATTTCGGTGACTTGAAAGCCACAGGACCAGATTTTCAGAAGTGTTTAGACATCTAATTCACAGTGATTTAAATCTGAATTAGGTGCCTGAATACGTTCAATTTCTGTCTGGAAATATCACTTTAAAATGACTTAAGCATTCAGGAGCCAGTGTTAAATGCAAAGCTTGTGTGATAATGTGCAGAGATGCCCAACTCGTTCTGAACAAGCTCGTTTGGCTATTGGAAGTGGTGTGGCCATGTGAGCACGGCAGCCTGCCCAGGAAAATCATTCCTGCTGAGGCATGTGCTCAGATCATCTTCAAAATCTCACCTCCTGCCTTCAAAGGTATTTGCTGTAAATTTCTTTCTGAAGGATTTTGACCAGAACCAATACAGGATGACAGCACTTGCTATTTTTAATACTACACATGATTCAATTGGATTTAGTGTAGCATCATTTAGCTTCTACCCCGTGAGACTGGTTGTAGCCAGCTGGAAAAGCACTCTGATGGCAGTGTGAGCAGCAGCAGAGGGATGGTTTGGACTCAGGGACAGCCCTGTTCTCAGCACCAGTAGTTTACCAAGACTTAGGAAGATTTTTTTTTTCCAACCTTAATTCTAATTTTAAGGGTTATTCTCTCTCCCTGCCAATTTCTCTTTCTCTCTCCATATTCTTTGTAATGTCCATCCTGGACCTTCTCAGTGATGACTTCCCCCACAGGTGCAGCCTCACACTGTACATTGCTCCACACCTCCACTATTGTCTGATGCTGCATTTGACACCTGACAGTAGAAGAAACCCTGCCTTTCTCTGCTGGCACAGCCACATTGAGCAAGTTTGTACTGTCTACACCCACTTTTAGCAGATTTTTACATATAAGCACAGTGAATAATAACAAGCACAACCATGCTCGTCTGGAAGTGGGCTATTCATGCTTGCTGTATAATTTTCAAATAATAAGCTAGATGCCTAAACCTATGTTCAACATATAAATAAACATGACCTAATTTTAAGCATCTGCCATTCCCATGGCCTTTGCAGACATAAATTAAATGTGCAGTCTTTGGCACCCAACTGGGAAAGTTTTGGTTTATTTTTCCAGGGGCCTTCAAGAAAGCTTATTTGTGTGCCAGTGCTTTAAAGGCATAAATACAGTGACTCAAAAGCAGGGCCTTTGGGCTTTACCATCAATCCTGGGCAAAACATCAGAGCTACTGATAGAGTCCTTTTTGCAGGAAAATACTATCAGCAATGCCAGTCAGCAGAGTTTTATGGAAAAAAAGCTCTTGTCAGATTCACCTAATATCATTTTTCACGCTGTTTTAACATGGGTGTTTTAACAAAATGAGGTTGGTTGATAAAGGTTTTAAAACTGATAAAATTTATTTATACTTCTGCAGGGTATTTAACATGATTTATTGTGTGGTTTTTTTCATTAGTGGAAGAACCAAAAATCTAATTGTAGAAGAGAAAGCATCCTCAGATGACTCTCTTTCTAGTCAGATCCCAGTACAGGTTCTTGGCTTTTTACAGCAATGAAGGGGAAAAATCATTAAGCTGTGAATGAAAATGCTGCAGAAAATGCATGCCTCCCCTGCCCTTAGTTGGCCATCCAACCAGATCACATTGCTTATCTCCTCATATAGAATCATAGAATTATAAAGGTTGGAAAAGACCTCCAAGATCATCTAGTCCAACCATCCCCCTACCACAAATATTACTGATTAAACCATGTCTCTAAATAACGCATAATTTAGTTATGAATATCTCCAACAGTGGAGATTCCATAGTCTCTGGGCAACTTCTCCAAATGTTTGACTACTCACAGAATGGGAAAAAAAAAAAATCTACTATCTGACTGGAATTTCCTGTGTTGCAAATTCTGTGTTGCAATTTGTGTCTACTGCCTATAGCCCAAGAAGAGCATGGTTTCTTCTTCTCTATATCCCAACTAAATTTTTGTAGACAGCAGTAAGCTTCCCCCAAAGCTGTCTCTTGCTTGTTTACTAGGACCCCAGCTCCTTTCTGCAAGGCTGCTCTCTAGTCAATTGACACCCTGCCCGTTTTGGCTGTTGCATAGAGTTATTCCAGACATGGGACTTCCCCCTTGCTTTTGTTGATCCTGCGGGGCTCCTGGCTCTATTCCTTCAGTCCATCCTGGTCCCTCTGAATAGCAGCCCTGCCCTTCAACAAACCAGCTGCTTCCACAAATTTCATATCTGCAAAGCTGCAGAGAGTGCACCTCATCCTGTTGTCCAGGTTATTAATAAAGATATTGAACATTATTGGCTTCTGTGTTGAACCTTTAGTATGCCACTACTGACCAGACACATGATGGATTGTGCCCTGCTGCTTACCACCCTTAGTCCTGCTGGTCACCATACACCTAGCCAGCTTCCACCTATCCTGTAATCCATGTCTTTCATCCACATCTCACCAGTTTGATTATAAGGATACCATAGAAAATCTTGCTAAAGTTAAAGTAAGCAATATGCCCTACTCTTTACTTGCCCACACTGCCAGACATCTCATTACAGAGGACTAGCAGGCTGGTCACTGTCTGGTTGCTCCCAAGCACCTTCCCATCCCTCATGTGCTCAGAAATGGCTTCCAGTAGGATCCGCCCATAGAATCATTGAATCATTAAGGTTGGAAAAGACCTCCAAGATCAGCTAGTCCAACTGTCCCCCTACCACCAATTTCACCCACTAAAACATGTCCCTAAGTACCACATCCAACCTTTTCTTAAACACCTGCAGGGACAGTGACTCCACCACCTCCCTGGGCAGCCCATTCCAATACCCACTCCATAAACTTCATGGGATTGAGGCAAAAATGACCCCTTTAGCCTCAGAATAAAATTAAATTCTGAATATTTCTCTACACCGGAAAGAATCTGGTCCTACTTTACAGGTACTAAAGAGTTTATAGTTAGTAAAATCCCAATTTATGGGATTTTAAGCCAATTACACAGGAAAGTTGGGCCAGAATTAGGAAAAGACATGAATGTCCTCTGTCACTGCTTTATCTATAAATATGACCAAATATTTTGGGGGCATTATACCCTTCCCCTCTTGATAGTGTGATATTTAGTCCATTTACTTCCAATGGATGTCACTCCTGATACAACAAACCTCTATCACCAGAGGTATATTTCAGCTGGAAACTGTTAATAAGAGAGGAAGTAGAGGACAACAACAGTCCGCAGGGAGGTTATAAACCAATTTTGCAAGCAAACATGCAACTGCAGTCCCCAAAATCCAGTGGAGCAGGGTGGGCTGAGGAGTAAAACATTTCTCCAAGCTGCATGGCAAGAAAGAGTGGTTCATCTTCCTCTTCTGTGCTGTGCATCCTGCTAAAGAAACCGTCCTCCCCCTCACTGACTGACAGGCTGGGTGTGAAATGTAGGCCACTCCACTATGTCCTGCACCAGAAATGGGGCAACTGGTGGAGGAAAGGGAGGCCAGAGTGGAGGCAGGGAAGCTGTGGCCTCTCCAACTGCCTCATCAGGACCCGTCAGAGCTCCTCTGCAGGAGCCCTTTGGCACAAGCAGAAGGCCCAGTGTGATGCAGTGGTACCATTCCCTTCATGTCTTCAAAGCTGAGCTCTGCCATCACTTCTTCCACTTCTCTGGAAGATGCCTTCTGCCGATTCTGTCCTGAAAACCCGAAATGTTGCAGCACTTGGGAACACGTAAGAAGAAGAAAAGCTCAGTGCTGGATTAAAGCCACTTTTGGCACAAGATAAAAGACGCCCTCTCTCTCTCGTGCGCACACACATACACAGACAGGAGAAAAAGCTCCCAGGGGCACAATCAATTACAGCTCTCTCTCTTCTGGACTGTCAGAGATAGTTGCTGGCACAGGCCCTGCTGGAGTATAAACCAAAAGGGATTTACAAAAACAAATCCTCAGCTGGTGTATATACCTTGTACACCTGCATGGCCCACAGCAATTTGTAGAACAGGAGGAAGAAGACTAATATATGATGATACACAAGCACAATTAATATTTTTCTCTTAATTGAATTTCCTCTGGCCTTCTGTAGTGAACTGACTGAAACAAAGGCTTTGCTGTTTCATGCTGCTCATGAAAAGTTCAAAATTTTCAGAAATCTGACTTAGTCCCAAGTGGGACAGACAGAATCTTTAGATATAGCTGGATGTATTCATGCAGATACAAAGCAGGAAATTCTACAAAGGCTTAACTTGGAAAATCCAAATTACAGTGTGGGAGACAGACCTGCTGATGGTGTATTGGCTTGTCCATTTTGCGGCTGCTGGTAGTGTCTGTAAAACTAGCCAGAGTATGGATAGAAAAGTCATAGAAGTGTCACACAGGAAGGTAACCTGAAAAAGTCACCAGGCCTTCCTTGGCAGAATCAACAGCATGTGTTTTATCAATTACAGCTGGGGAATACAGCTTGAGTGCAAATATTTGCAATCAAAACAGAAGTAAATATTTGTTCTGTGATCAGGTAACCAGTGCTGGGTCACTGTGACAGCCACATAGATCCAGACTAATATGGTTAACATGAACGATGGGGATCTATGCTGCAGTCATGTAGGAAAATGCTGTATTGCCTTGTTCTGGATATAGAAAACATTAGGATAAACGGTAGGAATATATGGGTTCAGTTTAATGTTAGAAGGGGATTAAAAACAAGCTGAGAGTCTGATGTGAACCTGTTACTTATTTATTTTTGATGTTACACTCAATGCATCTCATACCCTTCTGAAATTTTCAGTTCTGGCCTCATGGCAAATTTCTATGATGCAACCGCCAAAGTGCCAGGAGTAGGTGAAGAACAGACCGATTTGGAAGCCTGGCTCAGGGTGCGGCAGGCACCCTTTCACCTAGGGGGGGCCATGGAGCTGCTTTGGGTTTTAGGAGCTCAGGAGGCCCCAACATGGGCAGTAGGAGTGCAGTAATAAATAAAAAGCTCAGCCTAAACAAGTTTCAAGTTTAGATTAAAAGCCTAAATGCAAGTCTCCAGCTCTAAAGATCTGGGGCAATAATTTTAGCCACATGTCTGATTACATTAATGGCATGTGTTAATGTTTGTAACCAAGCGCAATCTTCACTGCAAGCAGCACCTCAGAGCCTGTAAGCGGCAGTCTCTGCGTGTGGGGATCAAGGGCAGGATCAGGCCTTCCCCTTCTGGGCAGGGGCTAGAGGTTTCAGCGGTTGTAGGGAGGAGTGGCTGGGGCTGTTAACAGCCTGCTCAGTGCTGGGCAGACATTTCGATGGGCTGGGGACACAGGCCTGAGCCGCCATCTTGAACGCAGGCCGCACCGTGCACCTGGGAGTGCTGTTACCCGTCACCCTGCTCTGCTGTGACCACATGGGCCGTGCTAAAGAAAAGCTTGCAAAACTGCAAATCCAAATCTAAGCTAATGGTTAGTTAGGGGTAATACATGCTCTCCTGGACACGGCAACCCGGTGTGCCTCTTCTTGTGTGATCACCACAGAGTGTGGCGGGAGTTGTGCAATTCAGAGAGGCTATGGAAAAAATAATCAGCTGAGGTGTGCAGAGAAGAAGAACTGGGGAGGAAGGCTCATTATTATTATTATTATTATTATTATTATTATTATTATTATTATTATTATATTTCTTTATTATTCTGTTTTCCTAAATATTGTGGAGCATGTTGTGGGAAAATTTTAGCCATCTGTCTAACGGATATTAGTGAAGGGGAGACTGTGTTAAAAATAAAGTGCCAGGTTGTCCTCTGCAGAAAGTTAATAAAAAGAAGGAAGTGAAAGACTGCTCATTATTTTTAATGACTCTGCTTTCCAGCAGAGCGCCTGTATCTCCCTGCCTTTACATTCTGCCTTATTTCAGTTCATTACGGCACATTAAACTGCTCAAGAGAATGACGGCTTTGTTCTAAAGCACTGAATTTATCAGGAGGCCCCTGGCCCAGCCTGCCCAGGCTGTTAATCACAGCCCTGGTGCCAGGAGGAGGATGCTGAGAAGAGCCCGGCAGCCCGTCCGCCCCACAGTGAGTCCAGCCTGGACGGCTGGGCGCTGGTGCTGCTGAACACCATGCACGACCCCATCATCGGAGTCGATTAAGCTGTGCTTAATCTCGAGACGAGTGCCTGAACGTTTTCTGCATGCACATGTCCACATTTGTCTCTCTTACTGGCTCCGTCTGACATGAACCTCTCATATCCTGTCAACTGATATTTGCTTTATTAACTTTAAAATATAGGACATGTTCAGCAGTCCCGAAGATGAAGATTCATGAGTGTGCAATTCAGATCACAGCACCATGCAGAGCACCCAGAGCATTCAGCTGTATCTGCAGGCTCCTTGCAGGGAGCAGACAGCAGGTAGGAAAGCTAAAAGCAGAAGCTGCTTTTCCGGATTTGGGAACCAATAGCTTTTCTCAGCTTTGCTTGCAAAAGTACATGCTGTGATTCTCTTAATCTGAAACTCTTCTACTATGCATAAATTGTGCCACATTACAGCTGGGTGTTTGTAGCACTACATTTACTGTGGTTTGTTAAGAAGCATAAGACATGCATTTTCTAGGACTTAGAGGAATCACCTAGAAGGGGTCCTCAGGCCCCAGGATATTTCCAGGGTTTTGTCGTACAGCTCCTCACAAACTCATTTGTCATCAGATTTCATTGTCTTGTTCTGCCCCCACTTCTTGTTTACTGATGGTTGTGATCCTGAAGTGATTGGGCACAGTCAGACATGCATCCTGCATCTCATACATAATGCAAGCCCACAAGTCCTACACGGTACGGAGGAGCATCTATGTAGCTTGGAGCAGTAGCAGGGAATGTGGGGAGACCTCACACAGCTGTGGTGACAGCAGGAGCATGTCTCTGTACCCTGCTCTTTCCATGAGTTTCCTGTGACTGCTGCTCCACAGCCTCAGCTGCCTCTCCCGATGGTACAGAGACCTGTGGGATTTCATAATGCCAAGGGCCTTCCAGTGCAAGTGATGCTCCACTGAGACAGTGGCTTTCAAGACCAGCCTGGCCAGTGGGACCAAGTTTTCCTGGTGTTGGGGTAGAGTCGGATGGGATTGGAAGGAGACAGTGTTGATCCTTTAAATTGTAGGCTTGGCAGGCTGGCTGATATTTTGAATTTGCTTATCTTTTAACACAGAACAAGGCCAAAAGTGATTTATACTCACAACTACATTTTTTTCTGCTTGTCTTAATCCAGGAAATGAAAACCGTGACCAGAAGTGTATTCCCCTTGTCTAAACACTGGCATGCTGGTGTTTAGAAGAAAGGGCTCCACCATGATTCTTCCCAACTGCCTGCAGAGTGAAATGAGAGCTTCAGCCAGGGAGAAAAATGAGCTTGTTCCTGGGTGAAAATGCAGCACAGAGTCAGGCAGAGCTTTTTTTTTTTTTTTTTTTGGGGGGGGGGTGGAGGGGGGGAGGATGAAGAGGAGGGGAGATATGGGGGACTGTTTGTTTTCCAGCTCTACCAGACACTAAACTTGGCAGAACCCCGACAAGGCGCTACAAAGTACCCTTCTGGCTGGTGCTGTAAGTTAACAAGAGAAACATTTGATAGATGCCTACTGGCAAGCTAATTAGAGGAGAAGTGATTT
Organism: Anser anser; assembly: GCF_964211835.1. Taxonomy (NCBI): domain Eukaryota; kingdom Metazoa; phylum Chordata; class Aves; order Anseriformes; family Anatidae; genus Anser; species Anser anser. Next base: position 32,566,399 of record NC_139720.1, on the reverse strand, counting down.
GCTGGATTGCAGGAAAAACAAAGGAAGGAGAGGAAAATGTTCAGGCAGATCATTTAAGGTCCTCATCCTGGGAGAGAGGGAGTAACTGGTTTCATTTCCCAGAGGCTAATCCTGCTCTAATTGACTTATTATTAGACTCCAAAGGAAAACAATCCTTGTGGCCATGACAACATACCCAGGGAATGCGTGACTGGCTGCTCTGGGGAAGACACATGGGGAGACAATAGGTTGCAGTGTATGAAGTGGCACAGGATCACATTTGTCATGTGCAGATCTAGGAGGCATATTAGCCCTAACTGGGCATACTGGTTAGCGTTACACTGTGGAAGGGGAATATTAAAGACAACCGTGTGATTCATTTTGGCTCATTTGTCTTCCATGAGAAAATGCACAACCTCTTTCTACACACAGACCAGACAACCAGGGATCACACGTTACAAAAACAGACAATGTGGTAGCTGTAAGTTACTTGTGAACTACAAAAAATAAATTACATATTTATAAACCAAACTCAGGACAGCAAGATCCTGGTACTGTGAGAGGTGCTCCTACGGACGTGGTACTGTAGAGCTTTAAGAACAAAGATGCATCAAAATACACTGAGTCTGGGAGCTGAGCAAAGGCTTAAAAGATTTGCATTTTTCAAATTGGGAAAATCTGGTGTGCTTTCCATTAGCACTTTGAAAATTATTTTGAGTCACTAGTTTGCATAATTCAAATACATAGCTATAAAATACATAGTTCAAATTTGTGCTAAATTGCACTGAGGAAGCTATGCTCAGTTTTGATCATTATGTTTGACATGGACTCTTTGGTATTAGAAATGCACTGAAGATATACTATTACTAAAATAAGAACTATTACAAAATGCCTAAGGGATACAATTCATTATCCAGATAAACTTTTAAATAAGCAGACATAGCTTAGCTTTAGCATGCTAAATTACAATAAAATTCTTGTGGAATTACATATTTCTGCCGTAACAGGCCAGATGATCTCATCTCATGCATGTTATTGCTATGAACACCAAAGTTCTTCAAGGAAGCTCAGAAGATACAGTGATGTTCAGGTATAGTCAGATAATATAAGTATCCTATAAATTAAAGAAATCAAACACAGAAGAAGAAAATCCATAAAAAAATATATATCTTCCACCTCTCAGAAAAACTTTAAGATGTGTTTTCATTCCCAAAATTAGTGGAAATGCTATCAAGGACTTGAAAGGAACAAGCAAGTTTTGAAAAGATCTCATTAAGTATTCGATTCATGAGTGTGGTATGGCAAGAAAGGTGTAAAAAACTGGTAACTTCTGTTGAACCAGGTTTTCTGAGATTTTGGGCCAGGCTTTTTGGGTAAGGTTTTTATTTCATTGTTTCCAAGAGGAAACTGGTAAAAAGAATAGCTTAAAATTAGGAGACCAGAAGTATTTTATGTTGCTGGAGTACATGTATGTCCAGGCAATGTGCATCGCTAAGTAAACCAAAAGCTCATCGTAAAACAAATAGCCAAGGCATGCCACTCATTGCCTGCCACTGATGTTTGCAGCTTCACCTGGGATACAGCTATAGGGAGACAAAAAATTAGAAATTCCTCTCCGAATTCAGCCCATTGCAAACAGAAAAGAGACATGTCACCCAGACGAGTGCAGGGGCTCATTTTGCTCCACTGCTTTGTTGTGGGAGTACTTTTGCAGACACCTGGGGCTATGCTTGGTGCCTGGGTCAATTGTTCGACCTGCAGTTTGTCAGGGAGGGTGCACAACTCAAACCTTCCCTGGTTTTTTGTCCTACAGATAAAGACATACATCTGCACGTTTTGATAAAGCAACCCAAAGTGAGAAAATTAAGAATTTCTAAAAAATCCTTTAATGCTTTAGCCTTACTACAGATTTCTTCATGTGGAAGAACCAGCTGCTATACCATACTGTAAAGCAAAATAAATAAATGGATAAATAATAAACACAGGTGGTAGTGGCAGTGAAAAAGCTCAAGGAGAAATTGGTGCATTTCTCATTTATTAGGACATTTCCTTGATTTTAAGCATAATTTATTCTATTTCAGTTGCGTGGTTTCTGCACATTTCCGTTGAAACATCTGTAATTCTGGCACAGATCAGAGGCAATACAGTGAAGTCTCATCTGGGAACAGTATCCTAGGAAAGTGAAAATACCCCAAAGCTGTACAGAAAATAAAAATAATAAGTTAGCATTTGAAGGCTTGAATGAAAAAACAGACTAGATCAGAGGCAGGTGGATTTCATCACCCAGTGACTTAGGCGACATTAACAAGGAGGCTGGTATCAGCCCACCCTGCGCACAGGCAGGGCTGGGAGAGCCATCCTTGCTCCAGGCTCTGGGACTCATCAAACCTGGTTTCTGATGGATTTGTTGTTCATGGCTGACTACCTTTTTAACTCAATTTTAATAAGAGGCATGAAGCTCTCCTCTGTGGAATCCACCTTGGAGAGAGAAACTGTGACTGAGGAGTCAATTGTTTGGAGGCTAATGAGGCAAAGTCCTGAAACGTTCTTTCTACAGAACCCTCTACGGGCACCCTAAGGTCTGACTCCAAGAGCAGAGGCTGACCTCCACCCAGGCACCCATTCCCACAAACCTGGTAGGAACTGAGAATCTTTTAAAACTTCATCAGCTCATGTGAGACAAGGCAACGAGTGCAAGGAGAGCCTCCAGGACAGATGCACAGAAGGCATGATCTCAGAAACCTTGCTGCTGGGGAAACACACTAAAGCTCATAAAATTTTAGGTTGAAAATTATATGGAACAACCTACAGTTTTAGCCAGAATTTATGTATTTTCACCTATTTTGTTTACGAGCTATGGGTTTCTGCAGGTGAATTATGTGCTATATGGGCTTTCTGTTCAAGGTGCCGCCAGAGGGGAGGTCCACTACTCTAGGGCAAACAACTTGACCCACCTTGTCCATAACATTCTCTCTGCGAGTCAAAGACTACGTATGAACTTGCTACTAAAAGAGAGAGTAACATATATGAATAACTTTTTTATGAAGTAGATGTGTGCACCATGGTTGCCATTTGGGCCCACAAAGAGCTATAGGATCATTCACTTCCCAGTGGAGGACTTCAACACAAACAAAATGCACAGTCATTCCTTGGTCATTTGACTAAATCCTGGGGTTCAGCAAAGGCTTGACAATGAACAAAGACTACATCTACCATGTCCTGTATGGCACAGGGTGGGATCTCAAATGGCAGCAAGCTGGCAGGTCTGTGTGGTACAGTTCTGTGCCCTACAGAGGTGCTCGCTAAGGTCCCGAAGCAGCATGACCACATCAGCATAGCATCCTGCCTGGCCTAATTAAAGAAATTGAGCTAATTAGGCCAGGCACTGTGCCATATTGATTAGACGGTATAGACACAGTCCTAGTATCTAGACATGTTAGCAAGATGGTATGGCCCTTGGCTTGCATGTTTCCCAGTTAAATCAGAGCCTTTCTTCTCTGTAACTGTCAGCTTGGCACTGCTTACAAGCACTGGCTTCACATGGGCTTTAATGCTGCATTGTGTTTTGTTTTTCTTTAATACTACCCAGAACTCAACAGTCATCTCCCTGTTTTGCAGGCACAGTTCCTGAAATAAGATTAGCTTTGTCTCAAGGGGTCACTTTCCAGCCAGCAAACCAAAAGCTTTGCAGGAAAATGGAGACGAGACAGAGAGACAAAAAATCAGGTTGCATTGCAGAATTTCAATTGAAGATGAAAACTTTTCAGGGCTCTTTATGAGGAAATGAATAAACCCACAGTTCAGGATTTTTGTGTTCAAAGAGCCCTCCATATTCATCTGACTGCAAGGAGCTGGAGGTTTCCCTGCATGCTTAGCCAGGGGCTGCCTGTCCCTGGGACTGCAGTCACACAGTGCTCAGACACGGCTTTGCTGAGCTGCGGGCTGGTTGTTCTTTCTAATTTAGTGAAGATCTTGCTAAAACAAATTAGTGAAGGGATAAATAAGTAAATAAACCCCCCCATCAACACTCACACAACAAAACGTGGACATGCAGACCATAGCATGGACCCATTTCCCCATAAATCCTATCTTTGTGAGGTTGTTCATCTTACCATACAGCACTCTGACAGCAGCCCTGCTGGTTTTGCAGAATTCCTTAAGATGACAGTAAAGCTACAGTAACAGCAGATGAATTCATCCTCCTAAAGAATAAAAAAACAACAACAACAACAACAAAAAAAACCTGCTAATTCTTTTTTTGTGGCCTTCGCTTGCCATTTCGATGCTCATCATCTAGGAAATTTCAAAAGGATTGACATATATTTTTTTCTAAATTATTCTAGAGGGGCTCTAAGATTCTTAATATTTATGGGTCTGACTATCTGGGAAATCAGACTTCATATCACCATTTTGAAGATCCTGTTTCGAGGAAAAGTGAATCCCAAGGTTCAAGGAGGGCTGAGAAAAAAGAGAATGTTTTATTAGCTATGATCTCTCTGATCAAAGCAATACCAAAAGCATTTCTCTGTCTGCAGATAAAACAAGGAAGAATGTGGAGTAGGCAGAAAACCTAATGCCTGTGCTATGGTACATATGTCTGTACTTCTGAATCCCCTCCCCACCAAAAAAAGAACAGCACAGCCTTTCAGCCTGCAAACATGTGCACAGATCTCCTTTTATCAGGCTGTGAACATCTCTATTTTATTCCATTTCAATCTGTAAATAAATGCAAATTGATGGATTAAGTAAAATGACTTTATTCTGCTTTCCTTCCATGGCAAAGGTGGCCGAGCTGTTTTACTTGAGAGCAGACAAGAGGGGGCACTCATGCATTTCCTACATTACAGCTTTTGACTTGTGCTAGTTAGTTGGTAGGAAATGTATCTGAGGCAGACATCTGAGTTGTTGAAAAAGGTTGCAGGAAAAATACTGAATTCATACAATGGCATTAAGAAGCAGAAAAATTGCCAGACAGGGAAAATAGAAAAACGGAGGCAAGAAGGTGTCCTGGTGCACCAGGCTGAGAGGTTTGATCCTGCAAATCTGCTTATGAGGGAAGAAAAAGTATTGTAGGAACAGAGGTAGAAGCAAACTCACATGGGGTCAAAAAAAAAAAAAAGCTGGATCATAAGTGTACTCCACAGCAGTAAGCTAAACTTGGCCTCAGGCCCCTTGCAAGCTTTTAAATTTTCAGGATAATGAAAAAGGGCTGAATAGGGTCTGAGAACAGCTGAAAGAGATACAGCCTGAAGGGTAGTCCTCATTTTACTAATGAAACAGTTTGGGCTGCCTACAAAGGGTCACTCAGGAAAGCTAAATAAATCAATCAGCTAAAGGTGTGAAGTCAATTTATATAAGCTATAGCATATTAAAACTCTGTGTGAATAGTCTCATTCAGGGTAAATAGCCCTAGATTACTACAGTTTAAATTTCTAGATTAACAGAAACAAAATATGTTTTGATAGCGAAGTAAAACAAGATGGAGGGAGAACAAACATCCAGTTAGTAAATTAGTCCTACATCCATGGCCTGTCTTTGTTTTTAGCAGCAGAAAACCCAAAGCTTCTTAGATGGGAAAATAAAGTTTAGCGTGCTTTCTATAATCTTAGGTGCAAAAGGCTGTGAGTAGCAAAAACGGTGACAGTGCACCCAACTACAAACCTGGCTGTGCCACCACGAGTCCCTGTGCTGCCCAGCTTTCTCCGTGAGCCTGGCTGGAACTGAAGCGCATTCCTAGCGCGTACAGCAGTCAATTAACTATTATGTAACTTCTAACTACAGAATGGTAACTAAATTACTGGCGAGTGATATTACCAGAAACATGACTTCATAGTTCTTTTATTAAACGCTACATTCACTTGCTCAGTTAAATGAAATATCAGTCGATCAAAATCTCTGCCTTGCTTGGTAAGATTCCCATCTCTTTCCTTAGCTTTTCATCAGGCTCTGCTCAACTTTATCTTTTTGCACTGGTAAAGTAAATCAAGCCTTTCTTTTTTCTGTCTATTGTAGGCTTCCCTCGTTACTCTTTTCCTCACCCCAGGCTCTTCATGCCATTTACTCTGCTGTATGAATGAAGAATTCCTCATGCTACAACTAAATGAAGCAAAGCAAAAATAAGGTAATGGGCTGAGGTCAGTATGCGTTTGTGGACATTTGTTTGTGAAGCACTCCTTCTTCGCAGGGAAACCTGAACTGTAAACAACTTCTGCAAATCAGCAGTCTCCCACCACAACTTTTATAGAGGTGTTTATTAAAACCAAGGTTGGGATTCTGTAAGCAAGTGAGCTTCACTGCTCACTTAGTGACTTGCAGGTAAATCGCTACCTGAGGATGAAATTAAATTAGACAGGGAAAGATTGTACAGCTTAGATATGGTGGCGTAACAGAATTTTTGAAATTAATAGCTGTTTGTGAAGGGATTTTTCACTGAACTACTGTATTGTTGAAAATGAAGTCCATCACAGACTTTTTCTCTAGAACATCCTAGCTGCAAATGTGTTACCTTCCTCAAGGGTCACATTTTCCTTTTGGAAAGAGGAAAATATCAGGATTGCTTTAGAAAATTTCTGACCTGTTTTAACAAGATAGGTTTGGAAATTTAACTCTAAATTGATTATTTCTCTTTTTCCACTATTCTTAATTGAGATTCCACAGGAATGTGAAAATGGGAGGAGTAATCCAATGAGAAAATGAAAGCATTGCAGTAACACTAGTATGTCTATGGCATTCACTTAAAAAAAAATAAAAGGATAAACTTCATGCTTGGGAAGAAAAGGCAGGCTGAAACCTGAAATTAGATACTTAAAAGTTACAGACTCCAAATGTAGCTTAAGAGGTTGCAGAACCTCAAGCTGCATGATCCTATCCCCAGTTAAAGGGGATGTTTATTCTCTGTATATGACATTATCTGGGCAAGGCTGATTAGATACCCTGCATAAAACTAAGATATTTCTAAAATCATTTAGAGAAACCACAACCAGTATATAAAATGAGAATCTTATGATGGTTCTACGTAGTTCTTTTGAGCAATCTAAGAGGAAACCTGTTGTTTTTCCTCAATTCAACCTTCTATCCGCAATAAACTGGTAGAAGTATTATGCAAGACACATAATTTATACAGTAGAGTACAACTAGTTTGAGTCCTGTAGGCTCTGTCATGCAACATAATCAATAATTCGGTGATTTCTCCACCTTTTAACAGTTCTGTGCTATCTTTGTTTTTATTGTTGTAAACTCCCATTGCCCTGAAAGGACAGAGTAAATAACTGCAGAATCATTGTTTCCTTTGCTACAGGGAAACAGTATTTGAAATTTATTGGTGAAAATTCTTCAGATATTTTAGCAGTGCACTTACTTCTAGATTCAGAGAAAATTTGCTCAATTCAGGAGCCAAATGGTTTCCAAACCATCTTCTTAAAGTCTGGGAAGAAATCTTGAAAAGCCTTTATGGGGTGACTCCTATCTCACCTGTAAAAGAGCCCAAAACCAAGGCCACGCCATATTAAACAATCAGAAGTCTCTCTCTGGTGGAGAGAAATGACATTTACTGAGACTTGTCTAAGGGATGCAGTTAAAAAGGACCAAACCAGAAGTTTTAATTCTGAAAACTTTAGGCTGAAATGAGTTTTTTAAATCTCTATAATGTTACATGTAGGAAATCAACAAAATAACTACATCTAATTATTTACTTTAGGGACATTTGGTTGCCATTTAAAGCAGAAAGAGTTTAGAAATGCTCATAATCTATGGAAAGGATTCATCTAGGATTTTATATGTCTGTTCTCAAGCAATCAGCTCTTTAAAGTCCTCTCCAACACTTCAAGAGACTTTCTTTTCTCATCCCCAAAACACATCTTTCTTCAGCCGCTGTCCCTTTAGTGTCTTCAAAGCACCACTCTCTCCTTTTCTAACTCCGTAACACTCAAGTTATGTTCTCACTGTCCCAAAAATCTGGTTTGCCCAGAATCCATCAGTATATGCTTGAAAAGCTGCTAGAAGCACAGACAGAGCATAGTATTCACCAGCCACCAAAAGACAGCCTCCCTCAGGAGATGAGAAAGGAGACGCCTCTTCTATCTAGGAAGGTTTGTATGCTAAATTTCTGAAAACACACTCGCAACCCACTTGGTGAAAGAACCACAGAGACCTATTCCTGCAAGGTACTGTGAGTGACCCATTTTCAGGCAGAGCTTAGCATTACTCAACCCCTTCCAGCATCAGGCTATGTAACAGCCTCCTTAGAGCTTAAATGTACTCCCACGCATTTTTATACTACCCTACAAATTAGACACATTTCAAGAAATTAAATGGATGGGGGAGGGGGAGGAAACAATTAAGCTCCTGAGAAAAAGACAAATGCCTCTAATACAGAAAAATTTATGCATACATTTGTTCATTAACAGAAAAAGGAAATTTCTAATACTGCGCACAATGTTTTAAAAGCCATCGGGAAAGCAGACTCAGAAGGGTGAGGGCAAGATGTTCAGCCTCCTTAAGCAGCAGCTGAAATGGGCTCTAAATTAATCAGGATTCTTAGAAACTCTAATAAGAAGGGGCTGATGAGAAACAGCTGCACCCAATCCCTATAAAAACCTTCAAAAAGAAGGGAATTAAGTGATAATGTCAGTGGAAGAGAATATCATCACAGGATGGTCTCCTGCTGCTACAAAATGCCAGTGTAAAACCAAGTACTTTTCCAATGGGAGATAATTATGATGAGTCTCAGTCTTGTTTTCAGTTCCACTCTACAGTGTAGCGATACAGCTACCCTTTAGGAAAACTTTAAATTTTATCGAGCTCGTGATAAAGAGCATCCAATTCTAATGTTTATTGAAAATGGTATTCAAAACATCTATTCTGCCCCCACTGTAGACAGCTGTGTGAGAAGAAGTATGAATAACCAAAGCATGGCTTTGTAAAGGAGGGGAATATGAAAAAATAATAAAATACATGCTCATCATTAATTGTTGAGGGTCTTCAGTATCATAGAGTCAATAAAGTTAGCTTACAGCCCACTTCCAAGTGTCCTCCAGAAAGGATGCAGCCCCAGAACACAGAGTTCCTAGTCTCCATGGATATGCAGTAGCTTTTTTCCCACAAACTTTGCAGGATTTGGGCAATGCCAACAGTCTTCAGCTACAAAATCTCCTTTATTAAGGGGAGAGTTGCAGCATTGACTCTACAGATTTAAGCATCCGGATGCTGAAGTCTGTGTTTTGCCTTCAAATGGGCTTTTGGTGACTGAAAGAAAATATTTTTGTGGGGGAGTTTTCAACTCGTTGTTTTCTCTGGAACAAATTGCTTAATTTTTGTCGTCTTCAGTTTCCGTGTTTTTAAGATTGTCTTAATGCTGTGGTTGCAATGGAGACTCAGTGAATGAAGATTTCAGGGCTCCCCTATGGAAATGCTCTATTACTTCAGAGCCGCTGCTACTTCTCTAACCTGAGTCACCACAATAGGAAATGACTCCTCAGAAGAAGACATTACATGTGAACTGTAACACACTTGTCTAACATTCCTGCAGAAGCTCAGTCTTTTTCTTTCTGAACTAACTGTATGACAAAGGTTGATCCCATATTCAGTTATCTGCACGGAAAAAGCAAGCTAAAGCAGTAAGATTTCTGCTTGTTCTGGCTGTGGAGAGGAAAAGGGAGGTACAAGGACTGCAGAGGGGCCATCAGGCAGGTACTCACCCCCACAAGGAGGTGTTACAACAGCCTCTGCACGAAGTCTCGGCTCCCTCTGCTTCCCGGCTTGTGCAATCCTTGAGTCTATCATTTCCCAGCATAGCTGAATATCAAATCCCGAAAAAAAGGTTTGATAATGCAAATGTATTTAGTAATGATGAGCCATTCTGAGGGCTCTAAGAGTCATAAACATGTTTGTTTTTTCGAGGCAGGGTAGGGTTTGTAGTGCAATAGAAGGATGAAAACAGCCCGGATTAACAACAACTCTCATCTCCTGCTCTGACAGCCCCTTTCTCAAAGCACCAATATTAACCACTTAGAAAATGGATTTATGCCAACGTTTAAAGCACTTCTTCTTCTTTCAGCACACCAGATGGTACTAAAAATTCAAAATATTTCCTAAAACAGCTGTATCTTTGACAACAAAATTAATACAAGCCGAAATGCCATTGCTGTGTGTAGGCCATAATGACCAGACTCTTCGGTTTTATGTCTAATGTAAAAAGGCATTTTATAGCTAAAAAATAGATCTGATCAACTCACTATTGCGTCAGTCATGTGACTCTGTCTGGGTTTTCAAAACCAGATGCAAAATTTAGTGCCTTTATAGTTTAACAGCTGGTCTGATAAGAATGTAAAATACACCTTTCCCTAGAGCTATAATAAATGTGTTAACACTTTCTTACAACCAGCCCTTTCCTACAACTCATCATTTTCTTGCCCCAAGCTCCGTCTTTATGTATTTGATGACATAAATCTTTTAAGCAGGTTTTGACCAGAAGCTAACTTCCCTTTCTCTCTGATATCTGGACAATAATATGTGTTGGTTTTTTTTCCTCTGGTGTTTAAAGAGGAGGAGGAAGGAGGGGGAGTGCTTTCAATTAAGACAACAAAAAAATGCAAATTGTCATGCCTACAGTTTTCATCTCTTTAACGTGAATTTGTACAGTAGAATTTTTTAATGATCTATTTGTTAGATCATTAGTTAGATCATTAGATATAAGGCAGGCAGCTCTCAAAGTTTTAGTATTTTAAACAGTGAGGTGTCTTTGGCAAGCCCTGAACAGTGAGCAATAAGGTCAGGAAACATGAAAACAAAACTCAAGCCAAATAATTTGCCCATCAAAAGGGTGTAATCTTTAAGCAATGTAATGAGCATGATTTTATTATCTGTATATGTTTCTACATGTACGTGAACATTCTTGATGGTAACGTGAACATCTGTTAAAAAAATTCAATTACTTAACAGCGCTGTGAAGCAAGAAATGACTGTCAGCTCTAGCTGTCTGCACAGAGAGGAAGGACAGTCTGGTGGTTATTGACACTGGACTCTGCCTAAGGAGGAACAACTTCACGTCCCTCCTCTGTCACATACTTGTGAGACACTGAGCCACCACTGTTGGGAGCCTTACATCTCAAAGTTGTCTAAGACATGTGGAGAATCTATATTGGGAGTAGATATTAAAACGCCAGCACCTCGCCATCCTTTTCCAGGTCAGACCTTGCTTTTGGTAGGTGAACATCACCTTCCCCACATCTGTTTGTTGTTTGGCTCTCCTGCCAAGCACGGCTCCCTGCTTTCCCACTGGCACCTTCCCTGCACAAATCACTCCTCTCATCTTCCTGCAGTGCAATTCCTCCCCTCATTTGTGGGATTCCCTTTCCTCCAGTACTCTACTCCCCATTCAGCACAAGCATGCACTTGCACAAGGCATCTGGCATTGAACTGATGTGGTTGGCCTGGCATTGTCATGCTTGGACGTGGAGGTGATGAGCAAAAGGTTGTTATTTGCGGATGTAGAGCTACAGCTATTTTTAACCATCTTCCTTTTGCACAGCTGCAATGCTGTCATATTAGTTCAGCATACTTGAAAATTAACATTCACAAAGCAATGAATGAAAGGGTGTGGATCTAAAAACTATTGATAGAGTTTGTTCAGATTTTAAAAAGTGGGACAAATTATTTTGGAATGTGCTTCCTTTAAAAATGTGCAGCCCCTGCTCTTGGCTGCATTAAGCACACAACACAAGCTGGAAGTATAGAGAAGGACTATAAATCAGGTGGAGGTGGAGAAACAAGACAGCTCACATCATTCAGGGCTCCCTGCAGGTGCCTCCTCAAGCCTACATACTGCCTCGTGACCTTGCAGGAACAAGACCACAATATGAAGGTGGGCAATAGCTATGCTCAATGACTTATAAAGGCATTTCATTAAAATCATGTGAAGATAGGACTGATGATGGTTTTTATTTTGTTTAGCTACATGAGTGCTCCCATTCCAAATTTTTAGTTATTTTTGCTCTTCAAAAATACACTGAACTGATGGTCAGAGTCATCAGACAAATAGATGGGACATTAGCAGACTTGAACAGATGATTTTACTGAACTTCAGGCTCTAAATACCACACAGGTGATGGCTTCAAATACAGTGTGTTCCCACAACCAGCTTACTCGATTTCAAGATGAACAATATATATGACTATGTATGACTATGAAAAATATATATGACTTCTATGCCCTGGTGATCACCTGAGCAGGCTCATAAGCAGAACAGGCACAACCACACAGCCAGGCAGCCAGGAAGGGCTGACCCACTGCAGGGACCCCTTTCAATCTTTTAATTCAGGTGAAGTAATTTTAAAGCTGTAATTAGGAAATATTTTCTAAAGGAACCATTGCATTTTGAAACGATAACATCTCCCTTAATTTTTTGTGAGGAAACTAACATTTTTTAGGCATTGCAGACTGAACAGGGTTTTCTGAGCACTGTTGGCTCATTTTGCATTTGGCCAAGATTGACTTACAGTTGTTTATTTCCCTTTCAATTTGCAAGAGCTCGGCTCTCCCTCGCACAAATTCCTGCTAGTGACACACATCCATAGCTCACTGGAAGCTGAAGGACTGGTCACACTGTTGGTTAAAATCACGCTAGATGCCGATTTGGAGCCAAACTAGCTACTAAACATCTGAACACAGATGCTGCTGAACGCTTCCGTGGTGCCCACTGAGCAAGCAGGAGCCGAGCATCAGCAGAGGAACAGCCTGTCCAGGAGAGCTTCCCATGTGCACTGTGGACAGCTAGCCATGTTAAACTTCAGCAGATAAAAACTAAGGGGCAGAAGTTACCTCTGGACCCATTTTCAGGTGTATCTATTTCATTCCAGTGCAAAACCAGGGGTTAAAATGGAAAGTGCCCAGGCTTTAACTAATCCGCTTGTTTTTGTACAAGAATGAAGGACAGCTGAGAACAGGTTAAAAGAAACATTGAAAAGTTGTTATTTGCTCTCTTTCTTAGTGGGACTCCTTTGCCTTCTGTGTACTCACTTGGACAAAATCAGAGTACATTGTGTGATGCATTGGGTCAAGGCTTTGGCCTCAGGTTTGGGACAGAGAAACTTTTTGATTATATTCTTGGAAGCCAAAGCCTTCATTAAAATGACTTCCTTCTTCAGCACTAGCTCTGCTAGCTGCAGTGAAACGTTGTGCACTTGAGTGATTCCTGGAAGACCATCTGCGCTTTCCAAAGTCTGTCCCTGTAAGTCCCTTTCTCAGCTGCAGCACACGCATAATCACTATGGCTAACTGATTATTCTGTGAGCGTGTGTGATTCCCAACCTGTCAGATTTTCAAGGTTTGAGATGTTGACATACAGCTCCAAGCTGAACACTTTCAGCTGTAGGATAAAGCACATAAAGGAAAACAGGGTCAGTTTGGTACACCTGTTCTCCATCCATCCACAGAGAACACACTCTTTAAAAACTTGAGACAAATTCACCATAGGCTCCCAGAGGTAAAAGGCAACAAATGAAGTCACTCCGCAATATTTTATTGCTGCTAAGATACTGAGAGATTGAAAGAAAGCTGACACCGGGAAAGGTTACACAGACATCCCAGGAAAGTGCTCAGGAAGCAGTGAACACCTCCCATACACTTTTAGTGCATTACTAGCTAAGCTCTGCACATTTAATAGCTTGCTCTTCATCAAAAAGATTTATGATGCTTGATAACAGAATGATATTGCCAAGAGACTGTGCTGCAGGAACGCTCTCCTTGTGGTGGCAAGCAATGACACTGCTGGAATAAATGATCTCACTCCCTCACCGCAGTAAGTGGTTGGGATCTTTCTGCACAGTCTGTTTGCTGAAAGGGAGCTGGGCTGCAGGTCAGCACACACCGCGTCTGGTGAGCAGCACGGAGGCTCCACACCCTGTCTCCTTCTTCTGTGAGGGATGGAGTCCCCGACTTGGGCATTCACCTTTCTGCTTTGTCCTGAGGAGCTCATGGTCTCTCGTTCTGCTGTCCTTGGTTTCTTAAGGTCCAGCCTTCAATGTACCTGGGGATTTCCCTTATGCTCCTCAAGTGCTTTTGCATTCCTCTAAATCCCATGGCTTGGGAAATATCTGCTCTTTGAAGGGAAATACAGGGCTGCTTTCCATGCACTGTGCAATCTTTTCCAGCCACCTCTGTACAGCAACCCGCAGCTCGGTTGTCATTGCCATGACACCACCAGTGCACTGAGTGTCCCTGCACCACACTCCAGCTGCGGTCTGTAGGCATGTGCAGAGCTGTCCTCGGGCACTTCTTTGAGCCTCCTGCTATCCATTTGTGCTCAGAAGGATGCAGCGGACTGGAAAAACTATCAAGTGATGGGGGATGTTTTGAAATATCACTGTAAGGCTGTGACACAGTGCCGTGGGCTGTGCTGCACCCTCGTGATGCACGTGGAGCCACCTGCAGACACCGTGGTCGGAGGACTGGGGACGAGAGAGGACCAGTCTTTCTGGGATGTTCTCGACATGGAGCCTGCAGCTGCAGGCACCAGAGGGGTGGGAAGATCACTGCCACAGCAGGTAATGTCTTCAGTCACTGCATTCACCCTCTGGCAAAAGAACACTCCTGGAGTCATTGGATTTGTTTCGAAATAGGAGTAAACGCTGGGAAGTTTTTATCACAGTAGGTTACAGTTGACATCTCCCCTCACACACATGTTGTGGTCTCTTGCAGAGATACAGCCCTCAGAGCAATGTTCTGAGTTTGTGAATTTACCTGTGGGTTTTGATGTTACTTTGGTAATTAGATCTGAAATCCATTTTGAAAAATGAGAAGCAACTACATGCTCTTTGGATGTCGTCAGACAACCGCAGGAGCCTCTGAGATGTGAACTGCAGACAGCACTGTGTCTGTCTTTATGGCTTGCTGCTGGCCATTTATTGCTACTTTTTCTCTTGCTTCTGAATATATTCTTTTTTTATCATTCACTCTGTCACGCTTTGCTCCAATTATCTGGTGCTCACTGTCCCCAAAGCCAGGATTCATCCTCAGAAGTGACAGAACACAAAGTTTCCCTTTCTGTATAGCCAGAGCTATCTCAAAAAGGCTCTGTCTGTAGAAAATAACATGCAAGCTGAGACGGATGTGAGGTAGGTACATGGCCAGTTAAGAACCACTCAGGCGTGAAATGTCTTTTCAAAAGTACTGAGGAGAGGTTGTTGCAATGATGTGGTCATTTGTACAGGGTGAAAGACATGATTATTTTTCCTAGGAACTGGCTGAAAGAAAGCAACAGTATCACTGACCACGTACCAGTGGCCTCTCCTGATAGGGAATGTGCCTGGGAAAGGTGCTTTCAAGACACAACATATCTCAGCAGCAATTCTCCGCGGATGACCCCTCACTTTCCCTAATAGCAGGTTAAGTCATTGTGACAGAGGTTCACACTCTCCAGCACAGCCTATCAGCATTTATTCCATATTATTTTATTTGTTTTGTAGACAGTCTACTCTTATTTAATCACATGGTCGTCTGGGGATCTCCTTTTTCATGGCATTCCCTGAAAAATCCCAGAGCCTTGTGCCTCAGTAGTCACAGTACAATCTTTCAAGTCACCTCTAGCTCCCTGCAGTGACCTTGGCATGTCCTTAGTCTTGCCGTGGTGATCGCACAAGAGGTGGGTATTTGCAGGTCAGACTGAGGATTTGGGAGACAGAGTCTATTCTTAGCTCTGTCACTTGGCTTAGTGGGTCACCTTGGAGGAATATCCTCCCCGTTGCTTGCTTCGGTCCCCTCATATGCAGGAAGAGGTATTTAATGTTTCTGGAAGAAAAGTGATTAGCTAAGCTCTAATACAATTTCCCTTCCTAGTTATCTGTCAGACTGCTGTCTACTGAGAGAATGCTAGATCTGTGTGCTCTCATGCTTGCAGATGTCCCAAAGCACTATTTATTTTCTTTTTTTTTTCTTAGCCTCTCTCATATATTTCAAGGACACAATCTTTGTGTCTCTTACTCCTCATGAAAATGGACTATGGCACTCTGGCCATCCTCAGTCCCACCATAATTTCCCTGACAGCCAAACACACCCTTTGCCAAAAATTTAGCATCAGAGTTTTAATTTATCATTTAGCTCCTAATAGAGGTTTGATATTTGAAGCAACACAATGTTTGAAGCAATGTGAAGTAAGCAGTGGCACCCAGGCTCTCCAAAGGACTCTGGCACCATCCTACTTGAGAGCAGACAACACAGGAGAAACAGAAATCTTACTGAAGCAACATCTGGGACTGCACCTTTCTGAATCTTTGGAAGCTCCTCCAAACATCTGCTAGGACAATGCATGTTATGTCTCCACTCTCTGGAGCACGAGTTGCGCTTTTGGTGAGTGAGTGTTCAGAGTAGCTGTAAAAGGCATATTCAAGAAGCCCAGTGTTTCTGGAATACTCCTGCCTCACATTTTAAGTGCTGCATAGTCCGTTTGTTATGTGCAATGGCATTTTGTTTGGGACTTGTGGAAATCTGGCAAGTCTATTAGCATTGTTTCTCCTTCTCTTTGAACTGCCAGACAAAGGGCCAAAAAAACTTTCTTTCTCCTGATAAAGATTCTGGGGAGAGATGAAAAAAAGACATGTCTGGGTAAATCCAGAGATGTTTTGGTTGAAGACCAACAGTAAGCGTTTCTGGTTGAAGACCAACAGTAATTCCAGAAACACTCATCTTCCTTACCTACTCCTTCCTCCCAGCCTTTGTGTGACTTTACCACAAGGCACATAGACGATCTCCTCCTGCCCTCTCCCAGAGTCCACTCCTCTCCTGCTAGGTTTCTCTTTCGTTGGATGATGGTGCAGAGAAGTCCTCTTCATGAAGGCATGCACCATTGTTCCTCCTTTTTGCCCAAAGCCTTCTCACTCTTCAAACCACTGCTCTATCACCTCTGCCCCTTTGTTCTCCTGCTTAGGGATTTTCCACTCCTCACCTTCCTGCTGATAAAGTTAATCAAACTAATTTTCCCACTCAGTCACCTCCCTTATCGCAGTCACTGCTTGGCCAGAGCCCAATGGATATGGTTTATGAGCTCTGTTCTTTGTTCTGTAGCTTTTTCTGGCCAGGGTGAGTGATATGTCTTGGGGTCTGTGTCAGCTCCCAGCTGATTCATAATACTTTGAGACAGCTAACAAATATATTTTGGACCATTTGGGGAAATAACTGGAATTCAGAAATTCAAATAATTTCATCATCAGGCAAAGATCCAGGTTATGATTTTTTTTTTTTTTACTATTATTTCCTTTTTTTTTTTTTTTTCCCGTTGAAACTCTCTACTCTCTGTTTTCTTGTGCATAGCTGCCCATATCCGAGTGATGACTGCCACTTCATTCAGATTCTGTGTCAATGATGGGAAAAGGTAGAGAACACAATTTATTCTGCCCTGTCCTTGCTTGTGTTGCAGTATAGATATTTTAAAGAGGCAGAATGGGAATGCATGTGAGAATCAGCTGGAAGCTGTCTCTGTCACCTCTGGCAGATATCTGGGCTGCTCTGCTCTCCTGTAGTTGGTGGAAGAGCCTGTGCTAGGCTAAGTGTCTGTGGGGTGTGGGGGAAAATCCGACAGCCCTTCAGCACCCAGTGTCTGGGGGAGCTGAGGCACGGGCACAGACCAAGTGCTTCACTCCAGATTGCCTCAGGTCTGGGGAGATGACTCCTACCAGGCAAGTCAGAAAGATTTTTGGTATCTCTTTCTCATGCTGTTGCTGCTCCAGCACCACTCTTATAGTTAACACTGAGGACAGCATGCGAGAGCCAACAGCAGCATTTTGGCGTGTCTGTCAGTTAATCTGAGCAGGTGTGTAGGGAATCCTGGTGCTCAGAGTCCCTACTAATCCCCATCATGTGGTTTTGTGCCCCTGAGTTTGTTCAAGCCTTCACAGTGGGGCTTCCCACAACTTGCCTGTCAGCATCAGGGACCTCTGAGGAGGTCCTCACAGCTCAGTGGCAGGAAAATCTGTGAGTACCCAAGGCCTGCGTGGGCTATGAAGCATTCCCAAAGGGGTTCCTCTCTGCACATCACTCCTAGTGCTGGGAGGTGTCTCAGCTTTTCACAGGATGTCCTGCTGGGGCAAGAAATAGAGCAGGTTTTGTTCTGTCATACTAAAAACTACTTTTAATTATTATTTTTGTTTAAAAGCCTGCTAGGTTTGGAAAGCAGGTGGGAAGAATTGGAAGATCCTGCTCTGACATCATACACCCCATCCCCATGCCAGGTCCTGGCTCCTCATCTGTGTGTCCCTTGATGAAGCTTTCCATGAGCTGATGAATCAGCAGAAAGGAGGCAAGGAAACAGGGAGGTGAATGGTTACCTGAGGTTTCGCTGAAGCCATGTGGCTCAGAAGGATGTCCTGTGGGTGCTGTGGCTGGGAAAGGGAGTGGGGAGGAGTGGAGTGGTGGGTGCAGGATGGAGCCTCCATTCTCTATCTGCAGCAAACTCTTTGCCAGCTCAAAGACACATGCAACTGCACTCCGAGGCAGCCCCATCCATCCAACATCAGGCTCTCGTACTCAGGGCAAAGCCTTGTGAACCCATCCTCTTCCTGGGAATTCGATAAAGTGTATATGCCACACGGGGGATTTCCTGTAGCCCAAAGACTGGATAATTAATTTAATTAGGATATCAATTTATGATCTTCCTAATGAAAGCTGGTTGATACAATGTTAGCTTTTGATATGCAAAAATGCTTTTGAAACTCTACCTCCCCCTGGGTGGCCCAGAAAGTGTTATCATTTCACTGTCAATAGATAATTCATTCATAAGACATGCATGTATCCCTGCTTGACAAATGCTGATGGTAGGTGTTGAATAGTCTCTACGGTTATGGATTAATGCAAAGTTTTCTCTTGTGACAGTGCCAGAATGATCTGTTTTTCAGGCTCTCCCCAACCCCTCAGATCACTTCACTGACTTTGTTTTGGACCTACAAATATTTTATTCAGCCTACTGAGGGTGCATGGAGACAGGGGCAGGGGCAGTGACAGGGAGGGACTAGGACTAGTATTGGGAAAAAATGTAACATGAAACTAAAACCAGAGTTGGAGTGACTAAACTTACTATGCCATATAACCACAGCAGTACCTCCTAAGCAAGGACTATGGTGGTTGTAAGGTATAGATTATCAGTAATCTTACATTGGTTCTTATCACAAGCGCTAGCAAGATGAACTGTAAGGTACTGAATTCCAATTTGTGGAAGATACCAGCACAGCAAGAAAGAGAAGGCTGCCTACACTGAAGCATGATATAGTGTTGGTAGCATCTCTCTGTATTTGAAAGGCCCCGGTATTTCCATAAATAGTATTTTACTAGTATGGTAATGAGGATGGTGGAATTTCTGAGGGATTTCCACTTATCTCATATAATTTTAAATAATGCTCAAACTCTCTCTTTGCCATTTGTTTCATTATTTTCTGCTATTTTGATTTAATTTAACCCGATTTTCTGCAGAGCCAAAAAAATTTCCCACTCTCATTTCTTTTGGACGGATTTGCTCATGGGGCACGTTTGTTTCTATTTCAATTATGACCCTGTTAAAATGCAAACATTTTCAATGTTTAAAAAATCTGCTTTGAACAGCATAGCATTCTTAAATTAACATTAACTAGCCATGCACTTTTCATGTTATTGCACTGATAATCTGGAGTGCCGAGCCTGATTAATTGCCATAAGTGCTGCTAGTGACTTCCCAAATCACTTGCCATGTTGCCAGCCATTGCACCTCCTTGTTCAAAGAGCAATCATTCCCTTGACTTTAACAAATGTGTTTCCATTTCAGACTGGCTTCCTGGGTAGCCTACACAGTTCCTGCTCTCATCAGTGCTGGCCAGCTTCTGTGGTTAACCTCGCCCTTCCGGACTGGCACCAGAAGACACCCATGGCTCACTACAGAGTGTGGTGGTTGGTGCAGAGCCCGTGCTGCTGTTAGACCGTCAGTACCACTCTCTGGTGCCCACGTTAGGAAGAGAGGCCCAGCTCAGGAGAGCTGCTGTACACAGATGGAAGAAGAGGAGGGGAAGCGATGAGCTGCAAACTATTGATCTCACCATAGCATCTATACCTTCTTACCTGCTCTTGCTTTACAGACATGACCAGATGGCCTCCAGAGGTCCCAGAGGTTGGACCAGATGATCTTCAGAGGCACCTTCCAAGCTCAGCCACTCAGTGACTCAGGGAGGGAGCACAGCCAAGAGGAACTGCCACGAGGAATCCTCACTCATTAATATCTCTGGCCACATCAGGAATGTCCCATTGCCCCTGGCCCCAGGGTTACAGTAGTATCCGGTGCTTCCAGCCCCAGGTCATCGTCCGTGATAGCCAGGAGCAGTGTCTGGTCATGGAGGGAATAAGTAGGCTACTGGTTTGTACAGCTGGTTGCTACTCTGGCAGATTTGATGATGTGTGTAGATACGAGCTTTTGAGCTGTGTACTGTGGGTATCTTGCCTGGAGACAAAAAGGTGGTTTCCAAATTGTGGAAAACCACTGGGGTGAAAAAGCTTGAGGGAGAGTTGGTGGGATATGTGACACGATGTAACAAATACTGTAGACCCCTGACAGAGAGAGTGGCGAAGTGTTGTTTGGGCACTCTGAGGGGGTTGAGAAGCTTCCCTCAGCTTGGTGGTAGACTTCTTGTGTTTCTGCTAAACCCTACGTAGTGTGTGTCCCCTGACTCTATCCTTATGTCACCTTTAGCTGATCAAAAAACCCTCCCAAAGTCCCAATTCCTGTATCTCTGCTCACACCATATGCAAACCCTCAGGTGAGGATGAAGGTGTGGGAGCCGACACTTTTATAGTGGTGGATATGTCCTACTGCCAGAGAAAAGCACTGTTTCCAAACTGCCTAGAAAAACTATGACATTATGAACTCCCTTAGAATTAAGGGTGTTCCGTATGACAGGTGGAGACTTATATCATGCAAGGAATGTGAGAAGAGAGCCAGATACCTAAAGTCACGTGAAAAGAGAAAGAAAAGGGGGAAAAAAAAAAAAAGAAAAAAAAAAGATTTGTTTTGCACTCATGCAAAACAGGCATTTTAGACAGCTGGAGACATTTCTGCATCTCAGTCTGGATGGTGGCCAGTTTAGACAAGGAGTCGGTGCCAGTGAAGAGATGAATGAACTGCAGTAGCTTTCTCAATCCTCCCCGTATGGCTTCTTTTGGGGAGATGCAGTCAGGCCTTCCTCTTGGTGATATGAGAGAGAAACAAATCTAAATCAGAAGTCTTCCTTTCTGCTCACTAATCTTCATTTGTGAACCTCCAATGGGAAAGGTGCAACAAAACAGAAACCAAAGAATACTGAAG
Source organism: Anser anser (assembly GCF_964211835.1). NCBI lineage: Eukaryota > Metazoa > Chordata > Aves > Anseriformes > Anatidae > Anser > Anser anser. Next base: position 32,545,113 of record NC_139720.1, on the reverse strand, counting down.
AAAAGGAAAAGTAGCACTTCAAAAGCAATCCAGAGGGGGAGTTACTTCAAAAGGAAACCCTGGAGTGAGAAGTACTTCAAAGGGGAAAACTTCCCCAGGGAGCCTGTTGCAAATTATTTTAAAGTAGGTCCTACCATCAAACAGATGTAATTAGTTTTATTCCTATTGCTACTGTCGTGAAATCTTCTTCAATCAAAAACACCCTGAACATTTCATATGGTGGAAGAGCACTTGCTGAAGGAAACGTGGAGCTTTAGTGTAATCATTGCCAAAATCTCAGCATCATACAACTGTGGGCAATAGGCTGCAAGAAGCACATGCTTGTCAAAGCTAACCAAAGCTCAGAAAGGTCTTCCATAGCAGATCTGTCCAGTAGTAACTTGGGCTCACTTGCTTCCCATCTTTTCACAACAGACGTGCACAGCATAAATGACGTTTGTTGGTGCAGCAAAAGCTGCTGCAATTTTCCTGCCTCTCACGTATTTTCATACACTTTGTATAGTCTGATCCAAGCACTCTAAAACTACACATACTTTTTTTTCTTCAGCTACTTCATTGCCTCTAAGGATATGCCAATCCAAATGCCATCAGCTGCATTACTGTCAATTAATTTTCCTATTATTGTAGTCAGTGTAATCATAATAATGACAAATAATGACAACATGTTCTAATCCTCCTATTTTCCCTCTTTTTATCTTTCCTGTCATTTTCTTCCTTCTCATCACTTTGCTCCCTTCATCTTCCATTTACTCCTTTCCAGGTGTTTGTTCTCACCACAAGGGTACTGACTCTCCCCAGTTCTCCTGGCTGCTGCTGTGTCCTCCCTTGGCTAGATTCCGTCTTAGCTGCTGGCCTTCTCACTACCACTGATGCTAATGTTAAAATGTCTGTTTTCTTTTAGAAGTTCAAACTCTGTTCTCTGTGGAGAAACTGACAGGGCAAAGAGGGTTGTATTAGCAATGTAGGTCAAGCATGAACAACAGCTTCCAAAGAGAACTGAGGTATATCAGGATTATTAAGTTTCAAAGTGCCCACAACCTAACCTGAGGAAACCTCCCTCAGTTCTCAGTGTTTTGCTTCCTTGATCCCCTCCCAAATCCCTAGACATTTGTTAGTTTCTCATTGACTTGAGAACCAATTAGTACCTTTGGATTAATTAAAATTAATGTTGTTTGAAACCACACCCATGCCTTTTCAGGCACCTTGTTCCATTATATTTAGACGAATACACGAAAAAAGAGTGAATATGTATTATCATGGTATTAGATATAGCACATATCACTCGGAGGCTCTCTCACACAGACACCTAGTAAGCTTACACATCTCTTTCTTCTCTTTCCCATCAGGGTATGTCTCTAACTTACTATGCACCTTATTCAACAGTTTAACTTCAATAGAGAGTGTTTGAATCTCCCTAGGTAGCATCCGGATTGTTACCCTAACTCAGGCAAAGGTGGATTCTTACTCCCTACCTTCTGTTTCTTGTCCTCTGTGGTCAGGCAATGTTGTATATCTGTTGGAAAAGGAGGAAAGGATGTAATGAGAGTATTGGGTTTTTATTTTTTACCAAGAAGCAACATTTAGCGCCCCAGCCCGAAATTTTAGTGGTGTTTTTTCTCCTTCTCCAGACATACTGTTACACTGTATTTTGAGTTTCTAATTCCCATACTTCACGTTGAGCAACCTTACTTCAGCAAATCATCACCTTTATTGGCTGTGAGATAAACCTGGTCTTCAAAGGCAATTAGTCCATCCATGTGATTTTTATGTATAAAGAAGATATACCTCCCAGTCTTCTGTAGACCTCTCAAGTGCACCAGTTTCCTGGATTTCAGCCGCCTGTGGTGCTAGATATACAGAGAAACAGCTCCTGTGAGCGCAAGGATCACGCAGTTACAGTGGCGATATGTACACGACGGGACGTGTCAGACCTCCTGCTCTCTGAACTGCTGGTGCCAGCAAGTCACTTTCTCTCAAATAGCAAGCATTTCTTGGCCTTATCAGAGGATGTTAGAGTGTATTCAGCGTGTTATGAACATCTTTATTTAAGATTTTAATATTAACACTGTTGTGGTTGAGACTTGTTTTGAAATTTGTCTCTTAGCAACGTCAGGGTTATTTACAGTAAATCACATCTGAATTGAGATGAAAGAACTTCACCTGACTTCAGAAAGAAAAATATACACAACTTGTGTTTACAAGGCAACCCATTACATGTGAATGCCTTGATGGTAGCAACTTATGGAACATCCATATGTGCTGTTGGCATTTGTAAGGTGATGAAACAGAATGCAGTTTCTGATATCTGAGCTGCTTTTACTGTGGTATTTGGGAAAAAAAAAAGCCCAATTAAACTAAACCTGGAATTTATAACAGTTGATTTATGTGAAAAACAGGAGCCAAACCATACTGTTTATTAAAATAAAGTTCAAGCTCTAAAATCATTAAAAATAATTGTGTATTTTAGTAGATATGCTGACCACTGTAGAGCAGCCTGACAAAGCAGTGGGGCCTGAGGCTACTATTTTGAGCTAAAAGGAAAATTAAAATAAAGTTGTTCTTGTTTTAAACTAGGAAGTAAAGAAGCTTATAGAGAACAGTTGTTCTAACTCTCCTAATTTCTTTATCACAACTCAAACAAGAAGAAAACAGAAAAAGAGCTGGCTTAGGAACAGATGACCTGTTTGTAACGTCAAGTATTATGCTCGTATGCACATTTTTCTACTTCTCTGTGTATGGGTTAAACCTCACTGCTAAGTGTTTCATTTTGTAGTGCTGGATCAATGTTACCTTGGATGGTGCAGAGAAAGGGAAGAATTCATGCTGCAGATATCACATTAAGCTAATTGAGAAAATTAATTAATTAATTAAAATTAAACAGCATCCCTAATTCAAAGAACACATCAAGCCATTCTTTAGATAGTTGCAGCTAGCAGTTTTGGATATTAGAAAAACAGACATTCCTACTGGAAAAAAATGTGCAAAATTATGTTTTGGGCTAGCTCCTGAAATCACTACAGATTGTTAGACCCATAGGCTCCTTACAGCGTAATGGAGGGTTTAGCACTGACAACAGAATGCATCCTTGCCAGCTGAGAAGGAAGGAGATGTCTTTGTCAGTCACTTCAGGCTGGAAGTGCTTTGGAGGACAGCATAGATTGGGAGGATCACATCTTGGAGCAGAGACTGCAGAGGAGAACATCTTTTCACCAGAGTGCAGTTTTCAAACGTGCAGTCTCTCCTAGAGTTTGGAAATCTTGCCAAACCCTTCTCATAAAGCAAGCCAGAAAAGATCTTCTCTCTCACCATCTCCCTTTCCAAAAATTTAGGTTTGCATCCCTTCCTTAACACAAATCAAATTCAAATCTCCCTTTTCCTTAAATCTTCCTCACTGCCCTTCTCTTCCACCTACTAATTGCTAGGTTGTAGTGGTTTTATGCCTATTTTCATAGGTCATTTTGCTTGGATTAATTACATGTTCATTATATCTACCTTGGTTCAGAGAAGATTTGAATCTGTAGCTGGGAGGACATCTCTTTTCAGGGAAGGGAGATAAATCTTCATGTCTTCTGTGCTTCAGGCGAATGCTGTGGCCACTCAAACACAGTGGGGAAGGGGAGCAGTCCTCTGTTTTGGGAGGGCTGTCCAGAGGGAGCTCAGCAACCCCGTGCAGGGGGGATGTACATGGCCATGTACCTCAAGCAGGCCGCAGGCCGTGGTGGACACCCAGCTGGTTTCTCAATTTTGTCACACCTTGAGGCAATTTCTTTGTGTGCCTCAACTTGAAATTCATACTCTCTTGGCTTTGTTGGTAAAACTCAGACATTTACACACTCTGACAGCATCGAAGAAGAGGTTAGCAGCCAACAGGGCACTTGAGGAAACCCCATTTTTAGACTGAAAGGTGCCTAAATAACTGGCAGTCGGGTGTTACCACCTGAATGGCATCTGACCATCAGGCAGTCTCTCTTTCCATGACATTTTTCCCAGAACAGGTAATTTCCTGGAATAAGGAGACAATATCACCCTCCAAGAAATAACAGCCTTTCTTTCCAAGACATTTGAAAATGTTTTCTAATCCTTCAAAATGAAAGCAGCAACTGTTTCATGTCTTATTTCCTATACAAGTCAAAGATTGCCATCTTTATTTTTGTGCCTTTCCTCAGCATGCAGCTGTCATTGTAGTTCATTATCTTGTCAGAGGCATTTGCAATATGGGGACTATTGCTTAAATATTTTCAGCTGTTTGCATCCCATGGTAGCCTATTTTGGTGAGTGAGAAGTAGAAATAGGACGGAGTAGCAGAGTGGCTGAAAAATGGTCAAGTTTGGCAATGAACTGAAAAAAGGACATGATGCAACAGGCTTAATTCCAAAAAATCAGAGACTACAGTGATTGTAATAGCAGAAGAACAGATGTACACCTTTAGAAATGGCAGAGGACAAGTACATTGCTTACTTTTAATGTAAGTAAAATGGTACTAAGTAAAAAAGTATTTCTTTTTAAAGTTTACTCATTATATGCAGTCAGTTCTACCTGCATGACCTAATGCCATTGCGATGACATACCCATTGACCAACCTAAGCCACTTCGTCTGAGGGCTTTGTCAAGCCCAGTTCTTGTACTGGTGCTTGAGCGGGGGGAATACACAAGCTGTGCACCCGCTGCATGGGACTAAGAGATATGGACGTGTTTTTTTCTGGCTGTCAGCTACCCTTCTCCTGATGGGGCCATGTGAAAAAGGATTAGGAAGAGATGGCCTTAGTTGTGGAGAGGGCAGCAGGAATGCTGGACTAGTGAGCTCAGCCCATGCTGTATCTTTTCCAGGACTGACAGGGAAGACCTAGCAGGTATAGCATCTCCATGATTTAGTGATGTTCCAGGGTTAAGAGGACTGCTAGACACACAATGCCTCCTGGGCCTCCCATCTGGGTGAGAGAGTATCCATTATGGTAGAGCAGGCACATAAAACACAGGCTGACACGTAGATTAATGGTGATTACCAAGTCTGGACTTCGCTGCATCTCCAAATATACAGCTTTCTTTTAGGATGACATTGTCTCAAACATCTGGCCAGAGGGGAACACACAGTAAATTTCTCACATGCAGAAGGGGAGAAGTGTTAGATTATGTCTGACAAATAAACAAACCAAAGAAACCTGTTCCACCTCAGTTAGAGAGCAACAATTGCCTGGATTATCACTGTCAGCACTTGAGTAGATTTATTACTTCTTATCAACAGCTAGTTAAAAAAAAAAAAAAAAAAAAGCCAAATAAGGGAACAGGGAGGAAAATCCTCCAGACCATAGTCTGCTGCTGATGCTCACCAGTCAATATGACTTGCTTGACAATCATGCGCTGGCTGTCAATAAGGATGAGCTATGCCACTTATGCAGCTGTAACTAGGGCAGGTGTGAAAGTCATCTTTTTGTAGAAGACTTTAAAAGAGAGGTTAGTAGCATATACAGGAGCACGTAGATACTTAAGTTTCATGAGTGAGGAATCTTGAATACATGGATTATGCAAATACTAAAAAAACGGCTGTTTGATGCACTTAAAAATAAAGCGCAAGGTCTTTATATATACAGCAGGCAGGTTGCAAAAATAATTCTCGTCTGGTCTAAAACTGCAAGCAAGACAAGAATATGTCTGAGGTAACCAAATTTTTTAATGGAGGAGACATTATTATAATAATAGTGCTTAGAGTGATGGCTGGAGTTTTGTTCATCTTGCTCTGTTTTCATATACTGAATTCAATTTATATCTGTCACCTACTGGTAACTTGGATGCTCAGAAGTGTGCAGGTTGCTGAGTCCTCTATTATTAAGAACATAGGAATTTGATATCTATCTACATAGCAGATTTGCAAAATGCTCTGGCATTTTACTGATGACATTAATATGGTGCTATCGCAGATCTGCATAGAGTAAGAGACAGTCAAATGAAGCTGTTTTATTTATGAAACAGAACTGCTACAGTTTTATTAATTTATAATGGAAAGGTCAATTCAAAAACAAGTGAACTTGTGAAAAATAAGTTATACATAAAGAGCACACCTATATATCGCATAGTTTCTTCCCCAGTGTATATGGGCAGAAGGAATAGAAGAATTTTCCTTTTTTTTCCTACTTTGTGAAGTTCAACATGCAAAATATCTAAGAGTTTGTGTCTTTATGAACATAAATTATAGCTTTTATAACACAGAGGAAAAGGAGCTTAAATATGGATGTGTTTCTAAAACTGAAGAAATTCTATACCTGCAAATAATTAAATGCTTATCTGTATAATCTCTGATTTTAATGAGTCTTTAGTGCTTCTTTTCTATTCCCACTTACACCAGATCATATGGGTAAGATGCACAAATAAGTGAGATCTCAGTGTTAGAGTGACAATGCACAGATGGTTTAAAATTCTATGAAAAAATCACAGTCTGGACTTTTTTTTTTTTTTTTATAAAAGTTATTTATTGCAGAATGTCCCTAGATTTACTCTGAGGTGTAATGTTCTGCCAGCAATTGCTTTAACACTTATCCAACAAAAAGACCCAGGGACTCACTTTATCTCTGGTTTATATTTTATTAACTCTGTAAAACGATGTCATTTCTTGTCTATGTCCACCACTTATGTTTAAGACTAATTACACAGCCTGCAACAATTACTTCATACATAATGGATACCTTTTGTTTGAAAGCAAAAAGGAAAATTCCAATGACCAAGAGATTTCATTTTTCTTCACACGTGACTGTTCTCCCTACAGAATTTTAAAGAAGTGTTTTTGTGAAAGGCATACTGTGGATAAACTGCTCTTTTTTTTTTTTTTATCAGCTAGAGGAATCAAAGCAGGAATGACTGAAATGCAATTGCTTTTGTTTTTGCAGATCCCACTGTCTCCCACAGCAAACCACCCAACAGCCAGCTGAGCAAAAACAACTTCCCCACAGGTCTTATGTCAGCTTGTGGGGACATGACAGAAAGGACTAATTTGCAATTGATCCTTACATCAAAATATTTTTTAAAAAGCTCTTTCAAAGCTGTTTTTCCGTGGCCACTGGTCTCAGAGCACACAGCAAAGTGCCTCTGGGAGGGGCGCAGCCACAAGCCTGTACATCCGTGAGGCACAGGGGTCCTGCTGTGTGACAAGCGCGCCGATGTCCTGGCTGCTTTTCCTCACGTGGAGCTGCTGCCCAGCTGCTCCAGAAATTATCTCACTACTCACCTGACAAAGTTATGTTGCAATGAGGCTGTGGGGAAGGCACGTGACAGGAACACTGACATTAATTTGGGGATCTGGGCCCATCTTGGCTAGGAAAGTCTCAGCTGAAAACAACATATTTATTGCGTTGGAATAGTTTCTTCATTACCTGGAAATGGCTCATAAGCTGGAGGCTCGTCTGACATTAGAAGCAACATCTCCGCATAACACATTTGTAGGAGCTCACAGTTAGTTTCACTAATTAGCTATTTTGTAATTGCTTTGGATAAAGTAATTTTACCCTCTTGAAATGTGTGAGCATCTTTAGCAAATTGTCTCAAAGTGCCATGTAATTAGTCTATTTGTGATGGAGTTAAAGTGAAAAATACCGCTTGCTGTTTTGCTCCCAAATCAATAAGCAACTTATTTTGCCAGTGCTAGAGACATGAAAGCCGTAGAAATGTGACCGGTTTTCAGAACGTGGCTTGTGTAAAAGTGAAATGTGACAAGGCCCGGTAAGAGCTCAAGTGAAACCTCAGCCTTATCAGACAAAGTGCTGAGCAGACAGGGACCGCGAGGCTGGAAGAACGTAAATCTAAATAGTCAGAGCATGCAAGAGAGCAAACGTTAAACCTATCTTGCAGATGGGGAGCAAAGGCACAGAGCAATTAATGTCCTGATTCAGGAAAATACTTAAGAACATACATGAATCCCACTGAAGTAATTAAGTTCAGCTCCTGGGGAATGACTTTAATGAAATGAGACCTGGGAAATTGCCCACAGCCAATCGTAATCTTATGAGTGAGCCAATGGCTGATTCTGGCCTCCAAAGCCCTGTTTGGGTAACTTAAGCACTGTCCTTGCACTGTCCCCCTGGGATCTCACACCAGCTGTTCCTGACCAGGGAGCACTAAAGGAGCCGGACAAGCGAATGCAGAGCCCAGGAAAAACTGGTGGTTGGGAATCCTCCTGGTTTATCAGAGAACATCAGCTGATTTTCAGTTGCTCTTATGTGATTACTTTGCTATTTTCCTTCTTTTCTTCTTCACTGTCCTTTTTAACGCTGTGATTTTAGCTCCTGAGGGGGGAGGAAAGACAGTGGTTGTCCATCAAGATCATTCAGGTCTCCTTTACAACAGGGGATCGCTGGACTTTTAAGCTAGATTGAACAGGAATGGTTAAAAGAATCATTGCAGCTGAACTTAACCCAAAAAACTGTAACACAGCTTTGTTTTCTCCCCAGGTAAATTTAATAGGCAGTGTCATTTCAGACAGGTCAATGCAAAGGACCCAAAGTGAAACATCTTGTAATATTACTTGGGTTTCCTACTGATGTACTTTGCATGGGTTTCTTTTCTTTAAGAGAGAGGTTGATTTCAGAATGAAACACACCATTTCAGAATGAAGCATCATAGTATTTATTTTTAGTCTCTTAAAATAGGGTGCTCAAACTTTTTCAGCTGAAGCTTTTGACTGAATCAGAATGGAGGTCTCCTCTCCCTAAAGAGCAGCATCAAAGCATTTATTCTCTCTCCATTCCTACCCATCACCTCCCCTCTGTAGTTTTGCAGAATTTATACTGTAGCAAGTTAATGACATTTAACATCCTAAATATTTTCGCTGGACAGCCATATGCGAGATGACTAATATCTCTCAAAAACATTGCTTTAGCTTCAGTTAGGCCAAGGGAGAGGACCCAGTACGTTTTCTGGCAGCAATCACTCCAGCAAGTGTTACCTCTTAAATCACTTCTTTGATCTAGTGAAAATACAAAAAATGAATTATGATGGTTGAACTGGGATGCTGTTACAGCATGTGCTGGGCTAGTTGGTTTGGGGCTGAGAGGAAACTATTTGTTTTTCTTGGTACAGCTGTTTTGTCCCATCTGTAGTAATTTGGACACAGGGTATCTCAAAGTAATCCTCATCCCTGGAATAAAGACCTGTGTGCTTTCAGTGAGTTGGGTTGATGGCTGCTGAGGAGGTTCTTGCCATTTTGGAGGTTGATGGTCACACGTGTGCAAAATGTCTGTTACTCAGACCAACTTTTGTCTCTCTCTGGTCAACAGCATTGCTGCTCCCCTGTTTGGTTTATGATCTGTTGCTAGGGTGTATTTCCCTGGCTGGGAGCTGGCCACATTTTGCTGATGTCTGGCATGTGCTTCTCTGCTTTTTATTCATGTAATTGTTCAGCAGGAAATACCTATTAGCTTGTTATCATCCCGTGTTGAGCAGAGCCCTGGTGAGCAGACACCGAGGAGCTGCAGCACAGTTGTTTCTGCTCACACACATCATTCTCCAAGCTGTGCACAAAGCGTCTGTGTTTTCTTGTTACGCAGAGCACGAGTGTAATAAGTACCACATCATGCGATTTCTCTTCCTTTGATTAGGCTTGCAGGAAACTCACCTCCTCCTGCTAGTGAGATCCACATGTTCATCCTTCCCAGGCTGCATTACCAGACCTTGCTGTAAGTAACCCTAGATTTCTACCACGAGCATAATGTATTAACTTGTCTCTGTTTCAGGAGACTCTGTGAATAAACAAGCACCGGTGCAGTCCCTGCCGTGACTCCCACCCTGTTCTGGTGCCAGTAAGAGACCTGGGATGTAGTTTCCAAAGCTCCTGGTGGGTTCAAATGCACCAGTGACTCCTTTCCAGCCAAGAGCCGTCTTTTCCCAGGATAAGGCAGCTGGCAAACTCTGAAAGCACAGGAACTCAACATCAGAAAGAATTATTTCTTATTGTGGTGTTTTAGCTCTCTAGCATGCACCTAAAATCATGACACTAATTAGGGTTTGACCATTTTCAGGGGTAACCTTTTAAAGCTTTTTTGAGAAGGCTTCCTCCCAGTAGCTGCAATAGACTGAAATGGGTGCCTACAAAGTAGAAATGGAGCACCTAAAATGGGGGATTGATTAGGGGCTGCAGACTTCATTGCAAGATTTCCCCTGAGTCTCCTGCAAGCTGAGGTTCTGCAGGTGATGTGGCCAGGACAGCCCATGTCCAGGAGGCTTCTGCTGCCTCCAGCTGGGCCGTGCACACGCACATATGTTCAATGCCACTGGGAAAATGAACTAAGAGCACTGGTGGTGTGTGTGGGGGGGGAGTTCTGCTGAGACAACACCCCCCCATGAGTTGCTCTGCTGTGAGCAGGAGGCTGAAACCTCAGCAGCTCCATGCTTGCTGTTTGGACTTGGAATTTCTGAGATTCAGCCCTTTCATTTTCATCTGATTTGGATTTTAAAAGGCCTTTGCTAAATGGTTTAGTTTTAAGACTCCAACAGACCTTGCCTGGAGGCATTGTATTCAACACCAGGAGGCATGCGATGGGTGCACGTTTGGACAGATGCTGAGAGGGGGCCGAGGAGCCTGCAGAAAAGGTGTGATGTGGAAGAGGGCTGCTGCTACCATTGCAGCAAGGTATGCGACCTTCATCCCTCTTCCTGCCTGCCTCTCTGGAGCCCTTGAGGAAGCTGGCAGCCAAAAGTGAGCTTCTTGAATGTCTCTTTTGGAGAAGGCAGCTTGTTCCTGGCCCCTTTCCCAGATGCTCCTCAACAAAGCAGGAAATGGGAGCGTGAGCTGGACAGTGCGTAGCAGTAAGTCTGATCATTTTGAGAGCGCTCAAAAGTCCTGGCTGCAACGAGGTGTAATGTTATTCTGGAGCAATATTATTCTGCTTGTATGCATCTGCATCAGAGATCTTCTCTGCTAGGGATCTTTAGGTTACATCTGAAGTCCTATTTATAGGCAGCTGCGAGAGCAGTCATAATCACAGTGTGGGCCATGATTCAGCTGCCTTCCACCTACGGGACACCTCACGGACAACCTACAATTTGCCTGCAGGAGATTTGTCTTGCTCCACGCCTCTGCCCCAGAAGCCTCCAGCAGTTCATAGCAGGGGCTCCTGACAAGGACTGGGCTCCAGACTGCCCTGGGGCCTGCCTGGCAGACCTCTGTAAGGAGGTGGCTGCGCCGCCAACCAGCTGGCAGCCCCCTCGGTATGATTTAAATAACCACGTCCAGAAAGCTGTGAATGAACAAAGCATCCGATGAGTAAAAGCAGAGATATCAGGGGGAGGCTGGCTGTCGCCAGAAGGGATATCTGCTGAACTAACCTGCATGCTAGCATATCAATGGGTTCATTTAAGAGGGAATGAATCATATGACAGCAGGCCATTTTGTTCATGTGTTTGATTTTGACAAACAATGGAGTGGAGTTAAACACTCAATATGAAATACAGACTCTGATAATGATGACAGACTTTATAGGGGCACATTTTACATTACTTAAATATGTCTTTTAATACAATATAATTAGTCTTGCAAAGGATGAGTGAAAGCTGGAAGGGTTCCAGGTTGTTGTCATGCCATAACTGCAGTTCAGTTATGTCGAACCAGGAAGAACAAATTTGAAACACATACCTTAAGTGGAAAATATGGTGACAGATCTTAGTGATACATTAACAATCTCTTCTTATATAATTCTAGAGCTAGTTGGCCTTCTGGAATTGCCATTTTCAGATTTGACCCTCAACGAAGCGAGATAAATGTTTGATACTTCAGGAAGGTGAGAGTCGTGATTGTAGTTTCATTGTTATAAGACATATTTTAAGTGGTAAGGAGATGCCCTTCAGAAGGAACATATTTTAAACTATTCCAGGAAGCCAGCCAATGTACACAGCATTTGCTGAAAGTACATGAAAGATTTATAAAAATTTCCTGGATGAAACATTAACAGCACAATGTCTCAAAAGCAGAGCTGCAAGGAATGCAACAAGTTTAGGTGAGCACCTTGAGGTACAGACAAGCCACGAAAATGCAGCACACAGAGCACCAACTGCATAGTTTTGCTTCCACCAAGAGAGCTAAGGCACGACGTCGATGCAGAGACTGCTACAATATGGAAAAGTAATATACAGACATGTTTCTGCTTACCAGCCACTCACTGCACATTTTGTCAGGTCTTATTACCTGAAAGATCCTTCTATTTGCATTGCAAATGTAGCATAACATTGCTACTCCATGGTTAAAAATTGAGTGCCTCTGGGCATAAATAACCTCAGTATTTTTTCAACATTCGTGCCACTGACCTTGTTTGTTGGCTGTTTCTTCTTCCTGGCTTTCAGCTGTTCAGTCTCATTCACTCTGTCCACTCTGTTTCCCATTCTTCAGCACCTAATTCCCTTCTCTACCCTTTCATACATTTTAACTCGTGTAATGTCCTTCAACTCTTTCCTTCCCACCACAACAGCCCATCCAAAGTCTGGCAATCCACACACGCAAATGTGTAAATGCATGAAACTTAACTTTATCACTTACTGTGTATGTGGAATAACTTTTCCTACTCTAAGCCTTTGTCTTTTCTAAATAAAAACACATTTGGATTAGGAATTGTGACTGTAGTCATTGTAGCATGGTGGTACTGCCAGGCACTATATACGGATGCGTTACTATAATGAAGTAACAGAACAAACAAATTAATATGTAAGAGAAATAACAATACTGAATGAGGAAAGCTCAATGTATGTTGGTGAGGTCTGGACAGAGAGAAGAGAAAATGATTTCTTAGCTGTAAAGATTTACCCTGAAAACTTAAAATAAGATGCTCACCTAGCAAATTAGTAAAAGAGCATTAATTATTTTGGGAAAACCAATTTCATCAGAAATCATGTAACAGATATAACTGACAAAGCAGTCATCCAGTCATTTAAAATTCACCACACCAATGAATTTTGAGCAGCCCTGGTCTAAACTCTACCCAAATGCAAGCATGTTGGGTACCATCCCACAAATTTTTGCAGGCAAAGCTGGTTTGTAAGCTAAGGTTTCCTTAGACAGATATAACTTCTATTCTTGATGCATTTTTAGGGGAGCTTAAAGTTTTTAGATGCACTGCTCAATTTTAAAAGTGCTTTTCAAAGCAGTCCAAGAGCACATTGCATGTCTTAATGCTCCATCTGGGACAGAGAAAAGTGATGTTGCCTGTTCAGGAAATAAGACAGAACACTTTTTTTTTTCTTTTCTTTCTTTCTTTTTTTTTTTTTAAAAAAAAAAAAAGTAACCTTTGGTTTTTGGAAACTACAATTTGGTAGTATAGGACACTTCATTAAGTGACTTAAGCATATATAAAGTTTGATTATTTGGCATCTCTGTTTCTGAACACAGAATGTTGCATCGTGGTGCTGACTTTGGTGTGACTGCTGTCTGCTTCTCACTCATTCCCTAAAATACTCCTCTCATTTCATAAAAGCCTCTACACAGCTGTATGATGCTAGTGATTTTGCACGGAGTTTTGGAGACGACTGATTTTTCAGGTGGAAATAAGTACATAAGCCATTTGAAAGTATGCTCCAACAAACTTACTTAGTTACTGTCTCCTGTGATCTACCAAAGCTGCGATGCAGATGTTAAGAAACAAGTTAATGAGCATAATACCTATTCAAGAAAACGAGCTATGATCATCTGAATGATTCTCTGTGGAAAAAAAGCTGCATTTGTACAGATTTAGGTGAAGCATTAATATCGATTCCTACTGGATCCAACCTGGCTTTGAAATATGCTGAAGCAATCATTTCAGGCAGTGCTGAGCACGATCTAATTGCAGTTTTGTAGAAACCGGCTCCTGCTACAAGGCTGAGTTCTCTGAAAAACTCACTGCAGACCACCAAGAGCAACACTATTTTTTATTGGAGCAAAGACTATAAAAGACCTGGAAAATCTAGTCCAAATGGGAAATCTTTCAACTATCACACACTGCAAAAGTGCAATTCACACGTTACCAAAAAAATTAGGCAATGTGACAATTCCTGGGTATTTTGAAGTGAGAGTTAATGCATGTGTGGAATAATTTCTTCATTTCACAGAAGAACTCAGGAAAACTGGAGCACTGTAAGCCCATATGATGATGCAGGTGGAAGAAAAATCTCAAAGAAAAAGAATATCTGATATTTAGGATTTATATCTGGTGCAGATGGCTCAGCTGGTTATAATTCACATTGTAATAACAAAATTGGCACCAGACACCTTCCTGAAATCTGTTATCCAGATTTTCAAGGGGGTGGGTAAGAATATGCTTCTAGCTAGATAACATCTAGAGATTTAATTCTAGAATGAAATAAAACTCGAAGGCCCAAATTTCTTCTTGGCAGATAGAAGAGTTCAAGAGTCCACTAGATATCAATTCTACATTTCAAGATGTCAGAAAAGATCAGGACTGCATCAGATACTTCACTTCTTGAAAATGAAAGTTAATTCCATTCATTTCAGGTTTATTTATTTATTTATTTTTGTCATATGCTGCCTAACCCAACCTGTAAGAATAAGAAATAATTACAACTTTGGCTAACTTCTTTAAATTGCATCTCTTTTGTATATCATTCAGAGGAATTTCATTTACAAGTTAAAATGCAGCCACTTTCCAACCGATATTCAAACAGACAAATAAAATAGTACACTTACGCATCTCATTAGTCAAATTTTTGGAAAGATTTCATGTACCTGATATAAGCAGAACCTCTTTGAAATTATATTGATTAATATGATCATGGCTTTCCTGGACACATTACAGACATCATAAAGGGTTAGGCCCGATATGAAAGGAACTTACTAAACACTTTTCAGTTTAAGAGAGATAATAATATAAAGAGAACCTTATTGCTTTTCAGAATACACTATTTGGAAACCAGATTCATTGATTCAAACTGAATTCTTAGGAGGTCCTGTATTTGTGTTGTTTGGAGTTACCTGCTGTTTCTACTCAGTAAATTATTCTGCATAGTTTATTTGCAGTTGGCCTAATCTCTGCATAAAACTTAATGAAAAAGTGATGCAGTTCAGTCACACTGAACAAAAGTCTAAAAAAATCCTATGTCTTGCTTTCTAATAAACTTCAAGTAGCTTATACCTTACGAGTAAATTTTACACAGACAATAAATAAACCTATGTATCTATATATCCGTATCTATATATAATCAGCCAATATTTTTTCTCAGAATATCTCAAGAAGAATTTTTAGAATCTAAAATTAGGTCGGCGTTCTTGCAGTTTGTTAGAGGTTACTGCAGAAGGGAAATCTTTTTATCTGCAGTCAAATACAGTACTGCTGTACTGGTGATGAAGGCATTTGGGGTTTCAGCCATTCTGATAGTCACTTGTGGCACACAGACAGAAACTGCTACAGCACCGCATGAGCGCTCATCTGGTTAAGCTAATAGCACAGGTGACCAAATGATTCCTGTGCAGAACATAAGATGTTTTGAATTTTCATTTTTGGCAAATGATGTGTATTTGTAAATCCTTTCGTAAATCTATACATATTGTAAACAGCCTGTCTAAGCTTAACTGGGATATCCTTTAAAAAGTCTCTAATAGAATTGCAATTAAATCAAGAAAAAGGGTTAGTGGAGCTTTTGCCCAGATCAAGATTTTACTCTGCCTACATAAATTCTGCCTTTTGCTTTGTAAGCTGAAGTATTCCCATTCCCCGTAAGTATTACAGTACTATCATTCCTAACAATTATCTCATTCTGCTTTCTCCTTTATTTTCCCAAAGGATTTTTTCCCCCTTTAGCAAAGTCTAATTTGGCCAGATCCACCTACGTATGCTCAGCTTTCAAATGATTCATTTCAGATGTTCCTTCTGCTTACTTCTAGGCAGCATTTGTTTCCATCATTCTCCATATGTCAACAGGTTATTTTGAAGCAGGCTCTCTTCCCATTTTGTCAGTAGGGTCGGCTGTGTTTTCCACATAGGGACAGTGGGTATAGAATAGAGCTCACAAGCTTTTTTAGAGAAAAAAAATTGCTGAAGCTTTCATCTGTCCTTGGCTCATAACTCTCGCATAAATAACAGATAAAAATCTTCCCTGTTTTTCTTGATACCTGGCTGGTCATTCATTTGCATATTTTTTCTCATTAGACAACAAGATTTTCTTTGATTTCTCATGTTAATTTTAAGTTTGATGTTGTGTCAAGTCCACAAAAAGGCACATGTTAATTATGTGGGCTTTTATTTCTCTGATTGTACAGATTTGTCCTGGAGATACTTTCTCCCTTCAGCCTTATATACTCCCTCTGCAGTAATTCATTCTTCCCCATTTTTAGGGGGCTACTGTTCAACTTCTTTTCTGACAAGTGAAAAAAAGCATGCAGCCCCTATTTCCCTTAGAGGTATTCCAAATATTTTTCTCTTACGTATAGATCATCACGATTTTAAAATATTTGTTCTTTCCAACATACTGCTCCCTCCCAGTCCACCTTTTAACATCCCACAAGAAACACAGAGCAGGATGGGAGAAGGCAGGAGTCCATGGCAGGTCCAGCCTTGAGTGCACCTACCCGATGTGTTTCTCCTGTCAGACTCTTGCAGCTCTTCTGTGTTAGTGAGTTTGCAGGGTTCCAGGAACGTTGTTTGTTTAATTTCTCTCTCATTTAACGTATCAGTTCATTCTCAGAATGAAAACCATTTGGTGTTTCTGAACATACACGATTTTTATTTTAATTGGCAACTACCGCACTTTGAAAAGGGCTGTGAGCTGCATTGTTACAAACCTTTCATGCAAACACAGTCTTGTTTCCAATCCAGTCTCATTTCTTATTTTATTTTCGAGGCATACTTTAAGAAGTATCTGTTTTGCAGATAGACCGATTGGTAACAAACAGATTTTGAATCATGTCTAGCGCAAGCATTGTGCAGACAGGCAGACAATAGCAGGCCCGTAGCCAACTTGACAAATGTTAGATGCAGATTTCCATTGTCTAGCTTGTATTTTAGGTCGCGCTGGGGAACCTCTACTGTGATTGTACTCCCTGCAACTGATTGTTAAACATCATCTCCCTATGCAAATGTTGTTAATAACACATCCAACAGGTGGCAGATCTTTTCATATGAGCAAAATTTACCGGACTAAGTGATGAACTGAGTGCAATTTTTACAAATTGCAAAATGGAGATTTAGCTTCCATCATTTGAATCTAGATCCAATCTCATCAAATGTAGTTTAAATTGCAGTATAATATAAAAGAAAATAATTTTGTGCCTCATGTTATATGTTCATCTGTAACTCTAAGCCTCAGCAAAAATATGTAGGCTTTATGTATTTAATAAGTTTATTGAAAGATGAAAAATAGTACTTTTCAGCAGGAAAATCCCATACAAGTATAAAGGCACATTGAACATGTGGAAAACAGAACAAGATTTTTGAGCAGACTTTATTAGCTAAGCTTGTTGGGATTTGTATAGCTGGGCTCTATATGCTGCCAACCATTCCTCTCTCTGAAAACAGTCCTAAGTTGCCTTTAGAGCTATTTGCTGCAGTGATGATCAGATGGAGGTGGACTTCTGTGATTGTTTAGGGTTAAAGCAACCCCCAGGAAAGATGACATGAAGGTACATTGTTAGGAGGAGCAGTCAAGGGAGGGAAAGTTTTTTGGGCTCTACACCTGCTCTCCTTCAGTCTAGAGGATGAAGAACTGTAACTTCTCTGCAACAGCAGATAGTTCTCCCCATTGCAGCATCTGTGCTGTGTTTCTTATTTTAGTGGTGATATATCAGCAAGTTTCCTCCAGTTCTTGCACTTGATGACCCAACACTACACAGCAGCTGAGGCGGGTGACTGCACCAGCATCCATCCACAGCACGGTCTGCATATGAATAACCCACTCAGACGCTTAGATTGCAATTTTTTTCATCCCTTTATGCCTTAATGGGAAGCAGGAAGTACCAGTCGGCTGTGAGAAGCGGAGCCCTGTGGGGCCCAACGGGGTTGCTCCTTCACAACCTGCATGCAGAATGTGGCTCCTTCCCTGCATTGCCGCGGCAGTATCAAAGGAAACCCACATGTGATGGAAACTGTGCGCTGTTTCCACCTGCAGGTGATGTTACAGCCCTGTAACGCTAATGAAAGGCCACCTATACTGTCAAAATATAATTAAAATGTAAACTAATCTCGTTACAAAAAGGAAAGTACAGCATCTGCCTTTATCAGCCCTAGTCATGACTCACTGCTCTGTGGTGTAATAAACCTGACTGAATATGCAGTTGGAGCTCAACCCACGCAGCTTCACTCTAAATTAACAGTGACAACAGCAGTGGAGAAATGTCTTGCAGGAGCCATCGGAAACTTTCGTTATCAGATACTTGTCAAAAACTACTTTTTTTTTTTTCTGAAAGAAATTTCAGTTCATTTCTTGCTAAAATAGTAGCAGTAAATACGCATAGCTAAAGAATTGTACATTTGTAAGTGATTGCTGTACTTACCACAAAGCCCCATAGAAAGTTTGATGTATGGTTAGCATATGCTGTATTGAATGGGAATACAGCTAAACTACGCTAAAGCTGGCATCAGATTTCTTGTGCTAAGCGAATTTAGCATGTAACAGTATCTTGAATGAGATTCAAACTGTAATGACTCGGATTTGTAGTTTGTACCAGGTTCTTGAAATAAATTGCACTATTTCTGTTGCAACAGAAGAGATCATTGGAAGGGGGAGGAGTAGAGATAGCTTAAGTGACATACACACCGCAAACTGCGTGAGATAATTGTCCAGAGGCAATTTTGGTTAAAATCTGTCTTTTTTTTTTTTCTTCTTTTTTCATTCCCCCTCTCCCCCCAGCATTGTAAAAGTGCTTTCCAAGGATTACAGTGCACTCCAGGCGTACCATCTATCTCTATTTTTATCCCCAGTTTACAAAGACACCTTGAGTGCAGACAGGCAGCCGAAGGAGCTGAGGAGGATCTCGGGTGCCGTGCTGTGCCGAGCTGCTCTTTGTAGTGAACCTGAGCCTGTCTGCAGTGCTACCTCGCTGAGCTATACGTTGCTTTCATCTTAGCTGATCACAGCTAACATGGAAATTGCTTCTTGCAGAAGGGACACCATCAGGCCCCGTGTGCATTACCATGCTGCTAGATTTAAAAATCTATCTGTATGTTAGGGGTACATTTATCCTTACAGTGCAGGATGACAGGCTAAGGTAATTAAATCATCAGCCCGATAACAACAACAACAGAACTCATTTCAAGGTTTATACTTTTAATCCATTTCAGATTAAAGTTGATGATCTGAAATAGTTATATAATGTAGCCGTTAATTACAGCATGTGTTAAGCTCCTATTCAGCAAGGCAGTCCAGCACGAGCTTAGCTTCAGTAGAGTCCTTCTTGAGCTTGAACTTAACCTTTTGCTTCAGTACTCAAGGGTTTTAGTATGAAGCTGAGGTAAATGCATTAATGGGTGTTGAATTTTGAATAATATCTTTATGTGCTTCTACTGTATACCTATCCTTTCATGGGCAAACTTTCTAATAAAATGTATTAATCTTCCTCATGTGGAGTTTTATTACAAATGGTGATGGAGAGAAACCTTTCAGAAGCTGTTAAAAAAGCTGTAAAATTCTTTATACAAAGTGGTGTTCCCCCAAAGAGCTCCCAGGGAAGCTCCACATGGGTAAAGCAGGGTAGTGAGCCCTTGTGTCAGTGGGCATGGGTGAGAACACCAGGGCAGTGCTCCAATACCCTTTCAAAGCGGGCTTCAAGTGTTATTGTGAAAAAGGCATGCAAATATTTTCTGCCAACAGCACAAAATTATTTAGTTATTAAAGGTGTAAGGTTGCTCCCAAAATGGACTCCTGAAAATCTGCTAACTGTTTGAATGAAGCTTACTTGAGTAACAGAACAGAATTGCATGGGCCAGGCCATGGGTTAGAAGGAAACAATTCCCTTTCTGATCTTACACTTTTATACAGCGAATTCTTCTGAGCATGTGCAAGATTCAGGATTAAATTCATGTAGAGCCTGGGAAGATTCACAGAAGTTCGGTCTTAAATTTATGCTTGACTGAATAACCTCAGATATAGGCAATTCTTCAAACGTTTCAGACGAGACCCTATAATTTTAACATAGTCACAAACAAACAATAATAAAAGTATCTTCCTCTTCCCAAAGCCCTTATGGCTCACACAAGAATGTGAAGAATGTTATTTGAAATAAACAGATTTTTCAAAAGCCAGCAGGTAATTGCGAGAAGCAGGAAGACACAATACCAGCCTTTATGCCATGACGCTGTCCTTTGACAGAGGCAAATAAAGAGAGACAGAGAAATTCTAGCAATTTGCTGCTGAAACGCAAACACACAAAAGTATTCTGGAAAAAACCTGAACAGTGTAACATAATCATCTACTATATCAGCTAGTGCCCTTGGTCAGCACATGCTGGGTGCACAAAGAAAAGACAGTGGCCACTGTAGGTCCAGTTTACATTTCTTAGTTGCTGCTCTCCGTCTTCCTCCTTAAATTAGGAGGTGATTAGGCATGTGGATTTTATTTGCTTTCCTCCTTATCCTTTATATGCCTGTTGCAGAGCTGGGTCTAGGGTAAAAGTATTGTGGAGCCCTAACTTGGAAAAAAAAACCAAAAAACAACCAAACAAAAAAAAAAGCCACTAGTTTCTGTTTGTACACACTGAATTCATCACAAACCCACTATATTTCTTGGTGTAATGTTTGCAGGGTGAATGGCTAATGGTTTCTGTTTCTTTACATCTGGTAGTTTATATATTATAGATAAGATAAATGCATGCACCGCAGACTGCACTAGTGCATGCCCAAAATGTGATTTTTCAGGAGATTAAATATTTCAGAAAATCTGATGGTGGATTGATATGAGGCCAGTGAGCAGGCCAAATCAGGCAGGATTCTGTCCAAAATTTTATTCTTTTGGTTTAATGCCAGATTTTCAACCTCACTTCATTCAGGTGGCAATTTTTGAACCTGAATTTTTTAGAAAACACAAATAACTACATGAAAACAAACAAACAAATAAACTTATGGTCACAGTAGTTTATGCTAAAATGTATTCACTAAATCTATAGCATCTCAGTGTTCATCTTCAAATACCTAAGAATTATCTGGACCCCTGTGAGGACATTAACAGGACACGCTGTTTTTAAAGCTGATGGTGGTGTTTTGTAAGCTTTAGCTGATTGAAGCTGACTCCCCTTCAGATATGGTGAATATATAGAGAACACCATTCAAATTCTGTGTAGCTAACAGTTACTTGTTGACTAATGAGTAAAGTCTGATCCAAAGCAACAACCGAAAGAAACAGCATCATGAAGGAAGTGATGAAACCATGAACTGCAGTTTAACAAAACAGAAGTTAAATCTTATTTTCAATTGTCCTACCATTCACTCATGATAACTATCAATTCTAATTTTCCTCCCTGTGTTGCCACAACATACATTGTTGAGCTGCATGAAAATTCTCAAGTAAAAAAGAAAATCTTCACTGTGAACTTCTTTAAAAAAATAAAATGTTTTATGACATTTCATATTTTTATGACGTCTATCCAAAACCCGCACAAAACATTCATGTTTATTAAAATTACTTTTTTATCAGAAAGCTAGTAACAAGAAAATGATTCAGTAACTTTACATAAACAAACATGGATGTGCTCTGCCCAAGGCATTTTTTCAATTATTCTCATTTTGTCCTGGAATGCTCCTTCTCATTAAGTGGCTGATCCCGATCAGAGAGGATTGCATGCTACAGGATCAAAACCCACAAGAATCAACTTCCCTCACTTTCTTCCCTTACCAAAGCTGTTTTTGTGCAAGCTTATAAATTATGTTCTTATCTGTGATCTAAAGTAAATATAAGCCTTTTATTCCCCTATCCAGCGATTATTGCTTAGCTAGCTCTCCAGATCCTGACAAATTTGGAGGTTCTTATTTAGGTAATCTGAGTAATTTTAGATACTATAAGCTATCCTTAAAAAAAATGCAGGCAGGTTCCAAAACTCCACTTCACCAGGTAATTGTACCTGGTTTTGTGTAAAAGTGAGCATCTTTTTCTTACTATTAATACAAAAGATAGGAGGAATACATCTTATGAATTGTAAGAAGATTAACTATGGGCAGCCTTTCAGTAAGAGAGTCTGAAAGTAAGTACTATTTGAAAGAGAATTTATTCTAGCAGACAGTAAAATATCTTCAAGACTAAGCAATGAACTGAAAGCCATATCTTAATCCTTTTAATTCAATTGCATGGATAATCCAGTTCTCTGAAAAGATTATTTCAGTATGAAAATAGAAAACAGAAGAGTTAAAACTAAGGGAAAAATCTAAGGCTAAGCAAAGGTGAACCTCAGTTATTGCCAGATTCAACCCAGGCAGTTCATAACACGTTTTTCTTTACCATTTCGCAGTAACACTCCCAACAGAGAAGGGACTTTCAAACAGGGAACCCAGATGCTGAAGGAGAAATGTGGTCAAGGGGGAGAGGCCACAAAAGGGCAGCAGGAGCGGGGGACCCAGTTGCTGCAGAATGCCACCGAGCCTCCCTGGTTCACCCAGTATCACTTCCTTTGGAGCTGGAGCTGCCAGGCCACGGGACAGCATGGAAAAACCTGGGGGTGGTGCTCCTTCACAGGCAAATATCTAGAAACGACAAATATAATAAATATGTAGAAAGTATATTAAAACAATTCAAATTAGAGGATATCTAGGCAGGGAACAAGTCTGTGATAGGAGTGCCTCCATGCTTCTGGGCAAAAATCCTCAGTGTTACAGCCATTTTCTCCTAGTATTTAACAAGCCCATCATCCTGGAAAGCACCTTTTGGCCAAGGCACAAGTTAGAAAGCACTTGCTTAGAATCTCTCTTAGTACAGGTGCAGCTTATCAGGGTAAATTGTTTATGTCTGTATTACATTCATCAGCCTCATAAACAAACCAAGCTATCTTGCTGCTGTTTGGTGTGTATTTCCCAAAGCAACAGTGTCTGCCATTAGGATTTTACTAGTTTAGATAAGCAATACACACCTGTTTACCAAACACAACCACCTAAGCCCTTCTTGATAAGCATGGCCATGCTAGCAAAAGCTCCTCTTTGTGTAGGGTAGCATTACTTTATTTCCTTTTAGACACCACCTGCATCTTTGTGTGATATGCATCCATGGCCAGAGGACGGTGAAGAAATATCCTTTCTTTATATATATCCTTTACAGAAATATCCTGAAGTGGATGAAGTTTCACTCACATCTAGTGGTAGGAAATTTATTCCATTGCTTATTGCTTAGCATCACAAGCACATTCAAATAGCACAGCCAGCGCTAAGCGGAGCACACGTGGAAATCAGTTATTTTGTTCTTTCTGCCATGGCTTCAGCTCGCTCTGCAATTCCAAGCTGGAGCTGAGTAACAATTTACCATGAATGTGACAGTTGAGCTTCTGCTGTTTATAAATTTTCCATGAGTGAAAATAAAGTTCTGCTGACTTAAACTTCTTCAACTTTATTAAAAGACGGCATTTTAGAATTTCTTGGCTGTCTCCCAGTTTCCTGACTTGAATTCCCAGGCAGATTTCATGTTCTCAGCTGCTGCCCACAATTTTGAGTGAAAGGGAAAAAAAGAAACTTTTTCATTCTTGGTGACTTGAAGGATCTTTCTTCTTCTGAATTGTCTAAGGCCTCTTTCACTGTCCTCTCTTTTCTCATGAACAAGGCTTCTTCTACCACATTTTGGGATATGTTATTCTTTACTGCCACCAGGGTATCTTCTATTAGTTTGCTGTTAGCTGTTCCTCTTTTGACACCAATGTCCTTTTAGTGGGTGATTTCTGATCCAGTCAGCATGCTGCTTTGAAATTTTTGGCAACTAAGATGTGAATTAACCATTCCAAGTAGGAGTCTCAGGGTTCCAGAAAATTTCAAAGCCACACACCAATAATGGAGCCTTTCATGAAATTTGCTTGCATTTGTTCTCCTGGAACCCACAGAGTTCAGGTGAGTTCAAGCCAAAACCATATCCCTCCACACAGCATCATCAGTGGTATTAGTGATTTTTTCCTCTGTCTGCAGATGTGGGAGTGTCAAGGAATGATTTACCGTGGGCTTCAGGAGCTTTTAAGCTACCTCCAATTAGTACTAGCCACTATGGTTCACATTCAGATGTCCATGTAGCAACCCCTCTGAAATTTAATCACTGTTGCATTTACCCATAGAGTATCCTAATTTGAAGGTTAATGAATATTTCTTGTTTCTATCACGTTAATGAATTTTTCTTGTTTCTATCACGTTTCAACAAGACCCTCCAAGTCTGAGGAATCATTGGGACCTTTGATTTCCAGTTCAGTAATCTGACCTGAATTCTTCTGTTGTGTTTCCTGGAAAAAACATACTTTCTGTAATACTTTGGCAGATGTTGCGCTCAGACCTCCTGGAGTGATTTCTATGACCTTGATCATGCTTCTTCAGTCAATCTTAGTGGAATATAAAGTTTCATATTCATATCTCAGCATATTCACAGCAGACCAAAACAGAGACGCTTGCTTGGAGACTAAAGAACAGCACATTGTAATCATGAACTGTGAACTCTCCAAAGCTGACTTCAGGAGGCAAGGAGATATATTTGAAAAACGTGCTAATTCAAACAAATATGGTTTATTGGAGGGGCTCAGTGGGCCTGTTACTGCCGTTGCATGCAGCATGCACACTCTGGGTCATGCAATATAGACACACCTTGGCAGACTCGTTCTCCCCTGCACAGCCAGGAGCTGTTGCTGGCTCTGAAGTCCACCCTGAGTCTCTGAGCATGGCCCCTGAAGTATGGGCTGAAGGTCTGCAGCTTCCACACTGCTGGAAATGTTTTGCAGCCTTTGGCCGTGAAAGGTGTTTTACAAGGGGTGAACACATTGCCAGGCTATTCACTCTACTGAATTTTAAGCACCTGATTTAGTTGTCTCCTAGGCTTTTCTTTTTACCAACAGGGAGGATCAGGTTGGGCATGATTCAAAGTTTCTGTTAGGTTTCTGCTTAGAAACACACTCAGAATTGTAGAATAGTTTGGTTTGGAAAGGACCATAAAGATCATATAATTCAACTCCCCTGCCATGGGCAGGGACATCTTTCACTAGATCAGGGCTCAAAGCCCCATCCAGCCTGGCCTTGAGCACCTCCAGGGATGGAGCATCCACAGCTTCTCTGGGCAACCTGTGCCAGTGCCTCACCACCCTCTGAGTGAAGAATTTCTTTCTAATGTCTAATCTAAATCTAAACCTACCCTCTTTTAGCTTAAAGCCATTACCCCTTGTCCTATCACTCCACTCCCTGACAAAGAGTCCCTCCCCAGCTTTCCTGCAGGCCCCCTTTAGGTACAGGAAGGCCGCTCTAAGGTCTCCCTGGAGCCTTCTCTTCTGCAGGCTGAACAACCCCAGCTCCCTCAGCCTGTCCTCATAGGAGAGGTGCTCCAGCCCTCTGATCATCCTCATGGCTCTCCTCTGGACTTGTTCTAATAGGTCAATGTCCTTATCTGTAGGAACTAACTCTCTCTTCACTGACTAGGGCTCAGGCAAATGCAGGACTTATCTTGGTTAGGTGGTTTGTACATATCCTCTGACTACCATACAACCAAATGTCACAAGATAAATTTCTACTGGACACTTTCAAATTCAGTTGGAATTTTGCTAGAGAGAGGCTTCAAGACATTGTCCTCAAGATAACCAGATAAGACAGTTGATACCCACAGAGATGTAGTTAGATAGAACAGATAATTCCTCCATGTATTGCAGACAAGCAATTAATATTACATTCACAAGTGAAAAAATGTGTTACAAGCACCACACAGTCTCTTTTCGTATAGTCTTGTAATTATGGTTTTCATCCTGGAACTGATTTTTTGCTGTGTCTTCATTTGAAAGATTTGAAAGTGCTTTACCACTATTTGTTGATTCGCAGGATTTCTGTTTGTCTGTTTGTTTGTTTTTTAATTAAGGAAGAAGCAAAATGTCAACTGAAGAAAAAACTTTGTATTTCCTACATTAAAAAACAAAACAAAACAAAACAAAACAAACAAAAAAAAAACCAGTAGCATTAGAAAATCATAAGGTATCCTGGACGGTCAGATGCACCTCACAAGCTTTGATAAAATCGGTCAGATCTGTGTATACATTACACTGCTGCTTTTGGTTAAAGTATTCCATTGTGTTAGAATCTGTTACATGCTGTTGCCATGTAAATTATTTGGCTGGCACTACTGACAGTTTGTCTAACTGGATTGCAAGTTGTTTATTAATGCAGTGTTGGAAAAATCACGTGAAACTGACTTCTTCTGAGACCAAGTCAATATTTATCTACATTTAGAAGATACAGCTGCCACGGTGATGGAAGAGCTACGTGGAGGCCAGTCATGCCTAATTCCCAGGTCTCCCTTGCAGGCACAGTGTGCTCAGGCCTCTGTGGCAGGTATGTTCCCCATACCCCCGGTAGGCTCACTAGTGCCTTGGTAGAGCCAAGTAGATGGTCACTGACCCTGCGGGGACCTGGTTATAAGACAGAGCAGAGTGACCCAGCCTCCCCCCCCCCCCCCCAAGGACGGCAGTGCTCCTAGTGTGTGTAATACCCTAAGTTCCCTTTTTTCTCCTAAACAGACAGGACAGGTTTTTGTGCATGGTGAACCCAGGCAAGGAGAAAGGTATTCCTGCCCCTCACATCTAGTTGCCTGTCTTAGCCACATTAAAGCATGTGTCCCAAGTCTTGTTTTTTTGGAGTAATTTCACACCAAGACATGACTTTGTCAGTCTCATCTGTCCTTTTTAGGGGTCTCTCTTCCTCCCTCTACTGACTTTAAAGGCAGATAAGTTAAGAACATATAAATGAATAAGTCAGGGCTCTGCCTCTTACGCCTTGCATTGAACTCCAAATTGGCAATGGTCAACGTGAAATAAAGGCATATGCCAGACACTAACACAAACATTGGCCTCTTCGGGAGTACAGACTTTACACTGCCCTCCTCTGCCTGTTTGTCAGTCAACAGAGAAGAAAAAAACAGAGTTGGAAAAAAAGAGTTGGAAAATATCCAAGGCCTCAAAGAGACCCAGGCTCACATGCACAGCCAAGGAAGACCAGCACCATGGCTCATGGTGCCAACCACAGTGGCTCTGTGAACCAGCCCTGTGCCATCTCTGAGGGTCAGCTTGCACTTCACATCATCCATTTTAACAAAAAAGCATACTTTGCCCCAGAGATCTTACACTGATAGTTTTCTCTGGGATGCAAATTTATATCAACTGGATGCTTCTCAGAACAATAGGAACATTTGAAGGAAGAATAAAATTCATTATTTGCTGGTTGTGGCTTGTTTGTGTGCAACAGGAGTAGAGACAAATGCCTCAACATGTTGGATTTAAACACTTGATTGGCAAGTTGTTATGTCTGCCCCAAAGTAAAGACAGAGCTGTGAGTGTGTGGCCTTCAGGGAGCTGGCTGAGCCTGATGGAGAGCGAGGAGACCTTGCCTCATTATCTTCTGAGTTCTTAATCTCTTCCCTTTCCTGGGAACAACTGCATGGTGTTTATACAGCTGCTGGAACCAGGAGATGTAGGACACATGGGCCACTGAAATGTGGCTTAGATGTCAAAGTAGCCCCAGTGGCACTCTTCTAAGCACAGCAGCACACTTGGCAGACATATGTGAATCCTGCACTGCTGCCATCACCCAGAGAGGTTGTTACTGGAAAACCTGGACATTGAAGCAGGGAGCTAAAATGAAGTTCACCCTGGAAGCGGAGAAAGGAGATGCTCATGGCCCTTGGGCCATGGGTCTTTGGCACATGAGGTCTGAAATAGCCACCTGAGACTATTTCCACAAGCTTTTGTAGTGTAGCAAATGAAAATGCCAGTATTCAAGATGCCTCCTCTGACTATCTGATGTTAAGCCATGCTGTAGATTTAGGGTGAGTAGGGACTGGTGAGAGCAGCCCAACAGAGAGACTTCTCTCTGGTAGATGCTGCAAGATCCTTGCGTGCAGAAACATCAGTTTAGTCTCTGACTTCAGAACAGACAC
This sequence comes from Anser anser, assembly GCF_964211835.1. Taxonomy (NCBI): domain Eukaryota; kingdom Metazoa; phylum Chordata; class Aves; order Anseriformes; family Anatidae; genus Anser; species Anser anser. The sequence goes on along the minus strand of NC_139720.1, from coordinate 32,517,090 downwards.
TGCACATTTTCATTTTCAATGAATCCAACTATGGAGCACTCGTTTTTATCTGTGGACCCACCTGTCAGAATAAAACAATAGTTAAAATTAAACCTTTTTTTTTTTTAATATATATATGTATATACCATAATTGGAGCTAGAATTTATCCATTTAAGATGAAATTCAAAAGATCCCCCCGCACCCCCCCCCCCCCCCCCCCCCCCCCCCCCCGCTTAAGGAATATGAGAGCATTTGCTAGTTTAAAACTAAGGGATCAAAGATGAAATCTGACAACTACCACAGTAATCATCCAAGTTTCAGGCTATCCACCTGCTGAAATGTCCCCAGATAGATGTGTATATACTGAAAGTAAAGGAAGAGAGAAAAGAGAAAAGACACAGATGAGCAGATAAAAGAAAGACCTGAAGGTGTGAAACTGGATGAACACCACAGGCAGGACTGAGAAAACCATATGCTGAATAAAGTTTTACACCATGAGTAATCCTGTAGATACTGGCAGGCCCATTGACTGAACAAAAGATTTGTAACAGTGTGAATAAGGAAACCAGTCTGGCCAATACTCAAATGAGAATGAAAAGTTCTTATCAGCAAAAGAGATTAAAGGTTTTTTTTTAAAGGCAACATTAGAGTACTTTTAACATTTAATTGTACCAAAACAAAACTATCATGATCATTAATATTGTCAGTGTTTTCACTGTTAAGGAAGAAAGCTTCACAGCTTTCCAAAACCTGATGCAGAAACCACTGTTCTTGTCAAGTAAGATTTTCTTATAATACATCATTTGTTTTTTTCAGAAGGAAGAAGACAATGGTCTGTATACAAAATAACCTCCACATTATTATGTTCTTGATCAGGAAAAGGAAAGGGTAATTTTAGACATCTTTGTATTTGGCAGTTTTGCAGGATCTAAAGTAGTCTATGAATTAGCATGTTTGAGCAGATCTATATCTGATATGTAATTACACTTCCCAAGGACAAACCCACCCAAATCAAAGCATGGATCATCAAAAGTCATGCAGCAGCTAAGTTTCCCTTGAAATTAAAAACATAGCACTACCAAGAGCACCTCAACAAAGAGGAGGATGTCAAAGAATCTTGCTGTCTTTTCCAGTTTCTTTAAGTTAGGTACATGATTTAGTATACATTCCTTCCAAGTCCAGAAAACACTCCTGCAATATGTTGTTCGAAGTATCTTCTATATTTTAGCTAAGGAAGGATATACTGAGATATGTTATAACCAAATGTACATAATATTGGCATACTCCAATTACAACAGCATTATCAGAAAAATTAAGCACTCAATTTTTAACTAAAAACAGGTGGAAGTAATGATGTAGAAAAAAAGACACTCTAGATTGAAATTTTGCACTGAGATGGAGGACAAACTTTTTTAATGCTATCTATCTATGCATTCAAACTACAAAATTCTAACCTGTGATTAATCATCACATAATCCAAAACATTTCTCTTTAATCCTTGATTTAATGGAGAAAAAAATAACCTGGATCACTAATACTGTAACAACTTAGATGTTGTAAATATTGTTAAACTAACATGGCAGATCTACAGTAAACTACAACATTTAAGCTATTCATGTCATTTTTTCAGGAAGAAAATAAGTTCATGTAAATCATGTGTTCACTCCCAGTCTAATGACTCCATCCTGTGAACACTTACAGACTGGTTTTCTTTCTCGTGTGATCAGTGGCAATGAGTAACAGGTCTCGGCCAGCCAAGTCAAAGTGTTTACAGAGTAAAGCAGAGGGTGGAATCAAGCCTACCTCACCGATACTTTAGGCATGTCATGTCAGGGTTATTGGAGGCAAAGAAAGGGCTGATTCATTCCATCTAAATTTGCTTTATGCAAGGAGAGCACCTCAGAAAATATATCACACCACATTCAGCTTCTTCCATTTCTCTCCTGTCTTCAGAAGAGCTCATGAACTCCTCAAGGGAGAGCCAGTCCTCCCAAGATTTTATCTTCACCTAAGGGTATGAGGAACCCACAGCAATTTCTGGTTGTTTCTGGTCTTTCCAATACCAAATCTTCATGATCTTCTTCAAAAGATCTTATAAATGTGCATTAGAGTGATACTGCAGCACATTCCTTGCTGCAGGGTGGCTACCAGAGCCAGCCAATGGGCCCTGGGCTCTGCATAGGGACAGGAGACACACGTGCCCACACTCCTGGCAAATGTTCCCAACGCCAGAGCAGAGGGTGCCCCAAGGCAGCATCCAGGCCTCGTGATGCCCAGGGGTGGCCTGCAGGCACCACCACTGCCCGAGAGGTGGCTGTTTGGAACCAGGCCTCTCTGACGCACACACACTGGCCAGTAGAAGAAGTGCTGGGAAGATCTGAAGAACATGATGATTAAACCATGACTGTCCCCAGTATAATCTTACAACTCTTAGATAGGGAGGGTCTGAGCCTGGGGGAACAATGTGGCAGGCCAAGGACGTGCTCAGAAGCTGGGGTGGGAGAGGCAGATCTATGTCAAAACTGACTGGGGTAGGAGTTGTGCAATGGTAGTTTCATGTTAAACATAAAAACACCTCAGAGCTGGATTCAGAGCACTTAACACCCTCATGTATGGCAAGACTTCTGCAACTAAAATATGACCTCTCTCTTGCCTCTGATATTCTGTTCTTCCTCCATAGGAGACCAACCCTGGTGACACCAGGGGATCAATGCACAGTGGGGGAGAGCAAAGACTATTTAACAGCTGTGCTGTGGCTCTGAGCAGGGAATTTTCTCTTTGCAGTGGTGTCACTTGACAGCACTCCCAACATTAATAAATTCCTCTTTGAAGAAGCCTTTTTAAAAGTCCATATTCAGGAAGAAAAGCTTGATATTTTTTCTTGCATTGTTTGCACTCCAAGAAGTGTTAAAATCACCAAAGAGACATTTTGACTTCTCTTGGGCTGCAACTATCAAAATTAGTTATGATATTTATTATTGCAACCATAAAGAACAAAGAATTTCAACAGCATCTAGTTAGATTATTTTCTCATTTCTCTCTTACTACAGAAACTTTGTTAAATATTACTGAATTTTTCACTTCAACCACTCTATAAATTAGCCTCATCTGAATAAGTTTCAGCCTTTCCTAAATTTATGGTTTTCACTGCATTTTTATTTGAATCACAGCTATTGTTTGTGTCAGTTGAAATGTTTTGTTTCTCTTCATTTAGTCCTTGCATTTTCAGTTGTCACTGTAAGAAATTTATGGCTGAATCAGCAAAAGTTTCTTTTCTAGGAGAATGTTAGTCTGCTAGTCTGGCATAAACTATGGGGAAAACAGCAGGAGGCATATTGCCTATCCTCTGTCTTAGTTGTAATAATTTCTTCTGTAGAGACAGGTATGCTACAATAGTGGCGTTCCTACCCAAAAAGAGTATGAGACCTTAAAAGCCGAGGGAAAAGAGAATCTGGAAAGCAAGGGAACAGCAGTGTTTTTTTGCTGTCTTCAATACTCCACCACCAGGAATGGGCAGACATGGGAAAGGAAGAGTGCAGAACTGTTGGCTTACATGACTGTGTCTTTCTCCTTCTGGGAAAAGGAGCTAATATGCAAAATGGAGCCTCCTTGGCTCATTGTTGCCAGCTCTTGTGGCTTTATGTGAGACCAGTGATCTTAGATGTTTTTCTTATAGCTTCAACTCCTTGGGGGATGTGTGGGTGAGACTTTCAGCTTCTACTTGTAGAGTAAAGCTACCTTTCTAGCTCTCTTGGTAGAGGAGAAAAGTGAGAAGCAAGACCCAAGTGTACCCTAAAGGTTAAAGAGCTCAGAGGCAAATAAAACATGCACAAATGTTTTCAGGAACATCATGATTCCTGTGCTGGTTGCAGGAGTTTTGAACCAGAGTGATGATTTTTAGCTTGGGTCTCACAGTGCCCCTTATTAACATACTAGTCAGTCAACTTTGTAAAAATCTTTAATTTTATGGTATTTTTCTTCTAACCGTACCCAGCCCCCTTGCATATGATATTAGACTAAGCCATGGCACTGGTGAGACAGCACCTTGAGTACTGTCTTCAGATTTAGGCCCCTCACTACAAGAAGGATGTTGAGTTACTTGAGCATGTGCAGAGAAGAGCAGTGAAGCTGGTGAAGGGACTAGAAAACAAGACTTACGAGGAGCAGCTGAAGGAAATGTGGTTATTAAGTCTGGAGAAAAGGAGGCTCAAGGGAGACCTCATTGCTTTCTGCAACTACCTGAAAAGAGGCTGCAGCAAGGAGGGTGTCAGTCTCTTTTCTCAGGTGACAAGTGATAGAACATGAGGCAATGGCCTCAAGTTGTGTCAGGGGATGTTTAGATTGGATATCAGGAAGAATTTCTTCATGGAGAGGGTGGTCATGCAGTAGAATGGGCTGCCCAGGGAACTGGTGGAGTCTCCGTCCCTGGAGGTATTTAAGAGATGTGTGGACATGCCACTAAAGAACATGGTTTAGTGATGGGACTCAGTAAGTCAGGTTGTTAGTTGGACTTGATTATCTTGGAGGTCTTTTCAAACCTAAATGATTCTGTGGGTCTATGGGAGACTCAAATACTGATCTCAAAAACCTGTTGTACAGATTAACCAGTTCATGTCTGTAAACTACTACAAATAAAAATTGTTATAAAAATGCCAAATATATTGGTCACCATTAAGGTATTTAAAATCTTGTCTCTTCCTGATTTGTGTTACCATAGTATTATCTATGCAAAGGTACCATGGCAACTTTAAATACTTGCAAATGCTAATTATATCCATGTTAATGTTGACCACTGGATTGTTAACTGAATCACTGATGTTTGTAAGTATTTCAATGAGATAAAAAATGCTGTACAAGAGTTGAGCACAGCAGAGAGAAAATAGCAAATCTATAAGAGTGAAAATACTAGGTGGCCTCTAATATCCTTGTTTCTGTTTAGTTCTGTATACTCTGCATAGGAGCTACTGAACTAAGAACTAACAAACCTATCAATGTCTTTCACTAAACCATCAGAAAATAAATATCCCCTCCTACATCCCCAGAAATGTGTCCTGTGTCTTCACTTAACACTTCAAGATATATATCTAAAGAGCAGGGTTAGAGAGGAAGGCCAAGTCTTTCTGAAGAATGTTCAAGATGAATGGCAATGAAGGTTGTTCAGAAATTTTATTCATGTTGGAGAAGTGCCAGCTGCACTCATAGTTAATATTTGAAAAATTAATTGTACTTGCCAAAAGACCCTTTCAAGACAGATGCTTCAATTCCTTTTTAAAATGCAAGATCAAAATATGTATCATCAGTTACTTTATTTTGAAACACTGCAAACTCTGCCCAAGATCAAATTCATGACACAGTCACACAAGCTGAAATTGAAGAACAGGTTGTGGGGCTTTATTTATGTTGATAAGAATAGGCTGTTTATCCATCACTCACATTTAAGAAGAAAGAAAAGAAAAATGATATGAAAAAGATAATTTGTATCTTTTTTAAAGGGGGGACACAGGAAGGGGGCAGGCCTCCAACAAATATTAGGGATTCAAAAGACCCTTTACTTCCCATTAACTCCATGTAAGATCCTGCACGGCTGGGACATTATAATGCACAGTTGCAGTACATCTCACTGGAGGAAAGTGGGATCAGCAATCAGTGCTGAAAGAAGAGGGAGAGGCTAAGAAGCTGATATACCCAAGATCTGAAGTCGGTAAGGACAGTGACTCTACCTACTCCTAGGTAGGATGTGCTGCAGCAGTAGTCACAGGAAAACATTGAACCGGGTGATTCTGTTTTGTATTACTGATCCAGTTCTGTATTGCTAAGCTTAGCATTAAGATTTATTCTATTTTGTGTTTCTCTTATGAGTGTTATTACAAAAAGCTTTGTAGGGTTTTGTAATACATGATTAGACTTCCCCCGCCCATCCAGTTAACTAAATTCTGTTTCACTTTTTAAAGATAAAGCATGATGTATAATATATGACTGGGAATCAATGGCCATATCTTCTGTACATATAGAGCTGGACATCAGCCAGATATTCCAGACAGAAGTCTGGTTCCCAGAGAGTATTTGCCTTAAGGAGTGGTATCTGAAGAAGTTTTATAGCCGCCTGGTGTCTTTGTTACCTCTCTCTTCTGTGTTTCTGCTTTGAGGTGGCTCTTATTACTTTTTGGAATGAATTTTCTCCAGCTATTTCCTGGCATCCACTTTGGATACCCGATTTTACTATTCTTTGGACACTGAGATAAATAGTTCAATAGTCATTAAACAATGCTGTGGCCACTGTGGCACTAAAGAAATCTTGATACATGTTTCTGTAGAAACTGCCCCCCACAGAGCGCTGTTGGCACAGCTGATGGGAGTGTAAGAATGCAGATACGCAGAAAAAAAAAAAAAAATAGTTTTGTCTCAGCTAATATAAAATACAGGGGACTGTTTGATTCATCCAACTTATGCAGCTCCTACATCTTACGATATAACTGCTATACTGAGATCAGAATGTCTCAAACCATTAGTGACAAAAGATTTGTGTAGGACAGCAAGGAGGTAAGAACAGCATCAGTATCTGAGTTACAGAAAAAGAAAAAAAAATCCAGAAAAATTAAGTTCATGTAAAATTTATGAAAAACGCATCCCTCAAAGCTGTGCTTCTCACTGTAGGAGGTAGGCCTTGTTGGTGAGATACTGCAAGGGGCAAGTGAGACAGGAGGCAAGCTGGTACTGCAGGATTCGTGAAGCCTTCGTGAAGGGCATGAAGGCTGAAATTCAGTATGAGCTAAATATTGGAGCAGGCTTATGGTTAATAGTGTATCCAGCAGAATCTGATGGGTGATGGGTGTTTAATCTAGCAGGAAAGAAAGCTATAATAAGATCCAATGCCTACAAGCTGAATGTTGACAAAATTCAGACTAGAAGTAAGACTCTGAACTTTAGCTGCCAGAGTGATTAACTGCTAGAATAATACGTGTAAGGATGAGTAAATTCCTGCAGACAAAGACCATCTATTTTCCTAAATGACAGAGCTTCAAACAGGAGTTCTGAGCACAGTGCAGAAATTAGTGAGTACATTTTTCTGGTAAGTGTCATGTGTCATGGAAAAGGTCATACCAACCCATCAGCACCACACCTTCAGCTCTTCAAGTCCTCCTCATTTGCTCTGTAATTGGGTGTACTCCAGAGATCTGCATGGCTGCCATAAGGCTGCAGGCATACTTTGGTGTTTTCAGACCACACATCAATGCCTTTTCACAGTACATCTTCCAAAGGTGCAAGAGATGACCCAGTTTCACTGGTCTGCCCCTGAGCTCAGCAAGTCATCCTCCTGTTGCATACAGAGGGTATCCTCGGTGACTCGTGGTATTTTGCATCGTGTCTTTCTGAAACTACAGGCTACCTGAAATTTCATCAAGTTTCACTTTTTGTATATGGATTTGGTAAATTCCAAGATTCAAAATGAATCAATTAGAAATTTGGGATGAACTGTGAGTTTACTGGCCAGTATCATGTAAATAAATAAATATATATATATATATAGGGCTTACAATGAAAGCAGAGAGAAATTGTCAGCAATTATATACAAACTTACATTATTTAGTGCAGAACTCCATCCTTACCCAAATTTTTGATTTTCAGCCTGTGCGTAGCATCACCTTCAAATAATAAATGAGCAGGGCTCCCAGAGACCTCAGAGCTTATTTTTATATATATTTGTATCTGTATCTAATCCATTTTTCTATGACAACTTTGCGGTAGATTCCTGTAGTTTGTGCTAGGAATTTTAAACTCACCAAAAGGCTTGTATTGGCTGGAGTCAGACAAAAGATGACAAAGCTCTGTTATTGGGAAGTGATAACGCTCAAGAGATTCCATTATGTATCTGTCACTCCCACTAAGCTGAAGTGTCAGATTCTTGCATATATGGATTAACTTTTAGTCAGCATAGATAAAAGACTGTTGGTGTTGTTACTTTCGCTAAATCCTCACACACCGGGGATTTTTTGCAATTTTCTGTGGCTAAGCAGTACATGGTCGGAAGGGGAGGAATGCTGATGTGGGTGAAAAAAGCACAGCAGTTACCTTTCCTAGTCAGAAAGCAAAACACTTCTGCAGCTACATCAGCGGCCGTTGCAAGGACACTGTGCCAAGTGTCGCTTATCCCCCACTGCTGAAAACCCACTACCCTCAGAGCTCCTGGAAAAAACACATTTCATGAAAGCCTCTGCTAACAAACTGCAACTATGCTCAATTTTGTCCAGTGGTGATGATAAAGAGCTTCCCCCTTTAAAAAGAAAGCATAGTAGTTTGGGGAATGGGGTATTGGGGGAGCTGGGGAGCCTTAGGGATCCTGAGCTGAGGCACCATCACCAGTGGTAATACCCAGAGGCAGGTCCCACTGGACACAGCTGCTGCTAGCCGCAGACCAGCCCAAGGGTGGGCATCCCTGTCCCATCCCACCATGTGCCTGGTGGTGGGTCAGGGGCCTGTGGGGTGGGCAATGCCAGCTCTCTCCTGCCCTGTGGGCTGCCCCTCCCTGGGGAGGCCAATGCCCTGCGGCTTATCAGGACATCATGTCATTCCAAAAGCTCTCCAAAAAATAGTGGTAAGGTGCAGGATTTTAACGGAGGGAAAAAAAAATCATTGTCTGTTCCAGTGCAAGAGCTATAGGGTGTCAACCAAAACTAAAGGACCAGGTGAAACTAGGCGGTAAATTCAAACTGGACAAAAGGTGATAGTTCACATTCACTCACAACCACAGGCTGTTGCAGATGCTAACAATGTGCAGAAGTTCACAAAGAAATTGGATGAATTCATGGGTGAAAAATCCATCTCACACTGATAAATATAAAGAAACTACTGCTGGCTCAGGAAGCACCTGCACCACAAATCACTGAAGCTGCAAGCCTGTTCCAAGGTAGTTTCACTGCATGCTTGTCCTGGTTTTATGCTTTTACTTAAGTATCTTCAATTTGATACACTTGGATGCAGGCTCCTGGACCTTTGATTTGATCCAGTTTATGGTTCTTGTAGTCCAGTAATCTTCAGAGAATCTTGGCCAAAGCTATGATGTTTGTGTACAATTTGTGATGCAAATAAGCCAGTGTGAATTACTGCAATAAATACATGACTGAAGACAAGGACATGCTTTATTTATTCTTATTCTTATTCTTATTCTTATTCTTATTCTTATTCTTATTCTTATTCTTATTCTTATTCTTATTCTTATTCTTATTCTTATTCTTATTCTTATTCTTACTCTTACTCTTACTCTTACTCTTACTCTTACTCTTATTCTTACTCTTACTCTTACTCTTACTCTTACTCTTATTCTTACTCTTATTCTTACTCTTATTAATCGTATGGTAAAAGTAACTGAAATTGACCTATACAAGTTGTCTCCCACTTTTCATTTGGCTACACTCAATTTATTTTATCATATTTTCCACATGCTTAGCTTTCTTCTTGATGTACCATACTATGAAGCAGCTCTGTGAAATCACTGGTGGAACAGAGCCAGGGGGTGGGAGGTTGAGGTCAAATGTTGTCAGCTTGATTCCTATTCCTTTGGGAGGGAGAGAGACTTAGGTAAGAGAGTTTTCCTACCAGGGCAGAAGCCATACTCTGACAGTCACCTTCAAGGCCAGAGACTGCTCCCTGCCAGTCTGATCTGCAGTTTAGATGCAGCCCGGAAATCTATATGTGATTCCTGTTTGCAAAACAGAAAATAGGCTGAGAACCCATTGAAGGAAGAAAAGAGTCTTTCCTTTAATGTTGCTGGGTTTTGGACCTGCAGGTTTAGGCCTGCTGTGCATAAAATAAGTTGGCATTCAGAGCTACACAAGTCCTAAAGGAAAATGGAGATCTATTGATTCCGTGAGAAGCAAAGGTACTTGCCTGAAGGATATAGTGACACTGGGCATTTTAGCAAATTATTTGTGGGCTACTGCCTAAGAGATGCCAAAAAATCAATGAAGTTTAAGGGAAGCAACATTTAGGATAGAAAATTTTGGAGTTTAAAATGATTACTTATTTCTGGATCTCTTTTCCTTATCAGGGGAATGCAGCACTGGAGTTGAAAATGGAGCAGTTTACAACACTCAGAGGCAACAAATTCGCTATTTGCTGTTCCCTAATGCTCAAAAGCAACATCCCTACAAGCTGCAGCTGACACTAATGGATTTCATACACCAGTACCATATGAAAGTCTTACAGCCATTGCGATTTGTCTATTGTATCATGTTACGACAGCGTTACCATACCGGTATTCCAGTACAATATTAATGTGGTGCAGATGTATTAGGTTCTTACATCCCTATTTCTACTGAAGTGCATTAGTGGAAGAGACATGTGGGTACAGTTGTACTCGGGTCTTCAAAGAATCCCTGAATGATCCAAATGCATTCACTTCCCAGAAACATTCCGCTTGTAAGCTATTGACTGAAAAATGTCTAGACCATCAAAAAACTCTTTTTTTGAAGTTTGGTGCTAGTATAATATGCCTATATTTTATATAGGCACATAGAACGTCATGTAACAGGTAACAAATTTTAGGATGACAAAGACCTAAATAACAGTAAGTTGCAAATAGCATTGCACCAAATAGCTTAACTCTATAGCCTTCAAAAATTTTCCTCAGGCACAATGAAAGCATAGGAAAATATTGTGTGGTGCTCTTTTCCCTCTTTCTTTCAGTGTATTTGCTTCTCACTATTTAAGGTAGGTTTGCTGATATGGGGATAGAGCATATCACCAGTTCAAGAGAGGAGGGTAGGCCTTATTTTCAGTATAGCTGTGGGTAAGAACTATCTACTTCAGAGGGTACTATGGAGCTTAATTAATGTTTACCGTGCCTCAGGAGTCTTACCCACATAAAAGGTATAATAAGAACTATACCTAATTAACTTCCTACTAAAAAGCAAAGTTTCATGAAGTTTTAAAGCAAAACAGTGGGTGAATTTGTAAACTCTATTTATTTGAATCCCTGGAGTAGGAAAAGTTAGTGGGGAAAGTGGTAAAAGTCTTCAATTAATTTTCCTCCACCTGTGGGATTTAATTAAGATGTTAGCAAAAACCTGCAAGTTTCCTGTGGGTATTTCTTATTTAATTTTTAGTTTCATTGAGACAGATCTTGCAGCTTAGAACATATTTTTGTAAGCCATAAAGAGACTAATTCAAAAATAGATGTTAGTTTATTAAAATTGAACTGAATATGGATCAAATTATCTAGACAAAATTTGACAGTCATACGCAGCACTTTATATCCGTTTGCATTCTGATGTTTCCTTGCTTCGAATTTCTTTAAAAAGGATTGCTTAGGAGCTCATAATATGTCTCACTGGCATAATTCAGCCCCACATAGAGATACCTGAGCTACCTGTGAAAGAGCTAACTCGAGCTCTGGAAGCTGCATAGCTCTACTAGTTCAGAATCATATATGAGTTAATTAGTCCTGGGGAGAAGAGAAATACATTAGCTTCAGTGGAGCGCATTGTAACATAGTGATACCCAAGCTACCTTCATTAGACATATCCTCAGGGGATATACTTCCAGTTGAAAAGTAGGAAACTTAAAAAAGACCCACAGCACTGCATGCATTGCACCACACCAAAGAGGAGGGCTCGCCTTTGCCCTCAGGGTGCATCCACACACATAGGTAGGAGGAAGACCACTTCCATGTGTAGAACTATAGCCCGTTACCAGACATACTCAAAACCTTACATTAATGTATCACTAATCCAAGCTTTATCTGGACCTATCAAATAAACTACTGTGGAGAAAACTGAGAGCTGCCGGAGTCCCATTTCCTTGAGGACTGGTCACCATGTGGCATGTGGGGGCAAAAGGCTGTAGTGCAGAAGGCATGATGAGCTCCAGCCATGTGAGGACACAGCAATGGAACAAAGGCTGAGTGAAAACAAAAAGAGAGAAGTTAGAGAAATTTCATCCTTGTCCTGGAGAGTGAGGGGGAGCTTTAGAAGCTAAAGGACATGTCTCAGAACCCTATCAGAGCACACAGAGGACTACGTGTAAGTCTGAATATGACTCCTGCCTCTGGACAGTTCTTCTTCCCTCCCATCACTTGCCCAGCTTTCTAGCTTCTCTGTGCCTCTTCACTCAGTGTTTAGCGCCTGTCACCTTGCTGAGACTGAAGAGATCTTCTGCCTTCGAGGAAAACGCCGGTGGCGTCTGGCATGGCTTGCACTCCACACAGTGAGAGGAACCTGGTGAATGGGATTTGAAGCCTTGCTGTGATAAGCACTCAAGCTCCCTGCCAGAACCCCGCTTAATTTAGACAATTGAATACACCTACAGCAGTTAGTGCTTAAGGCTAAGATTTTCAAAAAAAGGTTTAAAGGAATTAAACACCCAACTGCCATATACTTTCTCAGTCTAAGTGCTTTTCTGGATCGGGGCCAAAGTGCTAATCAACTTGTAGTCCTGAGCTCGTAATGAGGAACTGAAATCCCAACTGCTCCAGTGTCCTACTTCCCTTATTTGACTTTGGCCAAGAGTGTACAATAGCATCTCTGGGTTTGGAATACTAAGGCTTCGCAAGTGTTACTTTACATCTTTTTGGACAAGGTTTTTGTCTGACGTGCAGCACAGCCTGCAAAAATATATCCTCTAACATGTAGAATTCCAAAAAAATGTGGTAATATCTGTCTAACAAGACATCTGTCTAACATTAAGTCTGAAGAATTGGAACCATTCGTTTGATGAGCCATGTAACAAAGACAAAAATTCATTCTTAGAATATCAATGGGGAGCTTCATTTTTAATGAAATGTGAGATTTTAACCAAAAAATATGTCCACCAGCACATATAAGCCTCCAGGCAGCTTATAAAATGTTTATAAAAATAAAGCATAGACTCATTAGAAGACTTTGGGGGTAAAATGCAAATAACCTAAGATTTATATGCTGTTTAGCAATATACAGGTGCTCTCAATGAAAAGAACCAACAGAAAACTTGAGGGCATTTATGCAGACTATGTATTTCCTGCTGCACAATGGGTTGTTTGTCCTCATATTTAATTCACAAATAATTCGAGGCCACAAATAATTTGATTTTGCTAGAGAAATCACTAGGGCAATGCAAAGCAGTCTATCAGAGGTACTAGACACAGATTTCTAGAGGGCCTCCTCCACAGGTGAGCAAGCAACCAATAAATGTATGTAAGGACCCTCCACACCTATGTGGCAGAACTGAACTCTATGAAATCATGCCATCTTGGATGGGATTCAATGAAATAGACGGTCTGGGCAAAAATGTACTGAGAAAAATAAGTAAAACAAACACATAGTGTGTCAGAAGAGAAGATGCCAGTGCTGCAGTGTGTTGTCAAACTTGACAGAGTTTTTGCAGAGGTCAGAGAAAGCTGGCTGTGGATAACGGTACATCTGAGGGAGATGGAGCATCCCATAATTCATCTAGGTTGCTGGTAGATATGAGTATGACAGATGGGAACAGATGAAATTTGCCCACAAAATGGTATTATTGACAGGTGGAAGTGTCACTATTTTCTTCTTCAGAAAACACTTAAAAAGCCCACCCACAACCTATTCAGTTTTAGACACAAAGCTTAAAGGAAATAATTGGTGCTGTTTTACCATAATCACTGCATTATGCAAGTCACTTGAAGCTCTTTAGTTCAATGTAAAATTTCAAAACCAAATTCTCCTTTGAAGATTCACTGAGATTTTTTCTTCTTTCCTGTTAGTGTCAAATTTAGTATAATCTTTCTTGCTTCTCTCAGCTGGCTCAAAGCATAACTCTATTCAGCTGACCAGCTGTCACATAGCAATAGTTTCCATTGGAGACCTTACTAATTTGTCATTAGTTCTTTTGTTTATTCTATTAGCAAAATAAACGTAACTTGAACAGTAAAGATTAATTTTTATTAGTGGCTCAGAAAAAAAAAAAAGAAATCTTTATTTCAGACAATAATGAACCCAGGGCTATTTGATTCTCAGTTGTTCAGTACATATTTGAATGCCTTACTTATGTGTCCCATTATAACTGGGAAACTAAAATGTGTCTGTTAGAAACCAAATAATGCTTATTTATGACTCACCTCTAGTTTTTTTTTTTTGCTTCCATTGTTCTCATTTTATTTAGTACAATTAAAATACAAAGGACAATGACTATCCGTAGCTTTCGGCACATTACCAATTATTTAAAATACAAGGCCAACACAACAGAGCTCACGCAAAACAAAATTAAATTAACTTAGCCAGCTAGTAATTCAAAGCAGTAAAATGTATCCTGTCCCATTCATTCCCTCAATTCTTCCCCCAAAGCCTTAGGAAATAGACAGTCTTTGTAATATGCTTTAAAGGTCAAAAGATTGTGTTTGAAACTTTTCCTCTCTTTTAAACGGAGGGGACTTGCACTTGCATCCCTCTGGTGGCACTAAGACTGGTAATGTCAGCAAAATCTGAAAGAAACAATAAGGCAGAACTCAACGACACCAGACAAGAAAATCCAGACAAGAAGTCAAACAGTGGCCAAAAAACACAGGACACACATCTTACATGCTTGCAGAAAAATACCATTACAGAAGCCCAGCCAGTTGATTGCTGGCTCAGCACAGCCGTGCACAAAAATAATGGAGACTGAGTAAGGCTCATTTAGTGGAAAATAAAATCATACAATGAGTAGGGGTACAGTCCTGTCAGTTGTCTTTTTTTTTTTTTTTTGGTTGGTTGGTTGTGTTGTGTTTTGTGGGTTTTTTTTGCATTTTGGCCAGTGAAGAATAAAATAAAACACAGCCTCCCAAATTATCCATTAAAGAATTCAGAACTAAAACAAAACTGTTTGGTTTTCATTTTGAACCCTGTCAACTAAAAAAAAAAAAAAATGTCATAAGGCTTCATTGTATGAAGTTGTTTCACATCAACTACAAAGCATTTCCACTTTGTTTTAGTAGCCTTTATGAAGAGGAAAGCGGTGGGCAAGACCAGGGGAGCTGTGAAGAAAGAGGCAAGACTGCAGCCTCGCTCCACTCGCGGTGCTGTCCCGGCGCAGGCACATGAGACTTGGCATACCAGCAGGGCACCTGGCTCCCAAACTACAGGATGTTCAGGGATGAGAATGCTTGTGCTGATCCTGATGTCACCACTTCATTTTGCATGAAACAACTTAAAACACAACAGAGCAAGGCCAGGACTCCAAATGCCTTGTCTCTTCGGTGAACACCCAAAAGTCACAGGCTGTGGAGCCATCCTCTCTTGACCAGTAGTTGTGAAATGAGCCTGTAGCAAGAGCAGAGATTTTCTGTGAACTCCTTCCTCACTGTTCCCAGTGATTTTGTTTGCATACATATCCCAAACCCCCTTTCTCTGGGGACATGTTGTTGGACTAGATTTTATGCTAGTCACTTTGAAGCAACCCATGTGCTACAGGCAGTACACACTGCAGAAATCCCTGGCCAAATGCATGGTGGTGGAGTCAATTTCCAGGCTGGCAGGACTGATGTGTTCAAATCTCCTCAGTCAGAAGCTGTAGCTGAAGTGGAGTCTTGCACAGAGTAGATGAACTTTCAGATGACTAGGTGACTGTGGAGGTTATCATCTCCACACACTCACACCTAGCCCTCAGGAAATACATTTTTACGCATCTACCCCTGAGGAGAGAAAAACCCAAACAGCTTAAACAACTCTGCAGATGTGTACTGAATTCAAGGATATTTTCAGGCCAACTAAAATTGTGTTTTTCAGTGAATAATCTATTTGTTGGAAATAAATGGCCTAACCCTAATGGAGAGCCAGCTCTTTTCCTGCTGCTGGAGTAAACAATTCCACTTTTTCCCTGGGGCAGGAATCACACCCACATGCTTCCAGGCTTCCTTCCTGAATTACCTCCTCAGACAGTGTCCATCTCTGATGAGAGGGGCCACACCTGAGAGTGGTATCTGTAAATATGCCAAGGAACACCCACTCCCCTTTTCACAGAGTGTCTCTTGTTGCACTCTGATCCCTAACAAGTGACCTGCCATGGTCTGTGCCAGCCTCAACCTACAGCCAGGGCTGCTAATAATGCTTTTCTACCAAATTCACATGACTGAAAGAAACCATGATCTCCTGGAAGCGTCTTTCAGGAGAAACACAAATCAGCTATCTTGACCACTTCTGCATGTTTATTTTTTAAGAGTGAAGATAGCAGCTTCAGGGGCCCAACCACACTCTAATTGCATTCTGCTTGTCTAAACCCTGCTGAAAGTTTCCTTCCTAAGTATCCTATTTCTTCAGGTTTTTTTTTTTAGTTTTTTTTTTTGCCTCACAGAATGTGCAGCTACTACATTGTAAATAGGGATTCAGAGAATGAATAAATGTACATGTCCTTTCCTATCCCCAAAGATATAGCAAGAACATTGTTTTGCTTGTGATACTGTGAAATCTTCAGGGAAAGCAAATAAAAGGAAAGAAACAGAGTGAGTCCTGTGGACACACTTTTCAGAAAATCTCCCTATTTGTGCTACCGAGATGTGAGATTAGCAACACGTATTCTCCTTGATAACAGCTGAGAAGCAGTGGAGAAAACAGAGACCAGACTGTCCTCGCAGGGCCATGTGTGTAACTCACAGCAAACCTCAGAGGAGTTGTACTGATAACGTCAGAGTCTCATCGTGTCATAGCAAGTCAGCCCTAACCCATCATTCAGGACAGGTAGAGAGATTTGTGCTGCACATCACTCAGCATATGGGTTTTCAGTGGGGAGAGAAAGAGTTTAGCTCTTCTCTGAAGTCAGTTTACATTCATTGCTCTTTTAATTAAAGCAGGGTGCCATTTTCCCAGACTGAAGTGGATTAGAAATACAATGGCTTCAGTGAAAGCTGAGAATAACTGCTCTGTGATGCATTAGGAGGATGACAGAAGAATGAAAGGTTTAGTAGGCCTGCTTCTTAGAATTTGTTTACACATCCAAGAATAAAATGTTAAAACAGATTTAAAAGTCTATTGCCCGATATAAAATTATGTTCCCCAAAGCTTTTTTACCACAATGTCAGTTAACCAAATAATGTATGACTTCCCAGCCTTGGATGTAGAAAAGAAATGAAAAATCTGTAAGTTCTCAAAATGGACATTTACCGTAAGGCTGTGACTACAGCTTTGGAAGGGAGTTTATTATTATTATTATTATTTTATTACAACAAAGAACAGCATTGAAATAGTGTTCCTTTCCCATAGAAAATAGCACTGTCTGGGCTTCACACTCAGTTTAATAATATCTGTAGCAACATCTACAGCAAAGTATAGCCAAAGTTAAGACAACTTGTTGTAAAAGAAAAGTCAATTAAATGTTTAATTTGGCACTTGTAACTAAATTAAATGCCATGGCTATGCTTCAATGAAATATAGACAGGAATTGGCTCAGAATACCTACAGTTAAACAGCCACCTTTGCCAGGTTTAGTGACTCAGTATTACTTGTTTCCTGGCTAAGATTAACTTCTGATTTTATGGATTTTTTGTTGTTGTTGTTTTGTTTTTCCACTGTAATCAGCACAGATAAACAGTTTCAAGGAAATAATCATTTAGACCCTCCTTGGACAAAATGACCACATAAGAAAACATGCATTTTTCTACAGGGAGGACTGAGTCCCTGCTAACATAGCTGTGGTGTAAGGAATAACATTTAAAATAATGGATAACTCTATTCAGAAAAATATGTGGGAAATTAAGGACATCCAGAGGTTTAATATTTTCTTTCTATACTTCAACTTCATCTCCTACTCCTCTGTGAAGGATGTGGGCAGCACTAGAGAGCTGCAAAAAGATTAATTCTAATCAATCCTCTCTTGTACAAGCTTAGATGTGTTTCTACACCAGCGTTTTCTGATGGTCAGGAAACAGATTCTTCAGGACAGCTTCCTTTTGCCGACCAGCAGGAAATAATAGAATATTTTTATTGCTGCTATGTTAAAATTTGACTGAGGGGTTCTAAGAATGCAGCCAGATCAGAACAATTTCTTTCACCCTTCTTTCCAATGGTTTTATTTCTAACTTTACTGTGATGTGACTAGAAAGTCATTTTAATAACCTGTTAAAAGATCACTAAGGCTACAACTACAGACAGTTTCGTGCTGAATACAGATTTTCTGACAGTCAAAGTCAGAATAGCTGCCTGGAAAAATTTTCCACCATATCATTCCTAAGAGGTTCAAGTCCTGCCCATTAGTGCCTTCACTTGGAGGGAGCCTGGCTGACCTTAGCCCAGGATGTGCCCAGAAAGAAAGGTGTGTTTCTAACAAGAAGATATCTGGTTAGTTATCACTTTAAAATATTAAAATATCTCAGTCTCTCAGGTTTACAGCAGACATTGAACTGCTATTCCCACAGTGAAGGACTATTAACACTGCTTACTCCATGACCAATAGCATGAAATATTCATATCAGGTTATTTCCCTCCAGGGACATGATTACTTGCATTAAGGCACATGACAGAGAGAAAACTGAGTGGATGTCCATTCATTATCATTTGAAAGCAGATTTGAATTTGCTAGTACAAATATTTCTGTTTGGCTTAAACTCAGTTTCAGCATAAGGCCTCAGCTTTCCTCCTTACCTATGGCCTTCTTTTCCTGCACAGGGTATTACATCTCCATTTCACCAGCAAAGGTCTCATGACATGGTCTAGCCTTCCTGACAGACAGTGAAAGCCTTCTTTTACATATCCATAGCTCCTCTCCCTCTCTAAACTAGGTAGATCTTTGCTTACATCACCCTGGCCTTTTCTTTAGCTTGGCTAAGGAAGGGGCTGCCATACTCTCCGAGTCCTCACACAAGAGGTCTCAGATTGTGAAAGTGCCTTGTATAGCTCAAGTCTGTTTCTTCTCTTGCTTACTCTGTGCTCTGGCTCCTAGTAGGTACCATTGCTACCATCATCCTCTGCCAGCACAGCGCAGCCACAAGATGCCCTCACACCCATGAGCACCATCTCAGTAAGGAAAAAGTAAGTGTTCTATTCCAAAAGTACTTTATTTATTTTATTTTTTTTGGTGTACATTTTAATTCAGTTCAATATATACTGAGGAGTTTGAAAGTGAGATGTCTGGCTTGGAGCAGGTCAAGACTTCTAACCCTATGCTCCCTTGATATTCGTTGAGAGAAAAGGCAACTTCTGGTGGTGAATCATTGCATGTGAAGAGAGGCATCTAAAACAAGTCAAAGAAATTGCTTTCCCTCCTCCATCTCAGGAACCAAAGGTGACTGGTTCAGATCTTGCAGAATAGCTTGGAAATATTTTTTTTTTTTTTTTTAGGGAAATCCTCTGTGATTTTTCTGCATCATAGAAAGCAGACATGAGAGTGACTAGTCTGCAAGGTTGAGGGTAGGTGTAATTGCAGCTGTCCTGGGTGTGCTCACACACTGCACGTTTCTGGAAGTGAGCCTGGCAGTAGCCCCAGGTGATGAGGTGGCATCGTGGCATCCTTACTGACTGCCACTGGCCTACGAAGGCTGAGTGGTGAGCCCACATCACCCCCCTGCAGAGCCCTAACTGCACATGGATATAGTGTGATGAGCTCTGTCCCCTTCCTTTAGCATTTATCTCCACGGAAATCTGACATGTACATGCAAAATTTTCTGCAGGTTGAGGGTCTGGCCAGGAATATATTGCTAGGCATGAATGTAATGAGAAGCAACATCACCTCACTAATTAACCCGTGGTAAGTAGAGCTCTATCGGTATCCCATGTTCATGGCCCCAGTGTTCACTAAGCTGCTGGAGACTGCTGTCAGCAGTGCATCTGTGCATATTGCATTATTCACCTGCCCCGGAGAGGAGAACTGCTAATTGTCCTTTTGCTCAGAATAAAGCAAACTCTAAAAAAAGAAAAGGCAATGGACCAAGACTGGAAATTTACACAGGCTCTGCATACCCTTAAAATTCATTAAAATGAAGAAATATTTAAAGAATTACCATTTCTAAATTGCCATCACTTCCAGAATACAAAATCTTAACATTCTGTAACAGTCTGATTTTTGCATTTTCCTATTTCTGCCTAACAGAAGTCTGTACTATAAGAAATGGTGGTGTGCTCTTAACAGTAGACACAGTTTCAGTCTTTGGATCTGTATTAATCCTTCAAGTTTCTCTCTCACGGTTTATTATGTCATCCAGATTTCACTCTGAACCATCTACTCTTTTCCATATGTTCTTAGCAGGAAATGTGCATGAATTTAGAAACACAGCAAGACATACGATATTCAATAGTAAGAACATTTTAAAGAGACACAAAAGAAAAAATCCAAATGAAAGTTCTAGCTGGCTTCCAGCCTCACTCGGCCAAACAAGATATCCAATATTCCTTAATTTGAAACTTTTAGTTACAGTAAAAAACACTTTGCTTTTCCTTTATTTAGCTACATCTGAGATTACACCGTGGGTACAGATGTTGGGAGTGTTGCTTTACGTTTACTCACATCTAAGCTTTATATTAATATTTAGAATGATGTGGGGTTTGTTTTATTTTGTTTTGTTTGGCTTTTTTTGTTGTTGTTTTTGAGTTTTGTGCAGACAAAATTACACAAGGCTTTAAAGGGAAGTCTTTGTATTTTGAGATTCAGTAAATGTAGAGATATGTGAGGTGCCACAGCTTGTTTTATGAATTACGTTACAGATGTATATATCAAGTAACATGATGTAACTGTCTAAAAAACCTAAATGTTATACACATGTCACATCAACAAGAAAACTGCAAACGATGTACAGGTAATTGTCTGAACCTGGAAAAATGTTTCCCAGATATTTTTCCCATTAAGAGTGAACTAAATAAACTACCACAGACCTTGAGCTTTCCTCCCCTGTGACCCTGTGTGTAGGAAGATGATGGAAGAATATGAAAAAAAAGAGTTTGCTACTGCAGAAAAGCAAGAGGAAAACCCTGCCTCCAGAGCCTTGTGTGTCCATGAAGCAGGGGTGAAGGCAAAGGAGAGGGCAATGGGAAAAGCAGAAAGGACAGTCCATGAGGCTTACATAAACCAGATTCACACCCCAAGTCAACCAGGAATGTTCCATAATTCTGTTTAGTCCCGTAAAGCTTGGCAAAAAGACAGTTTATTTGATATCCTTTCCCATTAAAAAAAAAAAAAAAAAAAAAGGCAACCTTTGCAACAGGAAGTTACAATTTTTAGGGGAAAAAAAAAGTGTCCGTTCCATTTATTTATTACCACTTAGCAGAAATGTCTTATTTTACACCCTTCTTCTCCAGGATGACCAATCTTTAATATAAAACCCTTCCTAAAATGTCAGTTCAGGGAAATGGTGTTAGCAACGACTCTCTGTCTTTGCTTGGTGGTGATGGGGCTTCAGACAGGCAACCTGTAGTCTTCTGAATCAGACAATTTTCCCCAGGGTCTCTGTGGGATCTGCAGTCTGGATAGAGCAGGAAGGCTGGGGCAGGAGATAGCAATGGATCTTCTGTGTTCTGTCCTCTACCTCAAAGAATTGAAGTGGGATTAGTTTGTGTTGCTTCACAAAAAGATTTATCATGGACATTAATGGTGCTACAGCCCTCCTGAAGTAGGGCCGAATGTTCGAGTAGATGTCAGCAGATGTGTCAGGCATCGCACCACATTTGCTCCCCAGTCCTGGCTCTGACCCACATCTTATCATCAGTATGAGATCCACAGTTCCACCTCCCCCACTGTGTTATACAGTCACAGAAAATACCAAAGGCTGAACACTTTTAGGGCTTGCTAGGATCACTGGAGACAAAACTTAACTACTTCAGCTGGAGCAAGATCTTCCTTTTAAAATTACTCACAGAAAGATTTTTGTTTCAAGACCATAAGCAGATAGTATTTATGATCAAGATCATCAGTTCCCAAACTGCCTTCTGCAGACGGTTCTTTGTGGAGAAAACTCAATGGCAGGCAGCCGATCCACAGTCCCTTGTCACCAATACATTGCTGCAACATGGTGACTTGGGCTCCAGGAGAGATTTTATAAAGACTTTTCCACCAGCTTTCTTTCCTACCCGAAATCAGTTTGAGCCTCAAAGGGGTGAGTCTACGTTAGCAGCAAATCAGAACCATATTTGATATCATACTCAGCAATACTCTTTTTCTCATATTAAATAAGCTTTGTATTCCAGGGAAGGTGGGTGTCATGATCTCACGTACATGCCTGTACAAAAGCTCAATGCAAGCTCAAGCTGGAAGCTCCCATGCTGAAAAGTTCTTTGGATGGTGGTATGTAGAAAATTCTATTTTTTTCTGATGATATTATTTGGTATTGTAATTGTGTAGTATATGTGTACCAGGCCTGTAATTTTAAGCTACCCATAGGCTAACATGGCAAGTCAGTACATGTATAAATCAATGGCTGTGACAGGTGTGGGCCACTGTAACAAATCTTCTATACTTTAAATTAGTCATAAATACGTGCCTTTCACTAAGCAGCCTCTCACTCTCATAAAAAACAAGGTGACCATAGAAATCAGTTGCAATTTAATTTGCTGTTTTAAAATGAAAGACACGTGGACCCAGCTTCCATTAGTGAATTCACCATATAGTCCACATTTTTTATTTTATTAAAAGAAATAAAGGTTCGCATCTCAGGGATGCTATGTCCATTGTTAAATGCTTTAGTTGGCTTTTTTGCCTTTTTTTTTTCTTTTTTTTTTCCCCTACATTTGCACATGGAGAATAGAAAGTTCAAATATTGCTTTTTTTGCATACGTCCTGGCAAGGCTGCCAAACAGAAAACACCCCCAAGTTCGGCCAGTGCTCCATTCCTCCGTTCCTTGGGGAGTTCCTGTTTCATGTGTTTTTAATTTTAAGTTCTGCCTCCTTGAATGCTATTTCCTCTCTTTTGGTTTTCACCAAGGTCAAAGAAATCTTTAGCAAATAAAAAATGTGAACATCCAGTCATCTACTGGAAATGTGCCCGTCCAGTGTCTAAATAATAGGTTAACAGGTTCACAGAGCAGTCCTATATACACTGAGTGCAGCACAGCAAAAACCTTCATCTGAGCACTTCATCACAGCTAAATAGAGAATACTTATCAAATGAAGGCTCTTTTATCTTGATTATGAACTGCAGAGAAATCAGTGTCGCAGAAATCAAAACTCTGACAGAAAAGACTCAACAGTCTGGGGTAGAGGACAGAACACAGACATTCCCTGCTGGCCTTCACCGGTCTGCATTGGGTCAGAGCAAAAATGGTGGCAAGCAGTTGGAAAGCCCAGCTACTGAAAATATGTCTCGTATTTTGATAATGCTATCTAAAAACCATGAGAATTAAGTTTCCATAGAACCTATTCAATATGTTCAGGGGGATGCACGGTGAAAATTACCTATAATAATAATAATAATAATAATAATAATAATAATAATAATAATAATAATACATTATTTAATAATAAAATTTACTAACTGCAGACAGATGTGTTGCTGAAGCTGCCTGAAAATCAAAACAGTCACTAGCTAACAGGACTTGTTACAGGTGATGATATGGGATATATTATTAATGGGGATCATTTGCCACAGAAGAGACAAATAAGTATTTGGGGATTGGGCTAGTCAAGTGATTAACAGCTACTGATATTTCTTATCAATATGGGCTTAGTTTTTCATCAAAAGTAGAATTCAAGCTCACGCTAATCTTTGGATGATTCCCCTCCATTAACTGATGAGGTTCTGTTGTAACAGCATATTTAAGCTGACAAATGGCTGTTGCAGATGTATTGCTCTTCTGGTTAGAAATCTCTTTTCCAGTTGAAGTACTCTTTGTCACAAAGTGGCACTCGTACTTACCTTTGGTGGAGACACCCACCTGATACATTTGAGGACGTTTGTATTCTCCACATGCACATCACAAAGTGTCATCTGGTGATCCAAGAGTCCCTTCCCAGGTCTTTTTTCAAAGCTTCCTGCTTGGGGAAAATTATGAGTCCTGAAGTGCCTGACCCCATCTTTTGTGTTACTCAAATTCATCCCATTTCTATTATTCCAGGACTAAAGCTCATCCAGTTCTTCCTGTATACTGTCCTCCTCCACATTCACACTACATATTGCATTATCAGAAAATTTCATGAACACAGTTCTACTATTTCTGCCAAAGTTGTTAAAAATGTTAAATTGGATTAGTCCCTAGACACATCTTGGAAGAACTCCACTAGTAACTTCCTTTCAGTTTGGTATTTCTCCTTTCAACATGATCTTTCATTTTTTTCCACCTCACAATTCTTCCACTAATCCAAATTTTCTCCAACTTAACGAGCAATTTCCTATGCAGCTCTGTGTTAAAAGCTTTCCTGGTAACTAGGTTGCATTTCATTCTTTTACTAATAAAAGAGGTTGCCAGGTTATTCTGACATGATCTACCTTTATTACCGTGAGGGGCATTTAATTTCATTTTCATCTTCATATCCATACCTGTTTTTCCTCCAATGTGCGTTTTGAAACTCCACATATTCTCGAAGTCAGACTAGTCAGACTAGTTGCTGAGACATTTTCTCCTTTTTACTTAAGTTAGATCCAGTGCTCACTTTCTCAGGGAAGAGCTATCACCTCTGATAGACACATTCAAAATCTTTGTTAGCAGACTTGCAGTTTCTTAAGCCAGTTCTTTCATAGTTCCTCTACGATGTGCCTCCACTGCAAGCTGACTCAGTCACATTAATCTCTTTAGAGTTTTGTGTCCACCTTAGATGTGGTTAATTCCATTTCCATTCTCATATTCCCATTAGCAACACAGCCTTGTTTGACATCATCATCCCTGTTGAAAACTGAGCCAAAGTATTCATCTTGGGGCCATATCTGTATTATCCTTAACTTCAGCACCATGTTTGCTGCACAGTGGTTATAAATCATCATCTTTTTGTTTGTCTGGCTAAAATAATCTCTATTTGATTTAGCTGTGTTTGAAAAATCCAACTTAGTTTGTCTTTTTGCAATTCTCATTTTACCCATACACTTCCTGACCTCTAAGACTTGGTTGTGTAAGCTGAACATTAGTCTTTTTCCATTCTTTTTAGGATGTCTATTTGTTCCTAATAAGTTGTTTTTGACCTATGTAATCATCCAGTTAGGCCTAGATCCCTCCCTTTGATTTCAATGTAAGCCTGTAAGAAATGTTATACCATCGTCATCCAGAAATTCCACCTCTGTTTTACATTCAAGTCTATGAGTTTCCCAGTTCAGCAAACTACATTTTTAGAAACAGAAAACAGTAGGTTCAATTTGAAGTAGAACTACCTGTATTTATATTTGCATTTAATTTAAAATTAATCAAGTCAAGGTCTCTTAATACAAGGTTTCTGGTACAACCAGTTCTCTGGTGTCCAAAAGAGTCATCCAAACTGCATCTAATTGAGTGATCTGTATCTGATTTAGAGATTATTTAGTGAAAAAGACTGTCAGCTATGCTGAAGGTTAAAAAACTCCAGTAGTAAGACATTTCTTGGTAAAATTTCTAACTCTATTAGTAATGCAGAGATTTCTATTCAGTAATGCAGATTTCTTTCTGAGTTGGTGTAAGTCTGTGATACTCTGCTGAAACCAGTTGAACTACACAAATTTGAGCAGACTCTTTGTCATGACAAACCAGATCAGACACATGACAAGCACAGCACACTGCTTTAAACTACAGAGCTTGCTGAACTGCCTCATTCTCTGCAAGCTTTCACATCCCAGAAAGACTTTTTATGGCACCATTTATAAGACTTATCCCCTGGAGCATCAAATGAGGACACTCCTATCACTCCTGCTGCCATTGAAAAGCATCCCAAGTAATTTATTGTCTTTCATTTGCTTGCAAAAAAAGCAAGGATGTTTCATTAAGTAGGTGGGAGAAGCTGAAGACCCTTTTCACACTCACATGTTTTCTCTTTGCTGCTGTTTGTAGAGGTTCAGTGAAAGAGACTCAGAGGGTGTACAAATAAAGACGAGACTTGAGAAATGCCACTTTAAATTGTTTGAAATCAAAGGTTTTGGTAGCTCATAAAGAGGAAACTATGCTTTTTCCCTAGGACTGCAAATATAAGGAATCACCCTCATGTACAAATATATTCAATGTGCATGTGTAACTATCATTAACATGCCTTACCCTTGTGGATTGTGAGAATAGGCCATTTTTGTTTATGTTCACAGAGAACTTAAATAATGATAAAGAAAAAAAAAAAAGATTCTCATAATAAACCCACATATTTGTAAGTTGAAATAAAATTATCCAGTGAGGATGTCAGGAAACCCGTACTCCATTCAAACTGACCAATTTAATGCTTGCAGTAAGCATACTTCCAGACTAGCATCTGGAAATATTAAATGAGCAAGTGAGCAGAGATAGACATAGACACACTTATACTCTGGGAAATAATTAAATTTGGAACAAGAAAACGTTTGTGGACCAGATCATCAGCTGGTATAAATCAGCATAGCTCTACTCATTCCAAAAAAGCAATGCCAGTTTATGCTAGAGTTAAAGTGCTAGCTGGCTCCTGTAGCTTTCCTTTGTGATTAATTTCAGCACAATCATTGCTGGAACATGCTTTTGGACCAAGCTTCCTGAAGCATTACTTTTACAGATCTCTTGCGTGCTCTTGGACTGCTGCCTGTAGCACACCCTTCCGTATTAGGTCTGCTTTTCTGCAACAGAAAGCTCAAGGGTTGTTTTCTTTTTTTTCATTTTTTTAACGTTTTGTTAAAAACCAAAGCAGTTGTGGTTTTTTTTTTTCCTCAACAGTAATTTTATGCACATCATCCTTGACTCTTCTCTTTGAAGTTGATGGAACCTGACTTTTTTATTCTTTGTTATTCTTTCCTTAGACTATCCTTAAGATGGCAAGTGTATCTTCCACTCCTTGCGCACCCCAAGCTCTCACTAAGTTTAGGAGGAGAAGTCTCACCTCACAGTAGCACAGAAGTGGTGATCTGTGTGATGGCTGCCTGTGTGGTTTTGCCTTGGCTGGCACCTGCCCGCATGAAGCCCTGGAAATGCCCTGGCATTCAAGGCTGCTGCAGCACAGGCCAACACATTAAGTGCTCCTGCACCCTTCTTTTTGCAAACCAGCCGTGAAGCTCCACTCCGTGCAGTCACAGATGGCACAGTTTCTTTTCCATGTGTCGACTATGGGAAATTATATAAAATTCTGCCTGTTCATTCATACTCTGCAATTAAGCATGCTTTGAAAACACACTGACACTTGTCAATTAGTTTATTACAGTCTGTGCTGCTCTTCCACTTCTTCCCCAGCTTTCTCCTCCCCACTGACAGCCATAATCCATGAAGAAGCTAAGAAATTTAGGGAAATTATGTGTATGAGGTCATTTTTTTCAAGGCCTTGGTAGCTCTTACAATATTCTCCAGCAGCATCCCTCAGAAGTGGCAGGCATTGCTCCTTCAGTAAGGAGGTCTCACAAAAGAGCTCAGGGCTGCAGCCCACTATTAGATAACAACAGCTCGGTTCTCCTTCGCAGACTGCAGACAGTTTATATTCTCCATTACAGGGATAAGCACAAGGCTGTACAGCCTACAAGTGCTCAAAGACACCAGGGATTTGCTAACAGCCTTTAAGTGTTGGCAGAGACTCATTTCCATCAGGGCACTGGAACATGTGCAGATATGTGCAGTCTTCTGCTTCTGAGAAACTGAGCTGCTGTGATGTTGGGGGGCGGTGCATGAAGAAACCAGCCAAAAGGGGACTTACCACACATCACCTACCAGCAGCACAAGACCACCACAATGTTCAGCATGGAGAAAGACATACAAAATTGCCTTTACAGTATTATCCATGTGCCCTGTGTGGCAGTAACTCTTTTTCTGGGTGCCATGGTTTGGATTTCCAGGTCCTCATTTGCAGAAGTATGGTTTTGAAATCTCCATACTTGGAGATATTCTAGATTTGGCCAGATATGACCCTGAAAGACCTTCTCTGATTTCAAAGTTGGATATAACTTGTAAAATTGGTCCTGCTTTGAGCAGGGGGGTGGATCAGATTGTGCCTTCTAACCAGAATTATTCTCAGACTGCAGCTGCCACTGCAGTCACTAGGAGCTCTGCCTCAAACAGATATGTCCTTCAAAAAATCATAGATTTTCTCCTCAGCACCCAAAATTATTTGTAACTTTTAAAAATATTATGTTTAAGCACTACCTGTAAAATGGGGCAAGTAATACCAATATAGCTAACAGTTAGGGGTTAAAGATGGCTTATGAATCATTCAAGTATTATTTGTATAAGCATTAGAAAAGAGTGACAAAATTAGTAAAATAGTACCCAGACCAAAGCTTAGATAATGTGAAGGGACAGATATCTTCATGGAATCACGAGGTTTAAGAGAAAGACTGAAAACTCATTCATTAAGCCGTGTCTGTTTTGTGTTTTCCCCTTGAAGCATGGCTTCTTGTGGGAAGGTAGTATGTATTCGGATAATTAAAATCTTTAGCAAACTTTAACTTTTTATTTTGCAATTATCACCAGTCACCTTTGGAAACTATGGATTTGGCAGGCTATTCTTCCCTACCACATATAATTTTACATCAAAGTTGAGATAGCCCTTTTTTGGTATTGCAAGCATTTGGTCAAAGTTACACGTTAAGGTTATGAACATGGAGGTCTGGAAGCCTACAATTACAGCAGATGCCTTGAGTCTGAGTCACAGCCAGTGACTAGTATTGACAAGATACTATGAGAGCAGAAAACAGCGTTATGGAGGACATACGCACACATGCATCTCGGTGAAATCTACTTCACTCAGCAATTAATCAGATTAAGAAGCCTATTGAAGTAACCGAGATTTCATTTAACACGTTTCTCATGGGTAACTCCTAGCTGTGATACCAGAAACAAGCCTTTGAGACTAACT
The DNA here is from genome assembly GCF_964211835.1 of Anser anser. Lineage (NCBI taxonomy): Eukaryota > Metazoa > Chordata > Aves > Anseriformes > Anatidae > Anser > Anser anser. The sequence continues at coordinate 32,488,307 of NC_139720.1, read as the reverse complement.
GTAGAAAGAATTCCTATTACGAGTTTTGCTTGAAGCTGAAAAACAAAAATGCAGTGAGAACAAGGGAATGAGAGCCTAATAAAAACATCTCTCTGCCTCTCTCTCTGCAATGCCATGCTGAGAAGCAACGCTTGCTTTCCCGACATGCAGAAATCTTTGTGCCTGACAGATAGAACAGGAGATAAAAAGGATACAAAGCATCTGGCTTTCCAATATATATGTGGGATGATGATTTAAATTACAAAGTTTGAAGAATTTGGCACTTAGCAAACTTGAACCTTGCCCAGTTTTTTTTTTTTTTTTCCCCTCAATAATAAGTTTAGAAAGCATGAAAAAAGGGAATATTTTCCCTTGTAACAGAGCATATAAACAACATCTGCACTTTCGAAAAAGTTCAAAACACCTTCAGAATGAAAGGTTTTCTCTTTGAACAGGGAAGAAACACTTCCAGCGTGCTTCAGTGGAGGGAAATTCTCGCAGAGATTGAGCTGTCTGGTCCCATTGTAAGGCTGCTGGCAGCGACCCTGCGGTGGGATTGACATTGCAATAATTACCAGGCCCATGGGCCCTTTGACCCTGCTCCACCACGAGACGTACTGGCAGCAGATCTGAGGATCACTGGCATTATCTCAGCACCGAAGACCTGAAGGCAAGTTGTCACCTGAACTGCAGGTAAAGTGAAACATTTCATTGCAGTAATAAAATGCACATTTCTCTGGTATTCAGACTGTCTGGAAGATAACTCTTTAATAGATTACAAGCTTCATTGCTAATATTTGCCCTTAACAAACATGACTACAGAAAAGACAGACTTTCTGAGCTATGTTGGTTTGCTAATATTCATAATACTGGTAATATTTTAGTAATAGAAATATATTATCTGATAGGGATTTTGATCGTTATTAGTAGACAGTGATCTTCACTCTTATTTACACCTCTTCAGTAGAATGAAGTGCATCGATATGGTATTATAGCACATAGTCCACAGCAGTGCTGGAGCCTACAGATAGGTGTGATCCACATTAATTTCCCTGGCTTCTAACGTAAGGATGAAGCAGTGCATCACAGTTAAATCAGCCATCATTTTTTAGCAGCTAGTCCTTTCAGATGCTGTATTTCAGTTCACTTAATTTGTAACTGTGGTGCAGCAGTCTGCAGCCATTGAGAACTGGTGTGATCAGTTCAGTTCCAATTGCTTAAGGCTGTCATAGTTTGCGCACTAGAAAGTTAAGGACTCATTTCTTTCACTATGATCACTATCTAATTGATTCATTCCTGTCTTGCTTGATTGCATTGCCATTTTAACTCAAAATCAGAGGTAATAGCTGAGAAGATGGGAGCCATCATACAAATTTTTAACAGCAACAGTTCCTGTGGTTATCAACCTTGACTACAAAACAGTGGCTGGAAAAGCCATAGGACTGCATACTGCCCATCACGAACAAGAAGAGCTGCTGAATTTGACATCCTCTCACTCCAAACACTGCAATAGGAGATCAGACACTTGAAGTCCCAAGACAAATCATTTGTAAACAATGGGCAACAATTAAAGGAAAACTTTTAGCTCAATCTAAATATAATCCTTGAATCCAGGTGGCATTTAAACCAATATTTGGCCTTGACAATTATTCCCACAGAGTGATTGTGCAAGCATTAGAGATTTTAACAATGTTTACATAAACAACATGAAATGCAAGATAAAGAGCTTGATAATTACATACCAATTTTAAAGATACAAGTGAATTGTTTAAATTTTTCAAATCAAAGTAGTAATGGATTGCAGCTTTATATGTAGTCAAAATAAAGATTTGTGGAATATGATTTTTTTATGGCTTGTAGTTCTATTTTTAAATATTTTTTAAAATAAAACATCCCATGATTAGCCCTTTCAATTACTGCATCATATAGGTTTTTTTTCAGACTCTAATTATATCTTAGATTAAAATTCAAAACACCTGCTCTTGTGGATCGCACTAATTTCAGCCTTGAGTATTTTGATACAAAGAGCTATAATCAGTGAGAACCAGATGATTTCCTATTCTCTGTACCACACCTTCTCAGCTGAGTACTGCTGGAGATCTCTATTTCCTTCTTATTTTTTTGTGTTATGATTTTTACATATTTGATTTAAAGATGTATTTTTAATGCTGAAAGATGTAGTATTTTTACTTTTACTTAAGTCAGATTATGGCAGATATTAGGTTTAAAATAACAGTAATTTTGATTTTAAATAGCAGTTGAATAGTGTAGCTCTCTTCTGTTAGTTTCCCTTTCCATTTCAGTGTAGCTAATATAAATACTTTGTTCCTGGCTTGTAAGAGAACTGCTCTTTAAAAACCCTGTAATTTGAGTTCAGGGATTTAAATAGGAACACATACATACTCAAAAGATATTTTTTGATGTGCTTGGCTCTCTGTTATTATTCATGCACTTCTCTATGCTTTAGGGGTGTGATCCAAAGTCCATGGAGTCAATGGGAAGATGTGCAGATTTTTCTGGACTTTGGGTCAGGCTTTAAATATCACGTATAAAGAAAAGGAGGAGTTTTTTGTCCACATATATTGCATCACAGAAAATAAGGGTATCTTTAGCATCTTGCTAAAACACCCCTGTATTTACTTTTTGATGAGCATGAGATGAGATCTGCCTCTTTGCAGTTACGCTGGTGTTAAGCCAACAGGACAACACTAATGCCCATTCGATGGCAAAGAGCCATGGTTGGGCACTGAATCAGGCACTCCAGAGCAATTTGGTTGCTCTGAATTTTACACAATGATCAGGTTTCAGATAACTCTGTCTGCTGGGGTTGTGGTGGTGGCCTGGCAGGTCTGCATCAGAGCTGTTTATTTTGCTCTCCCCCATGCTGTGCTGTAACTGGCCAGCCTGCCCTGTGACAATGGGCAGGTTTCTTAAGGCCCGTGAAAAGCCACCTGGCTCTTGCTCCAGAGTACATTAGCGTAATGAAAATAGATTTTACGGCATGTCACTTCAGAGCTAGAACAATCCTTTTAGAAATTCGATGTTTTTATACCCTCTGTTTCTCTCTGTGAGTAATTAGCTGTGAATGTATTTATAGATGGTTTTCCTTCCCTTTTCTATGTCACGTATTAGAGTGGTAAGAAAGGTGAATTCTTTGTGGAAAAACTCAAGCCCTCCACATGATAAAATGGCATGTGTTGTTGGCATGTGCCAAGCTCTTCTAGTTTTCCCTAAATGCTGTATGAGTTTTGTGCCTGAGTCCTGAACAGTGAGCTTTCCATCACCCACAGCCAAAATTTCAGGTTTAAGAAAACTGGTAATATGAGCCAGAGATATCCAGTAGCTTCCCACACACCTTCCCTGAACAGGCAAGAAGCGTGGGGGAGCTGTGTGGAAGCACCCGAGACACCTCTGCAGCATCTTTCTTCCCCTTCTGACTTTGGGAGCAACTCGCTGTAACATCAAGGTCACACAGCACTGTGCCCCAGGTAATAAGCTGCTCTTATGAAGGGTAAGTTTGGGTCTAGTATTAGTTTGGTTTTCTCTTGTCCAGAATTTCTAGTCTTGAAAGTACCTTGGGATGATTGAAGCTGGCTGTGTACCTCCCTGCCAGACTGCGGACTCCTGGAGAGCAAAGCCCGACAGCCACCAGCACCAAGAAAGCTTCATACCCATGAGGAGAAAAGCAATTAAGACCAATGGCACTAGGAGCAGAACAAGTGATGCAAGTTTTGTGCATAAGAGCCAGGGCCTTGGTTCATAAAGTCTCACTTCACTGCATGGTAAGCACATGAAACTCAATGTCTGCCTAAAGGAGCTGAAGTGCTGAGTCAAGCCTGCTGAGATTTAAACCCATGGTTCCAGAGAGTCTAAGTGTCTCAAACATGGTGCTTGCACCAGTAAGCCACCTCTTCAGCTTTATTTAGCTGCTGCTATCAAAAGAAACCACATGTTGCAAATCTATTTATTATGGCTTCATTAAATGTGAAAGTCTTTTTTAAAGCAGGACACAAAACCTTATGATACTGAAACTGATTTAACTTTTTTTTTGCTACAGAGCACACACATTATTCACTGTTGCTTTAAAAAAATATTGTAGAAATTAAAACGCAACTGAAGTTTTTCGCTTGAAATTTACTGCAGATATGAAAGCCTTCCTACCACCTAATAAGTGGAAACATTAGTAAGTTAAAAAGATAATGACATAAATGTTATTCAAAGGAATAAATAAATCAAACCTGTGCACAGGCAGTAAGTGTCTTCTGTCTGACAGGAGTCCTCAGAGAGCAATACTATGGCATTTTCCAGAATTAAATTGCATTATTATAAGAGCTTTAAATTAAGCTCCTAACCATGACCTTTAAACACGGTGATTGCCATTATGCCTGCTGAGGAGGTTGTGGAGGGTTTGGAAACCCTGTGCAAGATTGATGGGTTTTAATACATAATCAAGTACAGGTTCATTTAGCACAGCTGTTGAACAGAGGGCCTAACACTGGGTTATCACAGGGAGTGCCCTCTCTTCTCTTCCAGAGAAATCAGTGTTAGCAGTGGGAGGCAGGGCTTGTTAATGCTGGGGAAAACAATGCGGTCTCTTCCCGGTGGGGCTGGGAGAGGACGCGGAGTTTAACAGCAAAGCATCTCCTTCAGAAAGTGCCCAGAAATAAAATGTTCCCCAGTGCTCACGCAGAACTGTGCGTCGACAGAAGAAAACAACGGGTGCCTAGTGTCTGTCTGAAAATATTTCTGTGGCTGCAACTCAAATAACAAATTATCCCAAATGCAGTTGAAGATAATAAGCCAAAAATTCAGAGGAACTGTGTGTACTTAGACCAGGTAAAACCTCATACAGTGCATGCTTAAAAACACATATTGAAAAATCAGTATATTCCTTAAGTGCACAGAGGTAAAAATAAATATATTTTTTCTTGCTATCCAGAACTTTCTACCAAAAATACTGTGAACAAATTCTGTTCTCATATGTAGCTACTGAGATGTATCTGCCGTATACCTACCTTTTATGCTATTTAACTATGTTTCAATGAAACACTTCTGAAAAAAAATAAAACAAGACCCTGATATACTGTATGGTTATGAAGTCGCAGCTCTGACAATGTACTAAGGCCCATCCTGAAGTCTCACTGTAGAAACCAAGGCCTTGGTTCAGTGCAGGAAACAGGGATCTTACAGGAGCTGACTTGTCTCATGAAGTCCCTCATCTCCTACCTGGCTATGCTGGAAAGCCAGGATCCTGACTCTGGTGACTCTCCAAAACAAGGTTAAAGTAAATTTAGGTCCAAACACTCTGTTTTGTACTATCCGCACTGAAAACAAGCACCATGGACCCTAGGATCTCCTTCTGACTTGCAGGTGGACATTTCTCTGAGATATCCGCCTTTCCAGGGATGCTGCTGCCCTTTTTGCTGGGCAGGAACTGCAGCTCTGAGCTCAACCCTGGGGGCTTGGGCCTGGAACTCCCCTCCACCAGGCTCTACTGGTGCCCCCAGCCAGCACCGGGCTTGGAAAAAGCAGTCTCTGTGCTCACATCCTCTCTTCAAATACAAGGGTATCCTGAGTCCACAGGTTACTAAATATACCAAAAATCCTTCCCATACCTCCTACAAGTACGTGCTGTGTCAAGGGCTGTAATTTAGGCAGCCAACATGCTGTGCAGCAGCTGATTTTGGTGGACCTGTGGGGGGGTTTCAAATGGTTTAACCAGCATAAATGAACTGTGCTAAAATATTGTGCTCTATTGTGTCAATAATATTTATTCCACCGTTTTTTCATTAGTTCAGTTTCTAAACATTCCATCAAGTGAAGGTAGGCAGGGCCAGAAGCATCACTTTCATATTTTAACGCTATATCAGGATGAAACTTCCAGAATGTTCACCGAGTTTTTGGACTAAAAATAGTCTGATCTCCAGATTCACATGGTCTACCATCCCACGTAGGCTCTCCTTCCCACTAACCAAGCAGCTTTGAAGGCTGAAACCCAGCCAGTACAAAATTATGGAATTTAGAATCTGAATCTGGACTTTTAGGAAGAAAAATGGGAACTAAAAAAGTTGATAGGCTAAATTATATTTGCCAAAGCACTAAAACTGTCCAACCACATTGATCATTCATACTATAGGATTATCATATTTTCAAGATTTTTTCATTTATACTCAGCAATAGTTTTATGCAAGAGGCATCATTATGCAAATATATGGCTGGCTGTACCTATTTTGTCTTCTAGTTTCTCACAATTGTGGGAAAAAGCAGTTTTTTTCCTAGAAGAAGCCACTATGGTATTAGTTACGACATGTACAATGACTCTGTCCCAGGCTCAATTGCTCACATTCTTTTCCTCCTCTCTCAGGCATGATCTGACAGAGATCTCAGGGTCCTTTATCTGTGACTGCATGTGACAACTTTCAGGAGACTTCGGTACACTTCTTTCAGACTACTCCACCAACCTCTTTTGGCCAGGGAAATGTGAATTTGCTTTTGCTTAGTGTGTTCTTTCAGAAGAGATCTGCACAGATTCTTTACTTCTTCCCACATCACCAAGGTTTTGTTGCAGTAATTTTCTCCAGGTTTGTTCTTTTGATAATTTACCCTTATTAACATTATTTCAATAGTGGTGCAAACTGAGACATTTTTGTCTCAATTACCCGAAGTTTGTTTAGCTGCATATTCCAGGCAAGCTCAGAGAAGAGCACTACAGTCTTCTCCCTCTGCATTATATAATTTCACAGCAGCTTGCTTTATCTGCAGCCAGGCATTACTTCTTTCTCGGGCTTGCTGATAAATGTGGGATATATGTCCTTTCAATCAATGAACTCTGTTCTCAGTCTCAGCAGAGTCCAGTGACTGATGAACCAAAGTTATCCTAGCACTAGACTTAATGCTAATTCTGAGCTGATTCTGTTCTCCTTTGCGTGGGATGCAAGATTTGTTCTCTTGATATCACATCTACTATGCAGTTGGCTTTCTTGATCTGATGATGTTTGTCTTCCATTTACATGGTGCAGAGGAAAAAAGCACGCAAAGACGCATCACTCTTCCAACTCCAAAAACCTGTTCCCTTGTCCAGCTTAGGTAACAGGAAAAAAATGTTTGGTGGTTTTAGTCACCTTTCCAGAGAAAGCAAGCATGCACTTGTATAACAGAGGTAGTACTTGATACGCATTGCTATTAGTCATTGTACGAAGCAGCTTTGTAGACACTCATATCCAAGTCAGCTAGGTGTTTCTTCTTGTAGACATCTGATTAAACTGAATGATTTATTGCTATCTGCTCTGGAAATCTGCATTGCATTCTCATTGTCTTCTCTCCTCACACTCTTTTGCTGGTTCCTCTTTTTGCACTTGCCATCACAGTAATGTACTTACAATAAACTGATGTGCAGTCTTTTCTGAGGATCCTGTCCACCCTTATTCAGTTATTATCTGATATCAAGTAATCAACAGGTAGCTGTCTGGGAAGAAATGATACCCTCCAGAGGAGACTTTCAGCTGGGAGTCATAAAGTAGACAGATCCTAACTGTGTGTAAAACTCTCGATATTCTACAAAGAGTTAGCTGAAATACAATTCATGAGAATAGTCCCTAGGCTAGGGACTTTTGCTTCAGATGAACCTGTGATGTGGGACAGCATTTGAAGCTGAACAGCTGAATATTTCCAATTGTCTTCTGAGATAGCCACCAGCCTCTGAGACACATCCACGTGGATGGTGGGAGTGAGTGGAAGACTGGAGTACATGATAATTTCTTGGGCCTTGCGTGCCTAGTTTGGCACCTTCTGTGGTGATGTGTTCAGGCCCTCCACTGTTTACACATTCTTTTTCTGGGAGAAAAGACAAGAGGCACCTCCAGTTCAAGAAAGCTATTTTAGGAAATAATTTCATTTGTTGTATCAAATACAATGACAAGTTTAGCGATATATTGTCACTTTCCTATCTGTTATATGTTTTCTTCTTTTTTTCCCCAAGGACAGAAGTGGTCATTCTCCATTGACAATAGTGAAACTTCAAAGAGGACAATATAAGTGTTCATTTTGGATGCTTAAAGCTCATATAGGTCAAAAAAAAAGTGATGAGATACATTCACTTCTGAGCTGAAGTGGATGCAGCCCTACCAAGGGCTGTTTATATAAAACTGCCACCTCTAGTTGGGAAATGCCAGCTGGTCAATTGTTGGAAAATGGTGATGTACTAGGTGGAAATATCACTGTAGACTTGCTGGGTTTGTCTGTCTTTTCTCTAGGCATCTCTTGCTGGAAAGTATCACAGAGGGAACACTGGTAAGGATGGCCTTTGGCCTAATCTGGTAGAACTGCTCTTAAGTCCCTGTGATTCTCCACTCCTTTACCTTGGTGTCATGCTAAAGTACCATCACCGTAGTCTTCTAATTCAGTGCATTTGCAGGGCCATAAGGTTGACCTAGTGACATGCAGAATTAAGCCTGACAATGTCAAACAGTAGTTCTTTGAGCAGTATTTGAAGAGTGACTGAGCATGCTTTCACATGGCAAATTTTCTCGCTGTACCTGTTCAATTTGTGCACCTCCCCTCTTTTAGGGTAGCACAACATCTTCTTTGTAACTGCAGGGGTCTTTAAGAATTTCCCTACAGAACGGCTCTCTTATTTCTTGGTCAATGAGTTGCAGATTATTTATTACATACAGAAGAATAATTACCCCTAAAGACAGTTAAATGTTTCAAGACTAAAAAGCAAAGTAAATGTAGGTTGAAAGTCATTATGTGCAGATACAAAAGACTTTTTGTCAGTAGATTTTTCATGCAGTCATCCAAAATAAATTCTATGGGTCCGATCCATGTGGTCCACAGAGACTTCTATCTGCACAAATAATCTTATTGGACTATTGCACTCTTGGCATTTTGGTAAGGAACCGTTTTGAGCAAATCTATATTAAGGCCATATTTTGATCCAAGACACAGGCGTGGAATTGTCTCACTCCCTCCTGTCTCATGTGGAAGCACTACCTGGAGAAAAGGAGCAGCACTGACTTTAAATAATCCAGCCTGGAGCAAGGCCAGGGCTTGGGCTCCTCCTTGGCAGCTGCAGGGCCCCAGTGCAGCGAGTGCTTCCAAAGGCTGCGCTGCCTCCACCAGTGCCAGAATGGATCAACACACTGGCTCCAGCCAGAAATGGACTCAAAGTAGCTGTTGTTCCTTCTCCCTGAGGAGCGTTTTCAGAGAAACTCCTCAGAGGTAAGGGCTAAGGTTCCCAAGAAAGGCTAACCCCACGTCAGAAAGGACTGGAGCATACCCGTTTGCTAAATGCTCTATAAAGGGCAATATTCTTCAGTCACTTTTGGGATAAATCCCGCTCTGCTGCTGAGAGAATATTTGCAGGCAATATCTCCTGAGCATCCTGCAACTGACTGACACAGATACACATGGATATTGTTTATTCTCGTCTGCCTTGGTTTAAAATTTTACACATGTCCTCTAGGCATGACTTTGATGCTGATTTTCCTACCAAAAAAAAAAAAAAAAGAATACGTAAACAAAGAAGTCATACATACATAAAATAGTAAAGCATAAATCAAAGTCAGTTCCAAATTTTTTTTCTTAAATGCCAAATACTTAAGAAGCAAGATTCAGTTTCGATGGCTGTCTTGCCTTAGTTCTTGTCTACTTCAATTTAAGGAGCTTTTATTTCTGTATCGTGACCTCCTCAGGAATTTAGTTACATTGTGAAATTTTATAACTGTAAAGAAAGAAACACTTTCACAGTATCAGCATTTCATCTTTTCCCTATGTAAATATTAAAATGAGAGAGGGGCCAGTTCTCTATCTGATGTGATGCTTCTGTGTCAGAGAGGTTTACTTTGTCACCTGCCAGCATGACAAATCCAGTTACTTTCCCTGAGACATGCTCAGCAAGGTTCTGGGTAGGGAGCCACTTGCAGGCTTTTAAATGTCCATACATATATTTTGCCTCCCTCCCTGAACTCTCTGCACTAGGTGGGTGGCATTGGCCTCATGGAGTTCTCGCCAAAGAGCAGCTGAAAATACTTCCATGGTAGAAGTCTGATCCCTGAAATGCTGTACAGATCTCCTCAGCAAGTGCTGTCTTTGCCTGGACACTCGATTTTTCCAGGAATCCAGGCTTGTGCACATAATTCTGTTTGATCAGTTATTGTCCCTATCCATTCCCACCACCTCTTTGCAACCATGAAATGTTTCTGGATGGCTCCTGAAGTGCCATGGCTTGCTTGTTGACTTGTCTTTGAAAGAGGAGTACCAGATTTCTTTGAAATAACTGGGGACTATGAAGATGAGACACATACAGACAAAAATCAGCCCCAAAGGTTCAGTCTGTCACTTTCTTCGTTCTCCAGCCTCACCTATGAAAACCAAGCAACCTAAGCTACACTTGTTTGTGTTCAAACCATGTTTGTCCCAGGTGTGTCAAATCAGTTCGGAGACCAAACTGTAGTCTGGGATTACATATAGCCAGGATATTATTTTCTGCTTTCAAAATCTCCTGAATTTCTCGTCCTTTTTCTGCCTGGATTGATTATTTCCTGTGTTTGGTTTCGGCTGCTCGGTAGCTAACATGAGACCTCTGGCTGGGGAAACATCACAATGCAAAGGCTCAGCTGAAACAGCTCCCTGCCCACACATCTTTCTACAGCACTTCAAAATATACATTTCCTGCACATACTATAATTAGGCGCTTTCATTCTCCCTCCAGTTTCTATTAAAATACTCATTATCTACTACAAAACTCTTTTATTATGCTATTTTTTATATTCCTCTTGTTACTTCAGGAGGCAAATGAAGATGTTTTAGTGGATGTAGTTCTAACAGGGGAAATTCCAACATTGCTTCACCATGGCAATGGAGCGCAATCATCAATGAAGCAACAACTTCACTGTGGATCACTGCAACTGCTAAAGGATTCAAGTCTGGCTTGCAGCCACAGACAACATCCATGGGATTGTCTGCACCTCACTGAGCTGCACAGGCGGATGCTAAACTTGAGTCCAGTTCAAAAAACGTTGGAAGGTTTAATAGTCCTTTGGACCTCGAGCAGGGAACAAGAGGTGAAGAAGTGAAGAGGCGGGAGGTTTTGCTGTCAATAGTTTGTGGGCTGGGTAAGAATTCCCCCCAGAATGTGGCTCATCCAGAGCAAAAAAAAGGTTGGCCTCTGCCTCAGGATCATGCCTCACTCTCAGAGAGGACATTCTGGATTCTCAGTCCAAAGTTCAATCCTTTCAATTAAGAAAGAAAAAATAAATAAAAAGGCAGGCAGGCAGGCAGGCAAGAAGGAAGGAAGGGAGGAAGGGATGGAGGAAGGGAGGAAGGGAGGAAGGGAGGAAGGGAGGAAGGGAGGGAGGAAGGAAGGAAGGAAGGGAGGGAGGGAGGGAGGGAGGAAGGAAGGGAGGAAGGGAGGAAGGAAGGGAGGGAGGGAGGAAGGAAGGAAGGAAGGAAGGAAGGAAGGAAGGAAGGAAGGAAGGAAGGAAGGAAGGAAGGAAGGAAGGAAGGAATGAAGGAAGGGAGGGAGGGAGGGAGGGAGGGAGGGAGGGAGGAAGGAAGGGAGGAAGGGAGGAAGGGAAGAAGGGAAGAAGGAAGGAAGGAAGGAAGTAAAGAAGGAAGGAAGGAAGGAAGGAAGGAAGGAAGGGAGGGAGGGAGGGAGGGAGGGAGGGAGAGAAGAAAAAATCCCTTCAGATGTGAGCTTTGACTTTTAATGAAGGGGACTGGGGAAGGAAGGGCTTCAGACTGAATTCTGTTTCCCCGCACTGCCTGAGTCCACACATACAGCGTCACACCTGAGGAAACAAGCAGAAAGCGGCAATGTCACTGTTTGCAGCTGGCCCCATGCCAGCTGCTGGAGCTACATTTAGTACCCAAGCAGCATGTTTCAGACACAGCTGCAAATGCCCCAGAAGGCTTGAAATCTGTTTTTGAATTGTTGATTGACTCAGACAGCTTCTGAAGGGGAAAGGACCTCTCAGAGAGACCAGAGCTCTCAGAAGAACTTCCCAGACACTGTGTTTCTGCTTATGGATATCTCCAAATTCAAGTGTGTCCCTTCACTACTGCTAATCTCTTACAGGAAATGTAAGTTGGGCTGGAGGACTGAAAGGAATATGCTCTGGGAAAGATACCCCAGTGCAGTAATGGCTAATCTGATGAGATCTATATTGTACAGAGGTACGTAAAACTTGAGTATGCACTACTACTAAGTATTAAAACAGACCCTGGTATCAGCCAGGCCTACCATAATTGGGCAGTCATCATTTCCATCTCAGCTGAATCAAAGTATGTTAATGTACCCCCCTAAATTTAAATTTTTGTATATAAACTGAACTTGCTTTGACTTTTTCCAGAGGACATGTGAAGTACAGTTTAAACTTTTTATTTATCTCCAAACATGATCAAACATGCAAGGAATATTAACATGTTTAAAGTGTGCAGTTAGGCAGAAATGCATTTCCTATTTGAGCAAAGAGTTTTGTAATTGTCTGTGGCTTAAACAAAAAGGTGTCATTATTCTGGAAACAAGGTAACATGAGGAATGTAGTTTCAACTAACTTTGAAATACTTTAATGTGAAGAAAGAGTCTGGTGGTAACCAGCACACAAATCAAGATAAAAGTTCAAAGATGCATATTATCCCATTGCAGCTTTTCGGTAATTAAAAAGGGGTTATTAGAAAGATGGAAAGCTGTGGATGCCCCATCCCTGGGGGTGTTCAAGGTCAGGATGGGAGGGGTTTTGGGCAACCTGGTCTAGTGTGTGGTGTCCCTGCCCATGGCAGGGGGGGTTGGGACTAGGTGGTGTTTAAAGTCCCTTCCAATCCATATGATTCTGTGACTCATACGTAAGCTATCAAACCTGAACTGCATTGCTGAATATACACGTAGACAGTGTTTCTTTCAAATGATTTTGCACTTGTGTTCATTTTATACAAGTAAACTTAGATAAACCATGGTTTACTGCACAAACACTGCTTAAAATAACATCATTTACATAGGAAATACCACAGAGTGCACAGAATTTTTCTTGAGGAAGATATTAGAAATTCATACCAAATGAATAGTTCATTGTTAATTCTCTTTTTCTTTACTTTGATCTGCAGAACTTTGTCAGCTCTGAGATTTCTCCCTGATCATCTGGACCTCTATCCTCACCATGCTTTTTTTCAGACAAAGAAAATTTAAATCATACAGTTTCTCAGGATCACTAGCTATGGTCTTCTGCAATGCATCCTTTTCCTTCTGTGATTTAATGACCATAGCTCGGGAAACCCTGCCTTACTTCCAGCTTAAGTAGAGTTACCCCTTGCTAAAAGCTTGTCGTTGTCCTTGCTCTGAGATGAGGCAGGTCCAGCCATGTTTCTAAAATAGGCTTTGAAAAATGGAAATGTCAGTGGTTGTTGGTGTGAAGCAGATCCACTTGGAAATCAAAGAGAAAAGAATAGAAAAAAAAATCAAAACATATAAATAGGGAGAGAAGAGGCAACATGAGATAACACAAACATCTCCCAGAGATGGTATTCCTTCCTCGGGAAAGACCTCAGGAGCCAAACTCCAACTGGTTGCAAGCTGTAAATTATTAACACATTTGTCTCAGAAGCATATCCATGCACTGTTATGACAAATCTGTGCCCATGGCCTGTTCCTGGCACTCAGTGCTTAGTAGTTTCTACATAGCTGTCTAACACAAATGTATACGAATAACATCAATCATATCAAAATGTAAAGCAATATCTTCCTGCATAAGAGGGTTTTTTATTATTTATTTTATTTACAAGACAATAAGAAAGCATGTCTAATTAAATGTTCTCCACTTTTCCTCTCTCAGAATCCAAAGAGTTTTTAATCGTGGGGGACATTCATTTCTGCTGCAGACTGCATGACTTGAAACTTTGCCTAATACACATCAAATGGTAAAACAGACGTTTTTAATTACTAGCACAAAGTCTGCAGAGATATGTTTTGTAATGAGGAATGTGGTTAAAAGCAAAGTGGTCCCATTTGCCTTTGCAACAGACTGTTAACATTTCATTTTGACCTATCCTTACAGTACAGCTCTGTTTTCTTTCTAAAAATGTACAGGGTTTGTTGCTAAGTCAGGTAAATACAAATGGACAAACGCTGGCCTGCCAATGCAATACTGAAGCCAGTGGACCTCTGCCTGCTCATATCCGCCCAGGATATTTCACAAACACATTTAAACGTCTTTAAGATAATGGCACAAAATGACAAAACAAAACAAAACAAAGATGCTAATGCCATATTTTAAACATAGTGGTAAAGAACAATAATGTAAATTTAAGCTTTTTATGTTCCCTGGATAGCTGCATATCTGTAATTTGCATTATAATACCATGGCTTCCCTTGCTGTGGTTGTATTTAACAACTACACCACAAAACAAGAACAAACAAATTATTTCAAAAGTTTCTTAAAAGTCTGCTTAAGTTTAGAGAGTGTTATTATAATTATGCTGCATCAGATTCACCCCAGCAAGTTTCCATCTTATACAGAAGGCTTCATGGATCTTAACTGAGGTACTGATTTAGTTTTGAAGGGGAGGCAGAGAAGGAAGGCAGAGGATCTACACCGGCCTATTAGGCAGCAGTAGAGGAACTTGTGTAATCAGCAGCCCTCACTGGACACAAATAGCCACAAGAAAAATCCTGTCACTAATCTCACTCCAAAATATGCACTGAAGTCAAATGCATTTCTCTGCAATGATGCCTTTTTCTCTCCACTGATTATGAGAGGAGCAGAGAGTCATTAATTATGATTTAGAAATCTAGTTTTAGACATCCACATTTAAGTTAGATGAGCTCCTGCCTACAGAAGTGTGGCACAGCAGTCCTTGGAAAGGGCTTTTGGCTCTGGTAGAACCCATCTGGCAGAGGTCTCCAGGAAAGGTGATACTGAAAATATTTAGCTCTGCTAAGTGGGACATAAATTGATGTGAGCTGGATTTTACCTTATATCATCTAAAAAAAACAAAAAAAAAAACAAAAAAAAAAACATGGCCATATATAAAAAAACTTTTATGTTCTCAGGATTTAATGTATCTCAGATTTAGATCACTAGCTAAGCCAACTACATGGGTTTAAGCAGAACTTAACCACAATGCTTTATTTTTATTTTTTAACGAATATATGGAAGTTGGAGGAAAAAAACAGGAACTTTGAATTGGTTTGCTGTTGGTTTATTTTGTTGTTGTTCTTGTTGTTTGTTTGTTTGGTTGGTTTGTTTGTTTGTTTCTGCTTGTTTCCTATCTTACAGTATGTTTTAAAGGACTAATGGCTGAGGATGAAGAACTGAATATCATTGCAATATTTAGAGACTATTAAATGAGAGAAAAAGATCTGAAACTCTGGAGAGAAAAATTCAGTTGTTCAGTTGCTCAAAGTGGCAGTCTCAAAAGGAATACCCTTCCTACATCTATAATTTGGCACCTACAAATACAAGACGGGACAAGGCACAAAGCACAAGCCATTGTGAAAATCTTGTTGTTTCCAGTACAATGGGCATTTTTTTTTCTCAGAGTTATAAGCCCTGAAGGAGCTACCAAATTGAAAACAGAGCTATTGTCAGACAAGAGCGCTTCCTGCTCTATTAGAGACGTGCCGCAGATGTCTGTGAGCAACTTTTTCAAAACTTGACAGCTTCGCAAATCAGACTGTTTTCTTAATGTGCTGCAGCTTTTAGTGTGTCTAAGGTATGCTGCTGGTGCTCTCAGTGAATTAGGCTTACTCTCTACAATTACTCCCAGTACTCATGCAACATCAGCAAATTTTATTCTTTAGGGAAAAAGGAAAAGAAAGCAAATTACTCATATCTATATTTTATATATAAACCTATATTTCATGCCTATATATCCATACCATGACACATGCATTTTGTCTGCATATGAGAATAAAGTTCACACATGTATTTAATATATGTGTGTGTTTGCATATACATACATTTATTTGCATACCCACTCATTGTGAATATAGAAATACCTCCAGATAATACCTTACTATAAACAGATTTTTCTCCTCAGGCAGAGAAATGGGCTAGAGTTACCTAGACTGCACATTACCATCAATTTTACAAGGGAGGCATGGTGGCAGTGCAGTACTTAAGCCCCTGTGGAAGAGTGGGAATGGTTTGTCTGTGCACAGTAGAACCAAATGTCCAGAGCAGAGAAGAAATACTGGACTTCCAGATTTAAGGAGGAAAAATGTCACTCTTCCTCTCATTCAAGGCTTCATCTGGGAAGTGAGCAGGAGGTGAAGAGCCAGTAGGAGCCCACTGATGAGCCTGAAGTCAGGAGGCCGCTGGGTGCCTGCTCTCTGCGTCCTCTCCATAAGAAACCAACTGCCTTCCTGAGGTGCTCCGAGCTGGAAGCACGGACAGGGCTGCTGCAAAACATGCAGGTAGGTATTTTGTTTGGCTTAGGAACTGAATAGTTCTTGTCTCAGACGCCAAAACAGAGTCTCAGGTCTCAGAGCACAGCAGTGTGAGAGACCTCCCTCTGAATGGCGCACTACATGAAGGCCCTTGGGCTTCTCTCCTGTGCCCACTTTGTGACAGCGGCACAGAAAATTGGGTTCTTCTCTTTCTTCTGGAGATAGACTAGTTTCAGTTCCTTTAACCTAAAGCAATAGGATATGCCAGTTGTGGTGAAGATGGCCTCAGCCAGCTGTGTGGCTCCTTTCTCGTACTGCTGCTCTTGGTAATACGACCGTGATGCTTGCAGAGGCTCACCAAGTCCCCAGTATCCTTGAGACCTCATGGCACTACCTGCTGTCTCCCCACCTTGGCTGTTTCTATTTGGCTCTTCATGTGTGGAAGAGGGCTCACATGAACCACCTCATCCTCCAGAAACCTACTTTCACAGTACATGTCTGTGGTTGAGCATGTAGCATGAACTCTTGGGAATCCTCTCCACAGCAAGGATCCATATCTGATGTGATTTGGGTATGTGGAGTTTGTTGGGTCTGTGCTCTGGCTTGTACTGTCTTTCAGTTCACAACCAGAGGGAGGAGGACAGCACTACAAACCATTGACCACACTCTCATAACAGTGTAGACACAGTATTCTGATGATGGAAGGTGCTCATACATGTTCAGACACCTTGGAAATATAAAGAAGCAGTTCATAGGAAAAAAAAAAAAAAAGGAGAGAGAGAATTTCAGACTGTGAAGAAAAATATTTAAGCTAATGTAACATGTCTGTCTGAGGATACACATTTCAGTTCACCATTGATATGCTGGCACCTGTCCAATGTGCATTCTTCCCATCAAGAACGATTTAGATGAAGAGAAAATAATTGCTGTGCAGTGTTTGATGGTCTTGTGCATTATTTCCCATTAGTATCTATGTCCTGTGCCTCACCTTGGGTCAGAATAATGACCATAGACCTGCAAACTATGGGCCAGCAGTGGCAGGGAGTTTTGACAAAGGAAGCAGAAGTGTTATTGCACTGAGCTGATGGCTGCCAGCACAAGCAAGAGGGCACAGCAGGTTGGACTGATGTGTTCATAGATAAATACATAACTAAGCAGCAAGAGAAGAGAGTCTAGATCAGGGAATTCTATTAATTGTGGGTTGAGAGGCCCATTAAGCTTTCATCTAATCCTGATCATATAGCTTTCTTTTCTTGCTTTCTATACCTCATGCACTGCAAGCTGAACTTCCTGTCTAATGTAGCACATTCTTTACAAAACAAAATAACACTGTAATTGTTCTGCTCTTAGTTAGTGGTTTTCATTTTAACTCTCTGACTACCATAATAAATAACCATAAAACATTTGCACTCCCACTTCACACATAACATGCCTTTGCTTGCCAAAGCAATAGTAGCCCAAGGGTTAATTTAATATTTTTATTTTTTTTTTACATTCTAAACATATGCATGAACTGAAATGTATCCTAGGGCTATGATTCATTTGGACAGTTCACAGGGATAGAAAGATGGTTAAATTCGAGCAGTTAAGCCTTGTTTGGAGCTTGCATATTTAACTGGTGAATCTTTGTATTAAACAAATTTTGCATTGCTTCTGTATAAATAACAGGGCATCCCTGAAAGAAATACATAAACCAGATGTTTTATTTTTGAAATAACTTGTCTGGTCTTACAACGCTTATTTGGGCAAAACTTCTTGACATTCATGAGAGGGTAAATTGCTTAAATAAAGTTTGCACTGTGAGGGTCCTTCTAATGAGGGAACAAATGCATTTATTGAGAGCCAGACCCTTATATTCGTTCTTAGATTACTTTTTTACCATAAAAAAAAAAAATGAACTAACACCGGTATTCCTGACATTAACTCTCCGCTGATGCTGTTGTTAATTATGTCTGGTTACTAAAATAATCAGAGCCTGTGGATGATTACATTTGACTTTTTGGGACCCCTTGCCATTACTGCGGTGGAAGACTCCATCTCGCAGCAGCCCTTCTGGGCGCCACCCCTGAATTTCCACAGCCCTGCAGCTCTCTGCCTCCCAGCCCGCTGAGACGCTCGCAGGGCGCCTGTCGGGTCAGACTCACTTCCTCTGTCGAAGCTCTTCTCCACAGCCAAAGCCAGAATTTCCCTCTGTTCTCGAGTGGTGGTGGATGTTAAAAATGTGAAAGCCAAGACCTCGCATCAGCTCCAGCAGCAGCTTTTGTAACTGGCATCGTTTTAGTGTATTCAAAGCAAGCTTGAAGAAAAGTGTTTTATAGTGCCAGAAAGTGTCTGTGAATTTGCTTTGAGCTCTGGTAGACTTTTAAATAAAATCACTGGACCTGGCAAGGGCTACCTTTGCTTAATGGGCTGTCAGTGAGCTTTAGCATCTCAAAATCATTCCTCTTACTCACCCCTGGAAAAAAATCCAGACCACCTCTGGCCCACCTACGCCTGAGCATGGGATGAAAACGATCCCCTTCCCTGCACCTCTCTGTCCTGCTGCCTCTGCCGATCCTACCCATGCCGTGCTGCTGGTCTTGGGGGTTTCAGTGAGAAGGAGGAGAGGAAGTATAAGAAGCGTGGGCCACATGCTTGTGGCTGCTGCAGGAGCCCATCCTGTTGTACAGCAGCGAGGAGCATGTATACACACCGGTCACATTTGTCCAGGAATCCATACGCCTGAATGACCGATCGGGTGTTATGGTACACATGCAGGGTCCATGGCGCCAGGAGAAGGAAGAAATGGTTGCTTTAATTATCTGGCAATAAAGGATATCTAACTCCTCTCAGCTACATTAAACTGCTTTTCTCAGCTCTGGTCATGCCTGGCTTGAAAGACAAAGCAATGGGAGCTGTGAAGCTCCCCCTTGGCTGAGACATCCTTTGCCCCAGTTTGCTGCAGGCCAAGGACTCTCAGCTTGCTGGCCAGGCCCTAGGAGCTGTGTCCTTCACAGGACTGTTGTCCTCCAAGGTTTGCTGCATTGCTAACCCAGTCAGCAAGACCTGCCCTGAGGAATGTCCCTGTAGCTCTGGTGGCTCATGAGTATTCCAAGACCCCAGTGTTCATGGTCATGACATCCAGAGAAATGGAGATGTTGGCCAGGCAGCTGTCCTTTGTCTCTGACTCCATCCAGAGGGAGATAAAAATGAGTAACATCATGCATTTACAACACCCACAACAGACAGAATAACTATAAAGACAGGGAAGAAAAATCTTGTGATATTGTTGTCCCAAGAGCAAACGCAAAGGGTCCTTCTCCCTACTGGTCCTTGGCCAAGGTGCTGTGGGTGCCCACCTACCCCAGGAGTCTTAAGGAAAACCTGCCAGAATATAAGTAAGTGTCCCAGTGTCTCTGTCCACAGCCGTTATTACCCAAACCCAAAGCATATTTTTTCATGGTGTTATTATTAAAATGTAATACCTCAGCCAAAATATAGCTATATGAAATCAGGGAGTTTTTAAAACTCTCATGGGTGTTTGAAAACACTTATCAGCAACTTCTTTCAATTGCATGTTTTTAGTTAAAGAAATTTTTCTATAGCTTTCTATGGCAGAACAAAATATTCATCTTTTGACTTTAAGACCCTGATCCAGAAGCTGTATTCTATGGATCTGGGAAAAGAAATTTGTCCAAGAACATGCTGCACATGAATCCCATCAGCTTTCATTCAACATGATGAACGTGTTCTAATTGCTTTCCAAAATGGCTTCGGTGGTGCCAAAATGTTTGAAACAGTTAAAAGAAAGCTACTCCTAGTTTCCCTCTCATTATTTTGAATTGTTCAACACGGGTTTGTTTTGAGCTCCAGTTTGTAACATAGCATCCTTCAGAAATATTTTAAAGACAAACATATTTATAATGCTCATAAGATGTTTATGTTTACCTGATAGCCATTCGTCACTGGAGAAAGTGAAATGCAAAAGCAGGACACTGACTGCTCACTAGCTGTATTCAATCCATAGATGGTGAGTAATTTGGAAAAAGAAAAAAAAAAAAAAGCAATATCTTTATCATTTTAAGTTATGGTAATTTTAGGTACTACATTTAATTACAGTCACTAGAGTTTCTTCCAGACAGGAAATCAATTTTGAGGATCAATGGCCTTCAGTGTTATTCTGCTTCTCAGAATTGGCATGCCATAATAAATATTTACAAAATAATGCCAAGATATTTTCTAATGTCTACATTAAAGGAAATTTGTGGGAGAGAAGGAATATATTTATCACTTTTGCAAAGAGATCTATGATTAGAAGACTCATTTTTTGTTGCTTTTTCTCAAGAATTTGCTGTAAATCATACTTTTCCTGGAAAGTGGGATATGGCAATGTATCATAAACACCTTAACAGATCTAGCTGTGCTTTGGATGGCAGCTCCTTTTTGGGGAATTATCATTTTGAGAAGAAAAATGTTCTGAGAATGTAGGTAAGCCCAGGAGTAGCTAATAAAAATGAGCCAACACCTGGAAGCAATGATATGCTTGATGGAGACTATCCATCACTCACTTTTTGCTGCCCAGTGAGAACACACCCACACACCCTTTCAGTAGCTGAATCCCACAATGGAAATGTTGCAGATTGCACTCTATATTAAAAGTTTCCAGATAGAAACATTGATATAAAATACCACTGAGTTGGTTCCAGCAATCAAGTAAAACCTATACAGATGCTGCATTAAAATCTGTTTTTAATTGCATTATCAGCCACCTCAATCTCCCTGTTGTCATGTTTGAAAAGTCCTTTGCAAGGCTGCAAATTCAGAGGAACACTGAAGATTTTGCTTTTGATGTTGGAAAAAACAGTGTGCTCTCTTCATGTAAATGCCTATAAATTTGAGAAATACATCTTAAAAGACAAATGGAAGAGGCAGCAGTTAAAAAAAAAAAAAAAACAAAAAACAAAAAACAAGAGTGAACCACGGTAGCATTTTGCCAAGTGCAAAGGAGAGCGAGAATTTCAGAAAAGAATTTGTACTTTAATTGGTCTGATTTAAAATAAGTGAGTAAGAGAAAAAGATCATAAATCATCTACCTCACAAACAGGATGGAACAGTTTATCTATGTGTACCAGGCAGTGCAATATGTTCTTACCTATATTAACCACTGAATACTTTCTCTGGAAAATACATATATATATATTCATACTTTTTGGTATGAGCAAAAGTAGTGTGCAGAGAAGGATTTTTGTACCCTCACTTTTTTTTAAAGACTTGTTTTTTTTATTTGACAATTTATCTGCTATGCCTTTCTAATTCTTTACAGAGTAAATATGCTGGTGGCTCTTTTGGCTTTTAGAATATGTATTCAGCTGCATTACAATCAAATGCAGTTGGATTTGAACCCACCCCTGGCCTTCTACCAGACATGTTAGCTGTTGCAGCAAGACCTAGCTCTAAAACCCTTCATAACCCACACTAAGAAAACAGACTGGGGAAAAATAAAAACACAAAAGGGAGAAAGGGTTCCAGTCTCATTGCCATGGTGTTGGGGAGAGCTGAGGCCAATGCACCTTGCCCCCTTCCCAATGCCTCGTTCCCATGTAGAGGGCCTTGGCATCAAGGATAGAGGATTTCCAGCACTTTACTAACCCAGAAAAATGAGAAATGGCCCCTGAAGACCTACAGAATGAGGGGTCTGCTCCCATTGATATCACCAAATGAATTCCCACTGCCTTCAAGGGGAATGGGTCCTCCATCCAGAGATTATCAAATCTGTTCAGCACCTTTGGCTTCCAACCTCTCTCCATTTGCTGAGCTCGAAGGGACACACCAACTTCATTACATATTTTGTGTGCATTTGCACTATATACAGACATTTCAAAATTATTCTGCATCCTATCCTTTTGTGGATAGCCATGAAACAGACCAGACTGCATCTCTGGGGAATCTGCTGGCAACTGGAGGAAAACCACTCTTCTCTTGGTACAAAGAGGTGATTAGCATAGCTAGTCTAGCTACCTCAGCATTATGCATCCTATCCAGCAAGGCCATACCAGCAAGTCCCTGCTCCAGACATGTCTGATAACAACTGGCTGGTTTTGCCAGATTATTTCCATTATCAGAAATGTGGTGGTGCAGCTATCTCCGTTCTGGATGCTGGCAAGACCCCTGCACCTTCACCGTGGGGCTTCCTTCTGCTGGCAGAGGCTCTTCAGAACAGATAAGTACTGTGAAGGGAGGCTGATCACCAAAAAAAAAAAAAAAGCAACATACACTGCTAGATATTAATACAGCCATGAAATGATTTCCATCTCTGAAGAGGAAAGATGTTTTCCCCTGGGACATGGTGACAAAGTGAGGTGTTGTTCATTTGCTCATTCGCTTTCTGGAGCTAGGGAGAGTTGGGAAGAGGGACTATTTCCCAGCATAGAAATGTCACCTGCTAGGTGGTGACAGACGGCAAGGGTGAGACAAGGGAAGAAAGGATGTTCTTTCCCTTTCAAGAACTGTAGAGATTTTGGTGTCAGTTGCGATCCTTTTGTGCCTGTTGCTGAAAACAGGACAAATAAATCAGCAGAGCCTTGTAAGCAGTCTCTCCAGTTCTGGATGTTCTTGACACCTCAGCTGGAGACATATTTTGTTGCCCTATGTCACAAATATTCCTCATCTGCATGGGGGCAATAAGCCACAAAACTGCGAAGAGATTTGTTCAAAATATCAATTACAAGAAGAGACACCAAACCAAAGTTTGGAGTTCATTTGCAAAAGTACAGCCTAAATGAAATCCTTCTGCAGACATTCATGATATTTATTAGCTGCAATTTTCCAAACTATTTAGAAGGGCAGTGGTATGGATAACCTGCCACACGCCCCATTTTTTTGGAAAAGTATTACTCCTTGCAAGCCATAAGCATTCCTGAAGATCTACTCAGAAAGAACACTCTGCCACCAGAGTGCTGCCCTTGACTTGACTGGATGTACAGAGACGAGCCAGGGTTGAAAAGGCCAGAAATGTCTCCAGAGGCTCTGAGAGGGGGTGTGGGGAGCGCCGGCAGCGCGCCGCTCTCCTGCCGCCCCAGCAGCCCGCGGAAGACGAGCCATGCCAGCTCGATGGGAGTGAACAAAAGGCAAGTGGGATCCAGGGAGCAGACAATTTCCACAACATGTTCCCTGCCTAAACCGGTGGTGAGAATTGTGCCAGATTAAAAAAAAAAAAAAAAGAAAAAAAAAATCTTTGATTTCTGTCATTTTGGAATCGGTTCCAGCAATGGAGCCAGTGGAAGGAAAATAGCTAATGAATGCAGTTTCAATAGTGGTTTGCTCCTTGGTGTGAAGGGCTTGAAACTCGTTGTGAAAGCCTCATGGGTCCCCAGTTCTGGGAGATGCAGACCAGATGCTGGAGGTCCATCCCGGGAAAGCTAGTCCTTGCTGCTCACAACTGGAGGGAACGGCGGGGACCAGCAGGACCCCGCCTGCCAGGGCTGGCACTGCAGGAGGAGGTTCTTCAGTGAGCATTTTGCTATTTTAAAGCACTTTCCTAACCCAAATGAGTTGTGCAAAGAATGAAGTTTCTGTGACTTCTGCGCGTTACTCTAAATGTCAGAAATGTGATCCGAATGCTGCGGTGCTAATTGCCTGTAACCCCCAAGGGAAATGAGCTTTCTCATTTAAATGTGCTTTCTCAGAGGCTGACAACGTGGGCTTTCAAGTCACAGGAAAATACATACCCACACCCCAAGTGATATTCAGGCATCTCTCCCCAGCACCTGTGAGGGAGGTGAGTACCAAGGCAAGGCAGGAATGGATCTGGGTGACTTCAGGCTGTGTCAGGTAGCGTTTCTCCTTTGCAATATTTACTTCAATCAGAAAACAAAAACAGTCTCCATTTTATATCAAACTCAAGTCCCAAGTGCATTTCTGCGCTGCAGTTATTAACCCCCAGTAATGAAGGTTTGAAATTGAGATATTAACTGCTGAAGGGGCAAATGAAGTTGCTTTAATAAGGCTAATTAGCCAGCACCTGCAGCGGGGCTGGAAAAGCCCACGAGCCCCCAGCAGCGGGGTCCCCAGCTTGGTGCAGCTTATCAGCCTCAGGCAGCAATCCCTCCAGCGGGGTTCACCAAGGAGCGCAGCCAGCCCCACAAAGGGACGTTTATCCAAAGGCAAAGCCATCCTAGGCACACAAGACACAAGCATAGTCGTGTGCCCTCAGCCCTGCCAAGGCTTTCGTCCTCCAGCTTTGATGGGAGGATGCTGAAGGCTGGCATGGTGATGCGGCAGCAGCATGCCACTTACAGCAGCCACGCTTGCGATAGCTTGTCTGTGCACTGCTGTGGTTGTCTTAGTCAGACTTTATCAGCCAGATTTACATATTAATTGTAGGACCATCTTTAATCTTTTTTATCCCTTTTTCTTTTTTCTTTTTCCCCAGGGCTCAGAAATGTTTCAATCCTTGATTTGTCAGTTTCAAGATATCAGGAGAGAAGTAGAAAGGAAAAAAGAGGCTCAAGCTTTTCATTCCAGTTCTTGAGTTGACTGACACGTTAAGAAGATTGGGAATTTCTCTAACAAAAGTATCTCCATAAGACTTACACTCTCCTTCTGATCGTCTTGTGCAGTTTTGCTTTTTACCAACTGACAGGTTAATCCAAGCATAAACAATTGCATTATCATCCTCAAAATTATTTTCCATATAGCTAATATTTTTCTTTAAAGGGGCTTGTGAAAAGTGAATCTATAAGAAGTCTTTGAATAATTGAAACAGTTTAATTCACTTAGAGGTACGGAGCCACCTCCGTAAAAGAGACTCAAATGGCCTAATTACTAATACACCATATGGAGGAAAAGCAGAGGTGTGGTGCAGTCTGTTGATGGATCAATTAGCACACAAGGCAGAGGATTGTGTCATCATTGCTGTTACCATCAAAACAAAATCCTATTTTGCATGTGCCTGTAATATCACACAAACGATCTTGTTTTTTTTCCATTTGTGTAGCACCTCCTTCAAAACAAAGATCTCAAAACACTTTGGAAACATCGGAGAATTAAACTCTCATTGCCTCTGCACCATTCCCCACAGGTTAGGCAGGTGTAGATGGCAATCTGGTTTATCTGCTGTGTAAAAGTTAATTTCTAGAGCAGCCAGTTCCTTCATACTCCACTGAAAGCTCTCAGCACTGCCACAAGGTAATGGAAAAACTGCTGAGAGTGAAGAAGCTGTCTCTGTGGGTGTGAACCAGTGAAGGGCTTTTGCCTTCACAGTGTAGGAGGGGGACCCCCAGGTGCCTGTCTACTTATCTTCGGTTTAGCAAGGCGTTGGGAAATTGCAGCGCAAAGTAAGTCCCTCAACCACTTTTATCAGTATGATACACATTGTGTTCTGGGGGGGAAAGTTGATGGTGTGAGTTCTGCACACCTAAGTATGATGTAATGAACTACAGGGAGCAGTTCATGCTGTTACAGTTAAGAGGAGCTACCACCAGTTGCCCCTCATCTTAGTTTTGCATTAAGCACCTACAAAACTCTCCTAGAAAGAGTTACCGGGAAAAAGCATATTGCTAAAATTCAGAATTTAGTCATTGCAGCTTAAATAAATGATCCACAATGAGACATTTTGACAAGAGATTCAAAAAATAGAAGTCATTTGATTTTAAATATTGAAAGTTCACAGCTTACCAGTCTTTCATTTGGTAAAGCATAGAGCACGCAGGGACAGAGGCTACCTCTGCATCTCTGTACCTCCGTACCTCTTCCTTTCAGTAGCTACTGCCCTGCTTGGCTGATCTGATAACCACGGATCTGCTGCATCATTCACACAAACCTCTTCTGTTGACATAGCAGGTTTCTGGGCTTTCTGAGCCATCCCAATGCCCAAGCACTGGAGGAGGCCACCCTTCAGTGTTACACAGAGACGGGGCCACTCCACTAGTGGAGCTGCCACCTTTTCCCTCTCATCCACACTTGCATGATGGAGGAAAAGGTTGGCCCTGGTACAGTCTCTGTGAAGGTAAACCCTACTGTCATATCCAAATGCACTGTTCTCAAGGGGCCATACCTGTGTACAGCAGTCAACTTTTGGAAAGGTCACTGCTCTCCTGAATTCCTTTCCTGAATTGCTCTCCAAAGAGAAATTCTGTTTTTAGTTTAATACTTGACAAACATTCTGTTCCTTGATCAGTCCTCTGTGTGTGTGTGTGTTTTCACACATCTTCTGCTGCTAAATAATGTGGGTAAATATGCCTTGTGTATAGTTACTGTCTTGTTCCTACAGGTTTTGTCTAACATGCATTTTAGTAGAGAAAGATGCTGTTTTCCAGCTTTCTTACTCAGGGCACAATCTAAATCTTCACTTGCAACATCAATGTCAGATAAACTATTCATTCCTGAAAATTAAACAAATATTGAAAAAACAATGATAGGAATGCTTCCCTCCTGGGAAGAACTTAGACCACTGTCATTTAACAGTTTCCATTGCTGTCTCTTCATAATAATCTTTTGTGCTTTTGAAGTCAAATTTCAGACAAAACCGCTGTTTGATGAGTCCAAAATATTTAAATGTGACTGAGAAGTCTGGGCAATTCTATCTGTGAGGCTCCTCTAGTTGTTTGGAAATAATACAGATTGGAAAGCCAGACTCTTTATAATTGTCTCAAAATGAGCAAAAGTTGGGCTAAACTTGAAACACTCAAAATCATACATTTATTTTGAAAAGCCAGGTCTAGCATTTTATATTCTTCTGGAAAGACTTAGGCAGGAATCAGAATGTTTGAAGGAGATGTCAGAATAAACATGGGCATCAGGTTTCACCCACCAAGCAAGCAAAACTTCCAGGACACTGTCTGGTGCGGAGGCTGCAGACAGGAGCACCCTTTCATCCCGAAGGAACAGCCCTGCACGTTTGTGTCATGGGGGGGCTGCTTTTGTGGATGCTTTTAGAGGCGCAGTAAATGGTTGTAATGGAGTCTGATCGCTGACTTCCAGAAAACTACTGTTATAAAACACTAGAGGAACCTAAAGGTGACTGATAGCTCTCACTGTACCTGGGGAAACTGTTGTCTGAGGCTTTGGGGTGCCTGCTATCAATGATAATCTTCCAGTGGCACATTTTTTAATGTTGGGCTGTCTCTCTTTGTATGGTGGGCACAGTGCTGTAAAAGCTATCTCACTCCTGTTGGACTGGCTCCCTTCCCAGCCTCCTCCTCCTCCCACCATCCATGTGCCCAGTCACATCCCCTCACAGGAACGCTGCACAAAACTAAAACATTATGGGAACCATATGTCTAGAAATGAAGTGGGCTTACAAAATGACATGGTCTATAGTCAGTTAGGTTTTATTTAAAATTGTCTGAGGCACAGCAATACTGCTACAAATTCTATCAGGGAACTGCTGGCCTGGGTGGGAATCAGACTCGAGGAAAGATAAAACTCCTTGACTGCACATCCAGTCAAGTGGTGGGAGCCCCCAAGCATATGACCCAGTCCATACAGGCCTTACAGCTGTATCATGTAACATGTATCATGCACATATGTATCATGTCACATTTTACTTGCAAGTTGTGATAGTTGTCCATCAAGTAAAATTTATCTTTTTGTCCTGTCTCATGTTGCATTGAGATAATAAAGTACCATTATTCTAACACACTGTCTTTAGCCTCGACAACCATTTTGAACACTCAAAACATCTTTATTTTCTCTGATGTGAAAAAAAAAAAAAAAACAACTTTGCTCACCCTATACACATACCTATGAGACACCCAATAAGTACAACTATAGACTTGTAGCACCCTGGGCATAGCTAACCAATAACACAGTCATTAGTATTTAGGGATCACTGGAGATGGTAAGGAGATAGGATCCCCAGGATCGATTCATTTTTGGTATCTCAGTATCATTTTTCAGCATATGCGGTTGGGTACTACTCTACCCATAGAAAGACTATTCTTCAGAAAATGGAAAGCAAATCATGACTAAATCATTTCTCCTCTGTAGGAGAGCAGCTATAAACTGAAATTGCAGCTCAGCAGGGGAGTAAATCTACCTTTTAAAAGTCCTACTACTGCATTAGAAATGCTTCCACCATAAGACAAGAAGCATTACTCTGACATAATACCACCCATTCAAATCCATTCAGAAATGCTAATGGATTATCTGTGTCAAACAGACCTCAGCTCAGACCAGGTATTACTGGTCTACACCATTCTAACTTGAGCTGTACTGAATGTCGTCCATCCTCCCCCAGCTGGTATAGAGCCAACATAAACTCCATGTAAGCTCCGTATGGTGTGTTCTGGCTAATTTGACAGAAATGTGATCATGTGCCCGTTCTTGAGCCAGATCATATTTGTACTCCTGGGAGATCAGTCAGCACATAGGCCTCCGACTAATGGCTGTGGAGCCACAGCATGAGCATGAGCATCACACAGGTTCCTGTGACCAAGGCTGCTGGGGCTTGGACAGCATCCAGCAACCTCCCCAAACTCCCAGACTCTCAAACCGACCACTTTTGGTTTTCCTTACATTTTATTTTTCTGCCACATTCAGATCCATCTCAATCAAACAAGAGTTCAACACCATCCCATACATTTGAACCTTTGATCTGCTACCCCAAAGCCCCAGTCCTTTAAGTCAATGCAATTGTGTACAGGAGGGGAGAGTTCATCAATAAAAGGTTAATGAATGGGGAGGGATAAAGTCTAGAATCTGATTTATTCAATGTTTGAATGCCATCACCCTCTGAACAAGTCTTTTCTATGGCTTGTGGTAGTAGCTCATTCAGTCTCAACTGTGTAGATGCCTTTAGCAAGGTCACAGATGTGATATTTAGGAGGTATTTTTCATGGGTTTGGCCAGGATGACATTCTAAATGAGCAAAGGTACCTTTGCATGAGCCTATGGTTTTATGCCCAGCATTGTTGTAGCTGATACCAACTACCAGACAGTACAGACTTCATTATTTCAGAAAAATAGTAATGCTTAATTCCTTGTGCCTGGTCTTGAAACTTCTTGTGGATTCTGACTTCAAAAAGGTAGCCAGAGAAAATTAATAACCTTGTCGACGACATTTAGAAGATTTCTGTACTTTATACTTTGAAATGTTTTAAAATACATAGACTTTGCTCAAAGGCAGAAGGTTTGTAGAACATTCTCTTCTCTTTTTCTGAGTTTTCCTTTTGAGTTATACCTTCAGAGTGAAATACCATATGGCAGACGCACACACACTTCTTAGCAGAATAATGAAGTCCCACAGAGATTACATACGTTTTTCCCCAGGGAATAGTTCTGCCTGTACTTCACATTTCCAATTTTATATAGCTCTTTCCCTGTAAGACAACTTACAGATTTCACTTTAAGGGCTGAATTGTACTGATACTTAGACTGAGGTAAACCTAGACTAATTATCCTGAGAGCAGTGATGTTATTTAAGCTTTATACTATCATAACAAAAATCTGAATGTGGTCTATGTATTGTTAGTTGATTCCTGCAGCAGGAGACCTGAAAAACACAGTTACCAAAATGTCACTTGCCATGAATTTATTATCCGTGTTTACACCATCAGTATTCACAGCATCAGCAAAGATCAACATTATTAAAGGACAGTTATGTTAGACAATTTTTCTAAGTCTAACGTCACTGTGTAGCTGAGATACAGGGGAACAAGTCTGAGATCTGTAGACATTATTAGATATATATTTCACTAATATCATTACAAAGGTAAATATAAGTTTTCATGGAGCAGAACATTAAGCAAGAAGCAAAAATGTTGTTTCTTTTGAGAATATTTTGTTTCTAAATTGACCATAAATACATAGCTTGGGGAATCTAATGTAATGTTACTTTATTTTTCAAACAATAAACAAAATTACCGTTTTGGTTTTTAGCATGGAAGATGCTCTTTAGATTCCAAATGTGGGATACACATAAGACATGCATGCAAGCTAAATTTCAACCATAATAGACTCTGCATGTTGCCACTTCAATGACCTTTTAATCCCTTGGAGTTTAACCATTTCCTAATGTCTCCTAACAGCCATTTTCTTGTTGGGAAAGCCCTTTCTAACTGATAACATCTAAACAAGCTCATACCTTAATTAGAAAAATTCTCCCATAAATATTTATGTTGCTGTGATTAGGCCATTTACTGAATCCAGTTACCCATTATGATCTAAAATAGAGTGCCTTGTTTTGAGAAGCCTGGGGCATGACATAGTTTATACTAGGGGACTTTAAGTTGTAATTCATCTAATCAAGTGCCTGACCCTTTGCCTCCAGAGTAGCCAGTAGTTGTTGGAGGAAAATAGCCTTCTGCTAAGCATAGCATCCTTCTGTCTGCATTTTTGTATGCTGAAAATAAATTGGATATATATCTAAGTGGTTACTTAACTACAGAATAGTTTCATGCAATTCCTTTTTTATTTCAACACATGAAAAACATGAAGGAGAGAGGAGACAATCTCTCTTTTTCAGATGAAAACAAAAAAAAAAAAATGCAGAACTGCTAGTGGAGGACTTCTGACCGAAGCATGTTACTGCTACCTAATCAGACTTCCCTGCCACATCGATGCTGGGGGGCACCACAGTTACTTCAGGTTGCCTTCCACGTATGGAGTTAGGTACCCGCTGTGATGATGCCTCCCATTAAGAGAGTGGTGAGAGATTTAGGCAGCCTGTTCTCAGAGGCTGCACTCTGGCTCCTGAGGCATAAGAAGCCTGAAATGGGGCAGTCGGTGTAGCATGCATTTCCATCCTTTATCTGAATACGGAGCCAGAAGTCATACTGCCTTCTTGAAAACGCCATCTCAATTGCTCTCTTTTAGATGCCTAAAGCCATCTGAGTGCTTGGACTGTTCTGAAAGTAGCCTTTGGGCAACCTGCGTATGTCTGTACAAGCAAATTTAACCACGCCTGGGAGCTGGAGCATGACTGCCCGTACTGCCAGCACACTTTTGGCTGTCTCACTCTGTCATGCGATTCCCAGGCATGTTTTGCCAACAAAACTTTCCAGGGCTGGTTCCTGGGAGGAGGTGTGTACACGGTGGCCCCAGTTTGGTGGCTGAGGAGTCTCATAGCATTAACACGTCTGCTCCTCGCCAGCTGGACTACAAGCGTGATAGCACTCCTGGGCATGCTTAATGTGCTGGTGCAGATGCCATTTCAGACATCTGATGTTTTCGTTCCATGTGTAGGTAAAGATCCAAGACAGCTTCAGGAGTTCCAAACTCATTCGGCATCAAATGGAAAAAGGGTTTGTTTTCAATAAGCTCTCGTTTTATTCGTTCAAAGTGTTGTTCCTTTCAGGAAGAGTTGCCTTCACTAATTGCCGGACATCTGAGCCTAACTTGGAGTAACATGTTTAAAATAACATATGTGACTCCTCGTTTTTAATGCTTTCCACCACTTAAGCTACACTCATTTATAAAGATACAATTCTAGAGTTAATTCATCCATACTTCAAAGTGAAAATCCTTTTTGTATCTTTTCCAGCTGCAGGTTTCCATCTCTGGAATACAGTCAATTCATACTTAAAGCAAGAAAAGTCTCCCTTCTCTACAGAGGATCTCCTTTGCAGATGCAGTTTCTCAAATCAATTGGCATTATCTTTTGTCTACTTTTTTCATTTCACTTAAGATCACACCTACCTTCTTCATTGATCTGAGCACTTTACAATAAAAAAATATTTTGAAATAGTTAACAAGCAATGAAATCTGAATACACAAGAATTTCTAAACAAATGTTCTCTTTCTATATTATTGATTCCTATTTATCTGCTTCTTGGTTACTCTCTATTTCCTCTTTTTACACACCAAAACAACAACAACAACAACAACAACAAAAAGACCAACAACAACAAAAAAAAGAAAGCAAATTATGAAATTTGCTGTGGCTTCGCTGTTTATCATTTTTTTTATTTTTTGAGTTCAATCTGAGTTACATATTCTTGAAAGAAAAATTATGTTACATTTCAGCAACATAATTTATTGCCCTGGTTTAGATTATAATTTATGATGTAACTATAGTTAATGTTTTAGTTAGTGTCAACTGTAGACTTTTAAAAATTGTTTCATGATCACCATATCATGATACTGACCTTGAAATAACAAGATTTAAAAAAAATAATAATCATTTAAGTCTTTTTATATGTATTCTGGTTTCTGAAACATTAGGGGTCACATTTTTGAGATTTTTCTTTCAAACCACACCAGGAACTTTCTCTAAAAAAAAAATACAAAAACAAAGCTAAGACACTCTGCTGATTGAAAGAAGCACCAGAAACTGGTGCTTGAAGAGCAAAAAAGCCATCATAAGACTCATGTTTAAAATCACAGAGGCTGGCTGCATTGCCTTTCCCACATTGAGAGCGTTAACATAGGCAATTCATAAGCATATAACAACTGACAATTTCTTGATTTTCAGAGATATTGAGCATCAAAAGTTCTCCTTGACAACATTTATCCAATGCATCTAAAAATAAAGCTATTTTATGCGGGTAAACTGGGCACTATTACCTTCATATGAAAGCTCATTAAGAAAGCAGAAGTGTAGTAAGTGAACTTTCTTTTAAGACAGAACTGCAAATGGGGTGGATACAAGTTATGTGAATTCTCACTTCTGTGATTTTTTGTTTACACTGCAATTAATATTGATTATTAGCAGCTAAAAGAGTTCCAGAAATTCCTTTCATTTCAAATAAGGCTTGCTTTTAAACCACAGCTTGGGATTTGCCAAATTTATTCTGCCCTCTCCAGAAAGATTCTGAGTTCTGATTGAGCATAAAATAATCTCTGCTTGAATTCACAAGGCAGACCTTTTTGTTATTTGTTATTTTTTCCTGAACACTGTTTCTGCCTGCTTAGATCCACTCATCTATAGCACCACTTCTGATTGCACGAGATGCTTGGAGTTACGAGGTAACAAAGTGGATTTTAAAGCCTTTTACCCCTGCCATATTTCAATCTTCCTCAACCATAATTATCTTCTCTCTGCCCCTCTCAAGCTGCTTATCACTCAGCCAGTCCAGTTTTCACCTCATACTTCACAGCAGGACTATTTGCATCACCCAGCAAACCATCAGCTTCCACTGCCCCAGCTTTCTCTGAGAAATGACCTGTTGCCCATCAGTGGCAGATTTCCATGACTCACCTTTTCATCCATCAATTAGCAATGAAAAACAGTAAACT
This sequence comes from Anser anser, assembly GCF_964211835.1. NCBI lineage: Eukaryota > Metazoa > Chordata > Aves > Anseriformes > Anatidae > Anser > Anser anser. The sequence continues at coordinate 32,454,793 of NC_139720.1, read as the reverse complement.
GATGTTAACCAGACAAAACGTACTTATAATCTTATTCATGGAGGCTTATTTTTCTAATACTACTGAACATGTCAATTAATTGAATAAGGCAGAGCATCTCCCATATCAGAATCATAGAATCATTAAGGTTGGAAAAGACCTCCCAGATCATCTGGTCCAATAAGCTGGTTGTTCAATTATTTCTGATACCAGCTGAGGCAATGAGGAGAAACAACTTGTGATTTTCAGCAACAGGTCATTTTGCTGAAAAGGACAGAAACTCTGTTTCTCTCAGTGAAAAAATAGGTCAACTCAGCATACTTGAGGTAAGGTGAGGGTATAACGGGGTCCTAGAGTAGAGGTGGATGTCAAGAACATATGTGAAAAGATCATTTTCAATAGGAAACAGTGGGAATGTGAACAGAGGTTCTGGCAGTCAATTTGGCAAAGCAGCTGCAAACATGTAGGCTTGCCTGAACCTCAGCTTTATTGTGACAACCTCAGGGCTAGTTGAAATCAACTGGAAAATCTTAGAAAAACAGATCCTTCAAAACCCAAGCATTTCAGCATTTCCATACTGCCAAAAAACTGTGTCAAGGGTATAAGGCTTCCACATAATATTTTAGCCCTTCCATACATATCAAAAGGAAGAAGCACAGTGAACCACAAAAACATGTTGCATGATGCTTGAAGGATGTTCTTCAGCTCAAGGATGCTTTGGCCCAGACTCACAGCCTCTGATTCTGAGTATATTCAGAGCTTTTCTGATTTTGTCCAGCACTGCACTTTGCTGAGATTATTTGCTGATGTTTTAGCATAGGCAGCCTTCTCAAGAGCTAAATGCATTTGTCTAATTAGTGAAACCCCAGCTCTACCCTCTTTGATGAGCCCTGACTATAAGCCATGCTCCAGGGTCCCAGGAAGGCCCCAGGCATGGCCCCATGGGCACAACTGACCAGCCGAGCAGTAAACCATGCTGGTTGCCTAATTCAGATCCTACATAACCTGGTAGAAGACCAGTTTAAGGAGGACTAGGACTCTGTCAGATTGGGGGTTGACACACCTAGAAAGCAAACCCAAAGGATCTTATCTTTGAGTACCCCATAACTTTGTCCTCCATGGTAAAGCTCCTTTACCCAGATATAGCCCTAAAGTTTTTTTGTTTCTTTGTTTTTGTTTTTGTTTTGTTCTGTTTGTTTTTTTTTGTTTGTTTGTTTGGTTTTTTTTTGCATTCTCTATACCTTGGTAGTTAGTGGTCCCACGCTAACGAAGAGGCGGGTCTTTAGATGATCCGTTTGCTAAGAGGACCGATTTAGTGATTTTCCCCCTAGCCATCCTTCCATATCACAGGCCATTCTCTCTAAGGAGCAGAAGAAGTGAATGCCTTCTCCGAGATCAGCACATTGCTGAAAACACTGAATCATCTCCATGACATTTCACATTTACATGCCTCTGAATCGTCACTAAATTTAAGCTCTAACAGTCCCAAACTCCTCTGGTACCAGAGCACTGCAACAGATCACATCTGTTAATCACCAGGGACTCTGACATTTTAAGAGCAAATTACTCATACTCTTCATATGTAACTTAGCTAACCCTGGTGGCAATATCTCTGCTGACCATATGCACACAGGGGTGTTCTTAGAAGACTTAGATGCTGCTTGGCAGCAAGGACACGTTTTTCCTATTTTTTTTTTCTGGTGATAACTGAGTTATCCCCGCAAAGGGGCTGGCTCCTTTTCAGTGCTACAACTATAAAAAGAACAAAACAGGTGTAGAGGACCATGCTCCAGATCTGGGAGTGACAGCCATGAGAGCTAACAGCAGGAAATGAAAGGCAATATTCCTGCTGTATATTTCTTGGTTACCAAGGCTGACATGAGAGTGTCATTACCTGCAGAAAGAGTTGAGATTTAGCACTTGGAAGGTCCTTGCCCCATGTTATTTTCATTCATAACAGACACAGAAGAGGTCAGAGTAGTTTTCCTTGTGATTCTTTTTACAGTCATCTATGGACAAATGTCTCTAAACTCAGATAACTTTTCATCAATAAGAAGGCGTATTTTTCTATTTCTATTGTGCTGCAGTCCTCTGTGGTTCACCATGAATGCTTTGCTGCTGACATTTCTGGCTGGTCTGCCTCTGCTTTCCACTGTTCTTGCCTGGTAACAGCCATGGAAATAGTCCAGCAGGCAAACTGTGTAGACACCATGAACTCATTGTTCTTCTCTTGCTATTTAGGGCTGTTTATCCCCCAGGCCTCCGGCAGGTGAGGAACCCTCAGCAGCTACCTCAGCCATGGCCAGGAGCTCCTCCGGTACCCTCCGAGCAGCTGCTGGGTAGCAGAGGAGCAGGTGCTCAGCCACCCTCGGGGAGGGACTGGACTGATAGACTATGGTCTGTCTTCCACACCAGGACCTTCTTGTCCTGCACAGCACTTCCAGCAGCAAGGGGGAGCAGACGGAGGAAGAAGAGGAAATGAACTACAACTACCATCATTTCCTATGTGACTCGCTTGCTTGTCTGTGTGACCTGGAAGGTGCAAATGATGAGGGGCAGTTTATTCTGTCCCAAATCTCTGCCTGTGGCTTGCTGTGCAGTGAAATTGCTGCTTCTCATGAAAGGAACACACTGTCACTGTGTCATCTCTTGGTTCCAGTTCTGCTCTCTGTGACTTGCTCTCAGTGCTGACAGCCAAGGTCCACAGTCCTTGAGAACTCTTCTCAAAGACCAACATTTCGTTTATTCCCCCACCATAAGGGCCCCTTTCTTCTGGCACATTCAGGCATCCCAGGCTTAAAGGGGCTAATGCAGTGTTTCCCTCAGAAACCTTGCTGGAAACTTAACCTGGTGAAGGGAGGCTGTGCTGGGGATTGGAGAAACCAAGAATTCATTCCCGTGCTGGGACAAATTATGTACAGCTATTTATAGAAATTTCAGCCATGGGAGTGAGGAGAGGTGACTGGGATTACTTTGAAGTGCCCAGGCTCAGCAGATCAGTGTTTGGTCATAAAATGCTCTTCATTTTCCTCCCTTTGGATCACCAGGATGTTGGCTGGAGGGTATTTTGCTGGCATGTGGAAAATGGACACAGAGATGTCCATACAACAAAGAGGCTGCAAATATCTGTGGGCTCCTTGCAGTTGCCCGTACCAAATCTCAGGATGTTTGCCTCTCATCCCTCCTGGCCTGGGCACAGAGCTGCTGCGTTTCACTGCCTCGCTCCTCCCACTCCCTCATATTGTCACATTGCACAACTCCACCTTTCTGCTCTTGGTGTGGGGGTCTGTCTGACCCTACAGGGCTCAGGGAAAGGAGAACTTTGGCTTTTTGGCATCTAAGATGAGGATATATGGTGAGGAAGGAGAAGGTTGTGTGCTCAAGGCTAGGAGAGCTGTGTGTGCAGGATTTGGGGGTGTATATGGAGGGCAACACTTTCACAGTCTGTATTAGTGCTTAAAGTCAAGACCTTTTGCCCTCCACAGGAGGCTTCTGCCCTCCCTGAGCTTGCCTTAGCACACCTGTGTCGTGCTTTGATAGGTGTACTGCCCCAGCCAATCTCCACACCTGACACTGTCCCCAGAGCAGGATGAGATGATCCTGTTCCAGCCCACCAGAGGAGCAAAGGTGTTTCCTTACCTAAGCAAAAGGAAGTTCAGCCAGGTGGACCTGGATGCTTGAAAAGCCAGAGTCAGCAAAAAATAGGCAGATCAGGGCTAAGAGCAAGCCATAGCCAACACATGGGAGCTCCACCAGGAGGCCTTTTGGCCAGCTGGTGGGGCCACCTCAGAGCTCTTGGCCCAGCATGGCTTATTGTCTTTCAGCTGTACAATTTGAAGCCAGAGTGATTTGGCCCATCAAGAAAAGGTCTGAGCCCTGTGACCCTCCAGGTGGAAGAGAAAATGCGTGGGCTGGAGGCGTCTTACAGAGGAGGGGTGAAAATATGGAGACCCTGAACCTCTGAGGCACCGCGAGGTGAAAGAGAGCCCTGAGGGGTCTGATGGGAAGACCTGGAGAAGGGCCAAGGCAGGCCCACTATGAGAACTGTGCAGATAGCTGGACAGAAAATGTGTTTACATGGCAGGGATATATTTAAATCCACCACTCGGTACCATAAAACCAAACCTCCCACCACGCTGCTGGTGGAGAGAGGGCACAGTGACAACAGCAGAAAGCAGGCATGGAAGCAGCGAAGCTCTCAGGCATCTGCACCCTGATTTTACAGACCTGGGGGCAGACACACTTAACCTGGTATGAGAGGAGTTGCTTGTTGTCTATATGAAGATGAACTCCGCTCTCAGCAGTGCTTTCTGCAGAAGCTGAGAGCGAGCTGCTGCCTGCAGGAAAATCTGCCTGGGGTCCCCTCTGGAGCAGACTGTGGGTGGAGGTCTCCTGAGCTGTCCCCCTGCTTTCTGTCCCGCTACGGCTCTCCACCACTCTGAGAGTATGTTTGGAAGATAGCGCTTTTCTTCGTGGTGCTGCTTATACTTGCTCACTCAGTGTAAATAACTGTATTAACTTTACAGGCAGCCCTGGTTTGAACCGACTGAGATTCATGCAGCAAACTGGACTTATGCCAGGCCCACCAGAGCAGAGTCCTGTTAGTGCGAGGTGGAGCCCGAACAGCTCGCAGGATGGGAGGTCTCTCCAAATGAATGTGATCCCTCCTTGTTCTTACAGATTTGTTTGAACGCTGACACAATGGCTGCCAAATACTGAATCTGCCAGAAATGTTAACAAAAGGCACTTTGATCTCATTCACTTGTTCTTGTTAAGAATGTATTGTATTATTTTGTCTTCTTTGCGGTCAGAAGAAAAATGTTTTACCCTTGCAACAAAGTGTGTATCGCTCATGTTCAATAATCTATGTGCTGTATTACAGAGTACATTCTCTGCTACTTGCTTTTGGGCTGCTTACTTCAGCGGTTGTTGCCTGCTATATAGTTGTTTAGATACCATAGGGATGTTCCATATTTCTTATATAAAATACTGAGATTTGTGGATACTTCCTGAAGTTCTAAAAAGCTGAAGATTTTGAATTTTTATTATATGTATTAAAAGATCTTAAAAGTCAGTTTAAACCTTCATGCTGGTTATTAAATCCTTGGCTCAGTAGTTAATACATTTCAAATATCTCTTCTTGGCACATTTTCCTAACCACATATTTACTGTTAAAAAAAGCTAATATTCGCTAATAAAATTATACAATGACAATTATCTATCAGCAGTAGTTCTTGCAATGTGTCAGTCTCACAGTGTACTGTAAAAAATATATCATATGCATCAAGTGGTCTCATTCTCATCTTCAAACGAGATGGAAGTTTATGGAAAATGTAATCCCCACTAGCAAATAAAAAAGAGGAAACTGTTGATGAGGAATTTTGGTGCCAAATCAAAGTACTGTGTTTGTTTACATATAAAACTGAAGAATAAGACATAACATGTTAAACTTGTTGCCATGAGGTATTGAGTATACTCTGACAGTTTGGCATGACAATACAGCCAGCAATTATCCTGGAGAAGATACAGATAAACTCAAAAAATAGAATAAATATGCATCATTATTGCTGTTTCTTGATATTTTACAAACAGTGCTTGTATTTTTGATCTTTGAAATATAACCGCATGGAAAATCTTTATTCTCAAAATGTAAAGAAAATTCTGTTTTCAAAATAGATCGACTATTTGTGCTGTATATCACTCTATAGTTGATCTACTCTAAATCTCATCTTTGAAGATTAAATTTCTGGCAAGTGACCATGTAACACAAAAATTTATGGCGCTCTGCCTCCAAAAGCTAGAAGTCAGCAAAAATGCACGCACATTTAGAGAATGCTACTCCTCATTTGGGAAACTGTCCAATGGTTCTTTTTGCAAAAAGATTTTTTTCTTCTTTGACTCCCACATTATTGAACCCCTGATAGACACACTCAGCTTCATGACATTATGAAGAAGTATGTATTGATGACATTTGTTATCATAATAAGTAAGTGTCAGGATCCACATATTTTTGAGTTACTATGCTTGACCCTGACACAACAAAATCATATTCTTTTAACCTCCTGATCAAAACGCAACCCAAAATTTATGACAATTTAGAAAAGTTTCCTAATTTCAATCCCACAAAGCCATAATGGCCATCTTTTTTCATGTTGGTGACCAACGTAAACTACCTCTCACACTAACAAAAGCATTAGATGAGCTTGTTGAAGTTATTGACCCACAAAGTTGCTACTTCAGTAAAATCATGTCATGATAGGTCCTAGTAAACTGATCTCTTTAGATTTCAGGGTCACCAAAATGCCATTTGACCAAGGTAAGCCCCTTTGCCTGCATGCTCTCCATGCAACAGCAGATACACCTTCAGGATTTCAAACTTTGGTTGTTTCATTCTTCTTACCTGGAATGTACATTCATGCCAAAATCTTTTCTATCACCTATTGGACAGATATATGTACAGCTATCTCCTATAGCTCTAAATGCTATAGTGCATTGGTACTAAAGATATTGAACATAGTGCTGCCAGTGATGTTGGAGTTGAGCAGCACAGAAGCATCTGAAAATAAGCATTTTTACCATTTGCTCAATTCACTGTCTTACAGATGAAATCACAAGACTTAGGAAGAATACGAGTCTGTAAGAAATTCACAAAGAGAGGTTATCTGTGATACCCAGATCATGCAGAGTATGTGCTTCCACAGTTCTCAGTTTTGGCTTGCAGGTTGTGAGATCCAGTGGCTCTCAGTGATTCTCTCTGAGCACCATTTGCTGTTGTCAGGCAGTAGCTATCATCAGCAAAATCACTGTATCCCCATACTCTCCAGAATAGCAGCAAGGCCAATCCAGAATAGCAGCAACAGAGATGAAGAGATCAGGACAGTGAAGAGGGAATAGAATAGACAAGGGCACATTTTCCTTCTTAATAAAAATCCCTCAAAATCCAGATAGCTTTGCACAATAATTTATAAATTTTCTGTATGTCACATAGTCTCTGTTCCTGTTGTCAATGACTCTGACAGATGATAATATTTAAGGTAAGTGGTAACTGCTGTGCACTACTTGTTCAAATAGACGAAATGCAAAAACATGATCAATGCAGGAATTCATAGAAAACAAAACAAAAAACACTGTGCTGTTCTTGTAGTCTGTTAAGTAAAAATGTGCAAAAATTGTGACTAAGCACCATTAGTAACGAGAAACTACAGATTCCTGACAAACACTTTAGTACAAACTAAGTCTGATTCAAGCATTTCTGGCAAGCTTTTAGAGTAAAGCTGAGATGCTTTTCGCATTGTACTCTCCATTGGTGTTCTATGATAAAGAAATAAACCTCTCACCCATCTGCTTTGGAAAGACTCATACTGGGTATCATTCTTGTAAATTCATGTGCTATTTGCAGGTTGTTCCTGCTTTCAACTGTTAACCCTGCTGGTGTTTTGTTAGCCAATAACTGTGCTGCAATGCTGAGGTCACCTTTTGCTATATGGCAAATATTTCGGATGAGTGTACCTTTAAATCTTTAGATGCTGGCTAATTTGACTTCTCTTATTCCTGTGTTGCCTTCCAAGATTGAAGTGGGGATAGTAGACATATACTTCTGCAAGATTATTCAGTTGTAAACTCTCAGCAATTTCAGCAAACTATTATTTAAAATCCTCTAAGCTTTTTCAAGCATTTCCTGTTTACAGATGCACTGGGTCTGGCTGGGATGGGTTAACCCACAACCACAGAGTATCAAGCAGAAATGTAGGAATTATCCATAACTCAATACTTGAAGTCTACTTTAAGTAGGTTCTCTGAATGAACTTGCCAGGGAAGATCAGCTGGAAAAAAAGTGAAAACACTTTTCTGAGTAAATCATCTGAGTAAATCATAAATACATCATCTGAGTAAGATGAGCAACCCTAGAATTTATTGGATAAATATTTATTATGTTTATTGGGTGATCACCCTTTGTTCCCTATTTACATCAAGAAGTTTTGGCAGGATGATTATTAATCAAAAATCAAGAGCAAAGATATAGCTACAAGGAGTTCAGGCAGAAATGCCTGTAATTAAAAATGTCCAACTCTTAAAATGTCAAGATGCCTGGTGTTAAACTCTTAGCATTTTGCTCAGGCTTAATAATAAGAACTGAGCCCAACAACATTACCCACAGGCTGAATTTTATTTGAAAGTTTCATTTGAAAGAGTTCACCTATTTTTCAGAACAACCTTGTGGAGATAATATTAATTTACCAATGTTGAAAATAACATTTCTTATTGGAGAGGTTCCAGTATCTTACTGATTTGGGTCTAGGATCTGAAATACATCAGGACTGTGTGTATAAGACCCTGGCATTAAGAATTTGCCTCCTGTCATTCCTCGGGAAATTTGCCCAAATTTGGTTAAAATATAAAATTATGAAAATTCTCAGTTTGCCCCTGCAGATAAATCACTTTAGAGTTTGATGTCTACATTTCCCCAAGAATCTTTGTCTATTTAGTGTGCTCCATCATGGAGTGGAAAGGAACAGACATCTGTTGCCCCACAATTACTCCTGCAAGCACTCGAGGATGTGTGACCCAGAGACAAAAACCACATGCAAAGAAACTCTCTCCCACTTCTTTTGCTGATGGCTTCCAGCTCACTGAAAGAAAAGGAAGAAGCTGGCTCATATCAGAAGGGCTTGTGGGGACTTCTGGAAGGAAAGAGGAAGCATGGGAGGTATCAAGGGAACTGGAGAATGGGATTTGGAAAGGAGCAGAGGAGCACTGTGCTCCCATACTTCAAACCAGGCTCAAGACCTTGGAGTTTCTGCAGCCTCCAGAACTGCGTACCTGGCTAATGGGTTGTGATGTATCCCCTCCAATGGCCCTTATAGAGCCATACTGCAGTTATAAGTTACCTTTAATAGCTCAAAGACACAATGCCGCCATTCCAGGTCTGAATGCCACCAACAGCCAAACACAGAGTCAATTGCCTTCAACTTTCAGCATTGCTGCATTTTGTACTGCACACATTTGCATATGTTTAATTTCTAGTTTGCAATTAAATTAAAGGAAAACTGATTTTAAATACATTAAGGTTGAGGGTTCACCTACTTCAGTACATCCATTTCTACAACCCACTGTGCTAGACCAAACAGAGTTTCTATTTCTCAGCATCGTTAGTTTCTCATTGCATCAGGAGAATGAAATCCAAAGTCAGGGAAATACGTAGGACTTCCAATTAATTTTTGAAAGCTTGATGAGTGTTAAAAATATCTTGCATTGCAGGAAATAGACCAACAGGCCTGGGGTTCATTGATCTGTTTATTTTAGTCCTTTGCATATTTTCTACAGATCTGATTGCTCTGCTGTAATTATCTGGAAATAGTACACATGAGGAGGAAAAAAAGTCAGCATACCACAAAACAAAAATATAATTTCCCATAGTTAAGTAGGAAAATATGAATGATTATCATAAAATCACAGGGAATTTAATTATTAATTTTATGGAGAGTAAAAACTATTTAAAGAAAGCTGAAGTATAACTCTAAGCTTTAAAAAAATAGCTTCTGCATAATTAAGTATTTCACCTAATTTGGTATGAAGCAGTTCTTGATTGTAAAAATTGAAAGACAATTTTTTTTTAGTTGTTAATAAAATTGGAAATAAGTTAGCTTTAACCTCATTTTAATGGGGTTAAGGAAATTAAGAATTATCTGAGAAATGTGTATCTGATTAAGAAGATTTTTGAGAAACCTGGGAATTGATTCCCAAGCCACATAAATTCATTTTATGCACATGTAATTCTCTAGAGCAATAGGGAATTAGACCTGTTCCATGAGGCTTGTGTAGGAATCAGTAACAGCAAAACAGGTATTTAACCACCCATTTTCCATCTCACCTGTAGCTTGGGCTTCTGTGTTTCCGATCTCACATAAACTGACCAAGCTGGAGTGCACAGCTGAGGCTATTGCTTCTGGATGTCTTCACAGTTATCAGCTCTGAAGCCACAGATTGCTATCTGCTGTGCAATACCAAGAAATATTTGAAGACTTTGAAAATGGGCTGGGCGCTTTGTCTTGTTTGTGCCGTTAGGGCATTACAGCTGGTGGCTTTTAGCCAGTTTACCAGGTAGACAGAAATAATATGCCACTTATTCTCTGCAGCCTGGACAAGAGGACTGGGATGGATTCCCTGTCACTGGTGATTACTAACTATGGGGACTGACGGATATTAGAGAACTGAGGCTCTCTGATCAATGGCTTCAAGGTAACACAACCAACCCAAACTTAAATAGAAGACTGAGAGAAATCATCACTGGGGATGCAGAAAAAGCAAGCGCAGAAGGTACAGCTTAGCAATGAATGTCGAGTCCCGGCCCCAGCTCACTTTGGTGATCAAAGGCATTCCAAAACAAGCACTAAGTGTTTGTGAGCTGCCAAAGAATTTGGGTGTAGTGTTAGGAAGAAGATGAAGAACAGATTACTTACATCACTAGCAGCTACTCCCTAGTTTGATGAGGATGGATTTAAAAAATAGTTGGGAAGGTACACAAGCCTGTTACACATCTTCACGGATCCTAAAGCACGGTTGTGTAACATGTCGTGCATTGCAGCACTCCGAAGTTCTATTTAAAGGAAATACAGCAAACAGGCAGTGGTGGGGTGGAGACAGGAGAGAGAGTGATGAAAGAAATGGTGAACTAAAAACGGAGCGGAGAGGCTAGGAGACTAAGAGAGATCAAAGGTATAACAGCAGCTCTGAAACTGAGAATCCTCTGCACTGAAGCTAAAAACATAATGCTAGAAAGTCACATGTCAAAAACAAACAACTTTTGGCACCTCTTTCCTGCACTGACTTCAGGATAGGTGGGGACACAAACATCAAAATGCGGAGAGAGCTTCAACTTTGTTACGAACAAGAGGCATCCTGTTTTTGAGGAGCAAAGCACTGTGTGCTTCTCTCATATGGATTGTTGGCCGTCCCTCTCTCTGTACCTTCCCATCGCAGGCAGGTAAAAAAAAGGTTTCTAAAGTAAAAAAACAAAATCTGCATGACTCGTTTGCAACAGCATCTGGTGTCTCGGAAACCACTTCTTCAGCCAGTTCTCTTGGCTGCTTTGGAGATGCAGTGATGTCCAACTGCACAATATGGTTAGGCTTGCTTCCCAGATCGTATCTACACTGGCCCATGGAGCCTCTGCCTCCAAAGCACTGGAGGTATACAGAGAAACTGCTCAGAATGTGTATGTGGCTGGAACAGACACGTACCAGATGGCCATTCAAAATAGCAGTCAGGAGAAAAGCCTCACACTGAGCAGATGCAAGTCTTATCCTTGAGAAACGACTTCCCAGCTGCCATTTTCCTCTGACTCATCTTTTAGAAGAATTCTGTTTATTTTAACCAGAGCTAGTGTTGAGTCACAGACGCCACATGTTAGACCAGTTCACTGGGTCCCTTTCGTAGTTGGGGTGAGGAGAGTATTTTAGGCAACTCCACTTCTTTGCTTAGTACATGCAAAGTCTCAGCATTCCCTTCTTTTCATTTGCATGATTGTTAGAACAGTAGCGCAAATTTCGAAGCACTAAAACTAATACAGACAAAAATGTAGGTTAAAGATAAAGAGAAACCCCTTGATTTTAAGGAACATTGGTTCAGCCTTATTATATTAAACCACAACTTTGGCTTTCTGTGTTAGATGTTAAAAGTTATTTTAAACACAAGGTGGCTGAGATCTTTATAGACTTAATTATGTGAAACAAGGAGTTCCTCTGAGCACCTGCACCTGTATGAAATGCTCTTTCAGGTTTTCTGCTCTTGAGAAAGGTTTTTTCCTTGATGTTTCAAGAGCTGCCTTGTTAAATACTTAAGCCATGATTTCTTTGTACTAAAATTGGATAATATAATACAATGCCATGAAAGGGAGAAATAGAACTAGAGGAGGTGGTGTTTCTAGTTTGTTTGTTTGTTTGTTGTTGTTGTTGTCATTTTCATTTCCAGCTAATTTCCTCAGAAAATTCTGAAAGGTTTGCAGCCATTTCTTAAAATGCCAATACTGTCTGCACTGAGCATATGTTCTATTTTGATATTTTTTCAATTCCTAAAATAAAAATCTGCAAGTTCTTCATGAATATCTTTCCACCCCAGCCAGAAAATGTGTGAAAGCAGCTCCATCAGTCCTCTTCCTGACCCCCAGCCACTGCCTGAGCCTTTTCCGTAGAGGAACAAGTTTCAGTTCCCCCTTGTATTGTTTCACCAAGGCAGAATATTTAATTTGCCATTTTCTCATTATGAATTTTTAACCAATTTTGTAAAAACAAACAAACAAACCAAAAAAACAAAACAACAACAACAGCACACTTTTTTTTTTTCTAAATAATATATTTATGCTACTCAAAGTTAAGGGTTTTGCCCAATACCACTCAGTCGATGGACCAACTAAAACACTTCATTAGAATCCATTAAATTGCAAAGATCAGAGGTATTTGGAACTCTTCCAACCCAAAGTATTCCATGATGCTATGATTTGTGTTTCTTTATAACATCATAGAATCACAGAATGGTTTGGGTTGGAAGGGACCTTAAAGACCACCCAGCTCCAACCCCCTGCCATGGGCAGGGACACCTCCCACCAGACCAGGTTGCCCAAAGCCCCATCCAGCCTGGCCTTGAGCATCTCCAGGGATGGGGCATCCACAGCTTCTCTGGACAGCCTGTGCCAGTGCCTCACCACACCTTGAGTGAAGAATTTCCTCCTAACATCTAATCTAAATCTCACCTCTTTTAGTTTAAAATCATTCCCCCTTGTCCTATCAATCCTAGTCTTCAGAGAGGCCATGCTACCAAGATTCCCCAAGTTAATTCATCAGTATATAAACTTTTTCAGGGTGTCATAAAATAAATAAAAAAAACAGCAGAAGAGGGTGGCTTTATAAAGCCTTAACAGCATATTCAGGGAGAAAACTCTGTTCAATTTTTATTAATTTGGTGTATTTTTCCATGGCATTGGACCAAGTTATTCAGTAAGAGGAAGACTGTCAACATTTTAATTTTTTGACTGCTGTATTGCCTTGATTCTTTGGCATTGCTGAGTAAACCTGTATGATTTTCATATGAGGAGAAAACATCCTGCTTGTAGGTGGTCAAACACCTGCTCTCTAAGCTAGAAAGGCAGCAGCTGTTGTCCTTAGCGTGCCCAATTTGAGGAAAGTAGGATGTTGTCTACATATTTTCACAATGTCATTTATAAGGCAATGTTTGTGGCTTGCTACCACATGAATTATTGCCTTTGACAGGAGAAATAAAATTTTAATACAGGACTTTGACAGGAATACTCAAAAGGAGTTTTTTGAAACACAAGCTGAAGAGATCAACTGCTTTGCAAAACTGAACAAATTGTGTTTCCAGAGCTGCTTTGCTGCCCTCCAGAACAGAAATTTGAGAAGCCTGTGGACATACACGTGGGCAAGACCATTTTCTTCCGTCCTCAGAGAACAGTTTCACCATACTTGAGGTATTCCTTATTTCTGATTAAAAGTCAAACATACTAGGCCTGGCTGGGAGGGAATATGGTACATTAGCATATTCAGAAGGCAAGATGTTTGGATTCTGTAAGGAGGCTCATCTGGAAACAATGTATATGCTTCAGTTCTTTGTAGAAAATACTTAATTTTAATTTTTCATGAAAGCCCTTTCTCTCAGAACAACTCATCTGCTTAAAATTAGGCATGTACTTGTTTGTCTTGCTGACTTGAGGCCATACAATATACAGTCCTCTGATGCTGAGTAATTTATGTGCTTTCATAAATCAGTGGGCAGCCAACAGAGGACAGACTGGATTCAACAGTTCCACATATGCATTCTTATTTTATGGTCAAAAGATCATGGAAATGAGCTCATACTTCATGCCTTTGAAAGTCCCTTCCTTTTTCTGTCATCTCTGGGAAGTGCAATAGATTACGATTATTTCCAAGATTTTTAGTAAATTATTTACAATCCACATCTTAAAAAAAATGTAGTCTTTGATATCTTCTCCACTATTTTGAATGAAGGTTACAAAGGCGACCACAGTCTTCAATGGCCCCTCTTCTCCTTTCACCCCTTCGAAAGATTAAAGTATGGGAATGCTGTTTAAAAAGTGAAGAAGTCCTAGTCCTGTATGAGCCAAATACTTGTAAGAAAGCCCTACTTCCTGTCCCCACTGCCAGAACTGATTCTGTAAAGAAGAGCTGCAAGAATGCAACTGCACATTTCCATGTCCCTCCGAGACATGAAATGGAGTGTGCTGAGCTGGAATGATCTTAGAAATATCTCTTCTTGGCTTCTGGAGCTGAGGATGTGCCGTCACATTAAAAGCAGCTGATCTAGCCTGTGCCGATAGCCTACAGGAAGAGATTTCCATATGCGTATGGAAAATGCAAGCACACCTTGCATCCTCATGAAATTGCAGAAAAGATACAATAAAGGCAATAACACAGAATAGACCATTGGCATAGATGTGAATAATGGAATAAAGAAAAATTAAAAAAATAAACATGGATGAGTCCAGACCAGTAAAACCTCCATTTCCAACCCTGGTCTTCTTATCTGCAGTGCACCAATGGTTAGGGAAAGCACACGCTGAAGGATAGGCCTTTCTGGGGACTATTGATCAGACTGCATTGGCAGGTTTTAACAAATCATCCAGCACCACATAGAGGGCCTAGGGGTTGAACCTGGTGCATCTTTCCCTGCCCAGCTCCTGCCCAGGGTCTGTGGGGGAGCCATGGGGAAGGCCCAAGCCCCCTCCCCAGGGCAGGCTGAGGGGCTAGGCTGGGGTCTGGTGTGCAGGGGGCCCTGTGGGCAAGGGACTGGGCCTCTGTCCCAGCACCAATAGTGGCACTGAGGCACAAACATGAATATGTGAATAAGTTAATATGTTGGCAGTATTTGCTAAAAAAATGGATTACCTCAAAATGTTTGCATCTGTGACTCAGGGTAGCCTGTCTGCTGATCTTAAAATCTTGTGAAGCCCTGTAAAGCTCTTCAATTCTGATTCACCAATCTTCTCCACCTCTGGGTAACTGCAGAGAGCAGCCATGTGCATCTGAAGATCTTCCTGCAAACTGCATGTTAAACATTTAATGCCTGAATTTTGTATGTTAAAGCCCAATGAGTGAAAAAGAGATGGCACCTCTCAAACCCAAAAACTGGAGCCATCACAAGATTTATGAATAAAATTTTTATTACCAACCAGAACCAGTACTGACCAAATTTCACTGCATTTTTCCATCTACAGTGACAGTCAAGTATGCGAATTAAAGAAATGCTGCTAGTGAATGATCTTCGTTCCCCCTCTGAGCCCCAGACTACACATGATACCGATACGTTAATGCCCTGTGTGTGTCTCTAGTCATGAACAGAGCCTCTGACATGGCAGGCAAGAGAACTTCTGAACCAGACTGACATCTAACCAGACCACAATATTGGAGTTTTATGAGTGCAAGCAGAACAGACAATCCTCTCTATCCTTGTTTTAATAGTTCCCTTAAAGTCTGGGAAACTACAGAGAAAGTAAAAAGCAAGGTAATTAAAATGTGCATTGCTTACTTCGTCATTATGGGCGAGCGAGATTGTTTTGGGCAAAATATTTTTTTCCTCTAGGACATGCCTGCACTTTGAATAGAAGAATGTGTGCAGGAAATAGCTATTTTTCAAAAATTATACATTTCCAAAGCTAATTTAAAAATTTCTCCGAAAGTCCAATTTCAACATTTTTAATATAGAAATCCATGTTTTGTTCAAGTAATCTTTCAGTACATCAAATTAATTTTAGTAAAAACTGTAAATGAGAGTGACAATCTATAAGAAAAGTCAAAAAAAATGACATACAATGTTTGATTTACTCAAACCAACTTTTTTTTATCTTACTTAATAGATTGTTGGAATTAACGTGTAAGAGTTTGATTTTTCATCCTGATTTAAGGTAAAACCTTTTTTCAAATACCAACTTTCTGAAGGAAAAAAATGTTATTTCCTCATCTGCTCTATTCCTCACTAGCCTTAATTTAACAAGTGTATGATACATTGATTTCTGTCAGCAGACCACAGTTAGAATATACTGTGGTAGAAATGAACTCCATCTTCCATTCTGAATTATCTTAAGCAGCTCTGTTAATATAATAGGCTTGTGGGCATATATTATACAATGACACAAGGCGTAACCTTTCCCTTTCAAACAGTTTCTCATTTCATGACTTCAACAAACATAAGAGAATATCACATGGTAAAAGAATGCTGTGAAAAGTATATTGAATCATCTGGCAGTATTTAAACCATGAGATGACATTTTATTTTGCTTATTCTACATGGAAATTCCTAACATCAGCTCTTACTCAAATACATCAGTCCAGGCTCTGCTGTTTCTTTTCAAACATTCTTTATTCCCCTCTTCTTGTTCTTGTTATATCTTTTTATCTCTTAGCTGGAATGTGGATTTCTGTGGATGTCTAAACATCCACAAAGTCTGAACTTTTAATTTTTCCTTCTGAAAAACCCTTAATGCAGAATTATCTAAAGGATTTTTTTTCTTTCTCTCTTTTTTTTCCCCCCTAAACTGCTCCATAGTTAATCAGTAGTGTGTTTATAACAAAAAATCTACGGCTGTCTTAATAACTCAAGGAGGCTCTAAGGATCCTTCAATAGATGAGTGTCAAAGTAATGACGTTACAGAGTTTATATCAATTGATTTCTGGCAAAGTGGCCACTGTGCTCTGGAGGTTTCATCTAAACACAGGGTGCTCCTTAGCCTAGCCTATTTGTACACCTAAAGCTGACCATTCTCTTAAGAGCTTTCTTGGAGAAGGCCCAGAGCTCTCAACACCTTGAAGGGGTGAGCCTCAAAGACAGAGTTATTTCCCAGAAGAGGCAGCACTTAGTAAAGCTATAGAAGAAATTCAGTGGGAAAAAATATATATATATTTGAAGGGAAGGGAAGGCAAGGCAAGGCAAGGGGAAGGGGAAGGCAAGGGGAAGGCAAGGCAAGTCAAGGCAAGGCAAGGCAAGGGAAGGCAAGGTGAAGGCAAGGCAAGGAAAGGCAAGGAAAGGAAAGGCAAGGAAAGGCAAGGCAAGGAAAGGCAATGAAAGAGGAAAGAGGCAAGGCGCGGCAAGGCAAAGCAAGGGCAAGGCACGGCAAGGCGTGGCAAGGCGAAGGCAAGGCGAAGGCAAGACAAGGCAAGATGCAAGGGGAAGGGAAGGGAAGGGAAGGGAAGGGAAGGGAAGGGAAGGGAAGGGAAGGGAAGGGAAGGGAAGGGAAGGGAAGGGAAGGGAAGGGAAGGGAAGGGAAGGGAAGGGAAGGGAAGGGAAGGGAAGGGAAGGGAAGGGAAGGGAAGGGAAGGGAAGGGAAGGGAAGGGAAGGGAAGGGAAGGGAAGGGAAGGGAAGGGAAGGGAAGGGAAGGGAAGGGAAGGGAAGGGAAGGGAAGGGAAGGGAAGGGAAGGGAAGGGAAGGGAAGGGAAGGGAAGGGAAGGGAAGGGAAGGGAAGGGAAGGGAAGGGAAGGGAAGGGAAGGGAAGGGAAGGGAAGGGAAGGGAAGGGAAGGGAAATAATTGATCAATTGCATACCTCTAGAGACAGGTAAACAATGCATTACAGCCAGAAAGTAGCAACTGATTTCTGCCATTTGAACCAAAGGGGAAAAGTTTTGCTGTTAGCAATAAGGGTCTTATGACACCACATATTCTTTCATGGATTTGAAACCCAGAAAAGACTATTAGATCTTCCAGTTTTACTTCCTTCACAGCACAGGCCATAAAAAATCATGCCTCTCCTTCCACTCAGTAATGACTTGTGTGTTGGCAAAAGCAGAATGCTCCCAAAGGTACCTCCAGCCTTAGTCTGAAAACTTCAAGAGGGGAAGAAGCCAGTCTCTTGGCCCATATTCTGTTGTTACAGACCATCTATTCCAGCAAAGGTTTACTAGCCCACATGCAGTCCAACACCAACATTACGTTATTCAGTGACATATAATTCTGCACGACAGCCCATGATTCATTGCTTACAAGTGTTCCCAAATGTACATTGGTTACATTCCACAACTGATGATGACAGCAGCTCCCAACTGGATGGGACACTCCTCCAATGTGCTACTTCACTCTAGTGCACATACTGTAATTTGGTAAGAGCCAGTCTAGCTAAAAATTAGCCCATGGCAGCTACCATACCTTTGTCCATCATTTCTGCCTAGAGAAAAGTAGAGACATTTGAATGTCATAGAAAAGTTCTGTTTATCTCAGAAAGCTTGATCTCAAATTCTCATTAATCACAAGGGAAATCACTTCCTATTTCATCTGACTCCATGGAAGACACCTTAAGGGTAGACTTACTCAAGGAAACGAGAAATATGAGATTACTTCATTAGATATGGTATTAGATAGGCCAAAGCACCATGACCTTACTGTGCTCTTTAGATTGGTTCCCACTGAATTGCTCCAGTGCATATGAAAAAATATATTTTTTGAATCTAAGAATAGTAACAGTTAATCTACATCAAAATGGAAAGAAGTAGCTCACAGAACAGGCTCTAACCATACTTAACTTACAAGGAAAAATCATGTATGCAAGCTTTCTGAAAGGAATTTCTTTCTCCCTTTCCCTTTCCCTTTCCTTTTCCCTTTCCCTCCCCCTTTTCCTCTTTCTCTTCTCTTTCTGTTTCTTTCTCATTCCCAATTTCTATTTCTCATTCCCTCTTTCTCTCTTTTTTTTTTTTTGTTAGTATTGATTCCTAAACTTATAAAAGACATGTAAAGACTCTCTCTATATCTTTTTATGTTAAATAAAATGGAAGCCTCAAAACACATCTGTTCTCTGGGTGAACAGATAGTGCCTATATAAGATGTATAACCATGCCCAACTTTTGTTGAGGAGGGCTTCTGTGTTGGTTTGTGTTTTTGGTTGGTTGGTCGGTTGTTTTTTCTTGTTTGTTTGTTTTTTAAATAATGAAGGAATTGACTAAATTGCATCTATAAATATACACTTTTGTCTTGGAGATACTGAAGTCCTGCAATTGTAGTGGAAAGATTACTTGGTGAAACCATAGAGGGAAATTATTTTCAATAAACTCTTTGGACTACAACTCTGGTGTCTGCACCATAAAAAAACAAACAAACAAACAAACAAAAAACTTGGAATTGTGGTATACATAGAGCACCCCCAGTCTGAGATTATGTTCCATTTGTCCTATATTTTTGCAATAATGCAAATTTGGAGTTTGCCCCAGTCTTTAATAAATGTTGATGAGATCTGTGCATACACAAGATGAAATTGTAAATGGCAAATGGAAACAATGGCAGCAGCAAAAGAAGTCCAGGCCCGAGGGGATTTTTCCAGAAAGCAGAACAAGAGGTTTCATTGTTCCTATGTGGTGCGTATCAAAAGAAAGGATAGGGAAAAATCATTTAGCTCTTGTAGAGCAAGTGCAGGCTTTCCAAAGAATGAAAGGGAGGCAATATGGAGGAAAAAAGAAATTAACTTGAGTAATTCAAGGCACAGTTAGACTTGCTTACAAGCAAGAATTGATCAGACACAAAGCCCAGTCTTCTCTAATGCTCAGCTTTTATTGAATTACATGGATGCTCTGCACTTTGCAGCAGTTACATTGCCTATTTCAGTATTAAAAGAAAGTTGGAGGCTTAGGTAACCCTGCCTGACTTCCAGTCATCCTAGTAACAGCCAAACAACGAGCACGCAGAGTCTGTGAAACATCCAGGAGATGCCAGACAAATTAACTCTAGGATTTTTCCAAAACAAAGGAGAATCTTTAAAGAGATTTTATTACCCATAAACAGCTCTGAGACAGATAGCAATTTAAGGAAGGCAAGCAACTTAAGAAACAGTGGAAATTCTGAATTTGTGCCCAAAATTAAAATAACTTTTTAATGGCCTTGCCCTTAAAGAGGAATTAATGAAGTCTCTTTTACATCTTCACAGAGAGCCAGACTCTGCCAGATGTGAGATAGATTACTACGTACAACATAAACAATATTTGGTCTTTTATCCTTCCTGCATGGAGCAGGCATCTCTGCGCTTGAACAGGAGATCATTTCTAACCCATCAGAGGATGTAAACGACCCCAGTCACCAGCAGTTCTCCAGGAGCCTGCAGGAATACCTGGGTAACATTTCTACCAGACCCTGCACACCGAGCTAAGGGGCAGGTGGGGGGAAAATGGTGGCAAGCCTGGGGCAGCAGGATTTGGCCCAAACATAAGGATTCATCATCAGTATTTGCTTTTGTACAAGCTGAGGACTGCCAGCCCCTGCCCAGCTGAATGCTTCAAGCTGTAGCTAGGAGACTAAACTCTAACACACTAAAAATACATCCCCTGTGCTGGGCAGAGACAGCTTTTTTGCAAGCAAAGAGAGGAGACCTGGTGTCAGCAGGATGGGGCAATGGGCTCCAGCACAGCCAAAGGACCCAATGCAGGCACCCACGCCAGGCTCACAGCATCCTGCTTTTGCATGGGCTGCCCAGGCTGGTCCCAGTCCTGCCTTGTGTGTCACCACCCTCAGACGTGCGCTGCTCACCCAAATTCCCACTGGCTGGTTGGAGCACCCTGCCCTGCTGGGAGGCTGTGTCTTCTGCTCACCTCCGGGCCAGCGGGGTGGCGGAGACTGCAGAGAGCAGTTCTGTCTTTGGCCCTCATAAAACCAGTCCCCAGCTTTCTTTTCTGTATTCCAGGTCACCTGTGTTGGACGTCAACCCAGCTTTGCCACTGCAATCAGGCTGTGGGTGCTGTGGGGCCTCTGCCTCGCTGCGCATGGGCTGGAAACAATGCCCTGGGGTGCCCTGGGGCAGTCACACATCGCATTTCCAGACCGACTTATATTTGGCTGTAGCTGATTTTTCATCTCCAAACTAAGCTGAGCAACGCGATGCGGTGCCGCACATTGGTCTGCGTGTGGTCAGCAGTGGGAGGATGGGTTAATTTGGGTCATCAGCTAGTGAAATGTGCCTTGCTCATGCTGAAAACACAGCTCCAGGATGAAAAGTATGTTAGCATGTATGCCAGAAGAGAGAAGTCATTTATTGCCAATTATCTCCCGGTAGCACTGCTCTGCACATTGTGCCAAGCTAAAGGTAAGACCTAGAGTAAACAATTATGGGATTCTTCACAGAGATTTCACTGTGTCCAATTTCTGCAGATATCTGTGGCTATTCCTAAATTTCCATCCACATTCCAAACACATGCATTTGCAACACAGGAATATTTGTTTTTCACAACTGTGCTTTCATAGTACAGCAGGAGCCCTGGGCAGAGGAGCTATGAGGAACAGTATATGCCATAACCACAAAGGTACCTTTGATGAACTGGATCTCTTACGTTTGCACATTTATGATCAAAATTAGGGAAAGAAAAAAAGGAAAGAAAAAAAGTAAAGAAAGGAAGGAAGGAAAGAAGGAAGGAAGGAAGGAAGGAAGGAAGGAAGGAAGGAAGGAAGGAAGGAAGGAAGGAAGGAAGGAAGAAAGGAAGGAAGGAAAAGAAAGAAAGAAAGAAAGAAAGAAAAAGAAAGAAAAAGAAAAAAAGAAAGAAAGAAAGAAAGAAAGAAAGAAAGAAAGAAAGAAAGAAAGAAAGAAAGAAAGAAAGAAAGGAAAAGAAAGAAAGGAAGAAAGGAAGAAAGGAAGAAAGAGAGAAAGAGAGAAAGAGAGAGAGAGAAAGAGAGAAAGAGAGAAAGAGAGAAAGAAAGAAAAGAAAGAAAGAAAGAAAGAAAAAGAAAGAAAGAAAGAAAGAAAAGTAGTGTAACTAGAAAAATCTATACCTCCTGTGTAACATCGGTATCCATGGAGACACAGCACCAAAAGCTATTCTAGTGTTGTTTTATGACATCTTTGTTTGAAACAGCAGAGAAGAACAAGTACTAATACTGATTTAGGTGCTTTGAAATGCGTAGATTAATGTACCACACCATCCACTGCACGTGGATGCACACAGCCGCAAAGTCACCTTCCCCTCCTTTTCTGTGCTTGGGACTTTCTTCTGCGCTTATTTCTCATTTGTATTAGTATCAATAATTCTTAATATATCACCTTACAGTAATCAATGTTTAACATCAATCTCTTTCAGCATTTCAGCTATTGTTACACACTGGAATGTGGACAACAGCATTTGGGTGGAATCTGGGTTTGCAGGAGCACAAAAACAGGTTTGCAGAGAGGGAGCAGGTAATGGAACACCAGATAATTGTTTAAAAGATCACAGATTGCATATGTTTATTTGAGACACAGCACTGCAACAAAGGATTTGCCTACCTAGCGTTGTCTTTCCATTTGTATTTCCTCTAATATCCTGATACCTTCAAGCTGTTAGTCATAAGAAGAGCTTTATTAAAGTTACTGAAGATATTAAAGGAAAAATAAAGAGGGACCTGGTAAAGATGGAGCTGGCAGAAGTTTGAGAAGCCTGCCTCTTGTTTTCCCTTTGAAATGTTGGCAGGCATGCAGAGTGCTCAAACCTGCTCCCACAGCCTGGTTGTCATTCCCCATCCCAAGCTGGCTACCCTCATGATAAGCCAGGTATAGTCCGGAGATTTTTATGAGTTTCACAAAACGTGTTGCGCAAGCTGGAGACAAAACATATACAGAATATATTAGCTCTTGTAGACAGTTTTGCAGACAGCGGCTCCCGCAGACAACCACAACAGTTTACAGTAAATGCTATCGTCTGCTGATCAGGTATCCTGTTGAATCAAGGCTGGAGGCCACATCCCGAGGTGCCTCAGCTGTGCACAACTTTCTGCCTGGCACCAGCTTTGTGGCTGGCTTCTCCATAAACTGTTGATAAACAGCTGTTTTAATATTGGTATCTAATGTACTGGAAGTCTCCTGCTATCCCAGACAAAGCCATGTTTGAAAGCACCTTCACTTTTCTCAGAGACTGGGCATGCTTTTGATCCTTTATGTCAAATCACGCTCTAAAGAGGAATTGAAAATGTTCCTCCGATTCCATTGCTTTTGTAATTGGGCTTGATTGAGAAGGAATCTAAAAAGTGCATTTGCATTATATCTATAAATCTAACGCTGGCATTTTCAGCTGGATTTGCCAGGGTGACAGCAATAGCTCCCCCTACCCTGACTGTCAGCGCTGAACTCGGTAGTCCTGCTTGTGTGGTCAGGTCGACCAAGTTCAGCACCCATTGCAGAAATTGGTTGTCAGATCCTTGTTTGTACAGCTGGTCAGGGTTTGTTCTCCAGCATTTTGGGGGTCGGGGGCATTTTGCTGATGAGCTGTGAGTGTTAGCACCCTGTCTTCTTCTGGGGGGTGTGGAAGGATGCTAGCTTCGCACTCCTGTATATACACTTGCCCAATGGGCACTGCAGAGCTGCTTGCTGCACCACCGACATAGTTATAGGGATACCAGACAGTGAGAAGGGTCACCTCCAACTCTTGCACAAAACTAACTGGGAAACAGAGGTGCAGAAGAGCTCCTCCAAATGTTCAAATGATGTTTCTAGCAACACTGTCCCGTGTTCATTTGTACACTATATGGTCATACCTGTGTATACATGAAAGGGTACTTTAAAGCATACAGTTTAATAATATTCTTGGAATAAGTATCACTAAAACACATTAATTTATGGAAAACACAGTTTTCCATATGCTGCTGACTCCTCCACATTCTCACTTTTAAATTATGCGCGTATATGGTTCTCACAGTCTTTCTTCTACTTTTAATTTGAGCTCTGCCCATGTTGATGTTGCTCCTGTTCTCTATTTCCCTTTCAGCACTCTCCTCTGGTACCCAGCTATAACACAAATCCTCCTCTTCCCAAATGCTTTCAGACTACTTTGTGTTATGGGTAGCTTTTTGTGTTGCGCTGCTGTTGATGATGATTTAGCTTTGATTTTTTTTTTTTAATTTTTTTATTTTTAACATGGTCATTAGGAAGCCTGAGGCCTCTCTTAGCTTCCTTGATAAAAATTATGAAAAACCCTGAAGCTGGCTGAGATGGGCCCATTTCAAGCTGTAGAAAGAGAACTGCCTTTCCTCTTACTCAAAAACCTGGCATACGTTAACCCTTTCTGCAGTTGTTTGCCAAAGCTAATGTCTCTTTAAAGAAGGAAAAGGAAGAGCTGATTCAGTGCAGCTTCTGAACAGAGTGGGCTGTATGTTCTCTGTGAGTGTGGTGTTTGCATGCCCTTAGCAAGACACACTGAATTCTCCCATGCAAGCACCCTCCCTGCAACACAAAAACTGTTTTCCTATGATATGCAGAACATTATTTTCAGTGTAATTCCTGAAATATATAGTCACCCATGCCTCAGAGTAAGAATAAGGAGTGTTTACATGACAAACCATTTGAGAAGAAAATTATTATAACTACAGTGACTAGGCTTTCTCCCACATGAAATACAAAATCAAGAATAAACAATCAAAAAACAATTGTTAAGGGAAAACCTCTTGGTATGGGTGAGCATCCAGATGAGATGACAGTCTTCTTTACCCATATTAGATAACACAATTCTATGCTAGCTGCAGCTGACTCACCAGCAGTATTCAGGACAGTGATTAAAAAAATACCTTGCAGTACTTTAGGATGATGATTTGTTAGGGACTGATATCATCATACTATATCATACTACCCCTAGGAATACTATGCTGGAGTATTGAGGTTTTCAGCTATATTTTCTGAGATCTTTTCTACCCATACAAAACTGTGTATACAAAGTAGAGGCATGTACATTGGTCTGTGTGGAAACAGCTGTCAGATGCATGGAGTTGGCACACCTCACAGCCCAGTCCTTTGGGAACCCTGGGAGGCAGCAGGAGGCGAAGTAGACCAGGGAGCATCCCTGAAGCCCAGAAAAAGGCAAGTGGGAAGCAGCACAGCAGCATGGGGTCTCCTCTGTGCTGGTCACCAGACCTGGGGCCAACTGAAGATCTCCCAGCGAGAGAGGCCCCACACCTATGACGTGGGGATGTGATGGAAAAAGGGATGCATTACACACCACAACAGCCATGGTGAAGTGGTGTCAGCCATGACTGATTAGGAAAGGAACCGTGTCATTCCTTATCTTGAATAACTTCTCTTATCTCCTGTATATTTTTTTAGCCCCAAAAGAAAACAGTGGAGGTTGGTAGATGGGCTGGAGCACAGTTGGCTATTCTGCTTCAAGCAGCTGCGACTTCTCTTGGTCTAATTTTAACTGAGTCACAGTATGTATTTGTAATTGAAACCAGTCATTTTACTTTTAGGAAATCCTATGCTGTCGGGACAAAACATCTGCTTTAATGACCCTCAAAATGGTCTTCAAGTCTACGTAAAACCACCTTTTCCTGTGCTTGTAGTTTTTTACTGTGTGCTCCCAGCAAAAAAACACCATTTTCAAATCCACAATCTTGCTTTAAAATACCTCAAACGACACAGTGTTTTGATTCATATGGCTATCCTTATTGCCAAATATTTTTCCCCAAATCCATGCCATGTCAGTAAAGGAATATGACTAACACATACAGGTTATCTCCAACATCTGTCACATGAAAAATGAATTGATGAACTCACCCATATTTTTGTGCTTTTCTAGTACACAAGCCAAGTTTCAGCTTTCAAACTAAGCAGAGATGTGCCAAATATCGTGTAAGGCTGTTCAGTGCTATGTGTACAAAAAAATCTACACACCTTTTTCTCCCCTCCCCAGACTCTGTTCGTAAAGTTTAGTGATCAGCTTAGAAGCTCAGTTCACTGAAACTCAGTTTCTTACCTGAGGATACTGCCTGAGCTCTCAAAGTGGAGAAGAGATTGCAGATGGC
The DNA here is from genome assembly GCF_964211835.1 of Anser anser. Taxonomy (NCBI): domain Eukaryota; kingdom Metazoa; phylum Chordata; class Aves; order Anseriformes; family Anatidae; genus Anser; species Anser anser. The sequence continues at coordinate 32,429,063 of NC_139720.1, read as the reverse complement.
TATGCTGATGTTTTTTAAAGCACCGGCGAGTGCTTTGGATGTTCTTGGAAGTAACATGACCCAAATCATCACCAGCTTTTGCCTACGCAACAAAATTTCCAAAATCAATGCTTCATTTATTTTTTATAGCAAAATCTGCAAAATCTAAGAAGAAAACTAAAATATTCAAGCTGAGACTTGCAAGTTTAGCTGGTTAGCGTGTATCTTCTCCTGTCAATTTGCAACACAGGGTAAAAGATGGATGTTCACACACTCACCCCATGACAGCTTATGTCTTTAAAATTACTCTTAATGTTTTGGAATTTTGATTTATATTTCAAATACTGAAATCATAAAGTGGGCTAGAAGAAGTCCTAGAAAAGTAGCAAAAGTATAAATGGACAAGCATTATATAATTAGATTTTCCCTTCAAAGTATTAATGTTAATTAAAGTCAATTAAAAATCATGATAAAGACATTTCACTGGCAAGGAAATTTTTATGGTGTTATATACTACATTTCTGGATTGATGTGTTTTCAAAAGAAAGCTGACAGGATTTAATTTATGAACTTGTAGAGACAGAAAGGAGCTTAAAAAAAAGCAATGCATTGACTCATATTTTCTATTTGCACTTTTAATCACAGATTTCAGCAGACAGGCCCCTTGTAGTGACAGTGGTGTTACCCTGAGAAGCTCTTATTAGGAGTTAGAAAACCAGCAGTACTCAGTCAAAACAGTGCTGAAGTACCAAAATTTGGGGGGGGGGGGTGGGGGGGGGGGAGAAAAATGTTTTACTTTGTTTACGACAGAAAGGAAAGGTTAGAAAAGCCCCAAGGAAAAATACATGTTTATTCATAAATCCAAATGATATGACCTGAAACAATTAGGTGGTAGTTTAGAAGAACTAACTTCAAGCCAAAGTGCTACAATGGTATTGCACTGCAGATTCATTAGTTGGCACTAAGCTTTGATTACTCGTGTTCAGGGACCAGCTTTAGTCAATTAAAAATGATGTATATCCCTTTGTCTGAATTACTGCTTGTTTTAGGGACAATCCATCTATCCAGAGAGTAACATCCATCTAGCTTTTGACAAGATTTCTTTTTTCTGGAAGTCCTATAATCCGATTGGCCTACATCAGGTGGGAAGGTTAAATAATTAAGTGTGTATTGATTAGTATAACCATGGCTACATTTGTTCACTCTGCTGTGCTATGGATGGGGGTGGGAAACCCTTCCTGTTATTTGCTTGGACATCTTTCACTCCCTGGGAGAGAGCTCTACCCTCCTCTGCTACCTACTCATTGCTTGATAATTGAGATGGACAAGCAGCCACACACCACAATTGATTCTGAGTTTTTCAGCAGATGCTGGGAAGTTCAGATTAAAATGTCTATCCAAATGTTGCTGTTTTTCCACATGTTTATGTGAGGGGAAAAGAGGAGAGACTGGCAGGTCTGGATGTCGTGGAACAGCCAGTGACACAAAAACAAATGGAGCATGAAATTAAGTTTTAGAACTTGTGCAGTGCTTTCTACCACAGTGATAGTCAGGTAATGTAATTCCCCAGGTTCAAAGTATCAAATGATTTCTATAACCCCACATACTTAATCTTGGAACTCAGTCAAGCAACAATTAAACTTGCCAAAAGAAGGTCCATGAGAATGTAGTTAGATTTGACAAAGCAGTCAGGAGTTTGAAGACATTTCAAACCTTGAAATATGGTGGAAAAGTCTGGTCCCCAAGCAAAGGAGCTTCATTCTTTCCACAGAGAGAGGAAATCTACTCACTGATCAGGGAAAACATCTGTTTAACACCATTGCAGGAGGAGCCTAAACAGGGTTTTCAGAAAAGGAAAGGGCACTCCTTTCAAAGATCACACAGGGACTTTGAAATTCTGTTTTGCATAGGTAAGACTGAGTATGGAATGTTTTTCTGTCTCTCATTTTTAAAGAACTTCATCTGTAAACTTTTTAGCTCCCATTTTTATGCTCTCGTCATTTTCCAGTCAGTAAGGATGTTTGTATGTCCCAAGTACAAAGCTGCTATGCTTTAAGTAGTCTTCCTAGAGAAGGTTCAACAAAACTGGAAGTTTTCTGCTTTATTCATTTTAAGGCCAGATAAAAAGCCTACAGGAAAAGGTTCTAGCTATGTGAGCCAGTCACTTAGAAATCTTCCAATGTACACACAACTTTCACTGTCTTGTTCTTTCTTTAAAAAATAAAATATATATATAAGAAAACCTTTTTACTACTAATAACCAGAACCCTTTAATGCAACTTTATTAAATACATTTTGAGAGAAATGTGACAAATGCAAAAGCAAGAAGATATAATAGATGTGATTCAGGATAGTGTGTGGGTTTCTTGAAATAGTCAGCTTGTCTGTATAGAAGTTGCAGGCTTTATTTGTTCATTTCATTTAGACCATCTTTTCCTCAAATAGCTGAAATATTACTCCACCAGATAACAAATCAGTGCATTTCTCTTGATTCTCTTGTCTGGTTGATCGCATTCTTAGTCTGGCATTTATTCCTGCAACTATAATGATTAAATATGTTCATTGCCCAGAATCACGAAACTGAAATTTCATCCTCGTTTGTCATTACTGAAAAATGTGGCAATTAGAAGTAGATTTTAAAAATAGCGAGCTTTTCTCTTCCTTTAATTTGCAAAGCATATCCAGCCAGTTTGGGGTGATGTAAAGTGATGCACAAATAACTTCTGCACTGGGTTCTCTCATATGCTGTGTTTACTGTCACCAAGGGATTAGGTTCCAAAAAAACACCAGTGAAATTTGTAGCATTTCAACAGCACATAGCATGCATGTCAGTGAAATGAAATGCCAGTGCATCCAGCAGTGACATGCCCCAGCTGAAAATGCCTTCTGTGATATGCATTTTGCTTCACTGAAAGCCATACCAAATGTTATAAAATGCAGAAACTGTTTTGTCACATTAAGAAGATCCATTTCCATTCAGGAGTGCTTTTGACACAGGACGTTATGAAAAAGCTAAACAAAACACAGAAAGTTTTTTACTGTATGCAAGTAGCTAATTGTCACTGCTTTTGTTTCTTTCCTGCCTTATTTCGCATACTAAATATATTTGTGCTTCGCTGGGTCTCTGAATAGGTGTAATCCAGACATTGACCTGAAGAACTAAAATTTGACAAGGAAGGTAATGAAATCACAAAATTATCCTAACTGTTAAAGTTTGCATTTACTCATGACTTAGTTGAAACAGGGGTTCAATGACATCTGTCTAAAGAGCTCCTTGCTAATACTAATAATTTGAGGAAGCAAATGAACTTCCTGAATGGTGTAAAATGCACTCACAAAATTTGCTCCCTTGATCAGGTGGTGCCCAGTTCACCTGTCTGGGTGCATGTTCACGTTTGCATTTCTGGCAGATCTTTCCACCATGTAATCTGAAGGGCCTGTCCATAAACCACATACAGACCTTAGAGCCTGTGTTCCTCAGAACAGGAACCATAACTTTCTGAGGATCTGCAGTGCAGTGTCTTTGAGCACAAGACTTCAACTCAAAGGATGAGGCTTCTGAAATTAAGGAAAAAAAAAAAAAAGTAGTTAAGGAATAAAAGAAAATTTGCAGTGGTGCAGGATTTAGGAGTTTGTTGGGAAGCACAAAGCTTTGCATGCCAGGAAGTGCCGGCCAGCTCTCCATGGCACAGTGCGGCGGGGCTTTGGAGCAAGGATAAGCCAAGAGACAGGAAGGGCGGTATCTCCCAGAGGTACTTTTAAATAAGATCCTCACGGCTGCAGATTTGTTACGGGAAGAAGGAGGTTTGGGTTGTATCCCATCCAAGTCTGTTGGTGGTATAATCCCTCACTGTCAGTACGCGGGCTCCAGCCATTCCTTCCTGGAGGAGGTGGTGTTCCTCACAGAACAAGGGCTGGGATTCAACCCTCGGGCTGTAAATCACACCCGCGGGCAGCTCCCCACACCAGCAAGCCCTGTGAGATAGCAGGGCCCGGCCAGCCGCTGCCCCGGCTCGCCTTCGCGGGGTGAGCTGGGCTCAACCACGGCCTGGGTGTAGGCCAAGCTCCCAGCTTCGGCAGGGAGAGCCGTGCTGGTGGTGGGGAGATCGCACAGGTGTGGGGGAGAGGAGATCCCGGCTCCGAACAATCCTAAGCACATGTGTGGTCAACTCAGGCTTGCTCTTTTGTGGCTATTTTCCTTCACTTGGTCAAAGGGAATGCATACCGCCACAACGCTGCTTCAGACAGGAATTCCCTCATTTCGCCTTATCTCTGAATGACACCAAGAAGGGCGTCAGAAGGAGTCAGTCTGACTTTTTCTAACGTGAAACATCTTGTTTTGATGACCTGCTCACATTCTCTGTGGCTGTGTGCCACCAGAAAAATGTCCCGACCGCCGGGCCCGGCAGGCTTTACGGGCATTTCCGAATGAAGCCCCTGACACCCTTGCTGAGCACTGTTATCCTACAGCCTCAGAGGAACTTTGAAACAGAAAGGGATTAAACATATTCTTCAAGGTCACATAGCAAGTGTGTGACAAAGCTGGGAAAAGCACATAAATCGCTGCAGCTCACCATCCTTTGTCTCCATTAACTTCCGGCTTTTGTTGTTATTGCTATTAATACACACCAGTGTTATTACAGCACATACAATGAGGAGCAGAGACCCTTGCTCCAGGCATTGCAAAAATGCAGATGGAAGGCGTGCCTCTGTCCTGAAGAGATTGAAATCCAAAAATAAGCCTTCCAGTCCCTCACGCTGCTGGGACGATTGTGTTCAACCTTGAAATTTTCACTGGCTGGTCACTCAGCATTTTAAAAATGCAGCTGTCTTTGTGAGAGAATCTGCATAGCCCTCCCACGCATGTGCAGCAGGCTACCAGGAGGGCGGGTGGCCCTAAATTTCACCTTTCCCTTTTTTCCTTGTGCATCTTGGGTTGAAAAGCGTTCAAAGCAGACAGGAGTTTTGCTCATTTCCTGCAAGTGGAGCTGAGAGGGAAAGCTAGTGACGGCACTGCGCGACCTATGAGAAGCACACACGGAGTTGAGCAGAACTGTGCTCAAAATTAAAATCGATAGAAACCCCTGTACCAGCCAAGCCTGATTTAACACCAATATTGCAGCATCTGGTGCTGCCAGGTTCAGTCCTGGCTGCCTTTACAGACTGGTCACAGTTTGCTCTTTGATTATGAAACAGCTTCCAGACGTCAGACAAGAGTGCAGTGTGCTGACTCACTGCCAGGTATGTCATGCACAGGACAATAATGTCCAGGAAGTGCAAGAACCTGGATTTATTTTTAAACTTATTTTTATTTAACACTTCTTAAGAGCAATAAGAGTAAGTTTCTGTTTTTTCAATTCCTCCTTTTCCTGAGTTACAAACTAGGTGACCAGGCAATAAGTAACTCCAGGCACTGAATTTACAGGGAAATTGTTACACTTTTCAGGTGGTTAAAGTCATTAACTCATACCTTATTACAGCAGCTGAGGCGTGCAATAATCAGCCCCAAAAGTACTGCTCTTTAGGTCTCAATGCTCAATTAATTTTCTGGAATCCACATCAAGAAACAAAGAAATGAAACCACAATAAGAAGAACTAGGGGAAGAGTTATTGTGTTTCCTTCATTCTTTAATTTCAGTCTTGGTTTATCAGAATTATAAATACTTCAACAGAAACCCATGCAGGTCAAGCTTTGCTGCCAGAGCAAATTGTTCTTTCTTCAATTTCCGTTGAACCAAACAGGGTTAATTGCAGAGGGCAGCCATGCTGGTCAGACCAAAAGTCCATCTTCCCCACAATGAATTTCCAAAAGAGCCCAGCAGTGGATGCCTGGGGAAGAATAAAAGCATGGGGCGTGCAGAAAGGATACACCTCAGACTCCAGATTTCAGCATTAGGGCAAATCAGAGATAGTGTCTTTCTATCTAATGACCCTTTTTTATCCCAGGTCTATCACGTTGTCATCTATAGCATTCTGTGACATGAAGATCTACGAATCAACCTTGGGTGATATGAAGAGGTGATATGGACTTGGCAACTGCCAGTTTTCTTTGGTGTCATGACGTCCTCATGACTCTCTCATCCACTGTGTATTATTGGGGCATAGCATAGAAAAACCTTTCACTAATCATCCAGACTCCCAAAATAAAGGGTTTTCCTTTTTAAAAGGTAACAAATGCTGCTTTCGGTGTAAGGTTATTATAAACACTTATTAGGGAAAAAAAAAAAGAAGAAAAAAAACACAACAAAATATGCATAGAACAAAATGCACGCGTATATTTTGCACAGGCCTACAGAAGAGTTTTTATGTCTGAAACACTCAAAGTGTCTGCCCTACAGGAAGCCTTTACCGGCATGCTACACTTCAAAGCAGTGCAAGGGTGCAAGTTTCTGGCCAGGGCTCAACCTCCTTTACCAGAACAGCTATGCGGGAATGTTTTCAGTGCAAGCTCAGGAAACAAATATGCATCTCTGTATTCATGATCCAAGTCTAGTACTCCTGAATTTTTCTGCTGCTTACAAGGCCGAAGCACACCATTCTGATTCTCTACTCTGATCACATGGCTAACTATCTTAAACAAGTACTTCTGTCATCAAGCCCACATTTTCTGCTGGAGATAAGAAATACTCATGCTAATTGGGAATTTAAGAACACTCTCTTGGGTGCCAAAAATCCATAGCTGAGAGAGACATCTACAATATTCTGCTTTGTTTTCAAAAGAAAAAAAAAAAATAACTTAGAAGGAAAATATAATAATGAAAGTCACAAAATTATTAAAACAAACGGAAAGCCAAGAAAGTTGACTGCATCAAATATCATGGTACAGTGGGAAGTGAGTAAGGCAGGAAACAGGACACAAGATAAAATCTATAGAAAAAAAAAAAAAAAAGATTAAGGACAAAATAAAATTTAAGCATAACTTAAATAAATGAAATCCTAACAATGGCTTTAGTGCAAGAGGGCAGAAGTACTTAATAACTATTCCTGGCCTTGCGGTTGGGAAAAGACAGATTTATATATATGATAAAATATTTTGCATACCAATTATAACCATCCCTAAAGAGTATGCTAAGCAGCAGATTCTGAATAAAGATTTCATATCAACAAAATCAGATAATTCCCATGTATTAATTTTAAAGAGCCAGACAAGAATCTCCTCTATATATGTCATCATTTCTAGTAAATTTTGGAGCACGTAGTAATTCCAGAGGATTATGTGAATGTTATCTTTGTGACATTACATTAAAAGGGCAAGCATACATCCTGAGTAATCATGCTTACAGCAGCCTGGTATCAAAAGCAACGGAAGAGCTACTGTTGGTTCCTATTAGTAACAACTTTTAAAAGGTAATAAAAGAAATGCCAATCAACATTCATTTATGCAAAATGCATGTTGCCAAGCTAACTTGGTATCATTTTCACAAGATTACAGGTTTGGGTCATTCTTTACACATTCATACACTGATTAATATCAGAGCTGGAGGCAGAGAGGGCACAAGGACAGACACCCTCCCTGATGGAAGGTGGTGGCACTGAGAGAGGACACCAGGAGCAGGGACCAGGCACAGCACACAGAGGGGCCAGGGTCTCCTCAAAAATGTAGATTCATGAGGATGTGGAGATTTTATTCCTGTAGAAGCCATTTAATTAAAAAGTTGATGAAAGACTATGAGGCAGGAGAAAGGCCCACCTAGCCCTGTACCAAGTCCTAGAGTAGCCAAGGCTGGACACACTCTTAAACACAGCTTTGTGAAGAGTGTGTGTACACAGTATGTAAGCTGTACCTGCAAACATGGCACCAGTTGCTCTGAGGTTTCTTTATTGCTTCTTTTTTATGGATTTTTTTTTATGTGCTTTGGGTGATGACCACATGACAATGTAGTTCAATCAGGGTTATGCTCTTTTACTAATTCAGTCCAATACATATTGTTTTACGGCTGATCTTTGCACATAGTTAACAAATACTGCATCAACCTATAAACTCTGCTTCTGACCAGCTGTGAGAACATGCTACGGTTTGTGTATCCCACAGCGAACAGAGAGGAAGACTAATGAGATCCAGTCCAAGCAGTTTCTGAAAAATTAATTTAGCAGCTACATTCCCAAATATACGGATATTAGCACCTATTTCATGCACTGTCTAATGTTTATGTTGCACAATTGAAAACTTACTTTTTATTTTCTGCCCACTACCAGATGACCAGTTCCAGCAAATTAATGGCTTAATATGTTCTAAAACATTCCCTTGCTTTATTTATTCAATCCTCTGTTCATTGTTAGCTTTCTAATAAAATGCAGTCTTTCAAGTCCGATTTTATAATAAATCTAATTTCTCTAAATATTAAAAGCCTTTAAGGCTTGCAGTGAAGTAGCCCATGGATATACCTTCACCATTTCTCTTTTGTCATAAAGATTCATAATCTTTATGAAATAATGGCATTACGAGGGAAGAAAAATTAAACTTCAGATGGCCAGTGCTTGTTATAAACAGGTGTGATTCCAGAGAATTCTTGAATTTTCTAAAGGGCTCTTAGTGAAGCAATCATTTCTCTGCCTTTAGTCCCTGTATGCTTTTACATCCCTGCTGTAGAGGAACCAGGATTTTTGCCTGTTTAAGAAGTGCTGAAGGAATGTAAGTGTTGAATCACCAAAGAGCATTTGTCAGGAACACGGATTGGAGGCTGAGATGCAATGCAATGGAGCCTCGGCTGTTGCTATCAATGGAGGAAGCATTACCTTAAGAAAATAAAAGTCAATGAATCTATCAGCTGCTCCTGACACTCAGTTCCTCCCTCTATTTCCTGCTCGCTCCCACTCCAGTGACCTCCAAATCCCCTTGTTTCCTATCGTGCTGACTTCTTTTTCAGCATCCTCATCAGTGTTATCTTTAAGCGTTCTGTTGTTGGCCCTCCTTCCTTCTTTTCTGCATGTTGTTTCCAAGAGACCATTTCTCAGCAAGAACCTAATAACCATTATGTGGAGTAGGAGGCAGCAAAGGGTGAATGATTATAAAATATTAATAAAAAAATATTCATTAAAAACATGCGCGTTGGACTGATTCCTGCAAATCCCCAAAGGTGAGAATATCTTTGCAACAACAGAATGAACTTTGTGGGAGCAGCATTTTAGGAAGGACTGAAGAAGAAAGCTGTGTTTAAAAATGCAGATGGCTGAATTCATTTCTTCAGTTCTTTTAGCAGCTAAACCAGCTACTGAAACAATTCAGATTTTTGGCAGCTTTTATAGAGTCAGATCCTATTCCACGCATATTTTGAATGAGTAAAAACTGAAGTGGTTAAAATACTTCATATTTTAAAAATATATTTCCAAATTTTGCCTTTTTAAAGGGTAACTTTTAGAATGTAGAAATAATTTAGAAATGAAATATCCAGTGAAATGCCCAGTGAATCCAAAACAAAGCTTCAACTGCACGCTGCCCATCTACCAAAAGAAAGTACGTCCAATATATGCCTGGCACTAACTATAAACCTGACTTTTGTTGCTGAATTATGAAAGTATTCTGCAAATTTAATAAAGGACACAATTTGAAATAGTTTCCTCTACTGCCATAGCAACTGATACCTGAAACTACTACAAATGGAAGAGATCAGCAGAACTGTTTAGTCCATTTCTTGTGAGCAGATGCTCTCAGACCTTCCCCCGTTACGATGACTGGATTGGGGTGGGGTGTTGCCCATCGTTATGCTTCTTTCATAAAGCAGAAGTACATGGCACTGGATGGAGGAAACGTGCTTACAAAGCCCAGAACAGTGCAGCAGGAATGTGAAGTGAAGGCTGCTTTGCAGTATTCTGGTATGATGTCGCAAGGTAAAAATAGTGTTTTATTTACCTAGATGATTTTGAAATCAGTTAACAGAGGAGCCTATCCCAAGTTCGTTACAAACTCCCCAACATAAAAATGTACATGTACAACCCACTTCCATCCCTCCTCAGTGCCTGTGCAAGGAAACCAGTCTGTCCCCAGACCTGGGCTGCAAGTATCCAATCTCCGGCATCCTCTGTTCCCCCCCAGACCCTGGGGAACAGCTTCACAGCGTGCCCAGGTTACAAATGTGGGCTCCAGGGCAGAGCGCGGCCCAGACGTGTTGGGCTGACAGGGAGAGTTTCCTTTCAGCAGCCCCCCTGCTAGAGCATCCAGACAAGTGTTGTGGCTGGGAAGTATGAGAAGAAAAGCTGTCTCCTAGGCGTATGAAAAGGTGACTCAAACTCTGCTTGACCTTTCCTATAAATGGAAAGATAAAGCTGTCAGCTGCTGAAATTGCAGCTACAGCAATGTGGTTGGTATGTGTTTTTTCAGTCTCATAGTACTTGTAAGCATTCAACAGAACTGATGCACTTTTTTTCTTTCTTTTTTTCTTTCTTTTTTTTTCCACTTCTGTTTTGGTTAAGGGACAAAACTCACCCTAGTTTTAGCAGATATCATCAAGGGAAAATAAGATGTGCCACCCTGGAACTGGCTGGCAACGCTGCTAACGTGGGTTCTGGTCTCTGAAAAGGGCAAATAGCAAACAACTGATGGAGAAAAGTGCAAGAACATTTTCTGTCCCACCAATCTTTAAATCTCTATAGAAATCTTCACCGTTAAATTCTTCGTGTCCCATTTCTATCAATGGCTAACAGTGTGGTGCAGCTGTGTCCACAAATTCATCCCCTCTCATGTGAAAACGTGTGGCCTCCTCTCAGCTTTAAACTTTTTGCCGTCTCGTCAGGAAGTTCCCTAATTGCCTTGCCCGGTGCGGTCAGCATTTCGCAGGCAGCAGTCACATTCCCCGTTGTCTTCTCTCCGAGCTAAACATAGAGCAAGCCGCTTTGCAGCGGGCAGGCGGTGCGGAGGCACAGCGCTGCTGCAGGGGCTGCAGCTCTGCGCCCGCCCACGGTGCCGCAGGTGGCTTCTCCCCTGCTGCAGCGTCTCTTCGAGAGGACATTTCCCCGTAGCGTTTCCTTGAGACCCTTTTTCTTAAAAGGACCTAGGTCTTCATATATATACATCAGCCAGAAAACGGCCAAGCAGGCCAGCAGAAAGTCTGCTAAACAGCCATCTCCACGCCCGGCGTGCACTGGCTGCAGGACCACAGCGACTCTGGGTTAGCAGTGAATGCTCCAGCACCGGGTGTCAGCTCACAGCTGAGGAAGGCATCTGATAAACTAGGTTTTTCCAAAATAAAAAGAGCTGCTGAGACTTCACCAACCTGTCTAAATTCTGATGCCTAATTTTACCCTGTCTAAATGCTGGACTGTGTGATGTCGTGCTGTAGGCATACGGATCACTACATAGCTGTAAGTGAAAATCAGGGTCATGGAAGTTAAAGCTTAAAGACTTTTTACAAGTTTTTTTTGTTTGTTTGTTTTGTTGTGTTTTTTTTTTTTTTTAATCTTGGAGTTTAACTAGAACTCCAAAACTTTACCTCTGTGATCAATGGCATTGGTAAATTGACTTAAATCAGTGACAAAACAAAACAAAACAAAACAAAAAATCTTCTTCTTCTTCTTCTTCTGACTCTGACTCTGACTCTGTCAATTTTCTTCTCTAAAAATAAGATAATTTTTAAAAGCAAGGTAATTTTCAGGCCAGTGACAATAGTAAGGAAGTGAAACGAGTTCAGGTGGCTGGCACTCAATGCCAGCCATTTGCTATGGATGACAAACACCTGACTGACACCTGACTGACACCTGACACAGACTGGCATTGAGTATCAAATGTAACAGGATTTAAAGCATTTGTGGACAAACCCAGGATTTTGAACTCTAACTGTGTGAATTTGAACAGACATAAAATCATCCTTGAGAGAAGAGACGGTCAGAGGAAGTATATTTATTCACTTTTGCTCACTTGTTATTTTAAACTGTTGTAGTGTATACAGCATAGTGACTCTAGTATTATTTTAAATCAGGTTTTCATAGGAAGGAGGTGAATCTCCATAAAAGTGTTTGTACATCCTTTGTTCATCTCAGAAAAATATTTTTGTAGGTGGCTTTATAGAGGACCAACTTAACAAAACCACCAGCTCCTACCTCGGGGAAATGACTGTCACTATCACCTAAGGCAGTGACTGTCAGTCCTGTGAGCCACTAGCAACAATAAGCAAGTTTCCAGAATTTTTCATGCTTTGGTCCACAACTTTATGCCCAGCTTGCTTCATGGTCTGGGATTTGTATGCTACTCACAATCCTTGTAGAAGTCCTTGCAGATTTTTTCTCTCTTCACTATGGGAAAAGTCTGAGGGACCACTATGATGAGAATGCACTTAATGTAACTCTTGTTCCTTGTGGCTGTAACGTAGTGGCTGGGAACAACGAAGAGGAGCAATCAGCATGTGACCAGCCAGCTCTCCACAGTTTATTGTCAAATACTCCACAGACCACAGCCTGGCAACACTTCAACCCCGACAAAACCCCAGATTCACTGCTTTCCCAACAAGCCTCATTCCAGAGCACAGCAAGGAGCTATGAGCAATTCTAACTTACTTTACCCAAAGATACGGAGCCAAGCACAGGCCTACCTGCACTGTGGTGACAGCAGGTGCATATTTGCCAGGAATACCCACACTTGTCCTTAGCCTGTCCCATGTTCCTCACAGAGGCTCAGGACATCATCTGGGGCTAGTGCAAAGAAGTTGGCTGTGGTGTGAGACCGCAGCTCCATCAAGGCCTGTGCCTTGAGCTGGTAGCATGAGCATATGAAGTGCGGGCTGTAAAAGAGTTTCCCTTGGCTAAGGAGTCTAGAAAGCTATCTGCAGAGAGCAAAATGGAGAATACGTTAAGCTCTCATCCAGTCTCCTTAAATTTGGGAGTTTCTGTTCATTAGCTGAAGACCTTGACACTGGCACACTCTACCTTTGCATTCCTGTATAGAAGCTGATATAGAAGATGATAGAAGCTGAAAGATGTTTCCTCTGTTTCTTGTAACACCAAAATTCTTTGTGCTGGGGTGTTCTCCTGTTGTCTGTGCAAAGCACAGGACACAACCACATGTTCATGTACATAATAAACTACTTCAATCTGACAAAAGCTGCTTTCTTGTGAAGAGATTGAAGCACGAGACCTTGTATCTACTGTTGTTGGCATCTTTGAGTCTGCACCATGAGACTGGGGCACCCCAGAATGTATCAGAATCTGTTTCCCAGATCCACATGTTGACCATCAGAAAGGGGCATTTGTGCAGTAAATGAAAGCAGGAGATCCAAAAACTCAAACCCGGAGGAATGTCCAGTACTATATACCCAGGAGGATGAGCCAGTGGTGGGAAGTTGTGCTCGGCCATCCCCCTCCTGCTCCTTCTCGCTGAATTTCCCAGCAGGTCACTCTGCAGCTCGCCATGCTGTCTTGGAGGGACCCCATCTTTGGGAAGGAGAGGTGAGCCTGGTCTCCTTCCAGCAAGGAGCCAGTACACAGACAGGGACTTTCCAAGAAAGGGTCCGTGAGGCATGCCACAAAGAAGCCATAGCACAGACCCTGCCTGCGGGAGCCATGCAACCGATGTCAATAAGAGAAAGATCAGACGCTAGTGCCTAAAATTACTTGCTTTAAGTTAATGTTAAACATATTGCCAAAGCATCTTACACAATTTCAATTATGCACTGAAAGAATCTGCATTGTGGAGTTCAAATTTAATTATATTGTCATTTACTCCGAGGAATGCTTGTGGTTTGAACAGTGTTTACATTTATTATCTTTTGGTTTACATTTTTTCCCAGATTAATAGATCATAAGATACCACTGCACCAAGATTTAGCGTTTAGACAAAATACTATTTTAGCATTATGTGGCAACTCTTTAAAAAACAAACAATTGTCAACCTCGTCCTGCTGAAGTACCTCTTTGTTCCAAATCCACGTCCCTCAAAGCCCTGGAATGTCCTTGTGGCGAGGACTGCCAAGTCCTTAAGCGAGTGCTGGGGTCAGTTTCCCTGCTGGTGCAACACTAATGACTCCATGAAGATGTGCCAAAAGGGATTTTGGCCATCCATATAACCCTCCCAGGATGTTCGATTATATGACACAAGACCATGCTGAGAACATGGAGCGTCCCTTGAATGATCCACCCCAGCAAAGTGGCTTCATCAGCTGGGTAATGCCCAGAAATAAAGAACCTGAATGATATGTTAACAGCAGGAACATGGTCCCAAGTGCAGAACTCTTTAGTGTAAGCAGTAATTCTGATCACAAACCAACCATGTAATGACAGACTAACCGCAGGACTAGTGCACGTCTCACGGCAGCACGATCGTGCTCAGGGTGCTGATCATGCCTTCCCCGACTACCCAAGGTGCTTGCACTTGCTGACACTCGTACAAATGTGCACAGCCTGCTCAGGACAAGGGACAGCCAGCAGGGAGTACATCTCCAAACAGGAGAGTCATGCACTATCAAAGCAAGATTTTATTTACACAAAATTATCTAAACAGTATCAATAACATTATTATAGTATAGAAAAAGTAGTGAACCGAAGGCATAATGTAAAAAAAAATGCATAGTCACAACACTTTACATCTTACAGATGTATAAATATTATGAAAAGGAGGAAGAGAATTAAGCCATTTCTTCTATTCTTTCCTACCCCCTTTTCTTCGGGAAATACATTTGCCTATGTTTCATTTCAGATTACCATGTAGGTAGGATGAAATCTCCTCAGGATGCGGTCAGCCTACACAAACTCTAGACATCTCTTCAAGCAAATGTGTATCATTCGATGCAGTTTCAAGCAGAGAAAACAAATGCTGTGGGATCAGGGAAGATGTGTTGTCATGACATAATACACATACTATACTGGAGTAAGTTATATTATATAAAACAGTGAAGAGGAATATGCATATATATTCATAGATCTGTGTGGGTCTGTTCTTACCCTTCTCATACAACAAAAAACATATGTGAAATTTACTCGAGCTTTAATATAAACTGTGTTTTTGTGAGGACTGCAGAATCAGGTCACATGAGAAGTACTAATAATGTGAGATTTTGTCTATATTCCTCGGGTGAGTTACATATTAGAACAATGTACAAAGGGCTGTCACCTGTACTAAT
Organism: Anser anser; assembly: GCF_964211835.1. Classification (NCBI taxonomy): domain Eukaryota; kingdom Metazoa; phylum Chordata; class Aves; order Anseriformes; family Anatidae; genus Anser; species Anser anser. The sequence goes on along the minus strand of NC_139720.1, from coordinate 32,414,040 downwards.
ACTTTACTAAAATATACATGATTTGATCAAATCTATAGACTTAAATCATATTTACTTTTTTAGTTAAATGTCAGGTGTGTCCCATATGAATGATGAATGTGTGTGGAGACTGTTAAATTCCTCGTTACAAATGCAGACCTCTCTGCAGTCAGCGAATCACTTGCAAATAAATTCTGATTTCATTCTAATGCATTCTGCGCACTCAAGGATCAACCAAATATTTTGTGACAAACTTTCAGCTGATGGGTGCTGCTCAGCATTCCCTGAGCACAACGAGTAACCCACTGTGCAGTCCTCACCTTGATTGGATGGGAGAGAAGAATTTGTCAACAAGAAAACAAGGCATAGTGATTAATTCACTTCCCATCTGAATTTTAAGGCATTCAAAATCATTCATACAAAAATTGATGAGGCTTTGAAGATTTATTCATACAGAGAAATTCATCTCAACTCGTCTGTGTAGAGACTGACTTAGCGAATCATAGACCAGTGAGCAGCTCAATTCTTTCGTGAATCTGTTCATTCACCATTTGTTCCAGATTTCTCATTTGTTTTCTGGTTTTGACCAGTTCTAAAATGGGTATTCATATGTGTTTTTACAGACATATATATATATATATATGTACATAGGACAACAATACATTTCTTCCTGGTAGTATTCTTATACTTAACAGTTTATCTTCTTCTGCTTTCTGTGCTCCTAAGCTCCCCAAAAGACTGGAGTGTCTAAGTTACAGACTGGTGGTCTGGCCCCGGGTGAAGCTGTCGTCCACTGAAAGCACTCCTCAGGACTCGGTGAAAGAGGAAAATAGCCCAAGTCCTCCACCAGCAGCAGGAGGGCAGGAAACACCATAGTGGCCACCTCCTTGGAAATCTGGTAAGGGGTGGGAAGCTTCGGTAAGCAGGGTGAAAATCTTTTCAGATGCTTTGCCCCCATAAGCTTTCCACGTAGCTCAGGTTAAATAAACTAGGAGGAGAATAAATCAGATCAAATTTTAGCCATCCAAAATTTAGGCACCAGTTAGGCTCGTCAGCCAGATGGTGCTTTGCATCCAGAATTGAGATGGCCCTTGCACAGTGCAAGTCACCCCAGCAGTCCCAGAAGGGAACAAATCACCATCTGGAAATGTTTAGCTCCGTCTATGGGGAGATGGCACTGTGGGGACAAGTGAGGCAAACAGCTTCCTGAGAAACTCAAGTCTTGTGTAGTTAAGCATAAGTCAGATGTCTCACCCTTTTGTCTGAACTTGGGAAAATAAACAATAAAATAAGGAAGTCATAAGAGACTCATGTTGTTGTTGTTGTTACTATTATTATTATTATACTCTGCTAAACCTCATACAAATGCTGGCTAAGGCATTTCTGTATCTACAATAATAACACGAACTGACATTGCTGGCTGCAGTTTTCTTCCTTTCATTTTGAGGAGGCTGCACATGGAAAACAAGTCACCGGGAGGGAGGGAAGCGTGAAAAATGTGTCTCTGTCTGCAACTGGAACCTTTCCCTTATTAATTCTCAAAGGACTTAAGGCAGAATCTCATGGAGGTTTGAAATCTGACAAAGCTTAAGAAAAAAAGAAACAAGTCCTAAAACTTTTAAGGTAATAAATCATAGACCTCAGATTGCCCATTTCTTAGAATGTCAGTTAAGATGAAAGAGCCTGAGAAGGACTAAAATACTTTATCTTCTTTAATTATCCTTCTTCCAAGTCATCAGTCCCGTTTCTTTTTATTTTACCTACAGAAGACTTTTATTTTTTTTTTCTCAGTGTAACTTACAGTTAATTCGCAGGGGGTCAAACTTTTCCATGGCTTTTTACAAAGAATGTAGAATAATCTCTGTGATAGACTGTCATGAAATAAAACCTAATGTACCATACTGAAAAATTATCTTGATTTTATCTTCTATTAGACAGGAGAAAGATGCATCAGATCACACATCTATTATTCATATCAGTCAGACACAGTATCATTCTATTACAAATGTCCCCGAAATTATAGAAAGAGACCATTAAAGTTGCAAAGTATAGCATGCAGATGTTAGAAAGTCCCAAAATTAAGGATGTATTAAGTACAATGCTATTGGGGCTTCACTGTACACATCCATACCAAATTTAATGCTCCTATACTGTGCACAGAACTACCTAGATGCAGCCAACAAAAATGCCAGATGTAGCAACATTTCCTCTGGTGCTTACACGATAAAGTCAAGACTGAAGTCTGCATTGTGCGTAGATGGTTTTGTCCACTTGGGATCTAAAATTCTGAGTTTACTCCAGGTAGAAGGTACCTCAGCACAGGGATAGTAGGTGCCTAAGCACAGTGAAGGAGGAGTTTTTGTCACCACAGGTCATGTTTGCAAAAGATCTGAATAGGTGAAGCACTTGACCAGGAGGAAATACGTTCTTAATTAACTTTGAAATGGCATTTGAACTGGAAGGGTGTCACATTCCAGGAGACTCTGTTGACCACTGAGAGGGTCAGCTGAGTGTGAAGGGACAAGGTCGCACCCTCATCTTTGGGAAAGCCCATTGCAGTGGAAGCACTGTGCCACCAAACAGACAAGAAGTAAGAAATACCGCAGGGCCCAGGTGCTTCGGGCAGGCTGGCAGACTGGTATTAGGTGGTATTTAGGTGGTATTTAGTGAACTCTCCCCTCATCTATCTGGATCACGGTGTGAGAAAGTAGAGAGTGCACTCGTGGCCAGACAAGTCAGTCTGTCCAACCTGCTGTAAGGCCTCCAGCAGCAGGACAGGAGCCATCAGCAGAGGCCTGAGGAGGATTCTGAGAAGAAGAAAAGTCATACAATACTTGTCTCAGCTCATGCTGTAATTGCTGATGTCTTTGTGTCTGATAGCCCCTGATGGCTTTTCCATCTGCAGACTCTCCCTCTTGAGACATCTTGTACAAAACTGAGAGGGGACGCTGATGGGCACTCGTGTGCCCCCACAGCGACCTGCAGGCCCAGGGCAACTGAAGGCCAGCAGCAGCAGACAAGCCTCCCGTGGTGCTCCCAGCAGCCAGGTGCCCAGGCTCCACTCCAGCCTGCCAGAGGTGCCGAAAATAGCTAGACTCAGCCTGGCCTCAGGGGGTTAATGTTCCTTTTATTGCTGAGGCAATAGCATAAAACATCTGAGCAACAGTTCCAGAATGTAATCCAACACATTGTTTTGTTTGCATCTTTTTAAAATAAAATTACTAGGGTAAAAAGGCCTTCTATGAGTTATGTTGGCTTTCATGTGTACTGGAAAATGACTTTTGAAGCCATTCAGAATAAGAGTCTGCTGTGGAAGATACTGAGTTCACACAGTGAATGTAGCACAATCTTATGACCCGAGAGAGGACATCTTCAGAGAAGGTAATCCTTAGCATTCTTTTTTTAATTAAGTTCCTTCGACCTGTGCAAGGGCATGGGCATTATGGATACAGTAGGGTTGCTCCTTCAGCCTGCTTTCACCATCTCTCCTCAGCAACCATCTCTACAGGCCTCTGGTGCCAGAATTGGTCTCCTGCATCACACCTCGGGGACCTCAAAGCAGACAGTGCGGCTACTCCAGCGTAGGTCGGATTTTCAAAAGACTTCAGCGCCTACGAGCGGGTCCAGGCTTTTAAATCTGCACGGCATCGACCAGCTCCCACGAAAGCTGAGAGCATTTAACGTTTCATCACTTCATTTAGCTGCCTACGTGGGAACTGGTAGGCGCTGAACTCTTTCTAAATGCCTACCCTGTGAAACTAGCCTCCAAGCGCTTTACATCACAGCTGATGGTGTCAGTGCCTCCTTCTACATTTTGAGTAAGTCAGATCCTGACATAATACACTATAATGACTCCCTGTGCAGCTCTTTAAGGCTTTTATGTAAAGACACACTTAGACGTCTTAATAGCTCTGAGTTGCTACTTTTACTACTCATAGATACCTTACACATAAGGGTTTATATATCAAGTCATGTCGGTATAACTTCTAGGCATACATATTCACTTAAGCCTTGGAATTTTTCTTGGAAAATGTTTCAAAGCTTTTCGCCCTCCCCATAGAATAAATTCCATATACTTGATGGGGTGCTTTCTCCAGTATGCAAAAAGGCCATTGCTACAAGAGTTAACCAATTATCTGCCCAAAAAACAACTGCAAAGATATGCCTTTCTGTGTACCCACTAATCTAAGTGTTTCTCAGTCCAGTTAATTAAAACAAGTCTGGATTTTAGTTTCAGGTTTTTAAATTAATCATTCTTTGTTTTCAACTTTGGAGAAGTTTCTTCATCTAACCATTGAATTCTTGGAGAAAAAAGAGTATATGTTTGGAGCTCTCCTGTAACCAGAGAAGCAAGCCTTCAAATTACATGTGAATTTTAGACTACACATCTTTTACAAACCCACTACATGTGGCTACATTTAACAATATAAAAGTATATCAGAATGAATGAACATTTAAAATTAATCATGTAAAGGACAGGGGAGATCTCTGGATTAGTCACAACAGCTTACGGGTGGTCCAGGGTATGCTTGTAAAATTTTATGCTGAGCAACTTTAATATTTTGTAGGAAAAAAAAAATTATTTCAGTCTACTTCATCTCTGCACTGCCATGCCTTCCTTTCTCCAGAATGCCCCTAGAAAAGCCAGCAAGGGCTCAGGCATGGAGGTGGGCTCAGCCCCTTGGAGCAGAAACCCAGGTCAGCCCCTGGGCTGCTGTGGGACCAGCCATGTGGGTACGTGTTCATCAGCAGGCGATCGCCTCTTCCACTGGTGTTTGCCAGCCTGGCAAACCAGCCCAAGCCCTCTGCTTTCATGTGTTCCTGATGCTGTTGGAGAAGGTCTGTGTATTAATGTCTTTGGCTTTATTTTTGGCAAAGCAGACTCTCTGAACTCAACTCAGGATGAATAGTTTTGCCCCGTAGCCTCTAGCGATATGTAAATAGGTGGAATCACCTCATACGTTTGAAAAATAATTTAAAAGTTAGAATACTGTCAAACTAAATCCACTTTTTCAGATCTGACATTTATTGTTCTTCCTGTTTATAAAAAGTAGGTCATGGTGTGTGTTCATTTCAAAGAAGAGACTTTAAATACACCTTTCAAGCACAAATTAATGTTTTCCAGTTCTATCTTTCTGTTGTGTTCAAAAAAGTTATTTTAAATAACAAATTTATCATAGAAGTAATGAAAAAAATCTATTAAAAGAGAAAGGTTATCGTAATTTACTGACAAATGCTTGTAAAGTATCAGTTCCATTAAGGTTATAAACAAAGCGATAAACCTAGTAGCATTACTCAAGGAATAACTATTGGTTACGATTATAATTATTACACAATTCCCAAGCAGTACTGTGTCTTTGTGAGAAATGTGGAGCTACTGAAGCGATATTAACTCAAAAACTTTCCAGGGAACAAAGAATGAATAAGTGGAAAATAATGTTTTTTTATAGAATAATTTATAGTATACATTAAGTGTCCTTTAGCATATGCCCGACTGAAAGCTATTCAAACAAGAAAGTAATCCAAAAGCAAAAGCTGTTTGCTATTAGAATTAAATCTTCAGGATCTTCTTCAGCTGTGATGGCAAGAGAGGAAAAGCAGCAGCAGGTTTGGTGTCCTCGGGTGTCTGCAGGAACTCCCAGATGTGCGGAGCTGTATGCGGAGCCCAGCGCTCCCCTCCAGCCAGCACAGCGGCACCGGGGCCGTAGGAAACACAATTTCCTCCTGATCATTATTTTTCCAATAATGAGCCAGATCAGAGAAAAGCCCTTAGTGGAGAGCAATGACGGGAATAACTTTGTTTCCCGCACAAAGCTTGTTACAATTTCGGTTTTCCCCTGGGGCCTAAGGAAGCGAAGCCGTGCTGATCGCTACCAGCAGCAGCGCAGCACAAAGTGCACTTGTCGCCTTCAGGAAAATAGGAGCTTATTCCATGCTCAGCGAGCCCTCTCGGCTAGATGCAAACAATCTGGTGCACGGCAGCGACAGAACAAAGCGTCTGTACAACTCTTTGTTTACTGTGGTCTGAGGCTAGATATGCGTGAGCTGGAAGTCACCGCACGTAAAGCAAGGAGTGACTGAAACAACTGATCAGCCCCGGCACGCCTGTTGGTGGCCCTGCTGGAGCCAGTGCTCACCCGGGTGCTGGTCCAAAGTCTGCAGGAGGGTGCAGGGAAAATTGGCCAAGAGACACAAGGAGAAATGCACTACTGCTGCTGCCCACATCATCTCGGATATGTGGATGGAAAGTTTGCCCATACAATTCTGCAATATTAGAGCCGTTCTTTCTTGTGCGTGCTCTTCTATCTCATTTTCCTAATCACAAGGGGGAAAAAAAAATCAGGTCATTCTTAATGTTAAAATGCTCTTTCTTCATTGCTCGAACTAAGAAAAGGAATTAAAGAAGATAGATATTGAAAAAAAACTGTTGCTGATGTAACTTCATAGAGGAAAACAGTCAGGTTTCCACTCTGGTTGTTCATTTTGAGAAAGCTCTCCAGCATTACCATTTTTCAGCTCATGTTGAACACACACCAGGATGAACAGGTCATCTTCCAACCCACTGGCTGCAGAGAGTACCTCTGTGTATACTACCTCAGACAACCACAGATTAAAATAAGTGCAAACAAAGCTGGTGTTCTAGACCCCTATTGTGTGGATCTGGCAGCAGAAACAAAGCAATAAAACTGTTAATAAATATTTACCTACAATACCTACTCAGTCATGGCTAAACCAGACCAAAACCCAATATTTTTTGGAAAGGGGGAAGAAACAGACACTTCATTTCTGCATCTCAGCTTCTCATGAGCACAACCCTTTTGTAAACCTGGCAGGCTCACAAACCTTAAAGTTACAACAGCGTTACAAGAGAAAAATGTTTCAATTCACCCTCAGAAATATCTAATTGTGTGTCTTCTTTTGTCTCGGTCCACAGTAAGTACAAAGAGCATTAACAAAAACATGCAAAATGGCTGGGACGTTGTTGACGAGGTGAGAACCCAGACGGCTTTTTCCTCCTGCCTGGAAGGATTTTGGTCAGGAAGGTAAATTCATGGGAACTGCTGGAATGTAGATTAGAACCTAATCCAGCTGTAATTGCAGATTAGAGCATTTTCATCAAACACAGGGTGAACTGGCTCAGCCTTTGCTTAAGATCAGCTGCATATATTTACTTGCGGCTTTGCCTCTCCTGAGCTATGGAGTCATCCCTAATAATCACTCCCCAGAGGACCCAAGCCCCACTGGTCAAGGGGCTGTACACACAATAAAAAGACTGTCTCAAGGAGTTTAGTCTCTCTAATGTACAATCAGAGAATCAGCTGAATGCCAGCTGTATTTACTTAGCTGTTTTTTCTATCCCAAATGTACACAATATGTCTAATTTCTTTAAAAATCAGTTGCATATTAGCTGAAAATTAGCTTAATAAATACAATTGGTAAAATATATTTAAAATACATTCATTCACTGATTTCTTACGCTAGTTATTTAAAATAACAGCATATGATTAAAAATTGTTTTGGCTAAACCAAAATATCAGTTGTCCCAACCATTAAAATGTCCTGGCTGTGCTCCTAGGTGATGACAGTACTATATTTAGTCACTGAGTACCACCAGCTGTCTTGCTAACAGAAGTCTGGCATTTTCCTTAATTGAGAGATGCAGTATGTGTGAAATGATACCACTCACACTCACTCATGATAATACTAGCATGACCTAGTTGAAAGCTTTTGATTTTTTTGCTTCTTTGTTCAGAAGAATAACAGTTGGTTCAGTACAATGTTAAAAACTGAAACCTATCCAAGGGGTTTATAAGGAATTCTCGGCAGATTATGATCTAGAAGCCTCATTTTTCTGAGTCCCCCTGGCAGGGAAGGGAAGGTGAGGGGGAAGAAGTGGAAAAAGTAGCCTTCAGCATTTGACAATTACCTTTTCAGGCATATCTTGAAAGTTTTGGTGATTCTTTATTAATTTTTTTTTGCCTAAATCAGCACTGGGCCAGAGAGAGCCCAAGATATTATTCTGGTGCACATTACTATTTCCTGGAAGTTTTCTACTTTAAAAGCAATGATAGAACTAGATGTGGATGATTTTTGTTGCTAAAGAGTTCATCTGCCCCAAAATTAATTTTGTTGTGTCCAAAACTACATTTGTGAATCATGGTTTGAATTTCTAGAGTATGCATTTCAGGGAGGAGCCAATAATCCTTTTCACCGCTCTCACCCCAAGGCTGTATTGCCTTTTAGTATGTAGGACAAACATCAGGTCAGAAATAAAACTAAGTGCACCGTTTTCCAACAACATCTCCTAGGTGCTGGTGTCTGGGTGAACATTGCTCGTTTATTTTCTTTTGTTGATGTAGTTCACTCATGTTCGCAAATAAACATTCACTGAAGCAGCAGCTAAGTTCCCCTTGTCAAATGTCTGAAGTTCCCCTTGTCAAATGACCTAATCACCACCTTAGAAAAAATTATTTTATTCTTCTTCCAGTAAATATTTAAATTTTGTTTCCTAAGCAGTCCAGCCATAAAAGAAGATGCCATGAAACCCATGCATCAGCATACCCTGCAGCTTACTTAATGCTGGTGATATTTTGAGTGGGGCTGCCCAGGGTTAAACTTCCTGCTGTGGATGAGACAAAGAGGGAATCCAACCCAAAGTTTCCCACATACAACATGAATGTCCAGTGCTGGAATTTAGGGCACAGGAGGGAGGAACAACCTTAATACCAGCTTCTCATGATTACCTCATTCCTCTTGTGAATCTGGCCCTTGAGGTTCTTTTTACAGGGTCCTATAGTGAAACTGAATGATTCAAGGTGAATTAAATGTTGCAAGTGGTCCAGAACTGCCTTTTTTTTCATTGAAAATGTTGAAAAGACTTGGCGGGGGAAGCATTCGACCTCAACACAGTCAAAAAATGGAAGAATGGTCAATGAACAGGAAATATCCTTATTCACTCTGCCTGCTCCCAAACAGCCAGCTGGAGCTGACATGTGCAGCCAGCCATCCTTACTGACAGTGCAATGGCTTGTGAATGGACAAAATAAATATTTAATATCATTCACAAGCACTGTAGGCATGTGAGGAGGCTGAGCCTGAGCCCAGAAGTCGGAGCTGTGAATTCAGTTCCCAGCTGGGCCACATGATTTCTGTGCATTCCAGGTGAGTTGTTTATGCCCTGGATGTGCAGATGCAAATTCTTGCATGTCTCTCTGCTCCTGTGGACTGGTTATACCAGCTGGGGATCTAGGCCCTGGCACCTCCTGCCCCTCAGTGTAACAGGGGGGCTAATGCTTCCCTAGATCTTGAGCAGCAGTACTACTCATGGTCACTAATGTCTCATGGGTGCCTACTGTGATGGACTCATAAAGACCCCAAAATACAGAACAATTAAAACAAATAACAAGGAAACAAATTAAACAGCAATTTGTTGAATGTTACATAGCAATTTCTTGTACACTATATAACATTAGCCTCACAGGCTTTTAAAATCTTTAAGTACAGGGTGTCATCCTCTTCTCATGCTCTTGATGTCTCCTCCCCAAGGGAAGCTCCTGGTGTGTGTGGCAGATCAATAGTTCATATATTCCTTGTTTTGTGAAGTTACATTTTTTAAAAATGAGGTTGTGACTTTTTGCTTTAAAGGTTATAAAGAAGACAGCTGAACCCAGACTACTTAGGAATATAATGTAGCTGGTCAGAATTTCTCACCATGTATTAACTATGAAATGTACTTGAAAATTGAGAATTTAATTAAAAAGTCAGTGTTCTTACCTGACATAGCTGAAGGGCCACTGAGCATCACAGGAATGCAAATGAATTCTGGACTGCATTAGTATTGGCTAACAAGCCACAGCAGATTATAATTTCTCACTTAAAGGCAAAGAGCTGAATAGGAAATGCAGTTTTTCCTAGTCCAAGAAAAGACCATCAGATCTGTTTTTCTACTTTTGTGGTTCCATACTTGTATCTGCCATGGGGAAGAATCCAGAAGGGATGAGCAGGCATTGCTTAACTACCTTGGTTTTCATAAAAGTATGAAGCAGAAGTGTTTTGTTTTCCACTGCATTTCACAGTTTTTGCATGTTAAATACCTTCAGATTCTTGCAGAAAGCTAAATCTGGTGTGCAAGCTGCAGCAGGTAAACAAGGTATATCTTAATGAACTGCCAAGTAATAACAGGAGGAAACTTTTTAACGTAGCTTTACTTTCATTACTCATTCTAAACACCATGACTGCTCCCATAGCCTTTATGCCCCGGAAAAAAAAAAAAAAAAGTTTGTCCCTGTGATTCCTGATGTAACACAGCTAAAAGGCATGGAGACAAAAACCTGACCCTAATTTCATGCAGCTGAGTCACAAGTCTTTACAGAAATAGTTGGCTAATTATTTTTAATCATTTGTTATTTTTGTAAGAGAAAAAAATAAAATGTTTAAGCGCTACATCTAATTAGAGAAGATATTTGGTTTGGAGAATATACCCAGCAGGGTGGCACCATGGAGATAAATCCAGCTGGTGACTGGTCTTGAGTGGTGTTCCCCAGGGATTGGTGTTGGGGCCCATCCTTGTTCATATCTTTATTGATGACTTGGTTGAGGGAATTGAGTGTTCCCTCAGTATGTTTGCAGATGACACCAAGTGTTGATCTGTCGGAGGGTAGGAAGGCTCTGCAGAAGGACCTGGACAGGATGGGATGATGGTCAGAGGCCAATGAGATGAGGTTCAACATGGCTAAGTGCCGGGTCCTGCACTTTGGCCACAACAACCCCATGCAGCGCTACAGGCTTGGGGCAGAGTGGCTGGAAAGCTGTGCAGAGGAAAAGGATCTGGGGGTGTTGGTTGACACTCAGCTGAACATAAGGCAGTGTGTCCAGGTGGCCAAGAAGGCCAACAGCATCCTGTCATGTATCAAGAATAGTGTAGCCAGCAGGACCAGGGAGGTGATCGTGCCCCTGTACTCTGCTCTGGTGAGGCCGCACCTCGAGTGCTGTGTTCAGCTTTGGGCCCCTCACTACAAGAAGGACATCGAGGCCCTGGACCGTGGTCCAGGGAAGGGCTACAAAGCTGGTGAAGGGCCTGGAACACAAGTCCTGTGAGGAGAAGCTGAGGGAACTGGGGTAGTTTAGTCTGGAGAAGAGGAGGCTCAGGGGAGACCTCATTGCTCTCTACAACTGCCTGAAAGGAAGCTGTGGGGAGCTGGGGGTTGGCCTCTTCTCGCAGGTAACCAGTGATAGGACTAGAGGGAATGGCCTCAAGTTGTGCCAGGGGAGGTTCAGGTTGGAAATTAGGAGATGTTTCTTCTCAGAAAGAGCAGTCAGGCATTGGAACGGGTTGCCCAGGAAGGTGGTGGCGTCACTGTCCCTGGGGGTGTTCAAGGAAAGGTTGGACGTGGTGCTTGGGGACAAGGTTTAGTGGGTAACATTGGTGGCTGGGCAGCTCTTGGACCAGATGATCTTGGAGGTCTTTTCCAACCTTAATGATTCTATGACTTAGGAAGAACACCATCTCCTCTTGCAGTGGCATGTCAGGCTCAGGGCTCCTGGTTCTACCTGCTGTTCAAACACTATCTGAGAAATAGGTGCTGCCCAGAAGATTTTAGGATCTCAAAATAAGATGCGACAAGTTGTAGCAAGCAAGCAAAGAGGGCTTGAAGTGGGTAAGCAGGGAAAATGAAGGCGATATGGCAGTGTGGTTTTGCTTAGTGTGAGTTGGGCACATGGTCTTTTAAGAAGAGAAGCAAGAGACCCTTATGATATCAGCAAGCAGTTTGTGGTCATAAGAGGTCTTGAAAACTGACCTGGAGGAATCCTTCTATTTATTCAGGCAACCAAGAATAAGTAGGATGTTCTCTAGAAAATAATTTTCACACAGAAATTGCAAGACTCCAGATTTCTGCGTTCACAAAACATGCGATGAATGACTTGATAAAATTCTTACTGAGTTACTCACAAAACCCAGCATTTACAAAATAACAGGTCAGCTCCAAGTTTTTTAACTCAAAGACCTTGTCTGGAAAACAAGCATACAAAAATAGGAGATACTATATCCATTATCTTGCTTTGTAATAAACCAGCGTCTGCAAGTTCCATTTGAAATTGCTTTGCTTCTTAGGATTTCTAGTAGGGTCGCTTGCAATGTCACACTATCCCTTCATATGTTTCAACATAATCTTTCTTCTTTCTAAATCAGCCACATATTTCTCCCCTAAGCTTTCATTTTAAGCATAGTAAAATCACTGGCCTAACAGTAAAGGAAAATATGAGGTAACTGATATAAATTCTCTGAGGTTGCAAATCATGTGAAACAACAGCTTTGCTATATGTAACCTGCTCTCATTCATCTCAATGTGATATTAACAATGGCATGTTAATTAGGAGCATAACACTACTTCATACATCAAAATTTTAATCTATTTCATAGGTCACTTCTGTAAAATCATCACCAGCTGATGACTGCAGCAGCAGATGTTATGAAGAGATGCAACAGGCAGCTTGCTGCTGTCACTGTGGATTTCAAGCATTCTTTGCTAAAGTATAAATTACAGATCAGAAGGAGAATATTCTCCAGTTTTTACACTGAAGGACTCAGCTGCCCTCTATTCCCAAGAATCACATCCTCTTACATATCTTTGTGTCTCTCAGCCTCCTGGTTCTCCCAGGATTGTTTGCTCATGGCATATGCAGTACCAAGCTGAATGATACCAGACTGGCCAGCTGACCAACAACTAATTTAGCACTGATTATATTGTTCCACGTGACGGCATATTTTTCACTCCCATACAGTTAGTGTTGGCTAGCCCTGGGTTATTTGCTGACTCATGATGATCTATTTCTTAATATGTAATGTAAATGGATGTATTGTATTGTGCAGCAGTGAATAAGTCAAGCTGACCTATATACATCAGAGCATCTGTATTATGGTCTAAACACAGGAGCCAGATATCTAGTACTACATACAAATGGACCAAAGACTTTGTGGTGTGAGTTCATACATTTTTTTTTTTTTTTTTTTGTTTGTATTTTCCCCCTACATTAAGGTCTTAATACTACTTAAAAAAATAAGCATCTGATAGAATTTACAAAAGGTCCTTGTGGAGTTGGTGGGCTATCGTGCACTGCTTAGACAGTATAAGTCCCACAAGGGTATGTCTGCAGAATCTGATTTAAAGACCTGGAAACCTCAACACTGCAAGGTACATCTCTGAAGATGTGTATTTCATGAGATGCTTGTCATCAAATTCAAAGGGCCACAAACTGCAAAAGGTGGAATCTGATGGCAGCAAGCTTTTGGGGGCAGGGAAGGAAGTGATCGGAGGGCAGTAGGGTGAAATAGCACCTAACTAGCTGCTAGTGTCTTCCTAGATTCAGAAGCCCGTTGTGAAAAGCCTCTGAGTAGGAAAAAGGGCAGGAGCGGGAAGAATGGAAGCAAAGAATTACTCTGTTTGGCAGATTCTTCCGTCACGTCAGAAATTGGACAGCTGACTGTAATGAACAATGCCAGAAATTGCTTTGAGCCTGTGACTTTTCCAAACACAGTGACTGTGCAAAGAGACCTGCCTGCCATGCTTCTGTGGGATGTGCACTTAACAGGGACTCGGGTGAAGGGGGCATAAATACATCTGAACGACCAAGGCTGGCATGTATATTAGGGAAACCAAGGTCTGCGTAGCTTAGAGGCTTTGCCTTCATCAATCTGAAGTTGCTAACCCTTCTCTAAACAAAACCATGTTGTAGCTTTTACAAATGGGTTTCTTTCCTTTCCCATGCTCTGCCATGAGTGGAAAAAAGGATGGGAGTTCAGTTCCAAGCTAAGCATTTTTTCTGGCTTAGCTCTTTCTTGACTAAGATGAGCACAAATGAGTAAGGAGATAAATCACATCACACAGCTGATTCTCTATAACTGAAGCAGAGGGCACATAAATAAATAGGTAAATAAATAAATAAATCTGAAAATACAGCAGGATCCATTTATAAAAATGTAGGCCTAATTTGCACAAAGTTCCTTCCTTACTTTTATATATAAATTGCAGTGGAATGTCTTAAATATTTTCCATGGCTATTTATCTTACATTATTTTCATGGATCTAACCTCTTTTCCCCTCTCTGAGCCATTGTGGCTGGAAAGCCCAGCTGGGATACAGCTGTGTACTGTCCAGCTCTGGTGAGCTATAAACGTTTTCCTTAGTGCTAATGTTGTGACATTGCCCACTGCTTTGGTTTCTTGAATGCTGGTGGTTAAAAGGCAGATCTGAAATCCTAGAAAATGTTCTTCTGAGTCGAACATTGCTCTCCTGCCTTTGTATCAGCGGTTTCTAATTAAACAGCACCATACCAGAGGAGCTGAAGATCGTTAAAGGTGCACTCAGGGTGTCCAAGAGTAGTAACACAATGCAGGTGTTGTTCTTTCAGTGCCTTTCCAAAATGGACTGGTCAGTCCCCTCATTGATTAGTAATTGCACTAAATGTCTTATAAAGTCTGACCCTAACACTGCTAATACTTTCGGTCAGCCAAATAAATTCTTTCAAACTTTCACAGTGGAAAAAACCTTCTATTTTATGATTTTATAACCCTGTCATTAGAAATCTTTGAAACAGCATTCCACCCCCAGGTTGCGTTCTGTGGTTATGAACTTCATTTGATCACTGCCCCATCTATTTGACATTAACTGCTACAATTTACAACTGCTCTGGCTTTCTACCTATTATTGTCGTACCTCTGCAAGTGCAAAAAACTGCTGCCCAGGGGAAGTCTGAAAGAATGCAATGTCTTGTTAAAACCTGAAAGGGCAAGGGGGATGGGGGGAAGAACCTCCTAGAAGAGAAAACCAAAGGTTTGATAATGAATAATGCTTCAGTCTCTGCTGTGAACACGGGTGACCTGGCATGTAGACCACAGCAAAGTAGTGAATAATTCACTGAGAGAGTCATAGACCTCCTGGTAGACCACAGCATTGCTTTGTCTCACAAATATGTTCTCCCACAGAACAGGGCTCGACAGGATGTTTCAGTCTACAAATGTTTAAACAAAAGGCGGGTCTGACAGGGTATGCAAGGGGAGTACAGTACATTCGAGGGAGCCAGTCTGCATGACTATTTTTCCATTAGCAGTTGATTGATAATTCTGTAGGCATTGCGCATGAGGGCAATGGAGAGAAGAATGGTTTCGAAGGAGCTGAGGCACACAGCTCATGTCCGATTGCTAACCCACACAAGACACCAGTCCCACCCTCAGACAGGGACATTTATGCAGCTTTAATTGCTGGAGCTGAAACCACAGGAGCGTGGACAGTTTGAGCAGCAGCTGGGATCCAGGCTGATTTCCTGACCTTTGTGCTCATACAGGGAAAAGCCTCCAAAACAGCCATCGGGGCTGGAACATGGTCCCAGTTTCCATGTGAGTTGGTTTGTGGGTTTCTCAGCCTGACAGACAAACCTGAAGCCAGGCTGTTTCTGTTTCAGTTTGCAAAGGGAAAAAGACTCTCAAGTCACCGAACACTACTCGGGCCCTGCCTCCTGCCTCTGAGCCCAGCACTGTGAAACCAGGCCTGGGCCATGCTGGGGAGGGGAGAAGAGCGCAAAACCCCCTAGATCCCAGTTCTGATACAGGTTTCAGTTGTGTTTATGAAGAAAGCTACCAGACACTTTTTGTTAACTTGAATATCATACTGTTTATAGAAGCTTTTTGTCATTTCTCTGTTGCTTTTCCATCTTTGTAGCCAGAAATATTTTGACGCTAATCTCATGGCCTATCTGAAGTTTAAATTGTTTGGTCTGATAGGGTTTCTGAGTAAGCCACTTCTATATCCAGATTCTTTCATGTTACCTTACTCACACTAAAAAATATCTTCTGATTACATTGTGGCTGTTTCCAGCATATAAAATAGCTAACGTCTAGCCTGTGCCTTTCTTTTCTAATCCCAGATGAGCTTAACTATTCTATAAATTACACAAGAACCAAGCAATTATTCCTCAGTTCTTCCTCCTGACTATGCTCCCTGTTGCACACCTTCGATAGATCTTTTTCTAGCATAGCAGCCAGTGGTTTGTCCTCTCACATGGTGAAGGATAAATATGGAGTGCCAGCTCCTGTGACAGGAAGAGGATGCTGAGATATAAGAATCTAATTTGGGACCGTGTCCATTAGGCATGGGGCAAAGGACATGAGTTCTGCCCAAGACTTGGCAACAGCTGTGTCTGGCTCAGGAGACCACCAGGCAGAAGTAAGTCTTCAGACTGTCACCATGCTTCAGAAGTAGGCAGAATACAACCCCAGTGCATGGGAAGGGGAGGCAGGAACTAAGCATGTCCCCTTCCCTGACAGCACTTTTTTCTCAGCACCATGGGTGATGCTCACTATGACTTAGTTCCAGTCAGAGTCACACTGTAGAAAAAAAAAAAAAAAAAAGAAAAAAAAAAGAGACCTTGCTATTGTGCTTCTGTGTCAAAAAGCATTTCAGCTTTTTCACTTGCAGGGCATTGATCAGTAAGAGTGGGACAATTTGTTCTGAAAATGGCCTTTCCAGTAAATACAGGCTCTGCATAGCCTGCACTGCCTGAAATACTCACAGTAACCTAGTTTTACAACTAACCAGAGCATTATTTTAACTGTTTTCCAAATGGGTAATGTTCTTGATTTTCACTGCATACTGCAAATCTAGCTAATAATTTCATTTAAAAAACGAAGCCATTTTGATTTAAGTGACTGCACAAAGGTGGCTACTCCACCTTTTTTATGGTGCTTTTAACTCAGATCAGACCAGTTCTTCTCAGACAGTAAAAACATAAATACTTTTTAATATCTGATATCTTTATTCCAGATTCTTGGAATGATTTAGCCATCTTTTTGGCGGTTTAAAAGGGATTTTAGAAGCTACATACAATATTTACAATCTTCTACTGTAATCTTATTATTTTTCCAACCATCGACATCACACGGTCTCCTGCAAATTGGCTCGTGGAACACCACTTTCTCAGTATCTTTTCTATTATTTCCATCTCTTACATACCCTCAAGCTGAGAGGAAACTTTGAAGGCACACAGTTAAAGAATCTTTGTTTATTATTTGGAAGAGCTTCGATGTATTTCCTTTGGCCAGATTTTATTCCCTACAACTGGAGAGCTAAATGTTCCTGTTCTCTGTAAATAACCTTTCAAATACAATTTTCTAACCCATAGTGGATAGTAGCAGATAACACTGCTATTGATATCAAATGAACCCTCATATTTTCCCAATCATTGGGTGCCTGGCAACTTCTACAATAATTTTTTTTTTTTTTTCCTGAGAACAGACTTTCTTATTGTTCAGCTTCCAAAAGCAAGACTCACTGGCTGGATCCCGCTGCTCGCTGTCTCCTGTTTTCCTTCCTTCTCAAGGGGTCTGGTTTGGCTCCCGGCTCCCACTGAAATCCAGGGGAACCAGGAGCACTCTCGGAAGTCACTCAGGGCCCTCACAGGGCTGAGTCTGTAATTTCCAAGGACTACTTCAACAACCTGTACAAAGTAGAGCTGTGATCCCATTTTAAGTGGAGAAGCTCAGAGAGTCATTGCACAACACCTCCTGCAAATGTTAATAGGTGTCCTACCACCTTCAACAGAGCCTGTTACCAATGCGGTAAAACTCCAGCGGGTACTGCACTGAGCAATTTTAGATCTGCTTCTTTATCAAGGTGTTGCCCCTGCTGTGCAGGCACCACTCTATTACTGATGTGTTAATGGGACTTCATCTACTGACAGTGTGGATCAGGCTGTTCCCATGGTGCGTACCGAGAGGTGCTCTCCTTCTCCAGCTACCCTTCAGAAACCAGACTGACAGAATCTAACCCCCTGCCCTGCAAAAACAGCACGTTGTTCTGAAAGTCAAAATGCAAATAATTCATGAACTTAGTAAACATCTCTACTGGAAGAGAAAAATGGTAGGCAGAATTCGAGTCTGCTATTTTTACCCATGTGCCTAGCTGATTACATGTCATTCTTCTCACACAGAACTAAATATCTTAAATGCAAATAGCCAGAGGTTGTTGTACATTTTTTGCCCTTTCCACAGCTGTTCATTACAGAGCTCAATAGCAGCTGACAGCAGGTGAATATGTGGATGATAGGCCATGGATATATTCTGTTAACTAGAATGAATAAACCATTAAATGATCTTATTCCTTGATATGCCTGAATGCAAGCTGCATCTACAAGCAAGGCAACATTAAATTCTGTATAGTAAATCCCTCTTGTATTTTGCAGCACATCATTCATGCAAATTTTATGCTATAATCTTTTGAGCAATTATACCCTCCGTTTATTTTTAATGATATAGAGTATCCTTTTGCTTTTAGTTCTAGACAATTGAAACAAGAGTGTATGAACCTGGAATATGAGACTACTTATATATGCCTCATTTTGAAACTGTATTTGGTGTTTTATATAACTTGTTTGAGCTGGGTAGCAAAGAATAACAGTGTACCTTCCTTTTTTGAGAATCAATATCTTTGAAATTCTATAATACACTAATTTAAATGTATGCCTGTATGACAAGGCAATTGTAGGAACTGAAAACCATTTGAAGAGTACCACTTCAAAGCCAATGTATATTGCATCTATGAAACGTGCGTGTAAAAAATTTACTTAAAAAATAGCAAATAGCAAAAAGCAAAAGGAATGAAAAGATTAAAGTAATCATAAAATGAATCATAAAACATTATCTCCAAAATATAACCACGATATATCTGACTACTGTATGATATAGGAATCTGAAAACCTGATTCTTGGAGTTGCCCTTCTTGAATTTACCACATATTATTTTCTACAGAAAGCACTACTTCAGATGTAGTTCTGGTCTCTCTATTTGCTCAAAAAGAGATGCATTTCCCAGCAGTTCCACATGTAGCGCCTCCAACACTTTCCGTGTCACACTGTCACACAAGAGTGACCTTCTGCCGGTCCAAAAGGTTTTTAGAATCAGATATTCATTCAGGTTGGAAAAGACCTGTAAGGTCATCTAGTCCAACCTTTAACCTAGTACTAGTACAGTGTTTGACCTGGTCCATGTGAATGTGGGTTTTTGGAAGACCAAGCAGATCAGGGCATCCCTCTGTATGCCCTGGAGGAATTAAGAGGGAGAAGTGTAGGACTAAGGTGGGTCGGCAACTCCACCTGAGGCCTGGTGTCTCTGCACAGCCAGTGCTCTACCTCCAGACGTGGAAGTCAGTGGGAATATATTGCCCTCCAATTCAGTAAAGCTCAGATACAACAAGTTTTACTAAAGTGGCCAGAGAGCATTGAAAAGGTAACTATCCCTGCTTTGAGGGGCTATTGTGGCTTATTGCTCACTTTCCCTTCTCACCTTGTTTGTGCAGCTGAGATTTTTGCCTGGACTCCAAAACCTGAGGAGAAGCCCTGCCTCCCTTGTGGAGACCAGCGCAGTGCTGCTCGCTTTGGGAGCTGCAGGAGAAGACATCCGTCTTGGATTAGTAACGCCTGCCTCTGTGGAACTTGCATGAACATTGTGGAAAACAGGATGAGCTGCAAAAGTGAGCAATTCCAGTAGCACTGAAGGCCAACTGAGCAGAGGGTATTTGACATAATTAGGAGATTTCAAACTCCTTCCTTTCGTGCAGGCAGAAGTCAGCGTGAGTATTTTTCCCTCTTATTCAGTAAGGCTCAGATACAGTAAGTTTTACTAAAATCTGGGCCTATGAATCACAAGCTCTAGTAAACCAGAGATATCTTATCCCACCGGCCCACATGAAAGCTAGACTCCAAATCTCCATAGCCCGCTGCTATTATATTTTGTGTGGAATTAGGTTGCATTGTACAGCTGGCCTAATACTGTTTCTTTGCAGCCAACTGTGGACCAAAAAGCATGAGAGAGAGATTTAGTTAATTTTAATCCTTTGTTTTCTGCCAGCTTCTGGAAAGATACTGTGTGCTCTATATTTGGAGTTTTCTTTCTTTAGAAAATTCTTCTGTTACCAGCTTCCAGGGAGCCCTTTTTTTCCAGTCATACTGCTGCAGTTTGGCTTAGGCCATGATTTTGATCTCATGTGCTTCAAAGGACAGCTGTGCCATTTCTTTTTAACGATTGAAAGCCATGAAAAAGTGCTCGATGGTTATCTGTGGAATTGTCACAGGTTTAAAGGAGTGTTTTTTGCTATTAACAGAATTAAAGAAGTCTGTCAGCAGAAGCATTTAAAATACAGTGATAACAAGATCTGAACATAAAGAGCATAAAGGAAAAGTAACTTGTAGGTTACAAAAACATAAACTAGATATGATTTATATATTAAAACAGACTTTAGTAATGTACAGAGAAGTTGCATTATAATGAAAAACAGGCACAAAACCGTCTAGCTATATACAATAGTATAGATTTGTGCATGTAAGGGCTATCATAAAAAATGAACATTGAACTAAACCCAGTTAAACAGACCAGAAAACAAAGAGCAGCCCTGTCAGCATACCAAGTTTCAGTAAGATTAATCTGTGTTGCAAGTGTTGTTCCCAATGTATCTCTCTGCACTCATTCATCATCTCCCTCCATGAAGCCAACACGAGCTCGCGGCCTTTTGCTGCCTAAGGCAAACTGGTGTAGTGTGCTTGTGTGTAAATATAGATTATTTGTCCAGCCCCCCAGCCACCAGTCCCCACACAATAAATAGCCAGCAGGACATTTTTCTGTCCCCTCACTGGGAATATCCAGCCCTTCTCCTACTCTTGCACTCACCACAACTAACTCCAGCTGTTAAAAACCTGATCTTTTCGAATCCCATGAAAACCAGTGGGAAAAACTGGGTAATTCCAAAGAAAGGGAGTATCTTAGAGAATTATTGTAAAACTATGGAAGGGTCTATGTCAGCTACAGAGGAAGCCTATATATCTATCTCAATCTAGCCACCAATTTTTATAGGGTTAACAGTAAATGTGGGAGTTTTGTGCTTAGAAAGACACATCCAAGCCATATTACAGTCTGCCACGAGTAACCTCTGAAGCTGGCCAGAAGCTGTCCATAGCCTGAGCCTTTGGACAAGTATCTGAAAAAGACCACAGGTTCCTCTGCAGGTTGTTCTCTCTCTGGCACATGCTGGCTTAACCTAACTTGCTCCTTCTTTTTCATATGGTAACTAATAATGACACTTTTCCAAGTCCTTATACACAGCACTAGTCTCAGATTCCAGTTCTGCCGTTAATTCCATGAATATTTCCCATGTTCGCGGCAGAGACGAGGGTAAAGAGGGATTGCTCAGATTCCCACATAGTAGCTGTGTTGCCATCTTCTTCCTGCCTCCCAGATCTCCTCTGCTGGCATCCCCAATGTCATCGCTTGCACAGAGTTGGGCTAATACACATCTCACAGGAATTTCCTGGGTGTTAATTAATAAATGTTCATAAAATGCGTGGAAACCTTCAGGCTGAAAAATGTATAAAAGCCGTCCTATAAATATTGTTCTTATTTTCCATATCGAGATACTATGCCTCCAGAGGCTGCCATGATTTTAAAGTAGGTCAAAATTTGTCTCTTAATAAGTTGAATTGGGAGCTCTGAAAATTTCCTCCAGTCAGAATTTTGTATGGCATAAATTAAGAAACGCAAGGCTCGCACCCAGCTCTTTGTTGCGGCACCCACACTGGGACTCTATCTGTCCTAATCTTCCCAGCAACGGCTGAAATTATAAGCCACATGTTATATATTTTAAGCACACATCTGATTCATGCCACCTAACCAGGCAGAACATGGGCTGTTAAAACTCTCTCCACAGACTGAGTGGTATGGCACTAACCCCTAAAAGAAATAAGTGGCATTATGCTTTTCATTTCCATTCTGTAGGAACAGACACGACTGAGACACAGGGTGTTTCCTGAGGTTAATGATAACCTGAGGTTAATGGTTTCTGGCTGAACTTTAGGCCCTCGGCTCCCCCTAACCTGTCATTAATCCCCAGGAAATGCCTGAAACCAAGCGTATTATTTAAATCTGGCAGCAATTAATTTATCTCTGGACCTTACAGATGCTCATATTAAATTAAAAAGAGGATGATTTATGGAGAGCGCCAATAATGTCCAGATCTAGGCAAAGATAGATGTTATCCTTAATATTTAAAATTCAGGTTTCCTTTTTCACTGAGGCATTGCTATCAGCTGGATTAAAGATTCCTATTTAATTATTCTAGCAAATAGGACCTTTTCCCTAATTATTCCTTTTAAAAACACTTTGTCTAGCTTGTATATCCTGCCTGCTGCATTCAGATTTTATCTTTTTTCCTCTTCAGGAATGTTTCGTGAACATCGCTCACTGTTGCATCTGAATCAGAAAATAAAGCTATTTTTAGCAACTTAGCTTAAAAAGAAGCAATTAGAACAAGCAGTGGCATGCGTTAAGAAATAAGAATTATCCTCTAGCTCAGCCGTAGTGTACAAGTCTCAGACAAAATAACAGCTGTGATTTTATTTTCACATATTAAGAAGATAGGCCAAAATCATAGAATGAAGTTGTCAGTTTCCAGAGAGCCAGAAGGTGAAGCTCTGCATCGTTTTCTATTCGCAGTTTCTCTCTGGCTTGTAGGCAAAGGCTGCCAGCAGCGAACACACTGTCTGCTCAGACTTCTGAAGCCTTACCAGAGCTATTAGTAATGTGGTTTGGCAATAGGTACCGCTAAATCAGAGGCATGGGCATCAATACAGTTGGCTCCATAATTGCAAACAACAGCCATAAATCCATTCAAACTAATCCATGTACCAACTGAAATAAAAACCTTAATCTCTCCTCTTTTCTGTTTTTCAGCTTTCACTTTCAAGTCTTATCACAGCACAGCGCCATTAGCTTTAGAGATAAAATGGAGTCTTCCAGACTCCTTAAAATCTGAATTTATGCTGTAAAACAGCTTAAGAAAAATATTCTGTACCTTCCAAGTTAAAGGTGAACTGCAAGGAGATGAAAGTCAGACTTGTGAATTTTTTCCTCCTTTGCAGAGAATACCTCAGGTAATATTCTTCATGATAAATGGTTACTGAAAAATCACACTTTATGCTTTAATATTTCTGAAAACTGATTAAACCAATTCCCTACAGAAAAAAAAAAAAAAAAGGAAAAAAAATAATGCCTGCATTACAATATGAGCTCTACTGATATGCAGTATTACTCCACTTTTTTTTTTTTTTGAGACTAACAGGAACAATCTCACATGCGTATATGTGGTCACACATCTG
This sequence comes from Anser anser, assembly GCF_964211835.1. Taxonomy (NCBI): domain Eukaryota; kingdom Metazoa; phylum Chordata; class Aves; order Anseriformes; family Anatidae; genus Anser; species Anser anser. Next base: position 32,390,868 of record NC_139720.1, on the reverse strand, counting down.
GCTTTCTGCAGCATTAGCACTCCCTTTCCTGAAATCAATATCTCCTGTATATTTTTTTCCTTAAGAGCCTTTTCTCACATTCTGGCTCTGCTGTCCCTCAGCAGTTTCTGGTAACTCACCTATGGAGAAGACGTTGGGGTAGATGAAGTGCCCATGCAGCTCTGGTAGGACACCTCCTCACGGAGGTGGGTCTCAGCCTCAGCACCACCCTCTCTGAGTGTGTTTCTACCCTTGATAACACCAGTCTGTACATGATGGGAGCACAGAGTACTGCTGTGAAAATTTCCTCTGAGAACTGGAAGACAGACGTTAGCCTTCTCCACTGACATGTGGCTCCTGCGTGTTTGAAGAAAATGATCTCTCAAGATTCAGTGCAGAAAGTGTTTAGAAGTGCTCTTATAACTTTTCTTTTATTTTATTTTTTATTTTTTTTTCTTCAAGAAGCTTAGTTTCATGGAGTAGAACTTCAGCACCTCTTTTGGCTACGATGTCTCGTCTCCTTCATTGTGAAAATATTGCCATATGTGTTCCAGCTACAGGTGTCGCCCTGTTTAATAACTATTTAAAAGACACAATTTTCATGATCATTTGTGTAAGAGTTACAGCAAAATGACTATAAAGTGCTAGCCAGGGAAGGTAAGGGTAGCGTCTGCTACAGTTGTACCTTTCTCTTTCCTGCACAGTCATGTACAGTGCATATTTCTTCCAGGATGCAATCAAGCAGCTAATGAGCTTCATCGGCGCACTGGAACCTTCTGTTCCAGCTGATATAAGCAGCTTGAATTTTTTCTCTCGGAGCAGTCAAAATGTTTTAACCTTGACTGAATAGCTGAAGTGCCCACAAATTTTAATGAGGTAAAGAAAACATATTTCTAGTATTCCTGTAATCACCTAGGGCGCAGCTTATATCCTACATCATTTAGGAGGGGCTTTGCCATCCACTTCACTAATCCTGGGTGTGAAAGACATGGTATGTTGTGTCATGCATGTTCTGTAGAGATACCTATATGGCAAGAGTCAAATCCAATGTTGTTTACATGCTGCTTTGTAAATGAATACTGTTTCAAGAAAAAGAAGCCAAATATGAAGCTACTTCTACATTTCTTATGGTTTCCTGATTTTATGCCTTCTGGTATACCTAAATCCTCTAAATACGAGCTACTGAATCAGCATTTTGTATGCTCATATGTGATTAAAGCTGCTCAGAGGACAAGGTTCCATTTTGCTGTAAATTTCGAGGTTTCAGAATTTGTTTTCACTATTCAGAGGAATGAAAATAACCCCTTCAAACATTTTTGCAAATGGAAATTGTTATGAAACGTCTGTTTCTGGACCAAAAACTTGATCTTTTCAGCTCAAGTTCTTTTTCCTCTGGCCATAAGTGACAAGGGAACCCCAGGCAAAAACTTTCTCAAGAAATGTTTGTCAAAACTGATATGTTGATACAACATTTTGGCTTTGATGAAGTGGCATATTTCATTTCACTGAAAATATTCTGACCAGCTCCAGATGTGATTGACTTATTCAAGCTAAGAAAATGATACACTGTGAGAGTCTGAATACACCAATAAAATAATAGAGTAATGCAATATTCTTCCAAATTGACAGCATTGGATCTGAATTATTCTCTTTGTCTATGGGACAAATTCATAAAATATAAACAAATTCTTAGAGTAGAAAGGATGTTTATATCCATCCAATATAATCTCCTGCATAATATTGGCCATTTATTTTACAGTCCTGAAGCCATAGGAAAGCAAGCTCTGAATCAGTCTTTCTCCTCTGCTGAACACTTAGTGTACTTAGAACTTGTCTGAGAAAATTTTGAGTAACATATTCTTAAAGTTTTGTAATAAAAGAGAGTCTAAAACTTCCCCAGATGGCCATTCCTGTACCAGCAGGATATTCTTATCATTAAAAATATTTTCTTACTACCTAACCTACTTTCTCTCAATGAAGCCTCAGCTAATTAGTTTATGTTAAATTTTAAAGATCAATTAATCATTGCCATCTTTTGTAGATGGTTGCAGATTCATTTCAAATATAATTAAACTTTTCAATGTCCCCACTTGATATTCCTTTTTCTTCACTAAATAAAACATTTCTTTAAATGTTACCCACCTATGCGTATTTTCTAAATTTGTATTTTTGAAGAGAAGAGCAAATGAGCTGATTTTATGGAATGATTTCTGAAACATATTTGTATTTTCCGATTAAACAAAAAACTGTCCTTAGAAGGACATTAAATTTTCAGATAAAGATTTCAGCTGACTCTAATTCCTGACCAGAGTGCCAAATCAGTTGTTTCAATATTTATATAACCATATATTCCAGTATTTAGGTAGCATCTTCTACATCAGGTTCCAGCTATCACTCCAACTTTACTAAGGGTTCTTGACCTCTGTTTAATTAGAGGAAGGTAGTCAAATCATCCCCCACTTCACCAGCTCTGATTGTCATAGTGATGTCTGGTGTTAAGTGGAGGTCTGACCGTGTATGTCATGCAAGCCTTGGCACCGCCACCAAATGAAGAAAATGCGAGATGGCTAACTTCTCGTGAACTTCACGCTTATCAGGGATTGGAAATCCCTGCCTGAACTAGAGATTTAAGTATCAGCTGTGGAATTTCCTGAGCTATCTGACAAAGTGCAGGTATCACATCAATAGCTCCTGCCAAACCAGAGCAGTGATCCAAATGTCATTTCCTTCTTAGCGTGCCGAGAAGATTGGTATGTTATCAGCCCAAACTAGAATTAAAGCACAGAGACCCAGAGCAGAAGTGCGAGTGTCAAAGCAATCTGCTCAAGTTTCTCTGTGAACAGAAAAGAGAGAACAAATAATCTAGTTTATTTGTTGTGTTGTTTTCAAAACCAGAAAAGACCAAGAATTGTTGCATTGATTTTGTCTCAAATCTATACACAGAAAACGTGGCTGGGCTTTTGTCTAGATAACAAAACTCTATTACAGTTAATCAAAGAAGATGACTTCCATAATTAATTTGGGATGTTTGCCCAATTAATATAATTGCAGTATCTACTTGATTCAGAATTGAAACAATTCGGGTGGAGTTCAAGCACCAGTAGGAAATAAAGCCCAATTCCTAGTCATTTCTGTTGGGAATAGCCTGTCCAAGCCCACATAGACCAGAAAATCTGATTCTTACTGTTTTCTCTTCAAGAACACTCCTGGGGCCAATGGAAACATATGAGGTTTCATATCAGGACATTAAATTGCCATGCTTTGTCCTTTGATTTAATTAAAATCTTCTTAGTTATGCAGACTTCTGTGCTGCAAGCTGAAATGTAAATGAATGGGAAGATGAATAGTTTAATATAATATCTGCAGTGGAAAAGACAATTTTATATGCTTTCTTACCTGAGAAGCTAAAATTTGATAATCTATCTCTAACTCCACACAAACATCACTTCTCAGTATTTAGAATAACTGCATTTTATAAAGCTAGAAAATCTAATTTATAGTTTCTGTACTACAAATATTCCCTAAAAAAAAAAAACTTCTCTTTTTCTGTTCACCAAATGTTCAAAATGCTATGAAGTGTAAGGGACTGAACAACATCATACAGATCTTTTTGATGTTTTCATATATGGCCTAAATAAGCACAAAAGCCAACTGATATTGTTCATAATTCAATATCCTCCTTTTTTATTCCTTTGGTGAATAGGAAAACAGTTAGTCCCATGGCTATAATCTACTTTTTAATATACCACTAATGATTTATTATAGTTGTCTCTCAGGAAGAAGAATAAGATTATTTTGCATTCTTCCTCTGCTGACTTCAGCAATATAATCAGACATTTTATTTTATTTCCACTGATACCACTAAGTTCTAAAATCTAAGAAAAACATGTGTATTCCTTGATACCACTGGAAACTAACATTCAACACAGATGTTTGTATTCTGCACTTTTGCATTCTCCATATGTATTCTGTTTTGAAAATCTCTGCTTAGTGTAGATGGTAACCTACTCAATTACTCTCAGAGCATTTTGCTCTTCTAGACATAACATCTGCAATTCAATTAAATGTTTCATCTATTTTCTTCATATCGTTCCAGGATATAAACCTTGATTCTGTTAATCCAGTGTTGATGCTTGTTTCATTCTAAAAAGGGCATTTTGCAATTCTTTAAAACAATGTGAGGCTTGAGAAGTGAAAACAGAACATTTTGACTGAGGAAATGCTACTATGGGATTGGATCAGTGATTGCTTCATAATCACAGTTTTTCCCTGGCAGATAATTTGAGAAGATCATATATACTGGATTTCTCTGAGGGCACTGAAATGCTTAGTTTCTGTTCCAGTTTTGAGTAAAAGAAAAATTAACAGTTCTACAGATTACATTTCTGTGAACAGTTTCATTTTTTCATCTACTTTTTGTATAATTTTGTAGTAATTTCTGCAAGAGTAAGTCGTAGCTTTCAAACAGCAGGTTTGCAGAAAGATCTCACATTAATGGAGCAACAGACTAGAGCAGCCCAACACTAGACAACCTGCAAAAATAGCCAATACTTCCACAGATACACTAAGAAATGCCTGCTTATCCCACAGAAGTGCTTTTGCAGGCTGTTCTGCATTGCACTGGTTTTACACGACCTTGTCATTATGGTATCTGAACACACCCAGACATGAATTGACAGCGCTAATATCTGTCTCGTTTCTTTCATTCTCTGCCCTCCCTTTCTCATAAAGACAGCACCGCACACAGTGCAGGATATTTACACTTTACATATGTCCGGTGCCTGTATGAGTCCAGTCACTCTGGACTGTCAATCTGCTGTGTCCAGGGAGGTCCCATTGCTGCAGGAGGTGGTACCCAAATGTTGGACTGAGAGGTGCTGGAGACGTAACACTGCAGCTCATGGTGCCTCTACCTGTACAGCTGCCTGGGCCTGGACCTCTTCTCCAAGCTAACCTTGAACACGAAGTGGCTTAGTTACAAGTTCTGCACCCCAATATTGCATGTGTCCTTTGTCTGAAATAAGCGCTCCCTTCCCAGGCTTGCCTTTTTCCTTCTGCTCAATTCCTTCACGCTTTTAGCTTGCTGGACCAATGCGCTTTGTGTTAAACATACAAAGGACAAAGTATTCAACCAAACAGCTCACAGAGGAGACAACTTGTGACAATAGCATCGAGTGTTTATACCAAGGGATTATTATTTTATAATAGGGACTAGAACAAATTATTTTTTGTGAAAGAAAGTCTGCTTTCTCAAAAGCATAAAGTTTATATAATAGTCAGAAACTGGCCAGTTCAGCAGATTTTATACATATAAATGGTATATGTAATATTTTATGTATAAATGTTCCAAGTTTACTCCAGTGTAAAGCTTTCCTTTAAAGAGTAATTCTCACCCCATAATTCACTTTTATGATTTTCTTAGGGCTTTAAGTGTAAAAGCTCAATCTGGTTTTGTTTTATTCTTAAAAAAAAAAAAAAAAAAGCACAGAGCAAGTTAATTTTTACATTGAATCTGCCAAAGGCACACTGTCAGATCTGAAGCTAAACATGTCACTTTTGCAAACACACGCACGCACACATACACACACGTGCACATGCAGATACACAACGGCTTTTTAAAGCTTAATGACAATAGAAATAGTTTCATGCAAGTGGAAGAAGGGAGGCCCTGACTGGAGCCGATGACTGCAGCAGGCTGTGCTCATTCTTGGGCTCCTCTCCAACCCTCCCTCAGGCCCTCCTGTTTCACATCTAGTGTAAAGATGTTTCTCTCCCCCAGACAGTTTCTCACAAATCCAAAACTTGGGCTTTCTGCCAAGTGCTGGATCTTAAGCTGAGTCCTTTGCCTGACCATGACCTTTTTCTTGTCCCGTCCCTTCCCTGGCTCTCAGAGGGCCGTAGCAGGGCAGGTTCCTTATTTGCTCTTTCTCTTCTTCTCCTGCCCCATACACACAGAGAAGTGCATTCAGTCGAACCACATGCACACTTTCTCAGATGTTTAAATGTGAACCTGAAAGAGAGGACTTGATGAGGTAGAACAAGGAAATTGTTTGGACTGGAATGTTATCGGATCGCAACACAAATTTAAGCCCTTCCTTAGACCCATCAAAGCCCAGGACTGCACTGCTTCCTTAGAACAGTAAGAATGACTAACAGAGGTGCCCGCTTCTTCCACCTTCCTCTTTCTTTGACAGCTGCCCAACATTCAAACATACTGTGAAACCAATCCCTTCTTTCCCCTCAATATAAGATTTTAGACAGAAATTGCTTCCAGTCTTTTCCATGATCTAAACTATACCTGCTCCCAGAACTGCAAAACCAAAGCTGTACATGGTTGGCATTACCAGAACTGACTCTGCTAGGATCTCAAGCCCCAGTGCATTTTCTTCTCATGGAGACTGTGCTGTATTTGGGAGCTGCAGGGATTCCTCTTGCATTTGACTATATTGTAAAGTACGTGCATGAAAGTTGCATGAAAGTGCTTAAATCTCCTGTTCACCCCCTCAGGGGCTCCAGCACAAATAATGGAAGCAGCCACTGCCTGCCACCACTTTCAGAGTCACTGCAGTCTTCTTGCTATGATAACTTCATAGTGGCTATATTTAATGAAGTAACACTTAAGGGTCAGCTAAAAGCATGGGCCCAAGATTTGTGGCACGGCACAAATACAGAATAGCTTATAGGATTCCTGCAGCTCTTGAGCAGCTTACAGTTTCTGGTGTGAATGTTCCTCAGTTATTCTACCATTTTTCTTTACAATCCTGTTTATAGAGGTTGATCAAGTTGTGTTAATGTCATTTTTCCGATAGAAAGAGAAGCATTTCAGTCAAATGTGATATGCCAAACTCACCAGGGGCAGTCATCCACACTGACTATCAGAAATGAGAAATAAGCATTGGTCTCATGGGATTATAGAGGATTCCTCAAATCACTTAGATCCATGATTATCCATGGTGCTCATACGTTGGTTCATTTTTCAAGTGAAAAAAAAAAATTTGTTTCTCTTGAGGCAAAAGCCAGGTGCAATTCTGGGGACAGTGTACTGCAAGAACTGCTTCTTACTGTAGAGGCTGGTTACCAGCAAGTCACATAGTACCTGCTTGCATGTAGGCATGCAACTGATATCGTCAACATCATTTTGTAAAAACACCAGACTGCAATATTGCCTTCACATTTCAGACACTTTACACTGAAAAATCACAAGTTAAAATGCGTATTTATGCATACACACATGCACATACACATACATATGTCTTATAGTCACAGAGGTGCTATCTGGGGCCTATATGCACTCAACAGATCTGCTATGGAAAATCTAGCCCAAAAAGAGTGTGAGGGAGATGGCTTTATCTATACTGTTTAAGCACAGCTTGCTACCACCTTGCACTGTTCTTACTGTCCTGGAAAAGACATCATTCCTTGGCACATTTGAACTGCTCATTTGGTAATTGCTGCATATCTGCTATATGAGGCATGTGATCATATAAAGACAAACATATAAAGGGCACAGCAAAGGAAGTGAGCTAAGGTTGCATCAGCATCTTAATTTTGGCATTTCCTAGCTTATGTGTGACTTCAATTTTGATTCTGTATGCTATCTTGTTACGAGAATTCCCACACTCCTTTTAAAGATATTTCACAGCTGCAGCTCACAGAAATTTTGATCTGAAGTGCTCCAAAGTGGGTGCACACCTTCCCTACAATTTAATTGCTTCTGGATCCCAACCATAATGACTGGATAGTTTAATGTGTCACCATAACAACAGCAGAACATTTTGGTTTAAGTACTTTTTCTCTACTCTTTTGTTCAAAGAACCATTAGCTGAGTCATAGATTTCACGCCTTTTTTTTTCTTTTTTTTTTTTCCTGAAACAAGCTTAATAAGACCAAGTAAGCCATTTTTATTTTTTTTGTCCCTGGTAGATGACAGACCACAGCCCAAACCTTCCTTTGGTCCCAAGGGGTAAGTCTATTGAAGAAAATACTTTAACGGTGTTATTATTATTGTATGATCAGCAGAAATGTGTACTCTTGACAAAATTTTGTTAGCTTTTGATTTAGCTGACACTTTTTAAAATTTCATTTCCATTCCAGGCAAATCTTGAATCAACATAAATAAATACATCTAAGCAACAGATTTCCTATATCCATACTTTCAGGGGGATTTCTTATTCTAGTGAGTACACCCACATAGATTTTCAGATGAGCTCTAAAATCTTGGTTCTTTTACAATTACTTTACTGGATTCAAATATGGGAAAATGTTTGATAACAAAACATTTAACTAAAATAACTCATATTATCTGAAGTTGGATGCATTTCATCTCTGAACCAAGCATTATGACAAGTAAGAGTAACATTCCTACCTTGAAAAGTAATAAAATCTCATTTAAACTCTTTGATAACCAAGACTTATTGATGTAAAAAAATGTAAAGTGAATCATAAACTTTCATCACAAATTCCCTATAGAACCTTCTTGGTATAACTTAGTTTTTGGGGCTGCAGACACACGTGGAGACTGAGCTTCTACTTGCTTCCATAATCCAGATACTGAGCTACACAAATAACATTGAAACACAGTGAGGAAAAAATCTCAAAGATACCTGATCCAATATAATTCAGAAGGCTTTCTGAACTCTGTCAGATTCAAACATCCAGATTAAAGGAGGCAGTTCTGTCATAGTCTGGGAATATCCATACATGTCACAAGGCTGGGATGCAAGACAAAATGGTGGCCAATATCAAACAGAAGCAGATGTGTATCATGCCCTTGTGCATCACACCACTTCTGGGTGGCTGCATAACATGCATAATTTTTAGTTTTCATATTAGTGATATCCCTAGTAATATAAAATGCAGCATAAAATCCTGAATGGTGAAATCTTAAAGAATTGCTTATACCTTTCAAAGCTCATTTACGTTAGTTCAAATATCCGGTGTAGATGTCGGTCAGTGAACTTTTTTAAGATGTTCTTTGGCATACTGAGAATGGTTAAGATGTAGATCAGCTCAACACAAATCCTCCTTTGGTCTCTCTACAGCTGAGACCACAGCTGAACACCTGTAGGAAAGATTACGTACAGATGTCTTCAAAGATTCAAACAAAAAAAGAGCTTTAAGGAAAACAAGGTGCTGTGAATTCAGGAAACTATATTTGGATCACTACAGTCACCAGAGCACTGCAAAAGTCAGACTAATTTGTCATCCAGGAAGCCACAAAAGCTAGCTCTGTCAAATAAATGTGAACCACCACCATCCCCTATCCTGTTTCCTGGCTGGAAATAGCATTTGATTAAGGAGCTGAGAAGATAAATTAATTAAAAAATAATAAAATAGTTTGCAAGACTGTAGTAGTGTTCTATCCCAAAACTGACTATGTAGATCTAAAAATGATTTACACAGATAGGGATCATTCACTGCCATCTTCCAAGAAAGACATGCACTTGTAAACAGCATACCACAACATGTATGTTCACAAGCATTTTCTAAAACAGACCACTTTGTTCATAACTCTTGATTTTGCTAGAAGAATAATTGGATCTCTAGAATACATTGCGCTGTTTTGAAGCTGGACCTAGACACACTTCCAATCCTAACGTTACCTTGTGCACACAATGCTCATACATAGTACAGTGCCAGTACCATCCCTTTTATTTCCACATTTTGGTGTGATCACATACTGACATTCAGAAGAACACTCAAAAGTCATTGTTAACAATATTTCTGCAATATTTACTTATCTAGCAGCAATTTGATTAAAAATAATTCATCCCAAACACGGTCTTGTTAAAGCAGTTAAAAATATAGAACAAGCTCATCTGGCTGAGACAGAGATTAAATTACCAGGGATTTACTGAAGCATGCTCAACCCATGTTTAGAAATGTTGGTGAGATTTCCATGGAACTAATAGATTCTTATCTTTTCTATAAGAACTACAAAGGATGAAACAATGTAGAGGAAAAGCGATCTAATTTCAAAGAAGGATGCTGCAAATACAATTCTTTGAAGATATAACTACAAATTCCCGCTCTGTATCTGACTCCCTGTTCATATAATAATTTCTCGTATTACAGAGGGTGATATGAAGCTTTCCATGCTAAACAATGTAAGTGACTTCAGCAGTACAATAATGGAGCCATCCAAACTCATAAAATAAACAAAATAAAACAGATAAAGTTGATGAACTCCCTTCTTCCTCAGGAAACCCTTTTGAGGATATCATGTAAAGGCTTTCCATTACCAACAAATTTACCAGATGTGACTGCAGGACCCACTTTTACTGGTTTAGGCTAGTAACCTAAACAGAGACAGGCTGAAATGCCTGCACGTGGTTGTCCATTCTGTATAACTGTTAGCAAGCTCCTTGTGAGCTCTGCCCATCACAGCTTGCACCCTTCAAACCACACCTTGATGAGAGACCTGACAAAAAAATGCTCAGAATTGGCAGTACAGGGGGAAAGACCCTGTTTCGAGGGGACAAAAACATTATGGATTGACCTGTGCAGTTTTGTTTGCCCTCAGAGTGCTGAGGGCCAGTAACCCAACACCCTCAGAGGCCACGGTTCGTTTTATTCACTAGACCAAATATAAGATCAGAATCCCAGACCAGATGTCTTCCACGGACATGAAATCAGAATCTTGGTTTTCACTGATGGTGGTGGAGGTGGTGGTGTTAGTATGTGGAGGAGAACAAGGCATAACAGGGAAGTTTTTCTTATTATGCCCTATTCCCATAACCTTCTTCGTATTTTCTTTAAATCCCAAGCATACGTTCCTCTTCCTGAAGAAAAACGTATGCTTAATTTAAGGCCTAAAACTGAAATACTGCTTACTGTAATGCTTTCTTGTGTCTTATTAACTTATGAACTCTTGGTGGATTGCCCAGCACTCAGAGCAGCTTTTCTGTTATTTTCCAAGCTACATCAAAGTGTTTGTCTCAAGGGCTCAAGTTTTTTTTTGTTGTTGTTGTTGGTTGGGGGTTTTTTGTTTGTTTGTTTGTTTTTTTTCAATTTCAGTAAGTGAAACCCTCAAGAATAATCTTCTAATGCTAGTCATGTGTGCTATAACTGCATTTCTCTCCTTATACTAAGCTTAGGAGTTCCTCTATACATAACACAGAAGGAGAACAATACTCTAACACTGGGCACTAGTGAACTTCAGGGCACTGCAGCAGGTATGACACGAACTTTTCCTTCCAACAGCCCCAATCATTCCCACATACAGTAGAACTACATGTGAGGAGCATGTATAAATTCAAAGTTTTCTCCCTAGCTGGCAGCATTCATACCTGAAGACGAATCACAAGAAATATGGATTTCACAGTTGCACGTGTTCTTAATGGTGGGCAGCCTTCCTTCATCTCCTATAAAGCCAATTTGTATGGCCAGTCCTGTGCCCTCAAACTACATGAAGCCACAGCTACAGAATAAGCATACTGCTGATGGGATTTGGCAGGCTTTTAGAGGCTTAGACTCCAGCCTCTGCTTCAACTTGTCTTGGACAATACGTAGGTGATTACCATCCATACATTTTTTGAACTACACAGGATGAACTTCACTGAGTAATGGTCACTGTTCCACAGAGTCTCATGAACTTCTCCTGACACCTCAAGAAGCAGCCACAACACCGCTCAGCCAGAGGTGCCTGAGCACCAGAAAACCCTTCTGCCTGGGTGTGGAGGAAGCAGGACCACTGCTGCACACCTCAGAGCAACAACGTTGTCTCTGCTCAGATTCAGCAGCTGCTCACACCCAGAGCAGGCATTTATTTTGCCACCGTATTTTTCCTCAGACCTTTCTGATAACAGATTTTGATTCTTTCTACCATTTATTCTTGTTCTGTCTGGAAGCAAAGCTTCTTTTTGGTAGCATTTTCAGGTGCATCGCATGGCTACTGGTACAGTGAAGAATTCAAGTAGTGGCACATAATGACACCAGCAATTCTGAATATTTATTGCCTCAGCAGGGGACTGCAAATCAAACATAGCAAACCAGCAGCTCTCCTTTCAGCAAACAAATGTCCTGCCTTCATTTCCCAAGGGGTCAGAGCTTCTCAGTCTCTGGCATGTGCTTCTTAGAGAAGAAAAGTGCTTACATCTGTCATCCCCAGAGGTCTGTTTGGCTACAAGCAGTCCTCAAAAGCAGCCTGGGGTGGACCTAAGTCTACAGTGTGATTGCTTTATGTTGCTGTATGAGAAAAAGGAACCACAGTGACCTTCTAATACAGCACTTAGATTAAGGGCAGATTTGTACCAGCAATAAGCAATGTGGACACACATCTGGCAACACCAGCAGGACTTGATCCCTGACGGAGTGTGGTGGTTTTACCGTGCTAGGCAGCTGAACACCACAACCGCTCTCTCACTCGCCCTCCTTAGATGAGGAGGGGAAGATGTAAAGGAAAGAACAACTCACAGGTTGAGATAAGGATGATTTAATTAAAGGGAAGAAAAAAATAATTATTAAGGAAAGATTATTATTAATTAAACAATTTAACTAAAGGGGAAAAAAAGGAAAGGGGAAAAGGGTTGGGGTGGAAAGGGAAAACTAAACAAAACAAGTAAAGGCTATGTGGAAGTGCAGAGGAAAGAAATTACTCTCTACTTCCCACAAATGAGCGATGCTTGACCACGTCCTTGAAGGAGGGCCTCAACGCACGTAGCCGGTGTTCGGGAGGAGGACAGACGTTTTCACAACGAGAGCCCACCCCTCCCCTCTTCGTCCTTTTTCCACCTTTTATTGCTGAGTGTGACACCATATGGTATGGAATATCCCTTTGGTTGGTTTAGGTCAGCTGCCCTGGTGATGTTTCTTTTCTCACATTTTTGCCCACCCCTAGGGGGGTTAGAGAGAGTCCTGATGCTGTGCCAGCATTGCTCAGCAGCAGACACAACACTGGTGTGATACCAGTGCTGCTTTAGCTACGAGTGCAGAGCACAGCACTGTATGGGCTGCTGCTGGGAAAGATAACATCCCAGCCCGACCCAGTACATGGAGATCCCACAAAACAGATACAGATACAGATGTATGCTTGAGAGGACTTTGGAGGGAACAATTTTATTATTTGTTGCTTTTTTGTTGTTGTGTTGTTGTTGTTGTTGATTTGTTTGTTTCCTGTGGAGTAAGGGAGTGAGGTGATTAACCAGGACGTGTGCAGTGTGGATAAAGAGAAGACAGCATCCCTGTGGGACGGGGAGGGGTCCATCCAGAGCATGCAGACTCTGTCCTGTGCCGCCCAGACTGGCACAGGCAAACCTAGAGGTGCCTTCCCAAACGCTTCCCTCATGTACCAGGAGACGTGCTGCTGGCAGGAGGAGGCAGTTGGCTCTTTTGGGTTTCTCCCCTGGGCTCCAGAGGTGCCATAGCACAGAGTCAGTCCTCCCGGCATTGTGCGGGTCAGGGTACTCTGGGTCTCAGGCTGAGCTCTGCAACTTACAGTAAGCTCTTTTTGTGAGTGTTGGGTGGTTTTATACTATGGGCATTGTGTTGTACTTCCCCTTTAGTACCGTGGCTTCAAAGAAACACAGTTATTCACTCACTTGGGGCCAAAGGCAGCCTCAAGTGACCCCAAAGTCAGGGGCAGGTAGCAAAGACAAGACCTAGTCCTGAGGCACGTTAATGCTGAGTTGTGTTGGGAGTTTTGTCTGAAGAGGGATGAGAGGATTTGGCCACAAAGAGTTTGTGGAAGCACGTCTCTCTCAGACAAGGTAACCTGTTGAACTCTTCCCAATTAGTAATCAGACTCCTTTCATTCTTCTGAATTACAAATAGCAGCAAGAGAGGGAGCGAGAAATCCACGCCGACACTTTACATCAATTAATTCCAACCGAACCTCAGAGTTTGTGTATTACTAAACCTGCTGTATAATTACAGCAAAACCTCTTGCAGTGCTTCGTGAGGTATTTTAACCAATCACTTTGTTTCTACATTGGTGCTTTGTTTCTTTCAGGATTTCATCTGCCATTAAATACTTCATTATTTTTTTCTAAATCTCATAGTTCTTTGGGACTGATTAGATATCTTCCATCAATAATGTTGCAGTAACATCAGTAGTAATACAGGATGCACTGTGACCCCATCCTCAAAACAGACAAACGCTGTGTGTACCTTTGACTTCAGTATAATTACTTCTGTGAGCATCTCCTCACCAGTGGAAAGTGTTCACGATCCAGCATGTGACGGTTTGTTGGTCTATAGCACCAGCACTTATGATTTCAGTGAAGTTTTGAAAAGATCGCATCTTATTACTTATTCTGTCATTGATTACAATCTTGATAATCTTGCAGATAAGCACAGGCAAAGGAAAATATTTCTACTACCTCCATTTTACTGATGGGGAAAGGTGGGCAGAGGGGTTGGAGAACCAGTTGTAGGCCTTGTTTCACGAGGGTTTTAGGAGCATTCGGTACTGTGGCTCATGGGCAATAAGGCAGATTGTCAGGAGACTGCTGTCTGCAGCTCCTGGATTCATGCCTTCTGAGGCCAGGATAAAATCCAGACCTAAACGGTTCCTATCTATTATTTGTGTATTTATGGGGTGTCAGTCGCTGAAGCACGGAGAGGCCAGACTAGCCGGAGGCCGCAGACTCGGCCTCCAAGCAGAGTTCAGAGCCCAGGAATTCCTCCCTTCCATTCCCATGCTCTGTCCCCTCCTCTGCCTTACATGAAAATAACAACTAAGTTTGTTCCACTGTTATCTGTAGGACATTTTCATTTGATGTAATAGATGCAAGTATACTGTCATTGCTGCCACTAAATATTTACCCATTTTGTCCACATTTCTACAGGAATGTTATGACACAAAAGAGCAGTGCTGCAATCGTATAAACCTTATCTCAGGACTGCCACAATAAGCCAGTTGCATTCCACTTGTTTGGTGTGGACAAGAAGGAATAGGAGGAACCATAGGGACAGAAAATATATATTAACATTCATCCACACCTCTGCTGTGCTCAGCAAAGTGCTTTTTCTTTTTCTTAACTCATTCTCATGCTCCTTTATGTCCTGGTCAAAACAGTAAAAAATGCAGCATGAGAAAGGAGTGAAATAGTGGAAGAGGGGAACAGCTGTCTTTATTTTGTATTCTTTTGTTGCCCTAAGTGATTATCTTTTTCTCATAATAAAATCATGTTGTGACCATTGGAGGCGACCTTTCATACAAATCTTGCAAACTACAGGGACCTCAGAACCTCAAATCAAAATCTGCTGAGGAATCTAGAAAAGTTAATTCCCTTATTCTCTCTTGCCTAATCCATGGTTAGAAACAAAGAAACCAGGCTGCCCCTAATTGAATGTATCTGACTGCATCTTGGTTAGTTATCAATGTCCGCTTTTCAGTTACGAGAAAGAAATAGGTATCTTTGCAAACGAAGGACAGATAAACCTTACTCTAATTTTTATTTCTCTCCACTACTTATGAAGGGGTTTTGATGGCTACCATGGTTAGCTATTCTAAAGTCCTATGAGACAAATCCCAGTCTGAGTCACAACGGTTTAATCAGCTTTATCCTTATTGTTTCTGGATTGCAAACAATTTAACACAAGGCATGAAGCGTATAGCCCTTTATTTTATTTGCTTGAAATACATATCATAGCTTATCATTTCCCTCTTCTTGGCCCTAAGGGGCCAACTCAGTGGGTATCACTCAGCCACAATTTCTCCTCAGTGAGTCAGAAACAAGGGCCAAAGACTTGCAGAGCTCACCGAGCTCCTCTGTCTTCGTGTCTTTTAACTTTTCTCTCTATTCTTTGCTCTCACCTAAACTCTCATCACCATCTACAGCTTTTAGCAGCTGGTAGCCATGATAAAACAGGTCAGCTGCTGAAATTCTTCAGATAACTTTTGACAGTCAATTTGGATCAGCAGTCTACAGGAATAGTGCATTTCTGAAAGCCACACTCAGTTTATACCCCTGTGCAAATGGCTAATGTTCAAATATGTCAAACAGCTCAGGATTAACTGTACTGGAAAGTATGAATTTAATTTCCTCTGTTTAAGAA
The DNA here is from genome assembly GCF_964211835.1 of Anser anser. Classification (NCBI taxonomy): domain Eukaryota; kingdom Metazoa; phylum Chordata; class Aves; order Anseriformes; family Anatidae; genus Anser; species Anser anser. Next base: position 32,374,890 of record NC_139720.1, on the reverse strand, counting down.
TTAGAAGAGAAGCCTGTTTTCAAACTTCACAGTTGCAGAATAGTAATTTAATTTTACTTTAGGGTTGTTTTCTGAGGGGTGGGGGATTGGTACCATGTAAGGCATCAATTCGACAACATTCTTAAGCACGTACAATTTTAAGCAAGAAAGCAGCCCTAATAAAGTAAAGAAATGAATATTGCACTATGCTTCTGTAGGCAAGACCTAAAAGTCTGAAAACATCACTTGTGTTTTTTTCCCACAGAAAAAAAATAAATAAAAAGTCAAAACACTTATTTCTTTAAAATCTATTCATTCAGTGACTAATGGCTTGACTTTGGACTGTGGTATTGTCCTGATAAACTTTCTTTCCAAGGTACTGCTTAGTTTACAGCAGAACAGGAAGAAAGCAAGCAAGTGAGAAAGATTGACACAGGGTTGTGTTTGAGGCCAGATTACCCAGAGGCACAAAGTGGCAGGCAGCCTTCCCCGGGACCCTGCTCCAGTGACATAGTATGTCTTTTCATTAGAGGAAAGCTGCTTTCAAAGACATCATAGCAAGTCCTGAAGGACGCTCTGACTTTCAAAATGGGACCACAGACAGAGAGTTACTGTTTAACACTGAAATACTATTTATTAGATAAACATTACATTTAAAAAACAAGAAAACACATGAAACCTTTGCAAAAGCTGATGTATTTTCTTTGCTGCAGCTTTGTCTTTCATGTTACTTTTCTTGAAGAAAGAGTTTCATATCGGAGCAAAGGTGCAGAAAGAGCCCGTACTATAAACTGCAATTCACTTGCTCAGTGCAGTTCCGTACCCTCTGTGCTGACGTCACTGACTATAAGGTTTACTCCTCAATAGTCTTTTTTTTTTTTTTTCTCACAGCCAAAATATGTTCTAATTGCTGCTGGAAGAAAGTAAAAATTTCTGTGTCTGTGACATCAGCCTGCTTCCACAGCAACGTGTGTCATCTTACGTGCAAGATTTTGGGCTAAATCCTGCTCTTAATTATACTTGATTAATGCTTGCATACTTTTGCAGAAATTTTAGAGATGAGACATATCTGTTGCGAGACTATTACGGGTACAGCTTTGCTGCTGTACTAATCACACTTCACTGGTTTCGACCAAGTTGCTCCTGATTTATATTAGTTTACCAGAGATCAGGTTCAAGCATGAAAATTATCAGGAAGTAATAGACCTTTATTCAAAATACAAATGTTTTTCTTCGTTAATCAGGAAAGTCCATGGAAAAAGTAAAGAAGAGACTTTATATTTGCTGATATGTGGGAACATTTGCCCAAGTACTAAATCCCCCTTTAAAGAAAAATAACATGTGCTAAAGCTTTAAAAGGAGTCCAAACAGAGGATTAATTGAGGAGATTGATTTCAGGTCTCTCCACCCAAGTTTAATAGGCTTTTTCCCAACTGGGTTTTGGGGAGTTTGGTCTTTTAAACAACTTTTTCTTAACAGCAGTAAGGAAAAATCTGGGAATTGATTTATTGTGAGGATTTTCCATTGTACTCAATGGGCATTCTGTACAGCCTTTTTATGCATACTTCCTAGCTGGTATGAATCTGTTAGGTTTTATACTTTGCATCTACTAGTATCATATATCTTACTTAGACAGTAAATAAAAAAGAGCTGGAGCCTATATTAAAAAAAGGCAATTTCATGTCAATATTTTACTGCAACATATAGCTCTTATTTTCAGGTTACTTGGGACCATAAACTTGCCCATACACTACTGTGCTTTAGGAGTGCTCTGTACCAGCCGAGTAGCACCGAGCCAGATCAAATCTGAGAACCGAATATCTTCCATAATGTATGTAGCATTCAGCCAGAGACCGAATCCTGCTTTGGTTTTGGGTCATAAAGGTGCAAGTCCCTCATCAATCAAGTTCTTTTTGAACTGATCTGATTCCAGGACATTAACTCTTAAGAGCCCCAGGAGCCAAAACGGAGAGGAAATGACTCCTTTTAGCAGAGGACGGTCTCGTAGCTGCCGACACAGAGCCGTGTGCCATGCCGCGGGAGAAGGACCTACATCTACTCGTGGTCGCATCGCAGGTGGGGACAAGCAGTTGGAGGCAGATATTTCCCCGCGGCCCTCCAGCCTGCTGCTATTTAAAGCCCTGGCACGGAGCAGCACGATCCTGCTTTCCTGCGGCTCTGTTCGCAGGTTTGGTCCTGCTCTGTGTACGCTGGTGTAACTCGGAGCTAAATCAGACGCGCCAGGCCAGGTCCTTGGCTGCGTTTGCGGACCACACACCTAGAAAGCTTAGCCTTGCTCACATCAGCTAGCAACAGCTAGAGCTGGTCAAAAACCAGAAGGGGAATGCTCCTTGTCTTAACAGCGTGATTTTTAATTGCGAAAATGTTCTACCAGGCTTATTTAAGCCACAGGAGATCAAAACAGCAGGCAAGGGACCAGTTCCCCAAAAGAGTAACCCAGACACACCCCTTTCTCTCTAGAAACAGATATGCCCATACTACGGCCAGAATTTGCTGACTCTGTGATGCAAAGCACATGATCTGGCCCTTACACTACATTTTCTGTCAAAGCTGTACCTAGAATTTATGAAACTCTGGTGATTTTTTTTCCCCCCTCTGTTCTGTTTTAGATCAGGCTGAGAATTCATCTGAGCATTCAGAGATTTTTAATATCTTCTTTTTTGGCTAAACAGATATAATGTTTTATTATTTTCCCACATTGCAGGCTTTCCAAAATGTACTGCCTTTATAAGTATAAATGTAAGAGGAGGGAGAGAAAATGGGTAATTATATGTCCTATCTCTTCTTATCAAAGCTGGATGTTGGGAAAGAGGGAGAAATTGAAGAAAAATGAGAATAAAATTTATTGCAGACACTATTTCTCATTTTAGTGGCTGAATGTCTTCCAACTAAGCTTCCTTTCCCAAACCTTGTGATTTCAAGGACTGTGTATGCTACATCTTGTATGCAAGGATTTTTTTTTTAATGTAAAAACTAATGTTTCCAGTCTAACTCAAATACCAGGGAAAAAAAGTGTGTTCAATGATATCTCCAAGAACTACAGCTGCATTATGATTGTGCACAGAATTTAAAATGCCTGGTCTGCCTACAGAAAAGAGCTGGGAAAAAAAAAAGGAAAAAAACAAAAAAAAGAAAAAAAAAACTATTCCAAGAGGAACTTGAAGGAAAGCACAATCAGTGAATATTCTCATTTACTCACCAAAAAAGTGTGATCTTTTCCCCAGGACGCATACTGGGGATCTCAAAGGAGCATTTGCCTGTCACATTACACACTGGAGCTTTGAATCAATATTTGCCTACTCCTGTCAACCTCAAGCACTCAAAAGCAATGACTCCTATCCCAGGCCAGGATGTGATGAGCTCCCAAATCCTTAGGTGCCTTTTTTTTTTTTTTTCTGGCTTGTCCATTTTTCTTTAGATGTTTAGATCAGATTTTTATATCATATCTTCCCTTGCCAGGTACTCATGTGTTCTTTACAGTGCTGCCAGATACAAAATATTGAGAACATCAAGAAACACTTGGGGAAGTTCTTTGCAAGGCCTCTGCTGGGGAGCCCCACCTATGCTCAGCTCACAGCAGCAATGTCTGGGCAATCTGTCTCCCTCCATGCCATGTCAGTTCATCCCCACATCTACACCGAAACTTTGAAAGCACCTCAGCCCGGAGTCTGAAAGCTAACACAGGCTCTCCGGCCGTGGAATCGGCTCAGGCCCTGGCCTCACATCTGTTTCCTGACCCAGCATCATCCCTCTTCATTCTGCTGTGTCGGAGGCTCCACGCCTGGTGGGGTTGATCCGTGGAGGGATCAGAAAGAGGGATGGAGGCTCTGGCAGATGCCTTCTTCCACCCCCTCCACGGTATGTGATGAAAACAGCACTGAGGGAGCAGCAAAGCCCAAAGTCAGTCTGAACTGCTGGTTTTTTTTCCTGCTTCCCTCTGCATCTTCCCTCCTGTGGGATTAATACGGGGTTCTCCCTCTCTGTCATGACTGCAGAAAATGTCTCCAGCTCCTGCATGACAGGGAAGGAGTCCTCAGGGCCACCCCTTGAGCCCTGCTGGATTCCTGGTGGCTCTTACTACCTAGCAGCCTTAAGATGTGGTCACAGTATTTCTTCCCACCCCTCCTGAGCAGCTACTGCTAGGCTGGCTTATTTGAGTGCCCCAGCGGTCGGTATGTTGTGTCTAAAGCTACTTCCCAGCCACTTCTTTTATCTCTTCGACTAGAAATTCCCTGGCACTCCCTTCCACAAAGTATCTCCTTTATCACTGTTTCTCATTACTTTTCATGAACAAACTGCACAGATATCTGTTGCGCTCACAGCTCAATACTCAAGTGGTGAAACCAGCTAACAAGTCACATGAGAGGCAAGCTTGAAATTTGGCCTCAGTTTCTGGGACAGATTATTGAAGTTCTTAGAAGCTGTGGTTTTACTGATCAGTTATAACTGGCTGCTGGAGTTACCCCAGCACCACTGAGAAAATGAGGTAATAAATGAAAATAATGTATTTTTCACCCCTGCATATAGGCATAACATGTGGATCGAATTCCTCGGATGAAAAGTGCACAGCATGACATGAATGTTGTGGGTTAGGACAAACCCAGAGGTGTGTACGAAAGATCACATACCTCAGAGAAACTCACTTTTGAGGTGAAAGTGAGCTTTAGGTTTGAAGTTAACACGAGACAGTCACCTTTCACATCATGCAACACGCTCAGCTCCTCTACATCTGTTTAATGCTAACCTGCTGGCTCTCTGATGTTACAGCATTACGTAGGTAAGGAGGAGGAGTCACCTCTTTATGAGTATACATTCTACATAGTCAGCATTATAAAGCACAATGAATACTTCCACATGACTGTGTTTTTTAAAACTAATTCCAGCCTTTTGGGTAAAGAATGAAGATGGCACAGGTGGGAAGGAGCGTTGTGGTATGACAGATTACTCAGATGCAAAGTATCTTTATTGTATATGAGACAATGAAGAGGTAATGTGCCTGAAATGGCCCACTGCAACAAAAACACTCAGCTAACACAATAACCTTATCTGTAATAACCTGTATTATGTCAGGAAAAACACTGCATTATTCCAGGGGAGTTTAAAGCTGAATGGCATACATTTACATTGCCTGAGCTATCAATACAGGAACAACAAAAAAAAATCAAATATTTTCCAACTCAAAAAGTGATCAATTCCCATATGAGGAAATTAGATATTAAAGCTCTTTTCACAGATAAAGAAGAATTGATCACAGACTAAACATCAGTGATAGTTCAGATGTAAAAAATTATAACTGCAGTTTTTTATATGAAAAAGTATTTTCAAGAGTCTAAGTCAATAACATTTGAAGTTTGTGCTTTAAAAGTTTTCTAAAAACTAAGCTGCAAACATCAAGCCAAATGCATTGAGGAAAAGAAGTTTTAAAGTGGAAAAAAACAGGAGTGATAAGAAAACTTTTAAAGAAAAATTTCTTGGATGCTCCCAAAGGTCCACAATCACGAAAGAAGATTGGTTGAAAAGCCAATATAGATTAAAAGGGCATGAAAAGCAGCTATAGAAGCATAAATTACACATGCAGGAAAGGGAAAGCTAATTGCAAGTAATATAAGTCAGAAACAAACAAACAAACGAACAAACAAAAAAGTGAAAAGGCACCAGGAGAAAACAAAGCCCAGAAGATTTACAACAGTACGACCCTTTTCAGATGGTTGCAGCTCCATCTTCCTTCATCCTTCTTAATTCGACTCCCACTGTTACCAGCATATTTGACACAGGCACAGACTACCTCTGGCTATGTCCAGCCATGGCAACTCTGACTCAGAGAAGATATCAAGAGGCTGAAGGAGTCAGAGAAGAGCCACAAGATTAAGTCAATACGAAAGGACATGAAACTTATTTAGTTAAATAAAGAGAAAATTAAAGGTAGTTTGACCAGCCAACAAACACTTGCATCAGTAACCAACGGAGGACTCATCAGCCTAGATGGTAAACTATAAACTAGTCCAATGGCTAAAAGATTAAACTAAATCGTTTTAGGTTAGAAATAACACAGTTTTTATCCTGATGAAACCCAGTGTTTCAAACTGCCAATGGAATGAATCACCCTGTCCATTCTGCAGCATGGGGTGACTTCCAGGTTCAACTGCTTTTTCTCAAAAGATAGGGTCAAGTTCAAGTGTTAACTGAATTCAAGGAAGTCTGCTGTCTATATGATCTCACACATAGACTGTCTAATCACAATGGTCTGCCCTATCCTTTGGTATCTGGGAAATTATGAAAAGTATTCAGGCAGTGGAGGTCCTCGTGACATTCAAAGCAAAGAATGAGGAAGTCCTACATGAAATTAGGATTCAGGAGAGCAATCTCAAGAAGGCTGCCTTAACTTACAGGTAGAGAAAATGGAGAGAGAGGTTGCTGTGAAATAAAAGTAACAGTTAAGTAGTTCACTACTGCTGACTAGAGTAACAATAGGAAAAAATGGGATATTGTGAGGAACTCAGCAAGCTCTGGTTATTGTTTTATCCTGGAGGTTAATCTTTATGTATTTTCTTCAGTCATGGCCCTAAGGATGGTGTTAGCATCCTTACATCCTTCCTTATTGCTGTAGTTGTCAAGGAAATTGTACCTAAGTTATTTACATCTTTTCACCTCTAGAAGTCCTATTAAAGGACTTTTCTATGACTAGAATCTTGCATGAGAGGCATGAAGACCCACACACATCTCAGGCATTCAGGAGCAGAGCCCAAAAGAGCAGAGGTCTCCACCATGGTAGTGTATAACCAGGCATCCAACAGTGGCTTTCCAACACCTAAAAGGGACCTACAGGAAAGCTGGGGAAGGACTCTTTGTCAGGGGGTGTAGTGACAGGACAAGGGGTAATGACTTTAAACTAAAAGAGGGTAGATTTAGATTAGACATAAGGAAGAAATTCTTTGCTCAGGGGGTGGTGAGGCACAGGAAGAGGTTTGCTAGAAAAGCTGTGGATGCCCCATCCCTGGAAGGGTTGAAGGCCAGGCTGGATGGGGCTTTGAACAACCTGGTCTGGTGGGAGGTGTCCCTGCCCATGGCAGAAGTGTCAGAACTAGATGATCTTTAAGGTCCCAAGAATATTTCGGAATGGGATTGATTTTGTCAATTGTTTCAAGTTCTATCTCAAATGTTTCATCTCTTCCTCCTCGAATAGCACACCCTCTTCTGCTCACCTTCCACCACACCTATCTTCTGCATTGAAGAAGGGTCACTTTGCATGCTGACATTAATCCACCTTCTCAAAGGTACCTGTGCACAAGGTCAGCCTTTTCCATTTGAATAAAATTCAAGAGGTTCAAGAAAGCAAGGCCAGCAAATCTGTAATAGTGAACAAAGAAGCACAGTTCCTACGCTACTGCTCTCCAGGCAAAATTCTGCCTTCACAGTAGCACAGACAGCTTTCGTTGACCTCAGCAGGAGCCATGGGGGAGTATCTGAGGGCAGTGTGTCCCTTTGATTTTTACGTTGGATCAAGGAGAGAAAAACTTGTTATTCCAGGATTGCCAGATCCAAACTGAAGCAGCAGACATACCCAATACTTTATATACATTTTAGACATACTCTCATATATTGCCTTGCACCCTGTATATCTTTTTTTTTTTTCCTGTGATAGTAGCACAGCAATAACTCTGTGCCCCCTAAGGCAATCTCACAGAGGACTAAGCTAGCAAAGCCCAGCACAAATGAAGCAAGCTAAATTCCTATTTCCACTCCTCCAGAACTAGATGCATGGGCTTAACCTTACATTTTGTAAGTAGTCCTCTCAGAATTAAAAAAAAAAAAAAGGTGCACAAAAGGTGCACATTTCTCTTCCATTCCATTTCTGTGAGCAGTAAATCAGAATTCAGAGAGCTCATAATTTTTGCTGTTCCCTCATGAGGGGTTGAAAAAAACAGTTATGGACACAGCACAGCTGTCCTAATTTTTGTATGGAATGGGGTCTGTTAAACAAGTGCCTGGGTCCCTGCAGGTAGCTCCTGACAATGACACACACAACAGCAGAGGTAGGATGTGGGTGGTATGTCGTTGGGGGGAACCTAACAAAATGTCACAGAATGAGGTAAAAATGAGAGCCCGCTCCTCTTCTAATCAGCTGTCAGGTACATGGCTGAGCAATTTCATGAATGACAACCTGAAAAATCATCTGGATTTAATCACTTAAGTTATCCCTATGGCTCTCAGCAGCTCACTCTTAATTTTTTTTAAGATATCCCACAGTGATTATCTATTATTTATTTAATAGCTTCTAGTTTAAAGTGCTTGGCTAAATGACAGACCTAGGATAAAATAATTTCACCGAGTAGAGTAAGAACAAGGGAATAAGGGAGATCAAAGCTCTTCATTGCGGCAGCCAAGGCTGTACCACCTCTCAGAAAGGAGTGAGACGCACAAGGTTGGGAAGAGCCAGCACAAGGTACTGAGTGACTGTGCTGCCCAGGGACAGGGGCAGCCCTCAGCAAAGGGAAAGGCCTTGATCCTCGTGCTTCAGGATGCTCACACAGCACAAATTAAATAGGCACCAGTGAAATAAGAAAGTGCTGGGAAGACAGATAACCCCAGGTCTCCAGTTGTGCTGTCTCATACCTGTATTTACTTATTCCTTCTTGATCCTGCTCCCTTTTTCACCTTCCCTGGTCACAGGAATAGTTACTTTCCCGCCCAGCACCCTTGCTCTGTTTCTCCAGCATGTTTTTTTAGGTTGTTCCTCTGCATGGGAGGAGACACAGATTTAAACCCTTAAGTTATGGATGGAAGAGAAACAAGGGAGCTACATCTTGGGGCAGTGTCCTTATGATCAGACCAACATTCAAAAGATGGAAATCACCTTCTCTGGGTTCAGCAATGTGGATCTGGGCCTAAACAAATGTATGTCAATCTGCATACAACCCCTTGACTTTCTAAGCAAAGGCTGCCTTTAAGGAAGTACCAACAGCAGACATATTTTCCAAAGAGAGTGATCTCTTCACTGTTTGCAATGTCTGCAGTGTCTTTGACCAAGTCTTAACTTCAAAACTATATAGATTAGAAAAGAAAATGCTTTCACTTAACAAATCCACTTCCTCCTTCTTTCCCCCCTTTTTATCTGTTTCCATTTTTTTTGTGCGTGTTTTAGCTACATTTGATAACCCATGAGTTAAGGGTCACTGAGATATTGCAGTTGTTTGACATAGACTTGACAAGTACTGACTACTCCTGACAAATTTCCCATTGATTACATTTGAAGATACAATTTGGCCACTGGAAGAAAGAATAGGGACTATGTAAGACACCTTTGTGGGTGAGCAAATTCCTCAGATCAGTTCAGTGAGAAGAATTAAAAGGGCCCCAACTAACATAAGCAAAATATTGTTTTCTAAGTATGAAGGAAATGTGCAGAAAGATCTTACTAAGTTCTGTAACTGTTGCACACAATTTTGCGTGCATTGACTCAGGTTCTTTGATGAGATTAAATGTGCACAGAATAAATCACGTTGCATTATAGGGAATCTCAAAATAATCTGAGTCAGTCAGTCCTGAGAAAGTTCCTTTCCCAACAGTTTAAAATGACCAAATAATTCAGTGTGAATTTGCCAAATTCTGTTTCACTGACTCCAGCATTTAGATTTTCTGGAGTTTCTGTTAGATCAGGTTTAACCGTATAAAATGCATGTAAAGAAAAGTAAGGCATATTTAGCTGACAAATCAGAAGACTTGACATATTTTCACGTCAACCTTGACAGATAGATAGGCAGTGCCTGAGAAAATGACACCTACAGAGGAACAAGGATGTCTTTTTACAACCAGTACCTCAGCCTACTTAATCGTTGACACTTCACAGAGGCAATTAATATACAACGAGCCTTTCAGGATGGAGAACGAAAAACTACGAAAATTTGGCAACACTCCCCTCTAAGTAGACCTAGAGAGAAACTTGGTTCTAAAAGGGAGGTGTCAGGCCTGGAGTAAATTTTGTTGTGACACTCCAGGGAAGAGAATAAACCTGAAAAATGGATCACTACTTAATTACAAGCTGTTTGGGTTGCATCTTCAGTGAAAATACTTGATATCTGAATCTGGCAAATACTGGGGGAAAAAAAGAACAAGCACTCAAATTTTGCAAACATTTCTGATTTTCAGAAATGTGGCTCACTCATTATCCCTTTTCCTTCTGTTGGATTTCTGGCTCTTTACCATCTCTAAAAAACATCCTTTGATATATTTACTTGCATGTTTTATGTTTCCATGAACTCCCATGCTACCAAGTTTTACAACTCAAATGTTTTCTGAAAATGCATTTCAAAGTCATTTTATATTGCTAAAGAAAGCAGAATTTTAAATTTGTCTGCACACACACTAGCAGCATAGCTCTTTTACCCAAATTGGCAACACAACCAATGTAGGGCGGTCTGCTACATGGAATGGAATTACATGGAATTTGAATAATGAACATCAAATACTGAAAGCAAGATATGAATATAAAACATGGAAAACAATTTTATTGTATGCTTTAAATAATACAAATCTGACCATTTTTTTTTTAACCTTGTTTTTGGACTGCTTTTTAAAATCTATTTTCAAAATTTACTTTCAGCAAATGTTGAGGACCATTCACTTGTTGACACTTAATGTAAAGACCCAATAAAATGTATTTTGTCTAGCATAGAGGAGACAGAAAAGAAATACTTCTAACAACATTACTATATCTGTCTAACATTAGAGGCCTAGCTAAAATGTCATTTAAATCTGAATCTCCTTCCCCTTATGATTAAACAAAAGAAAAGTTATTTAGGAAAAAATGGTGATGGAATACATTTTCTCTTCATGTGCTTGTATATTATTTGCAAACTTAACGGTTCTGAACTGATTGCTACAATACATGTTGTTGAGTCAAAAAGACCTTAGAAACTATGAGGCAATTCATACCTAAATCATAGCCCTAATCATAACTGAATGCATGTTCCCAGTACATGAATTTCAAATCTATCTAAATATTTGCACTCTGCGTATTACCACACTCATCCTATCAGCATCAAAACAATGTCATGTGAGGCTATTATTCGTAAGTAATAGATGCATTCAGTTACATAGCTTGAATAGTGATTACGGCTAGAGAAGTTTCCATTCCTGGCGTTGAAAAATCCTCTTAATTGATCAAACCTTTTGAAATATTTTGTTTATTAGAAAAAGAAACACAACTGCATTAATGACCTTCCAGTTTACTTCTTCAGATGGAAGAGCATTTCATTCCTTTAATTTTTAGCATGATAATCAAAAACCACCGAACGTTTCAAGACAGCACTCGCACAGTTTGGGGATCAGGGTTCACTTTTGCCTGAGTCCAAATGACTGACAATTAATTCCTTAAAAGTGGTTTTGATGGAGATTAATGCCTATATTTTTATTGATTGATAGGGATGCTTGTTCTAGGTATATTACATTACTGAAGACAAAAGGTTTTTCCATTGATTAAAATGTCTAGTGGGTCAGGTCCTTTATTCATGGGAGCAATAAATCAATTAATAAAGTCAAAACTCCGTAAAATTTGCAAAACCAAATCCTTACATTAGTAGAAATTTTTTCCGTGCTAATTTTGAATCTAGATTCTGTATTCTACACTTAGTATGAAATAACACAATTAAGCTCAAGATAAATCTAGCATGGGCATTAAATATTTAAATTGTTTTTAGGAATGTGTTTTACTCTTTGTAACACACTGATGGGTTCGTCACATAATAATGGAGGAGACTAAAAACTATAATCATAACAGCATCCTTGCCTCAGACAGAAGTAATGCATGGGGAGAAATAGAAAATATTTCAGGCAGCAAATGTCATCTGTGTCCCCACACATGAATAAACTCTAGCAGATTACACTTTTGTACAATCACTACTCAGTGCCTCAATCAGGCTACTCACATTTTAATTTCAATTTGATTTAATTGCAAGAATTGTAATTTCAAAAGAAATTATCAGTACAGAATCCAATAGTATTTTATCTTAATTGCAGCTTATTCTTCATGTCATCTATTCTTCTCTGAAGATGATGAATAATTGATTACATGATTTGCCACAATTATTTGATGAATAATCAATGGGATTCAATCAATTTGTTTAGCGATTTTACTTTGCGATTTACATTTAAGTAAAAGATTAAGATCTCCTGCGCAGTTAAATAACGAACTATGTTTAAATAACGTTAAAAGTGTAACACAGTGAAACAAAAGCTGATCGAGTTAGGGTTTGGTTTACACCGGTGTCATTATAGAGAAGGAAAAGGACAAATGGTGTGGAGTATTATACTTCTGACACTCTGGCTTCTCAAAGTGGAGATTTTAGGTGAATCAAATTTAATGACAACATCACAGGTATTTAACAATAAACAAATACTTGTTGCCTTCTATCAAATCTTTTCTATGTAGGGCTTATAAATATGGGTTGGTCATATGAAATGGCTCATGACCAAATGTCTCAGTGCATGTGGGATCAGACATATGCTCTCATAACTGTTTCATCTCTCAAAGCGGGGACAACAGAAGGTTGTTCAATCTTGGTATCTCCTGTGCAAACGAAAATGACTCCAGGCAATGAAATGGCCACATTCCTGGGGAAAATGCTGTGAAAAAAATCCATGGTAGCCTCATGAGAGTACAGGTAGGCGTCTAATGCCTAGTACTGGGAAACATGCTCAAAGGCCACTGGATTTCTCAGCCTTCATCTGGAACTAGAGAAATGCAGGGAGTTTTGGCATTATCTCTTGAACACAATTAGATTCATCTGAGACCACTCCAAAGGCAGAGTACAATCATCCACAGTTGGACTAGGAACAGAAATGTTCGGATGCCTTCCAAGAGCTGCTCCAAACATCACAGCAGCTAGCAGGGCTGACTCCAGCTCCGGTGGGAAGGAGAACAAGTCACAACAGCGGATCTCAGAAACACGACGGGGATTACTTACATGTATTGCAAGCAAAATGTTGTTCTTTTCATCTCAGTCAATTTGCCCATTTTATCCTAGTCCAGAGGAGATAACTAGGCTAGAAGAAGTGATGGAAAAGTCTGTGATCAAAGGCAGAGCATGAAGCCTTCAAATAAGAATGACATTTTAGTCTGGGCAGGGAGGACAGAGTTAAACAACTATGGAGGATGCCTGGAAATGAAACCCATAAGGGACTTCTTTTAGCAGGCCATGCAAGGATTCAATCGACTTTTAAACAGAGCTCACGAAGGACCATGTAGTTGAAAAAGTTTTGGAGCCAAGGGATAAGGCCAAAACAAACAAAAAAGGCAAAAAAACAGCAGAGAGCTCTTATACAGAAATGAAGGACTATTGTAAAAATGAGCCAAAAAAGGAGATGGTGTAGCCTGAAGCTGAGAACGCACCCACTCTCCCAAATGCAGGCCTGCATTCCAGCTTTGTCCTGACTCCCCACCAGGATGAAATTCCCTCTTTCTGCCCATGCTATACCCAGGCTTATGGGGGAAAAGAAATCCAACCGGGATGCCAAGATGGAGTCCTAGCACTCCTCTGCCTATCCCTGACTTGAATGGCTGGGGACAAGGCTTCCAACTAGCCTGCAAAGACCACCCAGCACTTGGAGTGGGTTTGATGGAGATTGTTGGGACTCCTGAGGACACAGAGGAGGAAAGTGGTGTGCCTGATAAGGCAGTGGGGAAAGCAAACCTATCAAGCACTGACATTCTGAAAACTCGCTATTAGCAGTGCTTTGTAAGACTGTTTTTAAGCCAAATCTATACAGCTGATAAAGAACATATTGCTAGGTATAAGCCAAAGAAAAGAGTTGGTTTGATAAGAATCAGCATTTGAAGGCTTATGCCTAATTGCTTCAGGCAGACTACATGACTTGATTCTAGCTAAACTGGCCCAGAAGCATCCATTGCAGAAACAGAACAGGGTGTTCTCATTAATATTAATAATTGATGTGCTTCTATATAGCTTTTTGGACAAAAGGGCTGCACAAATATTGTCTGTGCCTTACAAGTCCCATGTCATGCAAGACAGTTATATTCTCTGCGTGGAAAGAGGGAGACCGACGCATTCCTACTGCTACTTTGAAGTAAAAATAGGAAAAATGGCCATTGTACCTATTGTGGGCTCCCTTCCTAAAGGCACATGAAGAAATAAAGAGAAAGTATAAAATCCAATGTACAGCCTTGCAGAAAGTGAGCGGCAGTTAAAGCATTGCTCTTCTCCGAAAGTCCCCAAATGAACCCAGAAGCTGACTTACGCTCACACCACTGCAAAAAGTTAAAACAAAATTAAACAATCCAATCTGACCTCACAAAAAAAATAAAATAAAATAACTATACTAAACTAAACTAAACTAAACTAAAATAAAATAAAATAAAACCTCACCCCTAATCTGATGCTAATTTTATTCCACATATAGGGTACAACCATCATGTAGGCACCTGTGGGGTGGCCTAATGCCAGTATAAAACCACTATGCTTCACTCAAACTCTCCATCTCGAGGGATGGGTATTTCCTATTCCCCCGTACTTTAACTGTGTTAGTAACTAGACAGAATAGTCTGGCCTGTGTCATCTGTAGTGGCTGAATCCAACCTCTCTAGATCACAGGATCACATAACAATTAGAGTTGGAGAGGACATCTGAAGGCCATCTCGTCCAGCCGTCTCTTGCAGGCCAGGAGAGCCTCAAAGCTACATCAGTGCTAGATGGTATTTCTGCTACCTAGCTAAAGAGATATTCTTGTTCACCCACCTGCAGCTGCAGTTGTAATTTTCTACATGTGATTTAGACAAAAACAGTTTTGTGTGACTTCTCAGCTATCAAAGGTCAGCTAGTCCTTTCAGATCTGAAAGCATGGGATACCTTAAGGGTAATAAGAAATACTAAAAGTAGTCACTGGAAGAGGCAAGACTGGAAAAGAAGGTCTTATGGATCGCTCTAGGCATTTCCTTCTGGGGTACCTGTGTGAATCTATACAGACACTTTTCCGTCTTAAAAATCACACAACTTTTCACACTTCGCTTTTTAAGAAAAGCTTCTGCAACATAGGCTAAAAATTGCATTTTTTCACATGAAATTCATGATAGCTGAAGTCAGCACGACTTTCTAGAGAAAAAATCCTAAATTTAGAACATATTTTAAGATATATTTTTCATATGTTAGATAAGTATTGCCCAGAGTTCCATGCAAGTCAGAGTTTCTATGTCAAGGTAACAAAACTGGGACTCAAGCCACTTTTAAATTTGCTTATTGTCAACTTAGATGTCTTTTCTTGCATAAATATTTATGAAATATTCAACAAGAATTTAAGACAGATGAATAGCTATTTTAACCCAGGGCCTCTTTTCTGCGCAAGCTTTCCTTATAACCTCTCTCAACCCCCTGCAGTAGACCCCATCTTCAAATTATCTGGACTTCAGGTCAAAGAAAAGTGTCTCCAAGCAAAAAATGCAAACAGTACAGAAGGTAAGAATGCAACAAATCCAGGGGGAGCTGAACAGCTCCCACAGAAAGTGCAAAAAGTTGTTTGAGAATATCATATCCCCTTCCTCAGTACTTGTACTTCTGGGTTGCATTTTTCCCCATTGTTGGTAGGGCTACGAGTGTATTTTCTCCCCTGTAAAAACACAATATCCTGTAGGTCCAAGAGAACTGTTTCATCACAGCTACAGTTGGTAGCTTGGACATGCTTTATTTCTGTCCCTATAGTGAGAAACAGAGCAGGCTGTAACACTATTAAAGCAGTTATGCTGGATTTGCATTGCAGACAAGGCTGTAGAGTGGGTAAATTACATTACTGTAGCAAACTTCCCAGCCTACCCATATGGTTAAGTAGAAACTAAGGGTTTATAGCTTAATTAGAGGCATTTGTGAGTGAGGATCAGATAAACAGATATACAACTTAAAAGAGTGCATTGGCCATAAATTCTTTCATTCCAGATTCAGATCTGGTAATATATGACTGTAAATACCTCTGACAAGGTTATTTAAAAGCCAAGCAATCTTATTTCCTATACATTTAGAGCTTGAAGTGGGAAGAAGTAAATGACGGAAATCATGTAGTGCTGCAAGCACAGTCTAAACATATTTAGATCTTAGTGATAAGTGCTACAGAAATGCTTGAAGAGGTGGCATGGAAGAGCAAGGGACAAAGGACAAGCAGAGGCAGAGCAGCAGGGGGGTGCAAGCAGCCCTTTTGCCACCTTTGCCGTCCTTTTCTTCTTATTCCTTTCAGAATGTATAATTTTCACTTTTCTACTTCATCCCTCATGTTTTCTCTTAAATTATAGGAGACATCAGAATTCAGCCTGATGGAAAAAGTGATGGAGACCTCTGCTAATGAGGTGTCACCTGTCTGTCCAAGAGTCTTTGCTTTCCCTCTGACAACGTCCACGCAGACGCAGACTGGAGGTGCTTATTTTCAGACTTGGTTAAGATTTAAAAGGAGACGTTCGACCGTGTGCTGGTGATGCTGCATCCAGACGGCGAGGAAACAGAGCAGAGAGGCAGGGTGAGAACTGCAGCTGAACCTTCCAAGGCGCTAAGTGGGTCTAACGCTCTCGCCCGCAATAAACTTGTAGCCTAGGGTCGTAGGCTAAGGCAGCTTCCTGTGAGGGTTGCGTTTTTGTTTCTTCGGCTACAGAAGGACGGCTTTGACCAGATTGAGTTCTAGATAATACACTTACTCTCCCAGCACAGGAAAACCAAATGTGCTTCAAGACACGAAGGGAAAACTGTCATTTCCTAACCCCGAATAATTTCTTGTGCAGAGTCGAGAGAGGCGCTGCCGGCCAGCAGCAAGCTTCTCAACTCCAGCTGCGGTTGTTTCACCGAGCGGGGAGAACCTGTGATCCCCCAGCACCCCCTCAGCTATCTCACATTATCTCACAGGGGCGTTTATCTAAAACCCCACAGACACCATCGTTGGACGTCCCCTCTGCTACCCATCCTTCGTGAGCGCGTCTCCTACGGGGCTTAGGGACTGCGGGACCACTGCAGAGCCAGGAGCGGGCTGCGGGTGACCGAGGCACGCTCCGGCGGCCTGGACGGGGACGGGGCAGGGCAGGAAGGGACCGGGAAGGAGCCCGAGACCCCAGCCCCAGCCCCGACCCCCGGCCCCGAGCCCCCGGCGCCGGGCCCCGAACCCGCGGCCCCCGAGTCCGCGCCCCCGGACCCGCCCCTCTCCCCGCCCCCTCCCCGTTCGCCCCGCCCCCTGCCTTTTCCCGACGGCGATTGGCGGGCGCGGCGGGCGGCAGCCAATGGGCGCGGCGGAAGGCGGCCGCCGCCGTCCCGGGCGCGGAGCGGCGGAGCCCCATTAGGGCGGGGAGCGGCCGCGGGCAGCGGGCACTCGCGGCGGGGGCGGCCGGCGGCGGAGCGCCTCGGCTCGGCTCGGCTCGGCTCGGCTCGGCTCGGCTCGGCTCGGCTCGGCTCGGCTCGGCTCCGCACGGCAGGGCACGGTACGGTTCCACCGCGCTGCCTCCCCCGCTGTCAATGCGGGCGCCCCGGCGCCGCGGGAGGTAAGCACCGGGCGGCACCGGCACCGGTACCGGCAGCGGGGGGCGGTGGTTGCGGGGCGCCGAGGGTCCCGCCGGGACCGGCCCGGGGCTGACAGCGGCATCCCCCGGCGGCAGCGGTCCGGGCTGACCCCGCTCCCGGGAGCGGGCACCCGCGGGTCCCGTCCCTCTGCAGAGGCGCTCGATGACTTCTTATTTTATTTTATTTTTTCCTTTATTTTTTCTTTTTTTTTCATTTTTTTTCATTTTTTTATTTTCCTTTTTTTTCTTTTTCCTTTTTTTTCCCTTTTCCTTTTATTTTTTTCTTTTCCTTTTTATCTTTTCTCCTTTTTATTTTTTTTCCTTTTTATTCTTTCTCCTTTTCCTTTTTATTCTTTTTTCCTTTTTTTCCTTCCTCATTTAAGGAAAAGTAAGCTGCTTCCCCCCCCCCCCCGCCCCCCCCACCGGGGTGCTGTGACCTCAGTGTCCCCCCCATATAATTCGTCTCCCCTCCGCTGCGGTTCGTGGGGTGCGTGGGGCACCCTATGGGTTACCGCCGGTACCCTACGCCTTGAAGCCTATACGGGCGTCACGGGGAAGCGGCCCCACAAGTTGGCTGGTTGCGGTGCTGGGCAGCCTCCGAGCGGTGTGGCAGGCTGTGGGCCGCCACCGGGACGGGCTGCTTTGGCCCCGCGAGCTCTGGTGGAGCACCGGGACGTGCTGGTGGAAGGCGTTTGGCCCCTTGAGCTGTGGTGGGGCAGCACAGGGGATGGCGTCGCTCGGATCAGGGCAGGCTTGGAAAGGGAGCGGAGAGCAGAGGAGGAAGGTGGGGATGCTGGCTGCGGTGACAGATTCTCTTCTTCTGAGCCCTGGTGCCAGGACAGCTTATGGGGCAGGTTAACCGAAGGACATGGAGCTGCCCCTTCTGGATAACAAAAGGGGCCCGCAAAGAGCGAGCCCAGATCGGTCGTATAAAAACCTTACCGTCGGCCGGGCAAGGTGTGCGTGCGGGGACCTTACAGGGTTAATAGCTGAGCTATTAAGATTGGAGTCAGATGTGGGTAAAAGCAACAGGAGAGTCTGGTTTTTTCCCTAATATCCTGTACTATGATAACTCTGAAGAAGGTAACTGTTTGGAGGGAAAAAAAAAAAATCTGTTTCAATTTAAGATTTATTAAGCAAGAAGAGCCTTACGTAAACACCAGAATCCTTTTCTTGTTTAGAAGGGCAAGAAATGGCCAGAAAATGTCAGCTGCACTTGAAAGTGGAAGAGCACAAACTATGCGTGGATTTTCATGCGTGTGTGCAAGAATGTTCCTAATGGCACTTCCCACCAGCTTCTTCTGCATCTTACAGGGACTTGTGGAAAATGCCTTCTGTGCTTTATTTTTCTAGCAAACCGGTTCTTTCAAACACTTTGGGCGTTTTGGGGTTCACGAGCAGAAGACAGCAAGTGTCATCCAAAGGAGGAGAAACGGGGAGCGGGAGGGGGGAGCCAGGTTTTGCTTACATACATAATAAGTTGGGAATGTAAATTTGTATACACGACGGAGATCTGAAGAATGACTTGGCACACTAATGACCTGGCTTTTCAGAACTTCAAGAGTTTGGTCTGTCTCCCCCTATGGTTATAATAAGAGATTAAATGCACTTGGCATATTTAATTAATTAGCATATGAAAATCAGATGGCTTTGACTTTGTCATTGTTTTCCTGTGAAACTTTTCTATGCTAATGAACGTCTACATTTTACAGAGGAATTTAAATGGATTTGGTTTGTATTATGCCTCTGCAGATTGCTTTGACCCCTTCTAATGCTCCAGCCTCTGTATCCCAGCCAAAAAGCCCTTTCCCTGTGTAACGTGGCTCTTGCATAATATATTGTCAGCGGCTGCTGCGCGCAGCTTCGAACCGAACGGACCGAGAGCTGCGCTTCAGTGTAAGGGCTCTGCCTGCTTGGGTGCTGAGCCTCCTCCTTCCAGAGGTAACGAGATGCGATGACGGAGTCCCTCTAAAACAAACAAGCTGGGGTTTGTTTCCTTTCTGCCGCTACGCTGTCCTCCAGCAAGGAGATCCCTGCTGGAGCTGAGAGGGCGGGTATAAAAGAACGTGCTCAGAGGCATCGCTTCTTATTTTTTGTCACGACAGTGATCCCGAAGTAATCCTGGGAAGCTTGTTCAGTGATCTTGTGTTGCGTTAAGAATACTTGATGATGAGATGGGTGCGTAACGACCAAGTGGCTTCTATCAGTATTAATTTCCTCCCTTGTATCGAGGATTAAGCTTCAGTTTGGCCAGCGCTGTTTTCTGTTTATGCTTTTTTAAACAGAGGTAAACTCGAGGTTAGCTCTGTCCGCTGGTATATGCTCGCTGTGAGCCCTGCATGCTTAGGTCCTGCTCCTGGAAGTGTTTACAGAAATGAGTAGCTTTTACTTGTAGGCTTGAATTGTTTGGATTAAGAGTTGTATAATGGGAAGAACCAGCTTGGAGAGATATAATGCAGCAATCCCTCATCTTCCCCCTCCCACCTTATTGCTGAAGAGTGATGGGAAGAAACGTGTTGTACAAGTCATAGCACACTGAAGTTGTGACATTTCTGGCAAAAATGCCAAGACAGACTATCACATCACTTCACAATTTGCCAAAATTACATGGTTTTTTTACAGAAACAGCTCCTTGGCTGCTGCTGCATCGCTATCAAAAGGATATTTCCGGTTACTGAAGCAAATTTCTCAAGTGATCTGCCGTAATTCTTCGTGTTTTGTTTGTTTATATTGTGAACTGAATACGTGGTCCTTTTCTTTTTTTTTTTGAGAAACTAAGCAAATGATCCCCATGTGAGCTGACAATTCTCAAGCATATCCTTGTGCGAGGGGATTTTTTTAGTGCACGAAATGAGTGAAGTGCTCAGGCACAGGAGGCATGAGCCAATACAAACACTTCCAGGATTTCTAAAATATCTGCAAATGGCAGCTTCTTGCTAGTTCACCTTTTCTTGGAGCTCTGCCTGGAAGGCTAACTTCTTGAAAGTTCTTAAATACAGCCTTAAGATTGGTGAGCTGCTCTTCAAGACCATTGTGAACCTATCGGGCTCGGAGTGTTTTTCTAGCTAGTAAACCCGTGGTAGACAGTCTCCCAGGCAGGCCTTTCATTTCCAGTGGATTACGCATCAACAAAAGCTGGAAGTGTGTTATTTCAGTTGTTCTGTACTGAAGTCATGTACTCCTGTCTAAGATTCGTGTTAGAAACATTGATTTATAGCACCCAATAGCTCGTGCTGTTCTGCCGTGTGTGCTTCTCTCCATTTTCCTCCTCGCTGTGCCGCCCCCTCCTTTGCTCTCCAGTTCTACCAAGTTGGCTGATAAAAGTATTATGAGCGGGCTTACGGATTTATACCTGTAACAGTTTTATTTGGTTGCCCTTTTTTTTAATCAGAGCACAGATCCCACGGCTTGCAATTACGGTCTTTGGCTTCAACAATTCTTCATTTTTTTTGAAATGTTTCCAGTTGCACAATATTGGCTTCGTGGAGCAGCCACATGCCAAAAAGCATTTCCAACTGCCTTCCAAATATTGAAAAGTGATTGCTTTGCTTTTTTTTAAGTAAATTTTGATTCCTGTTATGTTTTTATAATCACTTTTTTTAGCTTGTTGCCGTCTAATCTTGCATCCACTGGCCCCAGTCTTAATATTATATGACCTCCGAAGTACGTTTCTCTGATGGCAATGCGCCAAATCCTAAGTCGAATCTTTGTGTTAATGTAGCATATATGAAAGCTCTGGCTTCTCACAGGATTTGATCACTGATTTGTATAATTGCAACCAGTGTGATTAAAAATCTGCGTGTCAATACCGTGATGCTTATAATAAAACCTACAGAAGTTTTTGAAATGGGATGATGTTAGTCCTTAAAAAAAGGAAAAAATTGAAGTGACTCTGTCTGGGTCTCTGAAAGTGTTTGAGTGTTCTCAAAAGAAAGTAACAGACACAGCCATGAATATAGCAACGTAGGCTTCAGGGCTGCACCACCATGCTGGGTGGTACAACTCTCCATCCATCCTCTCGTGTTGCAAGAAGGCTGCGTCTTCTCTTGCTAGTCTTTACACCTGCATTTTTCGTTTCAGTCACTTGAATAGTGCAATTGAATTTCTAAAGGTATTCTACACAGATATTGCTATACCCCTCCTCGAAGCACACATCTTTTCGCTATTGCTCCCGCGAGGAATATAAACCTCCTTCGACACAAGCACTGCAATTGTTCAGCTCTACCCATTTTACCCTCCCATGATCTCTTCATTAATGGAGTACCTGTGTGACGGGGATAGTGCTGGCTCAGCAAGAGCCTGCCTAGCTGCAGAGGCACTCTTGCTCAACCAGCTGAGCACGCTGGCTAGTCAGACACTGCCCTCACCCATGGCCCATTTCTCTTGCAACACGAATGCACAGTAACCATGGTACAAGTTTAAAGCCTCCTTGCACTTTCAAGTGTGGATCGACTTGTCTAACCGCAGCAAAAGCTGAGTGGTTTCAAAGTGTGTTTAAAAATTAGTGCCTGATTAGTGGAGGTGTTTTTTCAAGATCTCTTTTTGTAATCCAGTGCTGTAGTTAATAAACCAGAAGTTTGTAAGTGTTTGTGTAAAGAAGTTGCATGGGTTTGTGTGCTTGCTTTACGATGAAAGTATTTTGACTTTATTTTGGCCTTTTTCCAGAAGTGTCATATCTTTGCAGGTTCCGTATTTCTGTAGAAAAATACAAGCTGAGTTAACAATTCAAAATGTGAATATTTATATAATTTTTAAATGAATTTTATGAAAGCGTTGAAGAATTGTCTGAACCTAGTGCATTTGCATCTCTCTATGCAGACTGCCGAATGAATTATGCTAGGTCTAGAACCTCACTGGTGAATTGCAGATGTCTTTTTTACAGAGGTATACATGTGACTTGCTGAGAGCTTTGAACTGCTTCCTCAAGGTTTGCTCATCAGAAAGATCACATGGATAAATTCCTTTGGAGTTTTTCCTATCTTGTTTGCAAAGCATGGTGGATCTGTGTGATAAATATTGAGTTCCCATTTATCCCAGTACTGAAATGAGTTAGTTTTGTGCATATGGAATATGGGAGTAAGATACACAGAGGATATGTTCATATGTAACAAAATTAGTAGTTGAAAATTAATGCAAAGGAACTTATAAGCCTGAACAGCTTGGCAGGCCAATAGCCAACAAATGTCTGAGTACTGCCAAACACACAAAATGCAGCCCAGGCTCTCATCTGTATGGAGGTCCTGGAAGTGTGCTTTGCTTCCAGCCTTGTGAGGACGTTACCCAGAACCCAGCTTTGCTGTCTTCTCAGCAGTTTGGTGTTGGTCTGGATTTCCACAGGTAGCCGTTGTGGCATACCTCTTGCAGAAGAGCAGTGTGAGCTGCCTGAAGCAAGCAGTCATGTTGTGGCATTGACCAGCCTTCAGAGGGTACAGGGGAGGGAGGTGAGTACCAGAGTGAGGATGGGGAGCTTACCTCCACCTGAGGAGAGCACCCCTCTACGATAAGTGTGAGCCTCAGTTACTGCCACTGTAGTTAAATGTGAGCTGCCAAAAAGCTGTTGAAGTGCCTGCTCTGGCACTCTGCAAGTTGGGCACAATCTAGTTTGCTACTTGTGAGCCCAATAAATACCAAGCCTCACCCCAACCCTACAGTCAATCTGCTTGGACAATCTTTGTGGGGGCTTTCAGGTGGTATGAAGCTGTAGTTCAGTGGTCCAGCCTATCAGCCAGTTTCTTTCTCAATTTATGATTTTCCTGTTTATGTAGAACTGATTTTCTTGTGCAAGACCAGCTCTTCTCTCTATAAGAGTAGCTGCTGATATATTGAACTTGAGTGTTGTAGGTATGTGATGGAACTGAAGTGACCTCAGTGACATGCAGTCATCAGTTTCGTTGCTGCATGTTTATTGCTTTTCAGATTTCTTTGCAAAATCTCCTCTGACACTCAAAGCTCTATTGTCTAGTTCTGAATCTGCCACCTTCTGGGCTGTAATTTCAGTGGGTTTATTTTTAGTGTCTCCCTGTCTGTCTTCTCTGGCACTATCTGTTTATAAACCTTTCTGATATATTAGTTGCTAAGCATGTCTTAATGTCTTGGAGTTGAGTGTAAAGAGCTACTAATATGACGGAGACTCTTTGACTGTGGTATAGTAGCACAGAAGTATATTTGCTTGCCTTATTTTAGGAATTGAGGTGATACCAGGCTGTTCCTGTTACTGTTCCTGTAAGGGTGTGGTGTTTTTGTTCTGTTCTTTGTACAAGTCAGTGTTCAACATTTAAGTACTAACTCCAAAACATTTCAAGTTGTATATTCAGTAGCATAGGTGTTTGTTCTTGGGTCTCTTTCCACCTTCCCACAGCCTCTGGAAGCAGACTAATGCTTTGAAAGAACATCTCTCATGGAAACTAGCAGGCAGATCTTGAATTATGCGATAGGTAGAAGCCCTCCTTCTTCGTCCAGTTCTGTGCATTTACCTTCTTCCTGCTTTCTGTGTCATACTCAGTCAGTCAGGACTTGATGCCAAAGTGGGAAGACACTCCAGACTTGATTTTCAAAAGGAGACTTCAGGCATATCTTTTTACTGGAGTGCAGGGGAAAACTTAAGCATATGAGCTGTGACACTGGTTGTGCACATGAATGAGGGTGGGGAAAGAGCATCTCCAAGCTGGTAGTTCCAGTCATACTCTGGCAGTGTTGGGCTCTGAGCTATGAATGACTTTAATTTCCTATTAAGATGGCACCCCGATACAACAATGAATTCAGCCTGTATTCCCTATGTAAATGCCCAAGCTATTTCCCATGCAGCGTTGCCTAGTTGTGCTGGCATGGTTCAAGCAGGGACCTAGTGTTGGGTTGAAAAAAATATGGTGTTTTGGAGAGTTTCTTGTTTCATTTCGTTTAAGTGGGCTTTCCAAATCAGTATAACGGTTGTCTTAGTACGTGGAGTTCCTCTTTCATGACCTTGGCAAGGATCTTTCTAATTGTGAGCTGCTACCTAAAGAAATGATGATAAAGCAGTAGCTTCAGTTGTGCCATAGGCTCCCAGTAGGTCCAAACCATGAAGTTGTTCTGCCATCTCTAAATCATCTAGTACTTTGTCAGGCCTGACTTCTAGTGGTAAGTGGTGCTGGTTGCTCTTTCTTACTACTGTGGTACTGGTTATCTGAAAGACTCTGGAGGGTTTGGGGAAGATTTTATTATTTGAGTTTGGGTGTAAGTAATTTAGGCACCATTTTCTAGTACTATAAATTGTTCAGATCCCCTTCCCAATTTCAGAGAATGGAAAGTCTATTCTTCACAAAGAAAATGGCCCTGTCCTTACTCTGTAGAATATCAGTAGGAAAATATAAATCAAAAATGTCTGTCAGAAAGCAAATGTAATACTTATTTCTAACAATTTATTTAAAAGCCAGCATAATGACTGGGTTTCTGACTTCTTAATGTCAATCCCAGGTCTTTAAAAAAAAAAAAAAAAGGGGGGGGGGGAGAGAGGTGTGGATAAACTGCAAGCTCACCACCACCACTACCCCCAGCTAGAGCCTCTTTGCCTGCCTTCACTTGTGTACTCTATTGGTTTCACAGTTCATATACTTGTGTTTTTTTAAAATCTCCCCCTGCACTCTGGTGGGAAACATGTCTGCAGTTTCCTTTTAAACACACAAGGCTTGATTCTCCTCTCACAATGGCATAAATTGTGAAGAACTCCACTGAAATCAACGAATGTAAAGACATGTAAAATGGGGTGAGAGAAGAGTCCAGGCTCTGGTTTCTATTTTTAAGTGAGTCTGGGTAACCTAAAATTGTTCAATGTGCCACTGTGACTTTATTTTATATGTATCAGTTGCTATACTTGTTTCTCTTCATACATAATGTTTCATTTTCATATATAATACATTACAGCTAGTAATCAAATCATGATGCATGTTTCTTTGATTTAATACCTCAGTATTGGTACATCAACTTTGGTAGTTAATAATCAATATGCATGGTAAAGTACTTACCTTCCTAGGGTCAGACCCTACAAAATGTCTGGAGTGTAGCCGTATTTCTGTGCATGTCCCAAAGGAAAGACAGGATTGACTGTGTCCATACATCTTTAATTTTCTTTGTGGTTTTATATTCTCATCTGTGAATCTTGTTCCTTGTTATCCAGGTTCAAGATACTCATTCTACATACACAAAACCTTTTCAGCTGTTTTTCCTGTGCTTGTGAAGTGTTTGGCTCCATTCTTATGTTTTGTGCATACTCAAGAATTTATTTTAACTCCAGGTTTTCTCTGAACAGCTAAGTACTTGGCAATAAACCTGGAATATCCACACACAATTTCTGCCATTGCTTAAGTTTGGGTGGTTGTTAACATTTGTTTATTTTTTGGCAATGGGTTATGGTCCTTAATTGCCATCAGTAGTCAAATAACTGAATGAGATTATACAGCAGTGCTGTAAAAACTGTTCATGCTAGCTATGATCTGTACATATGTGGGTATCTTTGAAAACAGTCGCTGCATTCATTAACCGGTGCAACAGACTCCAACCTTGCCACTATTTAGTTTTTGAAATTAATGCAGTATTCTCTACCTAACTGAAACGCTGCTTTGACTGCCTCTTTTTATGGTTTAAAAAATAACATGAAATAGTTGACTCCTATAACGCATTCTAACTTGGAGGAGATCTATTGGCTCATTTGATTTTTTTTTTATATTTTTTTTTCTGTGTGAGTAGCAAATTGCTGATGGCCACAAGGAAGTCTCTTTAAACTTGAAGAATGGGGTAGACTTAGTATGTCACTTAAACTTTCTCCAACATGATGTGAGTGAAATCCCTGTGGTGTTTAGCCTCTTCTACTGTTCAGTTCTTAAGCTTTCATCTCCAGCTTTAATCTGCACCTCCCTGTCCCCCAAGGGTGTTAAGCCCCAATAGCTTGATTTCCTAGTGTATGTGTTATAGTGGTGAAGTGTCAAGTAGAGAAAATATTTAAGAGCTGATGCTTCTCACCTTTGTTCTGGTGGAGCAGTCCTTGTTGTGGATGTGGATGTTATTCAGTTGTAGACTGACATTCTTCTGAATGCGGAGGTGTGCTGGATGTCTTCCCAGTGGCAGGTCTTGTTCATTTCTAATCTGATGGCTTTGAGACTTATTTTGGCCTGTCATTTTTAGAGCATTTTTAAGCTCTTCTGAGACTCATTATGTGGAGACTGGAGTGCATGGCTGGAAGAGATGCTAGTTTTGGTAGAATTTTCAAAGTATGAGATGCAAAAGTTGTCTTTGAGTACAAGAGAAACAAAAGGGTACTGAGACTAGAAAGTGAGAGACTGGGGAAATTAGTTTCTCTAATGCAAACTGGGTGTATACAGCATGCTTGAAGGAAAAAATGGAATTTGCCAAGCAATCTAAAGCACCTTACCAACTTTGTGGATGAAGCAGCTTCCACTGAAAAGGTTTAGGAGTAGAAGAGCATCCTTCCAGCTTTGAATTGGTGTCAACCACTGCAACCAATAAAGACAGTATCATATAATAAGGTTGACTAAAGTCTCTGAAAAGACTTCATCAATCTGCTGTGTAGGGAAATGGGTGACAGAAGACTTGACCTCAGGAAATGAAGATGTATTTAGAAAGATGCAGAGCTTGAACTTGTTTGGAGAAGTTGTTTCCACAAATACCAAGCTGATGGTACAGTGCTTCTGCTAGACAGAAGTCTGCTCTGGAAACAGCTCTAAACCTAAAGTAAACTTTAGAAAGCAGTCTTTCTAGTAAGTAATTCTACAGCCATTTGCTTGCAATCTTGGTTTGTATGTAGGTATCATTTAAATATAATATATCTATATATATATGACCACTGGATAGGTTACGTACCTATTCCAGGCATCTTTTAAAAAGTAAAAGTAAAAATGCAAAAAAAAAAAAAAAGAAAACTGTGTGGGATCAGGAGCACATGGCAATTGAGTCAGATTGCTGTTCATTTAGAGGTCCATGTCATGGTATGCAAAGAAGGGAAGTGTTTAAAACTTAAAATACAAAAGTGTTAGGACGAAGACATTCATGGGGGAGAGGAAGAGGGGGGCAAATCACCATTAAAAAAAATGCCAACAGACTTTAATTCTTTTTTATGAGTCTATGGCCTGTTAAGGAAGGAAAAAAAAAAATTAAAAGCTGGTGTACTGTGTAAGGGTACATATAAAAGATACATTTCTTGACATCCTTCCAAAATTAGTGTTTAAAGACTATTTTGTAACCATGTCTAACAACATTCTAGTAGCTTCGGTTTTCTCTCCTGTGAATCAGTTCTGGCCTTCATGTACAAATTAGTTTGTTTTGTGGTACTGCATGGAATAAAACATATATCAGAAGGACATACTGCAAAATATTTATTTCCAGCTCTGACTGATGTATGCACGCAGCCTGGTACAGGTATGAATTTCTCCCTTTAAAAAGTCAGAAGACATGTGAGCCTGTGCATGCCCACCAAACAGCCTTCTATTTAATTAAAAAAGTGATCTTTAGGGCTATGGGTTAGAATAACTTTTTGGAATTTCAGCCTGGGGAGCAGCTCCAGGGCCGAAGTGTTACTGTAGCTGTTAAGCCAATGCTGGAAAGTGAATTGCTGGCCCAGGGGGCAGAGTATGCCTGCCTGAGGACGTGTAGGTGAGTCCCAGAAGTCACTGCCGTACAGGCTGCCTGGGAGAAGATCACATGAGAACAGTCACCTTGAAACTGCCTAAGTGTCAAATGCAGAAGGAATGATAGTCCTGGACACTTTTTGTTTAAATACTGAGATACGGGTCTTGAGTTTTAACTACTTGGCTTTGCAAAGGAAACCAGACTTGTCTCTCGGTGCCCGCCTGGGATCTCTTGAAGCAGGTTATTCCAGGGAAGAGATCAGAGGCAGGGTGTGCCAGCAGGTGGATGGTCAGCCCGGTGGAGTTGGCAGACACCGTGCACAGGCTCCAAGGCGGCAGAAGACACGCTCCTCACTAGTCGGTGGGCTGGTGAGGCATGGGAGCTCGTAGCCTGTGGTGGTAGGGCTTCGGCCACTATCAGCCTCCTGTGGAGACCTCTTGGTGTTGGTGGAAATACTTTGCGTGCTTTTATCTCCTCATCTGGGAGAGATGTGAGGAAGTTGTGACTACAAACGTGGTGTGATGGGAAGGCTAACAAATGTGATGATAAGTTATTGCTCTTTCCCCGGCACTCTGCAACGCGGAGCCCCGCAGGAAGCAGGAGCAGGATGGCCGGTGGCCGTGCCGCTTCAGGAGAAGCGGGTGGCCTTGCCGTGCCGTCGGCCGAGGCTTGGAGGCAGAAATAAGCGGCTGTCGCTGCGGAGCGACGCCGGCTCCAGCCGCAGCGCGGTGCTGGGCCGGTGCGGGGCCGGGAGGAGCGGCGGGGAGGCCGCTAGGTGGCACCCGAGGGATGGCGCCGGGCTCCGGCCGGGGCTGCTGAGGGGAGGCGAGGGCGCGGCGGGCGGAGCGGCCCCCGGGGAGCTGCTGCGGGGAGCCCCCAGCCCTGTGCTGTAGGAAGGGAGCGAGGCTGCCGGTGCTTCTCTCAGTATGCCTCGTGACACTCGAGAATTAAATAAAGCGTACTTCCTTTCCCTCAAATTATTATGATCCTACTTGAAATGAGGCAAATAGGTGGATTTGAAGGGCAGGGAGCAGCCTGCCAATGCAAGAACCAGGGGGCTCGTTATCTTTTCCATTCCTCTGCTGCTTTTGTCTCTGTCAACCTGCTGCTGTCCCAAAATTGTATTGAACTCCAAAAGAAAAGTAAACATGCCTGAGGATCCTCGCCCATATGCTCAAAAATCTGTTTGCATGGACACCTTGGGGGGTGATACCTCATCTCACTTTCCTGTCTGAAGTAGGTGGAGCAGATTTGGGGGGGGGGGGGGCGGCTATGTGAAGAGTTTGAGAATGTGAAATGAAATGAGACTTCAGTCTCAGCCTGTTCAGGCCTGAGAGAGGGCGAGGTAAGGGAGACCTAAGGCAGAAGCCAGTGCAGTGGTGGTCTGCGTGATGGACGGTGGCCCTCCACAGTGGGAGCATGAGCCTTTCCTCACCAAGCTTTCTTTCCCTAGAAGACCCTCTGACAAGCCTGTTGTGGTAGCTGCTCGGTGAGGATGTAAGTGGTTTACTCCCCGTCTGAGTGAATGAATGGAGACAATAGCCTGATAACAGCAGCTCCACAAACATGGGAGACAATGGAAGAAAACCAAACACTTTGAAGTCTGTTTCCAGGCCCCTGGTAAGCTGCCCCAACTAGTTTAACCAGGCCCAGGAGACGGGGAGGGAGGAAGAAATGGGCTTTGCTGAATACCCCAAGGAGCACTTCCTTATCATCCTCATTCCTAGAGAGCCTTTGTGCTGAAGTGAGCCTGTCCTGCAGATACAGGACTAAGATAGGCCTACCTGAAATGCATCTGGTGGGGTTAAGCATTCATGTGTCCCTATGTACATACAGTTAATGATAGATAATAAAGAGGGGGCTGTTTGGGGTCAGTAACTATTGGTCATTCTTTCCAAGGAAAGACAGGCAGGTGCTAAGTTCAGGTCTGAGTAATCCTGTTTGGCATACAAACTGTGGCTGTCATCGTTCCCTCTACAGGCCTTGAGAAGAAAAGGGGCACCATAGGAGGTAACGGCAATTTTAGGTGAACTGCTCTGTCCAGTGAAAGCATCTGTTTCCACTAGTTATATAGAGGAGGGATGCAACTCAAGTGGCAAACAAGAGAAAAGGTAACAGTCTGTATAGCCTATAACCAGAACTTCTGTGCATATGTAGAGGAATCAAAGCTGCTGAAAGCTGAATCCTGAACTCTGTAGTGAGCGTCCTTCAACACGAATTTCTCTTCCAACTGCAGAAGTATTACATGTGGGCAGAATACTCAGAAATATTCAGAAAGTCTCATACAGAAAAGAAATTGGGAGGAGATGCTGACAGAACTTGAGCGTTTGGCCAACTTCACCAAAATATCGCCTAAAAATAAAGCAGTGATTTTCTTGGAATGGTAGGCATATGGTTTAAGAGTTTTTAGCTAAATGCTTGTGAGTGTTATCCTGTTCGTGTGAAAAGTGTTACTGGCTTTATAGCCTTTGTGGTAGGGATGTAAGACAGAAGCACTAATAATGAATCACCTGAGTGGCAGGCATTGAAGCCATTATCAAACAGACTAGAAGGCATTTTTTCTGTCCTCTACAAATACTGGTTAGTGCTACACCAAACAAAGACCTGTCCCCCATATGTGTACCCTTCTTCCCACAAGAAAAAGAAAACATTCTTTCAGGGTTTTTTTGTTCCTTGAATTCAATCTTGGGAAAGGAAACCCTCAGTAGTAAATAATTAGGTTAGGAGCTAGCAGGACGGACTTAAATGAAAGTGCCTCCTTCAGCGATTCCTCTCCCATCTTAATTGTACAATGGACTTTCTCAGTGCTGCTTCCTGGTATTCATCCAACCCTGAGTACCTGTAAACAATTAACATTCTCCCACATGGCACACAAACCCTTGGTCAGTGTTTAACAGGGTATTTGTGTGTGGCAGCAGATTAACCTCTCCTCGAGGAATCCTTCTGTCCTCATTCTGCCTCTCTTCTGTGTCCTTTCCTCTCAGTTGTTTGTTGCTCGTGTATTTGGTTTATATGCAGACTATAAATACGCTCTTGCTGTATGATGCTGCTGTCTCCTCTATCCTGAGAAGAAGCTCTAATTCCATCAAAATGCTGTTTTTTCAATTGTATATCTGTGTAGTCCCTATCTAATCTGTTTGCACCTACATAATCAGTTTGTTGTAGTAATAAGCTGCTGATAGGAATGTGCTGTTCCGCTCTTACTGGAAAAAAATGAACTGTTTCCTGGGCATTCTGTAAGGTTTCTCTTACTGCTGTTGTCTTCACATACTGGATTTGAGCAAAGTACTTTACTACTAGCCTCCGAACTGGGGCTCTGCTCTATGGTGCTTTGTTTATGACACAAGAGTGCCTACCATGACCTTGTGCCATGAGAAGAGCTGGAGATGCCATGTAATGTGGCATGACTAGTGCTAATATCTCCTTTCCCAAATTATAAGACTATATTTCTGCCCAGCCCTTCTGCATTTAAGGCAGGGTGCAATATTTGCCTCGCAGATGTCTGAATGCTCTAATGTTGCACTCTTATGCAGTGGCTTGGAGACATTACAACTGTGTTTTTTAAAGCAAGAAAGACCTGTGATGTTCTACAATTCAAAGAGCTCACTAATGTGTCACATGTACAAATGAGTTCAGTCTGAAAAGTACTTGTTAACCAGTGGTAAAAGTAACTCAGTAAAAAAAAAAAAAAACACCACCCCAATCCACCTCCAGTAAAAAAAAGTAAAAATGGACAACTCGTGTGCTTCTGGAGAAAAAAGCTGTCTCTAAAATGACAGTTTTCTCTCCTGATTGCTCAGTGCTGGTGCTAGTCGTCTCATGCAATCTACAGGCATTAAAATCTCTGTAGAGAAGTGCTCAGTGCTGCATTAATGCTTTTAGAAAGGAAAACAAGCCTGAAATTTTTGAATGTGTAGTTGCATCTGAGATGTTGGTCCCTTGAACTTCAGCAGCAATTGGAGCACTTCAGGAGTCAGTGGTGCATACTGCCTGTAATCATCTTAGTCTTGAGCTCGTCTTGGCCTGCTCAAGAAGGTGACTCCAAGGATCAAAGTTGCACACATCCTACACCATAAGAGAGTAGATAACAAATTACTGGGAATAATTTTACCCAGTAATGTAAATGACTGACAAATAGACTGAAACCTGCAGAACAAGGGAGGAATAGGAATGGCTCTTACTTTTGAAGCAACTTTTGTAAAAGAAAAAAAGTTAATGGAAGACTGCAGTGTCTTAACGAATATACTTTGCATCTAAAAGTACAGTTAATTTTATTTGAAACTTAGTACTAAGATTTATATATTCTAAGTTTTGTACCGACTGTTTTGTCTGTCTGGCCATTTCATATTAATGACAAAACTAGAAGCAGATTGGACAGATAAGGTGGAACCCTGAAGCTGCTTCCTGTACATGATCTTTAGTGTTTTCTAAATTCTTTTCTTATCACCTTCTAATCGTGTCTGGCAGCGTAACACATGCCTTCAGGGGATGATAGTCTGTGGTCATGTGGGATTTTTGTTTTTAAGTCTTCCAGCATAAATTTTAGGAAGCTTATATTGATCAGGTAACATATCTACCTCTGAGTGGATATGCACACCCACGGGTATTATGTATGAGTAGTGCAGGAGCCCAAAAAAATGATAATAAAGGCAACAGTCTGCAGTTGCTATTCCGTAGATCAATGTTTATGCTGTGACTGGAGCAAGCTAAGGTTCAGCAGGATTAATAGCTCAAGGAGAGCCTAATGAGGTAAATACAGTTATCATCTCAGTGTTGCTTCAATCTTAAATAAAAAAAAAAAAATCAAACCAGAAAAGCGTAATTCTGCTCTTCTTTGCATGCATAGAGACCAGTGAGGCTTGCTCGGCTCAAAAAGGCTCTTTGCAGAGGCAGCTCTGGCATCTCTGCACTCCGAGTTGGAAACATGCCTGTGCAACTCTGCCAGCACCAGCTGAGATTTGGTTCCTGTTGCCTGTTAGTCCTGTGATAAGTCGGTTTGAGTGGATAATTTCAAGATGTGGATCTAGCGATATTAGAAAATAAGCAGTTGTTTCAGTTTTCTTTATAGACCTTGTGTATGAATGTCACTATTGCACCTGAAGTGGGGGGAAAGGACGAAATACCTTTCCTGGAAGCTATATCGGGAGTGAAATTAATATGGCTGATCAGTGGGAAATGCCTTTTCATTCTGTAGAATACTCTTCATATTATGTGTTGGTTCTTGTCTGTTAACTTCACCGGATGTCCTTTTCCACTTTCCGAAACACTTTTCTTCAAGTTTAATACCTCTACTGGCTGTTCAGTCATTTCAAAAGGTAGGCAGCTCTCTCCCTTCACAGAAGTGTGTAATAAATGTCAGAGATGTTTTCCAGTGCACTTCGTCTTATCCATAAAACAAGGACAGGGTTTTCTTGTTTGTTCTGGAAGCTCAAGTAAGTTCACTGGAGGGCTCTCACTACACAACTGACTACTGATCACTGCTTCCCAGCAGCACCTCTGTTTCATAAAACCAGCCTAAAATATCCACTGCCCTGTTCTGTGGGATGTGTATCTCAGGTGCCACTGGCGTCTCTTTTTTTTTTTAATAGGATTGAACCCATTTGAAGGACCTGGCTTGTGAAAAGCTTCTTTAAAGCCAACAAATGGTGCATCAGGGCAACCTCTGGACCAAAAACTTCAGAGAAGCATTTAGTACTTCTGGGGAGCTTTTCCTATAACGTGAAGTTCCAACAGCACTGAAAAAGCCATCTTGTTTTTTGTTGCACTCTGAAGTTCCTAACTCCTCTAAGCTGATGCTTCATGAGGGAAACTCTTGGGCAAATTCACCTTGTATAAAAATAATCACTTAAGCTTCCAAAGACACTGCCAGTTATAGTCCAAAGTTATCACTTGAGACCAAGTATATCTCTTCAATCAAACATCTGTATCCTGGGAAAGGCGAAACGTAATTTTTTAAGAATTTATTGTTTTTCTTTGTGTTCATAACATGTATAATGCTTAAGCTGCACCTGTTCATCTGACCTGCCTTTAGTTTGTTCAATAAAATGATGCAGTACTATTGCTACGGAATACCTTCAACATAGGGAACAGGGTAACTTCTGGCAAATATTGACTACTTTGATACTTTTTAGCTGTGCTTCCAAAAAAGTAAGAGGGTATCAATTAAAGACTTTAAATATAAGTCTGAATGTGCTTTTTTTTCCTCCCCTATAAGTTTTTTTCCTTATCTGTGGGTCTATCAGGAAGGCATGGAGAAAATTAAACTTCCTACATAACTCATCCCGCTTGCATCTGAAGTACTGCTTATGTTTTTTCCTGTTGGTTGTTACCTTGCTCCAGGCTTGGGCCTACTCTTCTCCTACTCAAGGACTTGAGCTCACTGGTGGTTATAGAAATGTTGATTGTGGAAAAAAGCTTCTCATGGGAACACAGTAGTTTAACGTTCAGCAGTAAAGATGCAGGAGGCAAAAATCAACTAATTGAGAATCAGGAGATAAAGAAGACAAAGTAATTACCTTATCTACTTCTCAAACTGTTCCTTCATTTACTTGGACAGAAACAGGCTTACAGTTACCCAGTATGAAAAGGGTAATGAGATGGCAACATACCTTTGAGCAAAGTGGGAGTTGCACACTTTAAAGAGTAACTTAGCAAGAGCATTGTACTCATCAGCAGACAAAGCTGTTGTAACTCACTGAAGTATGAGCAGTTCTTATACGTATGTATCTCATAGCTGTTTTATTTAAATAGGAGAGAAAAAAGAAGCAAATGCAACTGACCTTAGGCATGAAATATTAAAAATCCTGGTTAATGGAGGGCAGCCAGCGTGCTGGATCTGAGGAGTTTGATCACAACTGTAAAACATCAGTCTTCACATCCATCAATCATCAGAAAACGGAGTTTTGGACCCTTATACTACCACCCACATTTACTTGTGTCAGGTCAAACACTGATACAGAAGCTATGTGAGAGTTGGCATAGTAACTATGTTCACCCCAGGAGAAGGAAACAACTTCAGGAGGTCGTTTGGCCTAACCTTCTCTCAAAGCAGCATTGACTGAATTCAGATCATGCTGAATCAATACAACATCAGGACTTCTGCAGCAGATCCCTTAGCTTAACTGATCTCTTTACATGTAGTATTTTCATATATTAAAGATACCTGTACTAGTTCTTGTGTTCCAACTGAAACAATTGAGATAATAAAAAAAAAAAATCCACTTTTTCCTTCCCTTGTATGCTCAGTGAGCCTTTGAGGGTACCATACTGCATCATGGCTGGTGACAGTGTGTGTATTTACACACACTATGGCTTCCTTAGGTCTTGGACTCTTGATTGCTGAAGTAGCTGGCTGCGTGTCTGTAAAAGGCACATCACTGACAATGTCTTCCAAGAGCTGTGAGGAGGTAATTTACAATATATTAGGTTATAAGTATGATTTCTTTTGGAAATAGGTTCTAAAATATTAATTTGGAAGCCATAGTCATGAAATATAGGCAGCAATTCTCCACTGAATTTGGTTTTATGTAGCTGTCACTGCTATAAGTGCTAAACATTTGAGCTTTGTCATGCTGAAGAGCAATGTCCCACAGCGATCATGGGACAGCAGCCCCTGTGATCTGCGTGGCCAGTGAAACGAATCAGATTTGTTCTCAAAATGTTTACAAGAACAGGAAAGGCTTCAGAAAGAACCACTTAGGAATGTGAGTCTACATTCATTCCAGAGGAAGATACAAATAAAAGGGTAGAAGATTGTCATCTCCTAACTCTCCATGGTAGGAAATCAGGTTTGGAAACTGGTCGTTCAGAACAAATACAAATCCAGCACTTGCAGCTGAGCTCGGACCTCCACGTTTGGTCTGGTTTACATGCAGGACGTCTGCATTGTGCTCCCTTGCAAGCTATTAAGTCGCATGCTCGTGTCTTTCAAAGTTTCTGAGTGTTTTCTTCCTGGTTTTCTTCCTGGTGATTTGGGAGTAACAGGGAAGTTTGATAACTCATAGTTATGCTTTAATGAAAAAGTAAAACTCTGAAATTGCGGATGCCCAAAGATGTCCACAGAAGTTTGGTGGAAGTTGGTTTGGGTGGGGATTATGATGAATTGTTCTTAAAATCCCATGGCTATTCTGGGCATCCGAGGACAGTTTGAGAACTGTTTGAAGCATTGGGGCATAACAGGCCCGTTGTTGGCAAGGGCTGACGGTGTTGGTAGGTAACGTGGCCGTGCAGGGAAAGCACAGGCTTCCCAGGGATTCTGCTGTTCTGCACCAGCGTGCAAATCCAAGCTCTGGAGCAAACCTGTTCTTTTTTTGTGTGTCCAGCATGCGAGTCTACCACCATTCAGTCAGATTGCATTGTTGTAGATAAATAATTAAAACTTTTTTTTTTTCATAAGTGTTAATCTCTGCTGAATTCTTGATTGAACGTTCAGATACTTGGGCTGGATGTAGAAGGTCATATTATCCTTTAAAACTTGCATGCTTTTTGCAACTCCAGATAGCTAAATCCTGCCTATAGTAAACATATCTTTGTCTCTCCCCTCTTCCTTACCCCAATGTGCAACTGCAAAAGAAGAGACAGATCGAGTGTGTCAGTCTGAATGTGAAAGAAGAATGATTTGGCATAGATACGATGATAACACTTTGAGAACAGGAGAGAGAAAAGTGCTCGTGTAGGGCCTGCTTCAGTTGGCTTAGAGCGCTATTTAGATAAGCCCGGCTGTGGTCTGTCTTTTCCCTCGCAGTAGTGTTACTGCTTGTCTGACCTCATGGTGAACCGGCTTAAGGAATCAAATCAACAGGAAGTTTTGCTTTTTTTTTTTTTTTTGGCAGAGTTTGCTTTCTGCCTGTTTAAATTCTTGAATGGTTGCACCATGAGATCAATCGAGTGCCAGTGCTGGCATGAGGAGGCTGCAGAGTCAGCACAGAAGAAGACAGACAGAATCCCCACAGCATCCCAAACATAGATGGGTTTAAGCTGTCCTTACACTGTATCTCAAAGGTCCATGGTTATCCAGTTCTTGTTTGTCTTGCTTTGTCTCTTGCTGGGGGTACACCCTACTTCTCTCGCTGCTTCTCTCTCTTGGCTCCCTTAGGACCCTTTCCTGATAATGAAATGGTCCTCAGAGATGCTGTAGTGTGTTGGAATAGTCGTGAGGCTGCTACCTGTGGTTACAGCTCTTGGCATTGATTGTTAGGGGTTAGAGCCCTCTGCCTTCCTTGCCTCCGTGAGCTCTGCCATGACCACTGGCCTCTTTGCCAAAACTGTTAGAGTACCTTCGTCCCTTCTCTGAAGTCCTGTGTGTATTTGTAGATCTCTGTGCCTGGAGATGTAGGAATACTTCCTCTGTCTTGAGGGAACCTGGGGGTACATAGTGGGGAAACTTTTCTGGAGCTTCAAGATGGTGGCTAGGTAAAGAGTACTGAGGTGGGGCAAGGGGAAGCGTATCCCTGAGTCTTTTAGGTCTGGGATGAGAGAAGTAACTTACAAAGCTGAACAAACTTTTTTTTTCCTGTAGACAAAATCTGAGAACTTTTTTCCCTAGTGCCTTTTTTAAGGTACAGTAATCAGTACAGTATAATTACCTCTAATTTAAAAAAAAATGTATGTAGTTAATAGCATGTTCAGTTCCATTTCCATCTAATCTTCTGAGCCTTTTTCTAGGGCACTGTAATTTGTTTTTTGAAAGTGCCAGGAAAAGACTCCAGCGCTTGAGTTCCTCTTCCAAAGGAAGAGGGTTTAGATTTGCGTGTCTCAGTAGTGTCATGAATGATCTTGATTCACCTAAAGATCAAAGAGGACAAGAGCAAGAGACTTAGGAATGCCTTGCAATAATCATCAACTTCTAAAAACTGCTAGAGCTTGTTAGATACTGAACGCTAAAGCTGATCCATCTGCAGCGTGACTGTGCTGC
This sequence comes from Anser anser, assembly GCF_964211835.1. NCBI lineage: Eukaryota > Metazoa > Chordata > Aves > Anseriformes > Anatidae > Anser > Anser anser. Next base: position 32,336,827 of record NC_139720.1, on the reverse strand, counting down.
GTGCTTTTGGAAACATCTTCTTCGTGTTCTGTCATTAGCTTGATCATTGGATCTGTATCATTCCCACAAATGCAAAATCAAGTCTGTGCTCCCAAAAAGCTTCTTGTATACATCACACATAAGCAGAAAAACAAAAAAGCTTAACAAACTTGACTGCATTCTTACTGTGTCCCCATTACCATGCTCTTAAGGGGGATTTCAGAGGTCCCAGATTCGGGGGCTCGTAGAGGAGTGCGGTGCCAAATTGCACATTGCTTACTCACTCGGCTTAACTGGCTTTCAGTGTTGACAAAGATAACACTTCCCTTCCTGAAGGGACTCGCAGGGTGTTAAAACTAAGTCACTGTCATTTAGAGGACGATGCTCTGACATAAATTTGTATTGTTACAGATATCTCTGTTAAACGTTTTGTTAGCAGTTCAGCTTTGTGGTCTAATGGCTAAGTTATCAAACAATTGCTACAGCAACTTCAACGTATTTTTAAATGCTGTGAGCACAAGTGCATTTTAAAAATATTAACGTATTCTTTCAGAGGGCAAACTTCTTGATTGGAGTATGTTACTGTGAGTCAGAAAAACTGGTGATAACAAACTTCTTAACTTTTTTAATTAAACAGAAATTAAAGGTGTGTTGTGGCTATGAAGTACTTGCCAAAATTTGTTACTTTATTATATCCTGCTCCTGGGGGAGGGAGGTCCTTATTACAGCTGTGTAATAAGTGGGCCACACCATGCTTTAGCAAAGAAACCAGTAATAGGTGTAGAAATGGGTTCATTTGAAGTGATACCCGTAGTTAGGTGAAGATGGACTGGTGCAGAAAGTCTGTATTGCCAGCAATCTGTGCTGTTCCTACTGTGTTTTAATTTACATACGTATTCTCATGACTGTAAATCTCTTTTTTTTTTAAAAAAAAAAAAAAAGCACCAGATTTATTCATGCAATTAAGAATGCAAAACAAGCCCCACATCTTCGCATGGCCAGTTGAACTGTTACGTGATCTCTTCAGCTACTATGTTGTTTGCTGGTCAGAAAGCCTGGATGTTTAGAAAAGATGAGTACACAAACACAGAGCAGGAAAGGACTGGAACAGAAAGCCAGATTGTCCAGCTGCAGTCAAAAAAAAAAAAAAAAGGCAAATTTCAGACTCAAGTTGCTGAGGTTTCTGCAGTGCTTGGTTGGTAATGCATTATCTCGCTGTACTCTTGACTTCGAGCAGCTATTGTGCTGAAGTGTGGGTCCCGGCTGTCAAAGGGTTTCCCACTTTCTGCCTGCAGGAATGGCTGGAGCTTGGAGAGGCCAGATTGTCTGGCTCTTTTCTCTTTTTTTTTCTTTTTTTTTTTAACCAACCTTGTTTCCAATCTGGTCTGAATGCAATCAGTTATCTGTAGATAGCAGGCAGTGACTGGCTATGAATAATGCCTGTGTTACTTGCGAGTGACATCTGTGACTTGCCAGACAGCCTACGTGAAATGCTTCCAATCGTCTAGATGGTGCTCGTGCACGCACGCAGGAGGGGACCGCAGCCCTAGCGCAGGGCCAGGGCTCTGCTTCACTTCAGCAACCCCAGTCATGTGCTGCTCTAGCCCAAGATCCACAAATTGGGGTGTACGTGCACTGCCCTGAGATGGTGCCCAGGCTGGTGTGGGGCCACCAGCTGCTCCTGCGGCTAATGGTTGTGCCTGCTCCTGCCATCGTACGAATGGTGAGACACAGGAAAATGAAAAGACTTTGGAAATCCTTTGTTTAAACAGTTTGCAGAATGTTTCCTTTGCTGTAGGAGCTTGTGTATCAAGGTCAGCTTATAAGGATAGGGAAAGCTGAGTTTTCACTTCAAGGCTCAAACCCACAAATCTTTTAAAAGCGGTGACGTGGACGGTAGATCACCCAGCAGATCTCCAACGTGGCTGAAGAGAGTGTATTTTAAGAGACTTGTAAGCCTCACCTGTCCCTAAGAATGGAGCTGAAGGACAGTTGCTCCGTAACAGGTGAAAACATCAGAGCTAGGGTCTCTTAGACCCTCTGATCCCTCTGCGGTAAGGGGATACCAAACAGTCTGATTTGAAGGGCTGCAGTTGCTTACTGCTCACACTCACAATCTGGAGAAGATAATGGTGGCAGATTGCTCTCACTGCCACGACAAGTTCTTCATTCCACTTTATTTCGTGATGCCACTTGTCTGTGCTGTTGATGTTTACAGGTGGGTCAGTGTTTGTAACCCTTCAGAAGAGGTGGAAATGCTTCTTTTAGGGCTGAGGGAAACTAACAAAGTTCTTTAATGGAACAAAATCCACTATTTTTTCTGTAACCTCTCACATCTGTTAACAGTCCTGAGTCTTGACTGAAGTGGGAATCTATAGAGAGATGCTCAGTTCAAAGGAGAAATTTGTCTGCCATGCCTGAGTTTTTCTTCTGGGTTGGCAGAAACAGGAAAATGACTCTCACGCAGGTGGTAGGTATGCTGTGCAGAGAAGCTGTTTTAGAAGAGTTCTAACAGCTGCTTCTGTCTAAGACACAATTCTTACAGCTTTGAAGCCTGCTGATGTATAGTGCTGAAAGCTGTGTAAGGGTACTGTTATTTCTGTGATGTCTTTAAGCAAATCCAGAATGCAAAATATTTAGAAGCTTAAATAGAGTTAAACTCATCATGCTAACTTAGTCTTACAGACTGAAAAGAAGGAAAAAAAAATCCCCAGAACGTAGCTATTACTTGTGTGGGGTTCCTTGCCAAATGTTCTTGACAGTTCAAGGTAAATGAGTTTAATTATGTTTGTGTTAATTAGGATTTCCGCTTAAGGAAATCAGCCAGGATTGGGGTGGGGATGAGATGCTTCATGGTACTGACCACATTTGTATGCAGTTTGTCCCCTGGACCATGGGTGCTCTTCTGAGACTTCTATTAAGGACAAATGGATAAAGCTTGACTGCAGTGTCATCAGGATGGGTCTAGGGTTTGGGGCATTTTACCTCAGAGTTGTTAATTTCATGTTTACGCTTCCAAAAACTTAGCAACAAATAGGATGCATCGTTCTCCACCATCCATGCTGTTACTGATTGTTTTGAGAGGCTGCAGTATTCACATATGAAGGCTTACCTTTGTAACTGATCCTTGGAGCTGCACAGAGATGACTTTCTTTGCAATGGATTAATAACTTTTCACAGACATTAAGGTGAATATTTACACTGAATAAGTTCTGTTTACTCTCTAGCCAGGAGATGGCTCTGTCTAGCCATTCCCAAAGGACATCAGCATTTCTGAAGCTGGAGATAATTGGTATTCTCAGGAGAAGTCTGTCTTAAACTCTGGTGTTTATTTCATGATTTTCAGGATACCTATAGGGAAAGCTTGAACAGGAAGGGATCTGAACATAATTGGAGTAAAAAAAATGTATGTATATGGACCTGCTTTCCTGCAACTGAAGATCTGTTTGTGGAAAGCCAAGGTAAAGGCTTTACAGTAACTGGAACTTGGCTACAAAAGCTGGGTGAGCACTCATGCAGTGGTCGTACTGCCTGAGACACAGCCCTTGAACTGAAGCACAAGTAGCAAAAGAATATCAAGCATAGTTTTCTTATTCCTTTGCAAGTGCTGTTAAACCTGGTGGCTACTTCCACTGATCTTAGAATAAAATAATAAAAGTAGCTGTTGAGTGACTTCATGTCACTGGGCCACAGATATTGCAGTCCATGCCACTCTCAAGAAGCCAGAGAAAGAAGAGAACTACTGATCCACTCCAGCCGTACGTAGTGGCCCAGCAGTAAGCTATTTAACCCAAAAGGTAGGAATAATCTGCAGATTAGACAGACTAAACTGAGGCAAGATAAATACTTGGGAAGACCCATCTTCAAAGAGCCGTTGTTGACAACTGTACGTTTAATATGCTGCCAAAAATGAAGGGAGCACTTGGAGCCCGAGTCTTAGGTACTACAGAAAGCCTGCCTGGCTTGGGTTTGGCTCTTCCGCTGCCCTAATGGGAATGTCAAGTGACATCTGACAGACACGCCTGCCTCAATGCTTAAATCAGCATTACTGTTATACCTGGATCTTGTTTGTGTGAGAAACATTGAAAGAGCTCAGACTCTGCATGGGGATGCTGAAGGGAAACAAAACAATTGTTTGTGCTTAGGAGTGTTATCAGCGCTATGGGATGCACAGGATGAGGATCTGAGGTTTGAACAAAGGATGCAGCATTTAACTAACAACTAACTAGAATGAACTTACGCATTCCTAATTACAAGTAATCCATATATTGGACTTTACAGAAGTTACATTATTGAAGTTGTGCAGGCTATTGCATGAAGGAAGCATGTTGGGCATATGCAGCGTTTCCACAGGTAAGGGACTCAGCTGAAAGAAACAGATACAACCTGGCCATGAACTGTAATTTTTAAGTGTTGATTTTCACAGTTCTTACCCTATGGCACTCCTGTTCTGTGCCATCTAGATGTGCACAAGTGAATCCCTGCTGACTGTTAGGTCAGGTGAAGTAACTACCCTGTACCTTGGCTACTGTCACAGGTCAAAAAAAAATTAGTGTTTTTGTGAAGGGCAGTAGGTTATGAGAAGGCTTTTTTTCCTTTTTAAATCAATTGAAAAACATATAATTGACTAGTATAAAACTATCTTTCTGTTCATGTTGTCTTCTCTGTTGCATTGCAAAAAACTTGCTTGATTTAGGCCCCCAGTGAAAGCTTTACTGAGGGTTTACCAAAAATGTGTCTTTTAAGTTGAAGACTTCGGTCTAGTTGTACTCTATACTGATAATAAACTCTGCTAAGACTTTGCGTAGATGAACGTTAATGAGAAAGGATGAAACTTGTATTTCCAGCCCCTAAGACTTCAAATGGAGCCTTCTTTGGGATTCTGAAGTTCCAGGCACAAAAAATGTCACATAATACAATGTAGTTGAAACTGTTGCTGTAAGATCGTCTTAAAATGGCTACTACTTCTTTTGTTGTTCTTAATATTTGGTGAATTTTTTTATCAGTGTTTTAATGCTGAGAGGATCAACTTGCAACTTCTGAAGGAAAACCTGTGCATTTAAGCTCAGGGAATTGGCAACTTTCTATTGAGAAGGGAAAAAGCAAAATATAAACATTTTAAAGTTCCAATAAATGTGGCAGTGTGATGGGCAGCATCTATTGGGATAGGACTCAATTTAGGATTTTAGGAAGTTTGAAGGTTGCTTTGTTTCCTGTTCCACTTTATTTCCCGCTTCCTGTATAGATGAGATGATTTGCATTTTTTTTAATACTATGATGCCTTTGTGATCTAGAGATAAGAAACTCAAATTATGCAACACTTCTAGAAAACTCTGATTAGTAAATATGAATAAATTTGCATTGTTATTGTCCCAGCTTCTTAAAAGCTGAACTTTTCTGCGAGGACTCAATATGGTTAGCTTTGTTTTGGTTGGGAGACACAAGAATTTAGTGTTTTTCTCCAGGGACTTTGTGGAACTGAGTAGCTTTTGGGCACACAAGACTGATTTATTTGGATGCTCTATATTTCTGAGGGTTAACACATTTATATGATAACACTCAAATATTTCTGACTTCTTTTAAAATCATAGTGTCTGAAGAGTCTTCTGGCAATGTTTTGCAATGTGACAAGCTATGAAGATCTAATCAGCAGAGGGAGCTGTGTGGAAGAACAACACTTTCGTCCTTTCTGTGGTCCAAGTTCTATGAGGCAAGACAAGGTGATTTAAAAAGCTTTTGAGAACTGCCTGAGCTGCCGTAAAATACCGCTGGCTGTTTACTTCAGGCACTGCTGTAAACTGATTTAAATACTTTAGGGAAGTACATTCCTATACAAATAGGTATAACCGCATTTATTTATTTATTTACAAATATTCATGAGGCTGATTGTAGGAAAGTAATTCTGAGATGCAGATCCCAACTTGGACTGTAGATACATTGGGGGAAATGTTGCAAAGGTGAATGAAAAGCACCCGTTATTTTAAAATCCTTTGGGTCCCTGTATGGTTGCTCAGTACAGGGCAAAACCATGTCTTAAATTTTCAAGAGCTGGTTCGTCAGATCTCATCTACAACAGTACAACACGTCCTCACAAAGAAAAATAATTGTACTTTATTTTTTCCCCACCCTCTTTAATCCTTGTACTTTTGTGAGCTGTAAAGTAGGACAGTTTAACATCCTTATTACTGAGCATCTTAGAGAAGGGTGGGACAGGCAGGTGGGAAAGGAACATCTACAATCATGAAAAGATAAGTTATTCTGAACTCCTGGCACATCTAAGCATTACAGGATCTAGAAAGTAGACTTAATAAGCTTTTTGTGAATCTCTTTGATTTATTTCTTATGAGTCTTCTAACTCCGTGAGAATTTATAAGTGTGGCTTTTAGTGTAGCACTGCATTAGTAAGCTCTTCACTTGAGATGCACAGCAGCTGGTTGTTAAACATGTAATTTTGCCAAATTTAGAATAAGAGATTTAAGAAAGAAGCTTTTTCTTGTAACTTGTACATATATATAATTAGTAGCTTAGTACCATTTTAAACTTTTCCATCTGCATGATTATTCTTTTGCATTACATAAGTCTTCAAGAACAGGTTTAATTACCTAATTAAGCCTAGGGTTATTATTTCCTGTGGAACATTTTAATTACAAATAAAATCTGAAGCGAAATATCTACTGTTGAAGGAGAAGGTTTGTCCTAAGATTTTACAGCCATATTTTCTGGTGTAACTTAGTAAATGTTTCCATATGAAACCCTGAGGAGCAGGAACTCTTATTTACATATATCCATCCACAGGAGCACTCCCTCTAAAGGTAGCCTGCAGAAGATGTTTTTGAAGTTGCTCTGAAGACATCTTTGCTTCCTGTCTTGAAGAAGTAGGTCTAAAAATTGATGTATTTGAGTGCTATATGCTATTTAAATAGTTGTTTCTAGCCTTAGGTACAAAGGGTATTGAATTGGTTACCTTGATCTTGATGGATTGGTGGCCAGGTTCTCCCTAGCATATGTTTTTAAGGGTTTATGGGACAAGAAGTAGA